>NC_066362.1:199364915-200740748 GCF_013377495.2 Cygnus atratus | reverse complement strand
TTACTGCCCGCTTTTAGCTGAATTTTCAGCTGCATTAATGAATTGAATTGACTCTTTATGAAGTCTTATAGAGCACCAGAGCCAGCGGAGGGTGAAGAGTGAAAGGGTGCAGTAGGGGCTGCAGAGGGTGAAGGGGAGGCCTTGCACACTAAGTAGCTTGGCAGGGAAGGAGCTCTCCTAAGTTATGAACCATCGCTAAGTAATTCTTTGTCAGACTTAAAGCTGTATTTGAAATCCTTGTATTTGCAAATGAAACGTCACAGTCGCATAGCACAAACATTCAGTCCTACATTCTTAGAGTCATGTTATGGGATGAATCTAAGTTATCTTATTTCTCTAGTCATATCCGTGGATGTTCAGAATGTTGCTAGTTCTACTTAGTCCCCATCTGACAGTTATAGGTTAGGGACAGTTATAATCCAGAGCCCAAACTTGTAACATCTGCACCCTGTGTCTCTGGCGTTTTGCTGCTCTTCAGTCATTGGGACGCCGATGGAGACATGCTTAGGCGGTGCTAGTGCTTGGTGTGTAACACTGTGGCTTTCAGTAAATAGCTAGAAAGAGTCTTTGCTATTAAATAGTGCTGCATGGTGGTGGTTTTTTAATAACAGTATTTAAGTATTTTTTTTTTTGGTTGGAAAAATAAATCTTCAGATAATCGTACTTTCACTGTCTTTATTTTGCTCCAGTACTGGTTGATTGGTTTAGCAAATGTAGGTTTTATATCTAAATTGAAATGTCACTCCCCAAAAGTATACTTAGTCAGATAGCAATTTGTAGATGCAGTGAGCGACCCTTCGTTATTTTTTCCAGATGCTTAGATCTGTTTGAGAAACTTCAGTAATATGTTTGGTGTTGGAGGGAAAGACAATAAAATAAATTTCCCTCCCTGGAAGGGTTGATATAAGGGGCAGAGGTGGCAACTGAGGTGGGAGAAAGTGGTGAGAAATGCTCCATGTGAAGTATTTCTGTATCGTACTTAGCACTAGAGAAATTATAGAGTAGTGTTCGAAATACTCGTAGTGCTGTATTCGATTTTAATAAACGCTTTCAGTGTTATAGTGAGGGTTTCATAATGTACTCAAGTAATATGTAATTAATGACAGTGTCTTCTATGCTGTGTTGTTAATTGCATTATAATTAAAATAAATAGGGATTGATTTCTATGAGGATTTTGTTTTTAGAGAGAATTCTGCAGGGAAAAAGTACAAGGGCTTCTGTTGCTTGTTACACTTCTTTACATTCTAGGCTAGAAAACTATAATGCAATTTTCTTTTGAATTGACAGTTTGCTTTCAATTTTCAACACTTCAACTCCCTTTTCTGTTTTAGGGATGTTTCTGTGTGAGAAAAGTTATGCTAAAGTAGCTTCCCATGCAGTGCATCTCCCTTCATGGCTCTTGTAACCTCTTGTCATGACAAAGTATTTATGAGAATAAAGTTCTTGTAATTGCAGTGACGTTTTTTGGGACTGAGTAGTTGTATTAATTCTGTCCCTTTCGTTTTCAGAGCATCTTAACGAGTACTCCTTCCCCTAGTACCGTGGATTTGGCCACTCTCCAAAGAGATCAGAAGACAACGTGTGTTTGGGTTGTGTTTAGGGTGTGTAGGCTGTGTGTATAAACACCGCTGTACCTCTACCCTATCTGTCCATCAGTAACACACACCTGCGGAAACATCTGTGTCTCTATTACTCCTTAATACGCGAGGGCTTATCTATTAGCTATATCAATACTTCGTTAAATGCTATCCTTTGGGGAAAAGGATCTTCCTAGTGTTTATACGCTGGGTAATGTGGGTTTTATTGGGGTGGAGTTGTACATCCGGCTAGTGGCTCTGCTTGGTTTGAAGCACCCCAGGTAACTTGTAAAATCTTTTAGATCCAGAGATACCCGGCTGCTTGAGCAACCTTAAATGGCTTCCTGAAAAATGACAGTGGTGTCGCACTGCTCCTTAGATCCCTGGACTTTGGCTCAAGTGGAGCAGTGCCTGGATATAAGGGTCATTTTTGAAAACGTCAATCCACTAAGGTGTTGAGCTGTGGATTCCTTTGGAATAGGGTTTCACTCCTTGCTTATACCTTTTGCATGTTGTGTCAGTGCAAAAAAATCAAGTCCTGGGTTTATAGGTAATATTCTGACATCTTATTGTGCATTTGGAGGAAAAGTTGTTATATTTTTTTTGAGTCATTAAACTTCTGAAGTGTCTTGAAAATAACCTGAGAGCTTTTAGGGTTATAGACCACTTGAGTAAAGCTGCAGATGGAATGAGAGGGTAAGAAGGTGGTAGCTGAAGAATTTGGAGATTGCGATGGGTATGCAGCCTCACTGACGTTTTGGCCGTGTTTCCTGATGTGGAGTGGCTGGCAGGAATGCGTCTTTCATAACTAAGGCTGCTTGCATTTCCCAAACCAAGCGTCCCTGTGCGTGGGTCTTCTGAGAGGCCTGTTTTATATGTATTTACAGTTATGAAATCCACCAAATCCATTACCGCAGCCGCTTTCAGTCATGATCTTGTGTCTTAGCTGCTCGTGCCTTCTCGCACCCAAAGGAGAGAGATGCCTTTTGTATGTTGGCTAAATAACTGGACCTCCAGGTGAACTCGTGGGAGAGCAGAGTTCTGAGTCTTCCTCAGCCCATACAATGCAAACTCCCATCTTCTGTAGGATTGTTGTGACCAGCAGGTCAGGGACAAATGTGTGGTGTTTCTCTTCAGTCCGTATTTTGGAGCTGTGCTATACAGTAGAAGAGAACACAAACTTTGAGGGCTCAAAGAGAGAAAGATGCCACAGGTGCTGCATATTGATACACTACTCACCAGAAAGGTTCTGAAGCTTTGTCTTCAGTAGTTATAGTATTGACTGAGGCTCCCAGGTGAAAACACTACGAGGGGGGAAAAGAAAAAGTTAAAAATTGCTGTCTCAAAAAACCAAAGACAAACAACCACCAATAAATATAATTATGCTTATTTAAAACTGCCTGCCTTAATGTCTTTAAAAAATGTTGCTGAAAAAGGCCTTCATCAAAAGTTGATGTATTCTCTCTTTGTGTCCATTTTAGATTAGACAATGCTAAAAAAAACAAACCAAAACACCAATTTGGAGGTGTGATCTTACATTATCAGAGTTAAAGAATTTGGGCTTTCCTAGAAATTCTGAGTGTAGGAGTAGAATATGACTTCACGGTTAGGTTGTATAAAGCTGGGGGATGAAGGGCCCAGAAATGAGTGGCTGAAATACCAGGTCTGAAGCCTTGGCTTCTGTTGCCTTTTGATTTCCATTGACCTCGCATGGGAAATCTGCCATTCGTGACACGCGTTAGGGCAAAGTCCTCTGTTTCCTGAGGGTTTGAAGGGTTTTGGCACTTGTTTGATGGTGGTACATGTTTTCTAGTGGATGAAAGTGCTTGGTCAGTGATAGGAAGTCTTTGTTATGTATCTGAGGTAATCAGATATGATGGTGATGCTTCCTCTACTACAGTAAAAATTGTCTGATTGCTGCTTTGCTGTAAAGCTCATTCTTCTGACTTCTTGCCAAGTCATGTGTGTCCTTCACCTCTTCGTTTTCCTGCTCTGGTCATCTGTCCCTGCTTAATTTAAGGCAGGATCCTTCCCCCCTTTTCTGACCTGACCTCCCCAGTGCCCTGCCCAGCACCAGCTCCCCGTGCCTTACATCTCCTGCCCTTCCTCTGCCCAAAATAAATTGCTGGGGAACAGCTCCAGCTGTGGCCCTGCAGTGGTCCACCCTCATGGTCAGTGCAGCTCTGGCTCCAAATACCTCTCTCTGAGACAGATCTACTGGCGCAGGAGGGAGGAGCACTGGACCCAGAGCAGGGTGGATGCCAGCAGGTCCATTTGGCTTGTCCTCTGAGCTGGGGGCTTGCTCAGCCATTATTTGGCAGAATAGGTGTATCCTGAGCCAGCCGTTCCACTGTATTTTTAATGGTCCTTGGGGCTTGCTGTATTTTATTGATTTCTTTCAATTCATTTCTTCTTATACATTCTTCATAATTATTTTGGTCTTGCTTTTCATACTCATTTCACATTGATTTTGGTCTAATTTTTGGTATTTTTCATGCTCATGCCATGGCTGTTTCCTATTGTACTTGTAATAGCCTTCATAAAATCACAGAATGGTTTGGGCTGGAAGGGACCTTAAAGCCTACCCAGTCCCAACCCCCTGCCATGGGCAGGGACACCTCCCACCACACCAGGTTGCTCAAAGCCCCATCCAGCCTGGCCTTGAACACCTCCAGGGATGGGGCATCCACAGCTTCTCTGGGCAGCCTGTGCCAGGGCCTCACCACCCTCTGAGGGAAGAATTTCCTCCATATATCTAATCTCAATCTCCCCTCGTTTAGTTTAGTTTAGTTTAAAGCCATTCCCCCTTGTCCTATCACTCCTGCACTCCCTGACAAAGAGTCCCACCCCAGATTTCCTTTAGGTACTGGCAGGCCACTGTAAGGTCTCCCTGGAGCCTTCTCTTCTCCAGGCTGAACAACTGCAACTCCCTCAGCCTGTCTTCACAGGAGAGGTGCTCCAGCCCTCTAATCATCCTTGTGGCCCTCCTCTGGACTCGCTCTAATGCTTCCATGTCCTCCTTATTCTGGGGGCCCCAGAGCTGAATACAGCACTCTTACCTCAGTTTCTTAAATGCCAATTGATTTTTTTTATCTTACCATTTCAAATTTGTTCTACTTACCATTCCAGTGCTGATACCTTCTTTTGTCTCTGTTTGACCCCTGTGTATCAGTATTCTTTTTCTTAGGCTTATTTATTTTATCTATCTTATTTATTCTGTAAACTCCCTAGGGCAGTGTTTTATACAATAGCGTTAAATATATGTCTTATCAGCAAGCATACAAGAATAAATCGTTTTTCTTTCTATGTAAACATGGGAGGGCTCTTTGTACTGCTAAGAGCATGGGTAGTCTTGCACGTGGACGCTGGCAGGTCTCTTCACTGATTAGTCACCGGTCAACATCAGGCCATGACAAGAATGAACCTATTTAGCTAATGAATGATTTTCAAAACTGCTGGATGAAAGACAGCATCACCAGCCAAAGATCAAGGTAAGACCGAATCAAGTGGGAGTGGTGTCACGGCGCTTTCCTGGCCGTGTTTACATCCCTGTGGGATAAGGCCAGAGAGCAACCCCAAGGCCGGACGGTGCCCATGGTGCTTCAGCCTTGCTTCCCTTGTGGTGTCTTGGAGGGAGAGCTGCTTAGGTTCATCTGGAGCCCAGTCTGCGAGTTAGCATGCACCAAACAGCCCTGTCTTACCTGGCTCTGTAGGCACAGTCGCTGTGTGGCATCTTTCTGAGGCGTGTGAGAGGGCTGCTGGACAGATGGTGTTCTAAAATAGTGCAGAATTCCTGCATATGTTAAAATGCAATTTGTTGTTATTATTTGTGCTGTGAACCATTGCACGCTTGGAAGGGGCACTCCTTCTCTGGAGATATTTGAGGCCCATCTGGACACCTACCTGGGCAGCCTGCTCTAGGGAACCTGCTTTGGCAGGGGGATTGGACCCGATGATCTCCTGAGGTCCCTTCCAACCCCTTCAATTCTGTGATTCTGTGAAGTAAGGTGGGGAGGCTGAGAAGGATGTTAGCATTGCTTGTGGTTGTGCTTCTATATGCCAGCTTGGGTCTCAGGGGTGGGCCATCAGGAAATGTGACGTGCTTCTGTCAGGGAGGGTCGTGGAGTCGCAGTGGTTGCGTTGTGCTGGGACATCTGGTCATCTTAGGGCTGTGCAGTGTCCCATACCTCCGGGCTGTGCTATGAATGACCTACAGGTCAGCGTGTTCCTGCCTTTAGCTTCTTCTGCACGCCAGTTTAATGAGGACTAAAGTTGGCTTAAGTGTTACTAAAGAAAGAACCTGGTTGCAACATCTTCATTCCTGGCTGCGACCGTTCTGGTCTGTTGGGTTGACCAGTAACATCCTCTCATAAAGAGAAAATAAAGAAAAACAGTCCTTCGATGAGATGTTTATGTTTCAAAGGGGCAGAGTTTGAGAATTTCAAAAGAATCAGTTAAATTCTTCAGTCCAGCTGAATTCATTATGCTGAAAGATGTGAGGAGCAGCCTGGAGCCTGCATCTCAGTAGTGGTGAAAACCAGGGAAAGCCCAGCCTCGAATGACCGAACAGATCTCAGCGAAGGCAGTGCAAGCACTGGGAGCTAGCAAACATGCTTAAAGGGCTGCTTATAAAGCAAACATAGGTCTGTTCTCTTAAGCTGATACAACTGAGTGCAGGAATTCAAGGTAAGAAGTAAATTACTGAAAATTGTACCGAGTTAGGCATTTCAAAGAGAATGAAGGACTTACTTTTTTTTTTTTTAAGTATAAGGGAAACAAGTGGTGAAGACAGGCCTCCGTGGAATGAGAATGATGCCAGGACTGAAGGTAATTTAGATGTCATTCAAAGAGTACATGAGTGTTCCTATCTGTTTCTTTTTTAGTTGGGTGGATGACACGGAAAGTTTAAAAAACAAAACAAAAAGCAAACAACCAAAACCAAACATGAGAAAACAACCCAACCCCCTAATGGTAATCCTCATATAACATCTCTCAAGGGACAGAGAACATCAGAGGAGAGAGCAGCAGAGCGCAGTCTTCCTCGGAGTATTGCAGGAGCTGACTTAGGAAATAAAAATATCTGGAAGTGAGGTTTTGTAATCTGTGAAATCAGGGCGGGACCAGCTAATTGAAGAACAGCAAATTTGAATATTTAGGAGGAGGCATGTGAAACAAGTTGCTGATTTGGACAACAATGTCTTTCAAAACGCAAATGTAACCTGAGGGTGTTTTGAGTTTGTTAATACAAAATGCTTAAAAATCATTTTTAATGCAAGGGATTAATGTCCTCGTAAAATTAAGAAAAAATAACAAAAACATAGAAGAGAACATATAATTAACATACATTTAAATGTTAGGTGTACAAATATTTGAATATAATTTAGAAAGATATCTGACAGTCTGTAGTTCTGCCTGTCACTTGAGTGATATAAGGGATTTTCTTCACTAGTTTAAATACTGAGGATTGCTTTGCTTTTAGTTTTTTTCCCTGCAGCTCCCTGAGGAGGGAAGAGCCGAGGGAGGTGCCGCTCTCTGCTCCCTGGGACCGACGGCTGGACGCACGGGGACGGCACAGAGCTACACCAGGGGAGGGTCAGCCTGGGCACGAGAGAAAATTCCTGTGCCGTGGGGGTGGTCAGACGCTGGGTCAGTCTGCCTAGCAAGGTGGTTGGTGCCCCGTGCCTGTCAGTGTTCAGGAGGCATTTGGACAGCACCCTCAGGAATGTGCCTTAGCTTTTGGTTAGCCCTGAAGTCAGGCAGGTGGACGAGATGTTGGACAGCATTAATGGTTATCTCTAAATTTGCATTTTAAATGTGCCCAAACCTCATAGGTAGCCATTTTATGAAAGTCACTGAGTTTTGGAGTCTTGGAGATTTGGCTAGGTGTCTGAATACTTCTGTAGCTCTTATTTTATTTTTTATTTTTAAACGTTTGCTATAATCTACTTGATTTTAGTTGCTGTTCTGAAAGAACGAGAGAGAAATGATGATGCTTTTTCAGTTTCCATCAGTCAGTGTTGTTTGTGTGGGCTAACTTCACTTTGAAGGGGTACTGTTCTTAAAGTTTGTACAAGCTTAGAAAATGGGGGCTTGATGGAGGAAGGAGGAAAAAAAATTGTGCTCAGTACAGCAGAGTTGGTGCAAGTTGTGTGTTTTATTGGCCTGCTGCATAACCCATCAGCTTGGGTATATTGGTCAGCCTGTTAGCATGTGCATTACGCCAAGGCAATGCCTCTTGGAGAGTCTGTAGCTAAAGGACATAGGTGAAAACTGAGGATACCAGAGGGGCATGTTCATGACTTCTTGTGTTCTAGTAGAGGGGTGGACCCTTCTTCCAAATCCATTGTCACATAGTATATTGTACATAAATGCACAAAAAAAAAAGTTGTTTCTTTCTACCCTCATTTCCCTTCACATGAAAACAGTCATAGAGATACAGTAGCTTGTATCCCTTGCTTTTTCCACCAGTGCTAAAATTACAGAATCATCTAGGTTGGAAGAAACCTCCATATCACCTAGTCTAACCTCTGACCTAACACTAATGAATTAATTCATTTAAAAAAAATGCTACAAAAGTTTTTCATCTATATGAAAGTTTTCTATCTAGCTACATATTTCAAGATTGCAATGGCCGAAGTGGTGTAGTGAGAGCTAAATCAGAGCTTGTTTTAAACTTTAGGGAAACTGGGGTGATTTCTGTTGAAGAGTAACTGTGTTTGGTTTACAGAATGAGGAAGGAGGAATCTTCCAGTCTGGGCTAGGTGCATAAAACATAATCAGCCATTTAGGGAATCCTTACGGTGCTTGTATACTCAAGGATTTTGGAGGACAGGTTGTAATTGTGTCTTGCTGTGATCTATTAATCCTGCTGTTCCCTTCATTTATAGGTAGTGTGGGTATGGGATTACCTTCAGAAGTCTTCTAATATTGCTAAAGACCTGCATTGAAACATATCTGAATTTTGCGTTTCAAGTTTTGACTAATTGTGTGCAGAAATGAGGAAGGTAGTAGTTTTTCTTACAAACAAGCTTTCTGTTTTCAGTATTTCCACAGGTGGGTATTGGGACACTGCAAAGTACTGGATCAGTCTTGCAGGTAGAAAGAAAACATTTCCCACATGCCTGACTTAACTTACTCAAGAGGCTCTACCTGATGATATTCACAGCATCAAACTAATTGTTTTGGCTGGGGCCAGAAATATTTTCTCTGGAGGTAAGGCTGGCAGGTCTGGCTCCCTTTGCCTTCTTTCCAGTGTGTGTGTAGGGCACAGAGGGCACAGGTGTCATGCAACGAGGAGCAGGGCATATTTCATCAAAGCATTTCTTAATGCTGTGCAGGTCTTAGTCATCTAGTCTGACTGTGAAAGCAACAGTTCAGTTGTCTGAGGACTGAAGCATTGTGATCGGTCTGAATTTCACCCAGATTCACGTGTGCATACCCTTATACTTGTAGAATCCAGTGATACACATACTAGGTAGTGTAATAGGCTCTTCTGGGGTTCAGTTGCCAAGTTAAACTTATGCAGAGATGCAACGAATGCAGCAACATAATGATAATTAATCTATACACACTTATGCTTCTAATTCTTTACTTTTGTTGCTGTGAGGTTTTTTACTTCCTTCAAATTTCAGCTTACGGTTCTATATGAGTTACTCAGCTGTCATTTAAATAACAAATGTCTACCCTTGTATGCAGGACAGGCTTGAATTTTTGTCTTTAGGGCTTGCAAATCACTGGAAAAGTAACAGTAGATGTTTAAAATGGTATGTTGTGATATTTGAATTCTTCTGATTTCTTAATATTTGAATATATCTGATTTTTTTTTCTTTAGAATTCAGTCTGTTACTTTCAGGTTTTTTTTTCCTCGAACTTTCTCTGTTATATTGTACTTCCAGCCCTGCTGTTCTATGTTTTTAATCATGAAATATCAGGGCTTCTTTTTGCTTCATCCTTCTTCAGCAGCATGTCTGTATTTTCTGCAGCCTGTGTTGCTATGAAGGGAGATCAAGAGCTGTAACTTGTGGATGCAAATAGAAGGAAACTGCAAAGTCCTGAAATCTTTGGACATTCTTAGGCCATCTGTCTTGTGACAGTAGATGATTAGTTTTAAATTCCCTTTTGCTCTTAGTTGTTGTGCACTTGTGCATCTAGAAGAGTATTTCTTATAAGAGAGTGGAAAAGCTGGGATTTATTGGTTAACCCTTAGGAAGCTGAGAGTACAAAAACATTAGGAAAGCTGGGCTCCTTCTCCTATCTATAGAGCATCCCCTGGTTTGGAGAGAAGAAAGGGGAGTGAAACTGCAGGAAGGGCGATAAAGAAGGCAATAAAGACTGCATCTGCAAACCATGATACTACTGAAAATTTCTTTAGTGCCTAAAAATTAATAGTGTAAAAAAAATCCTTAAGTTGTGGTGAGAGGATGTCAGTTCTAGTTTCTGAAATCTGGGTTTTCTTTATTGATTTTCAGAATTCTGGCAAATTAGGTGACAAGAAGTGGTTATGTTCTGCTATGACACAAATGCTTAATGCCTACTAGGGTTGAATTTTTTTGATGAATAAACGAATCTTTAGTGTTAGGCATTTCAAGCCTGAATATTCTTTACCTGCAGAGAGCAAATCTGCCTAAAATGTTAGTAACAAGCGTACTGGTTTATGTGGCGGGGTTTTAATGGCATATCAGATATATATCATGGCATTGGTTTTATTAGGTCTTCTGTTTCCTTTTTTATTTTTTTAATGGTTGATATGCTATATACATGGAAATAAGAAGTACAAGCCACATTGTGCCTTTTATCTGGAATGGAAAGCAGCACAGTGATGTCTGTTAGCATCGGTGGAACTCTTCCATGGCCTTACTGATACGTGTATTTTTTAAAAAAGGAAAAGTGATTCAGTACAGAGAAGGGTTATCTTGGTCAAATGTAAGTTCCATTGAAGGGTGGAGTTAATAACAGGTTTTATCCTAGGCAGTTGAGTAGTTCTTTTAAATATCCTAAGGCCAGGTCATTGGGTACCTTGAAAATAAGACATTTTAAGAGTAGCTCGGTGTTTTATGGAAAGCCTGAGTAGGAGGTTGCAGCAAATCTGGTGTATTCCTGGCAGCTGGTGTTACTCAAAGGAGATGCTGGAACATCTCTTTTCTGAGAGCATCATTCTTCCCTCTCATTTTGGTAAGGCTGCATTGCCTTGGAGAAGACAGGAATAAGTGAAACCTGGGTGATAATCCACTGGAATTTGATGGAGCCGCCTCCTCCTGGCTGCAGATGCGATTTTGGGCTTGTTGGTGCCTTCTCATAGGCAGGAGAAACACAGTGGCCTCAGAAGGAAAGCAGAGGGAGAGCCAGCACCGACAGTGGGTTGTACTTTGTGCAAGATTCTCCCATGGTCTTGTAGTGGTGTGAGGGGTGTGTTGGTTCTGTGCCCTGCATTGCAGCGAGACCTCGGGGTTAGGAGGAGAGGTGAAGCAGCACAGGCTGCTCGAGGCGGAGGGGCAGCGGTGTGGTGTGTGGGTTTCATGCAGTGGCAGACACTCGTGGCATTATCTAGCACAGCGTTGCTCCACTAATGTTGCAGACATACCATGCTGTCTTACTAAAGCTGGAAATCTACAGTATTTTGTAAGTGCTGAAGAATGTTATTTTGTAAAGGTCTTGTTACTCCATCTCCAAAAGACAATAGTGAAACTGAGAAACTGTGGAGAGGGGAGAGAAGAGCAGTGGGGAGGTACAGAGCTGCTTTTGGCCTCCTGGATGCCTGGTAGTGCAGTATTTGGGACAGTGCGTTGACTCAAATTGCAGTCCTTTGTTCTTGGAGTGAATAACTCCCCAAACCAACTTTTACATCTGTCAGCACTCAGGTCCTGATACAGAGCACCCTTAGGTGCCTAAATGGAGGAGTCTGAGGATTCATGTGCTCCCTTTATGTAGAATCACAGAATGGTTTGGGCTGGGAGGAACCTCAAAGATCCCCTACTTCCAATCTCCTGCTTTGGGCAGAGATGCCAGCCACTAGATCACATTGCCCAGCGCCTCATCCAACCAGGTCTTGAACACCTCCAGGGATGGGGCATCCACAGCTTCTCTGGACAGCCTGTGCCAGGGCCTCACCACCCTCTGAGTAAAGAATTTCTTCATTATATCTAATCTAAATTGAACCTCTTTTATTTTAAAGTCTCATTAGTTTAAAGTCCCTTGTCCTATTGCTGTGTGCCCTTGTAAAGAATCTCTCTCCATCTTTCTTATAAGTCATCTTTTAGTACTGAAAGGCTGCAGCGAGGTCTCCCCGGACGGTGCTGGAGCTCTGAGACCATGCTTTCCATGAGATGTGCATTTCCACGTGTCCGACTCTACGGGGAGGCTCACGTAGCACAGGTCGCTGGACAGCCTTGTGCTACATCTGTTAGTGCACTCTGTGTGGAAATTAATGCCAGGGAGATGGCTATGGGATGTTTTGTGCCCTCTCCTTTGCTGCTGGTATCTGCTTCTGCTGTCTGCTGCTACGCCTTGAGCAGTGGGTTTGTTGTTAAGGATCTGGCCTGCATCACAGTAACCTCCCAGCTCACCTGAGTGGTGCCTCCAGTATTTGCTCCCTCTCAAGCTGCATTGCTTTCATGTGGATAGCTCTTTTAGTTGTTACGTACAGTGCTTCCTCAGACCTGTTTGTGTGTCGTTATTTCTGGTTCCTTTCTTTCACTTGGGAGTAGAACAGTAAAGAGGAGGGAAAGCAGCAACTTAAAATAGTATAAAGCTCACTGGGGGAGCTACAGAAATAAACATTAACTTTGACATTAATTTATAAGATGCCAATCTTTTTTTTATACTCCTGGTACTGTGAGGAAAGAAGACTTTACACTTCAGCTGTAAGAGCTATGTTCTTAAAAAAACAACAATGTTCTTCTGTTCCAAGTGTTCACGACCTTTGTACAGTAGGCTAGAAATAACAGAGGAGGGAGCAACTAGTAATCTGCTGTTTAGACTGCATTAAGACTTTGCTTCAACAGAAAGATTATCTGGATTGCATTATTGCCTAATCCATTATGGTTTAAGCAGTCGTGACACTTGATTAAGTATTGTGCAAATCTGTTTTCAGAAGTGTGTTCATGCATATATTGCTCCACAATTCTTAGTTCAAGCTTCATTTTGGATACGAATTTTGGTGGCACTCTCCTGCGGTTTGTTCTAGCAGAATCCTCATCCCATTTCTTTATCTAAAACATCTTGCTCATCAGTGCAAGTGGACAGATTTTGAGAAGAGTTCACTCCATGCTTTTAACTTGAGGAATTGAGCCTTTGAGAGGTGTTGCTGAGCCAACGGGTCGCCTATCGTCGTGTTCATCAGCTCTTCAGAGAGAAGCGCGCTCTGTCTACAACTTCTGTAATTCTAAGAATTGCCTGAAAATTCCTGCTAGTTTTGAGAGTCCCTGGGAAACCAGTGCAGATTAAGAAGATATCGCTATTTAAAAATAAAAATCTACTTCACGGTGCACCCAAATTATAATTTAATGGAGGCATGGGAACATGGGGGTTGGAGGTGCCCATGGAGGCCGTGTGGTCCCAACCTCCTGCTCAAAGCAGGGCCAGCTGGATGAGCTTGCTAGGGGCGTCTTCCAGCTTCAGCTTCAAGGACTTGCAGTGATGGAGAGTCTATAACTGGCAGCCCGTTCAGATATTCAGACATCCTCAAATGAAATTTTATTTCTTACGCCTAACATGAGTTTTCCATATTTCAGGTTGTCTGTTATCTCTTGTCCTAGCCCCACGTCTCTCTGAGAGAAGCCTTGCTCCTTGTTCTTGCAGTTGCACAATTTCGGTGGACAAGAAAGATTTGAGGACCTGTTGTGTTTGAGTCACTAACAGCTCTTTAAAAAACATGGAACATAAAACTGACCAAGAAGAGCTTTTATTTTTTAGATCCAACCTGTTTTCTACAACAGGCAGTTTTCAGAGATAACATACTGTTTCTATATTCCTGACAAATTTTATGTTCTTCTGGCACATGGTGAAATCTTTTTGGGAGGACTTGCAGTTGGTTAATTGGAGTATAAAACCTTTAGAAATGCATAGTCACCTTCACCGACACCGTGTAGGGCCTGTATTTGGGTAACTTAGTCATGTTCTGACCTTTGTTAGGAGATGGTTTAATTGCCTTAAAGACAAAACTCGGTGAATTTATTGCATCTTAAAGTTCTGATATCTGGCAGACAGCATTTCTGACTATTATGGCCAATGGTAACAAGGTAATAAAATTCCTCCTATACTTTGCATTCAGGCTTGTTTGGTGTATTTCCTGATATAAATATTGTAACGTCTGGAACAAGTTCAAAGGAAGTGGTATTGTTCATAAAACCAGCAAATTTAACAGGCTTTGATTTACTACTGAAGCGGGCATATCTCATTTTCCTTTCTTGATTGTTTTTTTTTATATTTTTACGATGCAAGAAAGTCTCTGAATTAAAGTTTGTCCCCCTTTTTTTCTTCCCTCCTCCCTCAGATTGCAGCTATTCTCAGGAAAAGAAAACTTGACTATTATTTGCACAAGCTGCTACCTGAGATCTTGCAATCAACCTCCTTTCTGACAGCAAATGGGACCTTGTATATTGCTTGCTTTTGCATTCTAAGGTTGGTATACTGTCCTAAAAATTCAGTGTAATATGAAAGCCATTTTTATGAAGCTTTTTACTTTATATAAAAACCTGTCTTTTTTTTTAATACACGTTTGTAGCGGGTAGGAGTAAGACAAGCGATAGCTGTGCTTCCTGGTTTTACCACTTGAATATGAAGGTTCTTTTTTTTTCCCCCTTCATTTGTAAAGTCTTTTAAATCAGTAAATGAGACAATGTATTCACTTGGTTCCTTTTTTCCTTGTTACTGATTCCAAATGCGTAGTTGCATGAAACTCAAATATATCCTAGAGAGTACGTGAGAAGGCCTGATCTTTCTCTCCTGGAAAGATTTGTTGCAAATGGACATTTCAAACAAACAGTGGATAATGTGATTATCAGAGAAGTTATGCCTTCCAAATTAACTCGTTTTCTTTGAAGGATAAATACGTATCTAAAGATGCGCTGGTTGGTGCATGATATATGAATTCCCAAACAGCAAGATTACCAAGATTGCTTGCTAGGACTCTTTAAGAAGAAAGATTCCCTACCTTCCAGGAGTTAGGAAATCATTAACAAGCTGTTAAAATGTGTGAAACAAACGAAGGAATAAATAATCGGTTTGCATAATAGGAAGAGGTTGCCAATAATGTGCCTGCTATGTTCTTTGTCCTGCATACACCTAACCAGTCTGGAAAAAGGGATGAAGAATTATGTGAGATTATTTGAGGCTATTTAGGATATGGAAGTCTAAAATTGACTGTCAGCTATTTCGAAATGATCTGTTGATTAAAATGGCTTATGAAATTTGATAGAGGGAGAGCGCAAAGCAATCCATTGGAAGGAAAAGAGCCGTCCTATCCTGGTCACGCAGTGATGAACTTTAAATTAGCTACTGTGTTAATCAGGAAGATGTTTGAGAGTCATCAAGGGTAGGTTCTTTGAACAAGTCAATTTAGTACTCGAATATGGTCAAGGAGACAAGTGCTATGAAGAGAAACTGAGAATGAGCCAGCAAGCAGTATAAATACACGATATCTTTAAAAGCTGTGTACAGCATGCCTTTATTTATTTTTTAAGATCTAATTCTGAGCTCATATTGTTGATAAGTCCCTCACTTGGAGTGTACTGAATATAAACATTGTCTGGCAGCTTGAGCCATATAAGCTTCCTTCTCTAATCTGCTGTTGGGTGGGTGACAGGATAGAGATGTGCATGTGAGACTTCTCTGCTTTTTTTAACCACTTGGTGTGCAGCTGTTTTTTGTTTGCACTTGTATGGTTCGTTGAATTAATTACTATACAATACAGGAGATTTTTTTGACTTTCAGTAGCCCCTGAGAGCAAAAATAATGGTGTCACTTTCCAGTCCAGAATGCCATTTGGTTTTGTATATTTTAATCCATCCAAGAAATGGCAGAGCACCATAAATATATTGGTTAACTGCATCCTAAATATTTCTGAAGTCAAGTTTTGACCATGCAAAGAGATCGTCTGAGACTTTGGAGATCTAGATCCTCTAGATCTGATTCTAGGTAGTGGTAAGAGATTAAGTGTGATAGATTTGTGTAATCAGATACGTGCTGCAATTTTTGTATCCTTTTTGGTGGGAAAGCTTATTAAACCATTTTTTGGATAAGATCATCTCAGTCCAAGTCCCTGTTTTTGTTCTATGAATGTCTATCCCAGCCAGAGCTTTGGTTTGATCCAGAATTTCCTGCAGACTTTATCCTCTGAGTGGGAGAGCTTCCAGAAAGCAGGAGGGGCAGTAACTCAGAAGCAAAGCCGTCCAGCAGCTGGCTCCTGGAATTCTAGAGCAAAGCAACAGATTGAAGGGTTTGTAGCTGGACACGTTAACTCGTATTTACCTGCACAACTCTTGGTTTGAGAAAGAGTTGCCTTGTTTCCTTCTTCGTAACACCAAGGAGGAGATGTGTTGGCAGGTGCGTAGGGTCTCCCGGATAATGTGCCCACTTCATCTGTTCATACTTTTACCTAAGTCCCAGTGAATCTTCAGTCACTGTCTAACGCTGCATTATGTAGAAAATATTTGTTAGTCTTCCGGTAGCAATTAGAAGACCTAAATACGAAATGTAATTGTTGGTGAGAAGTCTGACTTGTGCTAATGTGTGTTTTTGATGGCTTTGTAATACTTCCTTGCTTTCCATCAGGGAAAACCACCAAAATGGGAACAACTGCAATTACTTTCAAGGGTGTAATATTTTGAACAAGAAAATGCAAAATAAATGATTTCCAGAATGGTTTAATATTCTCTCTATTTCATAAGTGGCTAAAATTTCCAAAGCATCTAAGCCCCATTTCAGCAATGGCTTAGGCTCTAGATAGATGTTCTCATTTTAGAAGGCATTACCAAGCTAAGTTAGCTGACTTTTCTTTTTTTTTTTTTTTCCTGGAAGTAAATTGGGGAATGTGGGCAGCCTGCTGTGTTGGCAGAGCAGAGGAGGTGGTGATCTGTGTCATGGGTGTGTGACAGACCAGCTGGGGGGTTGTAATCCCTTCTGCTGACGAGCTCCAGAAGCCTGCATCTGTCTAGGCTTCAGATGGAAGTGCTGGGCTCTTCTGTTGGCTAGCATTAAGTTGGTTAAAAGATAGGTGCGATTTTTAGGTTTTCAGTTTTATTAAATTAATGCAAAAGCTCATGAAGACACGATCCTGTTAGTCGAGCAACTAGAGTAATTCAGTTTTCCAAAAACAGACAGCTTTAGTTTAGCTTGCTTAAGTCAATTCAACCTTACGTGTCAACCAGCTTTTCAGCTTTGGATACAGTTGTACGGTGAGGAATTAGATGTGTAACTTAAAAGACAACCCATTTCTCATTCCAGTATCCACCCGTAGACCGAGTAAATAATAACGAAAACTTGTTTTCATTTATTCCAGCAGAAGTTTAAATGTTTCACTTACTGGTCAGATGCTTTAATTTTCACTGACTTTTATTGTGCAAAATATATACTGTTGTTTCCTAAATCGTATCCATTAAATTGAACACGTACCATTCATAGAGGGGGTGTAAACCATGCAGAAAGAACAAATTCCTGTTTCTTTCCCACAGAAAAGACATTTGTTCTCTTACTTAACAGGTGTGTCTGATAGGATGTGTTCATACTTAAGTTGTTTAAAATGGCCTCTCTGAAACCTCATACAGTAATTGCTTTCCAAGAGTCCTAATAATGAACTTTAGCTCCTGTGGCATTTGGCATTGTCATCCGGAGAAATTATCCTTTTGCAGCCGTGGGAATGAACTGTGTGTGTAATTGCCATTACATCACTTGTTGCTGATACACTGGCTCTCTTTTCACTTACAAACGTAAGCTGGCATTGCTCACTGGTAATGTTATTTTTGCAGCAGAAGTGTGAAGTGAGGCTAATCATGCCTCTTACAGCAAAAGTGCTCTAATCCACATGGTATCAATAATAGTAATTCTTGCTTTTGTGTTATCAATATGAAATTTCATCTAAGATTTTTTTTCCTACGCTGTGTTTGGCATTTTGTTTGTTGTATTTTATTCACTTTATTTTTAGAAGGGGGAGATTCCACTATAATGCTATATTTTCCTTAAGTGATGGTGCTTATCAGTTTAGCAGCACCAGTTTAATTGAAATGTGTTTATTAATGCTACCAGATTTCGTGCCTGCCTGCCTATTGTTTGCTTCTGTGGTCAACCTGAGTTAGTTTGAAGGTGCCGGTGTTCTCGGCAGATCCGGTGTGGTTGAGGCCATTGTCCTCCAAAGGCGTTTTGGTCTTCATATTCTCACAGTGACCAAATATTTGCTTAAATGTCAGCATTTGTGTAACTTTTTTTCCCCCAACTCTTCAAGTTGGAAGAATTTTGATACTTGACATCGTGTGGACTCTCAGAGAAACACAGATCTAGTCGCAAAACGTGAGAGCTTTCCCACTGGCCTTAACACAAGTGGGATTTTGCTGCTGGTTCTAGTTGTAATGTGCAGATTAATTCCCTGGCTTACTGTGAGTGAGTGATTTACTGTTTTTAGCAATAGTTTCTCTGTCTTCAGAGCACGACGTATGCTAGAATAATTTGATTTGATTCCTGGCTCACTGGATTACATTCCTACATTCCACAAGGCACGTCTTCCTGAAGATGTATTCAGACAAGTACTAGAGAAAAGAGCAACTATTACTTACTCATTGATAGTTTTTTCTCCTATAATGAGTGTCTGCAACTTTTCAGAAACATCTCTTGAAAGCACCACTTTCTTTAAAGTAATCCTTTAAATGAAATAGAAATGTTAATAAAGTATTTCAGGTGTTAATGTTTATGAACCCCCCTCTGAGAAGAACTATCCAACTGTAAAAGTGAAATGATTAGTATTTATTTGTAAGTATTGATTAATATAAAGGGACAAAATTCATTTTAATGGAACATGCATAATTTTATGATAAAAGTAAAATACAGTGTTGGACGTCAATATTTTGTTTGCTCTGCATGTAATACATGTACAAATTACATTTTCAGGAAACTACTTGGGAAATTCTACTTTTGGTCTCCTGGTTTTGGTGCTGCTTTACCAGCTTCTTACATGGCTATCCTCATTGAAAGGAAAAGCAGGTACAGCTTATCTTTATGGATCTTCTGTTTCATGTAATAATATTTCTTGGTTTTGTCATTTGACAATTCAGTCATTTTGTTTCCAAGTGCTGGAAGCCTACTTTGCTTGAAATAGTGTCTTTTGCAACCTTAGATTTAAGTATAGGAAGCTAAAGTGAAAACACATTACCAGTGATCAGTTTCTTTTTTTTGTTTCATTTTCCTTGTTTGATACGTAATTGGGTTGTTTAGGACTGCCTAATGAAGCTGGGTGGTTAGGATTGCCTAATTATTTTGTTTGTTTTGTTTTTAATCTTTTAAGACGTTGACAGACTAAACATTATTTATAAGATATTATAATGTTTGCAAAGTCGCTGCAAATGAAATTGTTAATGGAAATTGCTGATGACACAAGCTAACAATGTGACTCTATTGTGAATGTAAAGGAATATTGTGAATGTAAAGGAATAATAGGATGTCATGGGAAAAAACTAACTTGAAGAGCTGACATAATCCAAGTTGGATGAAATGTAATGATGCAGAAGGCAAAGCTTTTCGCTTACAAAATGGTGCTGAAGCTTAGCTATTGACATCAAGCTCGTTACAAAAAGCACGAAGCAGTGGGGTGGAAGCTCTGGGAGATCCACGGGTAGCTGAAAGCTGGCATTTATGATGCAACCATGGAAAATGGCAGATGAAATCCAGGGTTGTAAGGTTTTAATGGTTTTGAAATGCAGCTTACATTGATAGCTTGTATCAATAATGAAAACTATAATGCTTAATTATTTTAATAAGGAATGAGATGTTTTAGTTATCTAGTTAGTGTGCTTTATTTGAAGCATAGCTGGAGACAAAGTTGTAAAAGAAGGGATTATTCTTTAAAAGAGAGGGGGCTTCATCCCTAGAGATGATGCAAATGCAATTCTGATCACTACAAATGTGAGAAGCTTCTGCATGCAGTCATTTCAAAAGAACTGCAAATACATACATTTCGAGTTGTCAACTGACTGTCGGGCCCCATTCCTAAACTTCAGTTAAGGAGTAAGCAAAGCCCAACCTGAGTCTTAGGTAAGACTCCCAAAGTTCTGTCCTTTGAAAATAATTCTTTTTCCATTGTTTTTGGAATTTGAGGGATGTTCTTTTATATATAAGAATTTCTGGGAAAGTGGGAACACTTGTGAGCCATGTTATTTAATGCAACAGTAGCAAAAAACCACAAACATTAAAGTAATAAATTATTCCGATTTATTTAGGAAGTTAAGTTATCCATTTATTTATTTACAAGTCCTTTCCAGCTGACTAGTTTTCATCTTACTGCAATTACTTCCAAAAAGGGTGGACGCATTTTGGTAGAACTTCTTGTATTTCTGTAGACTCCAGCATTGTGTTGACATCAGTGTTTCATTTTGCAGTGCAAGCAAATGCATTTTACTCTTTTGATCAGGGACACTTAACTTTTCCTACAGACCTGTTACAATGTGAAGACTTCATGTGTCAGGCTTCTATTATTTCTAGATAACAATAGATATAAATAAGAAGAAATTAGTCTGGCAGTCTAAGTTTCCTGTAGCTTCCAGAGTGTTCCTCAGTCAAGGAGGAATCAATAAGTCAAGTTTCAGTTGAGCTGAAACTGCTTGTAAGTGCAAACCATACAGGATTTTTATGTAATAGTGGAACAACTCTGGAAAATTTACACAACTAAAACTTCTTAAGTGTAGCAAAAAGTTCATAAATATTATGTCAAATGCAAAATTTTGAAAGTCTTAGTGGCAATGCAAGAAAACTTTGCCACGTTAACAGGCACCTACTTAGCTTCTGAGATTTGGAAGTAATAAAATTTGAGATACAGGTGTGTACAAATGACAAAAGTAGGTACCACGTGTATGTAATGCATAATGCTAAAATAATTAATTCTTGCATGTCATGAAGAATGAAAAGTGTGTGTCCTAATGTAACTTGCCTAAAAAGTGCACTTTACATTTTATCTGATGCAATATAAAAAGAAAACATTGGTGTAGCACCATAAAATATGAAGATGAACTTCTCAGAGTCATTTTATACTGTGCTGATTAAATCCTCATAAAGAGGTAAAATTGCAGATATTTGTACACAGGAAACTGTGTTCTTATTCCTCCAGTGCTGATAATATTTAAAAAAATGTTTATTGCATCTTTATCATCAATTTGGGAAGGAAGGATATTCATGTGTAGTTCTCAAGCAAATAAGATGATCGTGCTGTTAAGCAGGAGTATGATTTCCACAGCACGCTTAGCAGGCATATTTCCATGACTGCTGTGTTGGGAGCTTGAAAATGTGCAGTCACTGTTATTAATGAAAAAATAGATACATGAAATCAAGAGACAGTTGAAAGTTTAATTGTTTTTAAGATAAAAAGATGTTTGGAATGTTATTGGATGCTAACCATGTAAAGTGCGTGAAATGCTGGTGCAGACAGATGCAGTGAAATATGACTTTCTGATTCCAGATCCATTCATTTGTTAGCTTTTGTTACAGGCGAGATCAAATTTTAATAGGCTTTTGTGGTCTTTTAGGAAACTGACTTTGGACATAGAGAGACAGCAGTGTTTTCAATCATTTCCCGAGTAGCTTTCAACAGAGCATATTGAGAAGTCGGGGAGGTGGGAAAAAGTCCTGATTTTAGTTCATAAACATCTCCAGCCCTTTAAATTGCAACTAGCAGCTGGCAGCACCATCAGACTTAATCACATAATCTCTTCCCAAGTGGAGACCCTATTTTAAGTGCCTCACTGGCATGTGCTTGCACAGCACCCCTGTCAGCCCTCAACTTGGGAACAGCATGCTTGTAAATCACATTTTCCTGAGTGTTACTGTACATGTGTGTCAGCCTTGCACATTTAACAATTCTTATGGAAGAATGGGAGAAAGAGCTGGGCAGCTAGTCTTGCAGGGACCAGCATTGCAATCGTGAGGGGGAGTGGGTTTTCTAAGGTGTTGGAGAAGTGGTTTGGTTATAGTTTGTGTCTGTGTAACGAGTAACTTAAATTTGCATGGCACTGGCAAAGGAAAAGGGAGGTGGGATTGAGCAGAAATGTCAAACGTACTCAGAAAATGATCTACATTATATTATACCACTACTTTTCTATAAAGATATACATTGCACGTTAGTATGTCCGTGTGGATTCTATTTTGTGATTATAAAGCACGGTTATTCTGTGCATGAAAGGTAGTTTATTAGGATCTGTGGAAAGGCCAAGGGATAAAAACACTTGTAAACTTTTCTGTATGCTTGGGATCAGCATGTATGAATGTTCTGTGGTTTTACCAGAGAAGAACACGTCACAGTTGACTAATTAATGTTTTGATTGACTAATTAATGACTAATGTTTTGATAAGAATGATTTCTTAAATCGTAATTGAACATAGATGCATAAACATGGATATTTTAGTTTGTGATGTGTTGATTCACATTCTGCCCCTTTAGTGCTCTGACCCTGCAGGAGTAACTTGGAATTTTTGCCTTTTTATGGTGCTTTGAAGCCGTGTTGCCTGATAGGGTTAGGAGGAAGCATCCTCACCGACCAATACAGAATTTAGAAATTGAAGTCTGATGTATGCTAATTGCATAACTAGTAGATGTTTGATGTTCTGAGAAGTGCTAAGAAGGCAGAGTTAGATGTCACCAATACTGAAGTTATTAGTGTCAGTCCTACCATGTTATTTCTTTTCTTTGTATTTGCAGGTGCTACTTGTATGTTATGTTTTTTCACATGGATAGAAAAGGTTCTTGTATGTAAGGAAAGTATTCTCTTTTCCTGGAGAAATGTAGAGTTCATCAGAATATACATTTTTGTAATTCCTTTTGATTATATGGCAGTGGCTTCAATGTTTTAATTACTCTTTAGGTATATATTATCATATTAACAATGGTTATTAGTGGTTATTAATACAACATACAATTTCTTTTTAGTATTAACAGTATTATTAATAATAATAATGGTGGTTGTTATTAGAATAAGTAACCTCCTAACAGGTGCACTTGCACAAGTATATTTAAAATAACATAGTTTTCTTTGCAGTTTCACTTTTTTAATATCTTGTATGATGTGTCTGCAGTTCTTTTGTCACAATTGATTTGTATAGTATTGGATGCTAAAAGGTCTGTTAGTGACTTCATTTTGGTCACGTTCATTTCACGAGGCTTCCTTAGGAAATCCCTGCATTCGTTTTATTGACCTCCGTATGGAGTTGTTTTACCAGTGCGCTCCCTGCAGGGGTTGTTTCAAGCTCTTGGTAAGAAGCAATTCGACTTGTTGATAACTTTGAAAAATGATTATTTTGCTAGTGCCTTTTGGCTTTTGTTTGGAATTCTAAGTTACTTTTCTATAGCATCTAACAGATGAAAATGACTATGAAGAAGACTTGAGCATGTAGCAGAGGAGGCAGCGCGTGGCTCGGGCTGAGCGGCATCGCGTTGCCCTGCGCTGGGAGCGCCGGGGCTGTTAGCAGGCGAGGCAGTAACTGAATATACTTGTTAAAATTGCTGTGAATGAAGCTGCTGAAATGTGATATGAGGCTTGGCTGCAGCCAGTGTATTGCTGGAAATGGGACTGGATGGGTTATACCTTTCTGATTTCTAAGTTATATTTTCCTGATAGCTAAGTGGCAAATTTCAGTTTGTTGGACTCTTGTTTAAAAAATAAAGTATTAATGAGTTTCAATAGCTATTTATAAAGCTTTAACAAGGGACACAGTTACAATTTTAATGAAATTAATTGTCTCGCTGCCTGGCTAACATTTTTTTTTTCCATTTCTGCACTTGATAAGCAATTAAGAAAGCCCCCTACAGCCCTCTGCAAGCTCTGGGGCAGCTCTGAAGGGACCCTTCTGGGATTGCCCCTGCACCCCCTTGGCCGAATGACTGTTTACATACTGGCTGTTAACATTATAGCGGCGCCTGTCTCGTCGCTACAGTTGAGACTGTGTCACTGATGGTATTATAAAGCCTGAGATTTAGGGCTTTTATAATTTGGTTGTAAAATCTTGCTCTGGGCTACTATTGGCAGCATGCTTTAGTAGAAAACTTTGGATGTTTTTTCATAAAGTTCAGCGTACTAGACTCTGAGAAAAATATTTAAAGCATCCGTGTTTAAAATGGGATACAGTACAACAGTGCACATTTACAGAGAATGCCTATGTACGTATATTAGTGTTCT
The DNA here is from genome assembly GCF_013377495.2 of Cygnus atratus. NCBI lineage: Eukaryota > Metazoa > Chordata > Aves > Anseriformes > Anatidae > Cygnus > Cygnus atratus. The sequence goes on along the minus strand of NC_066362.1, from coordinate 200,716,810 downwards.
TGGAAACAAATGTATTACCATACATTGCTTCGAGAAGCGTCAGAAACATTTCTAGCAGTACAACGTGGAATTCTTAGACTCGTATCTTCACCTGATAGCAAACTCAGTTGGTATTTGGGGCTGTTCCCTTGCCATGAATGCCTTTAGTCTACGTACATTGCAGAGGAAGAATGTGACGGCATAGTAATGGTAATAGGTATTGTATGTGCTGTAAATAAATACAGCGCTTCTGTGGTTTTTATGGAATTCTCCATTCAAATACAAGTTTGTTGGTATATTTTTGTATAGTGGTATAGTATATTTAGACTTGAGATGACTGTTTCCTTTCTCACAATGTTTTATGGTTATCCAGTTTGCATTTTAAGGAAGCCTGTAAATTCCCAGTATGGGGGGAAAAGTGGGCAAAACAGGCAAACAAAATCTTTTAACACAGCAACTGTTCTTACAAGCGTTAGTCTTACTTGCTACAGGTAAGAAATTGAGACAGCAAGCTACGCTGTGGGGATGGTGTTTCACCTGTTCTGTATGGTGAGAAAACCTCAAGTTCGGATCGCTTGCATGAGTATTCGGTGCTGTGGTCTGGTCAGCAGAGCTAGCAGGGGAAACAAATTATTTGGGAGTTTTATTCCTGTGGAAAGATTATTACTCTAAAATGCAAAAACAAGCTGTAGAAGTGAAGTTAGCAGGAAAGCTTTTCTTTTTCTAAACCAAAATATGTTAAAATCCATTGCACTTCAGCAACTGCTTTGGTGAAAGCCAACAACTGAGAGATCTGCCTTTTTATAGGAACAGCATGTAAACATTTGAATGTGCTTTGCTGTGTGCTTTAAGGACTGCTACTGCTATCAGAGGGAGGGAAAACATGTATTTTTTTTTTCCAAGGCTGTCAGGGAGAGCAGAAATTGAGTTGGAGGATACTGTGGTTGTGGGAACGCTGTCAGTGGTGGGTAGGTCAGGACTGGCAGCTCCTGGTGTGTGTGTGGTGTTTTGTTTTTTTTTTTTTTGAGGAAAGTAGCATCTCTTGTTGACTTTTGATACTTTTCAAAAGTGAGGCCGCCTCACAGCCTCCTACGTAGTGGGCACCCCAAGGCTCCTCAGCCTCTCCTCACAGCACATGCCTTCCTGCCCTTTTATCAGCTTTGTTGCCCTCCTCTGGAGGTTTTCAAGGACCTTAACATCCTTTTTGTATTGTGGAGCCCAGAGCTGCACACAGTATTCTAGGTGAGGCAGCACCAAGGCTAAGTACAGCAGGAGAATCACCAGTTTGGGCAGGGTGGCTATGGAACGCCACTAGTGACCGGCCACCAACCAGATACAGCTCCATTCATCATCACTCGGAGCTCGGCAACTGAAATGTTGCAGTATGTGATCACCCTCACAGTTTAAAAACAAACAAAAAAAAAGCACATCAAAAATGTTTTCCTCTGTTCAAACGGAATTTCACAATTTTATGTGTTTTAATATGTACCCATGGCCTCTTGCCGTGTCACTGAGTACCGCTGAGGAGTTTGTCTCCCTCAGCTTCATCCCTCCCGTCAGGTACTTAGGCACACTGTGAAGACCCCTCTTCATTCGGAGGAGTCCCAGCTCTCTCAGCCTTTCTTTGCAGGAGAGGTGCTCCAGGCCCTTCATCGTTCTGCTGGCCTTGTTGGACTCTGTCCAGTATGTGCATGTCCCTCATCTTGGGGAGCCCAGACCTGCAGCCAGGGCTCCAGGCGCTGAGCAGCAAGGAGGGATCACCTCCCTCGGCCTGCTGGCAACGCTCTTCAGTTTCTGAAATGCCTCACAGAGTGCAGCTGTCATTAAAGTTAGAGTTGGATTGTGAAGCAGTCCCGTATCAAAGGAAAGGATGTTCTCTGATGGCGACAAAAAGATGCTACGTTACTGGCAAGATAGAAACTGTGTACTTCATTTGGAAAAAAAATCTGCATTTAACGAACTGTGGGGGACCATTCTTTTCTTTAGTAGGAAAGATGGAGCGGGCTTTTTGTCAGAGGTCAGCTGTATCTGCAGAGCTTTCTGTCTCGGAGGGAAATGGGGGCTGTCTGGGCTCCAGTGTAGCTGCCTCAGACCTTCTGCGTCTGTGACCTAAGTGCTGTGGTTTCATATCAGTAGTTTTCTTTCCTCACTCTGTTCTTTACCTTTTCATTAAATTGCAGACTCTTAGGAAAGGAGTTTGTCTTCCTGAAAACAGTTGATTATGATAAAACACACTGTAAAATCGCCCTATAGTCATAGATACCAATGTTGTGTTGATGAGTGCAATGGAACACCCTTCTCTTGATGCTGTTTCATAACTCATCTTCTATCATGTATAGCTAATGATGTGACAAGACACGGTTTTGACCAATACATTATTCTAAACACTTTCTTTGAAAGCCTGTCCTGCTTTTTAGGAGGTCAGTAAATGTTACGTGCAACTTACTCAGCCTTGAAAACGTTAATAGATCACTTTAATGTTCTTTGTAATGTTCTAAATTCCAGCTGTTAGTAGTCAAAACTCTTGGAATGGCTGTAAATTACTTGGTATTTATTTAAATGCTTGGAGTTTTACAAAATCAGCTTTTACACAAGTTGTATGTTTCTCAAACATAAATTTAAGTGGCTGATCCTGATATAGGAAGACATGATAATGCCACATCATGCAGGTTAGATATGGCTATGATGAATATATTTTGATCGTTTCCTGTTCTGTTAATTTTCAGAAATAAGCTTGCAATTGCAAATTTTCATAATTTAATAAGTTAACAGCAATTTTTCAATCTCAGCATTTTGCTTATCAGATTTACCCACTTCTAGTTTATCAGTTCTTTGTTTCAAGCTTCATTCTTCTGAAAGCGTCTGAGTGTTATATGGGGTGACATGAGCGTTGCTGCTTTGTCTTCAGGAGGTTCAAATTCACAGTGTGCTTTCGGTGCCTAGCTGTGTAAAGTTTTCCTTAGTATTATTGTTTTGTACTTTTGCTTGTTTGTTTTAATTACTCTGTGGTTAATACATTACAAGAAAGAGTTCTGAAACAGAACTTGAAACAAGTCTGTGAACTGCCTGAAACAAAACAGCTGAACTAAGAATACCACCGGGGTGTCATAAAGCCTTTGAAGAGCAAGAGGCAAGTTAGATGTATTAAAACCCAGTTGGCATTGATGGGGCAAAAAAGTGCTCGATTGTCTCCAGGAAGTGATAGATTCCATCTCTTTTGGAATATGAGGAATTGCCCACTTTCCAGGGATACATATGAAATCTGTGTAATTGTATCGCTAATGTTTAGACTTCTGCAGATAGGGGAGAGAGAAATTTCTGTCCTGGGTAACCAATTCTACCAGTGACTGGAATATTTATCATGCTTTTTTGAGAGGAATCTGCATGCTTCAGGCTACCCAATTTAGAAATCAACTTGTAAATGCTGGTGACTCTTGTGTAAGAGATAAGGTCATCAGTTCTCTAGAGACGATATGGAGAAGTATGCTTCTCTGCACTTTTTTGGTTTACAATGTCTTAAGATCTTGGAACATTCTGTAAATTTCTGAAGTAGCTGGAAGCTGTGGCAAACAGGATATTGAAGCATTGTGAGATTGGAAAAGAGATGCTTTCTCGTTAATTGCTCATAAGTATTTCTTCAATCAGCCTAACCTGCACCCCCTGACCTTTAGTCCTGGCGATTCTGTTTATGCATATGAAACATAGGTATGAGCCTTATAATTCTGCATACCTTTTAAAAGGGAGTGGTCACAGTCAACACTTAAACTTAGCTGAAATGTGTGTTTCCATTGCATAGTTGTCATCTCTTCCCAATCAGCTGAGAGAATCACCGTTATGGGTCTGTTACACAGTGTAGATTACTGTTGTAAACTGTATTTCATTCACTTAAAATGGCAGAAGTTTGGCAAGGTGAATCCCACAGCTGTAACAAGAGCTAGAAGGCTCCTTGGGGATCAGTGATTCCAGTCTTATGCATTTATATCTAATCAGTCCAGGCTATAAACTATTTGTGCTTCTGAGGAAGTGTAACTATGTCTGCAGAGGTGGTCAGTAACCAACTGTCCAGAATTTCCAGTGTGGCATTCAAATGTTGGAAAAGTTTGGTCCAGCTTGCTAAGTGGTCCTTGAAGTCTTGCACAAAGTGAAAAAGCAGGATAGCCGCAGCTTTGTAGTCAAAAATCCATTTTCTGGGATAACACGGGTAGAGAAGGTAAGAATACTGGAAGAACCAATGTAATATATTTATCTGTGATTCTGGAGATGCTGGAGAATGTGTTGCCAAAAATCTGGGTGGGTCCATACAGACCGGGTTTAGCTGATCTTTCTCTTAGTGTTACAGTCAGGGCTGAGCCGGATCACCCAGGACTGTTTGGTTGTGTTTGCTCAATGGTCTCCAGTTCACTCAGTTTCAGGAGGACTTCCTGGCTTAGGCACAACACCAGATGTGAGGTTTCTTCATCAGTGATGACGTAAAGACATCCCAGGCAGCAGCCATCAAGCTCTGGACTATGTCTATCAAGTTCACATGGGGCTAGCCTGGATGGACAAAGGGCAGTGCTAAGGTCAGGCTACGAATTCTGATGGATCCCAGGTGACTCTGTGCAGCCAACCCTTTCTGCACTATTCTGTGAGTAATTGAGATTTTCTGATAAGAAAAGTGTTTTTTATTGTTATTGTAAGGACCACTTCTGGCAAATCTGTGTTTGTTTTCACTTTGTAGGCTGAAAACTAAGGAAAAGTGATTTAGTCATCTGAGTATTAATAGAATTTTGTATTTCGTTTTTTTCAAAATACATAACGACAACAAAATACATTACCAATGAGAAAAAAACTCCCCACCCCCAAATGTTAAAACGTTTTTGAAATGCCTATTAAAAAAATGGTAGAATTCAGACTGTTGTTGATCATTGGACTGTTTTGTAAGTCTGAATTAGATTAAAGCAGCACAAGCACTGGGTTAATTACTCAGTTCTGTCTGTTCTGCACTAGTATACAGGAGATGTTCGTTAGGACTTCCTTGACTTAAGCGAGCACTTAATACATCTTCTGTGTCTGAATGCTTGTGCATATGTGCAGCTCCCAGAGGGGAGTAACAGATACTCTGCTAGTGCAGAGTAAGCTGCAGGTGCTGCCTGGGTGAGCTGGCTGTAGTGCTGGCTGCTGCGGCAGTGCAAAGCCTGACGTTTACCTGGAGAGGTAACATCCACTCTTCCCGTGCCTCTGGTGTAGTGGCTGAAAGTCTTGGATGGAATCTCTCTGTGATAGGTTCCTCGGGTCTGCTGGCAGGCTGTTGCTTTCAGATAGACCAGCTGAGAGGAGCTTAAATCCGTATGAACTGTAGCTATAAATCCTCTGTAAATGAAGTGACTTTCTATAGCTTTATTGCTCCCAAGGAATTCATATTGTCTGTAGCACCTGCAGCAGAAGAAGCATGGAGGTAGAACCCTAGAAGGGTATAAATTTTCTATATATAGCCATGCAAGGTATTTCTGCAGTGAAGATTAGAGAAGCGTACTGTGGTGAATGATCTTTCATCCCCTTCTTGCCCTTTCTTCTTCACACCCCAGAACAGAAAATGACTCTTTATTTCCTTCGATGGGTGCTGTGCATTGCATGTTGTTTCTTGAAGTCAGATGACTGCAACTCCAGATTGAAACTTTTTGATAAAGTAAGCAATGTGCTGTTAAAGATGATCTGTCTGACAAGCAGGAGCAACAGAGCCCACGGAATTAAAGGCAAACATAAAACAGGTCTCATGAATTAAGGCCAGTACCTATCATCCTAATCCAGACTGTTCCGACCGTGGTGAAAGACTGAACTAGTTCGCAGTGTCTGGTAGTACAACATCCTTCTGTCTGCTTAAGGGAACTTGTATTTGCACCATCTTGCTGAATCTCTGTTGCCAAATCAGTGCTTCATCAATTACAAGTGTTTTTTTTTCCTTTTTGAGCTCTTCTTCAGTGTCTGTTGTTCATTCTTTTGAGCAAACTGACTGAGGAACTAGAAATATGTTCTCAGCTCAGCTGTTGTTTTTTTGGATCTTTGAGCTTAAAGACAGAAAATAATTGGTTAAAACTGGACTTGGCAATAGTTTCCTTCTGTCTTTGGTAGGTGCAATGTCATATTAATATGTCTGTTATATCTAATGCAGTTAAATACTGATATCCTGACAGACAGGGACTTCTCAGTCAGTGGGGATGTGTTGAAATGATTCAGTCAGACTTTAATATGGCTTTTCTACCTTTTTGGAGAAAGTTTGCTCTGGTTCCTTCCATCACCTTTCTGGGGACCCCTTGTGCTTCAGGCCCTTATGGATGTAGGCAAGCTCCTAGCAGCATTACTACATATTCTGCATGGCCAACTCGTAGTTCCTAACAGGATGTGAAGCCTGGTTCTAATACAATTTAATATGCTGTCATTTGGATTCTAACAGGAGAAAATAAATGGCTTTGTATGTTGGCAAGTCAAGTCTAACCCCATACCCTGTTTCTGTTGGAATAGTCTGCTCCTTTGTTTCTGAAGGTAAAGGCATTCTGAAGTTAATTGCACCAGGGGAAAAGTTGCAGCTATCTTCTGTTTGGGTTGGATTGACTTGTCATGTTTGCTTTTTTGCATATTGCTTCAGGTATTTTGGGAACGGTGTTATCTGATCACAAATACAATCGATCATTAAAGCAATGTGAGTCTTACAAGAAAATTAGCTCTAAATGTACAAAGAAAACAGTAACTACTAGTTTTACAGACTAGAAAAAGAGACTGCTCAAGTCTTTTGAAACAGATGAGAAACTGATGATTTACGTATCTTAACAAAAACTTATTGTGGAGTGGATCTTAAACAGCACAGAACATGGGCTGGGGAGGGAGAAGGGGAAGGGAAGGGCAGCCCTTTCCATGGGGCTTGTTAGGAAACCTCCGAGCTGCTGCTCAGTGAGCCGCTGGGACTGGGTTTGGGAAATGCAGACAGGAGACGGTGAGAGGCTCTTAGCCTAAGGAGGGATGGGGGAGAGGTGGAGGAGAACAGGTCACGTACTGGGTGGGTTTCCACTGGTGTGGCAGCCCCAAGCTGTCTGGTAGAGACCCTCCTACGTTCCTCACCCCCAAATATACTGCGTATACATGCAAGGCAGTGAATGTTGCACATCTCTACAACATTTTCCATGCTTCCTCCTAATTTTTGTTAACAGTCCTGTCCGTTCTGTCCTCTCTTTGCCATGATACAGTAGTGATTGCTAGTGAAATACAACAATCCCTCTGCTGCTAGGTTCCCCAAAGCGTTTTTTGCTCAAAAAGTGTGCATTTGCTTTCTGACCTGCAGGCCTGCCTTGCGGGCCGGGCGGCCAAGCAGCACATGCTGCATTCTGACTGAGAAGGTGCCCAGAAACAAACCAAGTGTTTTCTTTTTGATCAGCTGAGCTGATTAAAAACAATTCTCTGTTACAATCCACAGTCCAAAGAGATTGTTATTTGGGGCCTTATTTAATGCTCAGTAGGCCTTCTATACCAAGAAAGTTAATGTTTTAAAAAATTGCTGGAAGTCCTTCGTTTCTTCTCCTGAGATTTGATTAATTTGTTATTCTTCTTTTATCTACTAGTCAATCTTTTATGAAACTAGTAAGCATTTTGGAATCTGATTTTTATCTCTTCATGAAATCTTGTGAGGTTAAACTGCACTCAATTTGAGGTCCCCCCCATAGGTTGGCCATTGCTTTGGCTCTGTAGACAGCATAGAGAAGCTGGGAGAGGAGGAGGAAAGGAATGATGAAAGAAAATCTGTATAAAAGAGTATAGAACAGTTCAAAAATTAAACTGTAGATGTTATCTTGGGTTGTACTAGCTGAAAACTCGGTAAGAGTTATTGGTACTAATTTAGCAGGAATGTATTACTGTAGATATATTTTCTTTTTGGCTTCTGTCCCTTTCTGGTTTTCTCATACCCTTTCTTTGGCATACATTCAAATCACAGAACATGTTGAGTTTACTTTCTTTCCTTTTAAGAACAACAAATTCTGAGTATTGGCAAGAAAAATAATAGCCATTGTATTTAACATACAACGTGCTCAAAGCGGGTATTACCGACTTGCAGTTTTGAGCAACTTTAAGCTCCTCAACTATAAAGTGTCTGTTTCCTACTTGAAACAACCCAAAATTTAGAAAGAGAAAATCTCTTAAAGAGAATAGTGGGGCTCTGGGACCTTAAACTGTATCTTTTGACATGAAGTTATGTGCCTGAACATTATCTTCGTGTGAAAAACTTGCTACCGGTATTTACTAAGCTCAAAAAGTAATCATTTTCTTTTCTGAAAACTTATTGCTTAGGTCTGTTTTCATAATTTTTGGCATTATTTTGAAAGCTTATCTGTTCCTGCTGATTTTAAGTGAACTTTTGCACCAGGATTTCACTGCTGGCCTCCAGCTGTCAGTAGGAAATTGGTGGGTGTGAGAGATTAACGATACCCTAAACATAATCTGTAGTTCTTGTGTTATTACAGGGATGCAATCACAACTCTGGATCTATCGTTGGTTAGCTTTTGGTGTCAAGCTGCTGTAGAGCAGAAAGAAAAACCTCTTCATTTTGACCTTTTTCTTTTTGGGGGAAGCCTATGATTTGTGTGTTTGATTTAATTCTGCAGGTTATGAAGTGGTGTGCTTTACAGTGTGGGGGGGAGGAAAGGGGGGGGAATTCTTCCTGTTTTTGCAGACCACAAATCCTGTCTGGGGAGCCATTACAAACTATTATGTTAGCTTCTTAGTTTATGCTAAGAAATTAAAGCCAGAGTTAACTCTTTCTTTTCTTTTTGCCTTTACATTTATTTGTTTTTATTGTGAGAAGGTACAAGGTAATGGCTTCAAACTTTAATGTAGTAAATCCGTATGGCATAAGCTGTGTCCATTTTACATTCCACTTGGTATTTACCTTTGAATCCACTGATTCCTTTGGAAGTAGTTGTGTATGTGATTTTAGGGCATACAGAAAATGATTGTCAGCTAAAGTAAGGTGATAAAAGTCAGGATATACAGCAGAGCCAGTGAACAGCGGTATTTATGAAATTCAAAGTTGAATTTGGAGGAAACTTGTTAAAAGTACATTTTTTCATAAAGACGAAATTTGCTATTTTAAAGCCACGTATAGTCCAGACCTTGTTGAATAGGTCACAGAAAGAGAAGTTTGACTTGGTTCATTTTAGCACCTATTGACTTGAATCAGACCTGTCAGTTTGACAATGCCAGTGATTTTCGGACAAGCAAAGCATGAGATTGGAATATTAGAAACGTGACCTCTTGAACTGGGGTTTGAGTTAAAAACCTTTATAGAAAAGCTAAAACAATCCTTATCTTAGTAATGTATTGGTTATTTTTTTCCCTCAACTTTTAAAATTCACTATGTACAGGGACAAATGTAACCCATCAGTGAGGCTGCTTAAGCAAGGAACACGTGCTCTTAATTGCATGCACGAAGATGTTTAACACGCTGCTTTATTCATCTGCAGGCTCCTTCCAGCCATCTCTGCCTGCTGACTGCTGCTGTGTGCTGGGGCAAAGAGAGCCACTGCAGGTTTTGGGGCTGGGATGTACTTGCCCCGTTGTGTACCTTGCTCCACGGTGTGATTTTACTAGCTCACAGTTACAGCTAACACCTACAGCTATTCTAACTGAAAGAGGTGCCCGTTGAGTCGATTTATGTGAGTTTTGTACGTAATGGCATTCATCATGCTGTGGTTATTTTGAGGTATTTGTGACTTGGTCACTTACTTCCATAGGAAAAAAAAATGTGATTATATAAAAAAAGACTATTTAAAAAAAGTATTTAGTTTAAATCTGTTTAGTTGCAGTAAACATTTAGATTTAAAGGTGTCTACTTGGAAGGATTTGTAGTTTTGTTTAAACAAGGCAATACAGAAGAAACGATTTAAACTTCATGTTGCCAAAAAAAAAAGTTACTCATGAGAAAGCCGCTTGACTGGCATGCTGTGTATTAGATATATAAAGATGGAGAGAGGAAGGCAAAAAGTAAATACTCAAAGGAGGAATGAATATCAAGAGAGAACTAGTTTAAAAAAATCACAAGTGTCTACCTCTCAGCTGTGGCTCTTCAGAGAAAAAGGTGATGTTGGCTTTGTTGGAGATCTTATCTTCTTGAGTGTGGTTGCGCTGCTGAAAGGCTGCGCTTCACACTGGTGTTCTTTGAAGCATCGTAGGGTCCTTCAGTGTGAAGTGGACAAATACAATTCATTTATAGTAAAAATGACATGAGCATAAGGGTGTTTTAAGGATTCACCGCACCTTCAGGCAAAGCTATTCTTTTTAGCTTAGCAACAACTTTTTTTTTTTTAAGGAAAACCATAAATATATTGAAGGAAAACCATAAACAAGAAGGGAGAATTGGCAGTAAATTTCATAGGAAAAAATGTCCTGGTTGTTTTTAAAATTGGAATTTTGTATGCCTTGCTATTATATTAAGCCAAAGCTCATATTACTTGTGAGAGTAAAGTTATTTGTTGAATTTTACAATGTGTCAAGCCAAGCAGAAAAGTATTTCTTAGCAAGCTGTCACACAAACAATATGTTGGCATGCAGATTTGGACAGTTGTTGCTCCTGTTGGGGTGAATAGGTTCTTTACCTCATGTGTAAGGCAATTTCAACTTTGGCCTCTATCAAATATGTTTTCCAGAACTTAAACCTGTATGAAAGTGTAAATATCTTGCTCACAGGAAGATGAACTCAAAGTATGAGATTGGCACTTTGATTTCTTTAAGATACTGTTGGTTAAACAAAGAATAGGAAATCTTTAATCTGCTTTCTTTATTTCCTGTACTTTCTTTTCAAGACCTTGAAGATGACTTGAAGTTTCTGAAAAACTGGAACAGCTTCGTAAAAGGAGTGTGTTTAAAGTCTTAGGGAACACGATGCAAAAACTGAAGGAGCTCAGTTTTTTGTTTAAGAAATTGTATGTGACTGGGTTGGTTGGGCTCTCACTAGTGTTATAGTGGAGGTAAAGATGTAACTGGTTTCAGTGACTGGAGAGATTTTTGTCTAGAACTAGGAAGCAAATTGTAAAAGTAGCATTCAGATAAGCTGTTACAACCACTGATAATCTCCTTGAAAAAAATTTAAAGACAAATTTGAGTGATTTTTATTTCTATTTTTTAAAGTGAGTGACTAATTCATTAATGAAAATTTATTTTATGTTAGGAAGTTAGATTATTTATTGCAGTAAACTCTTCTGATTTTTAGAAACTTTGGAAGAAATGTTGTCTAGTATTTTTAACTTGCTTTCTGCCTTTTTTTTTTCCATAGAACAGTGGAATTCCTGAATTGGAGAGGGCTGAGGGAGGCCATCTAGCCCAGCTTCCTGCTTGGAGCAGGATCAGCACTGACTTGGGACCGGGTTGCTTTGGGATTTCTATAGTCAGGCCTTGCAGACCTCTGAGGACAGAGGTCCTGCAACCCCTCTGGGTCCCTGTTCCAGTGCTTGACAGACTTGAGGCAGAAAATACTGTTTCCTCATTGCAAGTCAGAATCCCCCATTTTTCTGTAGCGTGCTTCAAAGAGGCTGGTTCTTGCCCTGGTAACCTTCTTGTGGTGCTGGAGGGCTGCTGTTAGGTCCCCCCTGTAACCTTCTAATCTCTGGGATGAACAAGCCCATGTTCCCCATCAGCTTCTCGCAGGGTGAGTGCTGCAGCCCCGGCCGTGCTGGTGCCCTCCCCTTGGCTCGTGCCAGGCAGTGAACTCTGTCTTGGTTGGGGGACCAAAGCAGGCCTAGCGGTCTGTGTGATGTCTAACGACTGCAAGTAAAGGGGATTAATCACTTCCCTTGACCTCCTACCTACACTTCTGTTAAGACAGCCCAGTGTGCTGCTAGGCTTCCTTGCTATTTTTGTCCTATAGCTTTTCATTATTTTTTTTAACAGTTATTTTTGACTCTTTCCTCTGGGTAATACAGTCACAAAAATATGTTGTTCTTTGAGCTTTATAGGCCATAGTTGAAGAGCTGTTGGTGTTAGAAGTTGGTCTGAATGCTACTGAGTTGTCCAAAAAGCAAGTTGTATCAAGTGAAACCTTTCTTTGAGGAAGCTACAAATGAACAGAAGAATTATCTTCTGGAAGAATGTGGTCTGTTATTTAAACATTAAGAATTGAAACAATGAGATTGGAATTATTCATCCCCAGATGACATAAACTGTGTTGAATAATTGCACTTGGAGACATTGCTGGCTTATTTCTCTAGCAAACATACAAGAAAATTCATGTGAATGTGGGAATGGGGAAAAAATTAGGTGAAACAAAATGAAAAGTATTCTAGACACTACTCCTCTTTGAAGCTTTAAAGGGTGATTCAAAAATGTGTTTGCTTTCATCCAATCACTTTTTTCAGGTAAAAGAAACCAGTCTTGCTAAGACTTCAAAAGAAATGTTTTTCTTAGGTTCTTTAGTTTAACAAAGCAGCCTGGCAGAATTGAATGGGACATACTGCCTCATTTTGTGTCCCACTAATGCAGCTCTATTGGATGCTGACTTTGCGTCCTTGTTCTAGTTCATCATTGGTCAACCTTTTATTAATTATGTCCTGGTGTGTGTGTGTGTGTGTGTGTGTTTATTTCCTTTCCCCAAATTAAAGATTCTGTGTGTCATTGCTAGCCGGTCAAGAGAAGGGGATAGTCCTTCTCTACTCTGCACTGATGCAGTGCTACCTCACCTTGAGCACTGTGTGCAGGCTTGGGAACCACAGTATAAAAAGGACATGAAACTATTAGAGTGTCCAGAGGAGGGCTACAAAGTTGATGATGAGTCTAGAGGGAAGATGTACGAGGAGCAGCTGAGGTCCCTTGGTTTGTTCAGCGCAGAGCAGGCTGAGGGGGAGGCCTCATGGCGGCCTGCAGCTCCCTCACGAGGGGAGCAGAGGGACAGGCGCCGAGCTCTGCTCTCTGGGGACAGCGACAAGACCCGAGGGAACGGCATGGAGCTGGGACAGGGGAGGGTCGGGCTGTATGTTAGGTAAAGGTCCTGCACCCAGAGGGTGGTTGGGCACTGGGACAGGCTCCCCAGGGCAGTGGTCACAGCACCGAGCCTGATGGAGTTCAAGAAGTGTTTGGACAGCGCTCTCAGCCATAGGGTCTGATTTTTGGGTGGTGCTGTGTGGAGCCAGGAGATGGACTCGATGATCCTTGTGGGTCTCTTCCAGCTTGGGGATATTCTGTGATTTGGAACTGTCTAGGATGTGGGAGATAGTATCAGCTGAAAGATGGAATTGAAGCAGTGGGAAGCTAAAATGAAGATTTTGGTGAGATTAACCTCTAAATAGAAAATGGCAGAGATGAAGAAAGCACAGAGGAGTAAAGGGAAATAAAAATGTGTGTGCATGTCCACTTGGGCTTTGATGGTCAGCATCAGTGGTGTAACTACCTGCTGATCTAGGTCCTCCAGAGATTAACCTTCAACACTGGTTTCATGGGCTGGGGGGGTTAAATGTTAGCTGTTTTGTAGTGTCTTTAAGCCTCCAAAGCAGGTGATTACACATGGCAGACTAATTATTTCTGTTATTTAATTATTTCCTGCTCTTGTAATACTATTTTCCAATTATATGTGTCTCTTATTTACCAGCTGCAGCTTTAATACAGTCCTTGGGTTGTATCAGCGACCCTGTTGTTTGGACCAGCTCCATCTTTCTGTCCTGTTTTCCATCAGCTGTCATTGTTACAAAGTAGTGCCACATTTTCTGAGCTTCCACCCACTTTCTACCAGTTGAGTTCACAGTTGGGTTAGGTTTGCTGGATCACATTTGCACAGGGCTGGGAAGAGTTGTTTTCTGTAAAAAACATGGAGATATTTATTGTTAAAGCAGTCACAGAATGAATTTGGGGGAAAAAAGACTGTTTCTGCTTGGAGTTAGCTGAGGCCTTGTTCAGCAGCAAATGCAGACAGGCTTGCTTCAGGCACTTTCAGATGATGTCATCTAGCAGCTTTCTGTATTTTCAACTCCAGAAGTTATTTCCTTGTGTGCTTTCATTGTCTGCATGTTTTTCCTCCCTCTGACCACCTACTTCTTGTATCGGTCTCACTGCAGCTGCACTGTAGCTTCTTATTTCTTTCCTTCCTCTTCTCTAGCCCCTTTTCCTTTCTTTGTCTTTGCGATTGGCAGGTTGCATTTAACACTTGGCCAAGAGGGACCACAATAAAAGCTACGAATTTGACAAAATCAAGCTCCTGGATTTTTAGTACTTGGAAAAAGAAAAAAAAAAATCAGTGGGAGGCCAAAGCCTGCATGTCATCCCAGCCTGTGTGATACAGATACTACCAGAGAGAATCCATGAAGTAAATTGTGCAGTAGCCAAGCTGTGCAATACACACTATAATACTATTGTCAAAACACTCATTATACTCTTAAAGCAGTGAGAGCTTAAAAAGCTTAAAGATTCATTGGTTGTTCGTGGACCTGTTCAAGAGTTCAATTCATGTACTGTACAAGGTGAATTTTCATTCCTTCCTGGTTAGAAGCAGCATGCAGGATTGGGGTACTTTACTGTGAGTTATGGAAGTCTCTTTGCTTTAATGTTTCAAGATACAATTCCCTATATGTTGTCTGTCTGTTTTTTTGTGTGCTCCATCCTCACCAAATCTTTAGATTTGGGCTTTTTTTTATCCCTGAGGTTTCTATGCTATGATCTTGTTGTTTTTTTTTTTGTATCTGCACATGCAGAGTGGTAGTAGGTGGGGAAGGTATTCAAAGAGGATTTTTTTTTAAACAATCTGCTTTTGTTAGTTAAAGTTTTGAACTTCAACAAAATTTGAATCTTGCATGTGAATAGAGAGCAACCTGTGGGACTCAGGATGATGTAACATTGCTTCTTCAAATTCAAAGTGATGTGGAAGCACTAGAGCTTTTAAATGGGATATATCCCTATGCCTCACATACCGGTTGTGAGAAACGTGTAAATCTAGATGCTTTGCTTGGCAAAGTTATAAACACCTGGACGTGAGGGTTAGAAAATACTGAACAAGCTTTTTTCTTTCCTTTTCAATTTTTTTTTCTGCTTGCTGCCTTGGAACCATGCAATTGGAATTTATTTCCTACTGTGTTTGATTTTGTGTCCTTGTATAATTGCACTGATTTCAAGTTGTTTTGTTAACATGCAGCCCTCTTAAGCACTCTATGCTTAAAAACTTAAAATATCATGACAAATATACAGACTTGGGTGGGTTGGACCTTCTGTCATTCATGTTTGTAACAGTGTTAAAAAAAATCCCAAATGGTGTGAAGACAAATGAGTTCAGCTTATAAACTCATTTCCATATTAAGTTTAACAGTTAAACATGATGGTATTATATTTGAGGCTTTCACTTTGTGTTATTCAAGGTGCCTTGCCCCTTCATGATGACTTCATGACTCGTGCAGTAGCAATCACTATATATAACTCTGTACTTATAATTCTTCACTGCTTTGATACTGTGCTATGAAGGTACTACTTTTGGTTTCATATGTATTTTTCTGTAGGGTAGCAATGATCCATCCTAAATTCTGTTCTTTAATGCAGTATTCTGATGCTTAAACTGTTTTTTCTTCATTTTGCAAAAAGTTATAGATTTATTCACCAATTTTATAACTTCTGTTTCTAGGAGAGGACTCCTCACAATTTACATGGCCAATCAAGTAAGTAGTCCTTTATTTCAAGAGTAAAAATGTGTAATATCATTGGAAACGCGTCTTGTTTAAAATGGATTAGTGCTGAGATCCATTGCCTTTTTAATCCTTTGAAGACTTCTGTTTTTCAATTGAAGAATTATGTGCTGTTAGGTAATGAAAGTTATCTTAATAGCAAATTGTGCTCTTAGGTGTTTCAGGAGTAGCTGTAAAGCACATGCTGAACTGTAGTTTGTTGTACTGTGTTGAAATTTCTTGTATCATAAGCCCAAGAAAATGGATAATTTTATGTCCCTTCCTTAGTAGAATGACATATGGTACTTTCAATGATCATTATTTTTCAGACAAGTAGTCCAACAATATAAGCGTCAGTTTTATTATTAATCATTCTTCAAACTGATATAGAATATTATGCAAGCAAACATTTTTACCAGATGGTTGTATCAATTTAATTTTGTCATGTTCTTTGTAATCTTTGTCAAGTAACAGTAGTAAACTTACGCAAATACTTTGTACATTAACTTTTTCTAACTATGTACTTCTGTAACATGATTATATTTCTTGAGGAATGATTGTATTTGCCAGAAGAATTATCTAAAGCTTTTTTATAGTGAGTTGTATAAAGAGTCATAGAAACAAGAAGGAAAACAAAACAAAACAAAAAAACCAACCAGACAACCTAAGAGGTGTTTTAGAACACTGTAACAATTTACTGGAGCCTCGAGAGAATCGTATGAGCTTAAGCCTCTTTAAAGATTTGTTAGTAAAAGTGCTGAGACAAAGACAATTTATTGCAGTACAGATTGGAGTGATAACACCAATACTTTCTCTTCCATTCTGGTAAAGCCATTGTTGATAACTGTTGTAATTGTGACGATACTTGGATTGCTTTTGGAAAGAGAAGATATTTCACGTGCTAGCAAGTAAATATCCTATCCATACAAATATTTCAAAATATAGCAACGCCCATTAGAGTTCTATTTCAAATTCTGGTGTTTAAATTTTTTTAGGCAGGAATTGTTTCTTACTTTATTCTGTATTCGTACAGTGCCTGTCATTATAGACTCACTCATGAGTAGAGTTTACAGAATTCAGAAGAGAAGAAATTAATTTTCACTATTAATTATATTGATTTCAACTACTTTTTACTGTTTGTAATATGTAACATTGCTGTTTTAACTTTTATCCACTTGACTTGGATGGCTCATACCCTGTCCGTTAAGTTTCCTTTTTGTTCGTGATTTTTTTCTAATTTGAGAAGAAAATGAATTGTCTCCTTGAAATTTAATTAGTTATATGTTCAGACCCTCAATAACACGTAATAACAGCGTTGGATTCCTACGGGGATAACTTCGGTTATCCTAAGGATAACCTGGTTATCCTTAGGATCACTAAGGTTTGAATTTGTTCTTGAATTAAGAAGAGTAGGTGTGTAAAAGTGTCTCATTCAGGAAGCATAGATTATTATAAAAGTAGTGATAATGAGTTGGACATCTCATTGTTAATTTGGATTGGGCTTTTCAAGAGAGAGGGAGGAAATAAGTATGCTTAAATAGCAAAATCTCTTGAGTATCCTAGTACTGAGAAAGCTCATTACGTCCATGGCTCTTAAGTTGTGATGCCACACAGCTCACTTGATGTTGGACAGTGTTATAAGGGAAAAGTCAACCACTGTAGTCAGATTTGTAGTCAGATTTTATGGAAGCCATTTATTGCCATGAACATTCTCTTCAACGTAATGGTTTATTTTAGTAACTAGTCTTTGAACTTGGGACAGCCAACGGTTTGGTTCATAAACTGCCCTTGATTATGACATACTTACCTTGTTAGCAAGCTGTGTAGTCACTGCAAATATTTTCCTACTTGCATTGCTTGTCTCTGGTTGAGAACTGCCTATGCCTTAAGTTTTACTCATAACTTCACTGTGTCCTTAAAGTATTTGTTACCTTTAGATTGCAGCATGTTCTGAGAGCTGTCATACTTTAGTTGTTAATGCTGGTATCTAGATTTCAGACCTGGAATGCAATGTGGCTTAAGCTAGTTGTCAGGTCGTGAAAATGGAGAATGGATATGAAATGGGAAATTACTCTGCATTTCTTGCATTTTATAAAAATTGGTTTCAGAACCTATTCACATATTCTTTGAACTAAATGTATTACGTTTTTTGTTTCATGTTTTGCTAAAGTATATCTTACAGTCTGAGCAATAATTCCATCTTTTTTTGTGGTTCTTCGTGAGTGCCTTTGTCTAGTTGGGGGGTAATTGTAATTAGGGCTATTGGTTATTATAAGCAATTATCTTGACTATTGCCACAGTGAATTTTTATAGCCATATTAGGGCCTTGAAAATAGGAACCTTTAAAATAGGAAAATACTATTTATATTGGCCATGTTGGCAATGCTTGACAGTTTGTGCTCAGAGATGAATTTATGTGGTGAAATGGGCATGACAGGTGTGAAAGTCTTCATGTATGGCTGCCTTTGAGGAGCAAAACACAGGAGAGTGTGAAAGGCAGAAGGGTTAAGGACCTTTGTTTTGAAAAGGCAACATCTTTATTGATTTTTTTAATTACTAGAAACATACGAATAAGTGTCCTGACTAATTTTAAGTAATGCAGGGACTTATATGACCCAGAACTCCCCAGTTGTATTTTCTGACTACTTACAGGATGAAATGACAGGTTAAATTGTTTATGCTGTATATGTTCTGCGGAAAAATTGAATGAAAGTGCTTTTTTAAAGTAGCTTTCTGCTAAATTGAGTTTATTAGAACAATGCATGTGAAAGGTTTTTTTTTTGACTTAAGTAGAAGAAATAAATATAGGAATATATGATATGCAGTCTAAAATCAACTTCTGAGTTTTTTTTTTTGTTAGAAGTAAACTAATATGCCTGAGCCCTAACATGGTTGAAAATGTGGGTTTGGAAGTTTTTAACTAGTTACAGTCTGAGAACTGATGTTTCTGTAATACCCCAGCGGAGAGCTGCAGTAGTCAGTGCTGGGGACCACACAGAAGCACAGAGCCTTTCAAGTTCTATTTTGGATTGCACATGTTAAAGTCAAGACGTTTCTAGGATTGTAAGGGATGCATTGGTAGTGAACGTATAAGATAATCCTTTATGGATAATTTGAGATCAAAAGGAACCCCAAGATTCCAACAAAAGGTGGAAACTGAAATGTAATATCTTCAGTTATTTTTATCTGGAAAAGATGATGATATCAATAAATGAGCGGCCATGAATGATACCTATAGCTCTTAGGTTTCAAAACAGTTATGGCATACTTCATTGTGAACAGCTTGACATTTGAGTTGTTGCTTTGAAGTTTAAGAAACCATGTCTTTGAATTAGTTGTTTTTTTGTGTGTTGAAACTAAACTGACTAAAAGAGGGTCTGACTAAAAAATAAAAAACAACCTGCAAGATAGAAAAGAGACTAATCTGGACTAGGACCCTTTTTTTGTTATAAAAGTTTTTGAGAAATAAAAAATTTTGAAAATTGATACATTGCCATTTAAATGCTATCCCAAGACACTTATCCTAGTGTATGCTCAACTGTACAGTGTTTGCTCTTCTCTGAAAAAAATGGAGGTGTATTTACATTTTGTTTGAAATTCAAACTGTGCCTCATTATATCAGACTTCATTCATTTTATACTATAATTTCTAATGGATTTGAGTAGAATCACAGAATAACTTAGGTTGGAAAAACCCTTAAGATCATCAAGTCCAACCACCAGCGTATCACTACCAAGCACACCACTAGGCCGTGTCCCTAAGTTCTATACCCACATGTCTCTCACGTATTTCCAGCGCTGGGGACTCTCTGCTACTTCCCTGGGCAGCCCGTTTCATTGCACGACCACCCTTTCCATGAAGAAATTCTTCCTGATGTCTAATCTAAACCTTGAATGGTGCAACTTGAGACCTTTTAGTCATATCCTATCACTTGGCACCTGAGGAAAGAGACTGACACCCTCCTCACTGCAGCCTCCTTTCAGGTAGTTGTAGAGAGCAATGAGGTCTCCTCTCAGCCTTCTCTTCTCCAGACTAAACAGCCCCAGTTCCCTCAGCCGCTCCTCATAACTCTTGTTTCCAGTCCCTTCACCAGCTTCGTTGAACTTCCCTGCACGTGCTTGATCAACTCCACATCCTTCTTGTGGTGAGGGGCCCAAAACTGAACACAGGTCTGGAGGTGTGGCCTCACCAGTGCCGTGTACAAGGGGACAATCACCTCCCTGGTCCTGCTGGCCACACAATTTCTGATGCAGACCAGGATGCTGTTGGCCTTCTTACACACTTGGGCACACTGCTGGCTCATGTTCAGCCAGCTGTCAACCAGCACCCCCAAGGCCCTTTTCTGCCAGGCAGCTTTCCAGCCTCTCTTCCCCAAGCCCATACCGCTGCACGGGGTTGTGGTGACCCAGGTGCAGCACCTGGCACTTACCCTTTCTGATTGTCATGTATGGTGTTATACATAAAAAAAAAAAAAAAAAAAAAAAAAATTGGAAATGTTAACATTAACAAGTTGTTCTTCAGGGTCACAGGTTAAACAATATAAAGTTCAGGCATGAGATCAGACAGCTGGATTGGATGCAAAAGGCAGAGTGGGAATGTTGGGGACTGGCTTTTGACTGTGATAGAAGGAGTTGATGTAGGAATCATTCCCAACCATAGAGAGGGCATTAGGGAGTGGAAAAAATAAAAATTTGAAAAATAAGTTGAGAAAGATCAAGAAAAGAAGGCAGCAGTACAACCCAAAAATGAGAAATTAGAACTCTTTGTAGTAAGAGACATGAAGGATTGGAGCTGAGCTGATGTAATGAGAGTTGGATTGTGGGAGTGTTGTAGGTATAACAAGTGGAAGATAGATGGGAGAACATAGAGACTGTGCTACTTAAAGCAGAAAGCAGATGATAAAGAAAATGATAGGTTTGGAGGGAAAGGAAGTAATGAATTTTGCTGCAATGAAGAAAAATTTAGCAAGAGCCTAGAGAGAGAGAGAGAGGGACAAAGAGGGTACTGTTGGTGCCTTGAATATGGGAGTTGGAGAAAATGTTGTCAGCAGTAACATCTGGATGAATTCTACACCGAAAAAATGGCTAGTCCATGTTGCTCTTACTGCTGTCCTGATGTTAGGTCATCAGTGCATCTATCATTGATGAAGTATTGAATATAGGAGCTCATATACCAAGGAAGAGATACTGTTTTAAGGTAAGAAACACGTGGCCATCAGTAGTAAGAAAAGGGAGCATTTTCCTTTCAAACAAAATTTTGGAGGAAGAATGCATCTTCCTGGATGTAAAGTAAAACAGTGATCACCTGTTACAGATAATATGGATTAAGAGAAATACTGAGAGAACAGCAAGGAGTGTAAGACGACTACCATAAGGGGAAGTCCTTCAAAATTTTGTACGCTTGAACTTATGACATTTTTCTGGAAAATTTGAGGGCTGCTGTGGGTGTTCAACAGCCTGTTGATGAGGCTGGGAGCCTGCTTACTGTGGTACTTGCTCTTCCTTTTGGGCATACCAACTCCTTCCTTTCCCTGTGTCTGCTCTTACAGAAATACTTTTTCAGTAGTATTTCAAGTCCAGTTAGGAAATAGTTAAAGCTAAAAAAAAAAAAAATAAAATAATACTGTTGACATTAAATACTGAGTAGAACAAGTTGATCAAAAGTATTTGAGTGGGTATTGCTCTGTTTCAGTGTATGATAGAGCACAGGTAGTATAACTGAGAATGGTTTCTTTCGCTTTTGAAGTGCAAGCAGTATCAGAGTTGAATTGTTTTTCATTTACATAAATAGTCTAAATCTGGCTTCGTTTTGGCTGTACCTTTGTTTACTCCAAGCAAGCAATGTAAAGAATAAGTATTGCGCTCCTATGGCTTGAGCTACTTGGTCTAGAACCAAGCAAGAATGCTGAAGCACAGATCCACAAAGAAGTCGCTCTGGGTCTAATGGAGAAATGAGTATCCAGCGCTCTTTAGTCACAGCTTAACTCCAGGTGTTTGTATGCTTTCTTACAGGATGGAAGTCGTAGCAATTCAAAGTACCGCTAAATCTTCATGCTTTGCAGTATTTAAAAAATCAGAACCAGTAGTCTAGTGTAAGATACATGGTACACTTTGGCAGCAAACAAAGCTTAACAGGAGTATAGTGGAATATAAAAAGTGGTTTGAATGTTTGAGGCCAAGGGCCCTCCAATATCACTTTCCATGTACACTAAATTTGTTGTTATTGTTTTCGTGCCTTGTGGGGAAGGTATGTGGAGGGACAAAAGAAGGGGCAGAGACTTGCTATGGCAAGAGAAGCAGCAACAACAGAAATCTACTTTTAAGCTGTGCTGTTGCTGATCCTGTTCGCCTAAAGGCAAAATGGTAGTATTGTAAATGAAGATAATTGCATACAAAAAGTACTCTGCCAGTGAACATTCCTGAGTGATTTTACTAACCAGCTTATCAAGTGTTTTCTGTACAAACTTGCAAATGAGTTGGAATTGTTATGAATGTTTCAGTACCTTGGGCCTGTTACAGTTAAATGTATGATAGTGTGAAAATACAGATTCCAGTTTTTTTCCTTGAGTAATGTGCTATATGACTATAAAATCACATTTATGTTGTGTAACTTGCAAGTCTTTTGAGAAATTATTACCTAATGGTATTATATACTATAAAACATTATATATCAAATTAGAAATATCCTTAAAAATAAGGTCTTGTCATTTTTTTCAGCGATAATTCTTTGAAATAATAGGTGTTCGAATTATCCCATTTGTTTTGGCAGGCCATTATATTTGGTTACACAGTTTATTTACTGTAACGCAAAAAAATGTTTTCTGTTTAAGATTACTAAATTGACATTTTATAAACAAGGCACCAACTCCTTTTCCATTGGGAACAACACAGTTTTAATCAAAAGATGAAGACAATGTAGACTGAAGAAGGCCAGATGGATTTACATTTACCCAATAAATATTTTAGAGTTTTTAGAAGCTCTGTATTCTAGGAAAACGGATTTTCCCACTCCTCCGTTCTCTTTTTAGGTAATTAAAATTTCGTTGTGTGCTTTCATGGTATTTCTTCTTTATTAACATTATACAAGGACTGCTGGGATGGGGAAGCTCACCTCTCTATTTAGTTTATCAGCCAAGGTATGAATACCCAGATTTTTTTTTTTTTTTTAACTTCTCTAACGTCTAAGAAGTGACCTCCGTAACTGAAAATGCATCAAGTAAATGCTTGAAACACTTGTCTCCTTGGGGTCTAGCTGTTCTCCTGCCACCATCTCTTGGTTTGTCACAGTTAACTGTGGCCCTCTTCTGAGGCGACAGTGGCTTTGGTTACAGCAGCTGGAAGGGACCACATGTATTTATTCTCTGATGTTGCCCAGGCTAGATAGCCCTTTCATTCCTTCCATTATTAGCTTTTGAGTTGAGTTGTAGCAGTTTAAGAACCATTGCTTAGTTCTTCCTTATGGGCAAAAAGAAAGAAAAAAGTACTATGCTAACTTTTTTATTAGAGTAGTAAAATTCTTATTTTCTCAACGTTATAATGTATTGGTAGAAAAGCATGAATACTTTGATATTCTGCTTTTGGCTTCCTGGTTAACTTAGAGGAAAAAATGCAGTTTGAAAGCTTGCTGGGAAGCTCTCTGCTTTTCCTCATTGGAAGCCATGCTGAGGTAGAGGTCCGGATCCCAGTGTCATTCCTGGCTGGAGGAGGACAAACTCCTGATGTTGTGGTAGTGCTGTCAGCTGAGGTACGTGTCTGTCACTGCTGCCTGGGTAAGGGAGGAGCAGAAAGGTCAGTATTTAGTGTTGTCTGAAAAGAAGTCTCAAGGACTCATGGCATAATTTCTGCTGTTGCATGGACGAGCTGCCACAGATAATGATGTACTGCTGGCTGTAGTTGATAAAGGCTTAACTTCTAACAGGCGTGCCAAAACTCGTTTTAGTACTAACAAGAAACCAATCATCTCTGGTGTCAAGTTATACATCACTATCAACTCAGCAGTGTTTTTTCTGAGGCTACAGCTTTAATACACGTCCTCTTCAACACATCTTAAATTTGAAGCTCACTTGAGAGTCCTGAATCCCCGCTTCTAACAGTAGCATTTTGGCTATTGGGAGGATTTGTTTGCTTCCACTTGTATCAGGTCATGCAATGTTCTTTGATAAGACCTGCCTTTTGTTGAGGAATGGTATTTTTCTGCTGTTCCATCATCTGGATTTAGTAGGAAAGCTCCTTCCTTGACTTCCTTTTCTTTAATGCCTGGAGCTTACTGGAAAAAGAGGGTAGAAGAGCTTGCATCTTTTTCATTTCATAGAAGACACAATCAGATGGAGCTCATCTGACATTTATTCTGTGGCCTTCATATCACATGCTGTCTTGTGTTATATTTCTGCTCTTGTGTCATTCTCTCAGCATCCCCAGGGTACAGTTCAAGAAGTGATGCTGTTAATACTATGTACCAATTGTAGACTGGAGTGGGAAACTAAATAAAGTGTTAAATGTAGTAGTAGGAAAAGGATGAAATGTTTTTTATTAAAATGTTAATAGCATTACATAAAAAGGAACATAATTTTGTGAGTAGTGGGGAGGAATATGAAGTTACTCAAAACAAATGGTTACTCTTTAATGCCTGACAGTAATGTTCAGGTCTGTTCCACAAGCACCTAAGCAGAAGAAGATTTTTACCCTTTCACGGAATGCTTGATTTTATTTTGGTGACTGTGCAGGGAAGTGTATTGTATGATCAACATTTCCAAGCTCCTTGCTTAGAAATTAAATGCAGATGTTTTCAAATAATCAAAGACTTAGGCATGTTTTATTCTAGTAGATAAATGCTCAAAACACTTTCCAAAAATTTTATTTTGGAATTCAGAATTAGATGCCATAAATGGGTAAGCTGTATACTTTACACATATCATGTTCTGTGGGATAGGCAGTTTGGCAACTGAAACAGGCAATATTGAAATAAATTGCTACTTTTAAATATAAACTTTACATAAAACTCGTATGAGAAGAGAAATACGCTGCAGTCTTACTCTCCTTCAAAAAGAGCATAATGTGGACTAATTCGATTAACAGAATACTTCACGTAATCAAATTATGGATAACTGATGGCTCTCTAGCATGGCTTTAAAAGGTTGAAACTTAAGGTCATTGTCACTACCCCCACGTGAAGTCTTTAAGAGGCAGGTTTTAAAATTAGGAGTCATGTGAACTTAAACACTGCTGATGTCTTCACTTTTAAGTAATACAGTAATAAAGTTAGATCCTAGCAGCTGGCGCTCTTGCGGATTGACATGGCTAATTGGCTTTGGCATCTTAGCCTCAGGAAACCTCATCCATCACTTCAGAGCAGGACATTTGGCAAGAGTCAGAGAAAACATTTAATACTTTGTCTCTTGCTTTCTATGCAAAGCTGCTTTGCGTTTTTGAGCTTTCCAGTGGATCTTGTTAAACGCTCAATGCAATACTTATTTTTACGCTCCTTTAACGAGATCTTTTACAGTGAGTAGCTACTTGTTTGACTTTCTAGAATTACCAAAAATGTCAGTATTACAGATCGGTTTTGAAACTTCTCTCTCAGATAAAACTTCTGTCTTTTATAGCTTATGCAAAATTCTGGATCAGAAACACTGTGTTAAAGTTAGATGACTTTTTGCTGGTCAGTAACTAGGATTAAAGGAATGTTTAATTTCAGGTTATGAAGAACTCTCAAACCTATCTCTAGTGTGAAAAGCATTTCTAATTTTTAGAATTACTGTAGGTGAGAATTTGGTAGATTAAAAAAAGATGGGTCAGGAGATATTTCAAGGCTTCCCAGCAGGTGAAGTCCAAGTAGTGTTTGAGAACTGAAGGTTTTCCCGGTGAGAGGAAAGGGTTTCAGAGGTCTGCTGGGAGAGGCTTGTGGGAGCAAGAGTCTCTTCCTACACCCCAACAATAGACTGTTGGGGTGTAGGAAGAGTCCTCTCCCCTTCTGCCAGCTCTTTACATTGTCAGGCATTCATGTTTGCTCCTCAAACCTTGAAGAAACGCAGCCTTCACCCCCCTCTCCAGGCTCATCCCAGGGTGAACACAAGGCAGGAGGGGAAGGCGTTCATGAGCTGCAGACCTTGGAGTTTTGGGGAACCGTTTTGTATGACCTTTTCTTAGGTATATTTACGAGAAGCACTCACCATTTAGTCAGCTTTCTCTTGCTGGGGTGCAGAGGAAATGTGGAAGGACATTTGCCCGTTCTCAGAGATGAGCCGGCTCCGAGCATTCAGGGCCAGCAGCAGAACCGCTCACTGCATGGTAGGCCTCATCCGTGAACCCCTGCTTTACCTCTTTCTCTATGTCCCTCTCTATAGCCTTTTAACGAAACTGGGAAGTTTTAATGTATAAAATTTTTGGAAGCTTTAATTTTTGAGGTTTTGGCAGTTCCACTTAAAATCTCCAATTGTTGTGCGGGTGATGATAGTTGTTGTCACGCTGCTTCTGGAACTGATCAAGTGTTAAGACAGCTTGGGAGTCGTGGCATTCGGATTTCATTTTATAAAAGAAGAAAACTTTAATTCTGTGTTCAAAATACGCAGAATGAAAACATTTTGAAGAGGAATGCAGTTTACATAAGTGTAAGCTCATCCTTCTAGTTTATGACTTAATTAAAAAACATTTTTTTTACACGCTGTTAATCTTAGCATGGTACTCTCTGATGGAATGGGTGTGTGTTGTTCCTGATTAATCACATTATATTATCGCTTTCTGTGCTCCAAATGTTTTGTTCAGAATTAAATCCTTCATGCTCTTAATTACTGATATCCACTCCTATAACATGACTGCCAGTTCCAGTGTGATATTGTTCCTGACGTCAGTTGTAGGATAATGATAATTAACCAGAGCAACAGTTTTACCCCTGAAATCGTTTTGCTCCTTTTGAATCCTTAAGCTTTCAAAATAAAAGTCTGTCACATGCTTGCAGTACCTAAATACTTGTTCCACAGAACGTTTTGGAGAGAAAGAAAAGATGTTTAGTCTAAAAATTATAAACTCCACACAAAGGCAATAATCAGTGAGTTGTTTCAGAAAACAGTACAGCCAGCTTCTGTCTTCACGGTATCTGAACTACAAAACAAAAAAATACACCTTTGCACATACAATCTGACATAGAGATTGTTTTCATATTTTCACTTCTGTGTTTTGAGGAAGTATTTTCTATGTTAAAAAGTATGTGGCATGGTTATGTACAAAAGTGATTCCCGAAGTCTTATTAATTCTGTAAATAAGTAAATATTTTATCCTATATTTATAATCAGCTGTAATGGATGTGCTGGTGTATAGCCATAAGCTTGTGTAAACTGGCAAATGTTAACACGTGGTGGTTTAAGTTCTTTATGTTCTGCTGTTACAGGATATGTAGATTTTAAACAGTGCTGAGACTAAGTTTTTTAATTGTGTAAACAGTCATTGGTTTGGCATTCAGGGGGAGGTGGTTCATTTGAAATCTTGTCTCAGTGATATGCTCCTTATGCCTTTAATAAGGTTAGAAAAGTGGAGGAGGACAACTTCTAGCACAGCTTGTAAATGTCAGTCTGGATGGGAGGCAGTTCAGCTTGAAAACAATATTGGTGTTGGAAAAGCGAAAGGAAAAAATATCCCTTCTGGGAACTGTTCTCCCACGAGGAAAAACTGTTTTAAAAAATGTAAAATTATGATCGTTTTTGGTAACACAGAAGGAAGTAGTTCTGAAATACCAAACTACGTCTAGTAAATGTGGGGAAAACCAAAGACAGAATAAAATTTATTTCGGCTAGGTCTAAAGCCGCCCGGTTTCCTGAAGGCAGTATTTCACCTTGGCTTGAGCCCTGTTCACACGTGAAACTTTCCAATTAACATCTTCTCTTTAAGACTATTCTGTCTTTGGAAGGCAAGATAACTTAAATAGAATTTTTACAGGAAAATAGAGATGACTGTGGGAGTAGGACCCGCTTTTGAATCTTTTTCCCCTTTTCCAGGCTACGAGATAGGGGTCAGCAGCCGAAACCACTAGTCTCTATGGAATTTCAAGGACGCATCAATAACCATACCTTACTACAATATTCTGTTAAATAGGGTTATTTCAGAGGAGTTGCACCGTTTGATGTTGGTCTTGTATGGTCACTGCCATGTCCTGTGGCAGCTGTAAATTTCAACAAGGCATTTTGTAACTAATCTTTCACGTTCGTGTAATTTGAGTGCTGTGGTTCCCTGAGAGTTTCTTTATGGTTCAGTAACCTCTCTCCGCCTGCTCGGAAGAAATGGAGTGCTTCAGTAGCTGCTGCTCTTCTCAAGTCCGGTAATTAGTCTTGAAGATTGCAGGAGACTTTTGTGGACTTTGTTAAAATTAGTCCGGATTCCACACCCGATGTTTGTAGGGAGAAGAGTGATCTGAAGTGGGAATCGGGAGAGGGGTAGAATGCTTTATATTTAACAACATATTTTTCTTTGCTTTAGTACCTATTTTACATTGATAGAATTTGTTTTGTCAAATTGTTTTGATTTGTTTTGTTTGAATTGGCTCATATCCAATTTTTATGAATTTTATTAGGATATCCATTATAACCCTAGTTAGAAATAATGTAAGCATCAGTTTCAGTGATTCTGTGTCAGACTGACTTTCTGTAACTTTTACATAATTTCATAAATGTATGGTATTTGTTTAACCCCCTTCCCCTCTCCACAAGTAAACCCTAATGAATTTATGTATTTAAATACTTTTTTAATTGTAAATCTTTTCACTTTGAAAATACATGCTTTCATTTGTATAAAGTAATTCTTGCTGGTAACCTTGGGTTACTGGTGACTTTAGTGTCTTTCATTCAAGTTTACATGTACAACATTCTGCTTGCAGCGTTTCATGTATGTAATTTGATGTGTGGTTTTGCGGATCAGTGCGTTGATTGAAAGGTCTTTAAATTATCAGTCAGGTTGCAAACATTCCCAAAGAGCACCTGTACAGTTGTTTGGGAAATATGCACTCCACGTATGTGTGGGCTCGCCTCCCCTTTATAAACAATTTATAAACAATTCTGTGCTTAGAATATTTGGAAATCTAAAATATTTTAGATGTTTGTATAGGGAAAAAAACATTTATTTTTTAAAACAACTATATATCTTTCCTTGCTTCCTGGCACGCATGCTGCTTGCCTCTGTGTCTGTCTGCCTCTGTCTTTAGGGATGTTTTTATTAGCCAGCAGGAGCTTTACAAATTACGATTATTCTCCCATATAAAAACATGTGGCTATCCTTGGTGACAGGCTTCTATTAACATACTGAAATTATCTGCCATCCAGAAAATGACTTATTGGGTAAATCGTTTCCTTTACATTTAAACCCTAATGTTCACCACATCTCTTATTCTTAGCCTAATAAAGGCTGCTGGGAACTGAAAGAAGTCCTCAAGCACGTTAAGCTGTACAAAGTAGCCCCTGGAGTCCCAAGCTGTGACTGTCACGTACAATGTAAACCATTTTGAATTGACATGGATGCACTGACCTTGAATATGGGCATTGTTTGATAGCACTTGCAAATCACAGTGAGACAGTGGCCTTAGGCAAAACAAGAGGTAAAGGGAATTCAGTGCTGTAAATAACCTTGTTGGAGACCTTCATCGTGCTTATAAATAACAAAGCTCTTGGGCATCTCCCTGTCATGTGTCCCGTCCTCCACCCGAAAATCCATAAGATTTTTGTTAATTTGCATGATTGCCTGCTTATATTTCATTTATGAATTTGAATATACCCGAGTTTGAAGGTATTTCTATTTTAATAAACTTTGGGGTAAGGCCTCTCACTGATCTGTGAGATTTGGGGTTTTACTAACGGATAAAAATCTGAAACTTTTCTCAGTTCTCAGAGTTCTAGCCTGTTTGTAATGTAGGCTGTGTATCGTGCATGTGGAGACTCGAAGAATAGGATTATAGGATTATTTTTGGAACTTCACTGAGTGGAGTTACTGCAGTTTGAGCAAGAACTTAAGACAGTCACCCTGGTCTGTGTTATCCAGTATTCCCTCTCATACTGAAGGGGGATTGGGAGGAAGCCTCAAATACAGGTCTGGTATGGAAAACTTTTAATCTCTACAGTGCAAGTTATCCAAAATTGCTGCTAACTGAAAACAGAAGTGTTAGGAGCAATACTAGGAAAATACAGCTACAGGAATTTCACCACTGCATTAAGAAAGGCCAGCATGACAGTCTGCCCGTGAGCATCATGACCGGTTCTTCAGTTCAAGAAGCGTTTGGACAACACTGTCAGAAATATGGTTTGTTTTTTGGGTGGTCCTGTGTGGAGCCAGGAGTTGGACTTGATGATCCTTGTGGGTCCCTTCCATCTTGGGATATTCTATGATTCTGTGATTCTTTTCCAAAAGTAGATGATGAGTTACTTGAGATGTAATGAAATCCTCTGGTCAAAGAAACTGTTAGGCATGAAAAGAAGAAAATGAGTCAGATAGCATTTTGCAATACCCTAATAAGCAAACATTTTTTCACTTTTGCATTTTTTTATTTATTTTTTTTCAGTTAACAGATCATCTTGTATACAAAATCATCAACAATCTGTACATGTGAGTCACATGCTATGGGTATATCTAAATTCAGTCCTAGGGTCATGCATGTTTTGGGGCCGTTTTCGCTGTCGTCAACCTACTAATTCTACTTTACTTGCTTCAACAAATTGCAATGATTATTTGCAAACAGAATTATTCTGTTTTGATCTGTGGTTACTATTGTTTCATACTCTTTTGCTTACTATGTATTTTTCAGTGTAATTCAGAACATTGCTTTCAATTTGGACTTGTTATTTTGAAATGCGGAGAATTCATTAAACTGCTACTTCACTGATATTTACCTGTTGATTAGAAAAATAGATGTTTCTGATCCTGTAGAGGAATTAGAATAGCTTTCTTCTTGTCTCCAAAATCTTCCTAAAATGGGAAATCTCTCTGAATACAGATTCATTTTATTAATAGAAATGAGCTTGCAAAATGTACCTATGTTAAAGTTTAGTGGGTTAATGCCACGACAAGCAAGGAAAATGTTTGCTTATATTGCTTGCTTTTTAAAGAAAATAAGTGGAAACTAATGGAGCAAGAGTTACAGATACCTTGAACAGGTAATTCATATAAAAATATTTCATAGGTCTGACAACAGTGCTAATGCTGACTGTTGAGAACAAAAAAAGCTATAAAGGAGCTCTTGATTTTGTTTTAATAGTCATTTAGTGTCTACCGGATTGATAAAATTAGAATTTTCTGAGGTGTTATGTGATGGCTGAGGAAGAAAACTGAAGGTGAGTGTAAGGAAAAAACTTTTACTTGTTCATAAACAGAACACCAAGATTGATTGAAGAGCTGAGAAAAATATTCCTATTTTGCAGTTAAAAATAGAAATATAGAGAAGATGAGAACAAAATGTCTTTATGTCAGCGTATGCCTTTATGTTGAATTTAGAAGCACAGAATCTGCATTGTTTTTCTTTGTATTGCTGTTTTCATGGAGCCATGCTCACTAGCTCCATTTCTAGTTCTTTGAATTCAGCCACAGAATTTCAGGCTGGCACTGCAAAAATGAAGATCACACTTCTTGCAAAATACTCGGTAATGGGGAAGAGCACTGATTGTCATTGTCATGAATGTTCTGGAAAAGAGGAAACTGAGAAGACAAGTGCTTTGCTATTTATAATCCATGTAGGACTGTGAAAATGGAAGCTGCCTGTGGAGCCTTGCAAAAGATGTGCAGCAATGCATGGGCAGAAAAATCCTTTACGTACACAGTGTTGGTCTGAATTGCTACTCAGAGGGACGCGACGTTGAAATTATGATGAAAGTGTCAGTTCAGCACTTAATAGCTATTAATCTCCCTCTTTCCCCCAATTTAATATTAAGGATTATTTGGAAATGAACGGAGGATAAAACAAAAATCGTTATCGTGCCACTATGTAAGTCATGGGTGCGCTGACAGGTTTACTACTGTCTGCGGTTCTGGTCCTCTTTAAAGCGTAATAGAAGTAGGGAAAGTACCCCATGGAAAAATAAAGATGCAAAGGTGTTGAAGAACATGTGTAAGTGGAGGAGCTAAGCTATGCGAATTTAGCCCAGGGGAAGGGACTAAGGAGGGATAGGAGATGAGTATGTGAAGTGACGTGTGCATGGAGAGGGTGGGTAGTGCTAGCCTATTTACTCCTGACACAGGAAGCGAGGGTTGCCAAATAAAATCGTTAGGTGTTCAAACTGATGTGCACATGGTGCAGAGCTAAACTGAGGAACTCGTTGACACAGGAGGTTGTACATGCCGAAGGCTTTCTTGGGTGCGACAAGAAAATAAATCACTAAGTTTCCATTAGGGGCACAAAATGCGAAGATACCAGATCTTGTTCTGGTGGCTCTGCCCTGTAGCTTGCCGAGGCTTATAGCAGGGAGGAGGGTATTTTTCAGGTGTTTGTTGCTGCTAGTTGTTAGAAAGCAGATACTGAGCTAGGTGGGCACTGGTCCTGCTCAGGCATGGCCACTTTTGTGCACTTGGGTGTACCGCAGGTAGCACTGCTGCTGCTTTTGGAGTGGGAGTTCGAGGAATCCCTGCGTCTCCAGGAGAGGGGAACTTCAGCCCTTGGGCCACTTCAGCTCCAGCAGCACTAAAGCATTTTGCAGAATGCGTAACTTGAGAAATTATTCCATTCATTAGCTAATTAACCCATTAGATTTCAAACAGTCTGTGAGGAGCCTGCTGAAGCGTGCTGCTCTGCTTCCCGTTGCATCTCAGGGTGTAGCCTGTTATTTCTGTATTTGCTCCTCACAATCCTAGCCATCCAGGCAATACTTAATGGAAATAAGCAGGTTTTTCTCTGTGCTTAATAGTTTTTTCCCTGTGCAGAACAACCAGGCATCTTGTGCCAAGCAGTAAGAGAAAAGAGGCAGTGGAGCAGTGTGGAGTTCGGAGCGTGCTTGGTGGTTCCTCCAGCCACACAGCGTGTTTGTCGTGAGCACGGGTTATGTAGAGATAGTGTGTGCCTGGGAGAGGTGTAGCTTACCTCCGTCAAGTCCTTTTGTAGGGTATTTGGATGTCGACGTGGGCATTTGCATACAGGTAATGGAAAGTTCTCTCTGCAACCAAGGTTATTTTTCTCTGGCACAATTTGAGATTTTTGTTCTGGTGCATGCAGATGGTAGAACTTTTTTAGCCACGTGGCTAATAAGACCTTCCTAACACAGATACTGTGCTTCTTCTCTGCTTTACTGTAAAGAACAAAGCAGATCATTTCCCTTTCCCTCCTCACTAGTTTAAAGTGAGCCCCATTACTTGCCATAGAAACTACTTGCCGCTTAGTCCTATTAATTGCCACAGAAATTGTAGGCAGTGATAATAAAAATTGAGAAATATAATGAAATATGGGAATGTTTTAAAGAACCATAAATGCAATTAGCTCTTCTATTTTTGTTTAATCCATTATGTAGTTAGAAACAGACTTTCAGGAGGCGTATTTCTTCTTCCAGGCTGTAGGGATGGGAAGGAAGATGGCTTTGTGCTGAAGGAGGGAGGAGACAGTTTCTTTTTAAAGTGCTTTTGAGTCACAGCGTATTTCTCAGCATACTTTAAAGTAGAAAGATGAACATACTGTACGCAGTGTCTTTGTAAATATCTGAAAGTATACAGCATTATTTAATCATAATGGGTGTGCCCTAAGTATTTATAGCAGTTAATGAAATCACTTGGGCAATTACGACTGTTACATCAAAGGGTTAAATAGTACTTTTGCTGTAGACTTTTAATTAGCATCACATTAATTACGTTAACGTTTCACTGAAGTTACAGCTAAGTCCTTCTATTGCTCACCTGATTCTTTTGGTAGCAGTATTAAAAACTTTGCTAATTTAAGCCCGGAATAGTGAAAACGTTAGGCTTTATAAACTTTACTGTATAAGAAGTTAGAAGTAATGGAGTTCTTTTGATTTTGATGGGTTTGAGCATCTTTTCCATATGGCTTCAATTCACGTTTTAATCAGAATGTGGAAGTCATTACTCTGACATCTGAAACTGAGGTAGCAATAAAAAAAATTATCACAAACAAGACAGCAGACACAAATTATTTTGTGTTTATTACTGGGTGGCCCTTTTGAAACTTTCCCAAAGTTAATTGGTTCCAGATATTTGAGGATCGAAACTGTATTATGACAAATTTATTTCTGGTCATATTTAACTTGTGTCTCCTCAGCAAGGCTGGTTTAAACAAACAAAAAAGTTGTCAACCCACTCATGTCTGTCTCCAGTTTTTGTTGTAGTAGCTTTAATCCTAGCGATTTGGTTTAATAAAGACCACTGAGAAAACAAACACTAGTAGTTACTGCCCTGCTTTTGTAAATTATTTATCATATCTCTAAGATTTTACTGTGGCATAAGTGCTGCTGTGTTAGCTTAAATTGTTCACAAAGATGTCATGTCAGATTAAATGCCCGTGTAGGGTTTATATATGCCTGTGAGCAATGCTTCCTGCTGTATTTGATTAGAAAGTATTTGGGCAAGTCTGCGTACGTGCAGACCTTGCCGTGCTGTCATGGGGAGCGACTGACCAGAGCAAGCGAGGCCACGCAGTCTGTACAAGTGATAGCTGTCTTGCTGTGACACACAGCATGGGCCGTCTGAATTGTGCTGGGATGGAGGTCCTGGGTAGTGGTTAGTGCTGGGGTTATTGGTGCTGCTTCACGGTTGGGTGTGTGGGGAGCTTGGGGTCCTCACATGAGAGCCGGGCGAGTCCGGCGCGGAGCGTGCAGCACCTCAAGGCCTTCTTGTTGTGAGTTAGTGCAGTGCGTTTGCTGTGGAAAGTATAGTGTAGAATCATCGATGTTGGAAAAGACCTTCAAGATCACCAAGTCCAACCATCCGCCTGACCTCCTGAGTCCCATCCCTAAGCTGTGTACTTCAGTGCCACGTCCACGCATCTCCTAAATACCTCCAGGGACCAGGGACTCCACCGCTTCCCTGGGCAGCCCGATGCTTGAGCACCCTCTCGTGAAGAAATTCTTCCTGATATCCAAGCTAAACATCCCCTGGCACAACCTGAGGCTGTTTCATTGCATCCTGTCACTTGTCACCTGAGAAAAGAGGAGGTTAATTATGGCTACATGGCATTTTAAATGCATATCACATGTGCATTATCATATATGTTCTTTCTATGTGCATGCTTTTGTGTAATCTATTGCTTTTTTATGGAGTATTCTTATACCACTATTGTGTATCAAACTCTTTAATAGCTGCATTTTTCCCTTTCAAAACTAAATATAGGCCCCCAAAAAGCCATTATAAGCCCAATCAGACTTACCTTTAATATGTTCCTTAACTACCTGGCAATATGTAACCCGAACCTTTTTTGTTCCTGTAAGAAAAAAAAAACGTTTTCAAAGTAGCTGAACTTTATTATGGCTGTCATTTTTTCCTTCTTAAAGACTCTTAGCATCTGGAGTTAAATAGCTAATAGTTAAATAGCTAAAGCTGTTTCTAACAAGTAACTGAAATAAGTAAATGAAAGTCTTTCAACAGCGATGTCAAAAGTGGATATGGCTGTGAGTTAATTAAGTTAATTAACCTTCTCTTAATGAGGAGGTCTCATTTATAGCTGGACAGGCCACAGCTTTAGAAAATGGTCTTTCTTCTGTCAAAGACTGTGTATTATCCAGGTATGGTGTGGGGGTAATAGGACAGACAGAAATTACACATTTATATGTAAACTTTGAAAACATCACTGGTGAGTGCAGAGAAAGCCTTTGCCCGTCTGTATATTTACCAGAGTTATCAGTAAGTTAAAAATGCTAAAGGAAACGTTAGATTTGTGGAGTGATGGTTTTAATTAATACAAGTCTATGCTCTGTAAGTGTTGTGTTTGTAAAAATTATGAAAGAGCACTAAACTGCATTAAGGTAATTTATGGGCCAAATAAATGTCAGTTGCTGTGGGAAGCTGGTGTAGGAAACAGTGTAACTAGGAAAAAAAAAAAGGTGAAGAGCTAGAGTAAATTGTAAACGTGTAAGAACAGTGATACAATTGTTTCTTTATATCCACCCATGCAAGTATAAGTTCATTTACAACATATTTATTAACAGTCTCAGGCCAATAAAGCAACACTTACAGAGCAGTTTTGAAAACTTTCCAGCTCTCTGTTTTGTGTAGTGACAAGTCAGACTAGTGCCTTTTTTCCCCCCCTCTTTAATAGGGAAAACAAAAAATCTGTATTCCTGGCTCCTTTATAAGGCTGTTAACTTTGCCGTTTGGCGTTTCAGAGCAGCGTTTGCATTGTGCTCAATTAGTGCAGATGAAGCACTAGGAGTGCCAGGTTCAGAAACATACTTAATTACTATAAAACACTAAGGGATCCATTCATTCGGAGTTTCTGGCTCTGGGGGTGCCAGCCACAGAGACTCCAGTAACTTCTGAAGCCTAATCCTGCTTCATGTCTCCACGTTTCTGTGGCACTTGCATTTTGGAAGCTGTAATGCGGTCTGGCTGTTTACGATCACGTGTTGCCGTGCCTCCCATCTGTAGCATATTGTGGAAGTGAAAGCTTGGTGCATAGGAATAAACTGAGAACGACCTTGGTAGGGTTCAGAATAATTAAAAGTATAAAACGGCACCCCTTTTTCGGGGACAGGGAGGATTGAAGGGTCTTTTTCAGATAGCAGGGCTGTGTCAAAACTGATTGATTTTGGAGTAGGATTTGCTTGCAGCTCGCAGTGGCTGTTCTAGGTTGATGGTTAGTATGGTGACAGACCTCTCCCAGCTCAATGACAAACCTCTCCCAGCAGCCAGTCGTAGAGGCTTCTGGTTGATAACTTATTTTTGTACACAGCTACTTGGCCTCTAAACCAAGACTTTGCACAGATGAGCATCTGCCGCTTCCCGTGATAAGAGCAGTGTATGAAACAAGAAAAGCACACCTCAGTACTCCAGCTGAAGCTGTTTTATCCAGAGGCTTTTGTAAAATGTTACTTCACCCTCCTTTTTGTACTCTGTGAAGGAGCTGGCTGCTATCAGAAAGTTTTCCCGTACAGATACTTGTGTTAGCATTGAGCCTCTCAACACAGCTGTTTCTGGAGAGCGTCTTACTGTTGACAACTCATGCTAGCAACTCTGTGGTTGCTGCAATTTACACAGCTCCTTTAAATGCCAGTGCTCTCAGTTTGAGCAGCATCAGCACCAGGGTGTTTTTTTCTTTCCTGTCCATTATGTCAGCAAAAAGGTGAGACTTTTAGCATCCGATGGGTGAAATGGGAAAGTTTGTATTGAAGACCTGGCACATGGTGGTTTAACCTGGTCTTAGCCACTCTTAGTGTTTACAAAACAGATGCATAATTTCTTCAGCTGTGCTGTGAAAGCTTTGTGTGAGTCCGGATGAAGGCATCATAATGGTCTGATTTACGAGCACTTGTGATGTTTCTGCACTTACCAGGATTAATTTGGTCATTTGATGGGCAACAAAGCATATTTTGGGCTCAGTTGATTGTCTGCCATGGTCTCTAAATTGTTTTTAATATTGCTACATTCCTTATACAGTTCCTTCTTCTGTGTAATTTATGTTCTTTTTCCCAAGAGGTATGAGCTATTATTTGGCTGTGCTAATGTACAGGATGTTCAAACGAGTATGCTTATCCATGCAGTCCAGTGCAGTTTATATAATAGACCGACTACATGTATTTGTTACCTTTAAATCTTGCCAGGAATAACTGTACGTTTTGTTCCTGGTCAAAACTCCTTTTCCTTGTTATTTTGTACTTGCTGGAAGCGTGTGTTGTCAATCTCAAAATCTGTGTAGGCTTCTCAGCTTTCTTACATGTTTAACGTAAAGAGAATGGGTAAGTGTAGGGTGAATAGTGTTCAAATATAAGGGGTTCTGTGGTTTGCCTGCCCCTCAAATGGGGAGCAAAAACTTAGCATCAACTTCAGTGTAAACTTAAATCTAACTCCTCATTGCTTTCCCTAATTTTACCAGTACCATGATACAACTCTACAACATTTGGAGTAACCTAGGACCATGCCAGACTTTCTGGATTTAGTAAATCTACCAGGAGATTTACAACTAATGGGATCGAGTGCACCCTCAGTAAGTTTGCAGACGACACCAAGTTAGGTGCGTGTGTCGATCTGCTCGAGGGTAGGAAGGCTCTGCAGGAGGATCTGGATAGGCTGGAGCGATGGGCTGAGGCCAACTGTATGAAGTTCAACAAGGCCAAGTGCCGGGTCCTGCACTTGGGGCACAACAACCCCAAGCAGCGCTACAGGCTGGGAGATGAGTGGTTGGAAAGCTGCCTGGCAGAGAAGGACCTGGCAGTATTGGTTGACAGGCAGCTGAATATGAGCCAGCAGTGTGCTCAGGTGGCCAAGAAGGCCAACAGCATCCTGGCTTGTGTAAGAAGCAGTGTGGCCAGCAGGACTAGGGAAGTGATTGTCCCCCTGTACTCGGCTCTGGTGAGGCCGCACCTTGAGTACTGTGTTCAGTTTTGGGCCCCTCGCTACAAGAAGGACATGGAGGTGCTCGAGAGAGTCCAGAGAAGGGCGACGAAGCTGGTGAGGGGTCTGGAGAACAAGTCTTACGAGGAGCGGCTGAGGGAACTGGGGTTGTTCAGCCTGGAGAAGAGGAGGCTCAGGGGAAACCTCATCGCTCTCTATAGGTACCTTAAAGGAGGCTGTAGAGAGGTGGGGGTTGGTCTATTCTCCCACGTGCCTGGTGACAGGACGAGGGGGAATGGGTTCAAGTTGCGCCAGGGGAGGTTTAGGTTGGATATTAGGAAGAGCTTCTTTACTGAAAGGGTTGTTAGGCATTGGAATGGGCTGCCCAGGGAAGTGGCTCAGTCGCCATCCCTGGAGGTCTTTAAAAGACGTTTAGATGTAGAGCTTAGTGATATGGTTTAGTGGAGGACTTGTTAGTGTTAGGTCAGAGGTTGGACTGGATGATCTTGGAGGTCTCTTCCAACCTAGACGATTCTGTGATTCTGTTCCTGTGTTACCCTAAGAAATGCATGAACTCAGCTCTAGGCTTCAAATCTCTTGCTTTGTTGTTGCTCCATGTGAACATCATATGTTGTATGTTGGGACGTGCAAATTTCCTGCTTTCATAAATAATACATTTTACAACAAGAGCAGACTATTATGACAGAATGTACACACATTTAATGCGCTACCAGACATCTGTTAATTCTTGTAATAATTCAATTAATACTGTTCATGTGCTGGTAAAATGAAATGTGAATGCAAAGAACGTGTCTTCAACTGACTGGGTATTTTGGTGTGTTTTGTTCTTTGATTTTTTTTTATTTTTGCTGGATGTTATGGAAAATTGAATATATTTTCACAGAAGGATAAGAAGGAAATTTAAGACTGAGTGTTGCCCTAGCGACCACACTTGTAGTTAAACTTAGGTCCTTGTTTAAAAGTTGGCCACAATGGAGACCTGTGCTTAACAAACCTTTTCTATATATTAAGTGATATTTTTTTGAAGTTTTATTGTAGTTTTTTGTTTTCTCTAGATTTCTAAAATTAGATTCAGGGATAGTTAGTAGTGTTCTTAAGTGTCATTCTGTTAATTACATGATGCTTGAGCCTTAAGATTACATATCTTTTATAATAAGAAAGTTGAGAATAATACAGCGTGAGTAACAATACTAATACTGATTAATACAGTTCTTTCTGTCATTGTGAGAGAAATTAATCTGGGAGTGCAAAATATTTCAGTTATAAGGTTCACTTATGCACGTGGGAAAGTTATTTTTAAAAGCAGGATCGAAAGAGATTGTTTTCACTCCAAAGTGAGCATCACATTTTTTTGTGTATTTAAACCTTCCTTAAAAAAGAGATTCTCATCTCCCATGGCCTGTTCTCTGCTCAGCTGTAGTCTGCAAATAAGTCACAGTAAAAATTTATCCTCATCAGTCAGTCGTAAAGTGGTAAATGCAGTAATCATAGTTGTCTAGAACTGTTTGTTCTGCTAGTGTTCAAAAATAATTTGACAACTTGTTGTGATTCAGCGTTTCCTACACAGCTGACACCCTGGTCACTTGCAGGGTTCCCCAAGGCTCTATTCTGGGGCCAGTTCTCTTCAATGTTTTTATAAAGTATCTGGATGCAGGACTCGAATGCATGCTAAGTAAACTTGTGAGTGATACTAAATTGGGAGGAGCTGTTGACTCCCTCCAGAGCAGAGAGGCCTTGCAGAGAGATCTTGACAAATTAGAGGGCTGGGCAACCACCAATTGCAGGAAGTTTAACGAGAGCAAGTGCTGGATTCTGCACTAGGGAAGGGACAACCCTGGTTGTACATACAGATTGAGGGATGAGGGGCTGGAAAACAGTCTTGCAGATAGGGATGTGAGGGTTCTGGTTGCCAGCAAGTTTATCATGAGCTAGCAGTGTGTCCTGGCAGCCAAAAGGGACAAAATTGGGGTGCATCAGGCACAGCATTGCTAGATGGGCAAGGGAGGGATTGTCCTGCTCTGCTCTGTGCTGGTGCGGCCTCACCTTGAGTACTGTGTGCAGTTTTGGGAACCACAGTATAAAAAGGGTATGAAACTACTGGAGATTATCCAAAGGAGGGCTACCAAGATGGGGAAGGATCTAGAGGGGAAGACGTGAGGGGCGGCTGAGTTCCCTTGGTTTGTTCAGGGCAGGCCGAGGGGAGGCCTCATGGCAGCCTGCAGCTCCCTCACGAGGGGAGCGGAGGGGCAGATGCTGAGCTCTGCTCTCTGGGGACAATGACAGGACCCGAGGGAACGGCATGGAGATGGGACAGGGGAGGGTCAGGATGGGTGTTAGGGAAAGGTTCTTCACTGACAGGGTGGTTGGGCACTGGGACAGGCTCCCCAGGGCAGTGGTCATGGCACCGAGCCTGCTGGAGTTCAAGAAGTGTTTGGACAACACTCTCAGCCATAGGGTCTGATTTTTGGGTGGTGCTGTGTGGAGCCAGGAGATGGACTCGATGATCCTTGTGTGTCCCTTCCAGCTCAGGATATTCGGTGGTTCTATTTGCCACTCGCTCTTTCTGGATCTGCTGGTGCATGTTTTTAAGCATATTGGAATTTTAGTGGTCTTCACGTTCTCAAGTCAGTGGAGGGAAAAAAACTAATTCAATATCCTTTATTACTTTAGGAGGTGATAAATATCATTGGTCTATTAAAGGAGGAATTACCATGGTAGTACAATCAATAGTAGATTTTTGGACCTCTTGATTTCCCACCCTGGGAAGAAAAGACCACAGTGTGTTTGTTTACAGGGAAATCGTCTGTATTTTAGTTGTCTTGTCTGATATCTGGCAGGAGGAACAAAAGGTAAAATCCTGGTCTTTTGCATAAGCTTACCTGCTTTACCAGTAATCTCTTTGTGTTTCTTCTTGCTTTGCTTATGATTTGCCTTCTGAATTTTACAGAAAGGGAAGTAGGGTTTTTACAGACCTGGCATTGATCACCACAGCCCCATCTGTACCAACCATCCAAATTGTATCCAAGGCTAACATTTGGTGAGAGAACTGATGTGTGATAATAAGAGTCAAGTCCTACAGTTTTTGTGTTACAGTAGGCAAAATTTTCTCCCTTAGATGAAGGCATGTCCGAGTATTGTTATGGTTAGAAATCTATCTGGCAATAATTACACCTCATTTTACACCAGGCATGGATTTTTCATAGTGTTGAAGACAGTTCATAGCAGCAGTCTGGGCCATTACAGTGCTGTTGAGCAGGCCTGACCAAAGACTTTTTGGGACCTTCTTGCATTTTAGGAAATGGAGTTTGTAGCCAACTTTATCCTTGTAGAATTTGAATCTGGCCAATGCCTTGATTTTAAGGACATTTTACTAATTCAGCTTGCTGGAGGCGATTTCCCCCATTTCAAAGTTGGTCTACAAGCTCCAGCCCAGTGCTCAGCAGAAGGAAATCCTGCTCCAGGTATCTTTGGTGCATGGACAGCATTCCAAGATTGGGAGAGAGGAGTATCCAGCTCTGGCATGATGGAGACAGAAAGGAAAGATCTCTAACGTAGCTACTACACATGGGTGAATTCTGCTCTTTTTTTTTTAATTCAGAATTCTTTAGCCACAAAATTGGAGGTGGTGAGTTTATATTTCTCATAATTTTTGTGTGAGCACACTTGACAGACATTACGATGTGTCACTGTTGTATGTTGGACTAAGGTTTTGAAGATTGTGGGTAGCAGTTAGGTCAAAACATTGGTCATTTAAAACTGAGGCTTCTGGAGCACAAGTCCACTGCGACTTCTGTCAACTGGCTTAGCATTCAGAGCAGACATGGCCCTTCTGATAACATATGTAAAGTGTGACTTCCTTCTGAGATCGGTCTTCTGATCAAAATCTTCATGCCTTTCTTGAAAAAGATAGTCTGCAAGTGTGGTTTGCTTTGGGCCCCACACCACTTGGAAGAGAAGCCTTAAATCCCAGAGGTAGCAGCTGCTGGTCTTCCAGCTTTTTGAAGATGCTTTGGAAGAAGCAATCCTGCCTGTTCACTTTCTCTGAAACAACTTCAGTTGCAAACTCATAGCAAGCTTTCTTTGAGCATTGTACAGCCTGTAAATGAAGGTTTCTACATGTGCTTCTATTGGTCAAATACTCAATTTACTCAAGAACAGGAAGAGGTTGACCAGCACTGCTGCCAGCACTCAAAGTATTGCTATAAGCCCTGAAATTCATATCTCTCCTTAAAAAATCTCCTAGAAAAAAATTGTTTTAAAATAATGCAGAATACGGCATTATGCAAGTAAAGTGTTAGTTGCTATTTCCTGTATAATATGTACTGAAATTGACTTCTGAAATTTCTTGTTGATTAATTTAATTGGTTTTAATCAGTTACAATCAGCATTTTGTTTTTATTTAATTACTGTGGACAACAGTATGTAATCAATAAAATCACACCAATTAATTTTGTGATGGGTCATCTCTGCGATATGCTTGCCCTTCATTGAAAACCATTTAGCTGCTGTCCAACACCAGTTAAACTCTTCTAGACAAAGGGGGGATGCGTTTTTATGAGCTGCCCCCAAAATGAAATAGCATTAACCTATGTGTCCTGTTTCTAATTAGCTTGGAAAGATTATATGACATACACATGTTTAAGCAATAAGATTGGTAAATGAGTTGAATGTCTCATCCGAAATAGATGCAGTCTGTAATACTTATTGTTTACTGCATGGTGATGATAAATCACTAGTTTGAAAATGTTTTTTGGATTAGGTTTGTATTAGTTTAACTCATAAGTTCTTGGGTAAATTACAATGCATAGAAGCAAAACAATTGAGACGAATTTTTTTTTTTCCATTTGCAAAAACTAAGAGCTACTACTTAAAATTGCTACCAGTTGGGAAACGTAAAAGATGAGGTAATCCCCTAAAGAAAAAAAAGGACCATGGTTGTGAAACACATTAAACATAAATCTTGTAAAGCTTGTAGCAAATGCACTGAATTGAACCCACTCAAAATTCATTCTAACAAGAAATTCTGGTCAACGAAGGCAGATAAAGGAACTGTAAATTAATGTATTTAAATGAATCTGAAATTCCAGAATACACACTTGGAAAAAATGAAGTAATGAGCACTATATATTTAGACAACTTTAATTTAGCGGTTACTAAAAAAGTAACTAAAAAGTAGTGAAATTTAAAAATGTCAATGTTACAAGATTCACAGCTGCTGTAGCTCGCCTGTGTCATCGAGTGCTTAAATCCAAGCCATTTTTTCAGGAGTTAGAGCAAAGACTAGGGATCAGGAGCCTGGATTTGCTCTCAGTTGTCCCAGCAACTCAATGAGCATCTGCGGGTGGATCACAAAAGTTCGTCTCAGTCAGCTTTTACTTGTACCACGGAGGAATTTGACTTCATTCATTTATGGCCGGTTGGGAACTAATTCCACAGGAACATCCGCGTGCTCATTTCCATGTCGTACACCCATCCTTTTCATGCATCTGCTTTATTTCATGGTGATGTTCTCCAGTGCTTTGCTGACCAGCAGGGCTGCCACATGTGTTAGAAAGTTGCAGCGAGGAGCCAAAGCGGACTGGCAGGCAGTCGTATTGGAGTCTCCTTCTCTGGAGATATTCAAGGCCCGTCTGGACACCTACCTGGGCAGCCTGCTCTAAGGAACCTGCTTTGGCAGGGGGCGTTGGACCCGATGATCTCTCGAGGTCCCTTCCAACCCCAACAATTCTGTGATTCTGTATTTAAGTATATGGCGTTGGAGGCAAGTACAGCTGGGGGCTGAAGGCAGTGCGTCCCTGTTCTTTGGGCATGTCTGTTGTTCCTGTGCCCTGCTGTCCCTGCTGTCTCTGGCCAGGAGCCAGAAATGCCCCCCATGCATCCGTTCCCAACAGGGGGAGATGGGACATCGTCCCCTCATCTGCTCGGCTGGGTGCACGTGCTGCTCCCCACTGTTTTGGAGCTGGAGATCCGAAGAGCACGCACCCCCGGTGCCAAGGGAAGGAAGCACTGCTGCCTGCCTACCAGTGTGCAGGCACATTCCCAGCCTGGCCGGGGTGGTCTTTCAGCTCTTATCTTTTATTCCATCTGACAGCATTACTAGTCAAAGCCATTTTTGACAATTGTCAGGTGCTTTCTGCAGGCTGGCTTGCAGTTATTTTCCATCCATCTGAGCTGTGATTGCAGAGGAGGAAGATTTTAGCTGGCTTCAGTGGTTTGTGTCTCAGATCCAGAAACCCCTGCTCTGTGCCAGTGCTGGGACTTCTTTCTCTGGCATTTCTGTCAAGGCAGAGGATCTTAAATACCCTACTTCTCTAGTTTCCCAGACTGGCTGCTGGCCTATTTTTTGGGTAATTCCAGCATTATACTGCTGTGCGTGTGTGTCTGTGTGTGTGTATGTGTATATATATATATATATATATGGTTTCCTGATACTTAATTATTTATAATTGCAGCTTTTGAGAGAGTTGAGGAGTTCGCTCCTTTGTGTGGAGAACACAAGAAAAGGTAAAAGTCAGTTACAGGCTGGGACCAGGAATCCCAATTAAATACCAAGCATTGCTGCTTTCTTTGGGAGGAGGGTGGGAGGAAGGAAA
This sequence comes from Cygnus atratus, assembly GCF_013377495.2. Taxonomy (NCBI): domain Eukaryota; kingdom Metazoa; phylum Chordata; class Aves; order Anseriformes; family Anatidae; genus Cygnus; species Cygnus atratus. Next base: position 200,672,122 of record NC_066362.1, on the reverse strand, counting down.
GGGAGAAGAATGGGTAGAGAAGTCAGGAGAAGAAAAAATTATCTTGGAAAAAGTTGCAAATACCACAACTGCAGACTACTGGGTTCCGATTAAGATAAATAAATAATCATGCTTTTATTTCATACTCTTGGCAGTGAGTAGCGCTTGATTATTTTTGCACTTGGTTCACTTGTTCAGTGTGTGTTCTGCAGCTGGAAGCTTTACAGCTCTTCTCAGGAGAGGCTGAGAGTCGTGAGCTGGTCAGCAGCAAGGGGTGTTCTCGCAGTGAAAGCCAACTGCAAAGTGGATTTTGTAGTTTGCTCTGCTTTCAGGCTTGCCGTCGACCTTTTTGGTCTGATAACAAAGAAAAATTTGCATTTTTGCTTGCAAAATGCAAATTGGTTTGAACAGTGAGTGTGGAAGGAAGAAATGAGTTTTAGTACAAGAACTCTAAAGTGGTGTCTCTTGGACACTGCTGAAATACAAGCGCTGTGCTCTCAGCTGATTGCTAACTGGCTGCAGCGTCACCATGACATATATTACTTTTGGGGTGCTAAGAAGATAGGGTAGGTTAATTAGGAAGAGTATTTGGGGTATCTTAGTACCCAAAGAGTCTTAAAGTATGGATTTAATTCAATGAGCAAATGGAATTTGGCAATGTAATAGAAATGGTATTGAATTGATCATATATATGTGGGTTAATTTTGAGTCTCTGTTTAGACCACAATTCTGCAAATATTCTAAGTTACCTATGTTATTAATCTTGTTAGTTTTAGTACTGGATTATGTATGCAGTGTTACTGATGAATTTTACAAAACCCCAATTGTCTAGTAAGGGAAATAATGTTCTTTTATTATTTGAGGAGGGAGAACCATTTCTCGTTAGTACTTCAGTTGTATAAGATACTTGGCTAGGTGCATGCTGTATTTCCTTTCTGTCCTCTGATCTTCGAGGTGGGCTTCCTCCCTCCCCTGTAAATTAGAGCAGACTTGCCCCTTCTCTTGCTGTGTGTCCCACAAGCTAGTGAATGCTGTGGCTTGTGCACATCACAGATAAGTGTCTTTGCGTCTCTTTGTGCATCTTTTCCTTTGGGGCAGGCAGTAAAACACAGCATTAGATACTAGAATTATATTTGCCATCTTCTAAACTTGCACAAAGTCATACAAGAAAGCAAAGGAAAGTAAGATGTTGTGAAAGGATGCTGGTGCAGCACTTTCTCTGGGAGCCCACATTGTAAAAGCTGACAATGAAAAAGTTAGAGAAATTTCAGATAACTAGTGCAACGCTCTCTAAACCTCTGTAAAATATCCTTTATCACAGAGCTTAAGTTGTGTAGTTTGCTTCATATACGGTTCATATTTTAGTTGCCTGTATAGCAGGTAAAGGTAAGAAGTGATTTGATCTGCTGATGACTAAGAGGAAAGAACTTTATTGCAGTGCTTTTCATCAAATGTCATAGCTATAAATAAGCTAATCAGTTAAGTTAAATACAAATCATCTGGAATAAGGTTTAGATCTAGAAGGTTGCCTTACAGTTGATTTCTTGGGGAAAGAATTATGAAAAAAAAATGATTTCAGAAGCTTCTTGTACATTGTCCTATTCATTATTGCTTCTGCATCTTACCAAATTCCTCCTCTTTTTTGTAACACTTGTGCTTGTTTTCAAAAGCTGCGTGATGCGCAGCTAAAAAGGGCTGTAACAATAGTTCATTTGCAGTATGTAATCGAGTTGAAAAATGTTATTGATGATTTTGGATAGACTGTCATGAACCTTTTTTTAATGTCACTTGCTTTCTGAAAACAAACACAAATTTTAAAGACTGAAGCTGTGAGCCAGCTATTTGCGGCCAAGATCAGCAAACTTAATAGGAGTGAAAAAAAGTCTTTTGTGTTATTCTGTCCATTTTTGTATTTTTGTTCTTAAAACAAATTGCACCATTTCCATTCTAATTAAATCTGTAAATTGCTGTGAATGACTACCAAAGATCTGTGCCGTTCAGGACATATCTTTAAACATAATTCCTTTTTTATTTTTTTGAATGCAAGTGTAGAAGTAGATGCCAAAATTTGCCAGGTAATTAAAAGCATGTGAAGCATGTAGTTCTAAAATTAATTTGCTTTAGCAATCCCCTGCACTGCTGGTATTTGCAATTTTAACTTTGGTAAAAACAGTAACTATTTTGATGAAGTATTATGAGACCATTTTATTTTTGTGAATACCTAGAAAATTCAAAACATCTGCAGTCTGAAATACTGCTTTTCTTGTTGTTTCTCCTACAATTTCCATCAATAATGCACAATTATTTTCCACTTCAGTTCTGATTCACACAAGTAGTTTCTCTCTTTTTTTTTTTTTTTTTTTAACCCAACTGCAAGGAGTTTGAAGAGAAACGACTGCCTTCTTTGAGGGGGAACACATCTTTGTCAATCGATGACATTAGAAGTTACGAGACATTACGGAGTGGCAGGATACATCAGGCTGCCATCTCACCTCACATATAATCTGACACAGTATGCATTCCTTAAAATAAAGTACAGTTTTAGGATTCGGCAACTATCAGCTTGGCAACACATTTATTTCACACTGAGATCTCTAAAACCATCTGTTGATGATTTTCTTTCTTATGGACCTCTGACTCATGCCTCTGAATAGAAGTTTCTAAAGTCACTGCCTCGGCCTGTAATGATTCTTATTTAGGGCTTATTGAATTGAATGAAAATAAATATAAACTTTTTACAGCTTCATAAAAATCTGATTACTAATGGAATACTTAATGCTAATGGAGACAATTAAAAGTGATTTAAATTCACAGTTTACTGTTTCTTTGAGAACAGTATTCATATTTCTTAAATGGACAGTTTTGTCTTTTTAATTAGTTATTTGACATGAAGATAAATCCTATCTCCAGTCAGTTGTATTTCATAGTCAGAGTTACACATCCTAACATAAAACAGAAGATTATTTTAATATTTTCAGCATAAAAAATTGACATCACGAATGCAGTATTTTCAAATTAGGAAGGAATAAATGCAATTGTATGTAGAAACTTGGCAGGTGGTGGAAAAGCGTGTCATAAATATATGCAAGAATGCTGACATTACAACCAAGTAATTAAACTTACTCTAAATGGTATATAACTGTGGGTGTCCCTGATCAAGGGTACTGTGAATTGTGAACCAGAAGAGCCGTGAGAAGAGTTCAGTGGGGGCAGAAGGGCAGTTCTGACCTGATGACTAAAAGCGTGCTAAATTTTTCCAGTAGGAATCTATTGCTGAAGTCGTCCAAGAAATTATTTTATTTGGTAGCCTTTGTTGAGAGGTTAATTTCTGACAGAGCAGTACTCTGCATGCTTTTTTCAGATATATGTAATTATATATGTGTTGAGTCTATTGAAATGGAAGGTCCATTTCTTTAAAGTTTGTGTTCCATTATATATGAGCTTTGTCAAAATCAAATTGTACCTGAACTTTATGCTGCATGAACATTGGCTGTTGTCATACCGATAACTTTGGTAGATTCAAAATTAAAAACTAAGTATACAAGACAAGATGTGTTCAATGAGCTGGGTTTTTAGCCAAAATTGATGTAATGACTTGTAAGGATCCTTTCGCTATTAGCAAGATGTTATCACGTAGGGAATTTCAGAAAGGATGCGAGGTGAGTGTGGGAGCATGTTGTTCTTTTTTTCCCTGATATTGTAGGACTCTTCCTTCATGTAGCTGTTTTCCCTTTATTCTCTACGGAGCATTAAGCATGATGGAATTTACCATTTCAAAAAAAAAAAAAAAAAGGGGGGAGTAAATGTAAAGTTTAAGTTTAGGTAATGAAATAATGTTCCTGTTTTTAGCACCCTACCTAGCTGATATTTCTCTAAATTATCCAGTTCTTTTGACTTCCACTTCCCAGTATATGTCTTGGGTTTAGGAGCTTCCTTGCCCCAGTCCCACTTTAGTCCTCTAATCCCTTGTCCAAATCTCCTTTTCCCTTCTCCATCCCTGTGTTTATTCCTCCATGTTCAACCTGTACAGCTTGAATGGCAGCAGGGTGCTTTGCGTTTCGGGATTTAAACGTGGCTCATCTTGTCGCGGCTGGAAACCACAGGAGGAAGGCCAGCCTCCTCAGCTGGTGTGAAGCATTGCCACTCCTGAAGGAGAATTTGGGGAATTAGGCTGTGCTTCTCTGGAAAATCTCTGCAGATCAGCTGTAAATTGCAGTTTTTCTGGGACTTGCCACTGAAAAGTTTGTTGTGCAATACTGGAACATGTTGATCAGGGAGGCAGCAGGGCCTCCATCCCTGGAGATGGCCAACGCGTGGTTGAACAAGCCCTGGGCAATGTGCTCCTGGCCAACGGATGGCCCCAGCAGTCTCTGTTTTCTGTGGTTTACAGAGGAGAAAGCTGGAAATGGAAGACGTTGCGGGAGTTTGTCCAAAATGGAAGTGTTACACATAAGTTCCCATTTTAAGACTGGCGGCCTTTTCCTAGCCTGATCAATGTAATCATCCGTTTGTGTGATGTTAGAGTTTTGTGAAGCCTGGGTCTGATCATTATCCTTTTGAACGATGCAACTTCGCTAAGCTTTCCCTTGGATTTTTGCGTTTTTTTTTCCTTGTTTCTGAATGGCTTTGACATCTGGCATGAACTATGGGAATACAAGAGTATTAGGAGAGATCTTTTACTAGTAGACACGAAAAGAAAGTCACACACACCAGTGGTTTTCAAAAGAAACAAAAGGAGCTTAGCTGTATTGACAGAATGCTCAGTTCGGTTGAAACATCCTTAAAAATGTTGGTGGGAAGAGCTGATGAAAGAAACCAATTTGGGGAAATACAAAAGGTTATATGAGGTCCACTTCACCTCTCAGAGGATAAAGGTTTGGTAAGAAGAGCCCCGCTCGGGCACTGCCCCGCGCTGCTGCGGGTGTAAATGAAGCAATGCGTATCGCAGCCCGTGCCTGCAGCTCGCACGTTCATTTATCGTTTACAGGTGCTGGGGGGGCACGAGGCAATTAAAAGCTCTTTTATAAAGTTATTTTCTGAAGGTAATTATTTAGAAAGGTAAAAACCACCTAATCTGCACCTGGGAAGACCGAGGAATTAATGTCAGTAGATGTTTTTGGTACTGCATTTGTTGAGATACAGCTGTCTTGTAGGATTGCAGCATGAACCCCCAAATCTTGCTGTCACATAAGCATTGAGCTGCTTATTTTTTAAATTGCTATTTTAAAGACGGTCAGATACTACTGCTGCTTCAACTTTTTAAACATTTTTTCAAACAGCCTGATAATTACTTTTTAACATAGATCCCTAAATGTTAATTTTTTTTCTATTAGAAACAGATATTAAAAACATGTTTCATTGCAGCTGAAATTGAAACCTGCTTCTCTACTTGCTATGGAAACAGCTCTTTGAAACAAATCTATTCTTGTGTATAGTGATGTGCCAATCCATGTTTTTATGTAACCAGTGAATTCTTTCGCTCCTTTTCCCAACCAGCTTGTAAATATAACAACATGGCAATTTGGCATACTTGTACTTAAAACCAAAGTTGAGAAATCAACAGAAATACTGGTCATTTATAGAAACCATTCTTTGCGCATTGCAGTTGTGTTGGTGGGTTGGGTTTTTTTTATCAGAACGAAATGTGATACAGAACCTATCATTTTGTATTACAGCCTGAATTACGAGTCAGTAGTCAATGGTTATGTCAGAAGTATGTGTTTGTTGTCCCACCAAATTAAACAAAGGATGGGACAACTAGCACAGGAACATGTGCAACCTAATTAAAGCCTGACCTAATTACAGATTTTCTCAATGTTGTGTTCCCTGTCTTTTACACATGAAGAACGTTGCGTTTTATGATGCCACAATTCCTGGTGTCAAGAGGGGCACAGGTGCTTCAAGGAAGAGAGTTTCATCATACTCTTGTTTGTTTGTTAATTTAAGGCTATAATATTAATCAGCCATTTAAAAAAATAAATTGCTTTCATGATTTGTAAAATACCATGCAGTTATTTTTCCCTTAGCGACCTGCTTTCGTGTGACAACCTCTGGAAGACCATTATTTGGGGCTGAGCATCTCTGATGTCTATGAAGAGACTTGTGTAACTACCACAGTGTCTTGGGAGGGAACACACAGTTCAGATGGCTGATTTGTTGAGGATTTTGGTCTCTTCATCACCTCTCAGTTTGTAATAAACCTTTGCCAACCTGTGCAGACTTTTGTAATTAAGTTACTGAAGTGATTCAGTTGTAAAATGAATGCTGAATGTAGCTGACATTTAAAGAAAAAGTTAAATTTGAAACAAATCTTCATGAGTCTTTTTAAAAATATCTAATTTGTGTGTGTTTGTTAATGCAGGCCACAGAAACGTTGTTCCGAATGGCGGTAGCAAGAGGAGTTATTACACCTTTAAGACATGGAGAAGTAAGGCTAAATACATCTTTTCTTTCTCTTTTTTTTGCACATGTGGTATAAAGTTTTGTTAATGTAATGCTTTCAGAATTCCTGGAGGAATTATATTGCCTTCAGGTAAGTGAAGAGGGCTGGATTATGTATAACTTGCACATCTATGTTAAAGATTTTTTAAACAAGAGAAGAGGATTTAAATCCTGTCCAGTGGGAGATTAAATATTCTTCCAAAAACACTCTATTTTTCTCTCTGCCTGAATCATAAATTAGCATTATAACACAAGAGTCTCAAGTGTGTCCTTTTACCCAGGTAATTGTTCATTGGGTTTTCTATATTAAAAAAAAAAGTAGAATCCAGAGAAATTCACATGAGGTTGAGCTTTGTTACAGGGTAGCTCTAGAGAGTTTACTTCATTCTTTGTCTGTTTCTCTTAAGAAATGAGTAACTTCAGGTAGTATGTGAATTACTGTATGTATAGTAATTATTATATATAGTTATATATACAATATAATATACATTATACCTAATGTGGGTTAATGCATTAAATATTTGAACTAAGGGATATTTGAATATTATGTTGCTTATACATAGTTCTGTTGATGGCGAACATTTCTTTCTTTGTGATGTTGTTATCAGGTTAACATTTTTCTGAACATTGCTAATTATGTATCTCCAATACTAGGGGATGCAATTTATTCTTAGCTTGAATTTAATTAAAAATATATATATACTCCAGTCAGTCATGACACTCTGGAAATGAGAACTGATCTGGGCATTGCCACAGCTGGATGTCACAGTACAGTGATTTTAATGTAGAAACTTTTTTTTTCATGGCAATCTGATTTTCATCAAATTCTTATGTAACTTTGTAAAAAGTTTGTGCATTCAGTCTGGAACCTAGGCCAAGACTTACCTTGGGATTCCAGCTGTGCTGTAAAATGTTCCTTACACTGATGAAACTGCCTTAATTTTTCTTTTGAAACAACGTGACACATCGTTGCATCAGTGTCTGAAGACGTACCTGAGATTTCCTGCTCTGACATTGTTCACAGCTTTAGCTTTTCTGAGTTTGGATCCTTTATACTTTTTATGTTCTGCTCTTCATTCTTTCCTACAGGAGAGTGTAATACAACTTCTGGGAGTGCTAGTTGTGGAATATGTGCAATGCTTCCACATTCCCTCTGTTTAGGTTTTTCAGTGAAGGGTACTTAATTTTCTATGTTTTAATGAACAGGTTGCTCAGAAAGTTTGTGGAATGTCTGTCCTTGTAGTTACTTGGTGAACAACGTGAATTATGGGGGGAAAAAAAGATTCTTTTAACATTGTTACTAATAATATCACACATTTAAAACACTGGGACATCAGGTGTAGATGTAGAACTCAGTAGCATAGCTCAGTGGTGGACATTAGTACTAGGTTAAAGGCTTGGACTAGATAGTCTTAAAAGTCTTTTCCAACCTGAATGATTCTATGATTCACAGGCATAACGATCTCTGCTGTGAACAACGTTGGTCATTTCTGTATCTGCTACATCATATGCTGTAGAAGTGATGTGGTAGAAAATGTTTCAGTTGTTTCTTCAGATATTTCCTCTGATCTTTATCAATTAAACTGCCTCAAGGGCTAGAGAGAAGATAAGTGGTGAGAGGTTGTAGCCGTGATTAGGAAGGGAGGAACTGGGTGAAAGTGCATCCGTTCGGCGATGGGGAACTGATATGCCGGCATGTCGTGTCCCGTGACATAGCCCGGGTTGGGCTTCAGTGCAAGTCATGTAATGTTAGAATGAGAGAAATAAAAAGGCCTTTCTTCTCTCTTATATTTTTATCAGGCTACATGCAGGGGAAAAAATATCTCGACTCAGGGAAGATCTCTTCCTTAAATTCCATTGTAGAATTAGAATTTATTTAGTTTGAAAATGAGGAATAACAATCAAATGAAATTAATTTTTCCAGAAGAAACATATAATTATGAAGAGTCACATTAATTTTTTTAGCTCTTCCAAGGAATTGCTAAACATTTGCACAGCGCATAAGTAGAAGGGGAGCCAGAAAAAAAAAATTGAATGTGAACTGAAGTTCACCGCATTCTGTTTGAGAAGTGTGAACTTGGCAGCTGAAATGAAAGCTGAGCAACTTGTTTATTGGCAATTCCAAACTCCGGGGGCAGCAGTCCAAATGTGCAAAAGTGCTGTTGGGCTTTCACAGAAGTATTTAGAGTGTAGTCCCGTTTCACATCTAGGAGGGAGTAGAAGTGTTCAATACTAGAAGGAAAAAATAATGTAGATACTTAGTTGTTTTAAATTCATTTAAAAATTACGGTATTCTGTCTGCACTGCTGAACGGATTAATGGGCAGATATTTCTTCTGTGCAGACAAAACAGTTATCCATTTTAATCCAGTTGTCATCAACAGGTGGATTTATAATATTCATTGCTTAGGGCAAATGCCTTTTCTCCTCCTTCTGGCCGTTCCCTGTTCCTTGGGACTCATCTTCTCAAGGCTGTATGCTTATAGAATTTTTAAATCTTGTTTTAATTATCCTTGAAGGAATTGAAAAATGAGGTGATTCCAGATATTTGACTTTTGGATGTGCTTTGTAAAATTACCGTCGAGAGTTTAGAGAATCACGCTGCCAAAAGTAGTTATCAAATTTGGGCCCATAATGTTAGTAGTTTTTGAACTGGAGGATTTAGATCATGAAGGTTCCTGAAGAATCTTCTCAGCAGTTGCCTTGCTCCTGGTTTGACTAAGTGCAGTAGCATCCGTGGGAGGGGATCAAACCCCGGAGTAGAATTCCTCTTCAGGAATCAATACGTTGTTTTTCTTGTTAATTAGTGATTTCTGTCAGTTGCTTTGTCCTGGGGGTGGAGCGTGGGGCAGAGCCTCGCAGAGTTTACTCATTTCTGTTAGCACTTCACGCTCGTTCCAAGACGATCCAAAAGCTGTACGAGCAGATGTGATCCCACCGAATCTGCGGCTGCGCTTGTGCGCAGGAGGCTCAGGATGCGTTTCATTAACTCCACGAGTTTTCGAGTTGGCATAGCTGTGAGCTGTGCGCTCGGGGTACCCGACACCACCGAGGGAACTTGGCCAGCTGTTTGTGGTGCTCGTGCAGCAGGCTGGGATCTCCTGCCATCCGCTCCTCGCGCCTTCCAGCCGCTTCCAGACAGTTCCAGCTGCCGCCTTCCTGGGTGCCAGCTGATGTGGCAGCAGTGGCAGAGATGCGAGGAAACAAGAGGAACTGCAGCCTGCCTGCTGAAGAGGATGAGAAAGGGAATAGGAGGAGCCTGGTGCTTCAGGTTTGACAGTTCACACTTTCTTACCAGTTTTGCTCGCCAGTTCTGCATCTGCTGTTGTATGCTCATCCTGTCCCCAGGGGGGACTGCCAGAAGATGGCTTAAGGGTTGGTAGTGGCTGTGAGAAGTCATTGGATGCATGATAGGGAGATGGAGTGTGTTTGACAGGCAATGTTGAAGTCTGTTGACCACACACAGAAAACTTTTCCCTAGTTTTAACTGAAAGTGACCAACTTTATTCACACTGAGCAACAAAGAAGTGATAATTGGAAGCAGTGTGTCACAAATAACGCTTGTATGTCGTGTGGAGGTGCCGAACAGGACTGGATGTGGGACTGGGCAACCCTCTCGTTGGACTGGATGCCCCCACGTAAGCAGGGCATTGGACCAGATGACCACCAGCATCCCTTCCAGCCTCAGCTCTCCGTGGTTCTGTGAAGGGGGGGTCTGATTACGACAAAGAGTTCGCAGGACCAGCGTTAGCAATCCCTGTGGAAGAGGCTAACAGAAATGCATGCAGCCCATCCAGAGAAGGAGCAGGCGGATAAACAGAGAGGGTGGAACGCGTAATGGAAAAATACCAAGAAATAGGTAGGCTCACGTGGACAGCAGAGGTGATGGCAGAGGCAGGATTCCCAGAGAGCCAGAAGTGATAACAGCCACGTTTGAACTCTGTGGATGTTAACTCATTTCTTACAACATCTTTATGAGTCTGTAAACTGTCTGGCTCTTCTGGATGGAAGAATTCAGGTATGCATCTTTAGAGTTCTTCAAGTCAATCAGCAAAAAAAGCATTGCTGCTGCAGAGCTGCAGAAGTGAAAGGCTGTGCCCCAGGGATTGTGCTCTTCCATCTGAAACATTAAGGCATAAGGGGGACCTTCAGTACGATGGAACTTGCAGAATCTTCATGTAGCGTTTTTATGCTGGGATATACAGGAAAAATTAATCTTGCACAGGAGACAGACTTGTATAGGAGAGTCAGAGCAAAAAAAAATAAAAAAGAGCTTAGACTATACGATAGGCTCCATTTTATAATTACTGCAACAGCTGAGATGTTTTGAGAAGTTTCAAAGAAAGAAATGGAATCTTCAGTCTGTAGCAGTACCAAAGAATGCCATTAATTTAGGATATTTGGTGGTTTATTCCTTTTTTTTTTCTGCTCCAGTTATACAAAAGCCTTTGTCCATGAAATGGCAATGGAAACAAAGTATGAAAAGGGATTTCTAGACTGTGTCTGTAAGTTTCAATGGGGTTCAGTTCACAATAACGTCTAGATTTAGCTGCAGTGCCTGAAGAGAGATCTATCCAAGTTGACATTGATTTGCCAGTACTTTGTTGTAAGAAGGCATGTCTTTGCTTTCCTTTAAAACTGTGTTTAATACATTTCAGGATTACATTTTCATTCTGAGTATTTTCTGTAAGGGAAATAATATGAAGTGCAGAGTTTTATGAACTTAGCCCAGTTACCTATAAAAGGTGATTTTGATGGATTTGTATTCATACTAAATACCTGTGATGCACTTATGATTAATTTTTTACCTAGAAGTTAATCAAGGGGACTTGTAAGGATCTTTAACATGCAATTTCTTTTATGTTTTTAGAAGTAAATATATAAAGGTGGCAACAGCAATACAAAATACTTCTTTATGCAACAGTTCTTTTATTAGTTCCACAGACCTTATCCTCTGCTTTACAGTTCGCACTTGGGACAGATGTAAGATGACACAGTCCAAGAGCCACAGGTCTACCTGCATCACTTGGGTTCAATCTTTCAAAAAAGCACTGGGACAACTTTTAAGATAACATCAGTTTGTTTTGGTTTGAACAGGAAGGACCTTAGAGAAGGACCTTAGTAACAACAATGCAGTTATTTCCAAATGAGCCATCCTTATATTTTTGTGATGTTTTATTTTGTCTTGTTTTGACAATCCAATACTCCAACAGAGTATTTTTAATTTATAACTCAAAACCACAGACTATTTTGTTATATGAGAGGATGCATATATATTTTAGAGTAATGCTATTAAAGTCAATAATAAATTTAAAAACATAAAAGGCTAAAGAAGTTGTGAAAGCATTTATTTTTTGCTATTGTGGGTTGCACTAACCGATAAATAACTGTTAAATCACAAAATTCAGTAGACACTGAAGTAATATTTCTAAAACAGTTTTTGTATTTGTGTTTATACATGTGCATGCACACATATGGAGATTATATGTTCTTTTTCTTTTTCATAGTGAAATTTTCTTTTTTTCTTTTTTTTTTTTTCTTTTAAGATAGAACTTCTACCTAGGAAAGTAGGGGAAAATGTTAAAATGGAAGTACTAGCTCAAAGTTCCTTGCCCTCTTTCAGCCCCATACACACCGCATCAGAGCAGAATGTAGTGCAGAGTCCTGGAAGCTTCAGCTGTGTAATTAAGTCAGTTAGACAATAATTTCTATTATTAGTAGCAATAACTGTAATCACTTTTTTTTTCCACAAGAAGGGACTTCCTGATTTTGCTTGTCATTATAGCAATTTGAAAGAGATCTTGGGACATATCAATTACTTTATTTAGGTCTGTTTTGTAAAGGCGACAGGGGGGTGTAGATTGGTCGTTTAAATGATGATCTCTATTCTTTGTGAAGGGATTTATTCTAGAAATTACGGAATTCTAGATATGATTTTTATATTTGGGGTTTTGTCACAGTGATGTGCCTGCTCATATTTTTAGCCAGCTTCATTTGTAATACATGAAACACAGGAAGACTTCAGGATTGTGGATTGTGAAAGGTATTGTGAATCACTTGAGATTAATTTTCATTCAAATAAAATTGCTATGGGCACTCTGTTTCCCGTGATTTTAGCTCGAGGGCATACCAGGCCTAATCACTTACAGGCACTTTACAAACCGAACGGCAACGTGATCCTAGACATCTGATCCTCTACCCTCTTGCCTTCCTATCACAAAGATGTCATTATTGCCGGGGTTTTAAAGCTCTGCTCTCACAGACTACACTGACATCTCTGATTCCCATTCTTTTGTCTTGAATACTTTGTTACTGTCATGTTAATATGTGAGGAAATATGTTTGTTCAGATTTACATAAATCTTACAGCATGGGAGCCACTCGAGTTATGTCCCCGATGGCGCTCTACTTTTTAAGCTTTATGTTGTAGCCAAGGACACTTTTTAAAAGTGCTGTTGGTCAAAATGAGTCTTGTTTGTTCTCATTGCAAATTAAAATTCTTCCTAGCAAACTGTGTTTGACATATACAAAAGAAATCTGGTTTGGTACAACGAAACTTAAATTCTTGTGAGGCCATGTCATAACATTCATGGACTTTTCCTGCCTTCAAAATAGCATTGTCAGTCTCTTGGATCTTATTTTGTGTTTTCTTTCCCTCCTGGTTGAGGGTTGTTAGTAGACAGAAAAATGTGTATTTTTTTAATTTATTATGTTGCAAAACAATGTCAATTTAATTTAACCAAACCATATTTTCTGAATGCATGGTGTAAGATCTAAAGTGCCAGTATGTTTCAGTATTCGCTTCTCTTATGTTTGCAGTCTTATTTTGGAAAGGTATTACGTTGCAAAATTATAAAGAAGCAGTTACTTGCAGCCGAGTCCCTTTTCCTTTAAAGGGAGGTCATTCCTTTCTCTGTCCCCAAGAGTCAGAAAAATCAGATTTCCAGCTTTAAAAAAAAATCTAAAAATAATAATAATAATAAAAAAGTAGTGGCATAGATCAGTGTTCTGAAGCATCAATTAAAAAAAAAAAAAACTTTGAAATTAGGGACATACATAGCTCTACCTTTCTTTTTAGTGAAATTTTTTCTGATATTGAGCCTGGCTTTTATAACTTCTTGAAAAAGAGCAGCAAATTGGTAAAACATATACTTTAGAATAGAACTGTTTTGTAGTCTACTTACTTCAGGTTTCTTTTTGAGATGATTGTCAGAACTACTGGTATCTGGAAAATCCTTCTGGTGGGTCAGAATTACTAACCAGTTCAAAAGTAGTTTAATTGCTTGTCAATAATATCTGGAAGTAATTTAAAAGTAAATAATTCTTCTGATTAAATACAGTGAAAACTGAAGCTGGAGGGAAAGAGAATGCCATAGGTCCCTAGAGAGGAAAACTACCAGATTCCCTTCACATTGTTCCATCGTTCACGGTTTGAGTGTTGTTTTCGCCACATGTTTGGTTGTGTAAAGGTGGTTTGTGTCCACATCACTAGATCTTTGGTAATAGATTGTCCTGGGTTATCCTTTAAATGTGGTTTAGAGACGTTTTTAATCATGAAGAAGAAAGGAAATTTGTCTCAAAACCTTAGCTGAATGTAAAGAACTCTGCTGCTCTTTTAATAGGTGATTTGCTTAAAGATATTCTATTTCTTGCTAAAAATCATCATGAGGCTTGACAAATACTCATGTATTCCAGATAATTTTAAAGTGGAGTGGTGGGATTCATACATTTCAGGTATCGTGTATGCTGTGAATTTAAGGTAGAAATACGTGAAAACAGGATAATGGCTACATGTTCCAGAATATGGAGAGTTACCACTTAAGAACGATAACACTCAAGTTTGGAAACGGAGAACTTTTGATTTCACTTCTGTTTTGAAAGTTATCTAAGCAAGCTATCTAAGTGATTTATGTTTTTTATGTTTTTCTTTTTCTTTCTTTTTGTTTTAATGTATGGGCAATGTAGCCTGTCTGCTTTTCATAAACTGGAACAATGGGGTTTAGTACTTAAAATGTTTGACATATCACGCTATGCATTCTTTTTATTGTAAAGTAGATCTTTTAATGCAGGCTGATAGAATATATTTATATTATTATAATCATAACTTCCCCTTTGTGAAGTAAAACATGACTCTAAAATGCATATTGGATTATGCTCTCAAATATTTGCCAGATATCATCAAGAAGGTTTTGACAAGCAGCAAGGGAAGGAAGGAGTTAGCTCTTTTAAAGATTTTGTTCTTTCTTAAAACTTTCTTTTACCTTCCCTTTATATTGCACATTTCTTATTTTTTCTCATAACACATAACAACAAAAAATAAATGCACATCAACTACTTCATTGCTTATAATATATGTAGATTCACTTTGAAGAAGGGATACTTTTAGTGGAAATGTTATTTGCATTCATTCATTCCCAGCTAATGATAATTAGTATTCCTTTAGGAGAACAATGCAAATGCAAGAATCACACTTAAATGATTGTTGGTGTTTCCTGCCTGCTCTTTAGAATTATAACTGAATTCAATTATTTGAGTAATGTCTTCCCATTTCTATGGCAGATGGAGGAGTGGCTCATGACCATTCTTCAAAACCCCATCGAGGAGACAAATCAGTTTGACAAGAAACAAAAACCAGGGCAGATTGGAATGACTGAGGAGTCGAGAATAATTTTCAACTTCGCATCATAGCTTTTTCCTCTGGTCAAGTGACTGGGGATAAAAGGAAATCACTGTATTGCTTCATGTCCAGTTACATTTTTAATGTTCTCATTCTTTCTGCTACCTCAATTCCAGTTATTTTACACTCATTCATACGTTCGGCTTCTAAAAGTATTGTTGAGCACACATGAAAAAGTAGCCGTCTTTAACAGTTGTTAATTCCTCTGTGTATAAATGGGTTGCATAAATCTAAATGTTATTTGAAATGCTTTTCTTTGGCTTTCTGAAATAAGGATGAATGTGCTGCAGTCAGCAAGCAAGCTCTTTCTGCTTCCTGTTTGATGTTCAAAATTTGGGGAAAAGCATGCAAATCAGAGTTTATATTTCCTTATTGAGTAATTTTAGATAGTAGCTGGTGAACGGATGAAAAATGAAACTGATGACAAGTAAGGTTGGGAGGGATATGAACAAAAATAATAAGTAGCAACAATTAATACTTCTGGTTTGACACCGTCTCCCACAAGATCCTTGCAGAGAAGCTGATGAAGCAAGGGCTGGTTGGGCAGATGACGAGGTGGATGGAAAAATGGGTGAATGGCCGGGCCCTGAGCATGGTGGTCAGTGGCACAAGGTCTGGCTAGAGGCCCGTAGCGAGCGGAGGAGTACCCCAGAAGTCAGTACTGGTGGATAACGAGTTGGACCTGAGGCAGCGATGTGCCCTTGCTGCAAAAGAGGCGAATGATGTGCTGGGCTGCATTAGGGGGCGTGCTGCCAGCAGGCTGAAGGAAGTGGTCCTGACCCTCTGCTGGTGCGCTCTGTCCAGCTCTGGGCCCCTCACTACAAGAGGGATGCGGAGATCCTGGAGCGAGGCCAGCAAAGGGCCGCAAAAGTGATGAAGGGCCTGGAGCACCTCTCCTGTGAGGGCAGGCTGAGAGAGCTGGGGCTGTTCAGCCCGGGGAAAAGGAGGCTCAGGGGGATCTCATCCATGTCCATAACACCCGAAGGGAGAGTGCAAACAGGCCAGAGCCAGGCTCTGTTCAGTGATGCCCAGTGCCAGGACAAGAGGTGATGGGCACAAACTGGCACACAGGAGGTTCCAGCTGAACATCAGGCAGCACTTCTGTGCTGGGCGGGTAATGGAGCACTGGCTGGCACAGGTTGCCCAGAGAGGCTGTGGAGTCTCGTTGGAGATCTCCAAAAGCCTTGTGGTGCTGGGCAGCCTGCTCTGGGTGTCCCTGCTTGAGCAGGGCTGGGACCAGATGGACCCAGAGGTGCCTTCCAACCTCACTCATTCTGTTTGTGTATGAAGTGCTAAGGTTTGAAATCTTGCTGTGCATTTCTCTGTATGTGTAAAAATAGAATAATGGCACTTGCATCACTTAAATATGCACCCAATAAATAGTGTACAAAATTTAAAATTTAAGTATTCCATTTATAAACTTATTTTAAACCTCAAAAAAAATATCAAAGTGCAGTACCTAGCAACTCCAATTTATATGCTAGGGGTTTTAGGATGACCCCCCAGAAAAGTGAAGGTGTGTGAAAGCGCTCTTTGTTTTCACAAATCTGTAGGGAGGTTGTCTATCCCAATTGAGAAGTGATACCCCAAAACAAGGTGCAGTATTTCTAGTGTAATACTAATTGGTTACAGGAGGGAAGAGACTCTGGAGTGTCTCTGTCATATGACGGATCGGGATCCTTATTCGGTGAGAACTTTTTTGGACGCCACAGATCCGGTACCGCACTCCAGTGATCTGAAGTCAGTTCATACTTCAAATTTTTGTTCTCCTTCCTCTTTTTAAATGAAGAACTTTCATGAATTGTTTTTGGGAGGCCAGTCCTATGCCTGGAGAACAGTCCAGCCTCAGACAGTCAAATACCGCTACAAATGTAAAGGAAACTCTTTGTTATGGAAAAGGTCAAATGCCACTGCTCAGTGCCCAAGCGTGAGCGTAGAGGGCACTTCAAGAACCAGTAATAGTGGCTATTAATTGAACTTTGTTGTTTAAAGTTCTCTGCTAACTCAATTGTAATATTTTTACAGGGTTAAATTGCTGTCTTCTCAGAATTAAATTCCTTTTCTTGACCAGCATCTTACCATGAGATAGGCTGGCTGCAGGTCTGGTCTGCCAGCAGGAAGAATGTCAGCATGAGCAGGCTGTTGGAGCAGTTCTCCCACTCTGAACCATGAAACCAATCTGTTCCTGTCGGTTACAATTTTATGGAAACTAATTTTTTCTTGATGGAATCAGGTGAAAAATATGTGGTTCTGATTAACAAACAGTATGCACGGTTTCTTAAGGTCACGGGGAGCATTCCCCTGGACATGTGCATGCATTCAGGTGTGTGTGTGTATGATTGTGGATGTATATCAAGATAGGCATCTTTGTCTATTAAAAATGATGGGCAGTTTGTTTTCTTTATGTATACACTTGTTTTTAACTATTTTTAATAAAGCTGATAAACTAATATGACATGATGTAATTAGATTGTAACTTAGATGTTTATTATAATATTTATTCAGTTCACTTGTTTCTAAGTTTCAGAAACTCATCTTTTTAAACTCTGTAACCCGCAAAAGAATATTTAGTGTAACCATGCAACATAAACCCAAATAATGAGCATTTTTTAAGCAGTACTGTTTTCTGTAGGAAATAAGTATTATACAAATGACTGCCTGAACAAAATAATGGTCTTTCATTTTTAAGTACCCCGCAGAGCTGAAGAAAATAAACCACTATCTGCAGTCTGCCTAATAGACTGCTCACCACATCACCACATGCAATTAAGCATAAGTGATTTTTCTGCTCAGGACAAGCTCAAGACTGATTTAGCAATGAAACTTAATTACTTCTAGCCCTCGGAGAAAATGGCTCAACAAGGTTGAGGTTGTTGGCAGGGCAATGTGGGAAAGCAATTGCTGAAACTCCCATCACCATTTCTGATTTTCTGTTAGCAGCACTTAGCAGTGTTAACCTTCAGTTAAACAAATATTCCCACAAAATTGTGCATTATGCCATTTGTTTCTTTGCTACAGGTAAAAGGCAAAGGGAAAGATAATGAAAGATAACTTAAACACAAGTGATCTGAGCACGTCAAAGTGCTTCAGTGTATGGGTGAAGTTCTTCTGTGCTAATAAAAAAAACTTGCAGATTAGCTCTCAGATGCCTGTATGTGTAAGGTCACCATCCTGGACATAGAAATCTCAGGCTAAAAGCTAAAACTAAGTGTATTTGTGCTTCTTCGCAACTTAGGATGCCATAGTTAAATTAGTTTCTTTAATTTGTACTAAGGTGACAGGAAAAATGATGAAGGAACTGAATAAAAAATTAATCATATTAACGAATGACTTTATTGCTTCATCTGAGTTTTTAGGAATGTGTTATTTAAAGGAAACAGGAACTTCAATTCTGTGACTCCAAGGAATACATCTGGAATAACAATTCTGAAGGACATATGGCATCAATTGGCTTATATTTTCCTATATGGAGGTTCTGACTGCAGTAAAGGAAAGGACTGTTCATTAATTACGCAGAATTAAAAATACAAATACTGTGTTGTTGTTGATTTATATACCCTGCTGAAGTACAGTGAGTTCTGAAAGAAAATGTGGGAGTTGGGCAAAGAAAATTGCCTTTTCTGCTTGTCAGCTGGGACAATAACTTGCTTTACTTTTGCAGTTTATTTTTCCCCTGAAAGGTTTTGACTCCCATACTCTTTATCTCTTCCTGTAGATAAATCTCTCGTACACCTCTATGAGCATTTTCATTTACAAAGAGAAGTAATATCGCAGTTGTAATTCATTGCGTATAGTCACCTTCTCAGTAGTGTTCAAAGTCTTATTCCTGCTAACAGCTATGGACGTATTTATCAATGGAAATACTCATGGTAACAAAATTAACGTGTGCTTGAATATTTGCAAGAGTGTGCAGCACTAGGCACTAATTCCCCAAGGCACATTTAGCACATGCTCTACTGGTTTACTCAGTAGGGAGTCAATTTAAGTATGTGTATATGTCCCCTTAATTTCAACAGTATTTAACAAAATAGCTGGCTTTAACTTTTCACTAGATAGGAAATAATAATTCAAGCATGTTCTTCAATGCTGTTGATTTTTTATTATTATTATTTTATAAATTTATTTGAATTCAGGGCTTCTAAAGACTTGGAATGAACTGTCTTAGGCTTGTATTTACTATCCCTAGAAATCAAATTGGTGTATCTGGGTATTTCTCGTTATAAAGGAGTAGGACTTTTTGGGTAGTAAACAGCTATTTTAAAAATCATGCTGAATTTTCCGCTTTAATGCGTAAATACAGCTTTCAGTAATCTATAGATTGGCTTGTAGCACCGTTAGTCCCTTCCTAAGCTGTATTTCCCTTGCATACACTCTTTGAACTGCTTAGGCTTAAAATTTCTAAGCCAAATGAGGCTGGTGCCCCTCAAAAAGTTTGCTTTGCTATGCAGTCTTGATTCACCTCCTCTCATGAATGAGGCTGAGGTCTGGCAGAAACCGCCATGTGACTGAGTAATTCAAGACACATGCGCTCAGAACTGAATTACAGTTGCACCAGCAACATGTGTCAAGAACCACATGAACTTAATAAGGGATAATTCCTGCCCCAAACAGTTCACTACCTAAATAAATTTGGGAAAAGGCTGGAGAAAATGTACTATTAATATCTCCATGTGTTACTTGAGTAGGTGTGTGTTTAACTCAGTCATACAAAAGTGAAAAGTACCCTGCTGTTCTTATCTCTTCAGCTGTGAGGCCAAAATATCACTGATTGTTTTGCAGTAGGTCACGCAATAGCTTTCTTTAATTCCTATCTTAAACTCATTAATGGATCTTAATAACCCAAGTGCTCTCATGCAGTTTTAGGTTGCAGCAGACGTGGTGTGCTCATCTCTGGTTTCTTCAGCCATCCAGTGATAAGGTGATGCTTGGGCTGCCCTGTAACTATCATCTTTCAAATTTTGTGACTAATAATATTGCTGGGATCATATCACTGCCTATTTCTTGAATTTCATTGAAGTTTGGAAGCCAAGCTTCACTCCTTTGGAGAAAAGAGTGGTGCAGTCTGCTCTTTAATTGGGATACCACCAGTAGTACTACTGTTTCCTTTCATCTATTACCTAAATGTTTTTAACATATGTAGAGATGAATTATTTTGTTTACAAACTTCTTCTCTGTTTTTATAATTTTATAAGACAGGTACTTTGACTTCCATGCATCTGCTGGATTTTACTCCATTAACTTGTTTGTAAAAAGAGCTCACCAGTCATTTTTAATTTACTTCTCTGAATTTTCTTCGCTCCAGCTGAGCTGTGTCATTTTACAGCCTGTGCAGAATAGAACTGAACAGAGGCAGATGTGGAAATATTTCTTTTTCAATAACGATATTTTGTACACAATGTGCTCCTCCTGTGGAATTCATTACAGCTCGTTGGACTTTGTATAAATTCAGGAGAAAACCCTTAGACGAATACAAATTCCATGTCTCATCTGCCTGCCCTTGAACTCAGTTTTATTTTAGAAGGACTGAGTGTCAGAGAAACATGTACGGGTATGATTTTCCAGAAGATTTTCCAGAAGGTTTGGGACATCATGAGAAAAGTGTTTTGAATTCCAGAAATTTGGAAGTACACACATGTTTACTAAAATATTTCTTTAAAGAAAAAACTCTCTGAAGTTACTGAAACTCAGAACATTCCTCCTGCAACTTTTGCACAATCAAGTCTGACCCTGCAACTGCTTTTTAGAATTAAAGTGTCCTTTGTTTATTTGTTTATTTGAATGGTAGTGATGATGTGTAAAGGAAAGGCTGATTGATTCCTGTTTCCATGTTCTTGAGATCCACTCAAAGTCCTGAAATTCATCCTCATTTCATCTCAAATAGAAAAGAGCCAATTAAAGCAGCATCTCGTAAACACACAGTGCTTATCAAGAAATAATTTAACGTGAGACATTAAATGTCTGTTTTGCAAGCATGTCTTTCCAACAGTTAACTGGACTCATGAAACTGTCCTAAATGAGTATTTTTTCATTTCAGTATGCTAGTAGCTTTGAATTATATCAATACATTATATGCAATATATAAATTCTTTCAGTTCAGGTATATACAATTTCTAGAAACAGCATTTAGTGATGAGGTTCACAAAATATTTTGATTATTTTGTGATAGTAGCGTGGGAAATATTGTTACATGTAATGGAGCTGTGTACACAAAAGACAGAAATATACCATTACGGTAAATAGTTGTCATGAGCTTGGTGGGGACTGTATTAATTTCAGTATGGTTTCAACACTAACTACAGGATACTGCAAACTGTCACTCGTTAGTGCTTTGCTAACAATGTGTAAATTGTTTATATGGCCACCGAGCAGTTAATGCAGCAACAATTCGTTTATCTTAAAATACAAAATAGATTTATTTTTTATTTCCTCTAATAACTAGTAAATGTTTAGGGCTAGGCTCTGCCAACATACATTAAAATATCAATGTGGGCTTATTCTGGATTGCTGTTTCACAGTGGCCATGGTGACTTATGAGGGATGTGGTGACATCTGAGGGACGTGGTGACATACAAGTGGCTGAGAGAAGGGTCCTCCCCCAGTCGCTTCCCAAGGCATTTTTGTACAAACAAGATTATAATTCGCGGTTATGTTACAGATGCTGGTAAAGCACTCCAGGAATGAAAAGCAACAGCTGTTTGATGTTTAAATGCTGTGCTCGTGTCTGAAGCAGAGAGAACAGTTTGTGCCTTGAAAGTTAGGGAGAATTTTAGAGAAGCTGGGCAGAAGGGCTCAGCATTGATTAAATGTCACTCGAGTCCTACTCATGCTTCCAGCTACATCCGTAAGGGTTTGCAAGGATTTTTGGCTATCCAGCATGGGGTGCCGACGGTGGTGCTCTCCTCTTACTGTCCTCTCCAGGGAGTGGACACAGTGGGATTTGCAGTGGGGACGTAGCCATCCTACCAGGGGCAGGACCCAATGCACGGCACCTGGTGTATTTTTAGCAAGTCTCAATGCCTTCTTAACCAGCGTGCTCAAACCATACCTCTACTTGTCACTTCAGAGATACTGCCCTTCCTTTCGTTATGGCCCATGTAATGGCCACAGTACAAGACATTTCTACGTTTTGCCTCGTGGTGCTTGTGTTGTTTCAAGTGTCTGTGCAAAAATCTTTGCGTGTACCCTTCGTTTTGAAGACCTGCTATGCCACGTAGGTGGCCAGGCAGAGACTTGCAGCCTTGAAATCCCAGCCCTGCCGTGCAGCCGTTATTGCGTATTGACTCCAGGACTGGTTCCTTGATTCTTGTCCCTTTCAACTTTTATTTTCTCCAGTATTTCAACAGGTTTTTTTTAAGATCCTACCAAGACGAAGTTTTTTTCTTGTAATAAGTAGAAATAGCCCATCAGAGTTGTGCTTTTAGAGCATTACCCCCAAGGGTAGAACAATGCATAGAGGTTAAAGCTGCTCAAACCTTGCTGCAGTGGCACTAGAAAGACTGGGCCAGCCCACTGAAGGCCACTCTTCCTAATCTAACCGCCAAACTGATCAGGAAAAGACTATGGGAAAGCACCTCTATAAGTTACAACGTGATTTTTTCAGTGCTGGCTGCTATTAGGATGTCTCCTGTCCCACAGTGCTGAACATTAAAAGTTTCCCTAAGAAGGAGTTTTTGGAGAGCTGAAATGAGACAAAGCTGCCTTTATTGTTCGAAAGTTCAAATTTGTCTGTATTAATTCGCTCCAGGTATGTTAAGGAATTTTATTTCAGATAGCTTAAAAGAATAGTGTTTTCTTAACATTCCTATCTGGCATTATATTAAACATTCGAAAACATGTATTAAACATTTGGAGATACACTAATGAACCAGAGTTCCATGAATTTCTCTTTGACCTATTCCTCTGTTGTAGGCTTACAGTTTATAGTACCAAAATACTGTAGTAAATCACTTCATAATTAAATTCTTTGTTGATATCTCAGAGGATTGAAATTCCTTTGGGTTTTCCCACCACCACCTTTGAAGATAAGAGCCGATTTGTAATTTTTTTCCACTATTCTAAAGTAGTTTCAGCTCAGGTGACCTAGCAAACAGATAAAAACAGTGTCATCCTCAAGGCACAGAAAAGATCTAAGGATTTTATTTTATATATCCGTTCATCTTTTTTGTTTCTGTAGAATTGGCAAGTTACAGCCTTTCAGAATCTCCAAGATTTTGTATCCAGTTATGTAAGGCTGTCTTTTTATTGATTGCCACCTTTCTAGTGCAAACATTTTTTAGTGGAAGAGAAAAATCTGTGCTAGATTCAATGTTTATTATAGGCAAGACCTGAGAAGGCTGTTAATTTTGATCTCAAGACTGCCCAATAGAAGGCATATTTTCAAAACAAACCAGAAGATAAGAAGATTAAATTCTAAAGTATTTCTGAAAAAACTAGGTTTTAGTTGCTTAATCCTGTCTATTTTGTGTCTTTAATTTATTTATGCTTTGAAGCAGAGGGCACTCAAGATGGATTCATTTAGGCATCTTGTATTAAATCTGCAAGCATTAAGCCCTTGCTCTGCTTTATTACAGTTTGTGTTGTGAGTTTGGTTTTTCTTTCAAGAAACAGAAGAGTAACAATGGTCTGTACGTTTTTTCCCCAGAGCAATGTTTTCAAATGTTGCTCTCCCTGGTAGTGTGCTGCAGCGCTGGTCAGTGTTTGAAGAAGCATTTATTTCATTGCGGGTAGTGAAGTAGGTGTTGTTCAAGTCGGATGAAGCACTGCCAGAAGTTCTGGAAGTGATCTGAGAACTGCTTTGAAGTTACAGTATTTGTACATGGATACCCAGTTAAGGACCTCGACAAGCCTCACTTTTTTATTTTTGCCATTTAAACTAAATCTCTTAGACACAAAGGAAGCAACAGAAAGCCCCTAACACATGTTATTTTTTCACAAAAGCAAGGCAGCTTGTAATTAAGGTTGAAAAGGCCTTTTAATGGTGTACTAAGTTATTCCTGTTCCTTGTCCTGACAGGCTTAATTACTCCTAAATATCAGCGAGTAGACTGATGACTAGCCCAGAGTTGACCAGCTCCATTGATGACGGAACGGCAGTAAAACTGTTCCTGTCGTTGTGTTTCATTCTTTGCAAGTCACACTAGTGAGTTATTCTTCCTCAGGTAACCTGTGTTTTACTGAATTGTAAATAAGTCATCCAGACATTTTTGTTGGATCTAACGGGTCTCTTCAGCTCCTCTGTGATCATACTGGCTGCAATTTAGAGGGTTTAAGTCAGTTTTACTAGGTGTACTCTTTTCCCTTAAAGTTGTACTCTTTTTTTTTTTTTTTTTTTTTTTTAATAAACTAAAGTTGCCTCCCCTTCATAATATTTCTTTCCTGGATTCCTTGCATTTTTTTCTTAGCTTAAAGCAACTCACCACGTTGAACTTGTCCATATTGTCTCCATCAATGTCTTCATCAGTATTTCCTTTTAACTTTTTGCTAAAGGAAATGCATCTTTCATGTTACACTCAGGCTAAGGAGTTGTTGATTTATACAAAGAGCAAACCCTACCAAAACCATCCTCTGTTCTAATTTCCAGAGGAACCGGACTCCTTGTCTGCCTCCCTGCCAACCTGCTGCTGTGTTTTCCACTTCACGAGGGCTGTGCTGTTGTCAGCCTGCTTCTGTGTGATCATCCCACCTGATGAACAGCTTCTGTTTGTGCACTGGTCTGCTCGGTTTTCTTTCTGAAGGAACGTGGAAAGAAGCTGATCATCAATTTCACTTTTTTCAGGGGCTGAACACCTGACTATCATAATTCCACAGTTGCATTTGATGTATAGCAAGCGGTAGGAGTAAATGTGGGGGAAAAGCTTATATACTGGGAGAACAAAACGGATTGCTCTGTTAATCAGTGTAGATGATATATGTACCGAGTCTTTATGAACTGGCCTTTTGGGACAGCCCTTGCCCAGGCTGCGTTGTCCCCGTAACAGAAGCAAGGCGATTGCAGCGAGCAAAACGGCGTGGGTGAGTGCGGCGAACGCAGCGCCTCTGCAGAGACCTATTCTGAACTCGCCGGGTGCCGTGCCCTCAAACTTGAAAGCTTTGTCATTACTACAGTTCAAGGGGAAAATTACAGTGGTTGGTCTGAAGGTATCACAGCTTGCTCGAGGAGGTGGCCTTCTGATGTTAGAAAAAAACCCAACATAATAGAGCGTGTGCTTGCACTTGAAGTACTGCAGGAGAAAACATCCGAAAGGCACAGGCTTATGACCTGAAACAGTAACGTGTCATTTTCCCCTTGGTTTGTATTTAAAATACCTTTGTAGCAGTAAAGATCAGAAGTTTTTCTTTTAAGTTCTCCCTTTAAGAGGCTGGATGTAGTCAACAGTGAAACTGTGTGCTCTCCACCACTGGAAAGCAGTGCTGGAAGTTTGTGGCCGGTGCTTTTACTTTACTTCATTCCTCCTCTCTGCGTGAGTCCCTTTATGGGACATCGACAGTGTCTTCTTTATTTGTCTGCTCACCAAAGAGAATATATCTGTCCTATGTGCTCCTCTTAACAGCGTGTTGGGTTGCTCTGAATATTTCCTTTGCTCTCAAAGGGAGCCGTAACCAGTGCCGCGCCAGTAATCTTAAGTGTTAAAAACAGTAATGCCTCAAATGCAAGTGATCTGCTGTTACTGTGTGACAGGATCGTTTTGAATATGTGAATAAAATGTCTTAAGATATTATTTGCAAAATGTTTATTCAAAGGAGACACCTGTGAGCACACTACTTCCTTTTGGTTCACCAAAACTGTATTTATTTTTAAATTTTCAGCCAAATATCCGTAACATGACTGATCTATTAGAGGGTTGTCCACATTAAAATTTTGTGCATCACAGCATTGTATTTCTACGAGGCTTTTCTGTAACTTGATAGCTGAAAATATCAGTCTGTGTTGTACACCGGTGTATACTCGCTTGAATACATGTAATCTGATCTGGCCATCCGAATTTTAGCTTTGGTGGGACGTGCTGCCTGCTCTGCTCTGCTTTTGTCTCAGTTGTTTTCCCTTTTGTAACGATTCCCTGTGGTCTGCGAACATTAAGGTCCACGTGAGGTCAACCATACCTTGCAAATAGTGACAGTGGTGCAAATAATGACAAATATGAGGGGTCACACGGTGTTTCCTGTTTCCTGTATTTAATCCAGAGGCCAGCGATTTGTGAGCAGCCTGCAAGGATGCTGCACGTAGTTTAGCCTGTCTTTAGGCTCAGCTTTGCATCTCAGAATATTCTCCTGTTCCCGACCTCCTTTTGTTTTCCATTTTCCAAGCTCTTCCTGCAAAGGGAGCCTGCCTGGGGATGTTCTCCCTCGGATTTTGTCTTTTTTTTGGTGTGTGTTTTGCACATGTTTTAGTTCAGTATTTTAATGGGTGTCATTAGCCTACCCAAGCTGTTTCTGTTTAACCACTACCTGAACTTGGACAGCGTGAAAAGGAAATTGGTTCAGCTAAGGAATAATTCTGCTCATTAATGATGCTGAGAGTCCCTGTAGGGAAGGGGCTGCGGAAAGAAGAATTGAGCGTAGGTGAGAATACCTTTGGGAAAGTAGGAAGCTGTGAGCTTACCTGTACCTATACACCTTAGCTTGTAGGTAAGCATGGAGGATTTGTTGTCTCCACCAGATGATGCTAAGAAGTAATATAATAGTGCTTGTATCAGTGACAGAAGGTAGTGAGGCAATCAGGGTATGCTGAAAAGAAAATGAAAACAACGGGAATCACAAAGCTCTGTCTTGTTCCTCATCTTTTTAATAAGCCTGTTCCATATTTGTAAGATCATAGGTTTCTGCTCATCTTCTGACAGCTTATTGTTGGCTGATTGAAAAGAAAGAGCCTTTGGATTTCTTTGTGATAACCCTGTGCCTGTGCAAACGGGGTGGGCTGGTGTGAAAATAAAATAAAGGTAATTCTCTTGTTACTTTTCGGGATTTCAGAGAAATGACTAAAATCCCTGAAATCTCTAGAAATTGTCACATAACATTGCTCAGAGACAGATTTCAGGAGTATTTATGAAAATGTTCTTTAAAATATGGAATAACAAAATTTTATATTTTTTATTAACATATGCTAGCAGGTAAAAGTTTTTGTTTCAGGATATTTCTCTTGCGTGCCCTATTGGGAAGAAAAAACCTGCATCTTCTGTATGTAACCAATATTTGATTTTATGCACTTTGGCATTTTGCAGAGTAGGGTGTGCAGTTAAGCTGTTTTTCAGGAAAGTTTTGACACTGGGGAGGAAACAGACCAGAAATAGAATTATGCAAAAACTGCTGACTTATTAAAAAAAAGAGTGTCTGGTGGTAAAAGGATTTAAACTAAAAGCAGTTTATTCTTAATTACTTCGCTGCAATTTCCAGGAAAGAAATTTTACCTTTTTTTTTTTTTTTTAAATCATTGTTTAAATTTGTCTGGGTTTGAATTAGTTAACCCATTATTAGTGAGCTGGGATGTTTTGTTCAGCTCTTGTTTTCATCGTTAATGATGGTAAAATGCTAAACCTGGGCTTTACGGGAATTATTTTTTTACTTCAGAAGGGCACGGGAAAGCCAGTTTACTTCTAACCAAGCTTACTGCTGGGAAGAGAGGAGCCTACCTTTGTTGCATTGTGGTTAGGTCTTCTCATTCCTTGCTTATGCTGTTGGGTATAAGGTCAATTATGCATTTTGGCTGAGTAGGGGATGCCTTACAGATTGTTCTTATTCCTCTTTTTGCAGACGCAGGACAAGCTGAGAGATGGATACAAGGATGTGAAGGATATTTGTTTTTTTTACAACCATTAATAGTCTTTCAAGTATTTTGTATCCGAGTATCCTCAGATACTCAATCCTCAGTATTTTCTGAGGATAATCCCATTTTGAGTTCCATTTTACTTCGTTAGTTACAGTTCATCTGTGGACACTCCTTGCTTTAGGAAATTCAGAGCTTCTCAGTGGTGATTTGAAAAACTTGAATCATTTTAATGGAGCAAATATTTAACAAGCAGCTCTGGGTGCCTTTCACCTTTTGCTGTGCTTCTTTCAAAGTTCCTGTGACCTGAAAGGTTTGTCCGTCCTGTTAGATAAACAAACCATTTGGTCTCCTGCACCATTCGTGGGCTGTAGGCGCAGAAGGTGCAGAATCAAATTACGCTTTTGGAAGGAGCGGTGTGCGGAGCCCTGTAATCTTGGCGAGATAAAGCTCGGTGTCTGGGTGCTGCCGAGCAGGACGTAACGAGGCAGTTCAAAAGGCCAGCAGATGTATTCTGGAGAGCGTGAAGAAATTGGCTGGGCTCTTTGGGGTTGTGTTTGGAGATGTTTGTGTTAAATCAAAGTATTTTACACAGGTCAGTGTATTGACTGATTTCAGGATGTGCTTTTCTTCAGTGTTTCTTGTTATTATGAGATATCTTTTTAGAGTTACTGCTCTTGGCTAGAGCTTGTTCATCCTTTGCTCTGAACCAGACAGAACAGGTCTTTCGAATTCACGTACTTGTGCTGTGGTTTACCCAGCGAGCTCAGATGAGGTGGACACTGGAGACATTTGGGACTAATTCAGTGCCGAGAGTTACCTGTATGCAATGTCAGGAAAAGAACGTCTCGCAGCACTTAAACTCAAGAAGTATCGGTGTGTTAATCGAATTGTAGTCCACACAAAAGACAGGGTAAGGAGAGGATCACGTATATAAGGAAACCCTATAAGCAGAATTCCTATAAGGAAATCTGCTAGGCATCCACAGTGCCATCTACATGTATGCGCATCATTCATTTCTTACGGTTCTGGCTTTTCGGAAACTTTGTTAGTACTTTATTGATCAGGAGATTGATGTGAAAGTATAATACATGTCATTCTTAGTGCTTCCATAAGCCAGGACCTACTTTACCGTGATGCTTATTACTTTAAAAATTCAATTATAACACATCTGTAGATTTTATAGTGAAGAATCGAAAAAGTATCTGTTTCCTGAAATTTGCCTTTCTTTGAAAGGCAGCTGTAGCTCACTAAAAAACGAATTATTTGTGCAGCACACTCATCTGCTTCAAGAAAAATATTTTTGCATAAAACGTAAAAGCTCATTAGGAACAAAAGGGGTTACACCAGTTACCACTTTCTGACAAAAACATTGATTTTGCTAAGATTTCACATGTATGGCTACTTTTTGTCCAGTTCTCATGGACTTAAATGGTAAAATTCAGATTCATACACAGAAATAATAAAAAAATAATATTTGCTTTTGGAAGAGTTTGGGAAATGTCTGTGGGGTAGCGCTAGAAGAAACTGAAATTTTTTGGGTATGTTCCTGAAATGTGGTTAGAGGCTTGAAACAACTGTGTGCTAACCTTGGAGACACTGCAATAATGTCAAGAGCTCATTAAATTTAGCTGCGTGATTGATTGTATGGGCAGTTACAAATGCAGCTAATATGCCCATTATCATTTTTTCATGTTCCCAGTAGATAATTTCCTGGGGACAGCACCATATTCTTAGAAGTGCGTGCTGTCGACAGTTATGTCAGTGGATTACAGAGCTATTTTAGCAAATCAGCTTTTAATTAATTTCCGCAATAACAGTTAATTTTCTTAAATATGAATAATTTACGGAATTTAATTGTTTTAGATCTTGGTGGCCAGCTTATAGCTTTGTGCTCTCAACGACTTGCTGTGAACTGTATTTAACAAGGTTGCAGGGTTTTTTGAGCTGTTGTGCATACAACTGTAAGTGATAATATTTGAATCTAGTATCATTTATATTTAAAAAAAATCCCCAAATCAAGTAACATCAAGCATCCCAGGTACTTGATACTTAGAGTTCTTGAGAAACAGACCAGTAAGAGCTGACAGACCAGGAAAATCTCTGTCCCTTCCCAGCCTTTCCCTGCAGGTCCTCCCACCTGGGACTCGACCCATTGGTGCTGGTACTGGAAAGATGTCACCCGAGGGGTGGGACGTGCCTCGAGGAAGGATAAGGGCTGAGGCAGGTGAAGGTGTGGATCACGGGGCACTGGCATCATCTGAGGGAAACTGTGGGGATTTTAGTAGTCCTGCTACATAACAGTTCCATATTCTGTCCTGTACGAACTGAGATGTTCCTGTGGTACTAGTGCAATGGAGTATTGCCCCTAGGCATAAGCATCTGTCAAGCTTATAATTATATTAGCCATGTTTCACATTACTTTTGCTGGTTTAATATTATTTTTTTTTCTGTGCACGCTTTTTCCTGAACCTGTGTGGACATATAAAATGTTAAAAGCTCTCGTTACCCTGAGAAGTTAATTGTATCTTTCGATGACAACTAGTGTCAGCTGTAGATTGTGGAGGCATCTATCTTGGGAAATGTGAGAGGCATCTTTTTAGCTCCTGGTGCTATTTCCCCCTCCTCACGTTCTCAAGAGGCTGTTACATGCAAAGAAGTGCATGTAGTTCATGATGTTATTGGAAACGCTGCCAAAGCTCTAGATAGCTGCCAAAATGCTGATGTGACATCATATACAAGTTGCCAGGATTTATGCCTAAAAATAAATAATTATAAATAATTTTAAATAGTTTAACTTCAATTAGTAAACACCAACATACCACTGTATGTATACGTGTATGTGTATATATACAATAAAAAGCATTTGTAGGAGGTGTCTGCTCATGCTGCGTGGCTTTTAAGAGAAGAAGCGTGCAGTTTCGGGGAGGATGGGGTTGCTCAGCTCCATCCTGTTCCTGCCCCTCGCTTTCCCCAGCAGAACCGAGGGCTGCTGCGGGCTCGAGGCACATGGACCAGGAAATTGTTGAGGCTGAAAAATGACTGTTTGTGCAGGGTTATTTTTCAGGCAGATCAGTTCCCTGAATGTGTTCATCACACAGCTGCACAAACAGCGGTGGAAACGGGAACAGGGACACGGACAGGAATAAGTACCCATGTGGGGGGCGCTGGACAGGTCAGCACTATGGCCAGAAGAAGGGACTGCTCCTTCCTCCATTATCCGCAGTCGTCTTCTACTGTTGTATGACTTCTGAGTGGCTCAGGTGATCACCTGGATTCCCTTCAGAAAATACAAGCGCTACTGCTAGGAAAAAAGAAGATGCCAAGCAGATTTCTATCTTTTATTCTACTATTTTTGTAGGCATCTTGACCTCTCTGGGTGCATTGTCTCACCATGTTTCCTGCAAATGTGCAGAGTCAGGGTTTGCAGATAATCTGTGTTCCTTCCACTCTTTTTTTTTCCCTTAAAAAATCTCTATATATACATGTAGGGGGATTTGTGTGTGTGTATGTGTATGCATTTAGCTGTATCTTTGGGGGGGTGGATAATAAAAGCAAGGCAGACTTTATTTACAATCTTTCCTGTAGTATGTGGAAGGCAGACAGTAGTGAGAGATGAAAGAACCGTGAAAATCTAGGTTGGAAGGGACTTCAAGAGGTGATCTAATCCGTTTGTCAGCCACAAAGCAAGATCATATAAATCTAAGTTGTTCCTGAAAGGGTTATCTAACTTACAAATGCCTGATGGTTCTTGAACTCACTATAGTCACCTGCCATCATAGAGTGGAGGATTTTTTAACAGTGAAGTAGAAAACAGAAGCTATAATTAGAAATTGTTCATTTAAGGCAACAGGAGAGAAGCTGAATTTGATTAAGGAAGAGGTCAGATTTTCTTTGATGATTGTTTTTGCAAGCAGCTCTGGTCCAGTTTTTTAATTTAGGCAAATTTGTACTTGGCACTAGCTTTCAAAATATTTTTGGAACTTGTAAACAGATTAGGAAAAAGGTCACAAACAACAACAAACAGAAATCAAGCCTAGTCATTTCCATTTTTTCTTGTCTAGTTTAAGTGGTAGAAATTAATAATATAGAGATAAATGAAACTTTTCCACCATGTTTAAATGTATATAATTATTTATGCAATTTAAGAGAATTGGTACTTGAGTTAGGCTATTGTCAGGTGCTGCTGTGCAGTCTCAGATGTTCATCTGCTACAGCTTGAAAAAATATTCTTCTATGTGGTTGGAAGGAGTGTGACATTTATTGCTTCATGCATACATTTAATTTTTTATGTGCTCCTAGAGCATATGTGAATCCCAAGAAATGTAGAGACCAGAGCAGCTTGGATGGAGTTGCTTGTAGTAAAAGAGGTAAATGTAGTCTGTCCTTGTATGTAGGTGTTTTATGTGTGTGTGCATCTGATGACTCCTTTTTCTGATTATCTATAGATGCTACTTTTATGGACAATTGAAATTTTATACTGAACACGGAGGTTAAATAGCGCTGTTATACCTGATTACGGCTCATTGCTGAGTTACAGACATACATCTCTGAGAAGTTTTAAAAAAGTTTTATATAGATTTTCTTTCCCGTGAGCACATGACATTTTGCACAGCAAAGTTGTCTTTCTGAGATACTTTTACCCTGACATAGTGCATGTATTCTATCCTCATATAATGCAAATATACAGGGTATGAATTAAAGTTTAGGAAGTTATAACAGTTTATAACTTTTAAAGTGCCTTTGTACAACAGTTTGCAGGAAGTCATATTTTTAGAAACTCTAAGTTCTAGTCTGCTTCTGTTTTTCTCCTTCGGTGATATTTTAGAGATGAGAAACTGTCAGTGTCATTTATATGATGATACCACCAATGTCTTCAGCATTGATTTGAGTTAATCTTCCTTCATATATGCCTATCATCAAGTTACCCACTTAATGAAACCTTCAGGTGTCCTTGTAACTGACTTGCAATAAGGCTGAGCATGCTAAAATTTCTTTGAAATTTTTAAAATAGCTTACTCTAATTATCAAATGCCCTGCTAAAACTAATTATTAGGCAGTTGTAATAGTGGTAAAACCCTACTGTATATTTTTGTCAATTATGAAAATACTTTATTTCTACTCCTTTCAACCTATTCCCGTACTAGTTTTTAGTGCTTTTCGGAATTTCATCTTGTTCTGGTATTATTTGTAATTTTTACCAGTGCAATAATAAATATAAATATATAATAAATATAATTTTCACCATTATTAGTGGATACAGGGACTTTCATGACTGTACATTGCACAGAATCTTACGGTAGGAATATTACTTTAATACATGTGCTTTGCAGCAACAAAAATATTTCAACACCTGTAAACTTTTAAAGACAAATATCAATTGCAGTTCTTTCTTGGATACTAGGGTAATATCAAACCTTGTAATTCAGTGATTATGAGCTCTGGAATAAAAAGAGGCAGGCAGAAATCCTCATGGTGGAGATGAAATCTTGGATGATATCCGTAACATGAGCTACAGACTTATGTTCAGAAGTCTAATAGGAGACATCTGCACAGACTACGAAGAAAATTTATTGTTTTTTTTTAGTATTTACTACATTTGTAATATTCTTGTAGGATAAGTAACCAGATTTAAATTTCAGCTTACATATGGGTTTAATATTTAGAGATGTTAGTGGCTGTGGCTTTTGTTTGCAGCATTAAATTTAAAGGACGCTTCCAATTCTACATTTCAAATACATCCTGATTTGACTAATTCACAGCCACCTACTTCTCGCTTTTATTCTTCAAAGTTGTACAGAGAGAACGTGCAAATTGTGCTGGTTGAAATGTCTGCACTGTTAGGAGACTGCACGGTGTCTCAGGCTGTGATTCGATCTCGGTGTGGTTCATGCTGGTTTAGGCAGGCATGGACCCCAGCTGCATGTTCCTGCCTGTGTTCAGCCCTTGGGAGGGGAAAATG
Source organism: Cygnus atratus (assembly GCF_013377495.2). Classification (NCBI taxonomy): domain Eukaryota; kingdom Metazoa; phylum Chordata; class Aves; order Anseriformes; family Anatidae; genus Cygnus; species Cygnus atratus. The sequence continues at coordinate 200,638,306 of NC_066362.1, read as the reverse complement.
TTGCTTTCAGATGGATCAGGTCTCGGATTCATTTTTCTGTGCATCTCTATGTCAGCAGAATACACAAGGTGGTGACCAGCAAGTAAAGGTGCCACTGAGCAGGAGTGGTACCTCTTTAAGCCAACATTGCTTGAGAGGAATTCATGAAGCTTCCACCTGAATTTGCATAGCAACATGTATAGCCACCATGAAGAGCTCATTAATTTATATTATTATTACAGGGACCCAATCTTAGAGTTTAAATGTAGATTTAAAGTGTAGATTTTAAATTTGGTTCAGTACGGTTCATTGATATAATATGAAACGCTGGTACACATCGTCTGTGAATATCTTGACATTGTTGCTTTTTGGACTCTGTGTTATACATAAATACATATATATATGTATATAGATATCTGAAATTGAAGTTTATAGTAATTTAATAGGTTGTTTATGGTTTTGAAGTGAATGAATATTTAAAACAAGAAAAAGCCCTATATAGCCTATTCGAATTTCAGGGGGCCCAAATTCACTTGCATGGGACCATTTCAGACATTTCAGAAGTACTTGCTCCAACATGATGAATTAAAAGGGAAGTGGAAAGGTTTACTTCTTGTAGTTTATATATTTTAAAGCTATTCTTGGCATAATTTAGGATAAAGTTGGAGTTATGTGCAAAACAAATGCAAAAGTGTATTTTTCTTATCATTGAAATTTTCTTGAGTGTGTGTGAGGGGAGGTTTGGTGTTGTATTCAGAAGCACTGCATGTTATCTAGAGTGTTATTTGACATAAAGTAATTTATTTTGTCTGTTTTTTCCTCAAGTCAAAGCTGCACGTATAAAATACAGATGTTAACTGTAGCAATTTTCAACAATTTTACTGAAGAATAGCAGACCAAAGGGAGGAGATGACTTCCACATGAAGTCTGCAAGCTCTTCCTGCGTCACGGGCGCTCATTTTGGCCTCTCTCCATTCCCCAGATGCCAGTTTCAGTGAATCTTGCAAGAATGTAATTCTCTTTGAGAAGTGGAGCTTGGATGAATTTGGTTGAAACCAAGTTATGAATTCTAATATTATAGTTGAGTGCTGATAGGAAGATAAATTCAAAAGCATAGAAATGCTTTATTTAATGCAAGTCTATTAATTGCCAGAGTGAATGGTTATAGATGTAGTGTCTGTGCTTCAGGCAGACTGGTAAGCAAACTGATATTATTTTGCTTGGTTAGAAAGAGGAAACTAATTTAGATTCTGGAATTAAGAAATGAGGATCACTTCAGTGAATGCAAGAAAGCTGTCAGGAACAGATTTTGTGTGAAACATAATTTCAGCCTTGAGTTCTTGAGAGAGCATTATTATTCCACAACGAAAATGTACATAGGTGGAAGTAAGGTTAGGAGCATCTGTATGTGACTTGAGGATGATGGAAATGACACTGGAGAAATGCTGCTGTTGTTCAGAACTGAGCATTTTAAGTACAGGAAGCTTAGAGTTGGACTCCATGTTCTTTGTGGGTCCTTTTCAGCTCGGGACCTTCTATGATTCTGTAGCTGAAATCGCATCGATAAGAAAACTGTGAGTGCTAAACAAAAGGAAAAAAGACCTTAAAGCAAGATGACTAAATAACTCATGCAAAAGATGATAATACCAGAAATAAAAATTAGCATTGGTGCTTACAAGTTAGATTTGAGAATAGAATGAGGATTAGATAAGCTTAATGATTTGATATCATTCCACTTTAAATTACATTCACTTCTACTTATTCTGTGGTCGTAAATACCCTGAAAAGTTATGTTAAGCTTGAAGTGTTATAAGCTGGGAAATGTTGTAAGCTGTTAAACCCTATAGAAATACCAAAATACCCCAAACCAAAACAACTCAATACAAAATCAGCCTTGGTTATAGAGATATGAAAACGTTTCTACATTATTTTTGCCCAGGTTCTTTGTGCAGGAACAGAATGGTGTGGACTACACAGTCTATAAGGGTTAATCACTGGGATATTTTACTCTTTCGAAGCTTCTGGAAATATTTGCATCTGTAAAAAACAGTAAGGAAATCAACCACTTGCAAGGTCTGGTTATTGTTTGGGAGTACAATCAACTTTTGAAATCTGTTTGCATTCCAAATTTTACTCCCAACATTTACTTGACTGAATTGCAACTTCATTTCTTTGGCACTATTCTGAGCTACTTATTATTGTGATAATAAGCATGATGTATGTCTGCGTATGTTAAATTATGTGGCATTCTTTGTTCTAAGCAGTTGGACAATTTTCTCTCTCATTTGTATTTATCATTGATTTAGAAAAATCACTAGGCAAACGGATACATCTTTTTAATGATCATGGGGGAAATACTTCTTATCATGTAGTTCAGTACAGGGTGATTCTGTGTAGGGTCATCACAGGCGAGCTGAGGTAGGGAGGCACCTCTGGAGACCGTGGCCCAGCCTCCCTCAAAGCAAGGCCCGCTGTGGCCTGCTGCTCAGGGCCTTGTCTGTCTGAGCTGAGCACCTCCGAGAGTTGAGGCTTCACAGCCACCCTGGGCAGCCACTTGTGATGCCTGATAACTGAGGGCTTCTGCTGGGGTGTGATGTGGGGATGTAGGGGCACCAAGATACAGCCTGGGGCTGGGGGAGGGCTGGGAGTGGTGCAGCCCTATGGCTCTGTGCCAGCCTTGCCACGACTGGTTGTCCATGGAGCAGCATGCATGGTTGGTTTAAAAGAGTTGATTGGTTTCAGAAAAGAAGTTTCAGAAGATACAGTTACTTTTTTTTTTGTACTTCAGCCTCTCACATGCTGTGTGCTCTTGAACAACAGTGGGCTCTTAACAAGAGCTTTGCAAAAGGCAATTCTGTTGTTCCATTACGGCATGCTGCAGCTTTGTTTGCTGTGGTTAAGGCAACATGAAAAACAGGGAGAGACTTGACAAGCGCTTTTTGAAAAAACAAGTGAAGGATTGCTGAAGTGCTTAACTACACGTGTATATGTGGCATTTGTGAACTAGAAAATCAGAGGGTTTAATTTTCTCTTTCATTCCCTCATGCTGTTCTGACACTGGCAGGTGCTCCCTGTCTCGGCTCAGTGACATTCAATGTTTGCCAACTCTAAGTATTCAGTCGTGATCGAGCATCAGTGCTTTATCATGAATCTACATAATCTCTTGTTTAATAACACTTATTAGTCTTTCTTTTGATCTTATCTGTTTAGAGATTGCTTGAGGCTTGCTGACAGAAAAATTCAGGAGTCTATAGCAAGCTGAAGGGGTGTGGGTGTAGCTGAGTTGGCAAAACACCTGATACGGATCTGACAAATTGTTTTATATGTTTTCATAAAGCCTGTCAATTTTGAAGCAGTAGTAATATTATATTGCTTCACAGGTTACTTAATTTAAAATAGAAAAGTAACCATTATGTGCATGACCAAGATTACATCAAGAGTTTTCACTAGTACTTTTGATAGCTCATGAAATTTTCTCCAACTACAGTGGATTTCAAGTACAAAAGAACACCATGTGTTTGTGGAGTTGTTAGAAATGTTACCATTTAACAGGATTTACCATGGAAAGGAGGTAGAACATTGCAGAACTTGAAATGTCCAGGGAGAAGAGGATCTGTCTTAGAATTGAAGGTGCAGATCAATGTGCTGATGTCTTCTGGGATCAGTAGGAATTTAATTTTGGTGAAAGACAACCACTATTTTCCACAAGTTGTCATGCTTTTGTACAAAAACAAATCAAGTTTTCAACATAAAATATCTTTATATTCTTTCTTTCAGAGCTTTACTAATGAAGTTTCAAGTGAGAAGTGTGACTTCTTTAATAAGCATCACTGAGAGACAAATAGTCCGTTTTTGCTATTCGCTGCAGTTCTCAGGAATTCAGAGGCACTATTAATAGAAAAATAAGGGATATTATAAAGATTGCTGTTCTAAAAGTAGTAAAAGCTAGAAAGTAGATCTCATATTTGAATTAGAGTGTAAAAGAGAGGTAGTATATGACTTCAGAGAAGTCAGGCAGAGTCAAACTCTGTCAGCCCGTGGCTGCACCCAGCAGGTACTGAGAACAGTATTTGGTTATGGCGTATGTGTTTTGTTAAATCTGTGTCAGACTCAGATTATCAATTGTTCCCGAACAGTTCATTCCTGCAGGAGTGCAGGGTGCGTGTCATTCCCCGCTGGCTCTTCACCTCTCCGCATTGGATTGAAATATAAGGGGGTTGGGGCTAAGTACAGAGGTCAGTCGTTGAAAACTCTCTGCCCCTATTTAATGGAGCTGGCTTGTTCCCAAAGGTGTTGTCCACGAAACAGCTCTGCTGAGAAAGGCACGAGGGATTCCAAGACAGAAAAAGTGAGAAGGTTACAATAGTGTGGAGCTGCTGCAGGATTTGAAGCCTGTTTTCCCTTTAGGCTTCCCCCTTCCCTTTATTTTCCCTGTAGCCTCAAGGAGCTGTTTGACAGACCTGAGGTATGTATTTTGTTCAACACGCTTAAGTTTAAATAAGGAACAGTGGATTTGAGAAACCTTTGCTGTGGTGTGTCCAGATGCATGTTTTAGTATTTGTAATGCGTTCGTTTTGAAGACACACATCAGCAATACTGTTTTCATGAATACGGACACCTCAGGAGGCCATTAAAATTACACAGTCAGATACTGCTTAGCACTGACCAGTGAATCTCACCACATTGTGCATTGAGTGTGTAACTCATGATACGCAAAACAGTGTCATTGTGTTTGGTTAATCTTACTAACAGGAGAAGACGATGCCATCTTGTTTTTCTGAATCTGGCAGACTTCAGGTTCTAGCCATCACGTGTTTGATTTCTGCACATTACAAACAGTCTTTATCCATCCAGGCTGTTGGAGCGGCACTCCAGCCACCTCCGTGTCTTCTCTTGAATAACCCAAAAGTGTTGAGATTCGGGCATCTTCAGTTCCATTGCAGGCATCTGTTCGGGGCATTGAGTTGCTCTTTGTAGCTGCCTATTCTGCTTTTTTAGCTTAGTTACACCAGTGTGGCTCTCAGGAGAATCTGCTGTGCTAGCCAAAACAGATTAGAAGCTTAAGAGGTAAGAAAAATAAATGTGGGATGCAACAAAAACCTGACAACTGTACTTTGTACTCCCATGGGACAGCATATAGAGAACTGTGGTGGGGAGAGGGAGAACAGGTGGAAACTGGTTCAGTACTCAGGAAAATCACTTGCCAAATCCATTGCTGATATAGTCTAGTAATAAGCATCTGTTACAGTCTTCCTCTACCATGTCAGGGTGTAAATATGGTTTATAGCAGTAAATTATGGAGATACAGTTGATATTATTAGCAGGTTGTGGTTTTAGGGCCGAAGTCCTGCTCTTCAGTTCTGTATATGTAAAGATGCAGCTGTCATCCATAAGAACTGCATTGTCAGCTAACGGTGACTCATTCCACCAGATAATTATTTACTATGATAGCTTCTTGCTTGGGGCATGAAATAATGATAGAAAATATCGGCTCACATTGGTAAGACTGGTCATCAGATCAGATTTCAAGTGGCTGCAGGTAATGAAACTTGACAGCTATTTTCACATAAATTATTTTTGTACGACTTATGGTATCTTTGTGTAATTAATCGGAAATTTTCAGTGATTTCCATCCATCTCCTTTAACTACCATAAAATTACAAAAAAAATGCTTTAAAATATTTTATTATTGGAAAAAAACAACACAGCATATCAACTTTATAGAGACAGTTAATTGACTAGGAGACTACTGTTTACATGATTGTGATGTGGAGGTAGAAAAGAGATAATTCCATGTATACTTTTTTCCTTGATCTTGGAGCATAGGGACATTACATTAATCTTCATACCTATTTCTATTGTATTATTTTTTATATTTTAGAAGGGAGCTTCTATATGGGAGAATCTTAGTCATAAGAGCCATAGAAAGCATTTTTTATTGGAGCAATAACATGTTTTGAAATAAAATTGAGGAACTACAGGCAGCAGTTAACAATTTTCTGTGATTTATATCAATTTTACTTACAGTGCTGTTGTGTAGCTCTGTGGTTTTATGGTTAAAGCTAGGTTTGTTTGTGCTTTTCTGTTTGGTTGTTTTTCTTCATTAGACCAAATAATTTGTATTGAAAAAAAAAAAAACAGAATGGCTTTTGGGCACAAAAAATATTCCTTGTGTCTGAAATAGAGGTAAATCTGGAGAATGGATTGTGTTCTCAAAAGTCTGAAGGAGTGTGTTCCTTCAGCCCTGGTAAGGTTGTTTAATATAATAAAAGATGCTACAACTACCCTACCACTACTCAACTAGATGCATAAAGGTCAAAAGAGTGCTTATAACCACGATCGGCAGAGAAAGCAGAAGGCTCTTCTGTGGATAAATGGCAGGCTGGTTTACTTTAAGGATTAAACTGAAATGTGAAATGGCTCTTTCTTCTGGATCATGTAATTTAAGAGTGAAAATCCGTGACCACTATACAAGATTCCAATCGTATGTGTATAGATCACAAAGTGCTTTTAAAACAGAAAATCTTAAATAAAAAGTAGTAATTTAAGAAACTAAGCACATATTAGTATTAAATTATTATTATTATTATTATGGCCATACTTGTAGAAATAGCAACTAGTGACCAATTAAAAAAACAACAACAAAAAAAAACTAACTCCACCTTTCTTTGTAACTTTAGGAAAAAAATGGCTCAAGTAAGAGTTACTGGAGAAACTCCTTTTAATTGACCTGTCAGTCAAGTGTTATCAGAGTTTTTATTTTAATTTTCCTTGATTTTTGCCAGTAAAATTTTCCTCAGACACTAGCTGATTGTTCCTTTTTTCTGCAGCATACAGCCTTCAAGATCTAGGAGCAGTCACTTTTTTTATCCCTAAGTGTAGCTATCGCTCTCACATGAATTGGTAAGTGCTTGATCCAGAAGGTGATGGTTTTCACGTCTCGTGAATATCCTTGAAGTCAGGCCTTGATGTGCTAGCGGCTGAAACAGCCTCGTGTCCTCTGTGAGTTGGATTTAACACTGGCCAGTGTTGAACTGTAGCTCTGACACTCTAAATATTTCAGCCAGCTAATATCACTGACTTGTCCCTTTGCACAGGTCACAGGCATCTTCAGCGCTTTTTAATCAGAAAGTTTGTGGTTCTTTATCACAGACTTCTCTCCGATTCTTCTTCTGACTGGACGGGACATCAGCAACCTCCAGTTAGAGACATGGTTAGCCCAGGAAAGCTGACTATTAACTCTACGTCAGCTATAAGCAGATGGGTGTCATCTGCAGGAGGGAAGATTCAGAAGCTGCATAGTCCAGCCCAAATAACACCCACCTGGTACCTCTGGGTCTCTCTGTACCCCAGCAATCAGAGCAGCCCCAGTGCTTTCAGCTCATTTTCCAGGTAAATCAGCAGCCCCTTCCTTGGCCCTAATTCAGGCAATGTCCCGAGCTGGGTTTTGTACTCAGAAGTAGGAACTGCTGCGTGTTGCTTCAGGATGTTTATATGAAGGCTAAACTTTCTTGAAAAAAAAGAAATTGGTGTTGTCAGCCCACAAAGATGTGAAAAAAAGTGCCTCTAAGTTTTGTATCATACTTTTTCCTCTTCTCTATTACGGTTCAGTATAGTACAGTAGGTAAGGTACAGTACAGTCAACTAAATTACAGTGCTCTCCTTACACACCAACTCGGCTAACCTACCATGAAGCATAGGGAATTTTCCTTGTAACCTCTGTGCATCTCTTTAGAAATGTTAAAATATTTAGGGTGGATCACTCTCATTAGAAACATTTATGTTGTCTGCTTGTTGTAGCTGTTCCTGCAGCTGGAAAGTTTCAAGGTCCGTGTGTTGCCAAGCTCAATTTGTTGACCTTGTACTGTAAATCAAAAACTGATGGACTCTGCAAGAAAATCCCAAAGTAGACTTCCTGCTCGCTAGCTACTATTTTAAGGCTTAAATTCACTCAGTATTTAGAATTGTAATTCTGTAGGCTTTAGTGTATTTTTTCTCTTTTAGTGTAGTTGTTTTTAAATTTAAAATAGGGTGCTGCTTAGATACAACAGGGAAAAGTTTGGTTGGAAAAAAGAGGCATATTTTGAAAACAGCTTAATTCTGGAAGACAGTGACCTTCCGTGTGCTGGTACTACAGTAAGACAAGGGCTGGGCTTTCTGTGTTCAGCTGTGCATGTCATGTTGAACTGGCTGCTTTAGCTGCACATTTTACTGCCCTTGAGTTGTGTAAATGCCAGGCAGAAGCAGCGCTTGAGCAATGGTGTCAAACATAACCAGAGCATAGCTAAGAGACTTTTGCCTCTTCTGATTTTAAACCCCTCTGATAAAGTAGCTCACAGGCTACTTAGAATCATAGAATCCCAGAATGGTTTGGGCTGGAAGGGACCTTAAAGCCCATCCAGTTCCACCCACCTGCCATGGGCAGGGACACCTCCCACCAGCCCAGGTTGCTCAAAGCCCCATCCAGCCTGGCCTTGAACACCTCCAGGGATGGGGCATCCACAGCTTCTCTGGGCAGCCTGTGCCAGGGCCTCACCACCCTTGCAGTGAAGAATTTCCTCCTAATGTCTAGTCTAAATCTGTCCTCTTTTAGTTTAATACCATTCCCCTTTGTCCTGTCATTGTCTGCCCAAGTAAGGAGTCCTTCTCCATCCTTTTTATAAGACCCATTTAAGTACTGAAAGGCCACAGTGACAATGAGGTCTCCCTGGGGCCTTCTCTTCTCCAGGCCGAACATCCCCAGGTCTCTCAGCCTTTCTTCACAGGAGAGGTGCTCCAGCCCTCTGATCATCTTTTTAGCCCTCCTAGATTCGCTTTTACAGCCCCGCATCTTTCTTGTGCTGGGGCCAAAGACCTCGATGCAGGACTCCAGGTGGGAGTCCTGGTTGCAGTGCATTGGTGCCCTGTGGAGAAAACTCTCTGTACCATCCATCGTCCTTGCAGTAGGCTTGTCTCACCTCTTTCTCCTTCTGTGCAGGTGGACGAGACATTTGTTGGTATGTGGTTATGACTTTGTGCATATTTGAAAACAGTTATGTTTGTCATCAGCTGCCTCTCTTTAGCTTAAGCAAACACAGTTCTTGATTTTTCCCAGCAGTCGCGTATTTCATGCCTGTTATTTTCATTGTCCCTTCTGCACTGTCTTGCCTTGCCTGTGCTTAAAGTCCTTTAACAGCAGTTCTCAACATCGTATTGCAGGGAGTTTCTAGCACCAGGCTGTTAGTGTAATATGCTGCTATACCTCACCTCCTCTATTTCTGAAAGAGTCCATAATTCTATTTTACAGTGCTTTCTGCAGCATCGCATTGCTGGCACATATTGATTTGTGATCTGTGAAATTTATTATACCCTTGTACTGCCTATGCAGTTATTTCTTCTCGTGTTTTTTGTGTATGTGATTTCTCCTGCCAAGTACTTCGTATTTATTTTTGTTGAATTTCATCTTGTTGACTTTGGGCAATTCAGCCACTTTGCGTGAAGACTGAGCCTCCTAAAGGATTTTGTCAATTGGTTACCCAGTATCTGTTCCATCATTAGAATCGTTACTGAAAAGAAAAGGGAAGCAAAATCTCCATAATGACCTCAGTTAAATGTAGCTGAATAATGACCTGCTAACTTAAACTTTTCTCCTGCAGTGTAGTTGAGCAGCTCTGTGCCAACTTTCTTAATTTACATGTGCAACTGCCACAAAGGTGCATTCACGTTTATATAAATTACACCTCCTCCTTTCCTTAAAGCGTCTGTCAAGTAAGAAAATCACAATAGTTTTAATTTATTCGTTGGCTGTGTTGGTTGTTTTTTATCATTTTATCTAGGTGTTTGTAGATAGGATGTTTCAAATAGTTGATGCTAGTATTGTTGTGGATATTAGATATGGCCTGGCTGACCGCCTAACACTGTTTGCAGATGATAAAAACTGGGAGGAGTGGTTGTCCTGTCCCACCAGGTAGTTGTACTGCCATCCAGAGGGACCTGGACAGGCTGGAGAGAGGTGGCTGGCAGGAATCTCGTGGAGTTCAACACGGGGAGGTGCAAAGTCCTGCACCTGGGGAGGAACAACCCCAAGCACCAGCACAGGCTGGGGGCTGAGCATCTGCAGTGCAGCTCTGCAGAACAGGACCTGGGGATCCTGGTGGGTGCTGGGCTGAACGTGAGCCAGCAATGGGCTCTTGTGGCAGACAAGGACACTGGCCTCTTGGGCTGTGCTAGAAGCAGTGGGTCGAGGGAGGTGATCCTTCCCCTCTTGTCAGCCGCGGGGAGACACATCTGGGGATCTGTGCCCAGTGCTGGGCTCCCCACTACAAGAGAGACCTGGACGTACCCTTCACAGTCACAAGAGTGATGAAGGACTTGGAGCAGCTCCTACGTGAGGAGCTGGGAGAGCTGGGTTTGTTTAGCCTGGAGAGGAGAGAGCTCAGAGGGAATCTTAACGATGTGTATAAATACTTGTTAGGGTGTAATCGAGCTGTAATCAGAGAATGGTAGGAAGGAAGAAAAAAAAAAAAAAGGAAAACAAAAACAGACTATTTAATAATGTGAGTGCTTTTAGTGCTTTTAGTATGCAAAAGTGTACTTCTCCCCCCTCCCCCCCCAGGAAACTGATTCTTTGCCATTTTCACGTAATTCTCAATATCATTGCCCAGGGCCATCAAAGCCACCAGGACTTTTGTCCCTTCTGTCTCCCAGAAACGGCACCAGAGAATTGGTGATTGCTGTTTGAATGGTTAAATGTGGTTTAAACATCAGAGGGTTAGGGCGGATCTTTTTAAGCAGAACTCAGGTTTAAATGTAAGTCTGCTTTTGCTGGTCGTTTGAACTGAAATAGATCATTGTCCTCGCTTCACCCAAATGCTTTTATATAAAATGATTTCAGATGTTCACATTTTTGGTGCAGAGTAATGAAATACGATAGTACTAGCGAAGGAAAAGGAATAAAAAATAATGTTACAATGTCTTGTCTGCCATAATTTTAAGTCATATACCAGAGGGCATTGAAACAGGAAATAGTCTTGTAAGATTCTTTTCTTCTGAAACTCATTGTAAACTTTCCCTATTCAAATTTTTATCAGACTTTCTGATGTCTATCAACATGTAGCAACCTAATCTACTGTTCTACATGTGTTTATAACCTTCAAATGTGTACTTCTGCCAACATTTCCCGTTCTTTTCGCTTACACTTTCTATGTTCTATCTTGTTAAAAAACCTCTTGAACCCTTGAAAATAAGTGCAATTTATCTGTAAGCTATTTTTCCTCATAAATGCTGGGAATGTGGGACACTGTATTTGGTACAAAACAGTATTTTCTCACTCTCAAGCTATATCTGGCAAAGGTATAGTGTGGATTAAAGCAGGTTATGAATTTAAAGCATTATATGATTGTTACTGCCTATGCTGTAAGTGCAAGCAGTTCTGCAGTCAAGACACAACAGCTTGTTGCTGTCTCCAGACTTCATCCTCCGTCTCTTCTTCCCTGCTCCTGGCACTGAGGTCTTCCTCCTTTCCTTTGCCCGTGCCTGCTCTGGTGCTTTTAGACCCTTCCAATGATCTTATCTCATTAAATTGGGGGAAAAAATTGTGTGTGTGTTTTTTTCGTGTTTTGTTTTTGTATTTTGTTTTTTCTCTCCTTGGATTAGCTTTCTTCAGCATTTTTGAGTCACTGGGCGGGTAGTGAGGGAGGGTAGTAAGCATTGAGCAGGTAGCTGAGGGGATGGAGGTACAGGACTTTCCCTTCTCAGTGGTGGAGAGCTGCTAATTTGCTCGCTGACTCATGTACAGTCACATTGATCTAGAGCAAGATTGCATTATTGCAAGCATGTTTAACGCTATGGTGAACTGACAGAAAGGGTACTCGTGTGGGAACAGGATTGTCTGTTCTCAGCCTTGCTCAAAAGCAGTTAAGCGGGAGGAGCTGTCTGTGCAGGCATCTTAAATTTTCTGCTCTTTAAACTGAAACCATCAAGACTATGTTTGAATAAATCACAAAAGCAAAAGCAGAGAGAATATGTGTTTGTTTTCATTCTATTGTTTTATTATTATTTTGTTATTTATTAGTATATTCCAGACTATTTAAAATGGCATCCTTTGCTCTGTCTATCATTCCACTACCCTGGTTTGGATTTTTTTTTTTTTTAATTTCCGTAGGACCAACCAAAGTCCACTAGAAACAAGAGAATCCTTTTTGGTGGATTCAGACAAGCTGTTATGTTCATGCCATTGAAGCATATATAAATAAAGAGAAACTTTTGTAGGAACATTTGTGAAGTGTTCACGATCCAGAACATACAGTAGTAGTGTGATGGCTGATGCAATAACCCTCTTTCTCCTTCTTGTAGGTACTGTTGTTCTGCATCACAGCTGCTCTGTTCATGTTCTTTTTCAGGTATGTTGCTTGTATGTCTGTTTATGTTTGTAAAGATTATTTTGAAAAGTGTTTCTAAAAGCTTACCTGATTTTTGGCATTCATATGAAAACTTACGCGTATTCTGGACTCGAGGCTTCTAAATCGAATAGAGTTCTTCCATGGCATTAAAAACCCAGGGCTGTGAACATAATTGGTCTAAAAAGGGAAATACTAAGTTAAACACTTCAAATCTTCTGGAGATTACACTGGTTATTTAAGGAGCCTCCTCTCATCTCATAATTAAGACCCTGGAGAGCTAAGATTGCCTAGTATGAAAGCTGCTGAAATACTGCTTTTCATACACATTCTTACATACCTTACTGCAGGGGAGATAACATTTTTTCTTCTGGTGAAAATGCAGGTGAATAGGCAACTGAGGTTTTATAGTCTTAAATAATACCAAATGTTTGACATGCGAGTGCAACTTTCACATTCTTTTTTCACAAGTATCTGTATTCCTTTTTTAAAACATTCAGTAGTGTGCTCAGATTAAACACTGGTTTTACAACTTTTTTCTCTCAGTTTGCAAGAGACGTGTTATTTATCTTTTCAGTGTTTCCTTTTTAAATGCCAGACTCCCCCAAATTACTGTATTATATCTCTAGTTGGACAGCTGCTTGTTAGAGCAACCTTTGACTACAGCCCTTTGCCTTGGAATTTTCTGTGGCATGTAGCCATGGCTGATTCTTCAAGCCATAAGATCCCCTGATGATTGCAAAACTCGAGAAATTGCGGCTTGTTTTTTGTAATTCCATTACTTACGAATTACTTTCAGCTATTGGCCAAAACCACTCTGTGGATAGGGGAAAGCTGTTAATTCAAAAGTTTCTGAAAAGCATTCCTCCTTTCACCTACCACCCATTAAGACCCGCATATCTGCAGTCATCTTGTTCTTGTATAACAGCCGCTGAAAAGTTTCCTGGGAATGCTGGACACCCATCTGCATAAATGCTGATTAAACAAACCCAAAACTCTGAAAATCTGGTCAAAGGTATAAATGTTGTATGATTCTGGAGGAAACCGGTTGTCTCCTGTTTATGTCTTGATAACGAACCAGTGTTTTACAGACAACCCGGAAGTTAAACAAGAACTGACCAGAGCCCAGAAATATTTGGAGAATTCCTTCCTGACCTGACAATGCGATGCTGACAGTTGTTGAACGGGTTCCAAACCACTTTCTCTTCTAAAATTAGTCCCTCCGTGCCAGGGTGACGGATATCCTGTTGAGCAATCATCAGGAACATTTAATTCCTTTGTCTATGTTGTTGTAACAGAGGAATTAAAGTATGGGGATGGGAGGTATAGGTCCATTACTTACCTCTCAAGAGAAAATACCAAAATATTTTTTGTAAACACCAACAACGATAAATCAAAGTAAAATTATTGAAAAATGATTTGCACCGACCAATTTATTTTCTCTCTCTTTTTTTTTTTTTTCCATGAGTTTAATCAGTATAGTGAATAGAACATCCTTGCAGGGATGTGGTACTTTCATAAAGAAACCAGACCTGGACCATCTGTGTAGACAGGCATGTAGCTGATGTGTAGATAAAGCTGTTGGGTGGGACTTCAGTTACTTTGCAGAAGAGACTTGGAATTCAGATGGATGCAAAGTGGAGATAAGGTCTGAAAAAATATGAAGCCGTTCACTGATGACAAGGTCGAAGTAATGTACTTGCATGCGGTGACTTTGGAGAATCAAATGATTAGGGAGCAGTTCCCTGAAGAAGAATCCAGTGGTAATTGTTTGCAAACTGTCAGTGAGAGTAAGTCAATAATGTCCCATTCCTGCAATAAAGGGAGGCACTGTTACAAGATATGTAAACAGGATTAGTGCTTGTGAGGTAGATAAAGTTGTCTTTTTGTTGTACTTAAGGTTTAAGAAGTTCTCAGTGCTTTTTGTGTCTTTGGTTATTACATTCCAAGAAGAATATGGAACTGTCAGAGAAACTTCAAGAGTGTGATCTGGAGTTTAGAAAACAAGATTTATTAAGAAGAATGGATTATGGTTGTTTAATTAAAAAAAAAAGGGGGGGGGGATGGAATAACTGTCTTCAAGTATGTATAAGACTGCTAAAAAGAGGAAAAGAATAACAGTCTGTTCTCCTGGCTGTGATAGAAAGGACAAGAGACAGCAGAAGAAGACATTTATTCTTACAGTAATAAATTGTACAGAGATTAATTCACATAGATAGTGACGAAAATCCTAAGCAATCAGTGAAAAGATTAGCTGGCGAGGCTGCAGATGGTCTGTGCTTTCAGATATGTAGCAGCAGATTTTGGAAAACATGGGTAATACTGCTTGGGGAAAGGAAGGAACTATTTTGTGCCCTGAGTCTCTTCCACTTTTTGATTCACACCAATGGCTGTCTTATTGAGAAATATTTAATGTAATAAGCTGTCAAAGACAGTGGCTGTAAGTTCTTGGAGGAGAATAGCCTTGCTTGCCTTGTTGAATGCAACTTGAAAGATACACCTGGAAAAAAATCCAAATTACAGCTCTGTGAGTTAGATACCACTGCATGTTGTAGAATGTATGGATGGGGACAGGTTAAAAAAAAAGGCAGAGAAGGTGTAAGAGGTCCAGGTGGTCAGGGGCATCTCTGAAAATTAGCAGAGTGAGAAATGCAGCTATTCTACCACACACCAGATTAAACAGTTCTTCCACAATATGTAGTCATGGAAATATAGTAGGAGAAAAACCACTCTTCAGTGAGAAGCCAGACAACAGAGGGGTCACTTGAGCAACTCTTGGAGTTGTTGTACAGTTTGTCTGGACTGGGATCATGAGTTGGTCATTGTCTTGCCCATATGTGAATTCAGCATTGATCGCTTCAGGTAAGGTTTTGGACAGCCCTTGGAAGAATCCTCTCCGGATCTACCCAGCCTTCTGGGGAAGATAATCTCCTGTCTCTCTTGTCATATAAAAAAGAATTGGAAGAGTCATTGCGCTGCATTTCATGTGTTTAGCGAGTCAGAATTATTTCAGCCTTTTTCTAATCATAAACAGATCTTACACAAATAATGGTAGAATTATAGTGCTTTCAGAAAAGTCTCAGAAAAACTCTATTCAAGGTAGATCTGCTTACCTTGTAGAATATTTTGCCATTGACTGTGAAAGCTCTTTACTGCAAACAAGCATTTATTGACCTGAAAAACAAGCAAAGTCCTTCTTTGCTATGTCCCCAAACTCTGTTTCCAGGGTGGTGTTTTGTCCTCCCCACCCCACCAAAATGTCCAAAGAGGTACAGACAGTAGTGGCAATCTTGACCACCAAGGTAATATATAATCCACTCCATCATTAAAAATAAAATCCTAATACACTATCTAAATGGTGTAACCTGAAGCTTAAAACTTTCTAAAAAAAGACTAAATATTAATATATCTCCGTGCTGTCAAAATATGACTGATACTTGGCACTCAGATGGCAATAATGAGAACAAAAGCAAAATAGTCTCTGTTTTCTGAGTTCGTAGAAATTCCCTCATCCAAGATTATTAGGATCTCTGAACATAAAAGTGATGACTCGCAGTCAGTTGTCCTGGTTGCCTTGCCTGTACTGCCACTAGCATTCTTGCAGCTCCGTGGTTAACTGGTCGACTGCAATGAGCCAGCTTTTTTGCCCTGTGCAGTTTGGATCCTGCCCAGCTGGATGGGTTCCCTCCCACAGCTCCTTCAGTGATGCACTGTCGGGCAGTTGGTGGGGTGGATGGGATGAGCATGGAAAAAGCAGATGTGCTCCTTTCAGCACTAGCATGGATGTTTGTCACTGTAAAGTGACTGCATCTCATCATGGCCTAAGGTGATCTCTACTGAACCTATAACATGAAAGGTTACTTGAGTTGGAAGGTTCAAAGCTGTCATCTGCATGCAGGAATTAGGATATATTTTTTACATCACAACTTTCAGGATATTATTTGGGTTGGACTATTAGGTTGAGCTTGCTTTTTGTTGATTCTGGAAGGAAGTGCTCCACTTGATAGTTATCCACTAAAAGGGAGCAAAAGATGGCGCATAATTGTAGCATGGTCATATCTCTCCCTTGATGGACACTGGTTGGAAATATTGCTGTAACAGTTATGTGATTTGTGCTCCAGGGAAGTATAGGCAAGTTCTTCTCAATTTATTTGAGTGATTCCTTCTTTAGGAGGAAGGATATCAAGACAATTGAGGTGCTAAATCTCAGACTCAAAAAATGAGGTTGCAGGACTGAAATAGTACAACTAAAACTGGGAATAATTACTCCAGGAATGGGTAAAGTGAAAAAGAAGATAGAATGAAAGGTAAATTCAGAAGAACAATATAGGAAGGAAGAGGGAAGGGAGGGAGTGACTGAAAAAGAAGAAAAAAAAAAAGATGATGTCAGCAGACAGGACAAAAAATAGAAGAAAAAGAACTAGGAAAATAGCAGCTGAAATGGAGATGATAGGTTTACAAGCAAATGTTATAGACAGAGGAAGCATATTTTAGTGTCTTATTTTTTTCGTCCTTTCAATCCTATTTTACAGTAGTTTTCTGCTAACTTATACCTCCATTTGTTTCCATTTTGTCTCAGAATGTTTCTGCTTAGCTCCACTGAAAGTGCTGAAATTATGCATCACTCATTCTTGGGTAATTGTAGTATACAGTAATTCATATAGTGCAGTCTCTCAAACATTCATTTATAAAGAATTTATATTAACCCAGTTGAAGTCTGATTCTTTCTCCTCCTACCACCTTTTTTCTTAAAAACTTACAGAATTGTGTGTAGGGAGAATAGCGTTCCCATGTCTTTAGGAATTAATTTTCAGACGACAGCGAGCTCCATTGGGACTTAATATTTATCACTCCTCGAAAAATGTTTCTGATGTTAGATGCTGTCATGTTGGATTTTTTTTTAATGGAACTTCTCTAAAGTATCTGGGAACAGAAGCACACTTTTCTTTAATGTTCCTATTTAAAAAATGTAAATTATATGGAATTAAGGTAATAGGGAAAAGATTTTGATTAAACCATGAATGCATGTCATGTTATTTCAGTTTGACTAATTCAAGGTAATGGCTGTCAGAGTAGTGTTATAGAATAATTGAATAGAATAAAATGAATAAGCAGGAGGAGTTCTAAAATGTGTAAAATAAAGACTAAACATGAATTCTGTGAATCTTAAGGTATGTTTTTGGGGGAAGGGGGATACAGCGGCTGTGCTCTTGCACATATTTGCAGAAATCTACGTTAACACAGAACAAACTATGCAGTAGGTGAACATGACGGTATAAATGCAATCCACACAAATGCAGAAAATCCAGCAGTTTGGGTGAATGTATGTTGTCAGACTACAGCACTGGTTGCTATAGCAGTTAATCCCTCGACTATATGCTACCAGTTTATAATAGACACACGTTAATTCATCTGCTTCGAACACTGGAAAGGAAAGCTCCCTGTACAAGCTTTGGCTAGCTATTATGGGAAATAAGATGTTTCTGATGATTGATTGATCATAAGTTGAGTATGAAGTCTGCCTTCCAGGGATAAATTTTGAAGTGTTATTTTTCCGAAGCATGAATTTCAGACCATCAGAAATAATTGCTGAGCTTGCACAAAGCTCAGAAAAAGAAAAGCATGGTGTTTTTCGTAACTCGGGGTTTGCAAGGCTCACAGCAGAAAGCTCTTGATCTCTTAATGTAATTTATGTAATTTATTGATGGAAAGCAGATAATGAAAAATACAATGGAAAGTACATCTAAGAAATGCCATATACTGTCATTAAGACGGAATATTGAAACTTGTATAAATTCACTGAAACCTTAAGAAAGGTCCTTTTGTTTGCAGAGGCCTTTATTCTATCTCATTAATGAAATCCTAGCCTCCCAAATTACAGCTATTTACTCTCCTTTCCCAGTGAAACACATATCCTGTAATTTATTCAGTATTTTTGACATGATATTTCAAAGTGTCTTTATTTACTTTTTAAAAATGCGTGGCACTGGTGCCATGTCAGACTCTTTCATTTAATTACCTAAGCTCCCCTTTGAACAGAAGCAGCTACTTGAAAAATATTTTTGCCTTTTAATCCTGCTGTTTTTTACTGTAGAATAAATAAGCTTAATATTTGGAGTTGGTGTTACATGGATTTAGTATCCAATACTATTCCCCTTTCTTACAAAGCATGTCTTTTACATTTGCTGTAGAATTACAGGAGTACATAAAAACTCCTCTGCTATTAAATTTTTAGGTGGTAAATTAGAAGAAAAAAATAGAAGAGATTTTTTCCTCATGTTTGTTTATATGTTTTTAATGTCCTTATATGAACATCTCAAAGTTAGTGGTTCAAAGCGTTGTTTTGGTAACTTTCATGGAACTTGATTTCTGCGGTATTTTGGGTGACCTGGTGAGTAGTTGAAAACATTCAGTCATTTAAGAAATGCTATAAATATCTGTTGTTTAGTGTCAGCAAAAGTAAAGCATGGTAGCCCAGCAGGGCTTTGTGGATGAGGAGATAACCTTGTAGGTTAACCCTGAGACTTCTCTGGCGGAGCATTGGTGTACAGTTGCACATGCTTACTTCAAATGCAAATATCTGTAGAAAGGTGAGATTGTCTGTTGTCTGCTTGGATAGCAAGAGAATACATTGCGAGAAAGCATTTTAATTTTATTTGCATGGAGTACATTCTCTCTTTTGCCAGATTTCCACTGAATCAGTTTTCCACTGAATTGAGGTTTTCTTATATATATATATATTTTTTTTTTTTCCCCATTTGCAACTTGTAATACCATGTAGTTTTTCTTGGTTTTGGTTGTAAGAGAAGTAGCTCCAGACATTTGCAGAACTGCTGCAGGAAATCCATGGGCAAATCCCACATTTTCTGTTTCTGTGTTCTTATATTGGAAGGTACGAAGCACTGTTTCTCAGCTGTTCATTTGGATGGTGTAGGAGGAATGAGAAAATAATGGTATTCATAAAGGAAAAAAAAAAACAGGTCTGCTTTGTAATCTAGCAGTAAAGAAAACCTTACGACAGATCTCTACCATGTCTGGTGCTTGCTGTAAGTAGATTTTCAAGACTTATCTTCAATTTTCAATTTTAGGCACCTGAGATGTTTAAGTTAGGACATACTAAGAAAGAGATGGGCAAATCAAGAGGGCAGTTCCCACCTTGTGTGGGCTTAATTTATTTTGCGGAGCTGCCTCTCTCTAATTAATGATATAGGTGATTGTGCACCCAATTTACTTGTGTAAATCTAGGTGGAATAAGTCTAGACTGATGGCTTTTCTTAAATTTACCTGGAAACTATATTAAAATAGTTCTGAGAGGGGGCACGTGTGTACAATTCATTAAAGTCTGATCTTGGAAAGTGATTTTCTAACTTATTCTGCATATGTGGCTGGTATTATCCTTCTGTTTCACAAATCCATTTTTAGTTTTAATATGAAGAAAATTTCCTTGTGCTCTGTTAATAAGAGGAAAAAAGGAAGGGGTTTTATATGTGTATAAAAGTATTGATTCTTTTAAAGTCTTTGGATGAAAATGACGGGAAAAAGTATCACAGTTCAAAATGTTTTCCTGCAATTTAAAAATTACGTGAAGTATTTAAAAACCTCCTTCTGAATTCTAAATAAAATAATTTCAGTTTGTACAGTAACATAAAGTACAAAACTAAAGTGAAATTTGCAATCTTTCTGGATCCTTGTCAACTGTAAAAAGAAACTTGTGTTTTTGATGCACACTAGACATGCATCTCATGATTTGGGAAGGCTGTTTAAATTTGCTGATGTTAATTTTTATATTTTAAGAAATAATGCTTTAATAACTTCTTATGCGAAATGAGAAAAATACATGACAAAGTTGACTTGCTACCGAATTTCACATGCATTTTCGGTAATATCCACCTGATGTCTTTTCCGTTTTTCTCAAAGTTTGTAATAGCATTTAAAGCATTCCTTTAAAAGTTTTGTTAGTGCCATATAAATTTTGGTGAGAAAATACGTGATAGCAATATAAGAAGGTTGAGGGTTAGAATATAACATTTAATATTCATGTTTACCTTCTGAGTATATGTGTTGATGGTTTTAAAATATTACCATATTTTAAATACATGACATACATGCTTGAGTCTTAAGATACCAGGAGTTATCAGACATCCCTGAAGTATCCTTAGAGAAAACTTTCGACATTTTGTTCACGGTAGTTAATCTCTTGATGCCTGTTGTATTTACAGTTTCTTCAGAGGAAACGTATGCCACGTTGTTTTTTTATTTCTTGTACTCATTTTATTGTCAGTCACTGTATGGTTGTCATGCCAAGCCAAATGGTGGTGCATGCAATACTGTTTTAAGAAGTCCATCTCTGGTAAGAGGTTACAGACTGCACGTCTGTGTGTGTTTCAGAGAACAAAAACAAACCTACAAATCTATATAGTATGTAAGAGTCTGTCTGTATTGTATTCAAAGGGGTAAATACCAATATCTGTAACCTGGTGTAGTTGCTTGCGGTAAATAGTCCAGGTCTCAAACTCTCCTTTTCATCAGTAAGTGCTAGGAGGAGAGCAACCTCTCGTAGGTGGAGGAAAAAGGGCACGACTGGGAGCAGTGCTTACCTGGTGCCGAGCCGTGCCCCTGACCTCATGTTGGCACCGAGTGCCAAAACTGGCTGTTTCGCCTTTGTGTGCTCTCATTACAGAGATGCTGCTTTGCCAGAAAGAAAAAAGAAGCATGAGGAGGGGAGACAGGACAGTGTCCATGGTGAAGGACCGAGAGACCCAACAGAACAGGGCTTCCCCAGGCATTGACTTGCTGCAGCTCAGGGCATGGGCACTGCCATGCAGCTCTGTGCCTTCTATTTCAATAAAGCCCTTCAGCGAGAGTACTGATTTAAAACCATATGGGACCATCCAAGGTCCAATTTGCAAGTTTCCAGGTCATTTTTTACTTTTTTTCTCCCTTGATCTGATACAGAAAGAACATACGCTCTCGCAGCACTTTGTGTCGTTGACCTTGTTTTTATTTACCTTGCCTCTTCACTAAAAAGATGGATACTTTGAATCCTTTGAAACTCTGTTGTTTGTTAAAAGAGGTTTTACAGTCCCAGTTCATACTGTTTTTCACTTTGTCTTTCAAATTAAAAAGGTGATAGTAGAGTGAAATAGGTAGGTAGGTATTTTATTGCTGTGTTAAACTCTCATCTTCAAACCAGCTTTTGTAGCCTGAATGCATACGTGAAATTAGATGAGATCCAGACAAAGAACTCTGGGAGCTGAAGTCTCAGTCTGTTTTTTTATTTTTATTTTTATTTTTTTATTATTATTTTTGAAGCACGATGGGCTTCCTCAGCAGTCGTGAGTGTGGAAAATACTATTCTGTCTAATACCCATCTCTCTGAGCTTATTTTGTGGTTGCAGCTTTTCCTACTGAGATAACGCTGATCCATCTGTTCCTTGGTAATGCCCATTTTGATAGTTGGGAAGATGCACTTAAAGTGAGTGAATTCTCTTTCTTTGGAGTTTCATGCTTTAAACAGAGACAAAAACAATTTTGCACTAAATGCAGGTGCTTTGTTGCTTCCTGTGGATTAAGTACTACAAAAGCTGGGAAGAAAGGGAGATATTCCGATAAAAGTACTGTGTTTTCCACTGCCACTTTGCACAGTACACATGCCAATTTGCATGATGTGAAACAGCTGAAATAGTGGTTTTAGGACTGTGCATATACTATTAAAATTGTAACTAACCTTTTTTTTAGAGAAATAGTTTCTTTAGGAGTTAAAATGAAACCCTTGATATTACCAATAGTTTGTTGCATTTGCTAAATCAGTATTTACACTTCCATATAAAATGCTAACTTTTGAATGGAACACGAGAAATTATGTTTAATTTCCCATGTTTGGCCACTCTTAGACATACGGTAGATAGACTCCTGGAATTTACTGAAACCTGTTCTTTCCAGCAGTAAATCTTGTCCTCGTTTTAACAGATTGCTGTCTGTGTGGTTGGATCCGGTTGCCCAGGCTCCTCAGGAGAGGAAGCGCGCTGCCTGCAGACCAGCAGGGCAAGAATTAGAGCTGTACAATAGGGAGTATTTTTCCACCATTATCACTTTTCAGTGCAGATACTTTTTCAGAGACGGAGCAGCGACTCAATGAACCAGGAAGGTGTTTACCTGCAAGGTGATCTGGTGGTAACGGGAGAAGCTTTTGAGGTCTAAAATTTCAGGCGTCTCTGTCCAGAGCCATCCCCAAAGGAAGGAAAAGCGTGTCCCCTCCCTTCTTTTAGGTTTCGTCTGTCAATCACAAAGGGCTTTTGTCCCACCGCTGTATTGATGTGTCTAGACTTGGGCTGTTTAGCATGTTCCTGTCATCCTTAAACCAAAATAAAAGAGGGGGAATGGTTCTCAGGCTTGGAGAATCAGCTGCTTGTAGCTGCTGGGGACCTCGGCGCCCCAGCTGCCCTGCCATGCTTTTGGCAGCGACCTGCTGGCTGGCAGCGTGGCGCTTTCCCCGTGTGGCCCCAAGTTCCTCGGGGAGCGTGCAGAGCAAGGCTGATACTGCAGGGCAGGCGGCGAGAAAGCAATTGAGCTTCACAGATCTGATTCCTCTCTTTGATCCTGCCGTGGAAGTGTCCAGGTCTCCGAGGGGAGGCGCGGTACGGACTCAGCTTCCACCCGCTTTCATCCATTCACATGGGTGGAATTTTATTTTTACATGATTTCAAAACTGGTAGATATATTTTGCCTATGCCTATGACTCACTGCCAAACCTTATGGAAAGTTAGTTTTCCCCCCTCCTTATTTAAAACTATTCTTCTGTAAGATTTTTTGTGTGCATGTTTTCTACATAGTAGACATTTGGCAGCTAATTAACTTACCCTTTCACATATATTTGAGGCACTTTACGTTTCACAGACGGAGGACTAAGGCAAAAGATTTAAGGAATATGCAGAAGGTCAGACACAAAATTTGTGGTAACGATGCTGTTGAGCCGTGGAGTCCAGTTCTTAAATCACAAGGCTGTCGTTGCTGCATTCCTGCTACAGTACCTAATTTAACGTTAAAAAGTGGGGCACAGTACAGAAACTGCTGTCAGAGAATTAACGTGGGAAGTGGTGTATAAGCAGCTGTATAACAAGGTAGAGTTTTAAGCCAAATAAACAGTAACTCAGTAGATTTATTCTTCATTTCCTTTTTCAGCAGAATCTGATACTTTTATTATATTTTGGCTTTTCTGAGAGAGTGAGAACATGAAGTTCAATTTCCTAATATTCTCTTTTTTTTTTTTTTTTTCAAATCAATCTGAAAAGAGAAAGGGAGAAGGGAGAGGAGGGAGATGAACAGCAAACAGACTGCAACAAGAGTAGTTTTCTTTTTACTTTTTGTAGTTACCTTATGCAATGTTTTCCTGGGGAACTTTGCATGCCAGTTAGGATTCTAGAGATGTACTTCTGTGATATGGTGAAAGTGAAGTTGATTTAATGCTTTTCTACTCTGATTTCTCGTGTTTCTTTGCTTTCCCAGCTCTTTGGCTTAATTTCTTTTTCCTGACTGTTTCCTGCCTGTTCTTCCTGTTTCTGCCGCTGCTCTATTAAAAATAGTTATCTAGTTGTGCTGAGCTGAGGGATATATACATGTAGTTGTTCATTTAATTTCAAAAAACAAAATTCTCCTGAAATTAAAGAAAGAAGGAAGAGATTCATTTGAGCAGCAGTTATGCAACTGCTCAGAATTTATTTACAAAATGCATCTAGGAAAACAGAGTCACACTAAGAAATAAATCTTAACCTGTAGTGGATGGATTAGATTTCAGAAATCCCAGTTTGTCATTTGAATGTTGCCTGTGTTTATCTGACTGCTGCAATGCTTTGCAGACAGACTGAGCTGTAGTTCTTTAACTTCCTCTCTGAAGCTCTTGTTAAAAAAATAAAAGCTGCAGTTCTTGCAGACGCCAGCATGGTCATGAAATGCAAGTCTCAAACTGGTAACTCTTACGCATCACATGTTTCTGATTTGATAGCAGTCAGGGCAGAAAATCTCCATTTCATGAAAAGCAGAAGGTAATTACATAACGTTAAAATCTACATGTTTGGCCATGTATTTGTAAAATAAAAAGCCTTTCTGTTTATGTAAGGTTGTACACAATCAGATATTTTATGTGTAATCACTGTGTGACTTCAATATATTTGTATTCTATTTTTTCCTAGAATACAGTCTTAAATATGGTTTTAACATATGACATTTACATTTCATTTTAGAAACATGCATATTTTTAACTATAGGCATTGGAAATACTTGGAATTCTGTTCCTGTGAGCTAATTGCTGACTAGAATAGGAAAATAAGAGCTACTTTGTGGTTGGATGTTTGTGGTCTTTCTTTTGGCTTTTGGCCCTAAGATAAAATGTCAGGGGAAACACACTAACGGATAATGGTATCAAACTGTGTATCCTGGACATAATTTTAAGCCTGTCAAATGTCTGATACTTTATAAACATTGAATTACATCATTCTTCTTCATTCTACCTTCTGCTTATACATTATTTTGTTAGAAGAGTGTAAATTATGTCATAGATGATTTTCACAGACATGCTTCAGTTCATAAAGTCTCCATTTCACAGAAAAAGAAACTGCTGCATGAACTCAGCTTCTGCTGGGAAACTGAGACTTTATGGGCCATTTCAAGGTTTCTGAAGAATGAGACATTCTTTATTCTTTTTCATATGCTTGATATATGGACTAGAAAACATACTGAGAAAAGCTTTCGAGTAGTGTATTTTTAGCTATGAGAGTTCTTGCCCCAAACTAACCAGACCTGATTAATGTTATAGCAAACTAACTCAGAACCTGCCTACGTCCTTAATGAAATTATATAATTGCATTATAGTCAAGCCATAGGTCTAATTGTCAGGTGAAACCATGGTTCAAAAATTCAATGGCAAATTTTCAATGCATTTTTAGGAAACTTAAATTTCATTTACGGTGCAACTGAGAGCATTGTATAAATAGTAAATGAGAAAAACCTCAAAAAATATTACATTTAAACAATCATATAGTTAGTGTCTTGCTATAAAGAGTAAGAAATAATGCATTTTTAGGTTAAAATTTGTATTTTTTTAAATAAGAAGAATGCATTAGGAAATTTAAATAGTAATTCTCTGCTATGTCAGGGTACTGTGGGACTTTTTTCTATATAAATTTATGTGAAAGCACATTTAAATTTTTAAGTGAAATATTAAAGAAGTGTCTGGCCCAGGATCATGCAATAAATGGTTACTCAAATACACTCTGTGAAGACACTTAAAAGAAACAAGGACTCAA
Organism: Cygnus atratus; assembly: GCF_013377495.2. Classification (NCBI taxonomy): domain Eukaryota; kingdom Metazoa; phylum Chordata; class Aves; order Anseriformes; family Anatidae; genus Cygnus; species Cygnus atratus. The sequence goes on along the minus strand of NC_066362.1, from coordinate 200,612,649 downwards.
ATGACCACATGCATAGGTATTTGTCAAGAATAAATTGTGTCAAGCCAATCTGCCTTCCTTCTGTGAGGATAACAGGCTTTGCTGAATCAGAAGCAATAGAAGCTATCGTAAATCTTAGCTTCAGTAAGTCTTTAGACAGACACTCATAAACAAGCCCTTAAAGTATGCTGTAGAAAAAAACCACAAGGTGGTTTTTAAGCTGGTTGAAAAACCAGAATACTGCGTTTAGTATCAGAGTGGAAGCGTCACCTGGGGATACTTGGTTTCATCCATGGATTAAATACCAACTCTAAGTCATTACCCTGGTCATTCATAAAGTTACCAAACAGTTAGACCTGACCACTTGTATCTTCCGAGATGTCTGGTTTTATCCACAGATGTAATAAAAAAAGAGTTTGACAAATTGGAGAGAGATTTGCAAAGTATAGGACGCAATTCAATAATGACAAATGAAATGTTCTGCGCTTTGGAAGAAAGAATTTGGTGTACCAGTAGAAAATTTGGAGCCTCTTCCCAGGCTGCAGTTCTTCATAACAGGGCCTAGGAGTTGTATTGCAACCTGAACATGAGTAAAAATACCACGATGTGGAAAAAAGCAGTTGTGATTGGATATATAAATAAGAGTACAGCATGCAAGGCTGTACCATTCTCTTCTCCTTAGCAGCAGCTGGAGTAAAAAAAAATAAAATAAATCAGTCTATATGTGGACAAATTGTGCAGAGACCAGAGCAGAAGGAGAATGATGTGGCATTTATAGGCCATATTCTTTGAGGAACTTGAAATTATAGGAAATGTTTTGTTTAGTCTAGGAAAGGCCTAGACTGATAATCGTCTTCTGATGCATGCCATGCTTCTCTAACAAGGAAAAGAATAACATCCCTCTTCAGTTAAAAGTAAAAGAAATAATAGACTAAAAATGAAACAAAGTGGTTGCAGGTTGGGAATAATTATATTGGAACAACTTTTTAATATTAAGTCTAGCTAAAGAGTAGGACAGTTTATTCAGGGATGGGGGGATTCCAAAATTGTCATCCAGCATGGCAGACCGGGTTAGACTTGAGTAGTAGAGCTGTTGTACTTCTTTTTCATGCAGGATGGACCATGTGGACTTAGGAATTTCTTCTATTCCTACTTTCTGAAGTTTAATGTGATTATTCTGTATATGTTGTGACAAAACTGGAATTCCTATAATAATAACCCTCTGTGGTTGCATGTTGATTCTGAGCTTGGGAGGACTACTTAAGCAAGAAAGGATTTGAAAGTGAAGGCTAACTGGGTAGCATCAAGGTAACATATAACTTCATGTATTTCATATTTTAAAACAATCAAATTTGCATTGCCTACAGGATTTTTTCCTGTGCGAGAATTGAATGATCATGTCTTAAAGAGTATCCATTAGAAATGTTATGTTTTGTGTATGTCACCTAGGTCCTGGAGAATTGTAAGTGGTATTTAGCTGTTGAATTTATGAAGAAGGGCTGTTGGCAAAATAAATAACGTGTCACTGAAGCATCAAAGATTAGCTACATGAGGGAGGAAGCATGTTGAGGAGTACCTAGAACACCTTTGTGATTTAATGCAACATAAACACACGTGTTAGTGGTCATATATTGCCTGGGTCTCTGTTACCTGTCTCTGTGCATTTATTATAGGAGTCCAAGGTCTCCTGTATAAAGAAAAGAAAGATTGCAGCCGTGATGTGCCTTTAACAGCGGCTGTAAAAGGCTGTTTGAAATGTTGTCAGTCTTGAGCCCTCACCAGTTGTACAGTGGAGATACCAAGTAGCTTAAGGTTTTGCCAGATTTTCATTTCCTGTGTTAGAGTTTTTCTCTGCCTGTTGGTTAAGAGCTCAACAAATAGATAGATGCTTCTAGTACTTGAGGAAAAAATAAATGAATCAAATGCTTGAAACTGGAATGAGGAAATAAATGGACACGCTGCTTTTTGGAATTCTGTTTCAAGTTTATTCTTAGTGCTAGTTTCTTTAGTGCTAGTTTCTTGCTAACGTGCCTCTTTCCACAGGTGCAAAGAGTAAGCCTGATGTTGAAAGCTAAACATTCAAATCTTTCAAAACTTCTGGAGCATTATTTGTGGCTGAAGTACCATTGTGATGAGAGTGTGAAAGTCTTCCCTTTAGTGTATGTGCTGTCATTTGGTGTCAAGGCAGCATCGCTTGGAGTTCCATCAGCAGAAAACCCGAGTCTAATGAGGAATACTGTTGGAAAGACCGAAGGCCAACATCCTACTCTAAATCCATTGACTTCTCTAGGCTGTTACCAAAATCGTTTAATGTGTTTTACTAAATCTGTAGATTTCAGTCTGAAATTGGCTCCCAAGGTACATCAACAAATAGTAAGGGAAGGGGGGCATTCTTGTCAGGCTTTGGTCGACCCTTCTGTGTGCAGTGCAATATTCATTTTCGTCCATGCATCAATATTATCTTGCCAGGTTGTTATCTTAGGTTGTTCTTGGTTTCCCCAGCCCTATAAAGTTTTCCAGCAACTCAGCAACTCAGTACAGTATCCCAAAGTCAGCCTCTGTGTATTGTGGTGTATCAGAGAGCAAACATGTTATCCCCAGAAGTTTTAACCTCTGGTCTGACCAAGTTGTACTGATTTTCCCATTAGATACGTGCTGGAGGTTTCCTATTCACAGATGTGATGGTCTCCTACACTTGTATTTTCTGTCATTTAATTTTACTCGCAAAAGCAGGAAATCTGGGAAAAAAACACAACACTTTAGCATTTCAGAAGATGTTTTACTTAACTTGATAGCTTATGGATAAAATTGAGTCATGTCTAAAGTGCTTTGAGCTGTATATAATGAAAGATCATTTTTTCCTTGTGCAAGTTCTCCTTGTCATACTATTTAACATCAAACTGATACTAAACATCAACATGGTGTTTAGACATACCTCTTCTGTGTGACCACTGCGCAGAGTGAGCGGTCTGCAAGGAGCAGGAGCCGTCTGCCTGATAATACTTATCTTTTTCACTTAACTGGAAAAGACTATCTGGCACACGTGGCATTCGTCTCAGGAAGGGAACGCCTTCTCTGTTCTGCATGGCATACTTCTCCAGGGCTTAGGGTGTCCTTGTCTCATGCCAGATCTAATCCAGTGCAGATATCTTGCTTTGCGTCTTATCACAGCAGGTAGGAGATGGATGGAGCTTATCTGCATTTTTACGTTGACAAAGGTTTTCCGTTAATCTCTTGTTCTCTAAGAGTTGTCAAGTGCTGTTATTTTAAAATGTGCTCTCAAATGGCCTTTCTAAATAGCAATTGCCGTATGTTTTATTTCACACAGGAGGATTGCAGCATAAAAGATAAAGATAGGTGAAAGAAAAGAAAAATTAATAAATGACATCATTTGTACTTTAAGAGGGCATTGCCACTTAAGATTCATCTAGTTTTTTTAAGAATTAATTTTAAATTCTTTTTTTTGAATACCAGGTGTTGTAGTTCTACAAGTTTATTGAATTCTTAAGACCTTTTAAATTCTGATATTGATGATGGAAATCGTTAAAAAAAAGGGGCAAAGGAGGAAAAATGAGTACTGCTTTTATTTTCTTTTCAGTTAAAGTAGTCTTTGCTGTCATTTGTTGGTGTAACAGATAATCATTATTTTTAGATGTATTTTTTCTAAGAACTACTTTAAGTGGAATATTACCTGAATTATTTCACCAGCTGGATTAAAAACAAAACTTGGGAATTAAGTTTTTAGTCTAATATATTAAATGTTTTCTGATACTTATGTCTAACAAACACAAAGTACTCATCTCTTGCTATCAAGTAAGAGCTGGTAGTTGATAGTGAACGTGGCAGTGTGCCCTCGCTTGAGGAAGACTCAGTAATGCAAAATATTCATTGTTTCATTTACAGAATTATATAATGAGTATTTCGTAAGTAATGTGCTATATATAGATACACACAGAAAAAAGATGCATTTGCATCCTGTGAAATGTTTTCTATAACCAGATAATCGTCTGCTCTTTTCTATTAATGGCCAAAATTTCTTGAACAAGGCAAAGGTAGTACAGTAGACATGAAATTCAGCTATAGGGATCGATTCTGTAATTACATTTGAGAAAAAACAAAGCCTAATAATTGGGTTTGTCCAAAAGGAGCGGCTTCTTCTTGTGGGAATAACTTGAAATCCAAGCCTGCCGACCCAGAGGAGCACCTGGTAGATAACAGAGTGATTCCGCCGACACACTTCACCATTTCAGTCCTCTGCAGCTGCCTCTGGAGCTAGCAGCTTGTTTCCAGAGCCTTATCTTTCAGCAGAACAAACTCAGTTTACTTTGACCTCTGTGCTGGGGCAGTGCTGGGAGAGCGAAGGCAGGGCTGCAGCTTTTCCTTCTCATGGTGTGATCGATGGCAGCTCCAAGTGCGCGGTGATGCCAGCCCGAGGTGGGGAACCCCTGAAATGCCGGTGGGAGCTGAGCTCCTATTGCTCTGAGGGCTTTGCAAGGACAGCTTCAGCAACCTGTCTGCCAGACTCGTTTAGGAGATGCTCAGTCAGTCCTGAGCCTGTGAGACGTAACAGTCTCTGCTGTGCGTGAAGGACACGAGATGAGGGCTGTCTGTTGTGCAGAATAACAGGAAATTTCTTTAGCCCATTACAATGCTTTCTTTTTTTTTTTTCTTTGTTTTGGAAGGTGAAGTCAGTGAGCTCCTGCCCATGCAATAGTAGAGAGTTATTCAAGCTCTCTAAGTATTTGCAGTTGTGCCTATTTCCATCTGTACCTGAGTTCTCTTTGTGTTTGTGTCTGACCTGATTGAGAGTGGTCGAGGTAGAGTTCAGAAAAAATGTCCAAGGGCTGGCCATCTTTCTGCCTACATTTATTGTATTCAGCACTTTACATCAAGGTTTTCTGATATTTTTCCCCAGATCAATTTCATTTTAAACACACAAACACAAATATACAGCACCAGTGTAACTGCACAACTTAAATAGAATTCAGCATTTAGAGACTGAAAATTATCTGCCTGAGCGCTTTGCTAACTAAATGTGTGTTCACATTTTGTATAGATTCTTCTGAGGTTATGAACATGGAGATTATTGTACTGGAACAGATCAATGATTCATCAAGTCCTGCTGAGAAATGCTGGTGAAGCGTGCCAAAACATAAATCAAGGACTTGATCGGGATTTCAAGTCTGTCACGCAATGCTTAACCCAGCTGGAGACCTGGCAGCTGAGTACAAGTCATGGGTGACGAAGCTCCCCCCACCTCTGTCTTCCTCCCCACGGGAGGTCTCGTTCCTTCGTTGGCTTAAAAAGTGTCGGTACTGGAAGATCCTTTCAGAAAAATCCTTAGTGGAGCGATGGTGTTCTGGGCTGTGCTTGGCACAGGGATGTCGCTGCTTGTAGGCATTCGCCCTGTGCTTACAAAAATTGGATTGTGTAGCCAGGTCTGTACCTCCAATCTTCTCTGTCCATCCTGCCCTCACCAGGAGGTGGCCTGGCCTCCATAGTCCTTGTTCCCAGGCCTGCAAAGACCTGAATAAAAGAATAAAAGGCTGATGTAAGTTGAAAGATGTGTGCATTGTATAGTCCAGGTGGAGACTATAAACAGTAATTTAAAAACACTATATAATTTTTTGTCCAAATGTATTTCAGTTCTACTAATTAACAAGCATTGCCCCTCTCCATGGAGGAAGATGCTTAAGAAATGCTTAAATAGTGACCTCAGATGTGCTGAGTTCTGTGCTTTTGGGGTGCAGTGTGTCCTGTGGAGGTGTGGAGCAAATCCAGGTGTGTATCCAAGTCTGCCTGTCACGATTGCAGGGAGGCCCCATCATATTTAAATAAGACTACGTATGGTTGGTCAAGGGTTTAGGATGAGTTGTGTGGATGACTTTCCTCTTGAAAACCTGTGTAAGGGATCTTCAATTTGATCTAACACCTATTTAAAAGTGATGGAGAGCAGGTCGCTGAGGTCCAGGGATGTGAGAGTTGGGACTCCTTTATAAGGGGAGGGGAGGGAAGGATTTCCTTTTCCCTCTTGGAAGCAATTAGGAATAAACATTAATAATGTGCTTGAAAACCTGACTGTTGTAGGTTGAGGAAATGGAGAGAAAACCAAGTGGAAGTAGTCCTGCTGTGGACCTGGTGGGCTACCCTGGCTGTTGTAGAGCTGGAAAATTCTTCAATATTGAAGGCACGAGTGCTGTAGTGGATGATGATGGTGCGGGTTGAGGTCATGGTGTCCACCTGGGGGAGGAGTCATCTGGTAGACTCAACTGGAGTCTCGTTTACCACAGCACACACTCTGCTTGCTGCTCTGGGCTCTGGCAGTGACAGATTTTGCTGGCTATCTAATGGCCCCGTAGCTGGAGGGGTGTTGTTAGAGATTTGCCACATTAGCAAGTGACGTTCCGGTTAAGTTGAATCGAACTTGATTGCGTTTCAAAGCTGTTTGAAAACTTCCTAGTGAAATAACCCATTAATGAACGACTGGTGGTGAAAAGGTCAACGCAAGTAACATATATGTTGATGCCAGGCTTGCAAAAGAAATTGGGCTTTAGATTAATTCTTCCCCAGCCCACTGCCATTTATATATTTTTTTCATACCAGGTGCCTATGACAGTGCTTCTGTAATATTTGGCCAATGCAGTACAGTGTTTCAATCAATTAATATGGATGTTTACTACAAGGTTAAAGGTGACATACTATGGAATTTGGTCCGAATATATTAAATACTATATTTAGCACATTTAGTATTCAGATATTTTATTCATATGACTCAGTAAAACAGGAAAATAAAATACTCTATCAGTACTTAATAGTGCTCAGCAGTTGGTCCCTGTGTAGAAATCAGATGTAACTGGGAACTAGGGAACATAAAACAAAAATTGAAATTAATTCATTTATGAGATACATAATAAGAGGTGTTGTGTGACCTACCCAGATTGGATCCAGTAGTCTCTTCATTTTATGTTACAGTTAAGAATTCATGAGATGTTGAGACAGAAACACTGTGAAGATCCTTGAAGCACCGTGCAGATGTTTGTTTTATTGAAAATTTGATTTTGTCACAGAAAATGTTTTACAAAAGATAGTGGCTTGATACTTTGATTTCTTCATCAGTTTATGGTGATTCTCAGTTTTATAGCTCTTTTCTGTCAGATTTCTCCTGCCTTCAGCAGAGTTCTGGCTAAAGATGAGATCTGTGCCTCTCACCCAGCTAATTTTACAGATTGAATACTGACTTTTTTCATCTTTAGGACACGATTAAAATCAAATTTTCAATGCATTTGTAAAGTCGTAAAAAACAGCACCTTCCAACTTTTTATCCATCTTCCAGCTGCAGTCATAGTTTTCATAAAGTTTTCATCATTTTCACTGTTTTGAATTGAAGAGACATGTTGATACAGGTGTTACACCTAGGAAAATATGTGGAGAAACAGTATTGTCAGATACTATCCTGTGATTTTAGTGCAAAAGTGGATATAATTTATTTGTTGAAGAAAAGAAATCAGAAAAAAAATTATTTTGAAGGTGAGCCAATTCTTATATTCCACAGACCACCCAAATCTGAAGTCATGCTTTACGTCTCTTAAATCTAAATAGATTCAATGCAGCCTCAAAGTGTTTGCCTGGGTCCAACTGAATACCTCGTGCTTGGAAATGACAATCCGCCTTTTCATCTCCCTTTCTTTTTCCATCTTCCTTAGCAAAAGGCTTCTCAGCGTGTGATCCTGATGAGTTTCTGGAATAATGTCACAGCAAAAGGTTTGTGTCTCAGAAATGTAGCGTTCCTTGTGCAGAATCAGATTTACTTACTCTTGCCGTGATTACCCTTGGAGTATGGCCCTCGAGAGGAACAAGAGGCATGATCCCGCAATACGTTCTTGTTCCAACCATGATGCTCAGCGCAGACTTTATTGCTCTCTACAGCTACCTGAAAGGAAGGTGTGGGGAGCTGGGGGTCAGCCTCTTCTCACAGGTAACTAGTGATAGGACTAGAGGGAATGGTCTCAAGTTGTTCCAGGGGAGGTTGAGGTTGGAAATGAGGACACATTTCTTCTCAGAAAGAGCGGTCAGGCATTGGAACGGGTTGCCCAGGGAAGTGGTGGCGTCACTGTCCGTGGGGGTGTTTAAGGAAGGGTTGGACCTGGTGCTTAGGGACATGGTTTAGTGGGTGATGTTGGTGGTAGGGGAATGGTTGGACCAGATGACCTTGGAGGTCTTTTCCAACCCTAAAGATTCTTTGTCTCTGTGTTGCCACAGTGTGGGCATGCCACCTAACAAATTTTGCCAGTGAGGACAGCTACCTCTAATAGAGGACATGAGAAACAAATGCATGTATTTGTATAACAAGGCTGGCTCTTATCCGTGTAGGAATCTGCCAAAGTTCTGTAAAACCCCACACCTTTCTGGCATGCCCTATGGGATGAATGAATCAAACATGGTGTGTTCTCCATTTAAAAAGCTGCTTTTCACAAAACAGCAACAGAAAAACAGGGTACGTTTCTCTCATGCTTAAAACCTCATTTGAAGAGGAGGAAAATGAGAACGTCCCAAACCTAAATACTTCCTGTTTCACCTACATTTCTGTTTTATTCTGCAAGGGGAAAACGTTCTTTAAAGTGTTTGCTTTCATATTACGACTATGTAGTTGATGGTGTGGTAATAACGTGCTCTCTCAGCTAATCTGAGCTGGAGCAAAAGCATTTCCCAACAATACAAACAAGGAACAGCACCAAATGGCAAATTTTCCTTTCTGTAATAGTTTCTAAAATTTCATTGGGACCCATCTGGTAGAAATAAGTAGATTTTTTGCCAGTAAAGTTAATCATTCTGTCTAGAAATATAGACATGAATGTATGCATAAGATACTCATGCACAAGCCAGTGTAATGCTATAATTTTTAAAATACCAGTGGGAATTGAGAAGAATGAGGAGTGTAGAGTAATTTACAATGTAAATATTTTATGTTAGGTCCACAGTTAGTGTTTTGCAGGGATGTATTACAGAGTGTTTTGTTTTGTTTTCATAAAGCAGTTACAGCTCAAGTCATCCTACACATGCAGCAGGGCACTGATGTAGGAAATGGTGGAAACCAGACTGCTGCAGTTCACTGTCACTCACTATAGATGTTCTGGAGTGTTTCCTTCAATGGTTCACAAAAGGGGAGACACACTGTTACGAAAGTCATCGTAGTTGTGGTGAATCTGTTTTTATAAAAAATAAAAATAAAAAAATAGATTTTTAAATTGTCCATTTGATGCATTTTTAAGTGACAAATAGGCAGTGTGATTTTCAGTTTCACTGTGGATTTAAAATTAAGCTGCCATGTTCCTACAGGGTGATGTAGTCTTGAGGAAGAAAAAGGGTAAAAAAAAAAAATGAGGGTCTCCATTTCAAAATCTAATGTATTGAATTTAATGCGCAACTTCTGAAAATCATATTGTGAACATATGTTAATAGAAACTTTCCACAAAAACAGATGACAAGATGTGAAAAAGATAAGATGCAGAGAGTTTGTTTTTCTTAAGTGTATCTTTTTTCACGTTAACCTTTTAACAGACATCATTTCTGTTGGGGGAGATAACTGCACAACTTCAGGTATGTTTGTCAAGTGAAATCCTAACCTCACAGCCTTCCTTAGTGCCATTTCCTAACAAAGAGAGATGTTTGCAACAGAGATAACTTATGCTTCTGCCAGGCTCCTTCCTAATATCCTTTGAACCCCGTAGCCAGTTTTTAGTCTTACTTGTGAAAGCATAAAGTTCCCAAAGATACAGAATGTTCTGCTTTTTATGTGAAACTATGCAGCTGCTTGGACAAGACATGAGACTTGCAGGGTGAGCCCGGTAATGTGCAGACCCCAAGCACCACACCAGGGTCTTGTACCCAAGGTTTGCTCAGCAAGCTGCTGGGAAATCAAGCTTGAGGGACAGCTTGTTGGTTTAAGTGTTAATGAAAAAAAGCAAAACCTCTTTCACCTTAACTGTTTTTCAACTTTGCTGCTCTCCCTTTGTTTAACCTAGAAAAGGTGAATGTAGATGGTCAAAATATCTTAATAAATGGCATCTAAAAGTCATAAAGATGTAACTGTTTATGTGCATGCTTTTCAATATAAAATAAATAAATGGAGAAGAAAATTTCCTTTATAGAATAAACAACCTGAAGGGTGAGGAGATGCTAATTATGATACACTATGATGTGCTAGCAAGTTAGGTAAATAGCAATAAAATGCTATTTGCATTAAATAATAGAAATAAAATGGTATTTGAGTATCAAAATCAAACTCAAAATCTAAGTTGTACAGGAGATAAAAACATACAGGTTACTCGGGATGCCAAATTAATTCAAGTATTGCTGCATCCTTTCATTAAAAAAATCAACTTTGTTAAAAAACAAGCAGAAAATACTATTTTTAGTTTCACTGTTAAAAAAAAAGTCTTTCTTGGATCAAAATTAAGCCTAACACTGACAGCATGTCTGAGGTCATCTTTCTCTCCTAATCCCTGCCTCTAGTCAGGGGGCTGTAAAAGAAGCAGTTTGCAGAAGCAGCATCCAGTCTTCCCTGTACTGACCCGGGGGAGACATAACAGAGAGCAGTCCTGTTTGCTGCATTCTCTGATGTTGATGTGATCTTCTTTAAAAGAATGTAGTTCTGTTTTATTTAAATAGAAGAAAAAAATCAAAGGGTGTGCTTAGTGGTGGGAGGTACTGTTTATTGAACTCAGAAATAGGTTGTTTCAGAGTTTAAACATTGAATGAATAAATAATGATATTTTGCATGGAAATATCCAGTATCAAAAACATGGACGTACTTTGTAGTATAATTATGGTGTATCAGAACACAAAGTTGGTGAATATTGCTAGTTCTTCATTTAATTTCAATCATAATTTCAATATCAAATTTAAAGTTAATTTATCATGAGTAGCCAAGCCAATTCCATATCAATGGGATGATGGAAGAACTTTGTGCACACGCCTCAGAACAAGGCTAGGCAACTTCAGTAAAACAATCTGAGTCCTCTAGGATTATAAATCTGAGAGAAGACAAAGGATGTCTCTTTTCTTCATCGTCTGTCTCTACGGCTTCATGAGACAAAACGCCAGCAGCTCTTAGTGTGCTTGCTTTTACTTGCCTTGCAGTTTCTCAACACTTGGAAGGCTGTAATGGCAAACAGTAGGTTTAATGCAGAGGTTTGGGGTTAGTCATTGGCTTTGACACTAAGACTACAAAGCCCTTTTGCATCATGATGTGCCTTCCACGTGGGGAAAGAAGTTCTGCAACTGGTGTCACGCATCTGCAAGATGAAGGAAGGTCTGGGATGTGTTATAGCTAAAAGCAAATGAACAGTCCCATCAAGGAGGATGTGTTATAGCTAAAAGAAAATGAACAGTCGCATCAAGGAGGAGCTAAAACGTGTATGACCAAACCAAAATGAAGACAAGGGCTTTGGAAAGTCCCTGTTATTTAAGCAAATATGGGGACTGTTATTTAAGTAAATATTCTGAAGCTTGAAGCCATGCGCTGCTTTATTGAGTTTGTACATAGAGAGCTCATGAGTCTTCTAGACATCAGCGTTACTCCCTGGTGTTTGGAAGAGGCTTATCTCTGGAATATGTGCACTGAGAACAGGAATACACAACGTTTTCAGAATCACAGAATCATCTAGGTTGGAAGAGACCTCCAAGATCACCGAGTCCAACCTCTGACCTAACACTAACAAGACCTCCACTAAACCATATCACTAAGGACTACATCTAAACGTCTTTTAAAGACCTCCAGGGATGGCGACTCAACCACCTCCCTGGGCAGCCCATTCCAATGCCTAACAACCCTTTCAGTAAAGAAGTTCTTCCTAATAGCCAACCTAAACCTCCCCTGGCGCAACTTGAGCCCATTCCCCCTCGTCCTGTCACCAGGCACGTGGGAGAATAGACCAACCCCCACCTCGCTACAGCCTCCTTTAAGGTACCTGTAGAGAGCGATGAGGTCTCCCCTGAGCCTCCTCTTCTCCAGGCTGAACAACCCCAGCTCCCTCAGCCGCTCCTCGTAAGACTTGTTCTCCAGACCCCATGTTTTGAAGGATTGCCCTCCAGAGCAGGTCTTCTAAATAGTGTGATTGTATCCACATCATAAACATGGGGAAAAAAAGCTTATGAGAACTGTTCCTGAAACAGTGCAGAAAGCACTGAAGCTATTCACTGCAAATTACTTGTAGTAAACTTACCTTTGCTCCCTATATGCTAAATGTTCTTGTGCACATTTTCTTCTAGCCCATATGGATGGAGCATGCATCTGAAAATGAGGAAAGCGCTAATGAGAATACTCGAGTAGGCTTTGGCATGAATAAGACAGCTGTTGGTTATTTTATCCTTTCCAACTGTCAGTTTAGATACTTCTGCTTGGGCTGCAAGATATGGCCCTTGACGAGGACACGTCTCTAAGGGGGTTAGATCTCACCATTAGTGGCAGGATTTATATGCACTAGAAATACACTAGCAGACCCTAATGAAGTCCAGAACTCTGATAGTCTGGACTAGAAATGGGACTTTTTACCCCAAAACTCACTTGGCAGCATTCCACCATTCCATTTGCTGTAAGCACATCGTGAGATGCATTCATTGCTGATTGCTGTATTATGTTGTTTTGCAAGACACAAATGCACATACTTTTATTTTAAACATGTACTTATAAAAGAAATGGTTATACTTGAAATACTTAACAAGTAAGTAAATACAAAAAAGAAAATATCCTAAATCCCCAGATTCCACCCTTGCTCCATCACAGATAAATCAACAATGTAAAATTGTTTTTTCCTCTAGAACAAAAGCTTCACAGCTGTATTTAAAAGTCTGGTGATGAAAAGTGATTCATAAGGTGAAGTAATCATTTTTGTACAGTGCATTTGGCAGATTTCAGTCAAATTACACCATAAAAGAAATATTATATTTGATAGCAAATTGTTTATGCAGTGAAACTTGAGAATGAAAGCTGACCGCCCAAAGACTTATGACCGTGCTGCTCTCTGATGCTACTCTCTTCTTTTCTTCATACCCAGTTGTGGTCAGTATGTGTTGTTCCTGTCTTTGTTGTAAGTTTAAGCTTTAGCTAAATTTTTAAAGTCCTTCCATTGTGAAATCATTCCCATTTCTTTGATTTAAGCATTATTGCAGACTATTATGTCTAAGTTATCTACTACTTGAAATTCTTACCATCTAAATATAAAAGGAATTAAACTCAAAATGTTTTTGGCTACCTTCAAGGTTTTCAAATTAATGCCCGTTTTGTCTATTGTATTTTTGTTTGAAAAGGACATGCACGATTCACCAAATTACTGTGTGTATAATGCTATATGACTTAAAACTGTAACAAATAATTACAAGGATTTAATAGAATGGGGCAAACCTCTTTATCCCCCTTTGCATGAGTGACTTGGGAGCAAAAGGTTGTGACCTGCAGGGTCAAGAATACTGAGTGGAGTGTTTGAGTGTAGTGGATTTATCAGACAATCCTATTCAGTCTCAGCTTTCCCATTGAAGCTGTCCTGATGCTCTGCAATTAGTATACACCAGTTACCAGAGTTGTAATGTTCTTCCTGGGTTTTGTTTGTTTTGTTGCTTGTATAGGGTACTGATTAGGGCTTTTGAGTGTGGAATTCACTCACAAGTGATTTATTTTGTATCTCTAGGATGGGTTCCAGCTGTTCAGGATTTTTTTTTTCCCTGGGAAATCTTGGTTTCAGATAGCAGCCAGGGTAGCAAACTTGAGAAGTTATAATCAGCTCTTGATAAACTTTTCTTTGTAGGATGAGACTTTCATTTTCTACCTATCGTTAATGTTATTTCTGCTTTATCTTCCTTCAAAATTAGTTCCAATCTTTTACTGTTTTAAACATTAAATGAAATGTTGATAGATTTATAAGAACCTATTGAGTAAAGTTAGAACCGAGGACGTTACCAAGTCCATGTATTCTAGGAAACCCGTGGGATGATTTACAAAAGAATGTGCCCTAGCTTAAGCTTCTCATTCAGAAATTAAACCCCTATTGATACATAGAAACAGACTCCTATTCATATGTTCCATATGATTTGTAGCATCCTAATCCTTGCCATGAATCCTTTCCTTATTCTCAGTATTTTAGACTGAAACACATCATTTCAAAACATGGCTTCTTCACATTTTTTTTGGAAAACGTCAGCTCTTCATTGATTAAAGTTCTAATTGTCTCTTTACACAAGTACCATGGGTTTCCTAAGGCCTGTTGAAGAGCAATTTATTTTTAGTTATATAAAAACTGTCTTCTGTGAGTATATATTTAAAAGTTATTATGAATCTGCACATTCATACATCTACCTGATTTCATAAACCTTTAATTTCTTCCACTATTACCAATACTTATATTTCTTACCTTCAACAATTACTATCTTGTTTGTGAAATGTATAATGCTACTGTTCTTATTCAATGTAATATGCCAGTAGCCAGTGGAAAATAATGAATAAAATTGAACTTTAGTAAGTAATTGGTAGGCTTAACGATCTTGCAAGCTGGTACTCATTGCCTGGTTTGCAAACTCAATAATAACTTGCTCCCCTTTTAGCATAATTTTGTTGACTTGTGGTTGTTGCACTAATGTACAGCTATTGCTGTAGTTACTCGCTGGATTACAAGTGAAATTTTGAAACCATAATAAGTCTTTCCGCAGTTGGCTTCTGCATGAATTGCACTTTGTAACATTATTATAAACACTTGGAGTGGTGTAGATCCAAGAATCGCCATCTGCTATATGAAGTTTGTAAAATTGTTTACTTAACATCGATGAATGTATTCAAGTTGTAAAAAGAGGCCAAGAACATGTCACTAGAACTTAGATTTGTCTCCAGCTAATTACTGCAAATTAAAAATTAAGCAGCCTTGTCTAATCTGCTTTCATGGCTTTGCAGCATCCAGAGCAGTTTGTGAGTCAGCATCAGGTGCAGTTTGAAAAAAGACGTGTCTGGCCTGGGGACAGAAAGATGGAGAAATGTAATTCTCTGAAGAAAATAGTCCAAATGTCCTGGATATTCATGTAAACTGAACTTTTTCACTGGAAAGCTGTCAGGGCTAAAGGAATCGTTCATGGTGCAAATCATTTGTCCACTGATTATCTTCCGCTAAAATTTGTAGTATTAGCAGGTCCAGTGTGCCAACATTTATCTTTACATATTACACTCTTTAGTTTGCTACATCTTGTTGCCCTTAATGGAATTAAAGGGATGTTTCACTGGAAATTCATGATACTGGTTTGTTTGTTTATTTATTTTTATTAATGCCCTATAAAGAGAGCTTTTCTCAGAAGCAAACCTGGGAGATAAATGTCTCCTGAAACTCTCCATACAAGAAAACTTGCAGCAAAAGGAGGGAACAGGTGGCCTGCTTAACCTAGATGGATGCAAGCACAGCCCGCATCATTGTTCTCAGAATCAAGTCACGGTACATTTTCGTATGAAATGTTGACTTTGGAAAAAGTGCCTGGCACAAGCAAGTAGAGCAGTTAATTCTTATCGCCTGTGCTCTTCTATCAAGCACACACATAGCAGCAGAAATGCCCAGTGGCCCTCCTATGTATGCTCCTCTGTCACTCCTCCAGGTGCGTGTTGTGGCCATATGGATTTATTGAGGATTTATTCACCTGGTTGCGTCTCTTCCCTTGGCCCATACGCGATGGGCACTGAGGGGTACTTTTTCTTTGTTTTCTTGTGCTTGAAGTTATGATCCCAAACTGACCTTTACTTTCGGATAACAAACATAAAGCAACACGCGCTGTTCCCAGACTTGCTGGGATTGCAGTCGTATGAAGGTTTGTTTGCCACACCACTCTGCTTGACTTCACGTTTTCAGGGACAACAAAATAGGTCTGTCATTGCGCTTTTAGCGCTATCTAAATCTAAAATGAGGAAAACAAATTTCCTTCTAGGAGTCCAAAGCATTGCATTTGTGACTTCAATATTAGAAGTGAAAGAAATTTTAACACAAAACAAATACAAAGTTAAGAACCACCTGCTGTCAAATCTTTTTTTTTCTTGCTGTCATTTAGTGTTTCTTTGAGGCTTTTCTCAGCTGAAGGAGCTAAATTGTAACCTCAATAGAAGAACACCTTCAGAGTGAGGGTCCCTCTTGCACCGGGATGATATTTCTCTGTTATTGGGATGTTACTGAATACATACAAGCCTTCGGGACAGTTCTGGAGGATCTCCACTTTTCCTTCCTCCCCTTAATAATCAGCTTAGGTTCTGTAGTTGTTTTAAGTTTTGGATATTTGAGATCGTGAAAGCTAAGCATTATTTAAACTTTTCTGTCTCTTAAAATGGAATAGCAGGGCTTAAAGAAATCCTGAGAAATCATCTAGTTTCACCTATACCCCAAGGAAGCACCACTTACTACATTCCTGTCAAATGTCTAACTCGTTCTTTAAAAATTCTAATAGTAGAGAGGCCACGACAATCTATTCCAATTGTTTTTGACCCTCCACAGTTGTTAGAGCACGTGCTGAAGAATTGCTGAAGATTGTTCCTCCTTGCTTTCCATTGCTATTTGTGTAGTTGGTGGTTTCCACTTATTTTCCATTTCTACTTTTCCATTGCACAGGCAGTCGATGGACAGCATCCTATTTTTTCTGAGCATCTCTTTTCCACTTGTAGTCCTTTTCTACTTGTTATTATCTACACATGTAAAAGGCCTCCTTTTGCTCTGTCATCTCTCTCACTGCTGAAATTACTGACTTGCAGACATCCAGGAGAGGTGCTTGTGGAGTAGCACTTGGTACATTCTTCCAGTTTGTCAGGAAGCTACTGATAACTGCTCTCTCACTGCTCGTCTGAGCAGTTTTATATTCATTATGAATGCTTTCCATTAGACTGTGCTTCCCTGATTGTTTTTAAAAGAAATTGTCACATGCTTCAGGGTCCAAAACATGATTCAAATCAGTAGTGTATGACACATACTGCTTTTCTTCTCCAGTCACAAAATGTTACACAGTGTTAAGCAGGTCTTATTTATGCTTCTGGATAATTGAGTGTTGATTGTTACACATATCCTCATGACTGTCTTCCAGGTGCTCACAATGCCTGTTTATGTACATTGGTTTCTCACAGTAGGCACTTTCCTCCTTAGGAAGGCAGTTGAATTGTAGTTTTGTCTAATTCCTCCTTTTCTGGCTCTGTGATACATATTGTTTAACTTTACTAAAAATATCTTGTCTAAAGCATCCTGAAGTTACGTTAGCTTTTCCCCTCCTACAGGCAGAATGGTGGTTCCTACTCATTCTGTGATTGTCCTCTAGCAATGAGATGATTTGCTGCTGGGAAGATGAAGATGATGCTACATATTTATTAGTCAGCAAAAGCAGATATGAACACATCACAAGTATGCTATTAGTTATGCTCGTTATCTATGCTTATCTTGAATTTAAGATCTTTTTCCCAAAACAGCAAAAGCTTGCAGGACTAGGCCCTATCTCCTCTAAAAGACCAACTTCCTGGGATTTTCCAGTGACACGTTCATTTTGTGTGAGGTAGGTGGAGACACAAGAGTTCATTTCAGTTGACTTGCTGTGTGTCTGTGGCCTAGTAGAGGCAGGTAGTGCTAGCCCAGTTTCCAGGACTGGTTTCATCCCTGCTCTTCGTGGTAGGACCCACTCGCCCAGGCGTAGTGTGATGGTGGCATGGACGGGAGGGCTTCAGTTTGGCCACAGCTCATTTGGCAGGTAGATCCATGGGAAGATGCTCTGATGATGTGGATGTACCCTCCAAGAGCTGTCTGCAGGACTACCTCAAGGGGATGAAGTAAGGATGTGTTCAGCGGCAAGATGCTCTAGGGCCATAGTTTTGTAGGAAACTCGACCACCTTCCTTGATGGTGATAAAGAGAAGATCCCCATCTTTTCCTGTAATAACTTCTCCCAGAAACTGGCCATAAACTTGATACATTGCAAGAAAGCGACAAGAAAAAGCACAGAAGAAAAAGAAAATACATCTGTATTTGTTGTATTAATTGCTTGGGAATTTAGACATACATTTTTCTTCTCAGTTACTGGAGTGGTGGCAGCTGCAAAAATGCAGCTTGGTGATGGCTGTGCTTTAATGTGTTTTAGAGGCTATTCAAGAGTAGAGGTTTTAAGACTAAAAAAGAGTTAACATCAAGAATTTTCTGACATTATTTCTCAGCAACAGTGGTGATATGTTAGCATATGCAAGTGATTTGCATTCAGTCTTTGACTTGTAGACCTAAAATGAGCTTTGGCTCTACCTTAGAGGTTCTGGCATGCCTTGCCGTAGAAAATACTAGCCAGAACTTCTGGATGGCTTGTTTCTGCTTTGTTAATGTCCCTTATTTACATTGCCAAGTAATTTTACATTTGTAACATTTAAGTTCTGGCTTCCTAGTGTGGTGTCAACTTTTTTTATCTCAGCTAGTTAGAGGTAATAGATGTTTAAAATAGTTGAGAAATGGTGAGAGGAGATAATGTTTCTATAAAATCTCACAAACTGAACTGGGGTTAATAATACTCATTTCCATCTAGTTTGTGGGCTATTTTAAATGTTTATCATTGCCTATAAATCTTTTAAAAGGCAATTGAAGGTTAGAAATACTATACCATGCTTTCTCTACTTATATCATCTTATTCCTGCTGAAGCGGACCTTAATTCTGGCTCCCAAAGTTGCATTAGGATAGTATATTGCACTTCTCAATCACTTCTGGAAGGATGAATGTTCTTTCAAAAACTGCATTTTTTTAGATGGTACTGATATTTGTGAGAGTTACTGAAACCCAGGTTCACACAGCCCAAAATCTGCTTAAGCCCCTTTACCTGTTATGTTTGGGGGGATGAATTGCAGAGGAATATACTGTGTTTAAAATTTTCTAGGCTTTTGTAAGAAATTGGATGGAGGTAAAACAAGGCATAGTTTAAACTCTAGAGCCCCGTTCCCATTATCAAACATCACTGACAACATTGCCATTGTGCTGAAATCTCCTCAGTGGATGTTAAATACCTGATTAATTATAGGTTTTAGGAAAAGGCACTTAAGTCATATGTAGATGGATATTTTGATGAAGCATTCTAGAAATGGCAAACCATGTAATCACATGCATATTTAACATATCCATATTTAACATATCACTAAAGAACCACAGCATATAGTTTGTATATGCAAATGGGGTTAAAAAAGTAGCAGAAGTTTTCTAATGTTATTTTTTGGTGGTACAGTCTCACTGGATTGTATTTTTGGTGTGGCTGCATTCGCTCAGCTGCCTGGTTTAATTTTAGTGGTAAACTAGAGAAGTAGAATAAATGCTCATAATAACATGCCATGACATATCTTACTTGCACAGCGTGGAAATTGAGGCCGATATTTCTTTCATTGATCTAAATGCTGTATTTTTTTCTGGCTGCAGTGTGTGAGTGCACAGGAATTAGCCAGCACCCAGAGCTCTCTGTGCAGATGAAATGCAATGGAAATTCTGTGCAGTCTCAAAGTTTGAAAAAACAACACCCCCCAAATCAAATAAACAAGCAAAAAAGCACGACAGTGCCTCCCCCAGAAGCTGTCTGACTAACTAAGCATTATGAGATAGCAATACGTACGCGTTAGACTTATGGTTTCTGATTTCCTTAGCCGTATTCTATCCACATGTTTATGTTTTGCACCTTGGAGGCACGAGAAATAACCCTGAGAGAAAATGAGATAAAGAGAGGTGCTAACTTCATGAAACCCAGCCAGCCCAAGAAGTGGGACTCTGTGACAAAGCCCAAACACCCTGGCAGTCTCAGTGTAGTGAGATTGGCAGCACTTGGCTATGGGCTCTGCACAGTAGCTGTAAGCATCACTCCTGCGTTTGCAGAGCAAAAGAATTGTAGGAGGCTTTATTGAAGTCGTAAACAAGGATAGCAGCAGCAGTTAACTTCCCAGCAATAATTTTGGGAAGGTTGTATTCATAAATACCATCTCATTTCACTAAGTTAAATTACTTAATCACAGGAAGTGTTTTGTGGTACCTAATTAAAAATAATATGATTTTCTTCATAATTTTGGGGGGATTCTGTGTTTTCCCTGGTGATTGTTCACATTTGTGGCATGGAGTTCATGGTTTTTGCTGTTGTAAAAAAAAAAAATCAAAATCAGAAGCATTAGGGTTTTTTTGTTGTTTTTCAGAGGCCACATTTAAGTGATTATAAGAGTAGGAAAGGACCAGAAGTCTGTCGCAAAGGTGACACCCACCCCAGAGCTGTCCCCTGTAGGCTTGGCCTTTGCATTACATCATTCCAACTCTTACGAGCAGTTTCTCAAACTTTTTTTTTTTTTTTTGGTGATGCAACTTTCTATTTCAAATACTGCACCTGGATGTGCAGCACTAAAAATACGATCTATTTGAACAGCACTGCAGTAATTTAAAATAAAGCTATGTTAGAATAAAGTCTGTCCCCTTGCTTTTCTAAAGTATAAGCCAGCAAGGGAACGACTAAGGAATGAAGTTCTGTAGCAGCACTGAAATGTGGTTCTCAAAATAGTGTTTTCTGAGACTATGCACAAATACTTTATTCACTCTGTGGTTCTCCAAGCAGGTTCGAGAATTTAATATGTTTTCAAGACTTCCTGTGACACTTAGGAACCTCAGAGGCGTGTCTGCAGAGCACGGTATCATGCCAGAGATGTGTGTGTAAACTCTGGGTAAACCCACGTGTTGCAGTCATCGCAAAGAAATATTATATTGCCAGAAATACAAATTTAAGTTTCAAGAAACTTCGCAACATGGTCATTTAGCTTGACTGTAGCAAGAAATGGATGCTGTCCTAATGCTTGTGGCACAGTACCTAATTATCGCAGTCTTGGTGATTTCTGCAGAGTTTTACATTATAGACAATAAGAATATTTTTGAGTAACAGTCAAAATCTCACTCCAAGTCAATGTATTACAAATAACAACTCACTGACCACAACTCACTAAAAGGAATGCATAATTTTCAGTGTGTAACCTAAATCAGCAAAGGCCATGACGTATTCAAAACGATTGCTAACTTCTTTAAAATCTTTTTATAGCTTTTCATTTCATTAAAAGCTTATTCTGGTTAAATATGCCCATTTTATTAAACGTCAGAGATACCGCTAATATAATATAAAAAATATAAATGGATAGTCTCCTCATAATCACATTTTCCTCCTATTGAAACGAAGCAAACAGCCAAACATTGCCCTTATAATCCAGTTACAGGATCATTTGGGAAAAGCAAATGGTGCGTCTATTTCTCGTGAATGCTGGAGTTTGTCAATTAATCTCTGTAAGAGAGGTTTGTCTAACTGAAATTTTGAATCACCTGTAAATAGCATGAAGCATGTTTACAGAAAACAGCTCCAAGAAGCTTAGCTGCTATTTTTTTTTTCCAGTTGCAGGGAGCCAGTAGAAACCAGCCGAAAATTTGGCAGTAGATAAATTTAGCAGAGGTCTCAGTGTAACATAGAATTGCTGCAGATGCCACCATGATTTAAACCGAGCCAAACCCAGTATGAATTTAAAATCATTTGCTTCTTAATGTCATAACAGCATGTCCTGTTGGCGACAGCCTGAGTGTCCTTATTGTTCTAACAACAATAAAACAGCATCAGTGCAACCTAAGCCCCTGAGGCGGACGTGGTTTGGTGCATGTGTCAAGGTACAGTGCGCTGAATCCTTATGCCTCTAGAGGCAGTTGACTTCCCATCTTCATGCCTGCGAGTATTTTTTGCTGTTTCCTATTTTTGTTCTGCGTCCGATTTGGAGAGTGTTTGGGGTTTGTTACAGCAGAAGGTTACCATTTGCTTGGTTTACAAAAAAAAAATCCAAAAGGTTAAAATTGGGTGGTGGAAAAATGACATCACTCTACAAAATTCAACAAACCCAATTGAACTAAGCAGATAAGTCCTTAACTATCATTTAGTCAGCTGTTTTAATTAGTTTTTAGCTTTCAGCTGTGTGAGGCAGTGGCATTGATGAAGGATTTTGGGAAGAGGAAGTGACAGTCCGAGTAACCCAGCTGCTGGAGAAGTCGGTGTGCTTCACCTGCCTGCTCCTGAGCCCGCAGCACTGCACTGCCGTTACCCAAAGAAACAGAAGGGCTGCATCCAGCTACAGTAATAAAAAATCATTTTTTTCTAATCTGAGAGAAACTGTGTTTACCTAAAAATGCGCATTTTGGGAGCATTAATCTCTCTGAAGAAATGAGAACATTGTAAGTACCAGGGTAATTAACATCCCCAGAAATCTGATTTCAAGTTTGGCAGTAACACACACAACTTGATTAACAATCAGATGTAAAGTGTTGATTGATAACAGCTTTGGTTTACAATTCAGAATCCAGTATTGTGATATATAGCTGTGGTATACAAAGCTTTCTTTTCAATTGCAGTGTCATGTTCTTGCCAGAAATACATATTTTTTTCCTAAAAAATGTAATTCCCTGGATTTACATGAAGGCTTAAGGGGACCACAGTTCACTGTTGACTGTATTGTTTGCCATCTCCATTCACTCTTTCTTTCCAAGTATTGTAAATGATGCATTCAGTACAGATCTAGAAAAAAATGTCTTCTGCTCTGCTATCTTACTCCTTCTTGAATGCTGCCCCTGCTTTCTTGTTCTTTCTTCATTGAGATTTTTCAGGTATTGTTTCATATTTACTGCATGTAAGAGTTACAAAACCATAGTCTTTTCAAAAGATCATTTGATACTGCGGGCATGGCTAAAGAAAATGTCATGGATACATTCTTTTGCATTTTATTTAAACGCACAAAGTCAAACTATCAATTTGATTTGGAAACATAAGCAATGAGATTTCTCTTTGTATTCGAATCCCGTCTGCGCTGCACATTTAACGGTGTGAAATATAATTTTTATAGGAGTTTCAGCCACAACTCTTCTGACTTCAGTTATTTTTAATCCAATTTCTAGCATGTCTTCTGAAAGCTACGTGGTGTCCGTGGGGTACGTGACTACGTTTTTGTTATAATTGCCCCTTGCACTTTTTTCATCTTCCTGGGTTGAATAGGCAAGACCTATGAGTAACGAGAGAAAGAAAACAAACATTTAATCCAGAAAAGTGGAAATTGAGAGAGAAAATACAGTTGTAAATCATTTCTTCCCTTAAATTTGCCTCTGTGGATTTCCTCCGCACAAATCACAAGTTGTGCCTCATAATGCCGTTCAGTTGCAGAGGAGATGGCCGCAAGCACGGTTTCAACGTTTTCTGTGCCTGTAGCTGTTATGCTTCATAACGCCACCCTCAGGAAAAGGGGGGCAAGAAATGGTTTTCCATCAGTTTCCACTCCTTTTTTTCTCTTGCTGAAGCAATCTCAGTAGTGCTTCTGAAGGTGGGTTGCTGGCCCCAGCGTGCCTCAGCAGAGGTGCTGTGTTCAGGATGCTCTGGCAGTCAAAGAGCCTCCAAGGCAATAGTAAGAGAAGCTAATCACAGTCTTGGGGAAAGATAGGATATGGAGATGTTGCGTGAAGGGAGGGAGGGCTTAGGTTTGATATTAAAGGGAAATGTTCATGTTCATAGCAACTGGTGAACGGAACAGACTGTTTTTGCTCTCAGCATGTCCAGGTGCCTGGACATGATGATTATTTGATGTCTCTAAGAGAGGTTGCAGTCTGTCCATATGGACAAAAAAGTACTTGCATGTTCATGCAGTGGACCATAACTTAGTTTGAAATATGTTGTTCTTTTGGTGGTAAGGTATCTTTGTGAGATATGCAAGTTTTGTCTTTAATATGATATAGAGTTGATAAATTGAAATGGCTGTAATTACAAAGAGCAAGGAAATCTCATTGAATCAACCGTGTTAAAGCAACCTAACCATCTGCATTTTGGGTTCCTTTGCTTGGAACTAGATGATCTTCAAGATCCCTTCCAACTCAAACTGTTCTGTGGTTCTATGATTTTGATCTCCAGTGCCCTGTGTAGTTGTAGATCTGGAAAAGAAACTCCTTTGTGTTTACATGCTGCTCATCTGCACGTAGAAGCGTGGATCCAATGGAATCGCACCTAAGGGCCTATCTGCTTCCAAGTAGGGTGCTTGCTGCAATTTCAGCTTTGATGTGCTTTATTTCTGATAGGAAAATAAATAAATAAGCAGAGCATTCATTTTTTAAGCTGATATGAAAGTCATGCGTAGCTCCTGATCTCAGAAGAGTCGTGTAACCAAATCTACAAAGATTTGTAGGAGCCAGCTTCCCATAGATTTACCTAAGTGAGGACGAAAATGCCTTTGTGCAGCCTCGTTATAAACGATTAACAGCTCTGTGGAATTGGGTGTTGTTCTTAGCACAATTATCATGTTCTTCTCTGGTCCCTGAGGAGGACGTGCATATTGTTTAGATACTTGGAAAAGTCACTACAACTCAGTAATGACAAGTCGAAATAGATTTAGTGACATGTCCAATCATAATTTCTGGAAATCTTTTCTTCCACTTGAAAATGTGTGCTCTTCTATTAGGAAAAATACTAGTAGTACATATTTGAGAAAGACATTTGGTTTCAGTTTCCTCTTCCTATCAAACTTGACTGCATTAGCTCTTCTGTTATCCTGAGCGTTAAAATATTTCATTTCAAAGTAACTTTTTTTTCTGCAGTTACTTCTGTGAGGAAGATCTTACTGGTTAGGAATTATTCTTGGATCCCAAAGCCTTTTGGAAAACTTATTTCCAAAAGATAGTTTTATTTTACAGTCCCCACATAAAAAGTTAGTCTCGGAACAATTTAGAACTGGGCTTGACTAACTCTTCTGTTTCTGTGGTTCAGAATGATTATGCATGTCCCTGATTCTTGACTTGCTTTATAATCCAGTTTTTCAGTGGAGCTTAATCTGTACCTCAGTCCGGTAGTCACAACCCACCTGATTAGCAAGGTGGAAAGTGCCAGATCGTGAGAAGGTATGGAGAAGGTACTGACTCTTTGTTCGTTTTAAGAAAAAGGAGGTTTTGAGAATAATATTTAGAAGACAAATGGAAGGGGAAGAAAATACAAAATAGGAGTTTGACTGGGAGGAAGAGACATATTGTCTGATTTTTGGGTGGTCCTGTGTGGAGCCAGGAGTTGGACTGAATGATCCTTGTGGGTCCTTTCCAACTCGGGATATTCTATGGTTCTAAGAGAGAAAAGCAAAAGAGGAGATGGAAGAGGAAAAAGAGAAATGTCTGCAGAAGACAGCTCAGAAAAATGACAGCTGTTGCTGTTGACTGTTAGCCAGGATGAAAAGTGTAGACAGAAAAACAAAAGCAGGAAGGTGTAGTAACCTCTCTAAGCAGCTTAGAACAGAAAATAGATTATCCCGTATGCTCACAAAGGAGCGTAGAGAGCCTTTGATTCCTAATAGCAAGCAATTTAATAGAAGTGGCTGTAACTGGTGTGCTCAGACACAGTCACATCTCATCAGATGATCCTCCCTTCCCTGTACAGCAAGACACCTTAACTTGGAAACGCGGTCCCCCCCGGCCAGCCCTAACGGGCAGGATGTGCTGCAGTAATGTGCAAACACATGTCCTGTGCTTGCAGTGCTTCCTTCCCACATGGCCATAATGAAAGCTCTGTAGAGGAGTTTCTAATTTACTCTTACCCCGAAGGATAACATAAGCAATATGGGAATGTTGTTAAACATGGCATGTGTTGTTGCTGTGAGCTACTTTCTCCTTATGAGTGCTGTGGGTGAAAAGTGACTTGTTTCCTAAGAAGGCTTCTTACGCAGAGTACATCAATTGGTCATGGAGAAAATCATTAGAAGGCTTATGACAAGGCACCCTAATAATAAAAAAAACAAAACATAATTGCTGGCACTCAGCCTTGCAGCTCAGTGTGGGAACTTCTTCCCACATGATGGAGGGAGAGCAGTGTAAGCCCATGGACAGCACCTCTTTACATACACAAACATAAATAATTATAGTTAGTTCATGTATTTTTGGAAGTGTAGTTAGTATCATGCCTTGGCTGTATTCCACTCTTGATGTTTTCTTTATGAAAAAAGTAAATGTGTGTGTGGCCCTAAGTTAAATTTATGTTATAAATACGCGCGATTAAAATTGACCCTATTGCTCATGTGCCAAAATTACCCCAGCAGGGGAATGTGGAGAACCAAATTTATTGCTGTGGCTCCTCGATTCTTCTGCTGCTTCAGCTCCAGCCTCAACTCTCGCCAAAGCCAGGCTGAGAGCAGCGAGCGTTTCTGCTCCGTTATCAGGTACGCGGTGCCGGACGGGGACAGCTGGCAGAGTCATGGGCTCTTCTGGCTTTGGACCAGGGGCAAATTCCCCTCTGATGGGAAAATTCTCTGCCGGGCAGTTGTAACGAGATTATGCGCCCTTTAAACGCTTGCTCGCTGGGCAAAAGCTGGTGCCGCCTTCCTGCAGCCTGAGATGCTGTCCCGAGACCTTCAGGGCAGTGGGAACAGCAGCAGAGATGAGCTGCGCTGAGTGCACAGCTCACCCGAAATCTCAGTTCTTCCAGGTTGAATAATACCGTAAAAAGAAGCTTAAACATAATATGCTATTGAGATTTTTCCTGGCTCAGGGGAATCTGAAACACTAGGCACATGCAATATTTTTTACTGTGCTCATTTGCAGCTTGAATGGCTCTTTGGGGGTCAGCAGCAGAGCAGGGACTCTTTCACCCCTTGAGCAATGAAGCATTAAGTAAAAGTTATTTTTACCAATTAGTAGTGGCCTGTATGAAGCAAATCATTAGTCTTCAGTTATTAGCAGCCAGGTGTTCATGAAAAGTACCATGTGCAGCTAGCATTGTACATTACTGTTATTTGCAGTTGGAGTCAAGGCCAGTTGCTGAATTTGTGACATCTCCAGGCTGTCTCTGTGTGTTTCATTTTCTACCCCCAGCCAAAAAGAAGCACGTTTGGAGTCGTGGAGGTTTCTTTAGTTGCTGCTGGTTTTGTGTGCCTCATGAGTGAATAAATAAGGGAACTGCAAACTCTAGATCAGTATTCTAAAGTCCTTAATATACAGAATTCATAATGTAAAGATAAATATCATTATTGGTTACAATTTCATTTATAGGAGCAAAATTGCCATGTCAGAGAAATGAAAGTTGCAGTGCAAATTGCCCTTAATCAAACAAATTGTTTCTCTAGGGCAAGATTTTCACATACCCACTGGTCTGCATCATGAAGGAAATTTTAGGCAGCCAGCAGCATGAATTAAATTCTATTTAAGAACTTAAATAGCTCTTCTATACCATGTTAAAAGTAAAAAATGAGGAAGTTAAAGGGGGAAAATGGAATTGTATCTTCAGTGTTACTTCCACATTGAACTGCATGTTTAGCGTTGGTGTGTTTTGCAGGGGGATTCAGACCTATAGCTCCATGACTATATAGAATAACTAATAAAAGAAGAACAGTAAGAACAACTAATCAAATTCTGATACACCAAGTACTTATTGTGCAGAACTGACTTGAAACATGTAACTAGAAGGGCTGCTAGAAATCCTTGTTCATGTCTCTTGGAGTTGTGACGAGGGGCTTGGAGCGTGGCTTTCTCTTTCAGTACTTCAGATGTCTTGTGATTTTCATCAGTGGCGAAGAAATTTCGATGGACGCCCTCCTTGGGGATAGTTTAAGGCCGGTGGAGGCAGGATGGTGGCGGGCCAGGCCACGGCCTGTCAGCAGCAGCTGGTGAGGGACATCTGGTGGTGCGATCTGGCAGTAATAGTCGCACGCTCACGGCTGGAAATGCAGTTGTACTGTAGTAATTAAGGCAAAAATGTCATTACGTTTCTAATGTGATTACTTTTCCGTGTCGATATTACTCTAGAAACACTGAAGCATGTTTACATTTCAGTTTATGTATGGTTTTATCTTACTGGGAAAGTAGAAACTAAGGCCCTGTTCTTGAGCTGGCAGCTTGCAGACATAATGTGTCCAACACCCTTACCTCAAAAGACACTTAACTTACAGCCAATTGTAGGTTTTAAAACAAACTCGTGATACTGGAGAGCAGTTCTGTGGGTAGAGTGGGTATATGTAAACCCTGTGCCTTTGGGCTCGTAGTTCTGCCAGGGCTTTGCTGTGATCTCTGGGTAAAGCTCCTTCCCTTTGTTTCACTCTGTCAGTCGCTTGTCAGTCCATCCCTCAGTCCATCATTTTGTCAAAGTGCTACAGTAATTTTCAGCTTCTGAATCCCATAGGGAAGGGATTGTAACAAGTAAAATGTTTACATGTCTTTGCTTTCAAAGTTCTATATTAATTAAAGATACAGCAAACAATTTATTTGGGCCCCTCTAGATCCTATATACATGGCCAATATTTTAGGTGCCATCATTTTGAAAGAGAAACTCTTCAGGATGGGTTTTCTGGTGTTCTGTGTAACTGTGCCAAGTACTTACTTAGCACTGTGCACGTGGTGACAAAACCAAGTCCTTTGAAATGCATTCAGGGCCTTACCCATGGGTTGAGTGCTGTGAGGTTTTACCAGCACCCCACAAGGCTCTCACCTGCCAGGACAAAGCCAGACTTTGTTGATCTGTGAACATCTGTCAGCACAGAACATGTCTCAAAGCTTTCCATGACGTCTGTCTTCTCCTGTCCAGACTTTCAAGTGAAGAGGGAAGGCAAGCAAGGGACTCTTCCTTCTTGTTAGCACACGCAGTAACAGTTGGAGTGATCGTTTGTCTGCATAACCAGGGAAATGGAGCCCAATTCAAGGCCAGTATCATCAGTAATGCTGAGCTGGAAGCAAGCCACTATTTCATTATGTTCCTCCTGCTGTTCTTATACATCCAGCCATCAGCAGCATGCTCTGGCCACATGTGCCGCCTTCTGGGAACCAGTGCTGTCTGGGAGGACAGGCATAGACTTTCCAGGGAGGTCTTGGTCTTTGCAGGCAGAAGGAGAAGGGTTGTGTTTGGCCACTCTTGCTTATGAAGATCCTACAACTGATGTATGGTTTCCTCTTAGAGTAAATGAAGTGGTGATGTTGATAAGTTACTAGTTAAATATTTTGTCAGGAGTGCATTTTTACAATGATGTATTCCCCATGCAATTTCGTAGAAAGAGAAAGGGGAAAAAGTACAAGTGCCAGCTCTTTGCTTTCCTGTCAGCTCGGCTCTGGTGCTCTGAGAAGTCTTCCAGGAAGGATGTGTAGCAGCTGCAAGCTTCAACTGCATTCATAGTATGTTGTGCAGAAAACAGTCAAAAACACGAAACTTCCACAGCCAGTTACAGACTCTTTACTGTTATTCATATAAGAATTATATAAGGTTATTATAATTATATATATAATATATATATATAAGGTTATATAATTATATAAGGTTATTCATATAAGAAACCTTCTTGTGTGCAAAGTACAATTATCTCAATATCAAAATTAAGTAGGGTGGGTTTTCTATTGAGGTTCAGTCCTTCTTTGTCTCCTTGCAATAGCATTTATGTTTTGTAAAACTCATTATTTTTTTCCCGTAAAGTAGCAGTTCTTTGTCACATTAAATTCTTTTATTCCCCCAGTGATTTCTGTCACCATCCTTTAAAAATTTCTCCACTCTTGGTTTTGTTAAAAGAGAGAAGCACTGGCATTTATATATGTTTTACTCTTTGTGTCTAAGATGTTCCAAGGCTGTGGTGACAGCTATGATGTTGGGGATAGCCACAGAGTTGTTACAGACTTGCTGTCTTCCATTAATGAGACACTGGTGTTCATCTGCAGCCTTTCAGCGTCATACTTCATCTATAAAACTCATCTACAAGCAATCCATTATAAAAATATTGTTGTTTTTATATTTCAGGTGCAAAGATGGCTTGAAAGGATTTACATACTCTGCACTGAAGTAAGTAAGGAAAGTAGTTCTGGGAGTATGTAGCTTAAAGTGCATATTTCAAGGAATTGTGCGTGGTGGAAGCTGCCTTGTATGAAATGAGTTTTCCTAAGAGTTTTCCTAAGAAAAAACACACTGCTCTAAAAATTTCCCAAATGGGGATATGCAGCATCTTTTAAGGAAAGCATAATATGCTGGCAAGAGAGGAATCTTTTCATATTTTGGGCTATTATAGAAAGGAAATACAGGTGCATGCTTGCACGTTTTTGAAGGAGCGCTATCTTTTCTCTTTCTAAAACTGGGATTCATGATTCCTACTATTCTCCTGGAAGCAAAGGGCTGCTATGCTTTTTCCTGGAGTTTATTTTCTGTATTTACAAAATGTTGAATGAATACAACAGTAGTTGTATGACCAGCACCCAAATGAAGCATGGACTTTTAGCATACTCCTTTGAGATATCCTGTGCCATTAAACCTTCTCTCTGTCCTAGTAATACTGGCTCTCCTAGAATTTACTTTGCAATGGGACTTTCTGGTGGTACTCACCCATTTGTGGAGTTATACAAAATTCTCCTTTCTTTGTGCCTAATGTCAGAAGTGTGAAGAGATGTTATTTTATCTCTCCCTTATATACTCTGCTACCTGTCTCCCACTAAGATAGCCCAGTGCATGCACAGTATCAGCTTACAGGTGAAGAGAAAAACTGAACTGAAGTCAAATAAAAATGAGCTGTGGTTGGTGGTGGAAAATACAGAGCTTGCAGCGATAGTTAAATAGTTAAATAATTAACTGTGTAATCCAGAAATCTGGACATGAAACACTCCTATGACAACCTGCAAAAACAGTGCTCTCTGAAATTTGCTGAGAAATTCTGTCACAAACCAAATGACAAAGTTTTTATACCTTTGCCACCCTCATCAAGACTACCTCATGACAGTGTAACTTCAAATACAGTGCAGAGTGTTAGGAAACAGTATGTCTTATCATCATGACCTCCTTTGCCCTTGATACACAATAATTCTACATGTAGGATGAACCCGTATATTGACAGTATCAACTTCTGGGTGGAGAAAGAGGCCTGAAAGTGATGCCAAGCAAAATGAAGCTGATGCTCTTGGTGAGAGCAAAAACATTTTGAAGATTAAAAAAAAAACACAGATATTTTATAAAAATACCATAGTAATTATCAATCTTTATGCAACCCCATTTTGCTGGAGACAATTGAGATATTTCATGGATATTTTTATTTGGTGTTTTTCTTCTGTATGGAAATGCACTTCCCCAGTAATGTTCATGTTCCTAGTTTTAAAAAGAATCCTGGCAGCAATGTTGGCCATTATCTGAAGTTTACCTAAAGTTTATGTCAGTGGATTGGTCTTTTCCAGGAGATACAAGTTTTGGCACCTGTTTAGGATGCATCTTCTTTTGCATACCTGTGGGTAACTTCAGGCTTGTTGTAAAGACTTTTAGAAGTCTATATTAGAGACTTCAGAGCCTTTATATATTTTTGAGTTATTTATATAACTTATGTTTCGTTCTCATTTGTTTCTTTCTTTCAGGTTCATTGTAGGGAAAGAAGAAATCCCAACTCATTCATTTTCACCTGAAGCAGCATTTTCAAAAACAGATAGAAAGATAAAGCATTGTGAAAAAATATCACAACGAATGAATTTACTGGCTCTAACAAAAAAGCTCATGGACAAAGTGTGAGTCAAAAGAAAACAAAAGAAAAACAAAACAAAATGAGTCATTTTTACTTAGCTCCTTTTAATGTTTTGTTACACTGTATTTGACAATATTATAATACTTTTGCTTTGCATTTAAGTGTTTTGCAATTCATTTTTACTGGATAATTAACAGTATCAAATTATGAACTCTAAGAAAAATGAAATTTAAGACCTGTATGTCATATCAGGGATTCAAAACGACTTGCAGCGTGCAGTTTTCTAACAAGGGATTGTAAGTTCAGCCCATTCTAAATGGCAGAGTGGTATTTGTTTTTTACTGCAGGACTGGCTCATGGCATGGTTCCAGTAGTGCTGGTAGTGATATTAAGAAGGGAAAACCACACAGCAGCACTCCTTATTTAGGTCACCTTAAGTTACCATAACATCATCTTTTTTGGGACCTACATCCCTGTATTGCATAAAGTAGTACTGCCTAAGAGCAGGACTCATAACACAGGGCCTGCCCCCTATGTCAGGAAGTTCCCAAGCAAAAGTGAATCTACAACTGTTTTACCTGAGGTCAGACCTATGACATCTGAAGTTAGATAAGATCGGTTCCTTCCTGTCTACAGAATGCAATTTACTGTCCTTTCTTAAAGAAGTGACATCAGACAGCTTTTCAGGCTGGCATGTTCAAATGTTCTGCTTCTGCTGTGCTTGATTTGTCTGCTTCAGACACATTCGGTACCACGAGGAGACACTTGCTATAGGGACAGCGGCATTACAAATAGAGTGGGGATCTGATCATGTCACACCTGTGACTTCACTTCCACTGACTTCTTCAGGAGCCAGATCTTATTTATGGCCAGATCTTTTTCTACTTAAGCACAAGAAAGAAGTCTGCAAAGTGCAGTGTGTAGTGGCTTACCTTACTTGCTCGCATAATGAGCTAACATGAGCTGGCCAACATCAGGGGGGGACTTCCTATGATTTGTTGTGTCTTCAACTTGAAAAATATGAGGGAAATCAGCAGTGGCTTTTCAGGCAAGACTGTATTAGATAAAAAAAATCTACAAAGAGAAAAAGTTGTGAGCTGTGCGCAGATTCTTTTAGCTGAGTTGTTTATAACTATTTTGTCTTAAATACTCCATATTCGGTTTGTTAGTTCATAGCTCTTCCACTAGGATTAAATACTAGGATTGAGGGACTATGTGTGAAGAAGAATATTTTTTCTTTAAGGTTTTGAAACTCCCTACTCAGATGTTCAGAAAACTTCCAATTTAAAGTCCTAATGCTCTCACAGCTTTCTCTTCCATATGGTTCTTTTCAAAATAATTGAGTCTAAATGCCTGTAACCTGATCACATTCTCATTACAATTTTTGCTACATAAACTGACCTCACAGATGATTTATAGCCATTAGACTTTATAGTACATGATTCAAAACTTCCAAGATATTTGGCACAGTATATAAATTGTGTAATTTATTTCATATTAAAACTTGCATACTTGGCTATAGCAAAATATAATGTTCAGACCTGGTATGACATTACTTCTTTACAATTCTACATAATACAGGGCTAACAACTGCACAATCCATGAATCTCACCATCCCAAGTCAGTCTCTTTTACATGCTGAAGGTCAAATTTGCAGTCTGAAATAAGAGCCACACAAAAATCTGTGCAGGAGGAGAATTTACCCAGTAGTGAAATGCTTATAATTGAAAGAAGTCTCACAAGGTATCTCTGTGCACTTGTATGGTCTATATCGCCTTCCAATAGACCTTAAAATGCTATGGAAAATGTAAGGACACAGATACTCAGTCAAATACGCTTCCAGAACCATGGAGTGCAGACAGACCAGGAAGGGTAATCCCACTAGAGTTCTGTCCCATAGCTTCTCCTTGTTGAGAAGCAGAAAATTTGTTGCTTAATTTTGTATTTATAGGTATGGCATGGCAAGAAAAGAGATTGGATCAACATAAGTGTGCAGACACTTCTGGTGCACAACGAGAGTATTGTTTCTTTTTATTGTCCTTTTATGGCATCATAAAAGCTCACAGTGCCCTTCAGTAGGTAATGGGAAAAATTGTGGTGGGAAAATAACACTTTATGTATTTTTAGGCAAGTAAAATTTATGAAGTCTCCTGTTGATTACACTGAAAACAGCTACAGGTTAATATGTGTTTCATTGTGCTTTTTGCAGGTGCAAACATGGCCCAAGGCATAGATGCTGTAAACACTATGAAGATAATTGCATTTCATATTGTATTAAAGTAAGTGCAGAAGACGTTAGATTGACAAACTCTGGCAAACACAGGGTAGAAGTCTTTGGTCAGAAAAAACGTATACTTCGGAAATAAGAAAGGAGCCTGTTACTCATTCTTTCTCCATTGAAAATGTGACAAGCCTGAAAACAGATTTTCTCAATTTAGGATGGGACAGGGGTTAAAGTTTTCTCATCTTTAGCTGAAGTGAATGAATAAAGTAAAACGTGTCAGGGGGAAATGGACTGGTGAGCCAGGAACTTGTTTAACTATGTGATGCACTTCGCGGCTGAGCCCACTTGTGACTCCACCCGAAATAAAGCACCTGGAATGTGCTGCTTCGGCAGGCAGAGCAGCAGCAGCGTGCATACAGTTGTGCGTGTCTGGCACACTGGGGCTGGCTTTGGGCTCACTCTCCCATTCGTTTATTTTAAGGGTTCAGGGTAATGAGAGATTGCTCCCAGTTGCTGTGCACAGGAAGAGCTAGCCGTGCCCAGTGGCATAATTTGTCCTCCTTTACAATGGGATCAGCGCATATTTTTTCAGAGGAGTGCTGTATAGAGGAGGCTGTTTTGGCTGGCGTTAGATTGGCACAGGTGGTACCACCTGCTATGCCTTTTTTTCAGAGCTGTTAAGACTACAGCAGATCTTGATCTCTTAATAATTTACTAATTTTTATTTATGGAGCAGCAGAAATTGATTTGAGCATTTTCAGATGCTTTATTTTGAAAGACAATTTTTTAGAATTTTTTATGCAGTTTATGTTATCTCAGAAGAGGTATGGTTATGTTTACCATCAAAAGAGATCTAGCACAATATTTAAGTATTTGTATGTAGTGTATCATTCTGTGTTGTTCACACTGCAGTATATTAGCATACCACTGTGTAACATATATATAAGTTGCACTGAACTTGGCGGGATCTGAGACAGTGCTTAAGTGTTCTGCCGAATTAGGATTAGAAAAGATAGTAGAGCCTTCACAAACAGTTTAGCGTAGTTTTGTCACCTTTCTGTTGTAGGTATTATATATTTAACAAAAATTTGAATAAAATAATAGTTTTGTTTTGGCCTTGGAACTGGGAGGAGGAATCACCCACCACCTTATTTACCGTTACTCTGTTCAGAATTTGCCTGTCTTGAAAGCTGTTGCATTTTATCTCTAGTAATGGCATACAAGGTATTAGCAAAAATTTAGCATGGCTTCAGTATAGAAAGGTCTTGTTCAGGGACTAACTGAAGACAGCAATCAAAAGGCAGTTATGGGGTATATGAGACTAGAGTGGATTATTTCCATACAATTCTTTGCTTAATAATTTATTTTGTAAAACAGTAATTTATATTACATTTCTTATTGGTGGCACCAACATACAACCGTCAAGATAAGTCAGCATTATACGCACAAATGTAAAAATAGTGCCCAACTTCCTAGGATCTTGTTTCCTGGTTGTATGGTAATAGATCTACAGAGTGCTACAGGTTTGGTAGTTGGATAGGTTTGTGAAACTTTGCTGCGTCAAATTAGGTTTTTCTTCTCAACCTCTCACCACTATCTCAGTCCATTTGCTATCTCATTCATGGGTTGTGCCTTTTCTTTAGGGTGTTGTTTTTTTCAAGCTCAGCACCATGTGGGTATGCATCTATCAGTACCCTCATAACCCTATATTATTTTAGAAGCACTGCTAGAATAAACATAGGGATTTCTCTTTGTGTACTAGTAATAGAATTGATACCTCTTCTCTGTGGAAAACTGTCTTAATCTTCTAGAAGATTGTTTTTGCTTGTGACTTCATAAGTAAGAAGAAAGGTGATTCTGCTATTACGGAATACAATGAGTTTGAAGTGCCTTTGAGATAGAAGGATGACAAAGGAATAGGAGTTAATAGTGTTGAATCACTCTAGTGGAGGGACCAAATCTCATTTCAGGTTGAGAGCTCCTCAAATTACGGCAGACTGGGCCCACACTACTCCCCTTATTGTTTTTTGGGGGTGGGGAAAGGGAGACATGTTAATGATGAGAAGAACAGGAAAAATTTTAAAGGGGGTATTCAGAACTGTCTCTCCACTTCAGTTGTTTATTCAGCATCATTTTGTTCACATTTCATATACCCAGGGGGGGATGAGGGGAGAAGCTATAATGAAAACCCAGCATTCAGCTCCCATTGGAGCAGAAATAAATCTTGACCTGACTAAAAATGAAGAAAAAGAATAGTTTCAAAGGCTATTATCTCTGTAGAGAAATCAATTATGCATTTGAACTATACTTTATGCTTGTATCAGTCTTGTATAATATTATAGTATAAATCATTCTTGACTGCAACAATATAACTGGGGAAATACCAATGAAGTGACAGTCAGATCTTTGAATTTCCTGCATTTCTCTGACTGGTTTTTATTAAAATGTGAGGGAAAAGTGTTATTTTTATGTATTTGGGTTTTTAAAGGTCCAAGATTCTGAAAGCGTGTTCAGTTCTCTCAAGGGCTCTACTTGCAGTCAGCCAGTAATAACTGTCAGGAGGCACAATTTAATCATGGTGTTGTAGTTCTAGTTCTGTAAGGGGGATTTCTAATCTGATACTGATCAGATGAGCTGCTTATTGCCAAAATTTTCCCTCTGTACTATATATTCCCTTACCCTTGAGCATCTTGTCTTCCCAATATCATATCTGTGCTTAATTGCCATTGCATGCTCTTTCTCTGCTGCTTCATGCTTCAGTGCACATTAGTAGTGGACATAATACATGATAGCTTTTATGTAGCGTCTAATAATGACGTTAACACCTGATTTCATCAGCTTTCCTTCTGATTCTGAATACGTGCAATGCAAATACCTTGGTTTTGTAAATGCTTGAGGTGAGCCTGACAGGCTAATGGAGGCAGTTGAACTGTATTTTTCTTTTGTGGTTCCTGTTGATTACAATGAGGAAAACTTAGCCAGGAGCAGTTTCTTTTTTTCTGTCAGTGCTGCAGATGATAACAGGTGGTTCACACAAGGTACTCGATGAGGAATATGACCAAAATGAATATAAGATTATTTTCTAATGATTGTAGCTGGATATTCGGTCTCTTGATTGAATGTGGGCTACTGTATACCCAGTATAAAGATTTTTTTTTGCTGTACATGAACAGAGTTATTTTAGATAACTTAACTAATTCCTAGTACATTGCAACAGGTTGACTCGGTTTTGGTATGTTCCTGGACTCTGTTTATGTGCACATGTGTATATCTGGATGTGAGTTATAGCCAGTATCTTGACTGTATTATTAACTTTCTAAGAAATATATTTCTCAAAAGAATTATTCCATAAGTTTAGCAGATATGTAGTTTTACTGTGCTGCTACATCTGGCTGATCTGAGTCCCAATTTTAAATTTCAGTGGAGAAAGCTTGTAGCAGGGTTTACTTATCTCACTTAAATTTATTATGGTTTCCTACATACACTTTACAGTTTCCTACCTCCTTTATTATTTGAGGTCTTTTTATGGAAGATAAAAGTAACAATATCATGCATTGATTATATGATCTAAAATGTAATACTTTTTGTGACTTTGGAAAGCACCTATAAATATGTGATATGTATTCGCCTGGTTGATTTAATGAGCTAAATGGAAAGACTTTGTGCACTACTTACTGCTGCTTGCTGTGCATCAAAACTAAGCCTTAATCCTGCAGTTCAGCACTTCTAAGTTTGCAACTCATAAAAATAAAATGGCGGGTATATATTTGACTCTTTGCCAGCTGGAACTGAAGTGTGTCCTGATGTGGTGTTCCTCATCCCATCTGAATGGTCTTTCCTACAGCCAGGAAAAAAAATCAAATGTACCTTATTGTTGTTTGTTCTCATTGGGCTTTGATCATAACTGGTATTTTTAGGACTTTCTTTTTATATAATGGTACCTGGTACTGTGATCATCTCTTTTATTTTTTAATTTTTTTTCAAGACGAGGGCTGTGTACTTCATGCTAGATTACGTCTTCATTTGAGGTGCGGATTTATGTTCATCTTAACTTTGACGTTTTAACTACACAAAATTCACAGTGCACTTAGAACTCTGCCTACCATACATACCATTCAGTCAGCATTTTCATTACACGATCACAAAACACTGGGTCAGTAGCTGTTCAGTAAGTACAATTTACGTACCTTTAAAAGTAGTAGAAGAAGAAATGGAAAATTTTCATGCATAGCTATAGGATCATAGCTATTTCACTCAGAGGGTGGTGAGGTACTGGAACCCAGCGGAGCTGTGGATACCCCATCCCTGGAAGTGTTCAAGGCCAGGCTGGATGGGGCTTTGAGCAACCTCGTCTGGTGGGAGGTGTCCCTGCAGGCGGGTGGAACCAGATGGTCTTTAAGGTCCCTTCTGAGCCAAGCCGTTCTATTATTCTATGATATGATGACACAAAATTGTTTCTTCCACTTGATTCCTGTAAACGCTTATTGAGTGTTGTCAGGGAGAGTAATTGTTTCAAGAGGTTTATTACTGGATGTTTAACCAGAATAGTTTTATGAGCTTTATGATGCATTAGAAAGTTCTACAGGAGGCAAAAATGTTTGGAGTTTCTGAGTTGGAAAGGTTGCTCAGCTGAGGCCACTGTCTCTACAGTTATCTGAGTGTCCCTGAGTACGCTCTGAAAAATGGGCTGGAGAAATCATGAGCATTGGGTCCTGCCTTATTTGCCAACGACGAGTGCATGGCATTCGGATAGCTTTCAGATGAGGTATCTTCCATCCAAACAATGGATAGATTTTATTCAGAATTCTCTAAGAAGTTCAGCCACAGGGTAAGAATGATGATAGGAAGCTTTGGAGGAAGTTACAGGAGACCGGGGAAGAGGATTTGGAAAGAAACAGTCAGTGTAGTTTTGTGATGAGATGTAAAATAGCAGATCCATATCTAAGGTGGAAGAGGAAGAAAAAATCATTTGAACCCACATTATCTTTTTTCAATATTTCTGGACAAAATCTCCCCTTCAGGTCTGTACTTTATATTGCCGCACACTTCCCGAAGCCTCCAGTTTGGTTGAGGGAAAGTACATGAGCATGTGCCAAGCCATCAGGGTCAATTTCTAATTCTCCCACTTTCTGAAATTTATTTTGTGTGGACTTTTTACTGCTTTAGTGCTTTCTCCAGACATTTGAGTGTAAAAGTGCTCTTTTTTTCCCCACTACATTACTTTCCTCTGTGTACCCGTTTGTGGTTAAAAGCTGGTCAGTAACCTGGAAGACACCAGGATTCTTTCAAAGGACAGAATTTTGGAGCAGAAGACAAATAGAGTTTGTCCTTTGAGGCCTATGAGATATTCATACAAACTAACAGAGAGTCAATTGTTTATGATTTTATTGCTTTTGCTGTTTTACTGGGGAATCAGGACAGGAAAAAAAAGTTTGAAGATGGAAATGCATTTTCTGTAGTATATGCAGAATGGGTTTTAAACTGCTCGCTGTCAATAATAAGTACTTCTGTAGACATTATTTATTTTCCTTCTTCTGAATTTGTGGTTTCTTCCTGTTTTCTCTAGGGCTTCATTAGGATGTTTAGCATTGGTTACCTGATCCAGTGTTGCCTTCGGATCCCATCCACCTTCCGGCATCTATTTACAGAGCCATCCCGGCTACTTTCACTCTTCTACAACAAGGAAAATTTCCAGCTTGGAGCTTTCCTGGGATCTTTTGTCAGTATATACAAAGTAAGCTTATAACATACAGAGTGTCGAATGCCACTTTTTTTATTTTGCTTTTCAGAACATCAGGATGAGGTAAAAAGTCTAGCCACTTCATATTACTGACACTGGTTTCTACAGGATGGCACTGACAAATTCTGTAGCGTTGTGATAATCAAACCATAAACAGCAAACAGATCTCCCATTCCTTCTATTTTTTCTGTCATTTCTGAATAAACCAGATACATTTTGAAGCATGACATCAGTATCAGGAGATAGGCATACTTCAGAGAAAGTGAATTCAGATTTCAAAGGGACTTTCTTTTACACAGAAACATTTTCATGCAGACACAAGTGATGACTGCAGTAACAGCATTATTGCCAAAGAGAAGCCATTTGCAGATTTTTTGGCTCAAGTGTCTCTGGAATCCTTACTCGACGCTAAATAGCAGGAGCTTGCAGAACATACATCATGTGCAACTGACTGAGACATAGCACTTGGAAATCGACCCTTCTGCACCATTATAAGATGACAGATTGTGAACTGATACACATTCATTCAACATTGTTGAAGTTAATTGAATTATGTGTATTAATGCCAAACAGAATGTAACCAAACACATGCTGTAAGGGAGAGTATGTTACATACTGCAGTGCTGAAGCGGCTTTTGCGCTTTTATGTTCCTAATCACACATGTAATTTTTCAACTGCCACTTCACTTCTCTCCAAAGGTAAGACAATTCTGTATTATTCTGGGTGAACATTACTTACTGATTTTTAAAAAAAAAAACCTTATATGTAAGCAAAACAGAATCTTGCTTAAAGTGCAGTTGGATTGAAACAAGAATTTTTAAGGTTACTGAGTTTAAAATTTTTGATGTCAAAGTGTAAACGGCCTATTCAGAGTTTACTTGAAAATTAGTTTGTCGCTCAAATTTTAGGAAAAGTGCCTCCAGAGAATAAAAGTATTTAAACTGCAAAAACTGAAATGATTTTGATTTGTTTTAAGACCTCCAACTACAGCTGAAGTATAATTTAGTTCTATGGATGTTAATTTTATGAGGGTCAAATACTCTGACCTTTATTTGTAATTTATTAAGTAGGTGCTTTCTGTTGTTGTTTGCATTCCATAAATTTGGGTTGCATTATGTTTTTCTTCCAGTTTGAGTTAAGCATGTAGGGCAATAGAGATCCTAATCAGTCTAAAAGATTGAATCACAGCCAGAATATTTCTTGATGCATTTTGAACCCAAAGGAATTATATTCTGCCTTACTTTAAAAAAAAAAAAAAAAGTCAATCTTGTCCCCGAGGGCAGTCTGAAATGCCTTTGTAGAATTGCGGTAGCTGTACTATTAATATTTTGTGTTCCCCTTACTGTTAATTATTGTCAGCAAATAGCAAATAAGGTTTTATAAAAAATAAGTCAGCTATGATAGCCTGGTTTCCTTTTTTAAAATAAGATTTAAAAACTAAATTTACTACTCAAATTTGAGTAGTAAAGTTGACTGTTGTAATTCAATTTTGAGACACAGACATTTTCTTCTTCTGTATTTTTTTCATTTCAATGTATTGTTCAAGACTTGGAAATCATAGAATCATTAAGGTTGGAAAAGACCTCTAAGATCATCTAGTCCAACTGTCCACCTACCACCAATATTGCCCACTAACCCATGTCCCTAAGTACCAGATCTACCCTTTCCTTAAATACCTCCAGGAATGGTGACTCCTCCACCTCTGTGGTCAAACAGTTCCAGTGTTTGACTACTCTTTCTGAGAAGAAATGTCTCCTAATATCCAACCTGAACCTCCCCTGGCGCAACTTGAGGCCATTCCCTCTAGTCCTATCACTAGTTACCTGTGAGAAGAGGCCAACCCCCAGCTCCCCACACCTTCCTTTCAGGTAGCTGCAGAGAGCAATAAGGTCTGTCCTGAGCCTCCTCCAGGCTAAACAACCCCAGTTCCCTCAGCTGCTCCTCATAGGACTTGTGCTCTAGGCCCTTCACCAGCTTCGTAGCCCTTCTCTGGACACGCTCCAGAGCCTCGATGTCCTTCTTGTAGTGAGGGGCCCAAAACTGAACACAGTACTCGAGGTGCGGCCTCACCAGAGAAGAATACAGGGGGACGATCACCTCCCTGGTCCTGCTTGCTGGCTGTACTATTCCTGATACAACCTGAACTAGCGCAGTGAGTTCACCTGAGGGCCACTGAGTTGATTTGAGGACTGGGTCATCTGATGTGCAAGGAGAGACTGGGAGAACCAGGTTTTAAGCTGGAGAAGGAAAGGCTGATGGGAGATCTCACTGCTGTTTATGCCTCCTGGAGGGTGCAGAGAAAACAGAGAGAAACTGTTCTTGGAGTTATGCAGTAGCAGGATGAAAGGGGATGGATTCAAGTTGAAATACAGGAAATTCTGATGAAGTATAAGGAAATATTTTTTCCTGTGAGGGTTGCCTAACATTGAAACAGGTTGCCTGGTAAGGCTATGTGGTCTTTGTTCTTGCTCAGAACTTAATTGGATGAATTCCTGATCAACCTGCTCTAATGAGACCTGGAGGTTGGACCAGATGATCTCCAGAAATCTCTTCCAATATAAATTATTCTTTTGCTCCATAAAAAACACACATTAGATGGATTAACAGGCTGACACATATATCAAAGTAGATGTCGGCAGGCCGTCATACAGAATTATATAATGTTGTCCCAGTGCCATCAGCACTGGATCTGGCCCCGCTAAGCAAGTCTCCAACTATTTGGAAACAAACAGAAATTTACCAGGGATAAAATTTGGCAGCAAAGTATGGATTTCCAAAACAGTTGGAAAAAACAATGCAAAGGATGTGACAGACTTCTCATGGGAGAGTCAAGACAACTAGAGCAAATGAAGATATTCTCAAGTTTAGCTTTTCTGAACACACGTGAATTAGATTGTTATTTTAAACTAAACTGTTTTGCTCTCTGATTCTGAAAAGAACAGTAACAGTAAACAACTAAAAATTCTTCAGGTAGTGTGGGTATTGTCACACTATATCCTTAATTCATGCTGTGTGCTGTATTACTAGTTTACAGCAGGATATCTCCAGTCTGTGAAAGAGAAATAACTTGGGCTAATCCTGCTGTCTGTTCACCTACAGGGTACTAGTTGCTTCCTGCGCTGGGTACGAAACCTAGATGATGAGCTTCATGCACTTGTAGCTGGTGAGTCCATGATAAGAAGCCCATATTGCCTGTGTTAGGATTCTGCAAGTATTTCTGTAATGCACATAGCTGAATGTCTGTCCTCCTGTTCCCTTTCCAGAATTATGTGATAAAAATAGTACTGTATACATTAAGGCTGTGTTGGTGGTATTTCAAGTAGTGAAACACACAATAACGTTACAAATGTTTTCAAATAAAGTCTTTTATTAAAATTGTAAGGTAAATTAAGTCAAACGGTCTGTTTTTTATGTTCACCTTCAAGGACAATAAATTATTGTATTCACAAATGTAAAATCCTTTATTTTCCAAGCATATCAATGTGAGGTTTGAATACCAGCTCTTCTGTATGTGACAGAATACACATTTGAAAGGATGAGCTCAACTGAATCTGAAGGATTGTTTTCCAATGAAATATGTGTAGTGTTGCAGGCCCTTCCCTCCTGTTTGTGCACCTATTGCATTGGTGAAACCTCAGAGGTCTCTCTTGTTTGTGGGATGAGAGAGGAAATTTGAGGCTGTGCTCCTGATCACTGAGCCACAGTCTTGTTTCACAGTTTCAAAATTCCTTTTTTTTTCTTTTTTTTTCTTTTTTTTTTAATGGCACGAACCATATTTTGATAGGCAATACAGGAACATCACTGAACTTTGTTGTAGCAAAAAAAGCATCATCTTGTGCAACATCTGTTGAGCTGATGTACGGCAACAGCAACAATAAATCACAATCTTAATAATGCTTGTGTTTTCTAATTGTTACAGGGTGTCTAGCAGGAATTTCTATGATGTTCTACAAAAGTACTACTATCTCTATGTATCTGGCGTCCAAATTAGTAGAGGTAGGATGTTAACCTTGTAACAGAGCTCTTTATTGTATATATTTTTTCAAGGCAGAAAATGAACTTTATAAGCTTTGTCAGAACATTGCAGAGTAATACAGAGTTGTATAGTGGGG
Organism: Cygnus atratus; assembly: GCF_013377495.2. NCBI lineage: Eukaryota > Metazoa > Chordata > Aves > Anseriformes > Anatidae > Cygnus > Cygnus atratus. Next base: position 200,569,113 of record NC_066362.1, on the reverse strand, counting down.
CTGTGTTTTAGTAGGTACACGCTGAGTGGCAGTGCCATTCTGTGGTCTCATTTCTTTCTTATTTTCCTTTCTGTGTTTCATTTTAAAAGGTCTTTATACACTGGTCTTCATGTATATTCTCCATGATTTTTGGTAATCTTTTCTGATAGCTCTTTGCTTTGTAGCTTTTGCAGGTTTTTCAACCTAAAAGTTTCAAGAATGCGGATTTTGTCTATTCTGCCAGAAACATAAATCAAAAGTAGCCCTTAATTGCAGATTTATTGCCAAAAGCTACAGCTTAACTTCCTGCCTTTGTTCCCTAATTTTGGCATTCAGCAATCTAAGATAACTCAAAATAGCTTAGGTTTTAGTCTATAGCTGAAGTTGTTTGTCAGTATGCTTCATCTGATTGAATTCCCGGCTTTGCAAAGAACTTTGTTCTAATTACCATTTATCCGGTTTGAATTATTTCTATGAACTTGTTAAAATTGGGAGCCTGTAGGGGCAAAAAAAATTGAGAATGTTTGTAGAGTTTTCTATGTTGATTATACTTTGCTAACCAGCTTTTGATTTCTTACTGTGATTTTTCCATAAAATCAGGACTTAGTCCTGGTTATTTTCCCAGCAGCAACACTGGAATAAGTCGACAGTGTTCTCCTGTTATGCGTCATCCCTGAATCACAAAGCTTTCTCCTGCAGACCTCAAGGGCTTCATTCCCTAGTAATATTTATCCATCCCCTTTATGGGTGCAGAATTCATTTTAACAAGAATAAAAGGAAGGAATGTATTTTTCTTTTAAGTATAAAATTAAACATAAAAGGGAAGTTATACTCTGCTTATTCCTGTTCCTTGTAAGCCTAGACTTAAGCTCTGAAGGTAGTTCACATAATGGTTGCATAAAAGCAACTCTGAGTTGTCCATATTGACTTTTGGAATATCAGATGGAAAAAAAACACGAATAGTATCTTGTGTTGCTGATGGTTTTCTCTAGAGTTTGAGACATTGTGGCTGCAGTGAAATAAGAAAAGTGCTGTGTGTTCTTTCTTTCTTTCCTTTTTTTTAAACTACTTTTATTGTCTTACGCAAGCCAAGGGTAACTGACCAAAGAGGCGTGTGCTGCTTTGGAAGGTCAAGCTGTGCTCAGGAAAATAAACTTTACATGTTTTCTCAGAAATAAAAGTATGTGATTTCAAGCTGTTTAAGAACAGTGAATATTCACTTTGTTGGAATAGTTATTGTATTATTCTTCTGCTTTTTTTAAATGAAGAATTTAACATAGCAAACTTTCCCTTTTTTATCTTTAAGATCTATACTACCCTTTTAACACCCCAGATGTTGCTAAGTCTTGTTCTGTGCATTTATAGCCATTTGTTCTATTGATCTTGGATAACTTCTATAAGCAAGCTCAATTAATAACACATTTATGGACATATACAAAATTATATGAGCATAGATTAGTAATGTTGGCCTGTTACTTTGAAAATGTATAATAAATATAAAAAACTACGTTAAATTTATTTTATTTTATTCAGAGTATTTTGTTTATCTTTATAGACGGTATACTTCAAAGGCATTGAAGCAGGGAAGGTTCCCTATTTTCCTCATGCGGACAGCATCATCTATGCCATTTCTACATCAATATGCTTTCAGGCAGTAAGTATGTTGTCTTTGAATAGCATATGAACTTCTCTGAGTTTAACTGAAATGTTGAATGGAATGAGGATACAGTGAAATAGGAAAAATACCATGTAGTAATTTCAGCAAGATGTTGTGAATCAGGACTTTTTGAGTGTCACTGTGGGAAGATCATTTCTGTGACTCAAATTTCTCATGTGTTTGTAACTCAATACGTTATGCAAAGCTTTGAATTCTTTGGAAAGGATCTCAAAACACATTGACCCAGGAGATGAATATAAATGTAGGGACTTTCACAAGCATATGAAAAGACCATTTCTCAAGGAGGCAATTTATTGTAATATTACAGATTTTTTTTTTTTTAATGGAAGTTTTCCCTCTCAACTAAAAGAAATAAAGTTAGCTGTTTGAAAGAATCTGCAAAAGTTAGCAAGGAAATCTTAAGTCCTACATTTGAAACAAGCTATTTTATCCTTTGTAAGTCAATTATGTACTCTTATCTTCATTAAGGCTTCATTAACTATAAAATCTCCTTTTCAGTGGCACCCTATTACTCTCTACACTATTCCACATCTTCCCCCTTCTAGAAAATGAAATCTATTTTTCTGCCCCTCAATAAAGAGAAAACCATAAAGCAGCTTTCTGCTGTCTTGCGCCTAACAGAAGAGATCCACTACTCCTGCTCCTCATTGCTTCCATTTATTTGGGGTTATTTCTCATTCTAATATCAAAGTAAACTAATATTTTTTAGTACTGGGGATGTGCCAGACAGTCTGTGACACTGAGATCTCAAAATACTACTGGCAAGGATCATCACATGGAGCTAAAAGAAATAAGTTATTATGAAGAAAGAGGAAAGGTTTTTGTTTTTTTTTTTTCATTGCTTAATGACTAGTTGAAAAAGGAATCCAAGACTTTAAATAAATTACTAGGTTTAGTGGGGAGGAAGGAGGGAGAAATTAGCAAAGGGATCTATACTGAGGAGTTTTTTCCTCACTATATGCATGAGTGAGATGGAAAAGTAGTCAAATAGATTATTTCAGATATGGAAAGGGATATGTAAAGGTGACTACACAAAATATGATTAGAATTATTTGTGCTTTCTCTACACAACGAGATCTAAATTAATTGCCACCACTTTTGAAAGATAGTCTTCTGGGAATACCAGTATCTGCTGGTCGTGCTCATATGGAGCATTGAATTCAGCTGTGAGCAGTTTATCTGCTGCTAGTGTTGGACATTGTTGGATGATCGCAGTTGCTTTTTAGTTTAGTTTTTTATGAATCATAAGAGGAATTTATATGTATGTGTATAATATATAACATATATATATATGTTTCTGTAGCCATCCTTTAATGATCACTGCTTTTGGCAATATAATGTACGAGATGAGGCTCTCCCCTGACCCTTGCACAGCTGGCTCTTACAGATTATTCTTCTTGCAGGCTGTCATGGAAGTTCAGAATCTGAGACCTTCATACTGGAAATTTCTTTTACGACTAACGAAGGGCAGGTATGTAATTGGGGTATGTTATGGCTTGCCTAAACATACCATTGATCACATTCAACTTTCTGTGTCATTCGCTGTCAACAGCATAGCTGTAGCAGTACATATGGGCTAATTTCCTGTGTATTTACTTTGCTTTTCAAGTGGCTTCCAGTCCACTTGAAGTTCTTAACTGCTGATTTAGTCTAATGACAGGAGCAAAGACTTAAATGTGGTTAAGACTGTTCAGCAGATGGGAGTTTAACTAGAAGGCTTTTTTATCTGTTTTCACTTGGAACAGTGGAATGCTTTCAGATTTCAGTGGAATATGAAGAATCCAGTAAACAAATACAGAAATTGAAGAAATCAATACATTCAGTGACTTACAGCATGGTATTTCTACAGGTTTAAAAGTATTAATAGAAATATCTGAATATTTCTTAAGAGTGCTTTGAAGATTCAACATTTTTTTTTATAGAACATCTATTTCAGTTAGGAAAGGATTTTTTTCAAGGAAAACCTAATGAAAAATTTTCAGTGGTAAGCAAGAATTTACACTCTAATATGTTAAAGTGCTTACCTTTTAAAATAGATTTTGCTGTAATTGATTTATAAAAACACAGTTTAGTGAAGTGTGCATTATTATATGGATATGCTATATGGCAGAACCAAGGCATCCAAATCATGGTGAAGATCAGTTTATGAATGGTAATAAAGGTAACGTCCGGATAAACCTGAGAGTTCCTTTCAGTCCTTTCGATGCAACCTACTGTGGTGTGAGGGACAGCATAGAGAAGAGATTGTCTCTGTCCAGAGTGTAAAAATAAAAGAGAAATCAGAGGCCAGTCCCTGGAGCATGTTAAACCTACACACCCCATGGCACAGCACACTATTAGCTGGACATTCGGTGACTTAATACATTGCTAGACGTGGTGGGAAGCTTTCCTTGGGATGCCTGGAGGCAATCCGCAGGCAACCTCTGAGGCTGTACAAACATGATATGGTGGATGATGTCAGTGCAGATGTCCAACCTTGGCTTCATTTTTCTCTCTTGTATTAATTCTAAGATTGCTTTAGTTGAAAGAGGAGAGGGAAGAGAAATTCAGTTCTGCTCATTTATTTCCTCTGAAGCAAATATCTGTAATAGTAATTTTGACACTCTCCATAGAAGCAGATTATTTTGACATTTAGAAGGTCTTTCACTCAACAATTTTGAAGAGTAAAGAGATGGAAATAGGTTGTAACACCCATTAAATTGTTATCCAGACTTACACAGGCATGGCCAGGTTATGTTCCACTCGAGTGGAAAAGACAGTAGTATAGTTTGTTTGGGCTTTTTTTGTGGAGTTAAAAGTTTTTCCTTTTGCATAAGTCATGCTATATAAAGCATATCAACTCAAAACACTGGTGATCAGATTTGTCAAAGGTATTTTTTCACATCTTTTTTGCCCAAGGTGAAAAACTTGCAATCTGTAAACAGTGTAGGCTGAAGCCTGCATTTCAAAGATTTGGATAGTCTTTCATGGAAGTGAAATAATTTTAACAGCAATTTATTTTTTTTGTTTAAGTGAATAATCTGTTCACTCTCTCATTTTTCAGGTTTGCTCTGATGAACAGGAAAGTTTTAGATGTATTTGGTACTGAAGCATCTAAGAACTTCAAGGATTTCACGCCTAAGCTTGACCCGAGATACACTGTTGTACCACCAGAGCTACCTCTGGAGCTATCTTGAAGATGATAGTATACCTTGTCATTGAATGTGATCAGCGTTTTGTCCTGAAAAGTTAATTAACTTAACAGTCATATATATGGAGGAGGGCTTGGGCTCCACTTCAGTATTATTTCAATGAGAAATGCTTTTTACCAGTCAAAAATACTGGAGCTTTGTAGGAAAGTGTGGCTTAGTGATTAAGCCCCTTCCACATACAGCATATATTTCTGGGTTACTGTAGTTGGTTGACAGTATGGTAGATTCCTGAATGAATTAAACAAATGAGTAATATATTTAGAGAAGTAAAACATACATAAAACATAAATATGCATAATAATTTCAAAAATTCTATAGTCCAGACCAGAAGAATATTTCTTGGTAAAACTAAAAGCAATTTTGGGTTTAGAAAGGAAGACATAAAGCATAGGTTAGGTCCAGAATTGTTCCTGATCTTAAAACTATTGTAGTCTGGTAAAAACGTCTGCTTGTCTTTCTAAATTGCGTTGCTGATTTATCTGAAACGAGCCACTGCCCACTCATTATTTAAAAAGACAATATTTTTACAGAGCTATGGTTGCAAAGTAAGGCATTCCTTAGTAAAAAAAAAAAAAAAAAAAAAAAAACATATTAGTGCAGAAATCACATTCCAGGGCTGTAAATCCCAGTGACGATATGGATAACAGACAAGGAAAATAAAAAGGCAATACCAGTGACTTGTGCGCCATAAGGAGCAGCAGGGTGTGGTGGTTTGTATCTGCCAAGTGGAAAATGACAAAACAGGCAGGGGAAGGAATGAAATGTTTCAGCCTCCGAGATGGTGCTGGAAACAGCAGACGGTTACAAAAATAAAAAAGCCAAGAACAAAACAAAACAAAAAAATCCTCCAAAATATCCTGAAATTAAATGTTTATTTTTAGCGGGCTTGACGTTGTCCATTTAGATGGCATTGGCTTGTTTGTCAAGCTGCATACCAGCTAGCATTTCTAGTGGCCTTTAAAAGGGAACTGACCCCTGAGGTTAGATTGTTTTGACGATCATATTAATAGTATTTTTACCTTGTACTTGGAGAATGGTTTTCTGTTGGCCCATCAGACAGCCGTGACTGTGACAGTTACTTTAAACTTAATATAGTACTCAATGCAAATAAATACGTATTCAAATTCCATCTCATTTTTACCCTGCGTATATTTCTACAGATAATAGTTTGTGTTCTAAAGCAAGACCTTGACATGCTAATTGCCTTTTTGCTTTTGGGGGCTTTTTTTTTTTTTTTTAAACTAGAGTCCGTTCAGGTGATGCTGAATGGTGTTTGCTACCTTAGAGCTTAATGGAAAGATGAACTATGTTCACATTCAACTGAAAAGACACATGGTAAGCTAGGGAATAAAAAGTACAGTAGGTTGCATGTATTTTAAAAGAAAAACAAAGAAGTAATCAATGTTTCTGTTGGAAGTCTTTGTCAGATAATATGAATTGGATTAATTAATAGAATCTTTGTCTTGTAACACTGTAATCCTACCCCAGCCTTATGCATATTTTAATTGCCATTAGTTTAATTTCCTGTTACTGACTAAACAGTAATTTTTATTGGATTTACAGAGATGTCATGAAAATTGTACCAGTCTGTGCACAAAATCTGCTTCTTCATCAGCTACTGCAACAGTGATGCTTTATCATTGTTTCTAAAGGTGCTTCAACCTTTAAAACAGCAGTCGTCCAGTTAGCGCGAATATGATTCTACAAGCTAGTTTGTATGCAATATTTTATTGCTTGAAATATTATATTAAAATTCCTCAAAAGGAAATAAAAGTTAATTCAACAAGAAGTTTAAGAGGATTGTAAAAAATGTGTAGTGTTTTTCCACTGGAATATGGTCTAAAATATTTGACCATGTAAAGTCTGAAAAGTTATATATTTTAGGTAATATGTTAGAACTCACACAATATATTATAAATACTTTCTAGTGTAACTATATACTGTTCTCAGACTTCAAAATATTTTATAAATGGATTAATTTTCTTCACTGGAATGACAATTGTGATTGTTTCTCTATTTGAGTTTAAAAAAATGCAAGTACTACATCTCAGCAGCTAAACAAGTTTTGTCTAAGTTTTCTTGCTTCCAGAATTCACAGTCCTTGTTTTATTTTCATGTAATATAAAAAATAAAAAACTTAAATTATTTTTATTCAAATCAAGTATATGTAAGAAAAAAAAATAAAGTCCTAATGTTTTTCCCAATAATAAACTGTTGCTGCTTGAAAAAAGTGACATTTTGTTAATGTTGTTGTTAATAAGGTATCTGAGATCGTGAGTGAAGTAATACTCTGGTTAAGGAATGCTAGGAATGTGACCAACCATTAAAGTTGTGCTTATTTTTTACAAAATATAAAGCCCTGATGCAGTGGAAGTGAAGAGGTAAAGCAAAAGCAGTTCATCTGACAACTTCAGTTCTGTACTTTCATGGGTAATTGTACCATATTAGGTGACACCATTTAATCTGTCTCTTTTAAACAGAGAAAGCCACATGACTAGTTATCAAGCATGCCTCCAGCTCTGGCTTTACCATGTGGCCAGATGGTTGGGCCTCATGTGACTCACACAGTGATGTTTCCTACCACCTGACGTGGCACGACTTTATTTTTTTTCTGATCATATGACGGGTATGCCTGATCACACCCAACGCCTTGCAAAAGAAGTTGATTTTGCAGAGAGGAGTACTGGGGGAGACTTGCTCAAGAGATGATGGGAAGCATGGGTCAAATGGAGACACCACAGTTCCTTCAGATGGAGGTTTGTTGGAGGGAGGCTGTGCAGGATGGTGGTGCTGACCTCCCTGCAGGCATCTCAAGAGCAGCAGCATCTCCCATGGCTCATGGGATTCAGAAGCCAATATGCCTGTGATGGGCTATTTTTTCACCTTTTCTTGAGGAAAGAGCTGCATGTTGTTTGCATGCAGGGCTCTTCTGAGGATTTAATGGCCATTGCCGTCCCTACTGCTCTTAGCAGGCAGGGAGACCCAGTGCAGGCAGGCTTTCACTGCTTCCCTTGGTTGGCAAAGAGGCTCTGGCAGCAACTAAAATACATGTGCAAAATCCCAAAGGGAAGGTTGCGGTCATTTGTGCATGTTCTATGATTCCTCTAGTGTTTAATATTGTGCTATGTATATTTTGCAGAAATCCCCTTCATTGTAGTTCCTAACTTGATGGATGGATACTCATTATTATTCTTTGCCTGCTATCTTTCAGCAGGTTTTCAGACCACATGTGATTGCTCCCATTGCAGACCATTGCTTTTTTTCCAGTCCTTGCTAGAGGTGACTGGAAGGTGTTGACATCCGAGATCCACTAAAGAGGAATTTTTTATAGAATCATTTTCATTCTAGCACAAGGCTGAAATTAGTGCAGATTTGCTGGATTCATGCACAGCAGATACTTCTACCAGTAGAAGTTTTGACTTTTAAAGCCAGTAATAAAAACAAAGGTACCTAAAATGACACATTTTTATACATAATGCCATCTCAGTTCATGAGGAAGATAAATAAAATGTCTGAACTACTTCAGTGTAGATGGAGTGATTTCATTGCTGGAGGTAAAGGCTTGAGCTTCCTTGTATTCTCACACCTGGGTCTCCAGGACAATCTCAGAAGCATGGTCTTCTGCAAAAGACGTCTCCTGGCAAGGTGCTCTTAGAAAATACCAGTTTCTGTTGCATGGTCAAGAAGCTCCATGTTCCTGTATATAATTTCTGAACAACAGTTAGCCAAGTTGTGTTCCTTATTGTGGACAACCTGCTCTCCTTGTAGGTTCCTACAATCTCTCATCTTGCAGACCCGGGACCCTTTCATTCTGCTTGGTCCCAGCCATCTTAGATTGGACAATTCACCAAACTGTCAGTAAAACTCCATTTTTGGAAATTTGTTAGGTTGTTCCTTTTCTCCTGTGAGAGTTTCCCTTCTGTTTACCAAGGCCACTGTACTTCTGTGTTTTTAGGTAGCAGGAAGGGTTTCATTCCAAATGCTCGGTGACATCCCTGACAGGTCTGTTGTTTGAGCTCACCTGTGCTTGGTGAACGAAAAATTCAGGACAGCCTGTGTAGAAGTATTTCAATTTCTAACTGTGCCTGCAGAAAATATTTTTGGCCAGGTGGTCCTGGGATGGGTATAGGCACAAAAAGAGAGCAAGAAAATTGGTGATGTGTACACAGCCTTTACTTTGTTTTTATCAACTATGGAGCAGAAGCAGGGCATCAGGGCTTTTTGCACCAGCACAAGGGTTGTGAATCCTTGTTGTAGCACAGAAAAAAGATAGGACCAGAGAGAGGGCAGTATGTAGCAACACCTGATTGGAGCAAGCGGAGTTGTTTTGGTGGACGTAGCTTTGTGCCTAACCATTGGTTTGGAAGTTTCCATTTCCAGATCCACATTTCTAAGCAGCGGGTGTCATGAAGGAGGCTCGTATTTCCCAGCTTCGCCCACTGCTGTCCCCCAGGAGGAATCCACCAGAGGTGATTGCAGGTGGGGGTCTTGCTTTTACAAGCTTCTTCCTTTTACAAAACAAATAAATTTCCTCCCACTCATTTGGGGATATAGCAGAAGAATTTGACTCTTACCTTTAGGCTACACATATCACGAGTTTTCTTCTCAGAAGTGACTGAATATTTTATTTCAGTTTCCTGTAGATACATTTATATTAAGGCATGCGTGTTTTCTCCCCCATAAGGAAAATAAAATTGCTATTGTTGACAAACTGGCAAAACTTTTGTCTTTAGCCACATAGAAATGGGATTGTGTCGCTCAGGTCATAGCACTCACCATTTGTAGCTGGTAGATTTTGTCCTTCCATCTCTTTCAGATGCAAGACTTATTTTACTAACAGGCTCCCTTGAACACAGCAAGGAACAAACGTGAATTAGCATCCACTTTGATCTGGAGGATTTTTTTTTTTCCTGGCACAGGCCAGGGAGTTTTCCGCTTGCTCATTAAAAGAGAGGGAGGTCACAAGAATTTTAGATATTAATGCCAAGGCTTTGCCCGTGGTGGAAGAAGCTGGTTTGAAGTCCCGGCGGGCAATTAATCTTCCCAAGCCAGTGAGTGGAATCCAATCGAAGTTTTTCCCCTCAGCTGCCACAGCAGAGACATGGATATACGGCCATAGCCATCGGAGCAGGCGCTAACGGGGCTGTTCCCAGGACTGCCCGAAGGTCACAACACACCCGACCACACAAGGTCAAGGATGAAAACGGGGGTTGTTTCTGTATTCTGAACGCACTGTTTTCCTCTTATTTTGAGTAAAGACCTGCCTCCCCACTTCTGGCAATAAAAGCTTTTGTCGTAGGGAAGAAGGGGCAGGTTGGGTTGGGGTGAGCAGAGCTGGTGTGTGAGAGTCCCACGTTAAAACACTGCTGCTTGCACTGTTTTGACGCAAAAGTACGTAAATAAAGTCCTGACTGATCCAAAAGTGGTGTTTTGCTCATTGTTTATCACCCTTTAAAAAAAAATCAGGCATTTCCAGCCCTGGCAGCCTGTGATTATATTCCCAAACGGATTCCATGTCTGTAACCATCTTGCACTGAGATGCTGTTACGTCTCCTTGGACACAAAAACATAATATCCTGTAAACAATTTGCAACCCAGGCAGACAGCAGTCCCCTGGTTCCCCCCATGCATCCCCTGGCTGGTGGCCGCAGCCCGGTGGAGGTTGGGCCCCTTGCACAACATCCAGCTCTCTGCTGGAGCTTCTCTGCCAATAGTACTTTTCCTTTGCTGGAACATCTTCTATTACGCATATAATTCATATCAGTCTCTGACTGCTACCACTGTGGTGTTTTTCTACTGACATTCATTTTTAAGAGGGAACAAAGCAGAGGACATCATTTGTCACCATATACATTCATGGGCTACGTGCCTCAGTGCTGCATTCGAGTCCCTCCCTGCTTCCCTGTCCCTCCTCGTCTCAGAAAAAGGAAAACGGAGCAGAAGGGGAGGTTGGAGGCATGGAGCAGTGTCCATGCGAGAGGCCAGGCAGCCTTGGGCTCTTCAGACCCGCAAAAGCCAGCAGGGGCAGGTACAGAACTGGCCTGCAACACTGCAGAGGGTGCAGGAAGACGGCCCAGGGCACAAGCCACACCAGCTCCTCCTGTAAGACCCAGCAGCACTGAACAAAACTTCAGGCTGGCAGATTTAAAACAAAGCACTCAGTTAGAGAAGCTTTGGATATGTTGTAACAAGGATCAGGCACTTGGAGAGCAGCCCCCTCCTGGCACAGCCTGGGCAGGGGCTGCATGCAGCGGGGCAGGAGGGCCGCCATCAGCCCACCACATCTCCTCAGACTCCAGAACCGCCAGCCCTTGTTCTGGGAATGGCATGGCCAGCCTGCAGTAAAATTCCCTATTTCTCAGCAGCTTCTTGGCACCCAGGTGGCCACATTTCCCTGCTCTTAGGAGGTGCTGATGCCCACAGTGCTCCTGATGTGTTTACTCGCTGAAGGAAACCAGGTGTATCTTCACCACCCACATCGTCCCCTGAAAGGTTGTCCCTTCCTTGCCCCCTTACCTATCCCTCCACGTGTTTCTGGTTCCCAACCCTGACAAGCACTCTGTGTCAGCCCCATCACGCTGGGCAGATGATTTCCCCAAGGGTGAGGGACACTACTGGCATTCTTGCTGGAGTCTCCAATGGCGATGCACTGGTCTTCTGCATGGAGCTGATCGAGACCTATTTGCTACAGACCCAAATTTGTTATTAATGGACTTTTCCCCATTATCCTGCACTTAACTTCAGCCAAGGCAGGTCTTTTGTCAGCACAGTGTGGAGTGGGACTTGGCTTGGTTGCATTTGGAAGGAGCCTACCAAGCTGTCACAACTGCCGTTGGGTCTGCCAATGCAAATGTTCTTCTGAAGTGGCTTATCAAATTCTGGCTTGATTACATCTTTGAAGACACATGGCCTTGATTTCTCAGGCAAAATATCTGGGTGATACCCCAGATCCGGGTGGGTTTCTGCAACAGTCCAGCTGTACTCTCTGTGGGGTCATTGCCAGTAAGGAGGTGCGCAGGACATCAACCCCCTTTAGGTGGGTTGGTCTGTCCTGCAGCCCAACCTTCAGTGAAGTGTAATCCCAAAGGCAAAGCAGTGCTGCTCATGTAGGAGATACTGGGGAAGTGACAGAGCTGATAACTCTTGATAACTCTTCTTCATGATTGCAGGCTTACAAGGAGCAAAAGTCATCAAATTCCATGCATTTTTTTTTTTTCTGAATGGGACCGGCATCAAACCACCTCATCTCCCTGCTACAGTCTGCTGAAATCAGGGCAGGAAACCAGAAGCCCACAAGAACAAACTCGGGATCATTCATCTCAAGGCCACTCACCACCACAGGGCTTCCTCTGACATTTTGGAGGCCGTTACACAAGGAGATCCTGGAGTGAACCAGGGACTGGGCTGATTAGATCAGTCCTAGCAAACTGGAAGGAGCCAGAATCCACGCCACAAGTCAGAGACATGCCTGACAGCCTCCCATGGCGTGCAGTTTGCCCCATGTAGAACAAAGTTGCACTGATGGAAAACCTCCCCCTTTGATAGTGCTGCTCACATGGTAGCCAGCCTGGAAACTTGGCTCCATGCAGTCTCGGCTGATCAGCTGCTTTGTGAGCACAACCTCGGGATGCACGTTTGCAGCTCCAAGAAGCAGAGAGAGCCCAAAAAACAGAGCTTGCAGTGCTGCTGCTGGGAGCCCTGTGCTCAAGTCCAGCTCACCCCAGCAGAATTTCTGCTCACCTGCCTGTCCCCTGTCACCCTCATGGTTCTTGTTCAACCCCAGCAGTAACCTACAGTCTCTGAAGATTATCTGTGCTTCAGGGCATGTAAAATCCAACCAGTATCTAACAGGGCAAGTTCAACCTTTTTGCTCAGCTGGGAACAGTGTCAGCAGGGCTGCCTTTTGCAGCCAAGGATGTGTTTGACTGTAGTGCTGGCTTTGATCCGTACGTAGACAGGGATGCTGGATAGGAATTATTGCTTGCTCCAGCAATCATAATACCACTCAGCATGGGATTAATATTTGATTCAATGAATTACTTTGAAATTATTTTGTTTTAATACGTTGGAGTGGGAGGAGAATATTCTCAAAGAGATGAGAATAAATCCAAATTAAACAGCATGCGTAGCAATGCAAAGTAATTTTTCTGGGACCGTATGTGAGCTGGGGCCAGATTTTCAGCCCCAGTTTCAGCTCAGGTCCTCAGACCAAGCGTTGCTTTGAGCTCTTGATCCTCAGGAGTTCCTGTGCTATAAGGAAAGAGTGACCTTCTGCTTGCTGTGTTGGGAAATATTGCCCAGGACTTGGCAGTTGGAGTGCTGTATGCCATCACGCAGAAAAAAGATCTCCTTCCACTCCTGTCTTCCCTCTCCTGTTGGGGGTGAGAGCATGGACTGGATGCCCAGAGAATTTAGGAGCCTGTTTTATCACTCGTGTTTCAGCCCCAAATCATGCTCAATATCCACCCCCCTTGCTGTTTAACTTGCCTTTAGTGTGCCATTTTCAGGTGAGAACATCTCTGAGGACCTTGTGCATCGCTGCTGTGCCCACACAGATTTTCTCAACCATGCTGGTGTTAAGCAGCTGCCACATGCTACCTTCCAGACATCACCCAGGGCCTGCTGGCCCTACACTGGTCCCTCCTGGCCAACGGAGGCCACAGAGCTTGTCAAGGAATTAGTGCCAAGAGCCTGCCTGTTCCTGGCCCAAGGACGTCCCCCAGTGCCCTTCAGTTTGTGGCTGTGGATGCAGCATCAGTGCATGAGGAGGAACAGGCCTTTGTGTGCCCCAGCATGGCCGTGGGGGCCACTCCTGCACTCACTGCAGAGCCAAATCCGGTGTGAGGGGCTCAAAAAAAGAGGCAAGGCAGCCTCCACTGGCTGATCTCCGAAGATCTTGAGGCTTACAGGCTTAATTCCTGACGGGACTTGTCACGGCAATGCTTTGTCCCTTTGTTTTCGCAGGAAGTTTCTGATTCCCAGTCATCGCTAACTGCTGTGGCAAGGGAGGAAAGTGAGTCATGGCATTTCCTACCGGCCCAGGGAGATATGCAGAGAAACGACCTGAGAGGGGCTCTGCCCAGACAGCTGAGCGCCGGGCAGCGAGGAAGAAATCAGGCCAAGAGCTCCCGGGTTCATTAGCACGGCTGCAAATTAATTGCCCGCACCAGGAACGGATATAAACACGTTTCCCCCGTGGGCGATCACTCTAGGAGGGATTGGCGCTGCCTTGTCAGAGGCCGGGATTAGACAGGGCCAGACACATTTTATAGCTTCCACTTCCAAAATTTACCACACGGACAAGGCAGGGGAGGAAAGCGGATGTGTGCAGAGGGAAGATGGATGTGCCCGTTTCCCCTTGCTCACCCCTCCGCCTGCTCTCTGGGAACCGTGGCCATTTTCCAGGAGCTGTTTGGCCTGCCGAGAGGGGACATTGCAACAGCCCACCACCTGGGGCTGAGGCTGGTGGCATTTTATCTTCCTGAGCTGTCCTCTCTGTTCCCTTAGGCAGCCGTTTGCTGCTTCTTCTTTAACCAAAATCAACTTTTTTGCTTTCAAGCTTAAGAAATGAAGGAGGAAAACAAGTCACTGCTGCATGAGGGAGAACAGCCCTCCTGTCCCGCCAGCCCCTCCCCATATACATAAGATTTCCAAAAAGCTGATGATGGGTTGGGAGGGCCTACGCTCACCCTGCAGGGAGGATGATGGTACCTTTTGTGCTAACAAAAATGGGAGGAAGCACAAATTGCTCAGCCTGGATAGAGACAGGGACTGGGAGGGAAGGGCTGCCTCCAAGGGCCAATTGCTCACAGGCATTTCCCATTTCTAATTTCTCTTGCAAACTGGCTGGTTCCTCCTTGTGCAAGGGCACGTGAAGTAGGGGAAATACTGCTGCGCAGGTTTCATTTTAGTGGGTGCTGCAGGCTCTGCACAGGTCATGCAGGAAAAGGTGGAGAACCAGCATTACGGGGCAGGCAGCGAACAGGGGCCAGAGCAGCTCTGGGGATGAGAGCACATGAATGTGGTACTGTCTTCAAACCACCCCTCTGTCTGAGAGATCACCCCTTCCTGGGGGAAATCCCACCTCTCGTCAAGAGGTTTTGTAAAAGCTCACCTTTCAGACCTGTGACATGGGGCTTGGCCCCAGCTCTTTTCTCCTTTTGAAGGTTTGCTCCAGATTAAAGGACTGAAGAAATAACCTTTCATATTACAGATCTAGCTGCTCATGTACCTCAGAGCCACTGCTTTCTGCTGGGAGTTCACCCGTGGAAGGTGACAGCTTTTCACCACATGCAGGGTTCAGATGCCAAGGCAAGAAATACCTCTGCATCAATAAACACGTTTCCAGAGCGCCTCACCCAGGAATCCTTCACATCCCTAACTGCCCTGATCCCATGAGATGTCTTAGCCCTATATAAATACACACACAGGCATGTATGCACATACAGATGACTATAGTGTAGGGAAGAAAAAAATTGGGACTTTGCTTAGTTTTGCTTCATGTTATTTAACACAATGTTCCTGTGAGAGGAGACATTTGGGTTTCTCTTTTAATCAAAAGAGAATTACAAAGAAGGTACATTTTTAATAGAGATGGAGGGTGTATTAATTTCTCTCCCACCTGTATTTCTCTCCCACCTTATAAAAGCCTGTAACACTGAGTATTGATACCATTATTTTTCTGGTGGGGTTACAAATTTTTATTCAAAATGAAATAGATCAAATAAAACCAAGCAGCTAACAGAATATTATGTCTGCCAAGTAACCTGTGGCTGAGACTCACTTTTTGCACTGATGCATGAAATGCCCTGTCTGTACTGATGCCCTGTCTAATCCCTGTCCCTCCTCAGCAATCTATTTTAGGCAAGGATTTTTTTTTTTCTGCATGAAGTCGTGCCCCACTGAAGTCTTTGAATTCCCTGAGGCCAAAATTCTACCATCTGATTTTGGGTTGTCGCTACTGAGCAAGGGAGTGTGAGATGGGTTTGCTCTGGATGCTGCCTCCCCTGGTGCAGCCACAGAAGACTTCCCTCCAGCAGGACCCCAGCCACTGTGTGAGCGTGACCCAACCCCCTCCCGTCTCATTGGAAATCTTCATGGTCACTTTGTGATGACCGTAAAAAACTCATGATTTTCAAGTGTTGATAATAAACCCTGAAAAAGAAGGGATCTAATTTTCTGTCTGTTAATTCATTTTTCTAATGACTGGCGTGAATGCAGGCTGTTGATGAACCCCGCTGGAAGGCAGGATGGGGTTCCATCAGAAGTGCTTCCCCATGGTCCCAGGTACCAGGGTGTGGGTGGGTTTGACCTTGGGGTGTTCAGTGCAGCGAGTGCCACCTTTTGGCCCCCTGAGCACTCTGCAGGGAGGTCAGGCCCCATCACCTGGGTCTGTAGGCACTGGGCTGCCCATGGTGAGGATGCACTGAGGTGAAGAGCAAAGCATCATCAAAACCATAGATTCATTAATGTTGGAAAAGACCTCCAAGATCATCTAGTCCAACTGTCCCTCTACCACCAATATTGCTCACTAAACCATGTCCCTAAGCACCACATCTACCTTTTCCTTAAACACTTCCAGGGATGATGACTCCACCACCTCCCTGGGCAACTTGTTCCAGTGTTTGACTACTCTTTCTGAGAAGAAATGTCTTCTAATTTCCAACCTGAACCTCCCCTGGCGCAACTTGAGGCCATTCCCTCTTGTCCTAAAATCATTGTGGCAGGAGGGAGAGGAGCTGTCTCTTACATGTACAGGATGAAGGCCAGCTACAGTTCACACAAAACCAAAAGTGTCCAAGAAATATTTCTGAGCTCTGCTCTGCTGTGCTTCATTTGTGAGGTTTTGGTACGACAAGACTTTCCCTTGCCTGATCGCAACAGAATGCTGTGTCACGTCAATAGCCCCATGGGGACTGCTCCAGAAAAGGGTAGAAGCTGGGGCTTGGGCCCACCATCAAGGGCGAAGTGCCTGACAGCTAGCCCCAGAACTGCACTTGCTGAGTGTACTTAGCCCCCAGATTTCCCACCCAGAGCTGTTTCCTGCCAGTCTTCATCTGTACAAGAGGACTCACAAAATCCATGAGACAGAGACTGCACCTTCAGGTCATAAGGCACCATCAGGATTTAGATAATGATCCAGAATGTGGGAGACTCTTTTGCAATTTTTGCCTGGAGCATCAAATATTACACATGTCCTGGGGAATTATCTGCACCCTCAAAGTCATAACTAAAGGTAAAGAGTGAGAAGGCACTGGAAAGTGTCTGTGGCAATCAATGCTGTCTCTGTCTCATTCATAATTATGTGGCTGTTCAGCAAAAGCCTTTCACAGAGCTAGACTTGCATCAGGGTAAAAACAACAAGCAAAATGCACGAATGCCATTCCTAAACCTTTGGAAAGCTTCCTTTATGGATTCGTACAAAATCCAGGGGTAACCTTTTATACAACTGATGGAGCAATTCACGCTGATGCCTCACACCTTAGAGACCAGACTACCTGAGGTGGGTCTCAAGTTAAGCAGCTGACCACTGAAATACCCCAAACCACCATACACAATTAGAAATATTGGGCTGATCTTCATAACATTGTAGAGGAGGGAGGAACAGAAGAAAGCAGTGGAAATATCTAACAGAAATGAAAGAGAACTAGAGTAATCCTGTTCTGTTTCTGTTTGGAGGGCAAGACCAGACAAGCCAGAAGTGAACAGGCTTGCTGGTGAGAGAGCGAGGAGAAACAGGAGAGCCAAATTGTATTTGTATATGTGTCAATCAGTTTGGACAAATGTTCAGCAGTCTTGATACCGAGACAAACCAAACCCTGCAGAGGAACTTTTTTTTTTTTTTTTTTTTTAAATCACTGAAGGGCCAGTTTAAAAGCCAATATGGTCTGGAAATAATCAGAAAGATATTATTTCCTGGTTCCCGTGGGAATGTGAGCAGGGATACCCTGTACCAGTTGCTGTCAGCAGCAGCTATTCTGAGAAGATCCCGAGCACCAGGTTAGAGCAATCCAGGCTGGGAGCACAGGGGCTCAAAGAGCAGCTGAGCCCAGTTGTCCAAGTTAGCCTGTTACGGATGTCATCGCTCTCTTCCGTAGGCTGCAGGTGGAAAAGGAGCCACCTAAGTTAACACCCCGCTGCGTTTGTGAAATGCCATTTGTAAAATCCTGCCAAAAAGCAGAACAGCTCCGACTTGCATAACTTGAGGTACCCGTGTTGGTCTTCATTGGGTTGACTTTGTTCTGAAGTGTTCAACACACTGCCCTGTGGAAAGGTTTATGGAAGAAATAGTCTTCCTCTGCAACAGGTGGGAGGATGGTAGAGGAGAGCATCTCGCTGGGAAAGCCCAGCTTGGCTGCAGGCCCACGGGAGGCTGCCTTGTTTCCCATTCCTGTTTGGAAGGACTCCAGCTGTCCTTTCATTTTTTTTTCTGCTGAATTACTTTTTTTTTAAAAAGCCATATTTTTGTACTTTTTTTTTTTTTTTTCCCCAGGAGGTGCTAAATTTTAATTAGAAAATTGGAAATTGAAAAAGGTTAGGCTGGTTATTATTGTTATTATTTATTATTATTATTATTAAAAATATGAGGTTAAATGAAATATTTACTGTAGGTACCCGGGCAAGCAGCAACACCAAGCATGTTTAACCTCAGCAAACAGAATTGGTCTGGGCTCCCTCTCCCTCTCCTCCTGGGCTCCTGCTGCATTCTGGAGCTTGGAGGGCTGCACCGCAGCTGGTGGTGGGACCAGGGGAGAGGCTGTTGGGGAAAGGAGGAGACAGAGAGGTCAGAGTCAAAAAGGCAGCAAAAGTTAACTTTACTGTTGGACTTTGAAAAAAAAAATCTGGCAGGTGCCCTGTGTCCCTGCCGGTGGGCTTCCTCCTTCAATGCTCCTTCCAGGCTTTGTCCTAGTGTCTCCAAGGGAGAGTCCTTCTGTGGCACACCATCTCCTGTCACATTTGGCTCTGGAAACCCTCAGGATGTCCACAGGTCACCCATGGTGTAGCAAGCTGGAGATGCAGGCCTGCAAGTGCCCCATGTAGCTTCAAAGCATTCATGTTGCACACTGTGTTAAAATGCAGCCTGCCCCATGCTGCTGGGCACTGCCAAAAAGCAGTGGGCTTCTACAGGGCAGTGGTGGTGATGAGCATCTTCAAGTGGGCTGCTGGACACTTGGACATTAAGGAAATTTAGATGTATATGGGCACGAAAGGCATAAAGCTGCTGTTCAGTGGCCTTCCTTGGTATGTCTGTGCTTCTAGAAGAGGAGTCCCAGGGACAGGACACAGCTCTTCTTATTACCACCATGGACATGATCCTCAGGCTACAGCTCCGGCTTTAAAAAAGCTCTCTGGCTTTAAAAAAGAGAAGACAAATTCCCAAGCAGACATCCTCAAATAAGCAAAAGTTGCCCCTGTTTTCCTTTGACGATGGATGAGCAACCATGAGCAAGGTTTTCCCCATGGTCCAGCCTGTCTGTGAATTTGTGCAGCAAGAGCCACCATTAGTCATGATGAGGCAGCTCTTGTTTCAGTGGAGATGGGGATTTTGAGGGGATTTTGAACACATGACAGGTAAGCAGCACTGAGGAATAATTGTCACATGCAGGGTGCTACTTCTGGAAACTTTCTCTCCTCGGTGGCCACGTTCCTTTATCTTCCTTGATTCAGTGATTCAAAACTCCCGTTTCCCTCTTTATTCTGACTTGCACATGGCATTTCATTTCCATTTCTGCTTCCAACCTCTTTTATGACTTTGGTCAAAACTGTTCAATGTCATTCTTTTGTTTCCTCTTTCACTCAGTGCCCATCACATCCTGTCTGGACCCATACATTCAAAAGGATACTTCATTTTAATTTTAAATGTGGGTTTGGGATCAGATAATGAGAGTTTTTATATTAAATATGATCTTTTGTTATGCAGTTGTACAAAAGAACTAGTCTCTAGTGTCAAGGAGTCGCAGAAGAATGTAAGTTATGAGGGACTTTGGGAGGTCATCTGGTCCAGCTCCCTGCCCAGAGCAAGTCATTTGATGGCCACAAGATTTTGTCAGTATTAATAAATGACCCTTGTCATTCCTGGTTAGCTTTTTCATTGTTTGATTCTCCTTTACTTTATGCAGCTGATACCCACATGTAGAAATGAATATTTCTGATCTCTGAGAGAGGGAGAAGAACCCTACTCCAAGTAATGGCGCAGTCAAAGACAAACACAAATAATTCATCCATTTTTCACTGCTTGGCCTGAAAGAGATGAGTTCCTCTGTTTTCTGCTCATTGCCATCCCACTGATGACTTGTGCATTCAACATGCATCATCCAGGATGTCAAAAGACCAGGACATGTCCAAAGTGGAAATTCCTTCTAGTGTCGTTAGAGGATTACCAGACACAGCTCAAAGGTTAGTATTGTATAATTGCACCCACAGGGGAAATGGCAGTACTTTACCAGCCAGGCAGAAGCACCAGAGGATGTCATATTGCCCAACTGCCTCCCCACCCACCACAGTCCCAATCCCATAGCAGCTAAATTTACAGCTAAGACAACGAGCAGTGAAACAGACTAAGAGAGCTGATGTCTCATTTGTCATCACGGGGCGCTAGTGCCTCTGGACCCAGCTCCCAGCAGATACCAACTGGGCGAGCTCTGTTTGTGGGTTTTGGTGGGGTCGTGCTAGTTCATGCCAGCTGATGACTTGTTGCACTGAACTGTCCGTGCCTGAGCACAGGAGACAGGCTGGTGCTGGTTATCTTTGCAAGGAGAAGGCTTAGAAATCTGGGCCTGTTTGCCCTCTCATTTTCAGTAAATCAGGACTACTGAAATCATGCAAATTCTCACCTCATTTGCATGCAATTCACCTCACTAGACATTAACTTAAAGTAGTATTTCACTAGGGCTGTACCTGGTGTAAGAGCACAATTTAGCCTTGTGGAGCCACACAACTGTACTATAGAGTCTGGGGAAGAGAAAAGCCCATTTTCAAAATGAAAAAGCAAACCCAACAAAGCAAACAAACAAAACCCCAACAATCTATATAAATCAGTAAATCTGAGTTTCTCTAATGCACTATCTTGTACTTGACACTACTCTTTGAAGCATATATACTTTTAAACCACAGATATTTAGGTTAAGCCTATGAAATTTTAAGTAGGTATATAGCATATAGTGTAACTATGAAGATAGATAATTTTCTTAGTAAATAAGAAAGTATTTATAAGCTTGTGTCCACAACTATACATACATTTTTAGAACATAATTCTTGTATTTTGGAACATTACATCAGCATGAGGGAACTGGAAAACTTAGTTCAGCTTCACCGAATTACAATGTTTTATATAAGCCACCCATTCAGTTTAGCAAACTTTTTAAACTTCTGTTTAAATCCCGTTTGCTCCAAACTTTGATTTCTGTTCACTTTCCTTCAAGTCAAGCACAAGCTTAGCAGCTTTAGCTTTTCCAAATCAGTGCCCAGGACAGCAGGTGACAGCTCCAGCTCTCAATGAAACTGGAGCCCAAGACTATTTCTGTGATCTTGTTACCCCTAAAATTGTTTTGTCCAGCTCCAGGTGGGCATTTCTTTAGCAGCCCCCTGATGAGTTGTTTATAGCCTTGGAGCCTCCAGTGCCAATGTCTGTCCCTTCTCCAACCACCCCCAGCTTGTTGTCCCCATTTTCAAGGCTGTCTATGAGGCTGGTTCTCCTGAAAGCTGCATCATTATCCTGAGCAAATATTTCATTCAGTACAGAATAAGTACCATCTATATAAAAATTATGGGTTTACAGAGCAAAGAAAAATAAAATAAATCAAGCAATAGCCACCATGGTTGCTAGAAAAATCTGCTGCTACAGCTGAATGAGCTAAAGGAAAACTCAAGGCAGGCCAAGACACGTTTGAACAAAGCCTGGCAAGTCCTGAGGGCTTGCAGAGAGAAGATGAAGCCTGAGGCCTTTTACTAGCAATGGCAGTGCTGAATTTAGTGGGATAAAAGGTGACAGAAGAATGAAAGCATTAAATAGGCCTGGTGCCCAGACTGACTCTTGAGAAACAGCACTAATAACCTCTTGTTATCCTGATAATTCCTCTGTCAGGAGACCCTGTTTTAGGACATGAAGCACTATATCAAATGTTTGCTTAAAAAGAGACAGAATAGCTACTGCATTATACTTATGTGAGAAGTCCATTATCTACTGAAAGGTGTACAATTTGTCAAATGCTTTATGACTTAGATAAGCCACAATTTTAGCTCTTGACTTTGATTATCCTTTTCCTTCCAAGTTTGTTCCAAGATCTTAAGTGCTATGGCCCAAACAGTGGGCTGATTGGCAGCAGGATCCTTTATCTCCTCTTTCAAAATAAAGATTTTTTTTTTGACAATGTTTTTCTTTCATATGGAGAAAGTGGGATTCAGCTCACCAAGCTGGAGGTCTGCAGTGTGGAAACCTATCCCTAATAGAGGCTCTGTGGGCTCTCTGTATAGGCAGGGGGGAGAAAGAGGGATTTCAGGGCAGTGATTCATCTGTCTTTAGATATCTGTTTTAAGATGAGATGATAGTTTCCCTAGAAGTGCCTGGTTTTATCCAATGGCTGCAAAAGGTGTTGTAGGTGCATGATTTTTGGTCTGTGAGCTGTGAAACATAAGAAAGTGGCTTATAAAATAGATGTAAACTTAGTACGAATTAAGTGCCTTTTAGAAATTCACAAGCACATTCGTACATGCGCTGTAACAAACAACATGGGGAAAATGGGGATAGTGAATAAACCCTGGCTGTATATTGTTTTTGCTGGTTCTCAGTAACTGAAAAATATTTTGGTGAGAATATGTCAGAAGACAGTGATTTTTGGAAAGTATTGGGTGATCTTTGGATTCAGCAAGGTTGATCAATATGACACTAGGTGGCATTGTATAAATACATATAAAGCTTTGTGCTTTTATCTTTCTGTTTCACAGAAATGATCAGGTATGAAAATCTCACTGAAATGAGTGGGTTTTGTTCACTGATTTTTGTTCTCTGTTCATTGTAGTGTGGGATTTAGCATCACTGAAATATGTGGAGTAGTCCAGAGATACATTTCATGGTTTCATCTGCTGATGGGAATCTGCAGCTCACAGTCCTTTTATTCACACACGATATCTACTACCAAACAACAGTATATTCTAGAATATAACAGAGAACATATTCAGCCCTCACGGCTTCTTATCTTATCTAAAGGTCTGACTGGTTCAGTCCCAAGGTGGCCAATGAGTTTCTGTGAATCACCACAATTCATTGAACATCCCTTTTCCGATATATATTTCAGCTACTTGTTTTTAAGAACACTTCTCAGAAAGGTTGTGCCTCTCAGGGATAACATCAGGACTGTGTGATGGCTCCTTTTCTTGTAAATGGCATTGAAATACCAATAAATTCAAACATGAGGATATTGATGGGTCATACACATCACAGGGGGGAATTTATCTGCTTATTGTCACCAGTGGGAGACTGTGGGGTGTCTGGAGTGTGAAATTTTTCAGTAGGACCATTCCCACACTGGCAAACCAGGAGGGCGATGAGAGATGTGTTGTTTTAAAGGTACCAAATGAAACATTTTTTTTGGAAGCATGAAGATTTCACAGCCTGTTCTGAACACTGAGGTGGAAAAGACCTTAATAAAGTGCAGAAGACCAAATTCTCTTCATTGCTCAGCCTTTTTAGGCAAGTGCAGGTCTTGGGGAACACATTTCTATGCATGCCCAGCTATCAGCCTGAC
Organism: Cygnus atratus; assembly: GCF_013377495.2. NCBI lineage: Eukaryota > Metazoa > Chordata > Aves > Anseriformes > Anatidae > Cygnus > Cygnus atratus. Next base: position 200,545,522 of record NC_066362.1, on the reverse strand, counting down.
CACTATGGGGAGATGGGCTCTGATGATACAGTGCAAAACTGACTGGAGCCAACAGAAGGAAGTCTTCACCAGCCTTAAGCCTCACTACCTTAAGGTAGGAAAGCTTTCGTATCTTTTCTGGTACTCTGAAGTGCTTACACACTGATGTGCAGCATGGCTAACAAACAGGAGGAATTGGAGGTCTGCATGCAGTTGCAGAGCTAATATCTCATTGAGATCACAGTGACATGGCGGGACAGCTCACACATTTGGAGTGCTGCAAAGGTTGAATACAGGAAATACTGTCTTTGGGAAAGACAGGCTGGGAAGGTGAGGAGGAGTCATCCTCCATTTTTTTTTTGAGAGTATGGGGAACATGGGGGGCTGTGCCTTGAGCTGGGTGATGAACCATAATCTGAGAGCTCATGGGTCAGGATTAGAGGCTGGTGTTGTTGTGGATGTCTGCTAAAGGTGACCTGATCAGGAAAAAGCAGTCAAGGCTTTCCTTAGACAACTGCTGAACTGCTGGGCTAAAAAGTCCATCAGTTAGTGGGGTACCCCAGGAGCTGATACTGAGGCCAGAATTATTTATCTTTAACAACCTGGATGGTGGGACAGGCTGCACCCTTGGCAAGTTTGCTGGTGATCCAAAACTGGGAGGAGTCCTTGACACACCAGATACACCAGAGTTGCAGTTGTGCCACAACTCAGAGGGACCTTGACAGGATGAAGAAATGGGTGGGCAGAAGACTCATGAGTTCAGCAAAGAGATCTACCCTAGGCCCAAGTACAAGCTTAGGGCTAACTGCAGTGTAACCTTGCAGAGGAGGACCTGGGAGTTCTGTTGGACAACAAGATGAAACTGAACCAGAACGGTGTCCTTGAAGTGAAGGAGGACACCAGCTTCCTGGGCTGCATTGCCAGAAGGTTGATGGAGCTGGTCCTTCCCCTGTACTTAGCACTGGTCAGGCTGCACCTGGAGTGCTGTGTGCCCAGTTCTGGACTGGGCAATACAAGAGAGACATGGACATAGTGGAGAGTCTGGCAAAAAGCCATGAAAGTGGTGAGGGGCTTGGAGCATCAAGGAGAAGCTGAGAGAGCTGGGGTGGTTCAGCCTGGAGAAGAGAAGGTTCAGGGGGATCTTACCAACAGCAGCATGGCTAGCAGGGCGAGGGAGGGGATTGTCCCCCTCTCCTCTGCTCTTGAGAGACCCCACCTGGAGCCCTGTGTTCAGCTGTAGGGCCCCCAGCACAACAAGATCATGGAAGTATTAGAACGAGTCCAGAGGAGGGCCACGAGGATGACCAAGGGGCTGGAGAACCTCTCCTGTGAAGACAGGTTGAGGGAGTTGGGGTTGTTCAGCCTGGAGAAGAGAAGGCTCCAGAGAGACCTTACAGCGGCCTGCCAGTACCTACAGGGGGCTACAGGAAAGCTGGGGAGGGACTCTGTCAGGGGGTGCAGGGAAAGGATACGGGGCAATGGCTTTAATCTACAGGAGGGGAGATTTAGATTGGATATGAGGAAGAAATTCTTCGCTCGGAGGGTGGTAAAGGACTGGTACAGGTTGCCCAGAGAAGCTGTGGATGCCCCATCCCTGGAGGTGTTCAAGGCCTGGTTGGATGGGGCTTTGAGCAACCTGGTCTGGTGGGAGGTGTCCCTACCCATTGCACGGGTGTTTTAATTAGATGATCTTTATGGTCCCTTCCAGCCCAAACCATTCTGCGATTCTCTGATTCTATGATCTTATTGGGGGCGTAAAGAAGATAGAACCAGGCTCTTCTCAATGGTGCCCTGTGACAGAACAAGATGCAACGGACGCTAACTGAAACAAGGAAATTCCATTTCAACATAGGGAAATGCTTTTCCACTGTGAGGGTGGTTAGGCACTATTGCAGGTTGCCTGAGAGGTTGTGGAGTCTCCAGCTGAGGAGATATTCAACACCTGCTGCACATGTCCCTTAGCAACCTGCCTGGCTTTGGGAAGGGCCTTGGCCTAGGTGATCTTCAGAAATCCCTTCCCACCTCAGGTGTTCTGAGACTCTGTGAGCAGCAGCCTCTCTGCTGGTCTGACAGAGCTGAGCCAGTAGCTCAAACCTCTAATTTCATGAACATCTGTAACTATTTTAAGCAGGGAAGAGTGATCTGTGCCCTGCAGGACTGCCCCAAAGTGGTGTTCTGTTGCTGAGGGAGAAAAGTGGCAGACGTGCAGTCTCATTTTTGGGAAAAGGCTGGTTATATCCAGAGCTACGTTTATTGCTGTAGGCTAGCATATAAATACTTGGTCCTGCTGGAGTGTGTAAAAGGAGGAATTGGCTTTAGGTCTTTAATGTGCTTTTGATACTTGGACTGAAACTTCTCGTGCTGGGGTGATTTCACACAAGAAATATTTTAAGGTTCGATGGCTAACTAAACAGTATATTTGATAATTGAACTGCTGTGCCGTGTTAGTAGTACTGCTATTAAACACAGGAAATTTATTTGTCTTCAGACACTTGAAGCAGCAGGCTGTCTGGGACTCATCCTAAAGTCCTGTACATCCATGCAACCCGAACAAACAAGCATGGGGATTGCAGTTAGGAACCTGTGTGTGTGTTAGGAGAAAGCCGTCCTTGCTCACCCTAAGGGACCTGCAGAGGCAGACCAAGCTACCATGATGGCATTGCTCAGAACGTGGGAAGTTTATGGGGGGGTGGGGGGAGGAAAACACAAAAAAAATCAAGTATTATTTTTCTCTTTGTTGATTCTATTATCTTTTAAATACATGTTTCAAAACTTCCAAAACCATCTTGATTTAAAAAAAAGAAATTATATTCCGTGTCAGTGTCATAATTCATACTCTTTAAAGCAATTCAATGGTTGTAGAAAAATAGCTTTGGTAGGTGGTGGTTTACAGCGTGGTTTTCACAAGATGAAAATAAACCAACCAAAATATTAAAAAGATAAATTTCTGGTCAAGCTGAACCCTGTAAAACAGTCTACTTTTTCTTTATTTTATTTTAAAAGCTGGAATTCTCTAGAGGAGCACTGAATGCTGTAAGGATTAACAGACCTTAGTAATCAAACTGGAAAAGATTCCTGTGCTTGCATGCCCTCCCCAAAAGTACTTTTTAGCCAATAGAGTCTGTTTTACTGTGTTAATGGCTTATTGTTCCTATTTCACAGGAGACAGTAGGGATACGAAAGTGTGTTGAGATCATGGGGCAATAGAACTCAGTATATTAGCACAAAGACTGGTTATTTCTATCTTTAATAGCTGGGGAGAATGGTGCAACATCTGTTCTTTGCGACTATGGAAAGTATTTGGTCAACCTGCCAGTTAGCGATTATTGCATTGTACCGACAAGAATGAGCGTCACACGATTTCAGACATATGGAAGGTGCCTGTTGGGGTGAATTGCAATCTGAGTTGCAGAGCTGAGCCAAAAATTCACAGTAAATCATTTATATGACAAATCTGGATTCCCTTCTGCCTGTGGAATATTCTGTCTCCCTTAACTGCAATATCCAATTCCTTCCTTGCAAAAGGAAGCCCCTAGAGTGCTTTGGGCAGAAACAAGGGGTCTCGGGCTTTTCTCTGGCCATGCCTTTGTGATTCACATGTAGGGATCACCTGCACATTGGGCAAAATAATCATCGTGGATGTCCATGAATTGATTCTCCATTTCCCCAGTTTATTTTGTGATAGAGCTGTTAAATAGTCACCATCTTGGTGCACATTTATTTTCAGAAATAATAGCAGAGTTAGTTTGCCAATAATTGTGCAGTGGTTGCTGTTTCTCCTAGAGCTCCGTGTCACATTGTTACGTGGTCACAGAAACAGCGTACCTGGCAGTTGGTGCACCTGAGGGGCACAGGAGAAGAGAAGGTGCAGGACAAAAACATCCTAACCCACAGATGCTCCTTGAGAAATGGACCCTTGCGTAAACTTGCAGAGTTCTCAGCCTTCCCCCTTTCTTCCCATCTCCAGGCTTCCATTCCCTGTCTGCTCCCCAGGATGTATTTCACCCCCTGAGCTGTGCCAAATACTGAAGCAGTGACTGCTGCAAGTGGTGGAAGCTCTAACAAGGAAAGTAGAGTGCAACTGCTGCATTTTTAAAACATTTCAAATTGCCTTTGGTACATATAAGACAAAAGTACAGCTTTGTTTTGAGCATTGATAATGGAATTTTTCACACAATTTCTAAAGAGGGAATCTGGGTAGCCCTCATGATCCCAAATCTCTCAGTGCCTTGCTTTCTTATAGCTTTAAAAGGCAGGCAATACTTCCCACACAAACCTCTTTCTGAAGAGATAAAGTGTTACAGAAATGCTATAAATCTTACTTAGGCTTGGAAATGATTGGCTAGGAAATCACACAGTGTTGGTGCTGTCCCTGCAGCGCATGACTATACCTACATCCAGCTTGGCTGGTCACCGCACATATTTGCAGCTTGCCTTCATGCACAGGGTGCTGAAATCATTTCTGTGAATGTCGGTTAAGAAAACAGGAGAACAGGAGTGTGTGAACTTTCATTGAGGATGAGAAGAGATGAGGAATGGAAGTTGCCAAGGGCAGAGCACTAGTTCCACAGTAGTGTTATATCTGGGTATCACTAAGCACTAAAAACCCACAGATGTATCTTTAATCTTTACTGCAGCAAGTTTCTACTCCATCAGATAAATCCAAAGTTGCTAATGATCTGGGATATAGTTTCATTTATCATTTTCAGTTTTGGACCAAATCGCCAATTACCAGCAGGGCCACCGTTTCTGTGTGTGTGCTTAAATAAAGAGTAGTAATGCTTTAGTCACTGAAGGTACCATTTTTCAAATCAAATAGCATGCAGTGCAAGATAGTTATAACAGCATGTTTTTCACTTCCACCTTGCAAAACAGAGACTTTGCAGGATCCTCTGTGGGTTGTATGATCTGTAACTGTTTGTGGAAATGTGTGCTGTGCTGAGGTCCCTGCTGCTGAAGATCAGCAGTGCTTCTGGGTGGTGCATTGCAGCAGGAAAAGGGAGGTTTGGCTTCTCCTTGGGTTCTGCCAGAGTGTTTGTCTTGATTTCTGTGTGGGAATTTTCCTCCTAGCAGGCTAGCACAGAAACAGTTCCCTCTCCTGTGGGACTGGCATGGTACTTCTCAAACAGCCATTTCAGATGTTGTACATAGTCTGCTGTTAGCTAGTTCTGTTTCTGGATTTATTTTTCATGTGCTGCAGTGAAATGAAATACAAGAGAGTGCCTGAATGCTGTTCAGCTGTAGCTCGAGGACTGCTCTGTCTTGTATAACAGCAGTAGCTTTGACAGCACTGTCATGCTGTTCCCACTTTGGCATGGTTCTTCTCAGCTGGAACCTTTTATTGGTAATTTCAATCAGTGAAGGAAATTTGTGACTGGAGAGGAGAGCCCCTTCTACACCTCCCAGTCTCCATGCTACATGTACAATCAGTACAGTATTCAACATCATGTATTCAACATCGTATATTCAACCCGCCTCTTCATCTCAATGTCCCAGGCAGATATCTTATCACTTGTATGTGAACTCATAAAAACAAAATCTTTGGGTCTTCCTTTTTGTAGGAGAAACTGAAACGGAAGAGCATTGACGTTCTGGGCTGTCAAATACAGTGATGGTGAAACCCTCCCAGTCCCTGGTTAGACAAAATTAGGCCCAAAGCTTGAGAACAAGATGCTCATATTGCCTTCCTTTGGTGATGCTGCAAGGTCACTCTTGCTGCAAGGAAACTCTCTGAGGAGTTTCTCCTGATTTTGTGTGCAGTACCATGCTCTGAACTGATTGTATCTGACCTGGTGTGAAAGAGCCTAGCACCTCAGTGACTGCTTTTCCTCACCTCCTCCTAGGACCTGCTAGTGTAATTTTTCCTGGCCTCAGTCTGACAAAATGTCCTCTTTAAAGATTAAAACAAGCAAAACCTAAAAAGTTGTAGCTAAACCTGGACAGAAACATGGTTTTGCTGGTGACTCTGGAGAGGTAGAAACTGGCATCAGCCATGGTGGAAGGAAGAAGTGGGGGCAAGTGATTGGGGCACCTGGGGCTGTAATCTCTTAAACCATGTCAGCTGCAGGCAGCACAGAGTGTCTGGCCATGCCATTATGTGGTGCGACTGAGAGGACTCAGACTGCAAGGACCTCAGGGAGCAGGAGCTTAATTCTGCTCCCTAGGTCCAGACTTTCCTTGATGGGCGGGTGCCTGCCACAGGTGACCTGCCTATCCTGTCTCTATTAGCGTTCTGGTGCTTGATTGATTCAGCACTGTTTTATGCTTTATGCAATTAATTTCATTTTTCTTGGCATTTGAATGACCTTTTTTTCCCAGCCCTTCAGTTAATGTTCGTCTTCCCACAGACACATTAGTAGTGTGCTCTAATAACAGATAAATGGTGTGGTAAATACCCTTGGGTCTCGTTACCATTCCAGAACTTACCGTTTAAGAAATATGGCCCCAAATGTGCTGGCAAATGAAAATAATTAGTCATAGCCCATTACAAACAACTGCTCTATGCTGTGCCTTTTGTGTGCACTTAACAACATGCGTGTGGGTAGTGCTAACTAGAGGTGGGTGTCTTTTTTCAACTAGGCAGGGTCTGACTGGAGATGGTGGTCTCCCACCAGGCACTTCCCTAATACCTGGTGTTCTTGGTGCGCTTGGTGTACAGACATCTCTCATCCTGGGGAAACAGGCTGATCCTTTTAACTCACTCAATACCGTGCCATGACATGGTGTAAAAACAGGGGAGGAACCATGAGGTGTACTGGAAGATACCTCCCTTCGCTCTTGCCATATTGACTGTGAAATCTGAGTGGTGCTGTGGGACAAGTTTGCCTCTTGGTTGCCTTGGCAAGGTGTTGGTTATTTACATGGAAACTAAACTAAAGCATTGCTCTAATTAATTTTATAATGAATCAAATTATTTTTAAGGTCTGCTCTGCTGTCTGAAAAGAGCCCTCACAGAGCTTCACTGATGGGGAACTATTCCATCCAGAAGCCAGCTTTTTCTTGGTGTTTGTGAGAGCTGGCTCTGGTGGGGTTTTCTGCTGCAGGACACAATACTTATAGAACATGACCCAGAGAAGAAAGAAAAGTTCCTCTTTCTGGTGATATCACAGACCTGTTGTACTGACCTTTGAGGTTATCCAAATTTTGTGTAGGAGCTTAGGGCTCAGAAACTTTTGGTAAACATATACAGGAACAATATGTTCACTTTCCTATCAGTTTTATGTGGAGCACGTACACTCAGATATCATTTCCACAGCTATTGCTACCCTGGAAGATTACAGTAGTTCTCTCAGCCAGTTCTCTCAGTTATTATTAATTCCTCAAGCTTTTAATCAATGCTGCGCAAAGAGGCCTGTGAATGCTCCACCACTCTGCATCTGTTGAATTTGCAGTGTGGCAACATGGATTATTGAATAGCTGTGGTTATATGGAGAGCAAATCAAATCATGGATCTGCAAGCCTTTTTATTACAGTAAGCAGAAGGGACTGCCTTTTTTTCACCTGCCTTTCTGCTCATGAGTGACCATGACACTTTGGGCTCACTTGACACATCCATCTCCAGTTGCTTTGCATGGGCAGCCCCTTTGGTCTTTGCACATGGAACCTAATTTACAGTTATTTCACTGTAAAGAAGGAAAAGTGCTGGGCGTAGGGCTGGGTTGTACCAGATCTAAGGTCTTCTGTCACTCAGGTCAGTAAATGCTGTAAATTCTCAGTAAAGGCAGTTTCTGATGCAAATCTCAGGTGGCCTGGGATCAAGGGATCTAAAAGCCTGATATCCCACCTGATACGAGCAGGAAGATCCCTATGGTGGCAATCTGAGATCTGGAGGCCTCCACCTGGCTTTTTGCTGGTTCCTTCTGAGTAGGAGATAAATTTTCCACATTGCTTGTCACTCAAGGGGAGCAAAGGGTGAGCACAAGTCTAAGGCATCACTGAAGACCTCACCTCAAACCTCAGCTCTTTGTATTGGATGGTTGCATTATTCAGCTTGAATGCAATGTAATTGCTTGGTTTCTAGGTTAGCTTGCTGAATACCTTGCTATTTTTTTATTCTTGTTATTTTTGGCTAAAAAGATCTATCCCGCTGTTCCCTCATTTTCTGTAGTGTAATTACACTTTTAAGGAGCATAACAAATACTTTGAAAGACATTGTCATTGTTTATAATATCTTATCAGAGGATATAGTACAATATTTTTTAAGACTTAAGGGATAAACACACTTGCATATAGGATTAATTTGATAGTAGAGAGAGTGGTTTAGTGTTTTCCAAATAACAGTGCCAAGATTGGCTTAAAATTATTTGTTATTTATGAATACTGAGAAAGCTGCTCTGTTTATTTGGAAAGATTTACTATTCTGGAAAGCTTTGTGGACTTTTGCATGGATAGTTCATCCAAAAAGTCACCCCAGAAAACTTCATAGCTCAGTATTCTTTAGCTTCTGGTATTTCAGTTACCACTCACCAAGTAGAGATAATACTTTATGATTTTGGAAGTTACTGACACATAAAAATAATGAATAATCACATTGTCCATTTGGAAAGAATCCTGTTTTTTACTGTACAACTGCTCAAACAAGATATTGATAAAAATCTTTTAAACAAGGAGTTCATATTTATGAAAGAAATTAGGGCGAATTTGTGGAAAAATACTGAGGGGCCACTTTTGTAATGGATATTACTCTACAACTAATTTGGCTAGTTCTATTTATAAAACTGACACAGCTGTGCAAACGCTTTGTGAAGAAACCCATAAAAAACACAGCCTTCATTCACTTTTAGGCCTGAACTGGGGATATGTTCTTCTTCCTATTGCCAAACCTGTGGATATTTTTTTTTTTTTCTGGGTGTGGAAACCATGTAAAGTTGACTGGTGGCTTCATCCTGTTGTAACATAAAACCAGGAGAGTTTTGTGGTTTTGGCTGGGACTTTCTTTTATAATTTGATTTTGATGCAAGTGAAAACAACCTTTTTGGCTGGGAGATGGGGCCTGAATTCCCTTCTCCCAGAGTAAAATATACTCTTCGAATGGCAATGCTAGTGTAGGTTGGCCATCCATGGCTGAGCCTTGGCCTCCTCCTGCAGAACCACATGCAGCCTGCCCTTGTCCTCAGCAGATACAAAACCCTCTGTGCAGGTCTATTAACTTAATCATATTTAAATACATTCTCGGTAAGTATTTAAAATGTGTTCATTTCCATTCCCTTGAGCTGTACCGTTTTTGTAATTATATTAATGCTCTTCTCAGTGTTTGGAGAATGGAAACCAAGTGGTTTGTCACCTTTTTTTTCCAGTCGGATTTGCTTTCAGATGGCTGTGCTTTTGGGTTAAAACCACTGAAGAAGGATGTTTCTTTCCAGTGTTTCTTTCCAGTGTTTCTCAGGGAGATTTAATTGCAGGAATACACTGTTAACTTATGCTAATATTACCTTTGGCAGAAACACTGTTCCCTTTTAATAAATACAGTCCAAAAGGGCAGAACAAGTTGGATGAACTGACCAAACTCTATTTTTCTGTTTCTGTCAGGCTGCTGTGTGTGGAGGACGATTTCACTGATAAGAAGTCCCCAAGTGATCTGTCACGGTGTCTGGTAAGATATGTTTTAAAAGGAGCTTTATTATTATGGAGAGCAATCTGTTACTGTAACTCACTCTCCCATGGCTCCAGGCAGTTGATGGTTACTTGACAGTTTCACCTCAGAAAGTAAAATCCTAGTGACATGCCATTTTCACCTATATAGCGCAAAGCAGAAAATCTTTTTACTTCCCCTGGTTGTTTAGCAGATTGCCATGGATGGGGCTGTGTGGAAACCTGTGTGAGAGTTTTGAAATGCTCCAGCCCATATGCATGGGTCCAGATTCCCCAGTGCCAAAAGCAGTTGTTCCAGCATCACACCGGTGTAAGTGACAACAGAGACTGTCACAGTTAAAAAAATTCCCCTTCTCAGTCCTTGCAACACAGGCAGAGTGAGTGCATGCACAAGTGAAGGAGCCTTTTGATATTCTGTGCCCACACAAAAACATTTGATGCAAACAGATACGGGCTTCTGGCTGTTAATGTTCATCCCTATCTGCTTGCAATCAGAGCAGAGCTGAGTAAGACCTTAATTCTTTGGGAACTTGGCAGACTTTGTAAACAAGATGAAAAATGATGTTTGAAGGGATCTAGGATTTCACTGCTGCTGGTCTGAACAGAATGGATGGCTGCTGAACACTTTTTCTGTCTCCTAAAGATAATTAGAATAAAACAGCTGGATTTTAACAGTAGTGGTCAGAGTGTCTGTTAAGCTGAACTCTTAAAAGTACTGGTTGCTTGTTCTGACATTTGTGAAAATTTCAGGTATTTAAGCCTAAAATTTGCTTGTGCAAAACTGACTGTACCTTATAAAATTTTGCATCCAATGCAGTAAGTGTGATTGACAAAGCACGTCTGTGTTAGAAGCTGGGAGCTCAGAGGCGTAAAAAGCAGAGTTCTCCAAAATCCTATAGATATCTTCTTGTGTTTCAGTCCAACTGTTTTGACTTACTGACGTATAGCTCAGCCAGAAAGAACTTCAGCATTACAAAAATAATTTATATGGGTTTTCTCTGGAGAAATTAGTAGCTGTTCTGATAAAGCAAGGTCTACGCACTCTTAATTCAATTTCAACTGAGAATATTAAGAACATTTTCATACTGGCTGCCCCTCAGTATGCATTTAATCAGCTGGAATCCTGATTACAGACAGTGCTAAAACCTGGCTTGTGACCTGCGCTTAGCACGTTTCACTAAAAGTGATGTGGACATCACTCAGATAAAACTAGATGCACATCAAGCTAAAAATAGGGAAGAAATAGAAAATTAAAACAAGGAAAAGACAAACACCCAAGCAAATGAAATCACTGTGTGCTGTTGTGCTGTGTTTTAAGCTGATGTCCTTTTTTTTTTTTTTTCCTTTCTTACTAAATGATTCCAGACAGAGCAATGAATGACCAATAAATCCTTAAATTAGCTCCGTCTGAGCGGGGTTGCATTGTTTGGGAACTCTTGCCGTGTCCACATGAGGCGTAGGGTATTTATCCTCAAAGTCATCCGAATTTGTCTGTTTCTCTGTTAGACTTGCTGTGCGTCACGCCAGGGGCAGCCAGAGGACACACACAAACCAGAGCAGTAGATTCTCTGAGGGCTTGAATTATGCCAAGTGTTGAGTGTGTGCTTTTCCCAAGCAGATCGCAAAGGACGGTTCCTGTATCAGACCCTATGAATATTGTTGTTATCAACAGTGCATTATTCACCAGGCATCTGACTCTTGTCTCATGGAGTTCTTGGCTGCCTCTCAACATTGTTACAGACCCTGATGATGTCCTCACAGACTTTCTTAATCCTGATGGATTTTACAGCTTGCCAAAAATGATCCTCCATTGTCAAAACTCTGTTCTTCTTCTTCCAATGCATCTCAGAGTTCAAAATATCTGTGGATGATACACAGGGCTACAAAAGCAATGGGTGCATGCATCTTTCTCCAGCCTGGTCCACCATGCCCTGCTGGTCTCCTTCAGGATGTTCTGCAAACCTCTGTCTAGGTTATGAAATTTCCAAGCAAAGAAGCATATGAAACCTGACATTGTTACTGTCACTGAGGCTATTACAGGCTGTGCCATGCTTCTCAGTGCTTCTCCACATGTTACGGAGAGAACTGAAATGCACTTCATTAGCAGACAGTCATTTTGGTAATTGCAACTGTTTTATGTATTACCAGGCAGCCTTGAGAGTAGGATTTTGCTCAAAAAACTCATCATACCCACTATGAGTGCCTCTCAGCTTAAGGGCTAAGAAACAAAAGTAAGTTCAAGGCAAACCTTCTTACCATGGCACTTATTCCTTCCTCTCAGCATGTAGCTGCTTTTCCAGCCTTCTGCTGAGAGCACTAACATAGCCCAAATGAATTATGTCCTTTGCTCCATTACTTAGTTCCTCCCCCTCCACGCAAAACATTATGTCAAAAGGACTCCTCCTAAGGCTTTGTGTTGTCCCTTGTGTAAATCTCTGGGATACAATTTCTCTGATACGATGCTTGTCAGCCTTCCTTAGTTTACAATGTCCAGCTGTGTGCTATGGGACAGCACTTCATGCTTTCAGTGTTTACCTTACCCACTCTCCACCCACCTCCACAGGAAATCTCACCACAGCATTTGCGACAGGAGTGTTGGTCTTCTGTTTCTGCAAGGAGGAAAGCCAGAAAAAAAATTGATTTTAAAGTCAGGTCTTTGGGAACATAAAAATTTTCCATCATGCACAAATTTCTACTGAAGGAAAATAATTGCCTTCTTACCTGGCTGTTTGTTCCTCGGTCAAATTTTGCTTTTGCTTTTATTCATTCTAATGGTTTTGTTGTTGGTGGTGTGATTTTTTTTTATTTTTTTTGGGGGGGGGGTTGTTTTTAATTGCCAAATGTCTTTTAATTTATTGTCTATTGCTGATAGCATAGCTTGAAGTTTTCTTTCTACACATGTTTTATGTGCATTTATTTTTTTTCCACGAAGGTAGATTTTATATTGTTACAACTCTTAGAGAGTTGCAGTTTTAACGCACATACATTTAACTTCAAGAAAATGAGTTAATGCGGCCTCATGGCTTTCTGCTGAGGAACTGAATTACTTAACTTCCCTGAAATAAAGTAACTCATTTTATTTTACAATTGCAACATGCTAGGAAGATATAAATGACTGCCTAACAGTGATCATCTGATCATCTCCAAGTTCTTAAGCAGTAAAGTTGCAACAATTCATGCTCTGGCATCTGTCTCCTCACACCCTAAACCAGCTTTCCCAATACACTTTCTTGATTTATTTAATAGCATATGGATGGATCTTACATAGCAAAACATTCGTGGCTCACTGGTAGCTCTGCAGAAATACAGCTAACAAGTAGCTACACAATAGTAATTTTAAAATTGAATATGCATAGAATTTTGTGTCTGGATCCAAGTCAGTTCTGGGAAAGATTTTGCCCTAATTTTAAGACCCGTTCCTCCTATCAGGAGTGCACACAACCTTTAAGGACTGGATAACTGATTTTCCAGGGAATATTGCTCAGCATTTGGCTGGTGTGGCTAAAGGGGAAGTGCAGCGATTCAGACAAATGGGATTCCTTCCAAAGCAGGTCAGTATACTTTCCTCTTTAATAATCAGACTTTAACTGTTTGCATTTCTGCACGTCTGGGATGAGGTATGCCAGAGTTATACATTTTCCAGCATTTCAAGAACTAATGTGTCTTCAAACAGGCTTTTTTTTTTTTTTTTTTTTTTAATGCTAAATGGCATGATGCATAAGGGTGTCTGCTGAATAACATAATTTATTATTAATTAGATTATTCTCTGACTATAACCACAATGTTAGAGACAACCTGGCTCAACAGAGAAAGCACACTCTGTAGCATGGTTGAACTATTACAGAGCCAGCTGAGCAGAAATTTTAATGTCTACATGCTGGCCTCTGGGTTAAGAGTTAAAAGCATTGCTGAGATAATTGGTAGTGAGGTTGCCATTTCAGAGCTACAGCAGGAGGAACCTAGTAAAGTCTTGGTCTTTATTTATTAACTAAATGAGCTATCCAGGGATCAGCTTTGTTACTGTACGTAACATGCTCCTAACAGATGCCGGATACTGAAATTCCCCATGCACAGTGATTTGTAAGCCATAGGAAAATGTTGCAAGGCTTCACTGTACCGATGATGGTGGTAGGGAAAAATGCTTTTTAAAATACCCCCTCCTGAGGACTGAAGGCCTCATTTTAGAGGTCTTAAATGTAACAAAATGTAACATCTAAATTTTGGACAGCTTGGACACAATCAAATTAATTTCTTGCCCATTGATGTCAGAGGTTAGTGTTGTCATTGTTATGTGATGTTTATCTCAGCTTTGCACAAACTTGAAGCACTGGAGTTTTTGGTGCTTCATTCTCCTGGAATCAGGTGACTGAGCGACATCTGCTCTCTGTTATTTTTAGTGTATTTTAAAGTTTTGAAATTTAGAACAATAATTAAATATATAAATAAAATAAAAACTGAGAACCACAGAAGTTCTTTTATTAAAATCCAAGGTGATGCAGTCATCATCTCTGGATTGCTGGGGCACAGTTTGTATGTTGTTTTAGCCAAAGGAGTAAGTGTTTAGCAGCAGCACATAACTCAGCAAAGCAGGGATGGGGGCAGTGAGCAGAGCAGGGCTGCCTCTGGTGCCAAGCACTCCTTTGCTGTCTTGTGTTGGGCAATGCTTTGCCTCAGCTTCCCAGCCTGTACAGTGGATGCAGTCATCTTGTTAGCTCTTATAAATGACAGGATGAAGAGGAGCCACAAATAGTATTCTGAGTTTGAGAACAACATATTTATATACACTTTTTTTTTCTTTTTTTTTTTGGGGGGGGCTGGGTGTGAAGGTGAAAATGTTAAGTCAGGAAAGATGCCTACTCCTGAGATGTAGATTTGTATCTCCTATACCCAGTTTAAGCCAAATAAATCCTTTTTAAAGTTTTAGTGAGCCTAAAACTGTAGGCTGAATTAATAAGAAGCAGGGCAGTTAGTGGTAGGAAACATAACACTGTTTAACTATTCTGCTAAAAGGTCTCTAATTCAGTTTCACTTTCCTTTCCTGAATAATTCCCACTGTAATGAAATGTAAAAGAAAATCTCAAATATGTTGAAGAGGATACATTTTACTCTAGCACTGTATGAGGGTGTCTCAGGTTACTCATGAAACCTCTAGGGATATCTCTGAAAGACATGACTTTGAAGCTTCAAAGATGTGAAAGACAAAGAGGAATTGTCTTGAAACCTGAAGAAGTTCAGATAACTTTTGGTGTGATACCTAAATACAGGAACACAGGTTTTGACTTTGACAGACATCATGGGTTTGACAGCTGATTAATGGGTAGTGTGACTAAGCCATATATCACAGATAGGTGTAATCTGAGTGGGAAGTGTTTCTCTTCCCAGGCTTTGAGCACATTCACTTGATCTGGCAAAACTTGCAAGCATGCCCACAGCCTCCAGCCCAGTCAAACCCCAGAGGCTCTGTCCAAGCTCAGCCCAAAAACATTGGGCCAAATCCACCCTAGAGCAAGCTGTAGCATCACACCCACCTTTAGCTCTATGCAGAAACACAGTGTACTGCTGTAAGCCAAAAAGATTTTTCTGATTCTACTGGGACAGAAAGGATTTGCATGATCTGTGAGCCTATCTTCTTGGCTGTCCCTATTCAATCCTCCTTCCTCACTAGGTAATAGTAGCAAAGAAATAAATGCTCTTATGTACAAAGTACATTTAGAGATCTAGTTCTAAGTTGTAGGCATGTCCTCAGGAATGGCAGTTGTTTGGATAACTTAGAAAGTTACCTGGATATTCAGACTGAAATCTTGACTCCTGCATTCAATCAAAGACCAATACAACATGACAGTGGTTATTCATGTAGTAGGAACTAAACAACAGGATGAAATTAAATATTTCTGTCTTTTCTTAGATGGACTGTTAAATATTCAGCATTTGCTGTGGTAAGTATTTTAAGGGACAGTCAGAAAGTGTGCGCCTTACTCATATGGTGTAAAAAAACACTCTGCTTCTCAGTACCTGGTTACCACCTCTTTGTCTGGGCCATCACACCTGAGTGTTTCCAGTCCAAGCACAGCAAACCAGAAGATATTTGCTTCAGCCGTGTCCTCCTTCAGCTAACCCTCCTTTAGCAAAACATAACACTGAAGTAGCTGCAATTTGACCCCTCACTTTGGTAATCCTTGTCTACTGTTTTCCTCATCTCCTATATTGATCATCACCAGGTTTCCTCCAGCCCATCTTGCACTTCGGTCTGTCCACCTCCTATCTCCACCTCATTGGTATGCTGTAAATTTAAACACATATATGCATGACAGAACATGTAATTAGGAGCTTCAGTGTTATGATCTGGCAGCTCTGTGGAGTTCAGGTAGTCAGGGCCAAAACTTGTTCAAGAGAACCAGTGGAGAACTCCCCTTGTGTAGGGAAGGGGAGAGAAACTCTTGTATCGTAAACCCATCAGATTTAGCTCCTGCACCAATCATATGTCTCTGACAAGCTGTGAAAATAAAACTTGGCACCATGGATGTGAGATCTGTTTGAAATCTTTCACTCATGATGTTCACTTACAGTTCTTGTCTAACTGATGTCAGTGTTGGCCACTGCATTCTAGGGGAGTAGTTAGCAGAACACATTTTCCCTTTTCTGCCCCTCACCTTATGCACAAGGAATTAGATTACATTAGACCATCTTATTAAGAAAAAAATCCTTCTATCGCAATCAGTTTTTGAACTTAAATGACAGGTAAGTTTGTGTACAATGTTGCTCTTTTTTTTTCATTAGAAACCTTCTTGTAAATATAAATCCATATGTAATGCTTAGAAAACACGTTGCCAAAATCTTAATCTGTATCACCTCACATTAAAGGCTCTGATACCAGTCATGTTATATTTGAGGGAATCCCTGTAGGTTTCTGACTCAAACTTCTGTTTTCTGAGGCCCTGTTTGCCAGAGGGAACCATTAGTCCTGATCTGGGGACTGGCAAAACTACATTGGAAATTAAAAGTGCACTTGTAATTATGTATTTATTTAATGGAGTATTAATGTTACTAATTTATTTTATTACAGTTATTCTAATATAGTGGCATTGAATACAAGTGGCTTCAAATTCCTTATGTTTGTATTACAGAGCTCTTCCTTGGGGTTACCACCTCTGTGAAGTGCTCTATCTTTCCATGCTATATGTGCTTATAACACTCGTCATCTGTTCTCATCAGCAGACGGACAACCTCTGCCATCTGCTTTTTACTTCATGGCTATAGTCTGAAGAGTTACCAGGATATACAAAAAATGGATTGACCTAAAAAGTAAGGGGTCTCCTGACTTTTCCAGTGGTGTGAGTTACAGAACAAAATCCCTCTGATATTCAAGACCATGAGACACATAGTGAGCACCTCCAAGGGCTGGGCACAAACAAGAAGGCAGGTCCTGAAAAGCTTACAGACAGGGCATTATGTACCTTCTCAGAGGATGCCATGGTTGATGGGGCTAGGGATAGGCTTGGCTTGTCTTGGGTGGCATCGGGCCCTCAAGCTCCTTCTGTCTCATGGCATTACAGGACTTGGCAACCCCCTGCCTTTGGCCATGTGCTGGCTCTGCTGCTACATCTGAACTGCCTGTTTGAAGGAGAATCTGTAGGACCTGTGGCCACTGGAAGACACCTGAGGCTTTTGGGCCTGGGTGGTCAGGTGGAGGAGAGAAGGCTAATAGAACAAAAGATGTATCTTGGGCACCCAGGTTCTTCAGTACAGCTCTGCAGCTACAGGTAACCATCCTTTCAAGACAATGCCCACAAACCATGTTCAAGCCTAAACACAAAATAGGGTGAAATGGAAGCATTTCATGAACTTTCATCTCTAGTTCTGTATTTTAGTTCTTATAGTATTCTTATAAAATTCCAGTTCTATATGAAAAGGAACTCAGCATTTTTGTTGACCCAAAGTTTTATTTCACATGAACTATTTTATGTTGGAAAGTTTTGCTGTTGGTTGAAAACTGATTAAAATACAATTAAAAAAAAAAAAAGAGTCACATTTTACAGTTATTTATGAGACTCTTCTCTCACACTTCGGTGTGAGGTCTGTGGTTTCTAGTCTAGACCATCCAAGTGTGAAAGCTCTGTTTATTTATTTGTCTCCTAGGTGATTATGGCTAGCTTGGATGAATGCATAAATCAAACAGCAGTTGGTCATATTTCTTTTTTAAAAATCAAAACAAACAAGCAAACAAACAAAAAAACAACAAAACGTGCATATGAATATACTGGACTGAAAAAAAGAAGTTCTAACACTGGGCTTTTGGATTTTAATGCTATTGTACTATAATGCCTTAGGGTATGGTAGTCTGGATGGATAAACATTACTCATTCTTCACTGGACCAGTTTTCTGGAAGCAGAGGTAGCAGCAATGAAAGCTTACCGTGTATGGGGCTGTAGCAGAAAGAGTGGAGCCACCACGTCCAGGAAATTGATCTTCCCTTCTACCTAGCACTTTTAAGATATATTTGAAGGACTTTTGGGCCCCCAAGATGATCAGAGCTGGAGCACTTGCCATTTAAGGAGAGGCTTCAGGACTGGGACTCTGAGAAGAGAAGGGGACAGGGACCTTACTGCTTTAAGTGGGAGGTGATAGAGAAGACAGTGTTGGAGTCCTCATAAGGGTGCACATTACAAAAACAGCAAACAATAGAGAGATGACAGAGCAGGGGAAATTCCACCTGAACACAAGAGAAAAAATGTTCAGTGTAAGGGTGGTTAAGCTTTGGACAGAGGGCCATTGACCTTATGGGGATGTTCTTGGACATTTTCAAAAGTGGACTGGAGTAATATGACTCTATTTTGATGATGAACTTGCTTTGAGTTAGGGGAGATGGACTGGATCTCTGCAGATGCTTTCCAACTGACATTATTTTACTATTCCAACCTCTGATTACACTGCTGAACTTGGACTTTTATGGAAAGAATTAAAAAATAAATAGAACTGGGATCATTTTTGTGCTTATGCAAAATAAAATACTGTCAGTTGGCCACTTCCCACACTCTTTAATTTGTCTTTACTAAAGTAAATTATTTTGTTCATGGAACATGAAGCTCCTACAGTGAGTCACAATGTTTACTTTGGACATGGAGTACTGGATATACATTAACTCTGTGACAGCAGATGATCTTTTCCCTGGAGAATCACAGATTTGTGCTTAAATGTAATAGGGTACAAGGCTAGTTGAAACGAAAAGATTGAAAATACTGCCTTTGTGCATCTCAATTTCGATTTTAATATTGTCTTTTTCAAATCAGCATTTATCATCAACAATAAAAGAGAAATAGTCCCATATTAACATGTAGAAAATTAATAAGTTGTTCCATGAGCAACAGAATGGATGACACTTGTGTTTAGATCCTGCGGTTTTGAAAAGATGTGAATGTAAATGAACCACTTTCCTGTGCTCAGAGTACTCAGAGTATTTTTCTCCTATGTAGACTTCCACTGCCTTTACAAAGGTTTGAATTCTTGCTGCTACATTTCCTATAATAACGGCAATGATAGGAGCTTTATCTCATCTGGATGTGGTGAAACCTTTTGGACTATAATGTGCTTGAACCTCTGTCAGATTTGGTAGAAATTAGAGGGTTCAAAGGTATAAGAAAGCATTACAGAGAGGAAGATATATATACATATATGAACTCTGATAATTTAGGCTTCATTTCCATAGAAAATCTGGTTAAAACTAAAAGTATTAAGAATCTGAACTAAGTTTAGTTACATAATTGCTTATGTGAATATATCTAAATACATTCAGCCTGGTTAGCAAAAATGTGCTAAGTATAGGGTTGAAGGTTCTAGTAACAAACAGACTTTAATGCCCAGTTTGACAAACATAATTGTTGCTAAGAAAATTCAAAAAATCAAAACATTCAGAAAATAACTAAAATTACCGATTTAAAGCCAGACTTCCAACTTAGTATCTCATCTTCATTTTATCTAATTTTTGCCAAATGGGAGCAAAGTTAAGACAATGGAAAAACAGACTGATTGTCAACAGATTTTTTTTTTCCCTATAATATTACTAACTGAACTCTAGAAACCTCTTCAAAAATAAATATGAAGATTGCTTCCACCTGGTTTTGGGACACATCTTTCCCTGATTTGAATCAAGAAATAGTCATGATCTCTTTGCCTGAGTTTTTGATCTCTGGCAAACACAATGATGTGGAAGTTTCATGGGATAAAATTGTAAAGTCATCTTACAGGTAACCTGAGTGTGCAATTCATCTCATTTAACATAACCAATGTACATATTAACATTTGATGTAAAATTAGTCCTTTTAGGCTGTTTTCAGTCAACAAAAGGAAAGGCAGGAACCTCCAGAGCCTGGCTCATTTAATCGACTGTTGATGTCTAAGATAAATGGCAAGAAGCTGCCTCTGAACAAGTCCATCTTTCTCCAGTGACAGCAGAGACAGACTGAATGGCAACCTATGACTAGAAATCTGCAACAGTTAAGGTTAGGTGAGGTGAATCCTACCCATACAAACCAAAACCTTTGTTTTGTTTCATATTTTTTTTATCCTTCCCTCTTCTGAACAACAGAAATCTGCTGTTTATCTTCCAAATTCATAGCTAGTGCAAAGGTAATATCATTTTGTCTCTGACAATAGAGATATACACACCTAGTTCTTCTATCTGTACCCTTCACAATGTCCTCAGACTTGACTAATAGAATTTTATTTTTTACTTTTAATTAAATCATTTTTTACTAGTCAAGAAAGAAAATATATGACTGTCCTCTCTTATACAAGGAAAATCCCTGGTTCTTCATTGTCTGGTTATGTGTTTAACTACAGTAATTACCACATGACATGATGATACTGATTTTTTTTTTATGATCTATTTTCTTCTTGTCAGAATAACCTTAAACAAAAATAACCTTCGCCATAATTTATTGTCCTTCCAAGAGGAGCAAAAGGGGTTATCCTGTAGAACCATTTTAAATTGCTGGAGAAAACAAAACAAAACAAAAAAAGCAAAACAAAACCAAACCAAACCTCCCATGGAAAGTATGCATTTATTATTCATTTATATTGTTATTACCCCTGTTGGGTTCTGTGGGGCTCCATGTTAGAGCCAGTTCTCTTTAATGTTTTCATAAATGACTCGGATGCAGGACTTGAAGATACATTGCTAAGGTTGTGGATGACAGTAAACTGAGAGGAGCTGTTAACTCCCTCGAGGGTGAAGAGAGGTCTTGCAGAGACATCCTGACAAATTAGCGGGCTGGGAAATCACCAACTGTATAAAGTTTAACCAGAGAAAGTGTTGGATTCTGCACCAGGGAAGGGGCAACCCTGGATGTACATACAGAGTGGGGGACAAGAGGCTGGAGAGCAGCCCTGCAGAGAGCGATCTGGGGGTTCTGGCTGATGACAAGTTGAATCTGAGCCAGCAGCATGTCCTGGCAGCAAAAAGGGCCAACCGTTCCCTGGGGTGCATCAGGCACGGCATTGCTAGCTGGGCGAGGGAGGGATTATCCTGCCTGAGGCTGCGTTGTTGCGACCTCACCTCGAGTACTGGGTGCAGTTTTGGGTTCCACAATATAAAAGGGACATAAATCTACTCGAGTATCCAAAAGAGGGCTACGAAGATGGTGAAGGGTCTAGAGAGGAAGATGTATGAGGAGCAGCTGAAGTCTCTTGGTTTGTTCAGCCCAGAGCAGAGCGGGCTGAGGGGAGGCCTCATGGCGGCCTGCAGCTCCCTCACGAGGGGAGCAGAGGGGCAGGCGCTGAGCTCTGCTCTCTGGGGACAGTGACAGGACCTGAGGGAATGGCATGGAGCTGGGACAGGGGAGGGTCAGACTGGGTGTTAAGAAAAGGTTCTTCACTCAGAGGGTGGTCGGGCACTGGGACAGGCTCCCCAGGACAGTGGTAGTGGCACTGAGCCTGTTGGAGTTCCAGAAGTGTTTGGACAGCGCTCTCAGACATAGGGTCTGATTTTTGGGTAGTGCTGTGTGGAGCCTGGGGTTGGACTTGATGATCCTTTTAGGTCCTTTCCAGCTCAGGTTACTCAGTACACAGTACACAATGCCATGGAATAACACTTGTGCTTTGTTAGATGCTTCACTGATGGAGGTGTTTCTTTTTATAAGATGACTGTCTCATAGCTGATACAATCAGAAAGTCAAATGCAGTTATGAAATGAGATTAAAAATGTTTTAAAATGATTGTAGTGACACAAAGACAATTTACAACTTGGAATCACCTTCAGAGATTTTACTCCAGCACAGGAGAGAGAATTTCCCCATGAGGAAGATGCACTCTATTCACTAGTAGATGTCATACACTCTGCTAGGAAAAAACAAACAAACAAACAAACAAAAACCAAAACAAAACACCTTGCCTTTTGGAGTGGATCTATCTGTCAACATAAATATTGTTATAAATGACTGAGTCCCAAATAGGATAACAATCAAAGTTTACAATTTATTAAATGAATAGAGGCAAGGAAGCAGCGCTGGGTGTGCCGGGAGTCTCTGCTCCACCAGGACGCACACCCGTTACGTAAGACAGCTAATTTTTATACTCCTAGGCTAATACATATTTATTACTACTTCTAAAAGAGGCAGGGTTATTATAATTGGTTTCCCGAATCCGAAGTCCTCCCAGGGGCGCCTGCTTATCAGTCTCTGGTAGTCTCTCGGGGGCTGCTCAGATGGGAGGCTCATATTCTTCCTCCTTATCTGGTGGTCTCTTGGCCAGGTGTCAGAAGCTACTGCATGTCCGTGCAGAGTCAGCAGTTTTTCTCTAAAGAAATCCCTTTGTTCTCTTATCACCTAAACCCAGGCCTCAATGTTAACCCTTCAAATCCCTTAGTGACACGAATTGCTGGACCATTCCTTACAATATTGATGTGGTTTTGCTTAGCTTCACATAAGCACTGCTTATTGGCCAGATGGTATTGGGTTTATGTGGCAAGGTTTTGGTAGCAGGGGTGGTAGTGGTAGCAGTTGAAGGGGTGGCCTCTGTAAGCAGAGCCCAGCAGCTGCCCCTTGTCAGCTCAGAGCCAGCTCCAGATGGCTCCAAAAGGGACCTGCTGCTGGCCAGAGCCGAGCCATGGGCGACGCTGGTTGGGCTTCTGGGAGAGCAGAGTTAAGGAAGGGGAAAAATTATCCTACTGTGCTACAGCAGCTGGGAGAGAGGGGTGAGAGCTGAGAGAGAAGCAGCCCTGCAGCTCCCAGGGTGAGTGCAGAAGTAGAGCAGGAGGTGCTCCAGGCATGCAGCACAAGTTCCCCTGCAGCCTGTGGAGAGGCCTCTGGTGGAGCAGGCTGTCCCCCTGCAGCCCATGGGTCCCACATGGAGCAGATCTCCACGCTGCAGCCCGTGGAGGAGCCCCCGGTGGAGCAGGTGGATGTGGCCTGGAGGAGGCTGCGGCCCATGGAGAGCCTCCACAGAAGCAGGCCCCGGGCCGGAGCTGCAGCCCATGGAGAAGAGCCCACGCAGGAGCAGGGGGTCTGGGAGGAGCTGCCACCCGTGGGGGATCCGTGCTGGAGCAGTTTGCTCCTGAGGGATGGACCCCGTGGTACGGAGCCATGTGGGAGCAGTTCTTGAAGAGCTGCAGCCTGTGGGCAGCCCCTGCAGGCTCAGTTCGGGAAGGACGGCATCCCGTGGGAGGGACCCCACGTGGAGCAGGGGCAGAGGGTGACCGTGAAGGACCAGCGGAGACGAAGCGTCAGGGACTGACTGCAGCCCCAATTCCCCATTCCCCTGTGCTGCTCGGGGGGAGGAAGTGGAAGAAGGTGGATGGAGGGAAGGTGTTCTTAATTTGCATTTATTTCTCTCTGGTCTAGATTTTTAGTAATAGGCAATAAATTATATTAATCTCCCTACAGCGAGTCTGTTTTACTTGTGATGGTAATCGATGAGTGATCTCCCTGTCCTTATCTCAACCCTTCAGCCCTTTTCCATTGTATTTTCTTCCCCTCTTCCTCAAGGAGGGGGAGTGGGAGAGTGATTGTGGTAGAGTTTAGCTGCGTGTTGGTGTGAAACCACTACAATACTGAAGCTATTATCTGAAATCTTGAGATCAACTGAGACCACAGTGGAACCAATGAATGTCAATGAGACTGAAGGCTACACTAAACAATGTTGACTCCATTTGTAAACTGTGGTTTTGGGACTGAATAAATCAGACCACCTTAGTGACAGACTGTATGTCCTTTCCCAGCACAATAAGAATACAAAATAGGCACTGTTTGTTTTTTAAGTAGTGCTTCTTGGACTTTCATTCAAATACTGACATAGAAAAGAGGGAATAAGAGGGTTCCTACCATACTGTTTTGTCTCTGAGATAGGAGGATACTCATGACAAGAGAAATGTGAGGAACCATCTTCCTTGCAGCCCATGGCACAGAAACAATCATTGCCACCCAGAGGATGTGATTGTTTCCTGAGTCCAGGAGTGAAGGTGATGATTTTACTCCCATATACAGAGTATTGGGCCTTCTACTAATGAGGCCACTATTGAATTCCTTCATTTCATCTTGTTACATTCAGCTGTGAACCAGGGAGTTGGAGCCTGTTCTGCAGAACATACTTGTGCTAATCCTGACTATCATTTCTACACAGAGCAATGAAAACACAGAGGGAGGCCTCCATGTTGATAGGATACAAGCATCTGCCAGCCATTAGCTGTTTCAGAAGGTGAACGAAAGAAGCCAATGCTTTTCCCTAGAAATAATGTCCTGGCTCTGTAACTACTCCTCATAGCCAAATGTAGTAGCCAAGAGTCCCTATTTGCTCAGCTGGTCCCAAAACAGCAGGAGTCATTCCCTTCCTTTCATACTTTTCCCAGCTCTACTAGTTTAGGCTCTTGGAAGGTTCGTGCAGAGAAGCTGCCTCTGGTTTCTCTGTCTTTGCATCTATATCTGTACAAGGCTATTTGTGGGCTGGGAAAGCGACAATCTAGAAAATGAAAACTGGACTGAACACTACTTAAAAATCTCTTGACTTCTTTCCTTTAGTAAATACAGGTTTTGTGTTACAGAAGGCATTAATTTCTGTTCCCTTTCCAGCGTAACTGAAGTTTTTAGAGTTAAATTTTGTAGACTGAAAAATAATAGCACATACCTTTTCCAGCCGTACTACAAGAAACTTCTTAGCTAAAATGAAATCACCTCTGGGGCTAAACCATCTAACTTAGTTTTGGTAAAATAATGTATTTGAATCCTTAGGGCCTTACTTTCTGCAGAATTATTATGTATCTTTATGGGAGTAACAAGAGACAGCTTGAACTAGGATATAGGAGCCTTACAAGCAGACTGCAGAGGGCATATTCAGGACACTGAGATGATGGTGTGACTTTTTACAAACTGCTGAGCACCTAGCATGAAGCCCAGTAACGTGCAGTTTCCAGGCTTATTTTAAACAGCCACTTTGTAAACTTTTGCTCCAGATCAGTTGACTATTATCAGGTTGTGAACACTGGGAGGAATAACACAGCCCTTTTAAAGCAGAATGCAAAGAAAAGCTTCAAGACCCTGGAAAACAGCAGAAATGTCTAATTAAAGAGAAACTCTGAGGCTGGGTGAATGGCTGTTTTCTTCAGCAAAAGAATAGTTTTTCCAATGTAGGGAACACTCTGCAGGGACCAAATGCAATTTTGATTCAGCTTGCATCATCTTGCAACTGTTCCATACCCACATATTTTGTATCAGAAGGGGAGTCCTACTCACAAAAGCACTGCAGGACTGACAGTGATGTCTGCTTCATTGAATTAAAAAAAGAAAAAAAAAAGACTCTGTACTGAAGGACTCTGTTGTCCTGTCAGTGCGTTGGTGCAGTATGTTCACTTATCCTTTCTTGTCTTCTTTGCCCTTAGCCTTTCTTTGAAAATGCTCAGCTTTATGAAGTGAAATGGAAGAAAGCACAACAATTAATTTGCCACTACACAGCAGCATAACTCCAGTACACCAGTGAACAAGGAAGGAAGCCAATTCTTATTGCAAGGTGGTTCCAGAAGGCAAAGATTTGCACAGGGCTTTATAACACAATATGACAGTATTTAGTTAAACAGAGTCATTCTTGCAGGTTGCAGTATAAGCAAACAGATCAAGCCCATAAGCCAAAGATGCCCAATATTAAAGAGAGAATTAGCTTAAGTTTTAAGACATCATTAGGATTTAGGTTGAACATTAACTAACAAAATGTATCTCATTTTACAACCTCCTGCTAACTGATGCTCAATGTCCCTGGTACCATGTTATGATGCTATTATCACAGATAAAAATCAGTTTAGTATAAGATTTTATATTGAAGTGGAAAGGCAAGAAATTTAGTTATATATATCTATTACTGAGTTTTTATAATGGCAACCACAATAGAAAGTTGCACAGAAGGGAATCTTCCTCTCACAATATATATAGACATTTAAAATAAATTTAATCAGTTTTAAAGATCCCCACTGCATTTAACTTTGAGAAACCCCTACATGAGAAATCTCCCCAAAGAACACACTTTTCTTTAAATCTCCTTGCAATGTATTTGTTAAAGCCAGATTCTCATTTTACTAGATATGAGAGCAGGACAAAAGCTATTGCTAAGCAATTTATTAAAATGCTCTTCATATTTCAGATGAGAACTGACACTAAGTTTCATGCATTAAACATCTTCCTTCACATCTCTTGTGAGAGCTCATCTCTTCCATTATGCCCACAAGGGTCTCTTATTCTTACATATGTTGAATAGAGTTTGACCTTCCCCCACAGCACCGCACAGCCAGTGAGGCTGTTTGAAGAACAAGGTACTAGTCTGTGTGAATGGCAATGAAAGAATTGCTTGGAGAATATTAAAAAAGAGAAAGTAGGAAAAAATGTGTTGCTTATGTAATACATCCATATTACTAGGTCTCTTCACAAATTAAATGCATTTTGGTGCTTAGCTACAGTAACTGCAATCAGAGTCAGACACATATTCTCTGTTATTCTAAATATAACTTAAGCTAGTTGTTGTTGGAAAGGGAACTAGAGATGGCTTTGATGCTATACAGAGTATGAATAAATAAATGTATTGCAAAATAGGAAAATCAAGTCAAGCCTAAGTCTATAGCATATAATTTACCTATATGATGACTTATGTATTGAGGTGTTTTCAGCTGTTCCAGAATGTGCACTGCTGTACAGTCTTTAAAAAATTTCTGCTCTGCTTTTCTATTCAGCATTGTGAGTGTTTTCTGGCATTGTGCAAGCCCTGTTCATTTTCAAGACTGAACTTTCTCTCTGACACACTTTATTTCTTTGAAGGCATGTTCATTTTGAAATTTTTAAGGTTATTTAGGAAAATTTCTTCTGGATCTGTGATGATTTGATGAACTTATTTAATCAGGCTTGCATGGCATTGCGAAGTCATGCAAGCACATCACTTCAAACACTTTCAGATTAGTTCAAAACCAGCAGGAAGAATCACTTTAACAAAACCTTTGCTTCTTTTCACTACTTGTTCATTATTCCCTCAGTAATGAGAAAGAAATGTTTCATCTTTGTATTTCCATATAAAATTCTAATAAATCTCAGTGGATGGGCATCCTTTTTTATTACACGGTGGTTAGGTTTGCCTTCAAGATGTTCACACTGCATTGGCATTTCAGTCACACCATTTCTTTGAAGGAGAGTTTCCTTCATTCTGACTCTTATAGAATCAAAGTGACTTACTCTTTTCTGTTACTAAATCCATTTTTTCAGGAACTGACTCAAATGGCCTGGTTTTCAGAAGCGGTGAGCTCTCTCTAACTCCAGAGTATGGAAGCTACAGGAGGTTAACAGAAAATAAAAACTCAAACCACATCTGCTACAGAGTCTGAAGGTGGATTCCGAAACCTCACTTTAAACAGAAAAACTTCGTAATTTCAAACTAATAATACTGGGCATATTTCTTTTTTTCTTTTCTTTTCTTTTTTTTTTTAAATTATTTATTTTTTTAATGCATTTTTGATCTTTCTAGAAGTAGAGTCTTACCCTTTGGCATGGAGAATGAAATCTCTGGGAATTAAATGTGTTGCATAAGCACAGCTAATTAGACTACATATTGCCACTTCATTCTCTATTTTTTTCACCCGATAGCAGTGAGACCAGCTGTTACAGAACCCTCCAGAAATGTCCAGACATGTCATCAGTGACATACTTTAATGGTGCAAACTGTACCATAATTGCATGCAAGCTTCTGAAAACGTTGTCCACCTGCGTGGTGAGACACAGGGTGCCTCATGGGTGAGGAACTGGGATACTGAGGAAAGAAAGCACAGCCTCTTCACCCCACTGCTTTAAGTATTGATAGAAGAAGCAATTTTCCCAGATTGCCATTGCCATAATAAAAAATATGGCTATAGAAGAAGCCAATATCAGGAGTATCTCTACATGCTGTGATAGAGTTGTTAGTGGAGGGAGACTTCAGTCCACAAGGCCATGGCTGTGCTGCGACATGAATTTCTCCAATGATGGCAAGGGACATAAGACATGGGCTCTCCACTTAGCCACCACAGCTACTTCACTGCTGCTGAGAGACTGCACCTAGGCTGAAAGAACTCATTAAAAATTACAGGCTAAGTTAAGCTTGGAACTGACTGCAGGTTTTCTCTGCCCTAGCCAAGAGATAACATCGGTCATACGGCGGCGTTTGCACAAAGAATGCTGAGATTAACTGATAATACAAAGAAAAGAAAGTGAAAGCTATCCCCCTTGGCTGTCCATGAAGAGGTACGACAGAGTCTGCAGCACAAGCGTCCTCTTCTGGGTGTCCTCTCCAAGTCATGCTAATGCTAATGATAGTTTTCCACCATGTTTTCATGGTTTTCTATAGTAGACCTTTTATTATACCTGCTCAAACTCCCTGCTTCTGCTTACAGTCCTAATTCCTCTCTCATCAGGCATACTCTCATCAGGCACAAGTGTTGCACACTGAGTTTGGATGTATGTTATTGAGTGATACTAACTGCAGATTTAAATAACTGTTATGCAATTTATTGACTAACTTTGTTTTTCCTCTGGTTTAAACTAAAAGCTACGAAAGGAGGGATGGGAAGAGGTTGGGGAGGATTGGAGGGAGAGGAAGGAGTGATTTTCACCCTGGTGGCAATTGTGTCCCATTAAAATCAGACATAAGAATAATACCAGGCTTTGCAGGTGTGAGGCCATGAGAGTGACAGTCTGAGAACAAAGGAAAAACACTGCAGCAGCAGCTTTGGTGAAAAGTAACAGGTCTGCAAATGGAAGGCAGACTGCAGACTGCAGGAAAGGACCTTAAACATTACCCAGGAGATAATGTCTGCCCTTCACTCTCAACTCCAGCTACCTTGCTACCTCCTCCAACACCTCTGCAAGACACAGGCAAGAGCTACGAAACTTTCTCTTGCAGCTTAACAGACTGGCTCTGATGATTCTAATCATTTAAGGTGCAATGGTTTCATAACAGAAAGGGGTAATTGTCCTCTATGTTATTAAGAAATTTTCTTAGATCACTTTAATAGATTTTATGCATGTCTTCTTTTTAATTTATTAGATTTTATGTATCTCTTGTGTTCATGCTCACACAAAATCACTGAGTCCAATTTTGTGAAAGTTTGCAACAGCTGACATGCTCAGGCCAGTTTTCTATGTTTAAAAGTCTGTTCCTGATAAATCTGTGACATTCTCCACATTTACCTTTTCTACACCATCTAAGAATATAGCCCTCTGGCTACAAGTGCTAGCAAACTGCAGTTCTAAGCCATAAAAATCATTACAATATTAACTTGGCATGTACAGAAACAATTTTCCAGGACAGTAAACTTTTCCAGGATAGTAAATTCACAATATCTCCCTGGTTACACTTATATATTCCAGTCTGCTGCCAGATGCAGATTTTCCAAAGTCTGGTGAAGTTCCACATGATTAAACAAAATTGTTGTTGGTATGTATCATTTATCTTCTTAAAATCCACTTTGAGATATTTATTATTATAGGTCAAAGATGTCAAGTTTGACGGAAAGAAAGCTGCAAATATAGCCTTAAGGTTGCCTCTTTTTGCATTTTGATGTGTACTGTGATCCCTATATGAGGCTCAGTATAAGCCTAGCATCAAGAGACAGGGAGCACAGAGTCCCAGAATGTCAGGCCTAACAGTAGATGAGTTTGTTTGGATGCATCCAGCCTGAGAAGTGGGCTTTTGGTGTTCATGAGGAGCTCCTCTCATGCATGAAGGACAGTGTGGGAGAGTGCGGATGGGCATTTGCCTGCAAACATAGCAAATCGTGGTGGAAGGCTGACATCTTTGCAGAGTGAGATTGGTTGTTTGCATTCTGTATGAGATGTTACTCCTTGAAAACAGAGGCAGTGGGGAAGGTCTGGGACTGGTTCAGCAAATTTGTGAGTGACAAGTAGTGAAAGAAGCTGTCAGTGCTTGTGGTAGGCCTATGCTAGGGTGAGGAATGATAAATAATGCTGGATACATGAAATACTGAGAAGTTGGTAGCGATTGAAAGATGTCTGTAATTCATCTGAATCAAGCTGGAGCTGGTCATAACTACACTAGTTAGTCCCTGATAACAAGAATGTACTTGTCAGGCACCTGATCTTGTTGCTAAATGGTGCACACGTTGAAATGGGAGAGAAGGAGAAAAATGGCTGTGTACATACATATGTAAATGATTTAAGTTTGTGACCCTGTAGCAAATATACAACATGGTGTATTAGAGTGCACAGCATGCAGAAGGAAAGATGGGGGTGGTTAATTTGGCTGGGGTACTTGCGCCCCACCACTTGTTACCAGTGTTGTGCTGCTTTGCTGATTGTCAGCCTGTCTTTAGTGACATTTTTGGTGCCAAACTGAGTCCTTAGGAAAAAGGAGGAGTGATCATTTCTGGAGAAGACAAACTCTGAAGAAAATCCAGGTCACACCATCTCCTCCCATATTCATTCTGACAGTAATTGAATATGGAAAATAAAACTGGAGGAGCACGGAGTAAAATTTATCATTTTAATGCCTGGGAATCTGTGGTGATTCAAGATCATCTCACTGTCTTTACTTCTTTCTCATTAAAATGTGAACGAACTTCTACAAGTTGCATGTAGGGATTCTCGTGGTCTATATTTTGTAATGCTGATCCCAGAGTTGGGTAGGTGCAGAAATGGCTCCACTGCTGTATAAAGGATGGATAAAAAGAAATTATATCTACAGAGAACATTATCCTGGTTGTAGTCAAGGATATGTGGAAAGTATGAAGATGAATTTCTTAGAGAAATTGAGTCAACAGTGGACTCCCTCAGAATTCAGTTTTCAGTTCTTCAGCATTTCAATATTTCATACTAAACACAAAACAGTACTGTCTTCAGGGGCAGTTAGGAGGCAGAGCTTGTTTTCTTCTTAAGCAGTTCCTCTGTATTGCTATTTTGACATTTTCTTTAGTTCCTTGATGAGCAAGGGTACTTTAATGATTCATTCTCTTACCCTTGCCT
Organism: Cygnus atratus; assembly: GCF_013377495.2. NCBI lineage: Eukaryota > Metazoa > Chordata > Aves > Anseriformes > Anatidae > Cygnus > Cygnus atratus. Next base: position 200,514,484 of record NC_066362.1, on the reverse strand, counting down.
AGGATTACAGAAGGAACACCTTGTTATCATTTTCCCACCTCTAGTCCACCTGAGACATCCTCAAGCTCCAAATATGATATGACCAATCTTGATTAGATTCCTAGAGACATTTGTACTGAGGCAGTGGCATGCTGTTTCTCATTCTGCATTCAGGTCCTGCATCTCACTTTTGAGAATATTTATTATTAATGTCATTGCTGCTTGTCATTTCTTCTGTTATTAAGACAGTGAAGCCAGGTAGTATTTAACTTTGAAAAGTCTATTTCAAGTAGTAACCCCAATTCAAAAGTTTTATTTACTATAGAAAAATAACTTGACAGCAGAATAGATCAACCAAGCCCACCCACTGATAATTTTCTATTTATTTATTTTTTGTCTGATACCCAGACTAGCAGAGACTCTTGCGGAAAGCATTCACTTTCAAAATCTAACTGTGAATGTTTGAGAAACAGATTTCATTCTTTTATATTTCACGATATATAACTTTGCAAATTGCATTAAGCACACTGTATGAACAAGTTGTGAATGCAACACTTTGAAAAGTAGTTGCTTAGGGAACAAAATTTGTTAATAGGCAACTCCCAATCTAGCAAATTAAGATACATTGAGATGCATAAACTGAATTTCAATGTTGACTCCGGAGAAATTGCATTAAAAATGAATAGCAAGGCTATACTAACCATTAGAACAGTTAGGCATGGATAAGCTTCTTTTCACTGCTCAGTGGTTTTTTTTTTTTTTTTTTTTTTTTTTTTTTAGTTTGTTTGCTTGTTTGTTTCCAGAGATTTTGAGCAGGAATTGCCTCTAGGAAGTCTTAAAAGAGGCCTCAAAGAGAGGAAAAACATGCAACTAGAAACTGGCAGAACTCAATCAAAGCCAGTCAGCTTGTGCTCATTTATGCCACTGAGGGATCTGATCTGCTGCTCCTCAGACTGAGATTTACACTGAACTCACTGTTACACTGAACTCACAGTTACATAAAAGGTTGCTATGTATCACCTAAATTGCGGTAATGGCTTACATGTGGGTGCTTTTCTTGGGAAAATGTCAGGTGTCTCAGTTTAGTCCAATTTCATACAGGTTAGATTAAATTGTAATTGCCTTTTCTCCATGCACCAAGAGCATAGAGAGCATCTACGGGTAGTGACTGTAGTTCAGCTTCTTATATTAGTCTTACTTCTTAACTGCTGTAGCTCTTTGGGGAGCAGAGCCTTTAAATCAAGAATGTGGGGCTGTGAGATGAGTCTTACTCTGGACCACATTCTCAAATTTGACAAAGCTGTAGCTAGCAGAGGACTAGCTCCTTACATACTGCACCCCTGGGCTTGGAAATGAGGCTATCTCCTGCCATGCTGCTTCTCCTTCATTTGGGGATTATCTCATAACAGACAATTCCAGTTCTGAACACTGCATGTAAAGTAGCACCTATGTTTACTGTGAGAAATATAATCATAAGCAGTGAAAATCCACTCCTGTTCCAATGTTCTAATTTTTAATTTGTTCTGGCTCCTGTACTCTAAGGGAATGGAAAGATATTTTTCCTGTCTCTTAGAAGTACCTGTCTGAAGAGGGACGTTGATATTTTCTGCTCAGTATTTTAGTTGGAGGGCCAAGCATGTCTTCACAAGGACAAGTCACTGGTGCCCTTGGGGCAGCCCTGATGGGTATAATGCATTTTCTCATAACCAGAGGCTAAGTAAGCATTTTCATATATATTATCTGCTAGTATAATTAATAGATACCTCTATTTATATATCAGAGCTGAATGATGATGATAAAAAAATACCTTAGTGTTCAACACATTGAAATATTAAATAAGACTGGCATACCTTGAGCCCCAAATGGCTGTAATAAATATTCTCAACTTTTCCCTGGTTCCCCTTCTAGCTGTCACATTCTCCTTTGTTCTGATTAATAGAATCAACCTTCTAAAGTTAAAGATAAGAAATAATTTAAAATGGCATGGTAAGATACCTGTAGTGAATGCATATTCTCTTCAATAGAGAGAAAGACAGTGACATAAGACTTCAGAGCAGCTTTCAGCACTCTTTTTTTAGAGTGTACACTCTTTTTTAAGAGTGTAAACAGAAAACTTTGTGAAAGACATTCTCTCCCATCTCATCTCTGTTCCCACTCCCTGATGGGTATGCACTTGCACTGTGTTCACAAAATTTACATGTAATCTTCTACACTCATTCTGCACAGATGACACAGATGACACAGCTTTCAGAGACATCAGGCGGGCAAAACCCAGTCCCCAGGGTTGACTTATATTGTCCGATTTCCCATCTTTCTTCTGTTTCTCTGGCATCTTTGGTTACATTGCCAATATTCTGCAGAATTTTGTTCATTCACTTTAGCACAAGAAGAAAGTGAATTTCCTTGGGGTCATGGAAGTGTTGTTAGTGGAAGACCAAATTTCATTAGCAAATATTTGGACATAATGTAACTCTCTAAAATTCTTGACGCCAGCCTTCAGTAGCTGCTCCTTTCATCTTGGACAAGAAGAGCTGGCTTCCATAAGCCTGACTGTACAAAACAGTAGACCCACTAGAGGCATTAAACTAGACCCACTAGAGGCATATATGTCTGCCTTACATTATGCCTTAATGTCGTCCTCCCCATCACAGGGTTTGCAGGAAAATCCCTCTGCATTGTCATTCCACCTGCAGCCTCAATTACTCATGAAATGTGTTGCCACTAGTTTAAAGCATAATCTAGGACATATTCATTGTCCCAAATACCATGTAAATCTCTGTATTCAGTAAATGGAGAAAATCTGACTGCTCAGGAGGCTTCTGAAGAGTTCAGTGTTTCAATGGACCAAAAACCCCCTTGAGTATGAAGCTACCTATATCCAACCACCATATAAATGTGTTATTAGTTGCTATTAGTTTAATAATGTGTATTAGTTGTGCAGAAAGTGGACTATGTAAGCATCCCCAGGCATTTCTAACGGACAGTGTGAAAGCATTTAGACAGTGACCATTAACTTATAGGTGCTATTTGTTGGAGGTGAGATTCTGTATTTCCAAAATAGAAGATTTCTACAGTGCTTGTAAGGATTTTCCTATTTGTTCAGGAATATTTGGGATTTTAAGGCAATTTTCACCTCTCCTACTATTAGATGTTACAGTGGAGACATGAGTAGAGTTTAAATTCCAGAGTTTTAATCACTAAGTAAACATCAAGGTTTGGAGGAACCTATTTTTCAGAATACAGAGATGATGTATATGACAGTCTCAGGTACAAACACCTACTTTGCAGTCACAGCTGGGTGAGAATAGACTTATCCTCAGTGTTTAGAGACATGTTGAATATGAGAAAACATGTTATAATAGAGGAAAGACTGATTTGAAAGGAAGTGTTGTTTATTGGCAAGTTATGCAAAGGAAGACGATTGAGGGTGGTGTTGCATTCATGGGTTGGCTAACACGTTGATAATGTTGGCCCAGAGGGACATACTGCTGAGCTCTCAGGGAGCATTGGCACCTGCTGTTTCTCACACTGCCTGTTCTTTAACGTCAATCAAAAGTTATTGGTAGAAAGAGCTGAATCATTGAGAAGGAGGCTAACACTATCATTAGTGAGAAATGTTGTCAGTAGTTGTGCCTGGGCTCTCATTCTTAATATTTAAATGTTTGAAAGTTTGTTTGCATGTGACTGTCGTGTTTTGAGAAAACAAAATCCTTAATGGTAAGGGGAACAGAGGACTTTCTGTAGCTGTTTTCTGTAGCTGCTTTTCTGCAGCCATTAGGCAGGCAACAGATACATGGGCAATGTCACAGAGTGGCTAGCACTAGGCTAGGCTCAGGGATGACAATGACAGCAAGATATTGTAATAAAGACAAGCCGAGGGTGGGAGCTAGAAAAGTCAACTCTTGTTCTAAGCTGGTTGTGGTGTGTGTTTGTGTGTGTGTGTGAAGACTGGTGGTCAAGGTTTGGGCAGTCAGGACAGCACAGAAGACGGGGAAACAATGTGACCAGGACAAAAGTCAGGTTGTCTCTGTTACAGGGTAAATCCTGGACATCAAATGGTCAAGCTGGAGTGCGAGCACAGGACCTTGGCATCATGTGTCAGAGTAAGCAGGGCTGGATGGATAGAAGACAACTACAAGGGTGAGACAGATGCCAAGAGCCATGCTGAGCTTCTGCTCAGATATCTCTGTTGTTGCTGAAAGCAACTGGCTCGCACAGCTTTCTTGGCTAGGCAGAGCTTGAGTGAGGTCCTGATCCCTGCTGCAAAGCTTGGTTTCCCAGGGCCTCACAGTGACACTGCTAAGAAGGAACAAGAGAAACACTCTCTGAAGTTGGATAGATCATTCACACAAATTCACATGAGAACTGATGCCTAAAACCCAGATCCCCTTATTCCTGTTTTCAAGTTCCTCTAAGAGGCTAAGCCAGGGCACTCAGCTGCCTTTTTGGAGAGCAAAAGCAGTCTGCGACTCTTCAAAATGAGATCTTTGTAACAACCTTCATTATGAATGTACTGCGTTTTATTCCACCAATTGAAGTGATCCCCGTGGATCTCGGAATTAAACAACTTGTGACCTTCATGGTGGTGTGAGACTATCCATTAAAACTTTGTGGAACAAGAGAGGTACAACTGCGCTGAATGATTTGGTGCTTGTAAGGAATTGGTCCTAAATCCTTGTGGAAAGCAGAATGAATAATCTGTTAGTTTCAGCCAGTTTTTCTCTTTTGGGGATAGACAAGAGCAGATTATGAATTCTTGGAGCACATTCAGCAAATGATTCTTTGACCATTGATCCCACTGCTGAATATGAAGATTAAGGCTGTGTGAGGATGTTACCAGAAAACAAATCTTGGGGAAATATTCCTTTTTTTTTAATCAGTTCCAAACAGCAGAAAGAGAATATTTTAAGATATTAATGATCCACAAGTGAAATGCAGTAATTGACCATGTGTGAGCCTTGTCCAAAGGCAACAACCTTTAAAAGGATAGAATGATGGGAAATGAGGAGTTTGCGGGGCTCATGGGGTAGAGTCTACTCTCAGTAAATTCGTGGATGTGTGCTCTTGTTTCCAGTTTCTTTAGAGCCTTTCTGTCCTCTGTTCATCCAGCTGTACCTCATAGATCTACCTCCATCAGCTATGGGCTATTTCTTTAAGAATAGTATGAAGCAATTATTTCAGTTGGCCTTTCAATACACTGGGAACTTGTGGGTGGCTAGTTAACTAGGCTGATGATTTGTGCTGTAAGGAGATAAGGAGATTTACTTTTTTTAAGACCTAAGTGACCTAAATGTCCAATTCCTTTCCTCTAGGGCACCACACAGCAATCTGATAGTATGGAGGTAATATTGCTCACAATCACATCTACCATTTTTGCACATTGTTTGATTAGCCTAAGAAACTTCACTAATTTTAAAAATGCTCTGTGAAGAATTAAAGCTGATATTAGCAATGCCTATCAGCTAAAGTACCTTGAAACAAGAATTCATTAGAGGAAAAAATACACAGCCTACTCCTGCAAACCTTGTTCAAAAGGCATTCCCACTGATTTCATCTGTATGTTCAATATAATCCTGCCTTCACTGGAAATTTCAGTCTTGAGAAAGATGGTCTGGAAATTGAATGCAGCAGCTTTGCCACATAAAGACAAACAGGTCAATATACATTATGCTTGTTTTCCTGAGGAAACAGCACACATATACATATGAAATTGAAATAGAGAGTTGAAATCCACCTTGAAATAAAATTGCAGGGTTTCATGGGTCATAATAAATATTAAATTACAGCTTAATGTTTTCTTATTATATTATAGGTGAGTTGATACTAATTTACAGGCCATATCCTGTGAGTTGCTAAATATCCTCAGTACTAGTTAAAGGCAGTGGTAGTAAATGTAAAAGTTGGTCGGTACTGAAAGTGATGGAGCCCCTGCTTGTTTTTATTTTCAAGTCACATTTTTTTCATCCTTGAACCATGACCACGAATTGCCTTTGAAGAGACATACTTGAATTATCTCCTGTGCTATCTCTTCCTTTTCCACAGCAATCTTATTTAGCCATAGCTTTTTTTCTTGAAGCCATATTCCTCAAGTATAAGCTAAAGGACAAACTGTCTGGAGAACCACATAAATAATATAACCTATGTTTAAATGTCAACCCTAAACAAACATCTCAAAAGAAATACCATTTAACTTGTTTTTAAATTATGAGGAATAATAGAATTTTGCAGGAAACCAGCCCATTATGACATTTGTTTATACTTCATATTATCGTCAAGCAAACAGAGCTCCAGAAGCGATGGTGAACTTCCTGTTCTCCCAGTTGGTACAGTTGGCTATTTGAAACAGCTGCTGCTTCTCATGAAAATCCATGGCCTCTGTGAATCCTAAAAGCTTGCCCCTCCACCACTCATAATCCTAAATGAGTTCTTGGATTTAAAATTTCATAATCACAATTATAATCTATCTATCTATCTATCTATCTATATAATTATCTTAATTTCTCTTATTTCTTGAAACTCTTGTTTCACCCTGCATTCTGCATTATAGCATCCACTGGTTGATTTATGGATGTTTCCCTCCAGAGTGAAAACCCAATTTGCCTTTTTTATAGACAAAATGTTTATACCCTAGTGTTAGATTTGAAAACCCTCTCATCCATAATGATCTAATACATATTTCTGGCTTGTGGAAAATAAGGGTGCTTGCAGTAAACTCTGTTCTGACGGGGGATTCCCTAGAGAGTCAATAAGCTTTCACTGGCTACATTTCCTTCTTATTTAATGTAAGGCAAAATAATAGGCAATAAAACCAAGGAATGGGAACTTCTATTCCCCATCAGAAGGCATATTTTGATGAAACCCAAAGGCAAGGAATGGAGCTCTGTTTTAACATGTAATAATCCCAGTCAACATTTCTCTACCTACTCTATTTTAACATTATATATCCTTCTCTTGAGATATTTGAGAACTGTCTGGATGCCTACCTGGGCAACCTGCTCTAGGGAACCTGCTTTGGCAGGGGGGTTGGATCCAATGATCTCTTGAGGTCCCTTCCAACCCCTACAATTTTGTGATTCTGTGATTATAAACTTATTTTTTGTTCCCTTGGAATCCTGTCATGGTTAACCCATGAGTCCATTCCCACATGCCTTTTTTCCTTGTTCTCCCTTCTGTGCCCATGAGGACATCTTTACTCAGGCAGAGCCCATGCTTCATTTTCTGACCTGGCCTTTTGATGTCCATATGACATAAAGAATTGTGTTCTCTCTCTCAGGAGCTAACCACTGGTAGGAACCAGGTGCAGCTGGGTCTTCCTGCTTATTTGATGCAGAAAATCACAAATATCATCTCCAGCCAGCTGAATAGCCCCACAGCTGAAAAAGGACTGGTTGGAGAAGAGTGGTGAGCATCTGTTTCGCTCTTGGGTACAACACAGCTATGGTTTTCATCTCTAGTGGTTCCCTCCAGGATGTGGAAGGGGAGCTACAGCAGCAATCTGTACACAGTCCCATCCCCTGGGTGGCTGACGACCAGGGTATGGGTTATTTTCCTTCTGAGTAACTTCACTCACCAAGGTAGCAGAGCATCAGAGTTATTCTGCTGGCAGGTTGTGCTTGTTAACTCCTGCCAAGGTGCTGAAATGCTTAGAGCAGATTTCTAGGACAAAAGCAGCCACAGGCTGGAACCAAGGACAATCTGCAGAGAACAAAAGCTCTCTGCATGGGGCAGAAATACAAGTCTTAGTGAAGTTACCTCGCACTCTCTTTTTTGCAGGGAGAAGGAAGCTGAGCTTTTTATCTTCACATTTTAGAGCTAGCAATTAGGCTTCAGTTGCCTAACAATAGTCATTTCAAATGCTCTACTGAAGTTCCTGGTGACTGAGACCGTCCTTGGAGACATGAAGCTAACAGAGCCTGATCCCTGTGCCATATCAATCCACATAGCTTAGCTGGCTTCACCAGAAGTACATTGGCCAAGTGTACTAAGCCACTGGGAGAAGCAAATTAGTTAACAAGAGCTCTTTGCAAATTGCCTTTTGCATCTCAAAGTGGTTATAAAATCTGGGGACTGGATTAGAGAGTGTGAGAGTGATTTTGCTCTACTAACTGCTTTAGGGAATAAAAGAATTAAAATGGGTAACGAAGTATTCATCGAATTTCCTATTTGCTCCCTTGGCTAGTTCTTTGTTCCTTTGAGAGCCTCTATGAATACTAGACATCACTGGCATTTTTCTTTATATATATATATATATGTATATATATATATTATTTTTTTGGGGGGGGGGGGAGGATCAAGTGTCTGGAATGGAGGGTGGCAATCTCTCAAACTTGATCTGTTGTTGGGGAATGTGTAGTGCAGGACTGCACCTGTATCTGGGACACGGGAGGATATAAAAGGCCAAGTTATGTAACACTCAGAGTCATCCATTTGTTTTCTGTCATATCTAAAATTATCTTTTTTTTTTTTTTTGAGGGTTTTAGCATGCATTCTTATCTCTGTGACTCACTTGCTCTACTTAAATTAAGAAAATGGGGAAGAAGAAATATCTGTCTTTTCTTCACAATTATGCAGCTACTCTAGTCACTGCAAAAACACTTCAATGGTCTTAAGGTCCTTGCGGAATTTTGTCATTAAGGTGGAAATAAAAGAAGTTGAAAGCAAGCCATCCCTGTTTCAAAGACTTCTGTGACTGAGCAGAAATACATGTACTTTGCCTGTTAGTTTGACGTCAGTGCCAGGGAAGCTCATGGAGCAGATTATCTTGAGTGTCGTCACGCGGCACTTACAGGGCAAGCAGGCGATCAGGCCCAGTCAGCATGGGTTTATGAAGGGCAGGTCCTGCTTGACAAACCTGATCTCCTTCTATGACAAAGTGACACGCTTAGTGGATGAGGGAAAGGCTGTGGATGTGGTCTACCTTGACTTCAGTAAGGCTTTTGACACCATTTCCCACAACATCTCCTCAAAAAACTGGCTGCTCGTGGCTTGGACTGGCGTACGCTTCGTTGGGTTAAAAACTGGCTGGATAGCCAGGCCCAAAGAGTTGTGGTGAATGGAGTCAAATCCAGTTGGAGGCCGGTTACTAGTGGAGTCCCCCAGGTCTCGGTACTGGGGCCAGTCCTCTTCAATATCTTTATCGATGATCTGGATGAGGGGATCGAGTGCACCCTCAGTAAGTTTGCAGACGACACCAAGTTAGGTGCGTGTGTCGATCTGCTCGAGGGTAGGAAGGCTCTGCAGGAGGATCTGGATAGGCTGGAGCGATGGGCTGAGGCCAACTGTATGAAGTTCAACAAGGCCAAGTGCCGGGTCCTGCACTTGGGGCACAACAACCCCAAGCAGCGCTACAGGCTGGGAGATGAGTGGTTGGAAAACTGCCTGGCAGAGAAGGACCTGGGAGTACTGGTTGATAGTTGGCTGAATATGAGCCAGCAGTGTGCTCAGGTGGCCAAGAAGGCCAACAGCATCCTGGCTTGTATAAGAAGCAGCGTGCCCAGCAGGGCTAGGGAAGTGATTGTGCCCCTGTACTCGGCTCTGGTGAGGCCGCACCTCGAGTACTGTGTTCAGTTTTGGGCCCATCGCTACAAGAAGGATGTCGAGGTGCTCAAGAGAGTCCAGAGAAGGGTGACGAGGCTGGTGAGGGGTCTGGAGAACAAGTCTTACGAGGAGCGGCTGAGGGAGCTGGGGTTGTTTAGCCTGGAGAAGAGGAGGCTCAGGGGCAACCTTATCGCTCTCTATAGGTACCTTAAAGGAGGCTGTAGCGAGGTGGGGGTTGGTCTATTCTCCCACGTGCCTGGTGACAGGACGAGGGGGAATGGGCTAAAGTTGCGCCAGGGGAGGTTTAGGTTGGATATTAAGAAGAACTTCTTTACTGAAAGGGTTGTTAGGCATTGGAATAGGCTGCCCAGGGAAGTGGTTGAGTCACCATCCCTGGAGGTCTTTAAGAGATGTTTAGATGTTGAGCTTAGTGATATGGTTTAGTGGAGGACTTGTTAGTATTAGGTCAGAGGTTGGACTGGGTGATCTTGGAGATCTCTTCCAACCTAGACGATTCTGTGATTCTGTGATACTTATTCTGTTTTGAGTAGTTGAAAGTCAACCATTTTTGCTGATAAGATAATTCTCACCACTTTTATCAGCTAACCTGTGAAGAATTCAGTATACAGAGAAGTTCTTTCAGGGTTTGTACTTGCCTGGGAGCTTCCAGAGCCTTTTTTCTCTGACTTCCACTCCTGTCACTTATCTGTTTTAAGAGCTGAATCCACTCTTTTGTTCCAGAGTACTGCCAGTGGGGGCCACAGATGGCTTTGGGTATGGCTGCATTGGACAATTAATTAGTTAAGCAAATCAGTGATGGGCTTTCACAGGCATCTGAAGCCTTTTCTAGACCTGAGAACTGACAGAGGTGAGAATTTGCATTTGGAAATAGGAACACTCATTTCCTCTTTTTCCTGGAGAGACTTTAATGTTCACGTCTGAACTCAACACTTTATAACTGCACTAATCAAGCACTGTATTGGGAACATTTGGTAGGTCGCTGTCCCTTTGGTCTCTCTAAAGGCTTTCTCTGAAGACATTGGGATAATGTGGCTTGTTGAACAGACACATACAGATCATTTGTTATGATTGTACACATGGCTCTAGAAATTGGCTGACTTATAGCGGAGACAAAGCTACTGTCTGAATTATTTTCTTTATCTGTGGAAGGGCATTCAAAACCCAACTGGAAAATGTAATAAAATTTGCCAATTGAAAGAAAAATTATTTTTGTTGGTAGATGTACTAGATGATAATCTACCTCTGGTATCTAGCTTTTATCATGGGCAACAAAATCTTGTAACATCTCTTATCTGTTGAAAAACCTAGAAAATTATATATGTTTACAGAAATCAGCATTTCGCATGCTATATATTTACACTCTCAGTAATCTTATGAATCACACTACTGAACTTCAGGCATCTAAATGTAATATTTGAGTTAGAAAGCTTATCTCCCTAGCCACTTCATGTAGTCAACAGGGAGAAAAAAGATCCTCCAACAGGTAATTCAAGCGTGTAAGCCATGTTCCTTCTCCAAACTGTCCTCTGGAGGATTTTTTATTTTTTTTCCTGCCATTTTGTGGAGTCCTGGGGCTGCCTGTCACTGATAGCTTTGCAGGCAGCCTGAAAACAGGATGAAAACAAGCTGTTTTTTTGCTAGGGCTGGAGTAGCATGAAATGGCTGCTTTCAGGATGTACTGGGAGTGCAGTGCAGTCCTCCTTTTCTTAGGAAATTGGTCAGGTCAGGAACTCGGAGTTTCATCACGCCAGAACCATTTTGGACTGTGGGACAAACATGTTCCCTGCTGAAATCCCAGCACAAACCATACCAATAGCTGATTTCTGAGTTAGGTGCAGAGACTTATTCGTAATGATAGTACAGATGCAGATGAAATAGTGCAGCAACACCTGCTTTGCCATTCAGGAAAGGTAAAACATAGGCATGTGTCTATAACAATTGCTCATTGCTCTCGACAATGTATATTTTCCTTTGAGTGCTGGGGCCAGGGGCAACCCTTTTTAGGGAAGGGAGCTTGCTCCATCCCTTAGGGAGCTGCTGAGCTTGAATAGGCTTTAAAGGCCATGGAGTGGGTCTGCAAAGAGGTTCACAGGATGGAGCTCAAGTAGATGCTGCAAGATCATAGTCAAAATTGGAGAGTAAACAACCAGAACACAGAAGCAACTGGAAGAATTTTCCTGGTACCAAAGGGAACTATGCAGAGTTTGCTGCCAGAGAGCTACTTAGTTGGCTGCAGCCGTGGACAAGAGGAGGCCACCCACCTGTGAGGGCACAGTCAGTGGGGAGGGAAGAGGTAATATACATTTTGACTTCTTTTCTACATGTGCTTTGATTTCTTTTAAATTTGGAAATCTATTTTCTCTCTCTCTCTCTCTCTCTTTCTCTTTTTTTCTCTCTCTCTTTTTTTTTTTTTCTCCCCTGATATAAAACATTTGGACTTTTTGGAGGTGCATGCTATATGGAAAAGTTCTGGGTTACTGAAAACTCCATCTGACATGGCTATTGATTGCCAAATGTGCAAACCAACTGGGGGAGGGAGCGAATATCACAGGTCTGTTCAGTCAGACACCATGCTGCTTTATAACAGACTAATCTACCGAGTCTAAAAAAAATAAAAAAATAAATTAATATTTCCACAATATTTCCACTTCTCCAAAATTTGCTCATGTTGCTGACATAGGAACGAGTTTAATTTACAGGTTTTCATTTACATTTGAAGTCTAACTACAGTCTATTTGGACACATGGTCAGTACCTGAAAATGAAAACTAGAGCTAAGAGAAGGATAAGTGTTATCTCCCATCTGTATTTCATGCCCAAACTGTCTTTTTCTCCACCTTTTCTAAAGCAGCACGTACAGATTGCCTTTTGGCTTTTGAAATTCCTTAAATGAACCTTAGATAAAAAGTAAGATTCTCATAGATAGGAACTGAAAGAACTAGGACAAGAAATAAAAACATACAATGCACTACAGATGTTCTTATGCTCATAGGTATAGGAGAAGAGAATCCCTCATTCTCAAGTGTTTATGACTAATCTAGAAACAGATTTTAAACCCACTTTAATGTGGGATAAAGCACTGGCAGGCAATGGTGCAGGTGGTTTAGTTGTTAGCACAGTTCCTGGCATGCTTTGGACACATGAGAAAGAGAAGAATAGTTTTGGAATGGAGTAGAGTTTCCCTATGTGGACTAAGCTGAGCCACTTGCCATCACACTTAGAGAAAGATGAGCCTTTGAATGCTAACACATTCTTCTTTCCACTCAGCTTAGATGGTCATATGCCTTATTTAAAGTTCTTGAGCAAGACCGATATGTGCAACAGAAAGTTAAGAAAATATATCATTAACATTATTCCCTTTTCAGTGCCATAGTGCACCAGTTTTAATCATTTCACTCATGTCTTCCTTTTAGTGGTTTCTCTCTCTCTTCTCTTTCTCTCTCTCTCTCTTTTGTTCAGGTGTGATTTTTCTTCCCCCTGAGCAGATATTCTATGTACAGAGACTGCTTGCTTTGTAGACGAACAGAAATTACAATATTGTGGGTCATAAAACTACCAAATTCCTATAGTGAAAGCAATGATTTATTTTGTATCTTCACAGTGTTAGGACCTTGGCACACTTTTATCATTGTTTTCCAAATAGGAAAAATGCTACCTACTGCTGTGCTTTGACTGTTCTTAAGAGAAGGAACTGTAGATGGATGGATAAATGTATTTGTAATTATTTGGTTATTCTTTTCTTTGAACATGTACAGGCTTATTTGAATTGATAATTAAGTATTTTAGTCTCTGGGAATTATCTGAAAATTGTCATTATGTAGGCTATTTGAAGTGATATGAATTTATTTCTTATAAATCTGTGTTAGGAGAGTGCTGCCTGTACGTCCATCTACATAGGACTAGGAACAAAAACAACAACAAAAATAACAAAGCTTAAAAGGAATACTAAACAGCATGTGCCCCCTTTATCATGATCAAATAGGTTATGATTTTGTACCCATTTATATAGGTACACCTGGGGTATGAAGTCAGTGCAAACACGATGCATCAAATCTTGCTGGAATTACATATAAAATCAGACCTAGATCTATTGGAAATACATGGAGATTGGACTCACTCAGGAAAATTGGGTGATGAGCAGGGTTAGAGTAGGAGACCTGAGATAAGCATGTGAAATGATTACAGAATCAAAATTAGAATTTATGAGCTGAAACAGAAAAAAAAAACGAAAAAAAAAAACCACCACCACCACCAAAAAAGATCTGTGTATGTTAATTAGTCATAGTATAACTAAGAGGTATGAGGTGGGAATAAATCATGAAAAAGGCAAATATGGCTTTGTGACATATCAACTGAGAGATTTCAGGATTTCAGGTAACAATTGTGCAAAGTGCTGAGCAGGTCACATGCAGAATATTGTTTACAATAGTTACCACCAAGAAAAAAGAGCATTAAAGCCAAACAACCTGCAGAGACAGTTGCTGTAGGTATCACAGAAATGGAGGAGCTGTTTATATGTCCCCACAAAACAGAGTTCGACTTGCTCACTTGAGCAGAGCCAAAATTAAGAGAGGATATAGTTATCTCAGCAAATGATTCAGGAATGAAAGCATCTCCTAGTGAGTTCAGATATTTTAGTTAAGGGTTATTTTTGGCAAAAGAACAAAAGAGTATGATTATTTTTTTCTATTAATTTGGTTTAGTACAAGGTTTGAGGTTTTACAACAATTTTGTGGTAGAGAGAATGAATGTAAATCAGTTAAAGATAGACTTTGGTTAATTTATAAAAGATATATGACTATATTTGAAAGATTATATGATGTGTCTGCCTGTGCCATGAAAGGACAGGGACAGATGATCCAGAAAATGCACTTTTATATTACTCAGAATGTTAGCAAAAATGCGTTACGCACACTACTTATGACAGACTAGACTCAGGAGCTCATCTCTGCTGAAGACAGTGGTGTATGTTAATGGGGCAGTTTGGGACTCTGAATCCTACTTTCGCTCCCAGATCTGTCTTCCTGGGAAAGTGCACTATCACCCAGCTACTAAAGATGAGGTGGACTTGTTTTCCCCTTCTAAATCCCCATTTTGCAGTCCTGTCTAGACACACTTTTGAGGTGTGTGTCTACCTGATGGGCTTGTGTTTCTCTCTGATGTTTCCTCTTGAGTGTGAGGGCATCCCAGTGCTGGTGGGGGGCTGTATGAACCTCTCCAACATGCCCTTGGGCAGGGTGTCTAAATTAGCTGTGCAACATCTTGAAAAACACATCTGACTTCTGACCTAAAATCTTGACTTCTAGGTATTGCACTGTAAAATAGCACATTACCTGTGGGGTTTTATTTCACATTTATCTTATTGCAGCAGTCCACCCACTGTACAAATTGGGGATTAAAATGCTGCTCTGTGTGAATAAGAACCCTACCTGGATACATTCTTCACTAGCAGGAAATCTTGTTCTAGCTTTTTAAGTACAGTTCACTGTGTCAGAAATGCAGAAGTATATGTGTGGTTATGTAAAAATGTAGTTAGAAACTTGGTGAATACCTGAGAGTGGGCTCCACATTTGATAGACAAGTTACTCAGACAGGATAAACACCAATAAGGAACAATTATCCCCATGGCTGCACGAAGTTTTTGTGCTGGTTTAACATACACATCTCTAATCCCAGCTGTTATAAGGCTTCTGTTTTTCAGGTTAACTTCCAGGATTTTTCTTGTAATCATTTCTCCCTCTAAATAATGGGTTCTCTGACAGAGACTGATTGTTCTGGTGGAGTTATGTTCACTGATTCTTAAGAAATGACTTCCCCACTCAGCTGTGGCTTAAACAACAAAATAATAGCTAGGATATGTATTCTTATCAGAAGACAGGAGATAAACTGATGACTTTTTCAAACAGAGATGTAGCTGTGATAGTCATGGTATTTTACAGAAGTGTTTTGGGAACGGTTAACCTATGTATTAACATCTAATTTTCCCTATCTGTGTACTCCACCATCTCTGCTGAATTTGCTACTGGGTTGGTAACCACATGGAGAAGCATGGGTTGGGCAGAGAGGATGATGATAATTTTTTAAAGTATTTCTTTTATCTGTTTTCCACCCTGTTATGGTAGTTAAGCAATAACAGCACCTGTGTCAGCCCATTTAGCAAGCACTGGGAAAAAGACAGAACCCTGCATTAGAGTTGACTGTAAGTTCAGCAAAGCCATAGTAAAATGCAACACAAAATAGGGCACTTTTCTTATTTCTCTGTGTTTTAATTTTTCTTTCAGTAGGCTTCTACCTTTAAGCTAACTGCAATATTAATCTAGCAGATGTTTTCAGGTGAAATTTTTAAGATGACATCTGTGATATTTAGTAGGTGGAACACCAACATCAGAACATGATTTGCTGTAACCTTTTTTATGGTGACCTGAGGCAGTCTGACATTCACATAAAAGCTAGACACTATGGCTTTGGGAAAGGCTGCCCTTAAGTTTTTGGGAAAAAAACACAACACAACAAAAACAACATACAATTATTTCAAGAACTGCTTTTGAACAGACCCTCAGTCCAGAAAGACTCTCAGGAACACCTTATGATGCTGTGAGGATGATGACCTAGCAAAATCTTGGACTTGCATACTCACAATGTTGGTCAGTTCAATAAAGCAGTGTGTTAGCTGTGGCATGTCAGTCCTGACAGGTATGGCATAACTTCACATTCGGTTTTGAAACCAGTGGCAGGTTTTTGCTGCCAATAATTGCTCATCAAGTGTCACTGAAATAGGGGCACCCCGGAGAAAAACCCTCCTGTGAATCATTATGGATGTCCTGAATGTATCTAGAGATTTTTGAAGAAAAAAGTGTGGTCACTGTAATCAGGGCCTGAAAGCTTCTTTACACAGCACAAACCCACCTGAATTTCACCATGTGAAATTCGGGAATCATTCTGGACTGTTAGGGTTTTCTTAGAAAAAACAAACAAACAAAAAGTAACAGCATCTCTTCAGCATCTCAAGAGGTGTGAGACAGCAGTGGCAGAGAGAAAGAACTGCCCACCTGCTATTTGTTTTCCTGCATGCGGGCATGAGACTTATGAACATCTGGTGGTGGTAAAAAGGATGTACAGACAATTTCAGCTCTGGATAGGAGCGAAGTTAACAAGTGCAGCAGTCTGTTCCAGTGATTACCAAATATATCACGAGCAGCACAAAGCTTGGGGATAGGATATGTCACACTGGCCAGAGCAAGGCCAGAGGTGGCCAGTGGTGGTGCTGAGGGAGGAGGATAAAAGAAAGAGGAATGAAATGACTGCTCCTGGGGAAAGGAAGGACAATCAGAAGTTCCGTATTGTGGTTAAATTGAACTATTAAATATTCCCCAGTTTCACTAGCTTCTCCACTGCATCTTCAAAGCCTCTAATTTCTCCTAAATCATTCATCTTCCTGTACCTTTTCTCCACGTTGTCCTCTTTCAGTGCTTTGTAAAAAGTGAACTCTGGACAGTAGGAATTATTGTTTTTGTTACCCATCTGCACTGTTCCAGCCAAAAACTTAGACATGAGTGAGGTTCCAGGCACTGTTTAAAGACATTCTATAAATAATAACATCTACTGTAACGATTAATTTTAAAGGGTGCCCTTTTAACTATAAACCACTGTTAGAACCTATGTACTGGAGGTAAGATAGTTCTTGAAAAGGAAAGCAGTCCTGTGCAGGGAGTTATGGTCCTGTCTGTAATTTTATTTTATTTATCCCCCCCCCCCCCCCGAAAAAAAAAAAAGGACACTGAAAATTGATGAGTTTGTCTGATTGCTGGATAAGTTGGATATTTGATTAACTTCTCTTTCAGGTGCTGAGAGACAAACAACTCCTACCTTTCTGTTGGCCTTAAAGAAGTATTAACCTTGAGGCTGACTTTTGCATTGCTCTTGTCTGGTTTCCCTTTGGCCTCAGTCTGGGTGCTTATGGGTGGCTTTGACACAGCTAAGCAGATCCTGTACTCTCAATTTCCCTGGTTTCATTACATCCTTAAGAGAGAGCTACTTTGCGGCTTGAGAAGGTGGCTGAAGAGAGAAGAGAGCAGAAATGGCTACATGGTCAGAGGATGTTGCAGGTATGGGGAATGAGGTTAAAAAAAGGATCTAAAATCCAAAACTATTGTCAAAGATTACTCTTTGGTGATTGACACTGAGATATGGATGGGAAGAAGTCGGAAGCCTGGAGGAAAACTGTAAAGGGATGGAGGAGGTTCAGAGCTTAAATGGAAAGTGGGAGGCTTACATAAAGGACAAAGGTGCAGTCTGCTTACTAATGGTGGCAGAAAGTTTTGAGGACGCTTTTCTGGGTCACTTTGGAAGTTAAAAATAAGTGAAATGTCTGATTTTAATTACACTGGTGGGTTAGGTGTCCCATCAGTAAACATATTTACTTTAATTGCCTCACATTTTCTTTATCTGGTCAAGATGTTCTTCACAAAGAACTGTGAAATAATGAGATAGATAAGAAATGACTCTGTGTCTAAAAGAAGCTTCCTTTTGAGAGGACAAAAATGTAGCAAGGAGTAATAAGATAGGTCTGTTACTTTTTTTCCTCTAAAATTATCTTTCCTTTAGGATTTTCTTACACATGCAAAGATTAGTCAATTAAAAGGTAAAAGATAGTAACAATTGTCACTGCTCAGTTTAATATCATGCCTACTATGTCATATGGTGGTAAGAGAATAAAGAGAGGTCTAATTAAACAGTAGAGATGTGTTTCCATGTTCTTAATGATCAAAGAGGAATAATCATCTGAAGTAGTAATAAATGGCACTTAATATTTGGCTTGGCATTAACTTACCAGAAACTAATAATCCTTCAGAAATTCTTTTATGGAAATATTCTTTTATAGAAATATCACCAATACTTATCTCCATACAAGAGAATATGTATGAGGTAACAGAGAAATGTAGGCAAATTATAATATAGAAATACCAAGTGTAAGAAGCTGGGCCTGGGTTGGATTTGGGAAGTGACTGCTGCTACTGGAAGATGCTCATGTTCTGCAGAAGCAGCTTCCAGACTGGTCATCCAGGACATGGCAATCTCCATGTGGGTAGTGAAGCCGTTTAACTCCCTTTGGCTGTCTAACTCCGCCAGAAAATGTGTATTTTGCTTATGCCTTGAAGTTGCCCATTTATATTGAAGGATGTGAAAGAATCCAAAAAAAGAGTGAGTGCTTTGTACCGTCCCCAAGACCTGGTCTATTCTACCAAGTTAAATGTTCTCATGTTCAGAAAATTCATCTTCATTTTTACCTCAAATAGTTTACCTTCCATTTTAGCTACTGAAACATTATTTTTCTATTATATTGAAGCGTCAACTGCTTGTTCTCATATGTACTTGAGAAAAAGAAACTATAGGATGGGAAATGATTCATGGATCATCAAATTCAAATCCTCATGGTCATTGGAAGCTATATAATAGATGGAAAATCCAAAGAGCACTTTAAATGTGCCTCAGCTTCCTGTAAATCTTAGAGCCTATGAGCAGAGGAATACAGCAAGGAAGATCAAGAATATCTTTGCAGTGGCAAAAGATTTATGTCAAACTAATAGTTGGAGCTTTGGAAATGGGCTAGATCCTGTGCTGTAAAAATAATCCTAGAAAAACAATCTGTCAGACTCATTCAAAGAAAAATTCAATGGCAGGTCTGATAGAAAGTTTAACCCTGGGTCAAGGCTTTCTAATGAGACACAGTCCTTTGTCCCTAGCTGTGCCCCATCTCAGTCATGCTCCTCCTATTGCTTCAGAACAAGGCAAAATGTCTTTTTCATCCCTGATAATAAGCTGTGCTTTGAGACAAAAATAAATCCATCATGTAAATGTGGTAAAAACAAACGCAATCAGCAGACAATAACAAGTCTTGTTCAATTAGCTTTAGAAATTCCAGTAACTTAAAAAAACAATCTTTCACAGACTGTGATTAAGGAAGCCATCTCTCCATTCTTTATTATTAAACTAACCAGAGTAAACTCCTGAATTGCCTGTCTTAAAATGTCTTCACTCCTCTGACTCTTTAAGACCTTTTCTGTGTTTCAAAATCTGTCAGGTATCTAGAAGTGGACACAATATTCCTATAGTGATCAGAGCTGCTTCAAAATTTGTAATAGCATATATCCTAAATCAACACATTTAGATAGCTAAAGATCTCATCAGACCTTTGGTGACAGTGTCATCTGGGAGACGACATTTAGTCTAATGCCTCCATGCTCTCATTTCTATTTCAGGATGTTCTTCAAGTCTGAGCTACAGCCAACATCTGTGGACAACACTCTGTTCCTATGTATCCTTTTACATGCATTTCTTCCTTGCTTCCCTGCTTTTCAAGTGATCAAGGTTCTTCAGTTTTACAATTTCTCTTTGTGATTTATCACTTGCCCATTTTTTTGCCTCAGTTGCAAGATTTGGATTTTTATTTTTATTTTTTCTTTCGGGGGGGGGGGGGGGAGGGGGGGAGAAGGAAGGGACAAAACCCAATCTTTGCAGGACCCCATAAAAATATCTTTAATAAAACCTGAAGGTCATTCTTTGAATGCAGATACTGCTTTAAAAGAAATGTTAATTTAAACATAGTGCTTTTGTTCAAAACTCTTTCTCTGTTATAAGCTTTACTAGGGAAACTAGGGGTTTTCCGGTTTTATTATTATGCATGTTTTGGAAGTGCTCTGGACACAGTTGATTTCCCCATATTCCTATGTAGTCCATTAAGTTCTTTTGTAAATGCTTCAACACATGCCTAATTTCACTCATGGGATGTAACCACATGGCAGTAAATTTCATATAAACAAAATTCTGTACAAGACTTTAGCAAGCAGTTTTCTATGGCACATGTAGCAATGGAGTGGGGAGTATTTAAAATAAAGAAATGCAATGCAATTATGCAGCACAAAGCTGGTCATATCTAAGATAGTGTTTTAAAAAAAAGTTGGTTTTGATGAAAATATCAAAAGTTACAGTACCAGATATTCAAAAGGTAGGGTTTTTTTTTTTTTTTTTTTTTGGTTGCTAGTTTCTCTCCTTCTTCTTCTTCTTCTTCTTCTTCTTCTTCTTCTTCTTCCTCTTCAACCTCTTCCTCTTCAACCTCTTCCTCTTCCTCTTCTTCCTCTTCAACCTCTTCCTTTTCAACCTCTTCCTCTTCCTCCTCGTCTTCTTCCTCTTCTTCTTTTTTAATTGATTCATTGATTTATCTGATTTCTATGTTTATGCATATACCAGCAAATAAAGCAGTCTGGGGACTGTTGCTAGCCCTGAAGCTGACTCGCATGGCACAGCTTGTACCTTGTGTCTCCTAAAAGAGGGTGGCTGAAATATCTACTGGAAGTGCTGCGTGGTCATAGTACTCACTATGAACCACATCTGGGCTTTCCTGGGAGGTTGTGCCGAGACCAAAAGCATGCTGCAGGCCCTGCTAATTCAGCATGCTCAGAGCTACATGTCCTGCTTAGTGCTTTAATACAGATATTGCTTGTGATTCTCTACACTTACCAGAGGAACCCCCTCATATCTCCTCACAGTAATCAGCAACTAGCTTTTAAATTCTTAGCTTGCTAATTGGAAATGATAGGAATTTGTTCCTAAGGAAACATTCTTGTATCTATGACAAGGCATCACTTCCAGGGGGTAAAAAAGTGATTACAAATATATACTTGTTTCTTAGCAACCATTGAAAGCTTTCTTTTCTAATTAGTACTGTACAATTCCTTGAAAGTCTTGTTAGTTCACAGTACTGAAAGATCAATTAATCTCAGTTAAAAATTGATGGTATGAATAATTTTTGTCAAATTCTAGCTGTGCCTGTGATTAATGTTAAGACAAGCAAACAACCCCTTTTGTTTTGTTTCATCATTTAATTTTATAAAGGGGTTTAAAATGCTCAAACACAGAATATGTATAAACAATAAAAAATGAATTTTCCCTCATTCAGTGGTAGCTCTTTTCCTTCTTTACACTCTGAAGTTTTAGCAGCCTAAATAGGAGACAGCTCTCCCCTGAAGGGCATGAGGAAGGATTCCCTCTTGCTTTACCTCCAGTAACCAACAGCAAAAGCAGAAACAAGGAGACAATAAAGTTCTCCAAATCCCCACTGCTTACAGAAGTATTGTGCTAATTCATCATAATTACTAAACCAATCTTCTTTATATAGAGTGTCTTAGGCACAACCAAAGCTATGAAAATAGGTTATAAGTCATTGGAGGCTGCATATGTGAACACTAGTTTCAATATGGAACCCCAGAACATGGTTTTATATCCACAAAGGATCTTTGGGATTTCATATAAACTAAGAGCTATCCATGTAGATATGACTGTAGGACTGAGGTCTCATTAGCATCAAGACAGATTTATCTGCCTACCTACCTACCTACCTACCTAAGATACCTTCTCTAAGGTAACAGCAGATGGTGCTGGTAGATAGCACCTAGCTGTGTTTCCTTGTTAGTATGCAGGAGTCCAATCTGGGAGGAATCATAGAATCATAGAGCAGCTTGGGTTGGAAGGAACCTTAAAGGTCACCAACTTCTAAGCCCATGCCATGGGCAGGGATGCTATCCACTAGATCAGGTTGCATCCACAACCTCTCTGGGCAACCTGTTCCAGTGCCTCACCACCCTTTGAGTGAAGAATTTCCTTCTTCTCCTAAAGGAGAAGAGGAAGTACACAGACCTTGGGTAGATACCGTTTGTACCAACTGTTGACTGTAGTGTGTGGGTTTTTTTGGACATCATCTTGGATTTGTTGACGTGTTGTTTAGACATTAGATTAATATTAATATTGTATTAGACAGCACTTCGGTGGAGAAAAAAACACCTTTTCCTCCAACAAACAGAGTGTTGTCCTGAGCTCCCCCATCTCAAGACTGCAGCCTAGGTGTTATGATAAAGTTACAGATAGGCTAAAAACACAACAGAGAATAAGGCATATTCAGTGTTTGCAACCTGATCAGAAGTTTTTCCACTTCCTACATGGAGAGAAAGCACTTGCTTCCTGCTGCTTTCTGTCAGAGGCAGATCCTGAATTGTCTAAAAAAGCTGATTTCCCTGCAGAAAATTACTGTTGTCTCAGTTACAAGACGTGGCAGACAAGTTAAGCAGGAAGGGGATAGGCAACAACAGCACCTGGTACCACTCCTGCCTAAATCAACCAGATAAGAGCAGGTTTCTCCCTCCTGAAGAGTGAGGTTAGGGACATGAAGCTCCTACACCAGCATGCACTCCAGCCTGCAGTAGCTGCTGTTTTGGGGATGGTTCTTTCAGGTCATTTCACAGAACTACAGAAAAGTTGAGGTGTGAAGGAACTTCTGCAGATCATCCAGTACAACAACTCTGCTCAAATTGACTTCACCAAGAGCTGTGTCCAGGTGGGTTTTGACTATCTCCAAGGACAGAGACTCCATAACCTCTCTGGACAGCCTGTGCCAGTGCTCAATCACTCTCACAAGAAAAAAAAAGATTTTATGTTTCAATGGAACTATCAGTGTTTCAGTTTGTGCCTCTTGTCCTGTAACAGGACACTACTGACAAGAGCCTGGCTCTGTTTTCTTTACAGAAGCTATTTATACAGATTGTTAAGATCTCCAGTGCCTTTTCTTCTCCAGGCTGAACAGTTCCAGCTCTCTCAGCCTCTCTTTGTATAACAATGGTCCAAGCCCTTAACTATTTCCATAGCCCTTTGCAGGACCCACTCCAGCATGTCCATGTCTCTCTTGTACCAGGCAGCCCAGCACTGGTCACAATACTCCAGACGTGTCTCACCAGATTAGCAGAGGGGAGGGATCACAACCCTCAACCAGCTGGCAATACTTCTAATGCAGCCCAGGAGGCTGGTGTCCTTCTTTACCACAGGGCACATTGCTGACTCATGTTCAACGTAGTATCCACCAGGACCCTCAGCTCCATTTCTGCAAAGCTGCTTTCCAGCTGGGTGACCCCCATCCCCTTCTGGTGCCTGAGGCTGTTCCTCCCCAGGTATATGACCCTGCACTTCTCCTTGTTGAGCTGCATGAGGTTCCTGCTGGCCTATATATCCATCTTGTCAAGGACAACGGTTTTTAACTCACTTCACTGTCCACTTATCTCATCTCATAGTGGAAGGCTTACCAAATACAACAGGTGACATTTGGATTTCCTGCCTTAATCTGCACACTCAGGCAGTGTATCTAAGTTACTCTCAGGTCACCTGTCCTTGCTTCCACCTTGTGTATGCTTCCTGAGTTTATTAGGAGCTTCTTTTCACGCATGTGGGCCTCCTAAAAAAAAAAAAGGCAGGAAAATAAACTCTGAGATAATGGCTGAAGTCCTTGCTATGTGTATGTAAGGCTGCCTAAGACACACCGAGACCCAGCTGCATTACACTGACAGCTGAAAAGAGGTAAATATGCATGTTGCAAGCATGTTACTTTACTCTCAGCTGCATAGAGCTATTCTGTCCTTAAAAACAAATGTAAATGCAAGATTTTCCATAACTAGGAGACTGATCAGTAGTGAAATAGATCATAGCATCATAGAATCATTCAGGGTTGGAAAAGACCTCTAAGGTCATCTCATCCAACCTTTAAGCTAGCACTGACAAGTCCACCCCCAAATGATGTTACTAAGATCTACATGTTTCTCAAAGACCTCCAGGGATGGTGACACAACCACTTCCCTGGGCAGCCTGTTCCAACGCTGCACGACCCTTTCAGTAAAGACGTTTTTCCTAATATCCAACCTAAACCTCTTATAATGCAACTTGAGGCCATTTCCCCTCATCTTATCACTTGGTGCTTGGGAGAAGAGACTGATCCCCACCTTGCAACAACCTCCCTTAAGGTAACTGTAAAGTGTGTTGAGGTCTCCCCTGAGCCTCCTTTTTCTCCAGGCTAAACAACTCCACCTCCGTCAGCCACTCCTCATATGACTTGTGTTCCAGGCCCATCACCAGCTTCATAGCCCTTCTCTGGGCATGCTCCAGCACCTCGATGTCCTTCTTGTAGTGAGGGGCCCAAAACTGAACACAGTACTTGAGGTACAGCCTCACCACAGCCGACTACAGAGGGACAATCACTTCCCTAGTGCTGCTTGCCATGCTATTTTTGATTTTGGGCTGGCCACCCAACCAGTTATTAATCCAACAAAGTAAAGATGCATAGATAAAGGAAAAATGGCCATTTCCTATAAAATGAGGGGACTTACTGGTATATTTGTAGAAGAAAAAACTGTTTGTGTTTGAATTTATGTGCAAGAGATTCCCTAAACAAGGAGAAATTGCAGTGTGGGAAGAATAATTTAATACTGAGGACAGCATATACAGGGACAAAATTTAATAAACCACTATGTTGTTCTAAGTAAAAAATGCTCTTCAGGCTGTGTCCTTGATGAACCAAACTGGGTTGACGTGAAGGGACAGTCAATACTAGGAAAATACATACACTGGCTGCCCAAAATTCTTTTGTAGTTTCAATTAGAAATATCTGTTCCAGATATTTCATTTTATTTATTTTATTTATTTATTTTTGTGTAGGACTCTGTTTTGTATAAAGGTGGAAATATTGGGTCCATAGTTATTAAAATCAATTATTGGGGTGAAAAGTGTAAATTATTGTTGGTCATGGGAAAATGAAAATGGGGTTGTCAGTGGCTGACTGGCTTAGAGTGCAAGGTGATAGACTATTCCACTTTCACAATGCAGATAATCTGATATTCATGTCTGGTAAAGACAAGTAAGAAAAATCTAACAGAAATACTTAAATTACTGGTAACTTCCTGTGTGACATTTTAGTTAAATCTTCCTGAAGTGTCTTATAGAATTGAAACCTAAATTGTGCTGCAGTGTAACTGATGAATTTCTGTAATAATGGTAGATATCTTCCTTTCTTATTCAGCCTGAATAAGTTTTTCTCTAGAAGAAACAGGCTGTTTAAACTCAATTTCCCGTCTCCTTCCATTATATATATTTGTAAATTTCTTAGTCAATCATAAAATTCTGCTTTCAACAGCCTTCCTAATGTTTGATTACAGTCATGGCATACCTATATATACCTTCCTATTAATGTTACTAAATACCCTTTCATAATGTCTAGAATGAAAATAAGCATGCGGTGTCAGTACTTCCTGGTCCTATAGCAGCATATATATAAAAAAACATTGTTCTAAATACACTCTGAAGCTTTAATCCTGCAAACACACAGGAACAGAAGGGAACTCTAGGGTAGCTGAATATAGTGACTGCTATCAAGGGCAATAATTTCCTACGATCTCTTGAATAATCATGGGCTTAATGGACAGCATATATATTATTCTACAGACTCAGCTGAAGTCTGTTCTCCTTTTGTTGCTTTCCACACATTTTCCATAATGAAAAATAATTTGGAACTTAGCTGAACTGTTGTCGGCTGAAGTAACTACTGGGCTACTACAGCCAGCAAAGCAGCAGGAAGAATAAGTAATAACAGAAGAGTGCTGAGTCCCGGGAATTCTGTGGAGGAGTGGGATTCCAAGAAACCAAACAAAATTCAAAAGAAGTGGTGTGTTAAAAACAGCAATGAAAAGGAACAGAAATACACTTCTCATTCTCTGCCACATTAATTACTTTTCCTTTGTAACAGGATATGGTACTATTGGTATCCCAACGTCCAACCAAAACTATATTAAAAAACCCCAAACCCCTCTTCTCTCTGTAGCCCTCTCTGTAGCATTATACAAGAACTCTGAAAAACCTATGCTTTTTTCTTGATATCTCATCTCCTCTTTCTCCCACTGCTATATTTAAATCCAGCTCAGCTAGTGATTTGGTTAGGAAAGTTCCTCTTCTAAGTTATTTGCAACTGAAAGTCTTGATCCTACGATGGTTAAATATGACCTTAATTTCATCTGTAAACTGGAAGCACCCATGCAATATGATATAAACTCTATTAAATGGCAACATATAACAGCAGTTAACTAATGTTTGAAGATGCTAGACAGGAAGGCCTCTTTTGCCATACCCACAAGAAAGAGCAAAAGAAGGCAAAACAGAAAATGGAATGTTAGGGATTAGTAAAGGAAGAATAAAAAGTAAAACAGTGCACATTGTTAGTGGACTCACCATTTAGTCAATGGTGAGCTAAAGTTTCAGGAAATGTATTTCTTCCATTTTACAAGAGTACATCAGAACTGAAAAATATTTAGAAAAAAGGTCATAGGATGTTTAAAGATAAAAAAGCATTTTCCATTTTTGAAACAAATAAGAATGCAAGGACTCTTCAGACACCCCTGGAAAGAATAGCAGTTGACTGATGTCTGCAAAATCATGAATGACGTTGAAAGGACAGACAGGACTTCAATGCTTGCTATCTCTTCTAGTACAAGAACAAGCAGTCATCAAGCATATTATGCCTTCATTTATGTATGTCTATGCATCACTTAGGGAATTAGAGATGGCTGTGATGGGAATGTTTAAAAGACTGACAGATCAGGCCAGTTTCAAACTTCAGAACAACTCTTTACTAAAATGAGATCTATTAGCAATACATATGGGTAACATTTAATTCCTAATCACTTTCACTATCACAATATATACAAATCAATTTGTCCTTTTTGAGATTATCCCAAAGTAAGTGTGAGTATACACACAGAACTGATGCTGGTTTAGTTAGCCCTGATGGCTATGGTCCCTCATGGTCCTGAGTCACTGAGGTTGAGTTGGCCAATCCTCAAAGTGCTTTGTTGTGGGAAGCCAGAACTGGAGCAGGCTGTGTTTCTCATTTCTTCTCACCCATCCTTGAAGTTTTATGCCCCATCCCCCAAAGAAAAGGGGGTGATCTCATCTGTCCTTGACATTCTATTTTTGGGATCAGGTCTTGTTTTGTTTTTACTTATTTTGCAGGAATTCTGCAAAATCAGATGTCCTTCATGCATGCTCTACACCCTTACTTCTCATTTTGCATATTTTACTACTTGCACATGCTTTTCTGCATCCTGCTTGTGAATCTATATCACAAGTGACAATATGCATCTGTATTTATTGTTATTATTTATATATTTTAACTTGCCTGCATTACAAAATGCTATTTGTGGTACTACAATGTTACAATATGCCTTTATGATTATGCTGGTTATGCTATTTTAATGGCAGACAGTGTCAGACAGACAAACCTTCAATCTAACTCAGTATTGCTGTTTTTATATAATGGCATACCTGGAAAGGGGATTAAGAAGGAAGATCTCTGGGACATAGGCTGAGGTTAGTCTGAAGTGATGTCTGCATTACAACTATGTGTAATCAAATGTCAGTCAAAATCAGTGGTAGGGGAAATGTAGTGAACCTGTTGGTGGAGGGAAAGATACGTATCAGTAGATGAAATATAATGACTGTAAGGTTACAGACCTAGGGGATGCACTGTAAATCACAAGCAGGAAACCTGAGACAGAGTCAGCCACAGCTCAGTCTATGTCTTGATCAGCAGGATGGCTGTGCTCCTGCTGTGCTCAATGAATAGTGCATTGCTCCTTCACTGTGTGCTCCTTGTCGGTGTATCTCAAAAATAAGTCCTGAGCAGTGTAGCAAGTGCTAAGCCTGTGGAAAGGGGGAACAGCTTGGTAACAGCCCAGGAAATAGAGCAGCCCATTATCTAGTCATCAACATGCAGAAGAGGCACAAATGAAGACGACTGCTCTTTGAGCAGACCAACCAAAAAGGTAGGTTGACATGATGTCAAGCTGTGACAGAAGGACTTGAGGACTTTTAGCTTGGTTGTGAATGACTACAGTTGCTATGAAGGAAGAAAGCATTCAAGGCCCTCTGGCTGGTTGTTTGCATTTTCTCTTTGTATTTTTAATATATTCATAAGAAGTCAACTTTCTCAGTAATCTGTTAGAGGGAAGAGTGTGGTTTTGATTGATCCTGCCAGTGGCCTGCATAAAAGACCAATCTGCTGATGAGTACAGAGACCTGGTATACCCATGGAAAGAGCTAAGACCATCAGTCCTGCGACAGCAGAATACAAAGTAATGAGCAGACCAGATTTCTAATGACGGTCAAAGTTTTTATGGTCAACAAAATTGTAGGCAATCTGGAAGCTGATCTTATTGACGTCAGTGCAAATACAGAACAGTACAACTGTGGTTAGTGGATTCTGACTGCTTTACAAAGCAAAATAAAAGCAAAATAATCAGGTCCAAGTGTATCACAATGGATTCCTCTAACATTGGAGTAAAAGACTTATTCAGACCTTCCATAAGGCATTAAAAATTATAGCTGAGCTCCTGATTATTACTTTCCTTTCTTTATCTAGCTGTCTGAGTTAAAAATCCTTCATTTCAGTGCTGGTATTTTTATTTTGCAGGTTTATTTGGCACTGTCCCAGTGTGCAAAATGGAAATAACATAAAGCCTGAAAGTATCTGAATCCATCAAGAATAAAATTCTCTTAAATAGAGTGCTTAGTAACATATATTCTTGTAATGGACTTGCTGTGATATTGACATCATCAATTGAAAGACCTGTGAATACAAGAAGAATATAGACTGAGGGCATTTTTTTTTAATGTAATGAGAAATACCTTAACACATGATCTGAAAGGAAGAAAATGTTAAAATATTATGGGCCTTGGGTTCGATTCAGTTGGCTGGATTCTATTCTTACTTACATCAGCTTAAATGCAATCTATTGACCCTAAATCCATGCCAGTAAATGGAATCAGGTTCTTTTCCATTTTTCTGTATACTTAGTGTTTAACTGTCTAGAGGAAATGAACCCTAAATGTGAACATGAAAATCTCTCCTGGTGGAAGTTATCACTAGATGAACAATGTCTCTGCTATTCTTTTTGGATCAGATCTAGCTTTTTTGTTGTCAATGACAGGATTGGCCATTTTTGGCCATTGCAGGGAGTAGGATTGCAATCTAAATTGCTATAATGCAAAAATATATCAAACACGGATTGTCACAAATTGTAGCTGGTACAGATGTTCTTACATTAGGTGCTTGATTGTGTGAGAATTAAGAAGCTAATTGTATGATGCAGCAGAAGGTTTTGTGTCCACCAGGTTAGCAATGATGCATATCTTAAAGTCTGTGGTAAAGAGCAAAAATGACACATGAAAATTCAATGTTTTCTGAAAAGAGAATACATTTCTGAAAAGTCTTTGTTTTCAAATAGACTGATATGAGTGGTTACAGCACCTTTCAAGCAAAGTAGTACAAACTTCTAAGAAATCTCCCTGCCTATGTTTTGTTCACAAGCCTTGCAGTGAGTTACCTTCAAGAGGAGTCAAGTGCCCACCCGAGCACTGTTTTCCAGACTTTACCATATGAAAAAAAAATGAGGAAGAAAAGCTGTAAAGAAAACAGTAGTATGGAAGAACAAAAGGTATGACTATCACTACAGTACTATTCATCCTTCTCTCTCTCTGAGCAAACTGGTGTCTTTGTATGAGGAAGCACAGAACTTCTGCATTTCCAGGACCAACATAGCTGTGTCACTAGATGACTGCACTCAGTGTTAGCTAGATCTACTGAAGTATGTCTCTGATTTAGCTAGATTAGTTCTCTGGTAATTTTAACAAT
The DNA here is from genome assembly GCF_013377495.2 of Cygnus atratus. Lineage (NCBI taxonomy): Eukaryota > Metazoa > Chordata > Aves > Anseriformes > Anatidae > Cygnus > Cygnus atratus. The sequence continues at coordinate 200,484,397 of NC_066362.1, read as the reverse complement.
ATTAAGGGACGATGAAGGAAAAAAATCAGAAAGGAAAATTATTAGGTAAAGAGCTATGAGGGAATCCTCACATCAGTGAGAATTGTGCAATAGTGCAATGCAAGAAAAGTACAGTTAGAGGAGAAGTCTAGATCTACTCTTATACTCTCATAGAATCATAGAATCATAGAATATTCCAAGTTGGAAGAGACCCATAAGGATCATCGAGTCCAGCTCCAACTCTCATGATGGATAAAAATCTGATCAGCTTGGTTTCTCCATGATGGATAAAAATCTGATCAGCTCGGTTTCTCCATGCCCAACTTGAATTTGTCTGTAACCTTTTCAGCTAGTCAGAAGAAATTCTAACATATTTAATGTCCTAGTAGGTTGAAATGGGAAGGGAAGGATGAAGGTAGTAATACCTTTGCCCATATAGGGCCAGTAGACATTCCTGGGCACTGGAATTTGATTGACCATGCAGTTTAGCTGTCAGTATGCTAACAGAGCTAGAACTCTCCCAAATCATTGCTGAGCTTTGTGTTAGAGACTGTATGGCCCAGGTACCTTTCCAAATGACACTTTGCATGCAGCCACCCTCTTTCAGAGGATGACATAAATGGTGTGAACATGGGTTAGTCCATCCCAGTTAACATCAGTTCCTGCAGTCATGTTTAATTTCCACAAGCACAATTAATTTGCTAGTGGAGTGTACCTGATGTGTGCAATAATGTTTTACTCCTCGTCTAAGCCAGGAAGAATGACATGCCACTGCTTTCCTTGCAAAAGAAAAAAATATTCATAGCTCTTATTGTTTGTTTTGTTTTGTTTTTAATCTCTAGCTATTTCAAACCTCCTTATTAATACGCTTTCTAGATTTCTGCAATAAAAATAAGAGTAGAGGTAATTTAAGTAAAAAGTATTTATAAAAAAAGTTCAGAAAAGGAGACTGAAACAGAATAAAACTCATTCTGTACAAGCTTTGACCTATTCAATGACACATCTTGAGATTACAACATCTGTTTGTCTAACCTGGCAAGTGACATTCAACACTCACAATATGCTTTAAAGTCCAAGCAAAAACAACTGCGCTTTGTCACTCTGAATGTCTTATTCTCAGACAAGTTACTGTTGTATTGTAATTTTGATGGGTCCTGATTAGCAAGGTAGCAGAGAGATTTCATACAGTAAGGCAATAGGATAGGTGGAGAAGTAACTGCAGAGGCTAACAGCTATAGTTGCTACTTACGCCCGATGATGGAGGCTGTCATACAAAAGACTGTCTGGCTCTAAAATTTTCTCAAATGGTTCAGGGCCATAAAAGATGAAGTTGCCTCTTGACTTTTAATGAAACCAGCCAGTAACCTAAAACATGAGGTTACTCAGCAAGCATATATTGCATACTCAATTTAGATAAAATGTGAAAAACAGTTTTATTTACAGAGCAGCACATCTTGACTCTTCTAGCATTACATTATTTATTTATTTTTTCAGAAGTATTCAGCCAATTTTCAGTTTCCTCTTTGGGATGCATGAAACCATCCAAATCTAATTAGCTATTCACATCCTGAATCAGCTGATACCAGAATGACTGAATATTAGGAGAAAAAATAGACTGAAATTACAGCAATGAAAACCCAATTTAATGAAGATGAGAATCAGATTCATTGTTCATTGTTGTCATATCTGAATTTTGTACTTTGGAGAAAGAATCACTGCCAGATGCTAAGCGTAAAATTGTGACATAATGCAATTATGTATGCCTCATCTCTATCTAGTCAATAGCTTTTTCCATAGAATCACAGGAATTAAAGATGGGAAAGAATATGCATGCCAAACTGTCCACCCAACAGTGTGAGTTTCTCCCCTGCAGACTATTAATCATGGTTTTTATCCATTTCATTTTATATTATTTCTTCTAATTTCATATGCTTTGTTGGATAAGAAATTAAAAGGTGTAGGTGTCCTTCTCCACACAACTTGTAGATAATCTTCTGCCTGGTGGGAAGGGCCCTGGAGGTATTGGTCAATAGCTGTCTGAATAGGAGCTAGCTGTGTGCTCAGGTGGGCAAGAAGGCCAACAGGATGCTGGTTTGTATCAGAAACAGTGTGGCCAGCAGCAGTAGAGAAGTGATTGCCGCCCTGTACTTGGCTCTGGTGAGGCCTCAACTCAAGTACTGTGTTCAGTTTTGGGCCCCTCAGTACAAATTGGACATCAAGGTGCTGGAGCGTGTCCAGAGAAGGACAGTGAAGCTGGTGAAGGGTCTAGAGAACAAGCCTTATAAGGAGCACCTGAGGAAGGTGGGGTTGTTAAGCCTGGAGAACAGAAGGCTCAGGGGAAACCTCATCGCACTCTACAGTTACCCTGAAGGAGGTTGTAGCGAGGTGGGGATTGGTCTCTTCTCCCAAGCATCAAGTGATAAGAAAAGGTAATGGCTTTAAGTTCCACTGGGGTGGTTTAGGTTCTATATTAGGAAAAAATTATTCACTGAAAGGGTTGTGCAGCATTGGAATAGGCTGCCCAGGGAAGTGGCTGAGTCACCATCCCTGGAGGTCTTCAAGAAAGGTGTAGATGTAGAGCTTAGCAGCATGGTTTAGTGGTGGACTTGTCAGTGCTAGCTTAAAGGTTGAACGAGATGACCTTAGAGGTCTTTTCCAACCTGAATGATTCTATGATTCTATACATTTGAATTTTATAATTTATTACAAAATATGTGAGTCTCTTCATGATACTTATCTAATTATATTCTTTGTTAATGACTCAGCGCATAGATATTTATATTCAATATTATGTTACAAAATACATGCATCTCCACATCTCAATATCTATGATGGATTGCCTGCTACTGCAACCTCTCCTGACCACTTCTACAGCTGTACCCACTCCATTTTACAGTTTCCATGGCTCAAAATGAAACATAAATGCATTTAAAACTGTCGTTTTTGTTGAATATATATATATATTTTCCATTGAATAAGAGAATCTCAACAGTTTTCATAGCAGCATTGGGGTTTCAAGACTGGTCTCAACAATACATGGTAAAGGACACAAGCTGTCATTAGAAGGCAGGTGCTCACATGATCTTCATCATTGTAAGCACACCTTTCAAAGACCAGGGTGTTCTACTGCAAAAAAAAAGAGGTGTTTTCTCTCTCTTGCTATGCTATTTTCCTTAAATGCCAGATGTTGAATAATTCCTGTTCGAGTGGGTGATTTCATTCAAATGAATGGAAAAAAAAAAACACCACGTAGGGTGTTTGGAGATTTTAGGAATGTGCTTCCTATGACCAGGAATTTTTTCTTGAAATTCCCTAAGTGTAATGATGAGATGGATGGGAAAACCTTCAGCTTGAAGAGAAGGATTTTTGGATTCTTCATGAAAGTATGTAGAAAAGCATCACTGATAAAAAAAAATGCTTCTCCTCTGCCAGCAGCTACAGGTTTTGCTACAAATTCTTACCTTGGGTTAACACAATGCATGTTGAACTAATACCAGCAAAAGAAGTGGATGGTGTCATGTGGTCTCACTCAAGGGAGAAGCCAGCTGGTGTCCGACATCAACAGCTGGTGCTCATCTGGAGACTATTTTAATGAATAACTCAAAAGCTGCAGTGGCCTGAGGTTGGATTGAGTGTAGAAAAAAAGAATTTGAAGAACCAAGAGCAGAGAAAGGTGAAAATCCAGGTATTTCAGACTATATGACCTTATATGACTGAAAGCTGGAGACCCAGGGACAACCAAGTCCTGAAAGGGGCAAAACCTGTCAAGACTTGTCTAGAGATCAACCTTCCCAAGATTGAGCTCCAGACAGGTAACTGGCTTCTCCTCTCCCCTTCTTTGTTCACATGGATGGGGACGTTCTGGAGGGAAATTTCTACCAGCTAAAGTTATTATTTTTTTACTAATTTGATAATTTCTATTAATGTTTTTATTTTTAAACCACTTGTTTAGCTTATTCTTACTTTCTCCTGACTTGAAGTTTTTTAGCATGATGGAGTCTTCACCATTTACATAAATCCTGGGGTACTGCACAGTTTTGAAGTGAATTGATTTACTCCCTGCCTTGAACTCTAACAGACTAACCTAATTGAGGATGATCAGATGCATTTGCTATAATTCTAAGGATACATTCAGAAATATGAGATTTACAGGTAAAACTTTGAATCTCGACATTAATTTTCTCCATTCATTTTGGTGATTTAGGACAAATTCTGTCTCCAAAGACACTGCCTGGGCCAAGATACAACCCTAAAAGTTTCAAGGATATATGGTGAAAATATAGTATGTCTGGAATAATTAAAAAAAATCTCTTGCTTAAAGGGAGAATTAGTCTTCATGGATTAAGATGCACTTTGAGAGGAGACTAGAACATTGCCTTCTGCTAGGAAGATGACTTTGAATCTTAAACTTTTGCTACATTTAAAATTTAATAGTAGGAAATAAACTCCTTCATTTAGCCTTCCAAAGTCAGTCATTTTAGTCTGAGTGTTAGGAACAAATCTTCTCTGATACAAGTCTTGAATTTACTTCAATGTAGAATGCAAAGGTGTTTTTTTTTTTTTCCCTGCTGTTTGTGTATTATTATAAACAAAGAAAAAAATGTAAGCTAATTTATAGAAAGGCTATGGAATATCAAATTAAAGCTGTATTAGTACTTAACATTAGGAACAAACAGTGTGTGATTTTTCTCAGCAGCCTTTTTTAGCACACAAACGTAATTGAATTGCAACTGACTAACTGCACTTTATTTCTGTAGAATATGAAAAGTTCCACTTGCCAAACTGTATCCTGTGTGTGTTTATGAATATTTTAAAGAAAAGTTCTCAAAAGCATCATAACATCCCCAAAGTGAATCTGCTACTATTAAACTGCTTTTCAGTTCATCCTGTATCTGTTCTGGAAGACTTTTTTTTTTTTTTTTTTTAAGTCAGCAGTGCAGTAAAAAAGCTTTTTGATGGTTATTTGCCTAACTTATTGATCGTGGTGCCTCAACAGGGATTCCACAGTGTCTTTTAGTTTTCATTATGTGGGTAAGGGAGCAATAAAATTGCATCTGGAAGCTATTTTATTTCAAATTTAAAATAAGGGACTTAGGAAATGGAGTAGACACCACAGTAAAGGAAGAAACCCGAAAGTAGTAAATAGAAAAAACAGAAATCACTACAATAATGTATTTTTGCCTTTTAAACCAGCTTTTATTTAAAAATGAAATCTTAGGTAAAGATGTCCAAATACATGTTGAATTTTGACAAAACCAGTGGATTGATTCCCTCTGCATTTTATATACAAAATAATCATTATAAAATTTTGTAAAACAGCAAAAGCTGCTCCTCTTTGTAGGAGACTGGACTTTTCCAATCTAAAGCCTAGTTGGATACTCAGCTGTTGTTGCAGCTCATGGTAAGATTGCAGTGAAAAGCAAGTTGCATGTACAACTTCCTCTCCTCATATTACTAACTGGGGTGGAAAACAAGGAGAGAAGAGTGAAAGAGATGAGTGACTGGGAAGACAAACATACTTGTCTTTGTGTCTGCTTGTTTATTTTTTTTTCTCTGAAGAACATGCCATTAAGAAACCTCTAGCAGCTCTCAAAATGCACAACTGGCTCAGCAGCATTTGCTGGCATGGATTTGTACTCACACATTTGACCATTTCATGGGGAACTGTACAACAAACACGCACTTTTGCATGAGTAAACTTTGTGTGGTTCACTCACTCTGAGTCTTTGCAGCTACTTCACAATCAAGGATGATTAAATTGTCCAGCCAGTGTTTTAGCTATGTACCTGGGTTTAGATGGATAACGGAAAGGATGCCAAATGCCAAAAAATGCAATGGAAAAGATTACAAAGTTATAAAGTGTTTTCAGACACCTGCTCAAAGGAACTCAACCATGTGTTTAAATTCTGTTAGTGTTAAGGGCTCTCTAGTCTGAGTTTTGCTGAACAGAGGTTGAAAACACACATCTTTGCTTTGAAGTAGTCTGAGATAAAGCGGAAATTCTAGCTAAAAATCGGAACTATGTTGAGCCCATGGAAGAAAAAGATCTTATCCTAGTTAAATGACTTTGTATCATAGGTGGCTTGGGAGTTCTGTTTCTTATTCACATCTGCTACAGTTATATCCTGTACCTCACAAATCTTTCAGACTAAATCGACTAAATCAAATACCTTTTTTTTTTTCTTTTTCTTTTAAGAGAAAGACCATAAAATGAAATTTCCAATCAAATTTTTTGGAAACCAAATTAGATTAGGTGAATTCTCAAAGGATTGGACACAAAGACTGAAAGCAGATGTAAACACAGAACAAATCAAAATGAATTAAACACTGCAGCAGTAATGGAAACCTGGAAAGTGATTTGTCTACATCCTTTTTCCAAAAGCAAGTATTTATAAAAAGACTCCTTGGCAACAAGACAAAACTGAAAAGTAGGGATAACTTTTTAAACCATCAATTATGTGCATGAGAGACAATGTGTCTTATTAAAGATGCAGTATGGACATCTATCCAAGGAAGATTCCTCTTTTTCCTTTGACCTTTCCAATAGCATTTTGGTTGCAATGCAAAGAGAAAGCAGCTGATATACTCCTTTCCAAATAGCACATGGTAAAAAAAAAAAAAAAAAAAAAAAAAGAAGTGAGAAGGGAATGGAGGTTGAGCCTACTTATGCATTGGCAATGATTTGAATGGGCACGGATGGCGGGGAAGCAATTTGCACCACAAAAATGACCAACAAAATGATTTTAAATGAGAAATAAGGGAGCAAATTGTGGTCTTAGGTCAGAATAGATTGTGCTGGAATAATTTTAGATAAATTCTTCCTATAAATAAATCTTTCCTTCTGTCTCAGATCTTGCTCTGAATATTTTTATTTTTTTATTTTTTTTCCTGATGATGGTATCCTTATGCGGTTGTTCAGCTCGCTGAAAACAGACCCACAGGAATATCGAACTCAAAAGACATGGTAATGGCTCTAAGAGGCTGGACCAAAGGTCTGTGTTGGCATATGGCAGTCCCTAAAGAAGAGTCTAAGGGAATAAGAGTCCTTCCTTGAGCATAGGCACCTACGCTGGGACCATACAGCTATAACAGAGCTTTCAACAGTGTGCTGCTGAAAGTGGGTTACTCTCACAGAAGGTGTTTTGAATACATTTATTATAGTGTAAATGTAGAGATTGGTACACATGAACCCTGAACTCAAATGCTTAATGGGATGCTTGTTACAAGGTCAATGTTTATGCTTGTCACTTACGGTTCTGTTTTATGAAAGATGATGAATGAAGTCTATCTATTTTCTTGTTTCTTGTTTTAAATCTGCCTTTGGCTGTTATTTTCAAAAATGCAGGTGGTTATCCCAGTCCTGCAAATCTTGACTAACTGTTCAATGTTAATACCTTATTGGTTATATCCCTATATGATCAATTTACTTGCTTGCTAAGTTACAGCTCAATTTCCAGAGCTTAATGAATTTTCAATATTTTTATCCTCAGAGCTAATAGAAATATTATATATTTCTATAAGGAGATGTATATGTTTACTGAAAATATACTTCATACACTTTTAAATGAACATTAGAATAAAGAATATTGTATACCCAACCTCTCATAACTTGTCATATTTTATTAATTATATTATTACAATGTTTAGCTAATAGTGGAGTCCTGTTGGGGACAGTTCTTGGTCCATGCTACATCCTGAACTCTTGGGAATTATTTAGGGAGTGCTATGGGAGTCCCATGTCAGGGACTGTTCTAACAAATGGACAGTACAGACGTTATAACTCTGGACTTGAGGTATGTTTTTTGGTATTGTTTAATTCAGTAGTATAAGAATAACCATGTGATGTCGTAGACCCAGCCCAGAGCTCTGCAACATGGATGCAGCCAGGCCGCATCACGAAGGCTCAGGCTCTTGGGCTGGTTTTGTTTAATGGTAGGATGAGTAGTTTTCCAGCCCTTCTAGTGGATGATTGTGGGTACCTTCCAACTGACGTCCAATTAGAAGACATATGTTTATGTACCTTGCAGAGTCTTTGTCCTGTCTTAATCTCCCATGTTCAGATCCTTCTAACATCAGAAAATGTCCTGAATCATCCATGATTTACCTGGTTTCCTCCTCAGAGTTGAAGAACTCTCCCTTACATTAACAAAGGCATTTCAATGCATCGGGATAGTATTTTACTACAACCTTTTCATTCTGACCTGTGTGTGTTGATTGTCACAACAGAAGTTTGACAGGGGAGCAAGGGAATTCACACCAGTATCTTCCTGGTAAATAAACACTTAGGTGCTTGTTAACTATAGGCTTTAGAACAGACCTTCTGTATTTATAAGCTTTTTATATTTTATTGGGTGTAATTAGTAGCACAGTCCAGTGTTTCTAGCAACTTGGCTTCATGAAACTGCATGCTCATTAATGCAATTGCTATACTGGGAGATATTCTACACAGCCCATTTGATACTGATGGGTTTCCTTTTACCTCATTTGTATTAACCACCATTATTTTCTCTCTTCATCAGTTTTTCTCAATCTTTAAATTCCCTGGTGCCACAGATGTGTTAGTTAGTTAGTACTTTAGTGCTGATCTGGAGATCCAAACTCCACTGGAAAAATCGGTGTGGGGTGACATGGGTATTATGCTAGCCAGCTAAAACAATTTGGTAAATGTTTGTGCTATTCTGTTGTTCAGTTATTCATGTTCTTAACTTTATAGGTCCATCCTAGGAGGTCTGAGAGGAATTTGCTATCAGTTTTGTTAGTAGTATGGAGTGAACTACAAATTGTTTTTGTAACGCTATGGTATTGTCAGGTTATTTAGGATGACGTAAATAGTTATGAAACAGCCAGTTGGAAATTGCTTGAAATTAAATGCATAATAGCTTTTATCGGCAAACAATTTTTCAAGCAAATTCTGAACTTTCTCTCAGACTTTTTGGTGGGTTTGGGAAGAAAATCTACAAGAACTCATCAAAGGCCTAACTTTTCAAATATTTTCAATCTTTTGCTGGCATGCTTTGAAACAGCTTGGCAAAATTTAACTGCTAGGAAGCTGCAATTACTATCTATGTCTCCCATTTTTATCCAGTTATTGTTGCTTGTGAGGTAATTAGATTCTAAGTAGACTATATTTATGTAGTTATAACAAATTTTTTACCTTATTGTTCAAACCATCAAGCTTTCCACTCCAAAAATAACATTACCAATTGCAATAAAAATAGAATTCTTAAAAAAAAAATTTGACATGAGAATGATATTTCTTCATTTAAAAACTGTTGAAATAAACTATTTTGATTTTTCAGATATCTTTTTACATCTAATATCACTCATCAAATGTGAACAATGGTTATTGGTACTTGGAAAAAGCATTTTTAACCAATTAAACTATCCCTGTGTTTTTCTTCCAGTGATAATATTTCTAAGCTCCAGCTGTGAATATTGACGAGAAACTGTTTCTGTTCTTTGTTCATTATATCAACCACACTAGCATCTTCCACCGTAACTTGGTTTTATGGTGACACAACCACTGCTACCACAGTGTTTAAATTATTTATCTCATTTTAGGGAAAAGCTGGGCATCAGGTTAAGGAGTCTAAATATACCAAGGATTAAGGAGTCTAAGTATACCAGGGCACAATGGTCTAGTTGACGCTTCCTGTCAGCAAGAATGTATTTTCTTCAATAACACAATCACCGATGTGTCATCCCTTCCACTGGCACTATGAGCTGGTAAGCTTTACCATCAGTCCCTGGGCTGTTTACAGGCCGACTTTCTTCCATTCATGATCTTTTGTAAATGTAAACTATATGCAATTGTTTCTGATTTAGGAATGAATTACTGAAATGCATTAACGGGGAGAGAGACACACAGCAAATAATAAGCAGACGATGAGCTTTTGGGTATAAATTTTATGAAATATAAATATTGATGATGGTGTTTATGAAACACACAGGAGCTGAGAGCACTTCCTCTGCCATCTAGAATATGTTTAAATACTTCATATGCTTATGAATGCGTTTTCTTATTACTTTTACTTTTTTCTTTGAAATCAGCTCTGTTCTGCATGCTGAACATAAAACCTCAAATACATTTTGACAGTGAAAATATTTTTTTCAGTTAATGAAAATCTCTCGTGGGCTGCTATTTCCTGTTAAAAGTCAAATGCCTTTTATAACTTGGAGGTGGTATTAGATTTTTAATTATATGTTGCTGTGTAATACTACTTAATAAATAGGACTTGAGAAAGCATTCTTCTGTAGAGAATAAATGAAATTTAATGTATGGGTTCCATTTAATTAGACATTTTCTGCTGTAATAGTTGAATTTCCTACCCAAATTTCATTTCCATAATCAAGCCACGTTTAGACTGCTGACATACTGGTACTTCATCAAAGCAATCACTGCAACCTTCTCTTTCCAAAATTCTTATTACACTAAGATTAATTGAGAATATTTGCATAATGACAAAAGACAATGAAATTTCACAAGAGGTAAAGTGTTGGTAAACCAAACCCTGGCTTTAATAGTCTAATGAGTAAAGTCAGTAAGATTCAACAGTAGACTCTATAAATAGAAACAGAAAATATTGAAAGTATAATAAGTGTAGTGAAAAATATGTATTTTACTTGTCTTTTTAAAGCTTTTCTCTTTTTTTTTTTTTCTCTTAATTTCTCTTTAAATACATTAAATGTATTCAATGTATTTCAAATACATCATGTGAAAGATCTTTCTGTAAAAACTCTTGTCAAATGTAACAGCTAAAAATTACTTAAAGTTCTGGACTGATCATCAGTGAAGACAAAGGTTTTTAACCAACATGTCTAGGAAATCTCTCACATGATTATTTTACAATTTTATGTAAAACAGTTCTGGGTAATGTAGTAACCTGGGGGCAGGAGTCAGGAGTTCTGCTTCTGTATCTTACTACTACAGCTAAGGTCCTGTCTACTGCTGTGTGCAGGTTAATTATACCAGCAGTTTTCTCTTTCTGGATACTTGGGTCATAAATGGAGGTGTGGGTGCGTACAAATGCCATGTCAGGAGTGAAAAGAGAACCTCTCATACTTACAAAAGGTGAAAGCGAAAAGCCAGGAATTGAGATACATGAATTGTATTCTCCTCCTTAAATTATCATGAAAGAACATGGAAATAAGTTTTCACTTGAAACAGGCAGATGGTTTTCTCCAAAACTGCAAAAAATAGCAGCTATATACACATATAGGGGGTATGGTAGTCACTTCTATAAAATGTTCTAAGATAATCAGAGGAGAAAGGAACGTGAAAATTATTACTTTTTCAGAATTAAGGGCCACCTACATCCAGGCATAACTGACTACTTACTTTCAATTCAAGATCTCGGTCTTCTCTTAGTCCCTTGAACAGGCACTTGGCTGTTTCAGAAAACTCTTTCAGTGTTTTGTGCAATGCCGGGGTAATGGGCTAGCAGTGCTCATGGACCCACTTTCTGAGTTGCAGAATGACCAAGAAGTTCTTTATATATGAGTAATAAACTGACAGGCCAACTTATATCTGTAATAAACTGAAAATGGTCTTTATGCAATCACTGATATGGTGGTAGAACTTAAAGTTTGCTGTTTCATTATTATTATGGGAGATTTTCTCTGTGGCCAACTTTTAGTCATGCAGTAAAAATCAATTTTGTTTCAGATCAGGATAATAGAAGGAAAAGGAGTATGTTTCTGAAAAAAGGTATGTTTTGTGGACATTGCAGAAAATATTACTGTTTGAAATGTGAAACAGACATATTGTGACCTGTTCTGGTAGGCTTTAGAGAAAAGATGTCATATTTATCCTTACAAAACCTAGCTTGACATCCCTTCCTACATATTTTATTTTTAATCCCATTTTCAGTCTTCAGGATAATCTGCTCTGAATCTTTTCATTCATCATGAGCAGATTCTCTGACCTGGGCTTCCATAACTTTTTTTTTCTTTCTTTCTTTCTTTTTTTTTTCTTCTTTTTTTTTTTTTCTCTTGTTCTTTCTTGCTTTCACAAGCTTTTCTAAAATCATAACATGCTATGGTGCTTTCGTACTGCTAGACACCTAAGCTTGAGAGCAGCCCTGAGGAGAAGGACTTGGGGGTGATAGTTGATCAGAAACTCAACATGAGCCAGCAACACTCAACTATATCCTTGACTGCATCAAAAGCAGTATGGCCAGCAGTTTGAGAGAGGTGATTCTCCCCTTCTACTTCACTCTCATGGCACTCCACCTGGAGTTCAGTTCTGTGGCCGCCAGTACAAGAAGGACATCCCTCTTGGCGCAAGTCTGGAGGAGGACCCTGAGGATGATAAGAGGACTGGAGCACCTCGCAACAGGCTGTTGAACTCATTGCCACAGGATGCTGCTGCAGAAACTATAAGTGTATATCAGAATGTAGTAGAAAGATAAGCCACTGAGATTGTCTGGGACTATTAAATGCTAAGGGCTGAATGCAACTTTTACCTCAAAGCTTCTTAACAGTTTTTACACAGAGGCTACCTCTTAGCCCTCAACTGTAGAGCACTTAATGTATTGTCCGTGCTCTATGAACAATAGCTGCTACATTCATTCTGGAAAAGAACATGGACAACTAATTGCATTGGAAGCTCTCATTGCTTCTAAATAGAGAGAGACCCCTCTGACAGGGGCTTAAGGAGGTACTTTGTTTTCCTGGGATGTAACTTTTGCAAAAGTATTCTTTGAGATGTTGCTGTATTGAAGTGTCTAACACTGTCACATGCTCACTGAGAAAACTGTATAGATGTGAAGGGTAGGGAACAAGTGTTTCTTTTAAGCCTGAAAATAGATATACTGCACTGTTATGTATGTAGGAAGATTACATAACATTTACTTACAGAGCACATGTTGCCATGTTTTTCCCTCTATCTGAAGGTATCCCTTACAAAACATATACGCGGTGAAACACTCACAGCATTCCTAATGATTTTACTCATTTTGTTTGTGTAATGGAAGCCAAATGATCATTGTCAAGGGCACAGATGTGCCCACTGCTCCCAGAGAGGACTTGGTGTGCCACCTCCGACAAAAATATCTATCCCTCCTCCTGGCCAGGCATACTGGTTTGACCATGAGAGCCACACAGCTGGTGGGATGTGAAATACAAGGCTGTCTACACCAAGAACAGGTCAACTGCTTGTCTATAAAATTACTTCTGATATTATACTTTTTTTTTTTTCTCAGAAGACAAGACTGATGATGCAAGATGTAATGTAAATCAGTGAGCTGCTGGGAGAGAATTTTATGGATATATATGAGATAAACACTGTACTTTTCAGTCAGCAGCTATTCAAAGAGAATCTGATATCTCTTAGATTTGCAAAAGTTCTATTCATCACTCCACAATTGCAGCACTTTGATGCACTTCGGAATGTGAAATTCTCAGGTTCTTGTAGCAGATAAAAGCAGTTGAAGAAGAAGTACTAGGGTGTGGGAACTAGAACAGAAAAGAAGTGAAGAACAGTAACCCCAGTGAGACAGTTTGTGCATCAAATAGCATAAGTAGGAGACTGGCTGATGCATCTGTCTTCCAAATTTTGGAACAAAAAGCTACACCACTTTCTCTAGTACTTTAACCTGCATAACTAGTGTAAGAAACAATTTACAGAGTTGTCATTCAACAAACAGAACCTCAACTGTACATCTTGTTGCCTGATTATATAGCGCCAGCATCCTTCACCCTGTGCTTTGGATCTTAAACTTGTCAGTAGGTGGAAGGTTGCCTGGCTAATGCTTCACTACAAAATTAATTTGTAGGCTAATAGCTGATATAACCTATCTTAAGAGGTAAGCTTTCTAAACATATCTATATCAACTGTTGAGTTTTAATTTATATTAGTTTCATTGGTGACATCTAAACAATTTTATCCTGCATTCCAAACTAATTTAGGCTAAAGCATAATCTTATGCTTTTATTCTTACAGGCATACTGAGGAGAAATGGGTGTATTCCTATCTATTCTAGTGTTAGCTAGTACAAAATGTTGCATTTGCTTTACTGAGCCCCTAGAGAGTTGGTTAATGCTGTTGAGAACACTTATCTACTATAAAATCAGATGCACAACCTTCATTAGCCACTGTTTGTAGAAAAAGGTAATTGCTCGCTATTCCTTCATTTTGGGTTAACAGTAAAATGGTGTGGTGGTTTTACACTGCAGGGCACCTGAACTCCACCATAGCCACTCTCTCACTTCCCCTTCTCAAAGGAAAAGGCAGAGAAAATATGATGGAAGGGGCTCAAGAGCTTAGATAAGGACAGGGAGATCACTCAACAATGACTGTCACGGGCAAAACAGAGGTATAATTTATTGCCTATTACCAACGAACTAGAGCAGAGAGAAATAAAAACAAACTAAAAACATCTTTCCCCCATCCACATTCTTCCACCTCTTCCCCCTGAATGGCGCAGGGGAATGGGGAATGGGGACTGTGGTCAGTCCCTGAAGCTTTGTCTCCACGACTCCACGGTCACTCTCTGCCCCTGCTCCATTAGGGTCCCTCCCACGGGATGCCGTCCTTCCCGAACTGAGCCTGCGGGGGCTGCCCACAGGCTGCAGCTCTTCAAGAACTGCTCCCACATGGCTCTGTACCACGGGGTCCATCCCCCAGGAGCAAACTGCTCCAGCACGTGTCCCCCACGGGCGGCAGCTCCCCCCAGACCCCCTGCTCCTGCGTGGACTCTTCTCCATGGGCTGCAGGGGGCTCTGCACTGACCCTGGGGGTTGCAAGGCTGTTTCTCTCTCAGTGCTCACCCCTCTCTCCCAGCCGCTGTAGCACAGCAGATTTTCCCTTTCTTCAATCTGCTCTCCCAGAGGCCCAACCAGCGTTGCTCATGGCTCAGCTCTGGCCAGCAGTCAGTCCCTTTTGGAGCCATCTGGAGCTGGCTCTGATCTGACATGGGGCAGCTCCTGGGCTCTGCTCACAGATGCCACCCCTGCAACCTCCCCCTCCTCCACTACCAAATCCTTGCCGTGGAAACCTAACGCGAATGGACGTCACAGGAGGTGCCACCTCAAGGTTACCTCATTGTCATTGCTTAATAATCGGTGTTGTTTGTTAAATGACACCTTTTTCCCTTACCTGCTCACTTTGCAATAAACCTTTGACTTCCAGTTCTCTCCCCACATGGCTATGCCAGTAATGTTTGTCTCCCAGAACGCCTTCTGAAATTGTGCGTTAATGCACCTCCAGCCCTGACTGATACAAATTGAAATTGCATCGATAATTTGCTGTTGTATTTAGAACAGGGAGCAACTCAGATTGTTCTTTAAAGTTTTGCAAAGCCTTTTCTAGCCAGTTAAAAAACCTACAGCCTAAACATAACATGAGTGTTTGCATAGCTATATATTTGTGTTAGGCATAGGCATCTCTGGTATTTGTTTTGTTATAGCGAATCTTGAAACATTTTCACTTTGTTTTCCTTCTGCTTCCTTTTGTTCCTGCTTGTCCCTAAAACACATTGCAAACGCTATGCTAATAAAAGGAAATAAATGCATATTTGATAACTTTTTCATATAACAACAACAACATAATCAACAAGACTGGTGTTAGTATCATTTGACGCATAGGTGTTGTAACTAAACCAGGGTCCTGAATTAATAGTAACACAATGACAGTGTAACTTGATAAATGTTAGTTTTCTCATTATTTGTCTTCTGTCTGAGTACTTTTCAATAAGCATATGTCTTCTAATTTCCTCACATCATGGGTATAGTAACGAAGTTTGTGACTTCAAATTTTGTACCACAGTGTCACGGTTCTGGCTGAGATACAGTTAATTTTCTTCATAGAGGCTCATATGATGCTGTATTTTGGATTTGTGATGTGAATAGTAGTGATAACACACTGATGTTTTAGTTGTTGCAGAGCAGTGCTCACACAGAGCCAAGGACTTTTCTGCATCTCGTGCTGCTCTACCAGTGAGGAGGCTGGGGGTGCACAAGGAGCTGAGAGGAAATGCAATTGTTGGATTCTGCACCTGGGACGGGGTGACCCTGGCTGTACGTACACATCAGGCAAAGCACTGCTAGCTGGTCACTGGAATGAGCTTACTCTGCTCTGCTCTGGTGTGGCTTCAGCTTGAGTACTGTGTGCAGTTTTGGGTGCCACAATATAAAAAGGATGAAATACTATTAGAGCGTGTCCAAAGGAGGGCTATGAAGATGGTGAAGTGTCTAGAGGGCAAAACATAGAAGGAGTGTCTGAAGTTGCTTGGTTTGCTCAGCCCAGAGAAGAGGAGACTGAGGAGAGGCCTCACGGTGGCCTGCAGCTCTCTCACAAGGGGAGCGGAGGGGCAGGCATTGAGCTCTGCTCTCTGGAGACAACGACAGGACCCGAGGGAACAGCATGGAGCTGGGACAGGGGAGGGTCAGGCTGGGTGTTAGGAAAAGGTTCTTCACCAAGAAGAGTGAAGGGCACTGGAACAGGCTCCCCAGGGAAGCCTGTGATTCTATGACTCTACGACACAGCCAGGCCCTGAGCCAGACTGACCAAAGGGATGTCTCATACCATATGGTGGCATGCTCAGCAATAAAAGCTGAAGTAAAGAATGAAGAAGGGGAGGACATTTGGAGTAATGGCATTTGGCTTCCCAAGGAACCATTATGTATGATGAGCCCTGCTTTACTGTGAGTGGCTGAACTCTTGCCCACTGATGGGAAGTAGTGAATTAATTCCTTGGTTTGCTGTGCTTGCATGTGTGACTATTGCTTTACATAGTAAACTGTAAAAGAAGTTCTCACACTTTTACCTTTCTGTTTCTCTCCCTCATCCCACTTGGAGAGAATGAGTGGCTGTGTGGTGCTGAGCTGCCTAACGGGGTTAAACCACAACACATAGCTTCTCCCCCAGACCTCCCTTCACATTCTTTCCTCCATCTTTATACATAGCTAAACTATTTAAGCCCAGGGCTCCTTTACACTGCTCCTGTCAAAGGTAGCTGTTTCCTAAATAGAAAAGCTGGAGGCCAAGTTTTGAGATTAAAATAATTCCTATGTTCCTGTGGCAATGACTCAGGGGTGGTGCAGAGCCTACCTTGTCTGACCTCTCCCATGATGGATTCATTAATCTCACTGAAAGTGCCAGCAGATCAGTTAACTGCTTTTCCTATTTGGCTGCCCCAGATGGTATTTCTGAGGAAACAGTGAAGATTAGATGGAAGATATGACTTGAATTTCAACAGCCCATTACTGCTCCAGAGTATTTAGTCTAAGAAAAACACAGAGGTTACCTTAGTCCATCTCAAAATCGTGCATGAAAAGCATTTGGAAGAACATACAGACTGTGTTTCTTAATTGATTGACGCATGACCTTCAGCCATGGGATAAACCATACTCTGTGCTGTGTTGTACACAGATTTTGTTAGCACTAAGGAGCTTTTTAAAATAACTCACTTAGTTCTTTCATCCTCTTGGATGAGAAAAAGATGCCCAAAATTATTAAAGTTCTTTATGGTTTGAGAGTCTGGATAATTTCAGTCATAACTTTGTACAACTACAGAAGGACAATAAGTCAGAGTACAACCTTAGTCCAGCCTTCAGGGGAGTATGATCCCTGAATTTCCTATAGTACACATCAGCCTTAAAATATTGTTTTATAGACCTGAACACTCCACTGGTTAATGCACATTGTTGCCATAAGTTTATAAACCTTTGCCTGCTCCCTAGACTGTTGAAAATATGTGTTCATTGTCAAGTTAGGGTAATGGCCAGTGTCAAGCAAGGAAAGTTCCTGTATAATTCATAGGATTTTCTCCCATTAAATGATTTTAAGATACAACCATAAATAAGTATGTGTATTGGACTGCTTTTAAATTCATGGATTTGTCTACTGTCTTGTCTGAACTGACAGTATAGAACCAATCAAGACTGAGAAGATTATGCTCAAACTTTGGATCTTCAGAGCAGTACAGAGATCATACCCGACACAAATGAACATGGACAAGCAGGGGCTGTGGAAGGATGGAGAAACTCTTCCGAGCTCCCTGCATGGAGAAGCATCATTAAATATTTATTTGGGGAGAACTTACGAAGCAATCAATACTATCATACAAAGGATTGTGTGGACATTTTCTTGATATATGTACTGCTACCTGAGGAGGGACAAGAGTCAGGGAATAAACAGTAAGTGATGTGGGTGTTTAGGGGTCCAGAGTTTGAATTTGCCCCACTGAACTTAGTTATTTAGCAATATAGACATAGGTTGTGAGAGCCAGTCCATGCCCAAAGGCCAAAAGACTCAATAGATAAACATGGTGGGGCCCAGGGACCGGAGGGAACTGGCTTAGTGAAGATGGAATCTGGAAATAGCCTTGTAGTGGCACAGGATTGATTTCTGGATGTATGTAATGTACAGCATAAGCAACAAGGGGTCAACAGAAATGGAGGCTGGGGAGAGGGTCCAAATGGAGGGTGAAATGATGTTGAGAGAAAGAAGTGGTGATGGACTGTGTGGATCAGCCATCTCACTGATCTAGCTAAGGGAAACTTCAAAACCAAGGGTGGAGGAATTGAACTGAGGATACTACTCATTACAGAGCTGTTTTGGTTGTTTTGTTTCTGGCTTTGGCCCTTTGGCTTTTTCTGTTTTCTTCCAAAATGCAGAAAGAGGAGAGGCTGTTCTGTTCTCCTGGAAATTTGCCCTTAGGCTAGTTTCCCTAGGGCTTCTCGGTCTAGGGAAGTGCCAAATAGCTAAGCTGTGCTTTTACAGGACAGCTGGGCAAGAACTGAGATGGGACTTTAAACTCTTTTAATTTCCTGAGTAAATCTTTAACCATCAGAATAGTCTCATATAGCGATTTAAGGTCTCTGCCTTTCTTCTTCTGGGACTGTTCTTTATATAACAACAGAGGTGGTGAGAGCAAGTCAACCCGAGAATTTTCAAGACAAGTGCTTCTGTCTTATAAGCATGATTATGACACTTAATTACTGACCTATAGTATCAGAGCCAATGTGGGATCTCTCTCATAATTTTACCACTCTTTCCACCCTTCCATATCTACATCTGCCTGTTTATTTTACAGTCTACATTGGGATGAGTCATCTCTAAAACTGCCCATTTTTCTTCATCACCTGTAACTGGGGCTCTAGTGACTGATTCAGAAGGATGAAGACATCTACTTGAATCCAACATTAATCCCTCCTCTGGAGCATTGGTTAATCTCTCAAGCCTGTAGTCCAAAAAATTGTACTAAATGGTAACTAAAACCAACATTTTTTCATAACCAACAGCTTGCCTAACACTTCATTACCCTGCTTAGGCAGTGGGTATTAAATTATTTCCAGTTTCCTCTGAATGAACAAATGCGGACTGAGACCCTTAGTTTGTGCATTAAAAAGTAAATGTTTCGTCTCATTTCAGCTTTAAAGAAAACACTCCTTACCATCAGATGTGATGTTCTGTGAAGCTATTCCTTCAGTAATTTACATCTATCAATCTTTTTAAATGGAGCAGGCATTGTAAAGAGAAGTGATAGCTTTGATTAGATGAAAAGCTATAGCTGAAAGAAATGGACTGGCTTCCAACAAGTAAGCTTAACCTTTTTTTTTATTTATTGTTATTATTTATTTATTATTATTTTTTTTACCATGCGTTGGTTTTAAAAAAGTCTGTCTCTCTACAAACATAGCCTCTTTTCTATCCACCATAGCTGTCACTGCACTTGCTTTGCAGGTTTATTTTCAAAGTAAGTGGGTCCTGATTGCTTTTAAGTTAGCAAACATTATTCTAGTAGTTTTTCCATCTGAGATAAAATCTTTATAAGGGATTGAATTATCTATGCCTTTATAGGCTGAAAACTGGTTTTATTTATTTTTTTTTATTTTTTTTCCACTTGATTGACTACATAGCTTTTCAAAGCAACATAATTCTTCTTGATATGGAAAGTTAAGCCACCATAAGGTGTGTACTGATGTAATTCATCACATGCGTATTTTTATTATGAAATGCATAACTCTTTTTACTCTTATCCTTAAATTAGAAAAGTCACTTCTTTTTTAGTTCTATTACCACATTACAATTTATGTCCTTAAACTGGTAGTGGTATAATTGTGTTTGTACTATCTTTCCGCTTAGCTATTTTTCATCAATAAACTTTTAGTTTGACCTGTAAAATATAAAGTGTGGAGACAGCTAAATTAGTGTAAAAGAACCTCAGTAATTCTGATTACAAAGGCTAGCTTTCTTGACAGTATCAATAAGACATTATTTGACTTTAACTTAATTAAATATGTGTAATGTTTACATTGTTGGTTTTTTTTTTCTGTTTTGCAGTAATAAAAACAAAGCTTATTTAAACCAATATACTGATCCTTGAAATGGAAAAGTGCACGTTTGTGTGTGTGTGTGCAAGTATGTTGCAAAAACATATAATTTTGAACATTTCAGGTAGTACAAAATCTTGACAAAGTCTGATGGATTTGCTGTTCCTTTTAAAGGTGGTTATTCAAATTAAGCACCATCTTTTTCAATATGCTTTTAAGGTTCATCCTAATGGAAGTAATAATACTGAATAGCTAGATAGCAATTCTCATATTCAAAGCACTGCGCAAACATTAACTAATATAGTTACACAACATCTAAATAACTATAATACTGGCTGTCAAGGCAATGAAGAAGCAGACAAATGCATGGCACTGTGCATGGTCCTGGAATGGATTCTACAGCGAGGAGGGGGCAAGCACAATCCCTCTTAACAGAGTGAGGTTCAGCCTGACAGTATGCTCCAGGTTTGCATTGTTCTTTTTCAGCCACCTGCAATGCTATGTTTAAAGTGTTAATTAGCAGGTAGCAGATGCTGGTCCATTTCCAGTTCTGTCCTGGAAGTGTTCTTTGTACTGTACATCAGAATGTAATGGTGCCAACTCCAGGTTTCCAGTGACTAGTTTCCTATTGAACATCTGGGTACAATTCTGGATATTGACTTTTTGAGAGGTTGTTCTTTTAATCATCCTTTTTTTTTTTTTTCTCTTGTTGTTGGGTGTTTATTTAAATAAGCTGCTGACAAGATTGTAGAATAAGAAAAAAAAAAAAAAAAAGATTTGGTGTTTTGGGCATCAGCATCCCGTCATTGCAATCTTTACATTTTAGCTGGCCTATGGCAATAAGAGCAGAATATCCTAATTAATTTATTGAAGTGCTTGAAAGATACAGTGGGAGACATTTAATTCTTTGTGCCTTTCTGTTAATTTCCTGGTTTAAAAATTGTTGCTGTTGAGGTGTGTTAAACAATAGCAGAGTTT
Organism: Cygnus atratus; assembly: GCF_013377495.2. NCBI lineage: Eukaryota > Metazoa > Chordata > Aves > Anseriformes > Anatidae > Cygnus > Cygnus atratus. The sequence continues at coordinate 200,463,163 of NC_066362.1, read as the reverse complement.
CTGTTCCTCAGTGACACCAGCTGAAACCAAATTAGTGCCATTTACAGACATACATTTTATTCGCTATACCTTGAATGGATAAGGAAGTAATCCACTTTCCTGCATCCATGACATCCCTTATTCCTTGTGGCCTTGCCGAATGTAATACACTGCAATAATAAGCTAATCTGGAGGTGGTAAAAGCATTGATTGTTTAGTTTTATTGCAAGCTGAGAATAATGTGTTCAAACCTTTGACTTTCAAGTGCAAGGGAAAGATTTCTTCTCAGTGTTAATATTCAGCCATAACAATATAACCTCCTCCATTTACATGTCATCTTTCATTATAAACATTCAAAAGAAGTGTATGAATGTGATTGTGAACACAGTTTGTGAATGGATCACTTCACACAGGTTGAAATCAAGTGGCAGTTGCTGGGAGATGTGCAAGCTTTTAGTAGTGAATAACATTCTGCAGAGCAATTTGGGGCATGTTGAATCGGGACTCCTTTGCTTGAGATGAGTGACATGGCTTTAAAGATAATAAGCAAGGTAGTTCTAGTTATATTATTTATTTAAAAACAGTCCAGCCTTTCTTCAGCACCATAATTCTGGTTCACCTGTTGGAATATCAGGTTCAATTAACAAATATGATTAGCAAATATCTGTTAGTAAAAATTCTTACTGCTAGCAACTGTCCATTGCTTTTCTCTGTGATGTTTTTTTCTTCCCACTGTAGAACTGAAGAGCTCATGCTTTAGAATGCAGTGGTGAAAAATATAAATGTATGCACTAAGAGGAGAGCAATAGGAATCACGGTAAATCATTGTGCTTAAATTTTATTCCTGAATATTGAATTCCTACATTTTGAGAGCAATCCTGTCAGACTTCAGTGGTCTGTGAAGTTTTGTGAAGCCCCATTGTATGTCTCTCTGGGAAGCTAACCTTACAATTATTTAATTTATTTACTTTTTTTCCCTCTATGACTTTACTGTCTTTGCAAAACCCCAGCTTCTGTCTTGAAGTACTGCAATGCTGTCACCATCGTTTGCATTTCCAAAATCACACTTGTGCCCTAAAAAAATATACCTCTTTTCAATTGAAATCACTAATAATGAGATATTTCTAGGCTTTTCATTAAAAGCCAGCAGATGTCGTAGTTTCTCCAAAGAGAGCAGGTTTATCCCTGACGCTTAGAAACTGCAGCAATTTGTTGGTCATTTCTGTGCAACGTTTTGCACAGAAATAGTTCTGTATTTGTTAAGTTATTGTTCAGCAACATGCTCTAACCATCTGATTTTTAGGCATCTCATTTTTAGGCAAAATATATCGACACATGAAATCTCCCTGTTTTTCTTGCTGAAACATGAGGAAGATGCTGTGGTGCTAACCACCCAAGACTGTGTGGCACATTTTCCCAACTTTATTACTGTTACCCCTCAATTCAGTCACATTTGACGTCTGACCTTTCTTTCTGCTACTGCTCTGATGTGTGTTCAAAATGGTTAAATGGATCCAAGTTAATGAGATGCTGCACTGAAGCAACTGAGTAAATATTTTTGTAATGAAAGCATAAATGATAGAATGTGCCGACTAGTAAAATCAACTGAAATTCATCTTACCTAACTTTAGCGGTTCAAAAATTGGATAGGTAGTCTGAAGTAGCAGTTGTGCCTTCCTCTGCAATTAAAAGAGGAAAAAGAAAAAGAAAAAAAAAAAAAAAGAAACACTTTCAAAGGCCATTTCATCTCATCCTAAGATTAGTGTTGGAAAATTGTCCTCTGGAGATACCTGTATCTCTAAATTAAGTATAGAAGAAACCTAAATGGCTGTTTCAACTTAAGTGGTTAATTTAAAAATGACTGGAATTAGGTGTTCTTAACAGACAATGAATCTTGCCCATTCTGCTCTTTTTTTTTTTTTTTCCTGCTTTCTATGTAAAAACAGTAGGAAAATTGTATTGTTGATTACATCAGCAGTAGTTAAATAGAAAATATTCATCCTATTGCAGCTATGTACATACTTGTGGTTTCCATTGTAGTAGCTCCTGCAAATCATTATCAGCATTTATTTTTTTTTTGCAGCATGGGTAGGGGAGGGTGATGAAGATTCCCATTCAGATACAGAATTGAAGTGTAGCAACTACTTTCTCAGTCACCTCCATCTTGACTGATGCATCAAGGGTTGATCCTGGAGTCTAAAAGCAGTCTTCCCTAGGGGGTGGGCTGAGGTGGGGGGGGGGGTTGGAGAAGAAGGGAAAGCAAGAAGAAATGTGGAAGACAGAAAGTGTGAACAGCAGCTGATATCTAACTTCCTTTTAACAGTCTGCTGCAGGGTTTCTTGCACAGAAAGATGGTGGCACAGCCAGCGACACAGAGTAGACCTGCTGAGCTGTCATGGTGAAGATCTCATCCGAAGCCTTATCCAAGTGCATCCCTAGATTTGCAGTAAAGAAAGCAAACAACAACAACAACAAAAAACCCACTGGACACACAATATAGCTAAAATTTAGTTTATTGAATAAGTGTTGAAATTTAGCTTTTGTGATTAAGTTTTTAACAAGAGGAAAGAGTGAGATACAATTAACATAGGGTGCCTAAAGGTTAGACAATAACACTGCCTAAGAGTTAGACAAGCAGGCTGAACTAGCTATCTTGGCTATCCCTGTACTCAGTGGAGAAAGAAGGCTAAACAGAAGTCTGCTTTTGGATGCAAAAGTAGCTGTTGCCATCTCCTTCCCTTACCTACGAAGACAACCTATGTAAATAGTTTGAAGGCTAATATTAGTTAAGATGTCTTCCATGCAAAAGAAAAAGAAAAGAAAAAAAAACAACAAAAAAAGGAAGTCATCACAAAACTAATAATATTTAAAGAAATCTAAATGTTGAAATAAGCATATGCTTACAGAATATTTTTGCACTCAAGATCAGACACAACTTGGCAATTTGAGCTTGTAGGGGGCTAATTCAGATAAATGGCAAAGATAATAATGAAGAAATATGCTTGTAATAGGATGGAATAATGAAGATACATGCTCTATAACAAACTGGAATAACAGACGAGGGCTTCCGAGTATGCCAGAAGATAGGGAGTCTAGAGCAGAGCTAAGCTGGGATTCCTCAGAAAGCACCTTATGACAGGCAATGATTTCTTGCAATTCACACTTCAGGCAGACACAAAAAAAGAGAGGGGGTTGTGGAGAGGGGGAAAATTGTGCTCACTAAAAACTCCTGACACCTTTTCCAATCAATGCTCAAAATACACGTCTGTCTTGGATAAAAAGGAAATCATTTCAGAATAGAAATTAGGAGGATTTGTTGTGAAATGAGTCAGGAAAACAGCTTGACCTCAGTCAGGAAGGGGCTCTGTGCACTGCTTGGACCTATCAAAACATGTGCAGTATTAAATATAGCTCCTACTGACATTCAAATTTGTCAGCTACTGATCTGCTTCTAGCTGAGAAATGATGGCTCTGCTGCTGTAGCTGAGTGAAATGGTTACGGTTAGCATCTTTCTTGACAAAATCAGCCCATATTAAGTTCACAGCTTGCCTGAAGCTGGTCCTGAAGTCAAGGGTTATTGTTCTGGGCTTGATGCTTTCAGCTAGGGTCATTTATTGTATTTTGAGATAAAAGTAGGATCTCAGTATTGATAAATGAAAGGTTTTTATCAGTATATACCTCACCCAAAGTAAGGGAAGTCCTTTGGTGACTTCTTTAACTCAGGAAAATTGTACAAGTTCAAAGTTAGAGGCATTTATTTTTTATTTTTTTTCTCTCTCTCTGCCCCTGGAGAGCCATGCTGCCTGAACCATCTCAGTATTCAAAGCAAAGCAAAGCAAGTGATGACCTGGCAAACCTGGTGTTTCCAGCATGGCTCTTCTCTACAAGCACAGTCCTGGGGGCACCTGAGCAACCCCTTTCTTCACAGCCAAGGGCAATGCTTGTCATTCCTCCTCTTTTTTACTCCTCAGAGAAATTTTGAGTCAGGGCCACATCCCCCCTATGTCTGAAGCCTTCTTCTGTGTTCCTGACTTTCCCATCTCTCTTCTTCCACCAAAAGAATTGGTCAGGATTAGCAAAGATGGTTTGCAAGAAATATTGGGACAAAATGTCCCAGTTGCCCTTACTGAGAAAGAATCCATCCCTGTTGCAAAGAGAAGGTATAAAAATCTTGACCAAGTTACAACAAACTAGTCTTTTAAATGTCACTGTGCCAAAAGTGTACTGGTGATATTTGCCTAGACTTCTGAAAAAAGAGACTGTTGTGCTATGGTTTGATATTAGCAGGTCAAGTTTACGTATCTCCTCCTACATTCCTTCTGTAGTAACATTGTTAGAAATGGTATTTGCAGAGTGAGGTCTATTTTGTATATATTGGTTTTTGAAATACTGTGGTTTCCAAAGAAATCCTTCTCACGTCAGCATTTCTAGCCTGGTTGGCCAATGTTTACTCTATTGTTTTACTTCTTAAGCTTGTTTTAATGCCACAGTTTTCAAAATAATTTACCTGAGGTTGGAGGCTTAGCCACATTAACTAATTCCTAAAGTACTGCCCACCCAGCTGGGGGTACTGAAAGCAGCTCTGAGGTTGTGGCACCTGACTGTGCCTGTAAGAGGAGGAGATGTGACTTAATGTCACTGTCAGAAAGGCAAAAAGTTAAATGAAAAATCAGGCTGATTGATGAATGCCACCCACCAGGGAGAACTTGGCAGCAGGTAGAAGCAGTCCTTAGAGGTATCTGAACAACATGTGATGCATTTCAGTGCTGGTTTTTAAATCTTCTTGAAAAGAAAATTTAATCAGGCTTTGGGGCCATAGGGAGAAGAAAAAGTACAGAATTCACTTGGATTCCCTTTTAAGAATTATATTGAAGGGCCCAAACCCACTTTTTCTATTGGATTACATGTGGGTTTTGCTCTGTTTTTACAATAACATGAATACCCCCTCAACTTCTCGTTACCTAACAAGAGATTATGCCCTGGTTCCTTTGAAATAGAACCCTATTTTCACAACCTGTTTTAAATCTTTTTTTTTTTTTTCTTTCCCTTTCTTTAAGTCAAACCTAGGTATTTTCAAGAGCATTTCATTCTGGAAATGATCTATCTGTAGCTAAAGAGGATGGTTTTACTTTGTATAAAACCTGTCTTTCTTCCCATTCCCAAGCCTGGGTTGACAGAAACTGTGAACCAGGATACAGCACGATATTTTGGTTTTAGCATTGTTTTTAAATTTGGCTTTTTCTTGATTTTTTATCACTGACTGTTTCTGTTTGTCTCCATAATCTCAGATAAAGAGGTGAGAAATTGTTTTGAGAAAACCTGTTTGATCAGAAAAAACGTTGATTTCATAAAATCACAGGTTTTTGAGAAAGCATATTTTGTGGCAAAGCTTTTACTGAGACACCACTCCAACCTTAGATGGATATGATTTTCAGATCTGAGAGAGCAAACGTCCCACTACAGAGCATCAACCAGCCAAATAAAGAGCTGGAATGTGCAGAGTCTGCGTTCAAGTTAGTTTTCTGAATCAAGAAAAGGCATTAGCTTTTTCCCTACAGGCCACACCAGCTCATTGTCTAGAGATCTACTGGCTATTCTACTGTACACAGATTTGTAACAACAATTACATATAAATTTGTTTTATGCTTATGATGCTCCAGAGGTATAAACAAGAGGAAGATCATAGGGAGAAGAAATGCATTGTATTAGAGCAGCTAACAAGTTTTCATGAACATAAAACATTCTTCAGTTCTTTGCTCTCCTAAAATGTTTTTGCTTTTGTTTTTCCCAGCTGCAGTATTTGCTTAAAACGATATTATTTCTCTTGGCAAAACTTTGTGTTTGGAAATGTTTGTCACTTTCTAGTTTGCTACAGAAAAATAAATAAATAAATAAATAAAGAATCCCAAGCAAACACAACCACTGTTTTTTCAAGTCTTGTTTTTTGAAACCCATGAAGACCTTTACCAAGCTTTTACTATTCCCAGTAGGAGACTGGTTCAGAAACATTCCAGTTCTAACTATACCTTTGGACTGATGGTGTTTCAGGTTTGAAAAAGACAAATGGAGTTTGGTATTCTTTAATGACAGTTAAGCATACAATAAATCCACCACATACATAGAAGAATAGGTACACAGAGTACTTGAAGCTGAAATATTATTCTCAGTAGCGTGTTCCCACCACAGATAATGGGTTCTATGTGGCCGCAGCCATCTTAGGTTTCCATTTCTCACCAGTTTCCCTCATTTATTGCCAGCTTGTTGCATTCCACTTATGCTACTAGAGCTTTAGACAGAACCAGTTCCGAGAGGAATAATTATATATTCCTTCCTGGGGGAAAATACAAGCTCACAGGAAAGTTTCTAAAGGATTTATAAGTGATAGCACACCTTCAGGAATGATCTCCTTGGAGAAAGGAGATTGGGGTTTGGGTGCTTAGTGTACAGTGCCCTTACTCTGTGTTGCTTCCTAATGTAACCTTAATGCCATTATTTTACAATCACATCCCTGCTAGAGCAAATGGAGCATGCAGATAATCAGTAGTAATTAATTTTGGACACCAAGGAGTTCCTAGCCAGGCCATCCTGGCATACATACCTTTTTTTCTATGAGCTGGTGTATCTGGATGGAGCACAAGTACCCTGGAATACTAACAGCAATGGCCAAGGCAGAAGCTGGCTATGTGCAAACCTTGATCTAGTTGTACTGGAAGCTGAGAAAGAGGCATTTGCATTTTTACTTCTGGGATTTTGCTCTTTCAGATGAATGGTAGGAAGAGAGAGCGGGGAATACTTTCCTAGTAACCAAAATTATAGTTCAGTGTAAGGTATTCTGGACAGCTGGAGGATAACTAAGTAGCAGGCTGTTCATTAAATGCTGGTGGTAGAAGAGCCCAGATAGTCCTCAGTTTACCAACGTTTCCTGCTTTTCACTTTTTGTGATTCAAGAGATTCTGCTTTTTTTTACCTGTGTGAGCAGCAGCATTTGTATATACCTGTGGCTTTGTAGCTCCATGATTTCTATAATGAATGTCATGTTCTGGATTCACATAATTCCTAGCAGATTGGTATTTTAGTCCACTAGTGTTCATGCTTTGAATTCAGCTGGTCAAAGCAGTGGCTGACGCAGAAGCAGGAGCCACAGCACAAGGACACAGAACTATTAGAGAGTATCTAAAGGAGGTCTGTGAAGATGGTGAAGGGTCTAAAGGGCAAGACATGAGGCAAGACATGAGGAGCAGCTGGGGTCCCTTGCTTTGTTCAGCCCAGAGCTTTGTTCAGCCCAGAGCAGAGCAGGCTGAGGGAAGGCCTCATGGCAGCCTGCAGCTCCCTCATGAAGGGAGCGGAGGGGCAGGCGCTGAGCTCTGCTCTCTGGGGACAGCGACAGGACCCGAGGGAATGGCATGGAGCTGGGACAGGGTAGGGTCAGGATGGGTGTTAGGGAAAGGTTCTGCACCCAGAGGGTGGTTGGGCAGGCTCCCCAGGGATGTGGTCACGGCACCGAGCCTGCTGGAGTTCAAGAAGCGTTTGGACAATGCTCTCAGACATACCGTTGAGGTACAAGGGTGGCTGAAGAGGGCACATACCTCACCTTTCTTTGTAATCATATATATAAATGTGGGTATGCAGGAATACTTAATTGGATACAATATCCTGCTCTGATTGCATTTTTATTTTTATTTACACAGTCCCCAAGGAGCTCTGCCACTGTCTCCATCTCTTCAATATGCAAGTTGCTCAAACTCAGCTCAGTAGACTAGTTTGCCCAAGTTTGAACTGTTCTGCCTCCTAAGTAGACCTGAGAGAAAAACATTCATAGGACTGCTTACCCTTCAAAGGAAGGAAAAAATAAACCACTAAATGGCTGTACAAGTAGAACTGTACAAGGATTGCTGTAAGTCTTGGAGAGCAAATGAGATGTAGGTCTGGGAAAAAAATGTAAATTTTGTGTTAGAGACTAAATAAATTGTGTGCATAAAGGAAGCCAATTACTGTTTTACGGGCAATCATAATCCTGGTGTTTCCTCACATGTGAGCATTTGATTTTGAAGCCTTGCTATTCTTTTCATGCCATTTCTGTGAGTTCTGATAGACCTTGAAGCACTAGCAGACACAATAAGCATTAGGATGAAGGGACAGAATTATAGAAAGTGTTGCTGATAAAATGTGACAAATCCAAAGGTTGCTGATAACTAGTAATATTCGTAAGGGAACTGCTCTCCATAGCTGATTAGTATATATTATACCACCTGGCAAGTACAGATGGTTTTGAGCAATCACCTGTATCCTTCAGGGACTTTATGGACCTGAAAGTCTTAGTGCAGCATGCTCATTAGAGAAAAAGAAATGGGCCAGGTGCACCAGGTATCAGAAGGAAACAACTGTATAGATCTATAAAACCTACCATGTTTTAAGAATAGATTGCAGGTTTCATTGGTAAGACAACAGGAGAAAGGGATCCTCACAGACCTTACAGTTAGATTGACAAGGGGAGTTATGATGCAATATGCTAAGCAATACAGTGTTGTGTTTTCATTAGCCTTTTAACTTAGTGGAAGCCACATTAAAAGACAGGACACATCAAAAAGAGATCTGCCAAAGCTTTGTGAAGAGGAAGATGTCTGAGCTTATTAAGCTCTGGGGAAAGTATGTTTTAAATCCATTACTTTCATAACGATTTAGATGGTTACTGTGGAGACCGGGTCAGGCACTGCACATATTCTCATTACTGGGCATTGGGAGGATATAGCCCAACCACCTTCCAGGTGGAAGGCACTTCCAGTGTCTAGTAATGAGAATATGTGATTCTGGTAATTTTCATGCCTCAATAGATTGGAACCTGTGTCACCAGCATCCCTGGGCTACAGCCTTGTGCACCAAAGGGAGAGTTTCACTACATGTCTGCTGTGAGCAAGGCTGTAGCTTTGTGGAGAGGTGTCACATGGGAAAAAAAAAATACTGATGCAGCAAATGTGTAATTTATGTTACACAGCTAGTTACTTTCTCTCTTTAATGTATATTTATGGTACCATCAAAGTGAAACTGTCTGCTAGAATATTTGAGCAAATTCTATAGATTTATCCTAGTGGCAAGAACAGTTGTCTAGAAGATGGGAAGTTTCAAATCCCTAAAGACAGACTGGGATATTAAACACAATCCTTCCTTACCTAAGCAGATGCTCCCATTACTGAGCTACTAAAGAAAGGGAAAGATGACCTCCTCTTTCCCAGCTGATTTTTTTTTTTCCGCCTTCAGGATCTTTCTTTAAAGCAGAGGGATGCTTTGAGACCACACTGCAACAGGCTGGACTATTTTCTGAAGATGGGTAGGTATGCGTGCCCAAACTGATGATAAATAAGCAGAAAATCTTACATTAACAAGCATGCAGTTGTGTGCATGCTTGTGTCCTCATCTAAGCATAAGCAGAGTTACTGTCTCCAGAGTGGACAGACACTTACCTAAGCCCCTCTGGAAAGTGCAGAGGCATGTATCTCGCTTGCATCTGGATCCACTCAGCTTGCTCAGAAAGTGCCAAGCACCTATGAGTAAGAAGACCCTCCAGAACTGAAGTCAACTTAGAAAAATACATCTGCAAGAGGAGGAAAGGATTGCCTCTTCTCCTCACGTCTTTTACATAATGGTCTGATAGTCTGAACACTTGCCCATGAGGAGAAGGGCTTGAACATTATATAGCCCACCTCAGCTTGTGAGCCAGAAGAGCACCCTAGTACATAACATATTTGGGGAGGTGATGTAGATGTTTGTGCTAGCTTGCATCCTTTGGTAGGATATTGCTGCTCATGTTTTAAATGTATGATTTTTGTTATATACCGTGCCTAGCAGCTTTAGGATATAAGTAATTTGCACAACATTTCAAAAAGCACGTAACAAATATTTCAATGAACTGTATAAAAGGAATATATAAAAGAAAAATAAAAATAACGACAATTTTGAAACTGCACATTCTGCATGAGCTGGCATCTAATTTGACAAAGGAGATACTTGTGATTTTTTTTTCCCTCCTTTTAAAATTCAAATTAGAAGAAACAGGTTTTATTCAGATCCCTGTTTTAGATTCATAGAAATTAAGATTGAGAAATCAGTGTGACATTTTTGTAGTTCTTATAATAAAGTCTGAAAACAGGCTTTTGTTAATTGTCATTTTTAGTGTTCTCTCTTGTGGAAGAAAATCCAATTTGTGCAATAGCGTGTGTCTGTACACAGCATGCAGAGCCAGTGATAGCATTCTGCATGGTACAGCTGGAAGGAGACTGAAGCAGGGGATATAACTCCATGCTGCAGCTTCTGATAAAGTGATTCCTAGATGTACTAATTATTTTTCAGATCATGAATATAAGCCCATTATTAATAAAAATAAAAAATAAAGTGTTCAGAGAAGAGTTTGAGATAGATAGGGGAATTTAGGTTAGGTATCTGTGCTTATGACATCAATAAATAAGCAGAAAATCTTTCTGTTGTTGATGAAGTCTCTGAGTATCTTAAAATACACTCTTTGACTAAGGCAAGCTGCAAGAGGAAGAACCAATCTGAAAATCCACTTATATGAAATGGCCTTGAGCAGGTAAATCTGCAGAGAAATTTGGGGGTTTACAGCTTAGGTGCTCTCCATGGATCTTTCTGTTGGACTGTACAATTATTCTGTTCCTGCTGTTGTTGCAGACAAACCTGTAATTAATTTCATTAAATTAAATCAGGCATCATTCCCATTTCTATTTGACTACATACTTACGAAAAGATGCAAACAGAATTAAGTTAGAAAGACATCATAAAATGAAATGAACAGATCTCTTTCTCCAATGTGTCCGTATCTACATATCCTTGAGGGAACTCTGGTAGGTATCTCATCACTCTATCCTCTTAATTATTGAATGTAGTGTTTACTAGCTTTCCTACAGCCCTAGCGAGAACCCATCTTTCTGATTCCACTATTTACCTTTACTATTTAGCTGTAGTCCTTTATTTAAAAATAAATAAAAACAATTTAAAATTAAATCATTGGAAAAGAAAATGGAATAGTTGGCTAGGTGTGTATAGAACTGTATGAAAGCACATTACAGAAAGTATATGGCAAGAAAAATATTTACTAGTAACAGTAATGAAGTATGTTAGGCCTGGGAAATTTGTACATGTTTGATTATCTATCTTTATGTAACAGGCCTTAGGTAAATAGTGTTTGAGGTTCTGTTTCCTTGCATTTGGGAAATCTCTTTAAATGATACATATTTCTTTTTACTGAGGCATTTGGCTGCTGTTCATATCTATGCAAATAGGGGTGTTCTTCAAGCACTGAATGACTGCAGGCAACTATTTCTGAAACTCTAGGGCCAGATTTAAAGGATAAATAAATATACATTAATGTGCATAAATTAAACTATTGCTTGATTGCATGTGGATGCTGGAAATAAATATAACAATGTCTGATTAACTTGACCAGTTAACAGAAAAACCTGCTGCTTCAACTATTTAAAGTATGATAATATGCAATCTCCTTGAACTATAAAATGGTTTTAAGAGGTCCCCTCCAAATACATGGCTTGTATAAAATAAGTATTCTAGCTCCTGGTGAAATCCAAGTTCTCACAGACTTTATTGTTTCAGAACTGAGAGGGGGCAAGCATATTCTCCCTACTCTGCACTCAAAAATCTTGAATCTTGTACTTTCATGGACTTGTCTCCTTTCATTGTTGTCAGTTTTTGTTAGGGTAGGGAGGGAACAATGGAAGGATAGTGGCATTTTAGTTGTTGCTGCTGTATTTTGTTTGTTTGTTTGGTTTGGTTTTTTAATTTTTGTTGTTTGTTTGTTTGCTGTTACCAATGTAAGCTATGTCTTTTATGGCTCTTAATGGGCCTGTATTGATGGTTGTGTCCTTGCCCAACAACTTTTGATCTAAATGCAGAGTGGACCCAGCTGCAGCAATCCATGTAAAATAAAACACCTGACCAAAACTGATAACTCATTGTTCTTTGATTGAATATGGGTGACTTTCTAAGAGTCTCAGGGCCAGGTCATCAACTGGTATAAATCCGCTTAGTGTTAATATCACTGGACTTGCACCAATTAATGACAGATGCAGATCCAAGCTATTTAGACCTGTGCAGAGAGGATGTTTCCTCAAGACAAGAGCAGTTCTGTACTGCTAGAATGTCTTGAGCTATAAGGGTGAGCCATGGCTGTATCTCTTTGTATAATAAACAACATTTGTTTTCAAGTAAGTGCCCAAAACCTCTGGCCTCAATAGCAGTCTAAATGTGTAGCATCTTCTGATCCACAGTGGTTCGATCCAGATGGATATCACATAGCTAGAGTCAATCCAGCATGATTTCTGTCTTCCTTTCAGTTGTGACACTTGGATGGAAAACCAACCCTTATCGTAATGAATAGAGCACTACATCACTTTACATTTCTCTTGTATTTATAGGTCTCCTCCTTTCACATATTCATTTGAATAGCACATCTGTGATCAATTGTCATTTTGTCCACTTCAGATCCTAAGAGGCAAAATGCTATTAGGCTGATGACCAGCACCTTAATAGCTTTTCAGTACCATTTCAATGAAAATTAATAAACTTGCTGTTGTACTAAGTTAATTTTGAAGAATCACATAGAAAGAATGTTATCTTGGGTTAGCAAACATTCTGTGTAAACAACAATTCCTATGGAGACATAACTGAGTTAAAGGTAAGGCATATTAATTAAGTGTTTGTGGCCAGATAATCTGCAAAAGGCTTCTGGTCTTTCCAGATGATATTGTCCTTGATCACCACCTAAAGGTATTGTGTTGACTTTTAAAATGAGGAGCTGTAGACTGACAGACAAATGACTGAATAATTTCATACCAATGAGTCACAAATATTTTGTTGCAGTTGTTTTTCTGGAGATTTGTGTTTAAGGTGACATTTAGACAAAATCCATGTTTTTCCTGGGGGATAGCAAAAAGAAGGTGGCAATTTTCTGTTTTCATGGTTCTGGGCTGCTGCAGTGGCAGAAACAGGTCTGGAGTTAGACTATAAAGACCTGTCTTGCTACAGTCTCTAATCACAGTGCAATTCTTTGGCAGATCATGCGGTAGAGGTTGCTCATAGCAGACCTCTAGTGCTTTTCTTTGTTAAACCTCCCCTAGGTTCCTTTATGTCATTTAGATTATGTTTTTAAGGGTAGGAGGAACCATTCTGATCATTTAGAGTGATCTACTTGTCTTGTGTAGGGATGTCAAAGGGCACTTTTAAGCAAGCTTTTGTTAAATGAATTTTCAAATAAAAGAGCCTGGGCTGTGGTTGATAAACTAGAGTTCTGCCCCCAGAAGAGAGTGCCTCAGAAAAAAAAGGCCTCTTCATCCACTTAGATATGCCAATAACTAGAATAGTTCCAGTCTTGGACAGTTTTTACATTCTGAGATGGAGAAAGTGGAACACACCAAACACTAAAGACAAGTCTTGAGGAACAAATGAGGTGGAGGGACAAGACATCATGGCCTATCACACACAACAAAATGTTTGAAGCTCTCATTTTTAAAATGTAATTCGGAAAATGGGTGAGAACCTTAGTGGACATGAACATGTGTGTGTGACCAGGCCAAAAGATGGTGTCAATGTTATTCTAAATGGTGGTATCCTATTATTCTAAACTCTTGAAAAGAATAAGCTCCTTTTATAGGTACTGTATGGCATGACCTTCTCCTGCTGAGTGTGTAGGTGAAGGTCTGAGGTTGGATTGTGCAGCTATTTTGCTACTGAATCAGCGTGAGCTACCTGCTTTGTGCTTGGTCAATATATAAGTGGTCTCTTGAGCTAAGAGGAAGTAAGAGGGTAAGTAAAACAGAACTGGATCCAGTCTTAGGACCTGAAGACAAGTGCCATGGTATGCCTTGGATCTACAGGCCAAACCCCTTGACCTGCTCCCCAGAACAGGACAACCACTGTGCTCCCATCTGGGAAAAGTCCCTGCCCTCTGCTATTCCCCAAACTATGTCCTGCACATCTGGGAGAGAGCTGGCTGGCATGAGCCAAAACTGTACCAAGGACAGGCCAACAATAGAGAAGTGTGGGTAGTCAGAGGACATGGGGACGTGGCCTGATTCAGTTCACTCACACAGGCACAATTTTGCTGTCTATCAAAGTGATACCAATTATAAATGAATGACATATTGTGTAGCATGAACTCTGGTAACCTGTGACAGGCGAGTATAACTCTGAAGAGGCACAGCAGGATCATTGTTGACGCAGTTATGTTGGAAATTTTCATGTAGCTCACTAACTGCAGCCTGTTTCCCTGGTATGCAATGCTATCAAATGGCATGTTAACAACCCAACTGTGCCAACGGTCCACAGTTAGTTAACACCTATGATTTCCCAGATGCCAGGGAATGTGTGAGGAGGCTTGACATTACCTGATATTTTGTGGTTTTACAGTGAAGTAAATGAGTTTTTTTTTCAGCATGTCGTAACAGCCCTTGTCAACTGATCCCATGGATGACAAAGTCTTGCTGTAGGGAGTCCCACATTACTGCACATTAATGTTTCCTCTGAGAACAAAGAAAGAAACTAAATGCTATTCATTTGATTGAAGTGGGATTTCAGGGCAAAAAGATTTGTGTCCATGTCTAAAAAGTGGATGATAGCACCCTTATTGAAAGTTTCTGGGAAGCCACTTAGTGACAAACTGAAGTTCTGCAACTTTCTGGACCCTCAGTCTAAGAAAGCATCTTTGTATTTTCTACTTTGAGGAAGGAATTTTTAATTGACACCGTGCTCAGTTCTGTGAACTGTAAATGAAAATTTAGTGCTCTTAGTCCTCTACATGAGAGAGACAAGGATAACCCCACCAAATGAAAGCAAGCCTCTAAAGGAAGCCTCTAAAGGAGGATCCTCTGTAAGGAAGATAAATAGATGTTTAATATACTTATCTAAGACATATAGACTAGTAGACTAAAAGGTATACAGAAAACCCTTTCTTTCACTAATCAGACCAACTCCTGTGACTAATCAGACCAACTCCTGTGACTGAAAAAGTGAGCTACAAGAGCCAACCCAAAATCCCAAACAAAGCAAAGTAAACCTTCTGCTTGCACTTCTCAAGCTTACAGCTCAGTGGCTCATGGGAATTCATTTGCTCTCCTTCTAAGGAGAGACAATGACAAAATTTAGATGACTGTCTGAATCGGTATCTTGTATAGACAATTGGTATGCCAATTGACCTGAATGTGCACTTTCTGAAACTGCTTATTTCTTTTTACTTGAACTGCCTGTGTCTCCCAGGACATCTCAGTTGGTTTCAGCCAGGTGTAGCAGCTGAGATAAGATCTAATCCTTTTGGGATTAGGGTAAAATAGATATTCAGCAGCACTTTCTCACATTTAATAGACCAGGGCTTAGTCTCATCTTAGTCTTAGTAAAGGGACTAGAAAGGAGACACACAACAGCTGTTTTGATTTTTTTTTTTTTTTTTAATTGCTGGGAACTATGCAATTTTATTGTGTTGTGGCATAAGAAATCTTGACCTCTTTGCTTTTTTAAGCAGTTATAAAGGATGAAGTTGATGCTAGGAGACAATCTCCAATGCACTATTTGTGTTAGAAATGTAGATGCATTGTTTACATATTACATTCTTCTGGCTTGTTATTGAGTTCACCTGACTGTTAGGAAGTGTGTCTACATTTTACCCTGTTTATATGTCTACCTGGACGCTAGAGAAGAACAAGATAATATAAATATGGCAAAATTTAAGCAAACCATATTATTTGGCTTTTTACTAAGCCTCAGTGGCATGCTGAAATGCCTATAGCACTAGAGCAAAATTAGGAATGGGAATAGTTTTCAAAATGACTCTAATGTGTTTACTAAAACACAGGTAGGAAAAACTATGTTAGTCTTTTAAGGTAGAAACTATTTCAGGAAACTAAAGTAAAACTTATATTCAAAACTACAAGCAGGTAAGAGGACTTGCAGGTTTCCTTAGTGAAGCTTGCAATATATTTCAGCTGAAATTTGGAGAGCTTATTTTTGTTAAATGCTTTAGTTGGGCACCAAGGTCAACAAGTCTTAATTCAGATCTAGGTTCACAAAATCACACAATGGTTAAGGTTGGAAGGAATTTTTGGAGTCCATCTGGTCCAACCCCCTGCACAAGCAGGGACACCCAGAGCAGATTGCTCAGAATCATCTCCAGGTGGCTTTTGAAAATCTCCCAGTGGGCAGACTCCACAACCTCTCTGAGCAACCTGTGCCAGCCAGTGCTCTGTCACCTGCACAGTAAAGCAGCGCTTCCTGTTGTTCAGATGGAACCTCGTGTGTTACAGTTTGTGTTCCTGTCCTGGCACTGGGCACCACTGAAAAAAGCCTGGCTCCATCCTCTTTGCACCCTCCCTTCAGGTTTATATAGACATTGATAAACCCCCCCTGAGCCTCCTCTTCTCCAGGTTGAACAGTCCCATCTCTCTCAACCTTTCCTTGCAGGTGAGGTTCTCCAGTCCCTTGATCATCTTGGTGGCCGTCCCTTAGACTCTCTCTAGTACATGCAGGTCTCTCTTGTTCTAGGGGGCTTAGAATTGAACACAGTACTCCAGTGCATGCTCACCAATGCTGAGTAGAGGGGAAGGATCACCTCTCTTGACCTGCTGGTGATACTTTGCCTCATGCAGGAAAGAATACTATACCTTTCTTAGTAGCAAGGGCACTAATGTTCACTTGATGTCTTCCAGGACTCCCAGGCCCTTTTCTGCAGAGCTGCTTTCCAGCTGGGTTGTTCCTCTCCTGGTGTGGGACTCTGCACTTCTTGAACTTCATGATATTTTGGCAGCCCACTGCTTGATCTTTTCCATGCCCTTAGAATCAAGATGTGCTGCACATAAAAAAAAAAAAAAAAAAAAAAAAAAAAAGGCAAACCCAGAAAATCTTCTGACAATCTTTTAGTCAAGCCCTTCGTGTTAGTTGAAAACTGTAAAAGGCAGCTAACTCTTGACTAAGAACAGTGTCAAGATTGTTGGCCTGGCTGTTGGTCCAGATTTCATGTATACTAGCCCTGGCAGGTTCACTGGACTGGGTAGTTCCGTGTTTCTGCACCCTGAAGCACCTAATGCAGGACCCTACTGTGGCTACCATTGTTCTACTACAAGGGAAAATCTTGTTTAAAAGAGCTGCCTGCAGCTATAATTATATTACAGTGTTTCCAAGTGATGGTAAGTTGTGGTCTTGACACTCTTAAATGTGTCTTCTACAATATTCATGCACCACATATGGTCTGGGTTGCAGAATTGCTTAGACACATATAGAATTTGTTTTGTAAGAGTTATAGAATGTGTCAGTCCAGACAATAGATTACATTAGCAGTCTGGATATAGGAGAGACTTTTACTATTGGATTTAACTGGTAAGGGGGGAGAAAACAAGGCTCCATAAAGTTTTATCAAAGTACCTACTATAGCTCCCAATATCCCAGGGTTAAAGGTGATAAAAAGAAACAGAGGCCTGTAAAATAAGTCACACCTAGAGAACAGGAAAATACTCTGTGAATCATGTAAGTAACCATGTCTGTGCGTCCCTGGCACCTTCCAGGTATCAGCAAACAGAAGATCTGTTGGTGAGCGTGAGCTCTTCCTCCATTTAGCTGACTGCAGGAGACGTCAACAAAGGCCGTGCACCTCATAAAGTTTCTTGTTTTACCTTAACTTCCTTGTCTGTATCTATTTTGCAGTTCTATTTTTGCTTTTTGTTGAAGCGTCCACAAAGAGCAGCCACACACATTGACCATTCCCCAAGAAACTGTAGGGATCTGAGAACCCTCCAGATCAGCAGAGGAGTGCATCTCACCCAAAGCATGCATTTCAGGGGGCTTTCACCCTGCTACATGATTCCTTGCAGTATGGGGGCTGACATTGCAATCACACTATGTGACAAACAGACCATCTTTCTAGCATAAAAGGACAAAGCAACAGCTCTTGATTGGGAAAAATAATATATATTTTTTTGTTTTGTTTTTGAACTGTGATCTAAAAAGTAGACAAATCTTAATTGAAAACACTCTAATATTGAAGGTGTTATGTCGTGAATAAAGAAGAGAAGAAAAGTGAATCAGTCTCCAGTGCCTAACAGCAGGCAGAACTGAGTTAGCTGCAGTCAGGTAAAGCCATTGGGTAGGAATGAGCTGCAGAAGAGGAACAAGTCCTTTTTAAAAATACTGTTTTCAGGAAACAATACATAAAGAAAAATGAAAGTGCCTTTGTTGTTTGGTCCAGATACTTTATTGAAAGGTCCATTCAGGCTATAAAGCTGCAAGTGTTTGCCTTCAGGGCTGGATAATCCTTACACTGTCTGGGTGCTGTAAAAACCTGCTATATCTCCAAATACATGATGCTATTTGTCTTTTCAATTTCCCCTTCACATCAGAAATAGCTGCAAAAAGTTAAAGTTATGACCAAATGTAAAGGTAAACTCTTCCTACAAACAAGAATGGAGAGCATTGTCGCTCGTATTGATATGATGAGAAGAAGAAGGCCTTCTTTCTCCTTCTTTCTAATCAAATCCTGAGACAAATCCTACAAAGTTATACAAAAGATACCTTTGCAAGTTGTTAGCCCAACTGCCTTTTAAAATATTCTTTTTCAGCTAACTTACTGTCCTTCAGTAGTAAAATCCTATATGGAATTTCTTGAAGGGGCAACCACATTCCTCTTCCTTTCCATGTATCTTCCTTCTTGAAGGAATTTTCTTATCAGGTCTTGCTTCACTGGACAATTGAGACAGACTGTCTTTTTCAATTTGAAGGAACAGCAAAAGTGCATTACCCAGGCAAAATGTAGCAAACAATAAAAAGCTCCTTGATCTTTATATGGATGTGTGCGTGATCTGCGCAAGCATCCTTTCCCACTGTATGGTAATATCAATTCGTGCCAAAAAAACAAAACAAAACACCTATTACAAAATGAACAGTTTGTGGCTACACTATTCATAGAATCATAGAATCATAGAGTATCCTGAGTTGGAAGGGACTCACAAGGATCATTGAGTCCATCTCCTGCGTCCTCAAAGGACCACCCAAAAAATTACACCATTTGAGAGCCCTGTCCTAATGCTTCTGGAACTCCAGCAGGCCTGGTGCAGTGACCACTGCCCTGGGGAGCCTGTCCCAGTGCCTGAACACCTTCTTGGTGAAGAACCTTTTCCTAACACCCAGCCTGACCCTACCCTGTCCCAGCTCCATGCCGTTCCCTCGGGTCCTGTTGCTGTCCCCAGAGAGCAGAGCTCAGCGTCTGCCCCTCTGCTCCCCTCATGAGGGAGCTGCAGGCCACCATGAGGCCTCCCCTCAGCCTGCTCTGCTCTGGGCTGAACAAAGCAAGGGACCTCAGCTGCTCCTCATACGTCTTCCCCTCCAGATCCTTCACCATCTTTGTAGCCTTCCTTTGGACACTTTAACAGTTTTATATCTTTGTTATACTGTGCCACCCAAAACTGCATTTAGTACTTGAGGTGAGGCCACACCAGCGCAGAGCAGAGTGGGGAAATCCCTTCCCTTCACCAGCTAGGAATGCCATGCTTGATGTACCCCCAGAATATGGTTGGCCCTTGTGGCTGCTAAGGCACACTGTTGTCTCATGTTCAGCTTGCTGTCAACCAAAATCTTAGATCCCTTTCTGAGGGGCTGATGTCCAGCATCTTACCCCTCAAGCTACGTGCAGCCTAGGTTGCCCCTTCCCAGGTACAGGATCTGGCACTTGCTCCTATTAAACTTCATATTTTTGGTGATTGCCCAGCTCTTTAATTTGTCTAGATCTTTCTGCAAGGCCTCATCACCCTCGACGGAGTCAACAGCTGCACCCAATTTGGTATCTTCTGTGAACTTGCTCAAAAAACCTTCAAGTCCTACATCCAAATTGTTTATGAAAACATTGAAGAGGACTGGTCCTAAAATGGAGCTCAGAGGAACCCCACTAGTGACAGGTTGCCATCCCAATGTAACCCCATTTACAAGAACCCTTTGGGCCTGACCCATCAGCCAATTGTTCGGCCACCTTATTATTTTTTAACCTAACTGTATTTTGGTCAGTTTGTCCAGCAGGACACTGTGAGAGACAATATCAAAATCTTTACTGAAATCCAGAAGGATTGCCTCAGCTGGCTTCCTTTAGTCAACTAGATGGGTGATCTTGTTGTAAAAGGAAATATGTTTGTCAAACATGACCTTCTCCTTGTAAACCCATGTTGGTTGTTACCAGTGTCTGAGTTGCACTGCAGGTGTTTTTCAATAACTCCCACAATAGTCTTCTCCATAATTTTACCAGGCCCTGCAGTGAGACTGACAGGCCTGTAATTACCAGGATCTTCTTTCTTGCCCTTCTTGAAAATTAAGAACACATTTGCCAGCTTCTAGTCAACTGGGAACTCTCCAAATTCCCAAGACCATTGAAAAGTAATTGAGATAGGTCCTGCAATGACATCAGCCAGCTCCGTGAGTACCCTGGGGTGAATCCCATCAGGCCCCATGGACTTATATGCATCCAGATAGAGCAGAAAATCCCACCAAATTTCAGGTTTGACTGGGAATTTATCATTCCCACAGTCACGGTCCTCCAACTCAGGGCAGCTGGGGTCCCAGAGCCCATCACTGGTGTTGAAGACAGAGGCAAAAAATTCATTAAACAGCTCTGCTTTCTATGTCCCTGTTTGTTAGGTTACTGTCCTCATCAAGTATCGGACCAATGTTTGCTCTGGTCCTCCTTTACCTGTTAACATACTTTAAAAAGCCTTTTTTATTATCCTCCACACTGCTGCCAGCTTCAACTCTAATTGAGCCTTGGCTGCATGAATTCTCTCCCTACAAAGGTGAGCAGCATCTCTGTAGTCCTTGATATTGGCCGACCCTGCTTCCAGCAACCGTGCACTTTCTTTTTCCACATAAGCTCTTGAAGAAGATCCCTGCTCAGAGAAGCTGACCTTCTGTCCCTCCTGCTTGACTTTTGACATTTTGGAATTGCCTGTTCTTGCGCTCTTAGGAGGTGGTACTTAAAAACCCACCAGCACTGATGGATCCCAATATCTTTAAAAGCAGTTTCCCAGGGGACCTCACTAACTCATTTCCTGAACACTCTGAAGTCTCCTCCCCTCAGTCCAGGGTTGAAGTTTTGGTGGCAGTTTTCCTTCTATCACCAAAGATTTTAAACTTCACTACTTCATTGTTACCATGGCCAAGGTGGCCACCTATAGACACGTCACCTACAAGACCCTCCCTGTTTACAAGCAACAGGTCTAGGAGGGCACCTTTCCTAGTTGGCTCCCTTAGCACCTGTATCAAGAAGTTATCATCAAGGCGTTTCATGAATCTCCTGGACGTGTTTTTATCTCAGCTATGTGATATTCCCATTTGTCATCTGGCAGGTTGACCTCCTCCATAGGGGCAAAGGCAGCTGATCTAGAAGTCTCTCTCAGTTCCATAAAGAATATTTCACCAGTGTCGGGTGGTCTGCAGTAGACTGCCACAATGACATCCCCTTTATTTGCTTGTTCTTCAACTGTTCCCTATGTTTACCTTGTGAGCAAGTGCATATTTAAGAAAGTTGCATCAAGACTAGAGGTGGTGTTGCGTGTCCTCCTCAGGCATTGCTAACCACCCTGGACAGACTGCACTATCCCACTCCACTCATTAAGCCTTCTCCTACTCAGCAATTTAAAGTGCATTCATCAGAAGAACAAACACAAAGTAACCAGTAAATAAACAGGGTGCTGATCTGGGATGGGGAATATAGCTTTATGTGTACACAGGTGATAGTATAGACTCCATCTCTCATTTGTTGAACTCCAGGATGTTTTCCTGGGTAAGGTATCTAACAAAGCTGCAGTTGTCCAAAATTTTGTGTCAAATTAGGGCTCTGTTTAGCCAACATTTTTTTAAAGATGATCCTAAACATAACCTATACTCTCAGGCTAGCCCCTGAGTGTAGTACATGATGGGAGCAAACTCTCCTAAACAAATAAATCAGCATCTCCCCATTGATTATGTGTCTCACCTGAAGCGACTAGCCTCTACTTTTGTTTTTGCAGGCTGTATTTTAAAGCAAAGAGCTTTGCACTGGGAGGACAGATGATAAATCCTAGGTTTTTTTTTTTTTTTTTTTTTTTTTTTTTGTCAAGGGAATATTAAAGGATGAGACTTATTTTCCAGTCAAGAGTTTAGCCAAAATGGTGTACAAAGCCATGATGTACAAATACTGTGAAGGTCAGTTTGGTCTGAACTGTTTCTTTTTATGAGTGCCTGTGGTGCAGTGACCAAAGAGTACATTTTAGTCCTATAGTAGTTTAACATGTAGGCTGTGCCCTGGCTTTGAGCAGGAGAATACAGAGTTCAACCTGGTGGCTTATAGAAGTTGTTGTTTTGTTTGGCACTATATAAAAACACAGTAAGAGACAATCCTTCCTCTCGGGAGTGTGCAGTTTGGATAACCCAGTAAAGAAAGAAAGATGTAGAGGGAGATAAAGGAGTATTGCTACAGACACACAGCTGGTGGTAGTTAGATATGTAAAGGGGATTTCTGGTGAAGGTAAAGGGCATTTCTGGTGAAAACATGTTTTTATAAGATTTCAGATATTCTTCAATAAATGTTCCATGCACACTTATAGCTATGTATTTGTATATGTATTTTAATAATTATGTAACTAATATTTATAATAATCTTCTTAATAAGAAAGAAGTAGCTTCGCATTGTCTCTACGAACATGTGTGATAGGCCTGACCAGCAATTTGGAGATGTTAGTTTGAGAATCCTCATGAGCTGGCTAGGGGACTGCACCTCAGACACTAGGCTAAGAAATGAGGATGAACTATGCCCAGCATAGGCACTGAAGGAATTGTAAGAAAGTAAAGGGGGATCAAAAAAATCTAGTTTGAAGAAGTTAGCAAAGAGCTGGTTTGTTGTTGAAAATGCAGACTTTTCTCTTTGTGCTGTAGAGCTAACTTGTTAAGTAGGGAGAATGATGCCGTGGAAACTCGTCATGTAGTGAAGATAAAACTGATGCTACCTTAACAATTTCTTACAGATCGCTTCTCTGCAACTGTTCAAATTATTTATTTAATGCAACATTTTGGAATGAAAACTGCGAACTACATAAACAAGAAGAAAACCAAACATAGGCCTGTTTTAAACATTATATATGTACATAGAGAGAGTGGCAGTGCAAAGTTAAATCAAATTCTACCAGTGAAAGTGACACATGTACTTTGGCGTGTTTATGTCACCCATAAGTTTCAGCAAAACCTTCTCCTACTCAGCAATTCATCAGAATGGTGCATTCATCAGAAAAACAAACACAAAAAAAAATGAGCCATATAATTCATCATCCTTCTACATTTTTGCCCATGGAACGTAAGCCTCCCATAAAGCTTCTTGAGCTTAACGAGTAATTCGTCTTGTGGGTCTTATAACAGCTAAAATCTCCTTGTAGTGCTATCAATCTTGATGCATCTATATGAAGTGGAAAAGACCAAATATGGTTTCAGAGAACTGAAGAAAACAATCAGAATAACTTCTGTGACAAAATTTATGATATTAAAAAATTTCCTATACATACTAGCTGAGCTCACTGGACTTGGTGGCATCAAGCTGATTCTGTTTGTATCAGCTGCTGGGTTTGGGAATGGCTGAATGGCTTTCAGGCATATGAAATAAAACAGATAACATGTAGAATAAGATCCTACAAAGAAATTAAGGTTTGTTTCACAGAAAAAAAAAAAAAAAAAAGGAAATAAAGTTGTTTTCCTCCTCAGTCTGAATTAAATGCTACTTCCAACTTATGTAATAGTTGGAAACTTGTGGAGGGGGACATTTAAGTTGCTTTGTTAAATCCACAGGGGACATAAAGTAGGCAAATCATTTAATTTGTGGTTCCTTCTTATACATCTGAGGACAACAATTTCCATCCAACCGATCATTCTTCTTGAGCTCCTCTATACTCTGATCCACTTTTTTTTTTTTTTTTTTTTATTTGAAAAACAGCTTTGAAAAGCACTCAAAAGTGCATATCAAACTTAGGTAAAGTGTTACCAGTATTGAGAAAAATGAAGGGATTACGCTGCTGTTGGGCAGCTCTGAAATTCAGCAGAAGCCTTATGGGAAAGCTGCCTCTATCTGACCTGCTTATCACCTTTATAATACTGCTTGTATATGATGAGGTTTCTCAATGGCACACTCTAAAAAGAAAAACAAGAAAGAAAAACTAAACTAAACTAAACTAAATCTTTTAAATTAGTTCTTTGTTTCTATTTAGAGCTTAGTTGAATTTCCAGGTCTTTTTATAATGACCTTGTAAAACCATTGACTTTTCATTTCCCATTTTTCGTACATACAGCTCCTAAAATCTGAGTCAGGGCTCTATATTAGAGTACCCTTTTCAGTAATAACAGGGTAGATAATTCAATTTTACATTGGAATAATATAACCTTCATTCTACTTTCCTGTTTTTATTTATAACCAATAATCCACATCCTTTTGCCCTTCTTCTAAATGCCCACAACAGAAGAAAGAAAGAAGTCTGAAATCTCTACTAATTAGAACCAACCTTTTTTTTTTTTTTTTTTTTTTTAACAGTCACCAATATCATTACAGTCCGTGCTGCAGATTTTTCTTCTTCCATTCCTTCCTCCATGTCCCTTACTGACATGGCTATAGAGTGAGCCCATCAACTCAACAGCACCCATAAGCCTTTCAGGCTTGTTTGCACAACATATAAACACAGCATAGAAACACAAAGCTGATTCTTCCATGCAGACTGTGAGATTTCTGCTGTAATTGATGAAGGTACTTGTTGTCTTTTGTTATTTCTGCCCATGAAGGTGCTATGAGTGTGGAGGCCAAAAGCCATTTGATTATAACCAGATTCAGGAACTGCAAAGGTTACTACTTTGTATTTCTTAATTTCCAAGATTTTGGAAAAGCCAGAATATGCAAATGTAGGACATGAAGCTTGGCAGAAACAATAGCTCTTGGAAAAAAAAAACAAAATCACTAAGATAACTCATGTACTACTGGGGCCAGAGCAGAATTATTCTCAACAATATGCTCTTGTTTAGAATTCAGAACAGCAGCCTGTTTCCAGTGCTGTGCATTACCCTCCTGAGCCCGGCTCCCTCCACTGAGAAGAAAATAAAACTTAAAGCATGCACCCAAAATTAGGTTAGGGAATATACTCCTTCATGTTCCATTTCCTACAGTGGCACAAACCTTCTGGCCCATTTGTTAGAAAATCACATAGGATGTGGAGAACTTGAGTTCAGTTTCCTCCTCACCCTGGAAGAATGTGAAAACACCTGTGTGAAGAATTTCCTCCTAACCTCTAATCTAAATCTCCCCTCTTTTAATTTAAAACCATTCCCCCTTGTCCTGTCTGACTGAGTAAAAAGTTGCTCTCCATCTTTTTTATCAGCCCCCTTCAAGTACTGAAAAGCTGCAATGAGGTCACCCTGGAGCCTTCTCTTTAGGCTGAACAGCCCCAGCTCTCTCAGCCTTTCTTTGTAGGAGAGTTGCTCTAGCCCCTCAATCATCCTTGTGTCCCTCCTTTGGACCCGTTCTAACAGCCCACATCCTTCTTGTGCTGGGAGCCCCAGACCTGGACACAGTACTCCAAGTGGGGCCTCACAAGGACAGAGCAGGGGGGACAGTCACCTCCCTCCACCTGCTGGCCACTCCTCTGTTGATGCAGCCCAGGATGCAGTTAGCCTTCTGGGCTGCAAGCACACGCTGCTGGCTCATGTTGAGCTTTTCATACACCAGAACCCCCAAGTCCTTCTTAGCAGGGCTGCTCTCAATGAGTTCTTCTCCCACAAGGGAGAAGTGGGTGTAGATCACAAGGACGTAGATCCTTGTGAAAACTGCCTGAGCCTTGAATTTGTCAAAGATGACTGCAGTCATGTTGTACTTTCTTGAAAGACTGATAATGTGAATATAACTTCACACAGAAGCATGGAAACAAAGAATCCTTGATGTACAAAAGGACTTCTGCAGACCATCTGGTCCAACCTTCCTGCTCGAAGTTCTGTCTGGTCAACCTGTTTGGTTTTTTTTTGCTTGTTTGTTTGTTTGTTTGACCGCTCACAGTTAAAAGAGTTTTTTATTCTGCTCACCTTGCATTTCCTCTATTTCAGTTTGTGGCCACTGCATCATATCTTGCCACTGGGTATAACTGAGAAGAGTTTGACTCCATCTTCATTACTGATCCCCATCAGGTATTTGTAGACAATGATTGGATCCCCCAGAGCCATCTCTTCTTCAGGTTGAACTGTCCCAGCTCTCTTGGCTTCTTTTCGTAAGACAGATTGAATTCCTTATTTTTTTTTTCAATATTTGCTCCTGTATGTCTGTGTCTCTCTTGTACTGGGACCCCAGAAATGGACAGAGCATTCCAGATGGGCCTCACTAAGGATGAATAGAGAGGAAGGATCACTTTGCTTGACCTCCTGGCATTGCTTTACCTAATGCATTCCACATTGTTATTGAACTCCTTTCCCACAGGGTTACATCAATGTCTCACATTCAACTTCTTTTCCACCAGGATCCCTAGGTCTATTTCTGCAAGCTGCTTTCCAGCCTATTCCTCTTGGTCCATTTCTCCATCTTGTCAATGCTCCTCTGAATGGCAGCATGACCCTCCATTTCATCAATCACTCCTCACAGTTTTGAATCATCTGCAAACTTGCAGAGCATGCAACCTGTCACATTGTCTAGGTCATTAATGAAGATGCTGAACAGTACTGGATCCCTGGGGTACACCACAAATGGCTGGTCTACAGCTGAACTTTGTGCTGCTGTGTTCATTTATCTAGTCCATGCTTCATCTGCTTTGACAGAGAATGTTATGGGAGACTATGTCAAAAGCTTTTCTAGTCAAGATGAAGCACATACATTGCTCTCCCCTTGACCACTGCACAGCTCATCACATTGTAAAAAGTTCTCACTTTGGTCAGGCATGATTTCCCATTCATAAATCCATGCTGACTACTCCCAATCGCCTTCTTGTGCACTAAGAATAAGAGTTAAGAAATAGTTCTGAGAATTATTTGATCCATCACCGTCCCAGGGATCGAGGGGAGGCTGACGACCTGTACTTCCCTAGGTCTTCCTTCTTGCTGTTCTTGAAGGTAGGAGCGTCATCTGCTTTCTGTTAGTCCTTAGGAACTTCCCCAGTCACCACAGCCTTACAAAGACAACTGAGAGTGGCCTCACAGTGATATCAGCCAGCTCTCTCAGCTCTCAGGGGTGCATATTATTAAGTCCCAGAGATTTAAGAATGTGTAGTTTGTTTCAGTGCTCCCTAACATGGTCTTCCTCCACTGAGGGTAAGTATTCCTAGTTCCAGATTTTCCTTCTAGTCTCAGGGGCTGACATTATTGAAGGCTGCTCCTACCTGTATATAAAGAGGCAAACAAGGCATTCAGAGGTACTTCTCCTGTTGTCATGAGATACCCCAGCTCATTCAGCAGTAGGCCCACATTTTCCCTAGTCCTTCTTTCACTGTTGATACATCTGTAGAAACTTTTCTTGCTGATTTTCATTTCCCTTGCCAGATTCAACTCCAGGTAGGATTTGGCTTTTCAGATCCCATACCTGTGTTCCTCCTGGCTGATCTGACTTGTCATGCATGCTTCCTTTCTATGTTTAAATTTAGTCTGGAACTTCTTGTTCATTCAGGTAAACGTTTGGTTGTTTTTATTTATTTCATGCATGTTGGGTTGGATCACTCTTGGTCTTGGATCTCATCCACCCCTCTTTTCTGCAGGACTATATAGCATGTCTGTTGTGACTTTAAAATGTTAGATACGTATATGAATTTTCAGAGTAAACAGTAACTGGTAGAGCTGTATACCTAGGATTCTAAAATGGGGTACCTTTTGGGAGTACCCAGCCACTTCCATTTCTACCTCTCCATTTATTTATTTGTTTGTTTGTTTGTTTGTTTCCAGCTTATGAGCTCTTCAGATTAATACATTTTTATAGATCTTTTCTTCAAGTGATCCCAGGATAATTGTACTGATTATTGATAGGCATTTGATTAACTCTTATGTCTAGCTTTCTTCATCTAATATCTGTTCAAACCTTTATTAAGACCAAGTTCTCCATTGTTTGACATATATTTAGTGGAATGGATGGAGTCACCCTCTTTTTTCATCTCCATATCTTGACAAATTATGACTTCTTACATTTGTTATGTGCAAAATGGATTATGGCATTTTCCATTTAGGCAGTTTGCTATCAACTCTTTAATGAACATATGCAGAATAGATAATCAATATCTGAACACAATGGGCTGCACAGAGATTGCTGACTCATCAATAATTGCAAGTAAGAGAGTGTGGCTCAATCAATACTCTGAATCAAAATTGTTTGTTAGTAATTTTGGAAACAAATACTAGCATAACATTCAACAAGCTTAATCCAAGAGACCATAAAGTCTCTGGTCAAGATTAATAATGATAAAAGAGCCATCAAGCTCATTGTTTAAGGTTTCCGTGAGAAAACAGAATTCTTCCACGTTCACCTCACTCCAGCTTCCTGAGCTGTTTTCCAGCTGCTGAAGTGCCCTTCTGAACTAGGAAAATATTATGCGTGGATATCCAAACTGTGACACAAGAAAGTCTATGAGCTTAGAATTGTGCCTGTCAACCCAAGATGGGCCTTCATCTTCCCTATGTTCACTTTTTGATCTGAATTCTTATTGTACAGATTCTCATGTAGCTCTTATGCAGATTAAATATATAAAAGAAAAAGGATTTCTCTGACTGTTTCCTCTTGCTCTGTTGTCAAAGGCTGGGTGCTAGCTGATTCTATCTGAATTCACAGAAGTCTCTCAGAAAGTCTTCATCTCACGAAAGGAGGAGATGTCCGAAGCCCTCAATATAACATTTACTCTCTGTCTTAGATGGATGTTAGTGGCATTAGAAGGAAATGATTATAAGTTAACTGTTAACACAAACAGGTTTCCACGATATACTGAAATGGTAAAGGTAGCTGAAGGAGTTTCTAGCTTGTTCCTGAGCTACAGTTTACCACGTTACATGTTTTAAAAGGTGTTTTCTACAGCTATGTAATGCAGCACTCTGGTTGTGGAAGGGAAACAGCTTTGCTGGTTTGATTTGTACAGTATCTATCAGCAGAACAGAAGTTATCCAGCCTCCCACAACTCTACTAGGAAGTTTGTGTTATGCCACTTGGATGGCAAATGTAATTCATATTAACTAGACACAGACACAGACACAGATTTCTAGGTTGGAAGAGACCTCAAGATCATTGAGTCCAACCTCCGACCTAACACTAAGTACTCCACTAAACCATATCGCTAAGCTCTACATCTAAACGTCTTTTAAAGACCTCCAGGGATGGTGACTCCACCACCTCCCTGGGCAGCCCATTCCAATGCCTAACAACCCTTTCGGTAAAGAAGTACTTCCTAACATCCAACCTAAAACTCCCCTGTCGCAACTTTCGCCCATTCCCCCTCGTCCTGTCACCAGGCACGTGGGAGAACAGACCAACCCCCACCTCGCTACAGCCTCCTTTAAGGTAACTGTAGAGAGTGATAAGGTCGCCCCTGAGCCTCCTCTTCTCCAGGCTGAACAAGCCCAGCTCCCTCAGCCGCTCCTCGTAAGACTTGTTCTCCAGACCCCTCACCAGCTTGGTCGCCCTTCTCTGGACTCGCTCGAGCAAAAAAAAAACTAGTCTCTGTTTTTTGTTTCAGGATGTTTACTTTATCTAAGTGAGTTACTCAAAGTCTCCTCCTTTGCATTAGGTGCATAGTTCAAACCTCAGCGTATTTCAGTGAAATCAATTGGTATTCAGCTGTACATCCTCTGCACTGTGGCAGAGACTTGCTGGCTGCCTTCCAAGGTAGGATTCAGAAGGGCTCTTAAACACCTTGAAAAGAGAACAGACACTTAGAGGAACTATTACTTAGTGAAGGGGAAAAGAGACGTGATTATCAAACTGACTTGTGGGTCTTTTACAGAACCAGAATTGAGACACTTTGTCTTGCAGGGCGTATATCCACATTCCCTTCCCCACAAGTTGTTCTCTTAATGTTTTTCCCCATTTTTTTTTTCTGTTAACTCTATCTTCTCAGTGAGGGAAGATAGATTTGCCTTGTGGCTTGTTCAGTCAATGGGGAGTAGCTCTTCAAGTGCTTTTGTAAGAGTGTAAATACATGGATGTAGCATGCAGTGTTACCTGTCATTGTGGTTGGGGATCTGTATCTTGAAGACTGAAGCAACACATTATTTTTGCTTGAAGTAAAGGTTGATTTCCACAGTTGGAATTTCAGGGAGCACACAGCCTCTCTTTGAGGAGAGATTGGAGAGAAGAGTGCTGAAAAGAAAAGAGAACTAATTCAAAAGTAAATGTTAAATAATGAGATGAGTCATGAATACATTTTTTTTTTTGTTGTTACAAACAGAGCATATCATGAAAAGATCTCTGCAAAACATGTATGTGATATAGTTAGATGAGATCCTACACTCTGAAATTGCTTGAAAAGTGTTTCCTGGAAAAAAAGGTGTAAGCTCCTGATCCTCGCACATGCTTGTGTGCAGAATTCTTCCTTCAAGCCTATCAAAAATGCAGAAGGGCATGTCAGAGTGAATTAGGAAGTTCAGTATTGCTAAAGGAAGGCTAAAATACATTTTTTTTCTTTAATTTGCCAGTAAGACCAGACCCCATTTGGAATCTTCTTGAATCTTGTTTTTTTGAACCTCTTGAACCTCTCTGAATCTTGTTTTTTGAGGCCCTGAAATGTTCTCCTGAAACCCAAGGTAATGCTCCAGTTTTTGGACCACTTTTTTTTCTTGATGGTAAACGTGAAAATTATGTGTATGTGCCAGATATAACTCCTGTCAGAAACTGGGATATGAGTTTAATTAGCAGGACTGGACAAAACACCTCATTGCAGTCATCAGCCTCAAGGCTTGTGGCAGTAAGATAACCTTGGTTTTACTGTGTGGTTCTTGTTTTGGTAGGTCAGACTGCTAGGGAATTGACTTTGTGTTCCACTTTCTCAGTATTCTTAAAATTGGTGGTCCTTCCTTCTCAGTAGACTGGAGAGACAATCAAATCCTGTTTTCAGTGGTAATGAAATAAATCTACGAGATTTATTTCATTAAGCTGACTTATTTTATTAAGCTGACTTATCTGGAGTTCCCCCCAAATTTCCCACAGTGTGAAAAAATCAGGACTGAAGCCTCAACCGTCATTTTTATTTCTCACTGTGGACTGCATCTTAAAACAGCTCCAAAATCAACCAACGGTTTCCATAGTTGCAGTACTGTTTATTTTTCATTTGATTTCCAGATTTGAAGGCTGTTTATAGGATTGGTACGTCTGTGTATTCACAGAAGCATGCACTAGGACCTTGGGATACATTGGGTCTAAGAGAAATATTTTGAGAAATTAGTAATATTTGAGTGATTTATTTACAATTTTTAAGAATAGAGAAAGGATTTCTCAAAAAGAAAATAAAAAAGATGATTAAGAGAAAATGAAAGTTAAGATTATTGGGAAATCAAGAATCTGAGAAATTTTATAAATCAGATAATTCCTGAGATGTGCAATGAAATTTTGAGAAGCTGGCAACATTGATTATAATCCTATTTTTTATCAACACTTTTTTTTTCCTTAAACCTATGAAATGCAAAGGTGTGTATTTTGTTATTGTTGGCTTTTATGTTCTTGAAGTTCTGGCATTTGTTGGTTGGCAGGAACAGCTAGCTAAGCTGTCCAGCATTTATTCCTACTTGATAAGGATGAACAGTTTCAAATTTTACTAACAGAAATCTGGATCCCTATGACTTACATTTAGGAAATAGATTTTTTTTAATTTTTTTTTATTTTTATTTTATAGCCTTATTTTCCAAACTTGTTATACTAACAATAATGAATAGTATATTCTGCAACAGCAGAAGGGATGTTGGTCAAAAGAAACATTTTTTGGGAGAAGGAGTATGAGAGCTGGAGCACGCTCTGCAGTGGGGAGAGAAGTGGAGGGAGACACTACCAGTTTAAACCAGGTAGGTCCATTTTGACATTCTTTCTTAAGACTGTGAAATCTAAACCCATCTACTATGACATTTATATCTAGAAATGGTCTGCTAAGTGCTAACAGAGGCTGGCTTGTCTGTATCTATGTGCTTAATTCAACTACTTTGTCTTAACTCAAATCCCATTAAGCATGTGTAGAAATGGCTGTGGAATGAAGGGTGGAAGTATCCATGCAACAGTATCCAGTGGTCCATATGCTTTGAGCATCTGCATTTTGACTAAAGTGAAATTTATGGGTGCACAAGAACACTCATTTAAGTGCCTAAACATAATTTCCAGGTCCTAAAAGTATTGAAAACCTTGGCCTAATTTTATTGAGTCAGGATTCCATGGTAATAAAAAAAGAAACTGCCAACACATGTTCCCCTAAATTAAACTACTGTTTTTCACTGTTTGCAGCTAGGGTCCAAGAGTCAAACAAACTCATTTCAAAGTCAGCAATCCCGTCTGCCAAGTGCTAGATCATGCTGTATCTGTCTACTTTAGAGCCAGAGCAGTTCACATGTATTATTTAGAAACATTTAGAACAGTTGAGTAGGAGGAGGGGAAGATCTTGTCTAATATATCTGATGTGTGCTTCAAGGCTGTACCATAGATGCCACTCTGCCTTACATTGAAGACAATCCAAAAAGTCCATGATCGAATGCTCTGGAATTTTATCCTCAAAGTTCACAATTTTTCTTCTGTCACAACATGGGTCAGCTGAAGATAACATAAAAAATAAAAAGGGGTTACATTTTATTTATTTATTTATTTTTGATTTTTTGGTGTTTATTTTACTAGGGAGGGTGGGATGGGGAGCTGGGAAGATCAAAGTACTTGGAAGTTTCTTTATGTTCCTCCAGTTCTGTGCTATTCACCAGTGAACATAGTGCTCATGGCTTTGATGAAGACATGGAGTCCTTGTCTTGTGGCTTTAGCTCCTGAGGTAACAACAAACCAAAGACAGCAGCGAGTGGTGTTACTCTACCAGTAGCAGGCAGCTTCTTGGTGGCCCTTAGTGCTGGGCACTCTTGTGAACAAGTGCTGTGGGCATCTCTTGGCTGTAGGATGCAGCACTACATACAGACCCACCCACAGCAACCCTGCAACTCTGGCTTAGTTTAACATAGCTATTCAGAATGGCTATGTATTTTTCAGTGGAATCAGCCTGATGCACCCTGAGTCGTGTTGCTATATCAGGCTGGTCAGCACCTAGTTCCCTTTGCCTTGTGTATTGCAGTATGATAGAGATACTTCATTTCTCAGAATTGTAATTACTGCCTGTGAGTTTTAAAGATTCCATTTTAATATGCCTTCCTATTATTAGTAACAGAAATGGGGACATTTACCAATGGTAGAGGCTTAATATTTGAGAAAAATTCCCATGCCTGAATGAAAGTCACTTTTCCAATTACAGCTGCCTGCATTTAAGCACCCTGATTTAGTTCTTTAAGTGACCACAATAGATAGGGGCAATATTCCTTTGCTCTTGTGCCTAGGAGAAGGTGCTCAGCTTCCCAAGAGTGGTTTCTAAAGGACACTTGAACATCTCATGTAGTGTGTAGCAGTGCCCAGGCTGGGAACAACACAATGGTTCCTGCTTTTGGGTCAAGCTCAAAGCATTCCTATAAAGTGGCAAACTGTAAAGTCAAGGAGAGAAAACCTTTTGTGTGCAGGGACATGGCTAACATGGAGAAGGAGTATGAGTGGGATACTGCTTTCATCTCCTTGGGAATCCTGTAACACCAAAACAATCTCATTGTCTATGACCAAAATAATCTGCCAGCTGTACTAACCCACCAAAACAAACAAACAAACAACAAAACAACAACAACAACAACAAACTGTTTTAAGAGGGAGGGATGGAGATATCAGAAGGTGCCTGCTGTATCCACACCTGACATAAATGTTATGTTTCAGCTATGCTTAAATGTTATGTAAGCGGTGCTTATGTATGCATGATGTACCCAGGTGTGTTTACAAGCCCCACCCTCTGCCCTGTACATGGTCTCATGGTTTCACAGTTAGCTTCTTAGCTGGTCACTGCCCTGACCTTTTTTTTTTTTTTTGGCCATTTTGAGACATTGATCTAAGGTGACAACAAAGAGCTGATGTTACAATTAGGTGATTTTGAGAGTTGCAGTTTTGCTTTCCCTTTGCCATAGGTGGATGGTCACAAGCTAAAGGCTTCAGTCAGTTTCCAGATGTATTTTAGAAATGGGAAAAACAGGGCTTTGAAACTTTGGTGAAACTTGATGGGAACTATTGGAAGATGAAAAAAACCCTAAGTATACTTTTCCTCAATGGTCCAGTTCATTTTTGACAGTCTGTAAAAGAATAAAACGGACATCTTTAATATGCGGTAAGTATATATAATCATAGAAGAATAGAATGGGTTGGAAGAGAACTTAAAGATCTTCTAATTCCAACCCCCTGACATGGGCAGGGACACCTTCAACTAGACCATGTTGCTCAAAGCCCCAGCCTGGCCTTGAACACCTCCAGGGATGGGGCACTCACAGCTTCTCTGGGCAACCTGTCCTAGTGCCTCACCACCCTCTGAGTTAAGAATTTCCTCCTCATATCTAATCTAAATCTCCCCTCTTTTAGTTTAAAGCCATTCCACCTTGCCCTATCACTGTACCCCCTGACAAAGAGTCCCTCCCCAACTTTCCTGTAGCCCCCTTTAGGTACTGGCAGGCCACTGTAAGATCTCCCCAGAGCCTTCTCTTCTCCAGGCTGAACAACCCCAGCTCTCTCAGCATGTCTTCACAGGAGAAGTGCTCCAGCCCTCTAATCATCCTTGCGGCCCTCCACTGGACCCACTCTAATACTTCCACATTCTTCTTGTGCTGGGAGTCCCAGAGCTGAATGCAGGGCTCCAGGTGGGGTCTCATGAGAGCAGAGCAGAGGGGAAGAATCGTCTCCCTCACCCTGATTGCCATGCTGCTTTTGGTGCAGCCCAGGAATGCAGTTGGCTTTCTGGACAGATATATATAGAGACAGATAAACACTGGTACCTTGCAATCTGCAAACCTAGACAGTTGTTGATGCTCTAAATGCAAGGACTTCTTTCAGGCAGACTTGATACAAGAAAACCACTCTTTTGGCGCTAATTAAAATATGTCAGATCATCAAAATACTTCCAGGGAGTAGTGTGAGAAACTAAATTCACTGATTTTGTAAATATTAAAGCAGTGACTATTTAACGATGCACAGATTTTATTACAGAGAGGATGACTTCTTTATGATAGCAGTATAAACGCAATTATACATAGCAGGAGTTGAACTGGACTGTGCTCAGTCCTCCATTCTCAGTGCGCGGCTGTGCAGAGCAGGTTGTCAAACACCCACTAGTCTGTGACAGTCTGCTTTTGTTCTGCAGTCAGTTAAGTGTCTGTGAATAATGGTATGCCTCCCATGATAGAGCAAGGTTTAATTGACCACAGCTAAAAAATTGGAAGGGCAGATTTTAAGCAGGCGTGGTGTGAGAAAAGAGAGTGCATGTTTGTGCAGGCAATAGAAATTCTGTAACACTATGAGGCCAATCTCTTACTTGCAAATAATGGTTGTTTGTCAGTAATCAAAAGCTAAAACAAGAATAAATCATATCCTAACTTCTGTATATTTCATAGAAGTCTTATTTGTTTGAAACATACTCAATGCCAAGTAAGCATCTTCCTTAATGAGGTTTTTCTGCACAACACATGTTCAAGCCAAATGGAATATGAGGAACATCTCAGAAACAGAAATTTGTTGGGAACAATTTTAAAGGGAAAGTAAAAGATGACATACTTATCCTTGCATTTCTTCTTATTATTGTGTTGTTGCGTTTTTGTTTGTATGTTTTGTGGTTTTTTTTCTTCAGTCATACTTTCTTTATTCTAGCTCAATTGTTGTTACACCAAGAGAAAATGTCACATATGTAGTTTTTTTTTCTGACTGGATAGTCTCTATGCATAGCCCAGCTGAAATGAAGAAAATGAAATGAAATATTGAAAGAAGGCAGGGAGAGGAGAAGGATTCAAGGGGAAAGACAATTTATTTAGGCAAACTTGGCTCACCATTAATAGTTTGTCACTGGTGTCTGGAGTTCACATCCTGGCTTTGTAGCAGTCTGTATGCAACCTTAGCTCATCACCTGAGGCCAGGTCCAGCAGCTCTTTGGATCCCAGCCAGAACAATTAATTTGGTATACTAATGAGACAGTATGCATAGAATTACATTACCAAATGTCAAAAGAAAGTGAGACAGAATGAGAGTTAGATAACAAACATATATTCATTCTAGAAACAAGCACCTCCATTTGATCTCAGTGGTTCCTCTTTATGGATAGACAAGGTTTGGTCTTTTCTTTCTGTAGACTAGATGATCTGGCAAGCTCTGGCTCCAGAAAGGAAGATGGAGAGGGTTGGTTTGTGCTGGAGTCCATCCTTCTTTTTATACCACATCTTCTCCTGCTCTTATAGTGTGGTGTGTATGTGACAGCAGTTCACAGTACCTCAGCCTTGATCTAAACTAGATTCAACAAGCTCCATGAGGTACATAAGATACTATTATACAACTATTATACAACTCTATGCATGTAGGAGTTGCCTTGGCTCATTAGAGAGCCATAGAGCACCTTGTCAAAGGATCACTGTTGGTCCTGTGGTCCACCTTCCCCAGTCAAAGCAAGGCCAAATTCTGGTTTACATTTTGTTGCTCAGTAAAAGTCCAATTATAGAATTCAAAGATATACAGCAAGAATCACATGAATAAGTCAGTGAATGAACCAGTCTATTATGTTACACAGAGGACAGAGATAAGAACTTCAGAGACGTGACTATCACTGGCTCTGTAATTGACATTGGGAAGGTTTCATCTTTTCATATCTCATTTATGAGGATAATGATGTTTGTTTCCTTAGTCAAGGACCCTATGATGTACAAACTAAGGGAGCTATATGTTAACCACGGTTGCTATCTTGATTTTCTCAGACTATAGCACAGCTTCAGCCCCTACTGCAAATTGTTTGCCCTTGGTGGAAGCAAACAACAGATAAATGGATCAGGAGTCCCGTTTTCTGGACTCATAGAAAATAAGGCAGGAAAGCACCTTGACAGTGGCTTTTATCTGCCCTTCGTCACAAAAAAAAATATTACCCAGACCATTTTCATAGAATCACAGAATGGCTTGGGTTGGAAGGGACCTTAAAGATCACCTAATTCCAACCCCCCTGCCATGGGCAGGGCCACCTTCCACTAGACCAGATTGAATGAATTTTGTCTAATCTCTCTTTCAGAAACCTTCAGTTCCACAAGTTTCTTAGTCCATCTTTTTCTAATGTTTTGCTGTTTTTCATTGTTAGAAAGCTTCTCCTGTTATGTGACCAAAATTTGCCGTGTTGCAGGTTTTAGATCTTGACCATTTTCCCAGTTGTGGTGGACTTGAACAGTTTGTTTTCTTTCTCTTTGCAAATGACATTTATTTGTTTGAAAACTGCCACAGTGGGACTCTTCTGCCTTTTCTTCTTTGGATCAAACAGCCTCAGTCTTTTCCACTTATCCTCTTGAATCGTTTTACAGTCCTCTGATCATTATTTTCATTGCTTTCTTCTGGACTTTGAGTGGTTCATATTCTCTCTCAGTTGTGTTACTTAAAACTGCACATACAACTCCTGCTGAGAGCTTAACTAAGCTACGGAGAGTAGAAAGGTTACTTCACGTGCCTTGCAGGAAATATATATATATATGTGTTGACTGTTCTTTCATATTCCTGCATTCT
Organism: Cygnus atratus; assembly: GCF_013377495.2. Taxonomy (NCBI): domain Eukaryota; kingdom Metazoa; phylum Chordata; class Aves; order Anseriformes; family Anatidae; genus Cygnus; species Cygnus atratus. The sequence continues at coordinate 200,425,358 of NC_066362.1, read as the reverse complement.
TTAAGAACTATTTCCTAAGCAGATTTTTCCCATTCAGTGTTTGTAAACTTGATTATCTCTATTAAAGTGCAATATTTATCTGAATTTTGTTACTATTCTTCAGGTCATTTTTTTTTTTCTGTTTGTCAAGGTCACACTGAATTTCAGTCCCCGTTCCTTCCACTTTTATCATCTGAAAATTCAGTCTCCACACATATTGATGACAAGGCTGATAGGACAAAAATAAGGTTAGTAGTGGGTTCTGAACAAATTTCTAGAGGAACTGTACTTGATAATTCTTTCAAATTTAACTACTGGTGTACCTTTCTAGTTATTACCTTCTGACAGGTTCACAATCAGTTTTCTGTCTGTCAAGAATTTCACCCAGATCATTTTGCCTTCGCTTTCATTTGAGAATATTGTAGAAGACACTGTAAAAAGCCTTGTTACTGCTGCTCTGATGTCTACAGGGTCTCCTGTTCCAGGGTAGATTCATTTTTTTCTTGATGAGTTGTGATGTTGTATTTCCCACCCAAGCTTAAGCAGATAGCCATCAATGGCGGTGGTGATGGATATGTCCAGTTATGGTGTCTGTATCCTGGACTTGGAGGAGACAGCAGACAAATAGCCAAGGGTTAGTTTGAGCAATGCACCCCCCCATCACCCTCCACTACTGGCAAAATTTGGAAGAAAACCTGACTCAAGCTAAATTTGGAAGAAAACTAACATCTATATGCAAATGTGACCATGACTCAATCATCTTGCCTCATAAACAGTGAGCAGCCCCAAAACCCTTTGAGCTCTCCTGACACGACAGCGGGCTGCATGCCAGGACCTCTCCTTGGGCAGGTACAACTCCCAAGGTTACTTCTGCAGATTGAGAAGGCGCTTGTTGCAACAGATAGTGGGTAAGTGGATTGGGAGAGTAAGAGCATACTAACGCACTGTAATAGCGTTTTGTGATCTCACTTTATAAACTTAGCTAAGTAACATACAGGATTTGTGTAATGCACATAATCCTTAGACATAAACTGTTGACCAAGTTTGGATCTAGGAGTGGATTCAGACACACTAGGCTCCTTACCACTTTGGCTAAAGAAATTTAGAAAGCAAAAGGGTTAAAACCTCATGACTCAATGGAAGGGTTTTCTTGATGCAATGTCACATAACCAAGAGTCTTATGTAGTCTTTACGTAGTATGTAATGTCTTTAATTTAGAATCTTTGAGTGGTAAATAGTGTTTCTTATATAGCGTGTAATTAAATATATCTCCCAATTATAATCAGATGTACCTTGACGTTATCAAATCTTTGTTAAGTGGCATAAGCTTTGTTATCAATTAATCATATCACTGCTTCTGTCTCCCAACTGAAGTACATATTGATATTTTTATTACCATTCATCATTCCTTCTTCCACCTGCTACAAGTATATATGCATTTTTTATATACATTTTTTAATTACAGACTGAAGCTCCCAGGGTAATATCTTCTCTATCTCCCTGCAGGAGAAAAAAAAAAAGAAAAAAAAAGAAAAAAAAAGAAGAAAAAAAAAGGTGTTTCTTCTTCTATTACAAGCTAATTTAATTGTAAAGCCATCTTCATTGTCGCTGTAATATGCTTTTCTTGTGTTAAATCTCCTCAGAGCATAGCCTGGACATTTCTTCATTATCTTAATACCTATGAACACTATGAACTGATTTATACCATGGTATTTGTTGTGGTAGCCTATATGTAATAAAAGTCCATTTTGTCTTTTTATTGAAGAGAAATAAACAAGCAGATATCCAGGTGGAATCTGGTTAGCAGCCTTTTATTTTCTTTGCATTGTGAGATGAAAGAGTAAGTCAGATTCAGCCCTGTTTTAAATTCCCTTGTTTTCTACACATTATTTTTTCTAGGTCTGCTTACTTTTAATAAAACAGAAAATTGTATCATTGTATCCAGGGAACAAAAATGTTTACCAAAGTATGTACTGTAGGTGAAACACATAATGAGTTTGGACCTACTGCAGCTGGAAATATTTTTTTGGACCGAAGATTAGGTTTCTCTTCAGTCTTTCAATTAGAAAAATAATGTGGTCAAACTATGGCTTTTTTGAAGTTTCCCTAGAGATTTCATGCTCTTCCATTTCATTTAGTTAGAGTTCAAGAAAATAATCTTATTCTTTACCTTCTTTACCTAATATATCAAATCCCTTTTAGCAACTGAAATACCACAGAATACACATGTAGCTTGGAACAAATTTATATACAGACTAAGATGGTTTTTAAGTTACAACAGCTTACTGCTTCAGCACAAGTAGACATTGGTAAATCTTATCATATGTAGATACACTGTGTGCTTGTACCATCAAACTTGCAAGTTTTTTCTCCTCTGATATAAGTACATTCAGACAGACCATTCACTTTTGGGAAGAACTTGACCTAACAGCTTATTTTTCAAGGACTTGGTGATCTTCATCTAATCAGTCTTGAAATTTTATTTATTTATTTATTTATTTTCGAGGTACCTGAGAGCATGTCTGAGTCATCACAGAAGAGCTGATGCACTTTCAAAATGTTTGTCTATATGATTATGAAGCTAAAGTTGTTCTCCAATCTCTCTTAAATCATTTCAGTGATCTTTGGGTCAGGTGTTATCTTAGGGAATTCTGGCAAATTTGCTTAACATTTATTATACTCTGAGAAAATAATAACCATTTCTTTTAAACCCAGGTGGGCTGTTCTTGTCGTTTACTATGACAGTGGTTGTAGCACAGGACACAGAAGAGACATGAAGGCAATTTTTGATTTGTACGACAGTTTTGAAGACAGTTGATTACAATACTACAATTCTGAGTTAGAAAAAAATGAAGAAACTGTAATGTTTCTATAGGAAATGATTATGGGGTCAATGTATACTCAGTAGATATTCGCAAATAATGTCTTTTTGGTTTGCCTGGTGACCCCCCCTCAAAAAAAAAAAAAAAAAAAAGGAAATTGTTTCATTTCCAGTTCATTTAATCCTTTTTTTTCTTATGTTAAAATGAAAACACTGTTTTTAAAATGTAAAAATAACATTATATTTAAAACAATGTTGGTAAGAAATATATTGACTCTTCAAAGAACCATTTCTACTTTTGTTTTCAAATCTTATTGAATCTGATCTATATTCCAGAATGATTTCTGTTGCCAAGAAACTGTTGTGGTTTTTTTTTCCTAAATCCATTGTGAAATATTTCTCAGTTCTGTTCTCACTTTTCCCTGATCTTCTATTATTAAAAGTATTTTGTTTCTTGCAGTTCCATAATATCCTAATTTCTTCAGTCCTCTCCAGCCTGTAATCTGCATTAAATCTCCAATGAAGAATCTGTGAATTTACACTCCTTTGTTTTCCAAAGACACTATGTGCAAATGATTATGCTTCCTTGAAGGAATGTTGTAAAAATCTTCCAGAAGCTCAGGAAGCGTATTTACAAGAACACTTGGACTAAAAACATTTCCCTTGCAATCCTCAAATTTAATTTCCTATTGCATTGCCTGCTTAGATAATTTTCAACTATCACCCCATGAAAGAGAAAAATATGAAACAATTTTTAATGATAAAACTTATAAAAGTGCAAATCATTTTTCCTACAGTTCTTAAACTATGCTGCTTATTTATGCAATCCACTAATATTAAACAGGATATTTGTAGGCTTAATAATGGCAGGTTATCTAACAGTTGGTAATAAACAGATTTAACTTAAATAGTATCAAACCTTAAAAAGAAATGATACATTTCCCTTTTTTTTTATTTTTTTTTCCTCTACATTTTCTAACCTCTGTCATGTGAAAAATGAATATGAAGATTTCATCCTAAGGCAATTTTATATCCTTTTGGATTTAATAACTGAAACTTCCCAATAAACAAGAAGTACAGATAAAGATCAGTAGCAAAGAAAAGGATTTGATTTGGAAATTAAAAGAGAAAAAAATAAAGAGAAAAAATAAACATTGAAAAAAATCATGAGAAAGCTCTAAATGTTGTTAATATTTTCTACTCTAAATTTTGAAATCATCTGTATCTGGATTGCAGAATTACTCAGAACTGAACTTCTGAGTTTCCTTGACCTGTGTTTAATTCTAATTTTCAAGAAACTGGTGTTCAGCAACTTGTTCCATCATTTGAAAAAGTAATTCAGATAAAAGTAATTAAGGACAAACAATATACTTGCATATAATAGAAGTTGAATAGCTGAAACTGGAAAAAACCCCTGAAGACAGTCAGTCCAACCCCTTTGCTTAAAACAGAGTCCTCTAAAGCAGGTTGCTCAAGGCCATATCTAGTTATGCATATCTCTGAGGATGGAAACTCCACAACACCTCTGAGCAACTGTAATTGACTCTTGATCATTTAAGACTTTGCTTTGCATCTTCCTCCCTTCAGAAGTAACCAAAATTGTTTGTACAGCATTATTTTAAAGTTAGAAATTGTGTCCTGTGGTCAAACCAATGATGTTCTAGTTCTAAGTTCTAAGAAATGATCCTAGAAGTAGCCGACAGGTAGTTTTCATGCCAGAAGTTAATGGAGAGCTCTTTACCAATAGATTTTGAATTTTCAACTCACATTTTCATAGAATTATAAAATGCTTTGGGTTGGAAGAGACCTTAAATTTCATCTAGTTCCAATCCCTCTGCCACGGACAAGGACACCTCCCACTACACTAGGTTGCTCAAAGCCCCATCCAGCCTGGCCTTCAACAATTTGAGGGATAGGACATCCACAGCTTCTCTGGGCAACCTGTTCCACTGTTTCACCACCCTGTGAGTAAAGAATTTCTTCCTTATTGTTGTGGTTTAGCCCGGCTGGCAGCTAAACACCACACAGCTGTTCGCTCACCCTCCCCCCTCCCTCTCTGGGATGAGGGAGGGAAACGGGAAAGTGAAGCCTGTGAGTTGAGATAAAGACAGTTTATTAAGACAGGAAAATAATAATAACAATAATAATAATAATAATAATAGTATTAATAATAATAATGTGTACGAAATAAGTGATGCACAACGCAATTGCTCACCACGCGTTGACCGATGCCCAGCCTATCCCCGAGCAGCCGGCCCCCCACCCCGGCTAGCCACCCCTATATATATTGTTCAGCATGACGTCAGATGGTATGGAATACCCCTTTGGCCAGTTTGGGTCAGCTGTCCTGGGTCTGTCCCCTCCCAGCTCCTGCTGCATCCCTAGCCTGCTCGCTAGCAGGGCAGAGCAATAAGCTGAAAAGTCCTTGGCTTGGTGTAAGCACTGCTCTACAACAATTAAAACATCAGCATGTTATCAGCGCTCTTCTCATCCTAATCCAAAACATAGCACCCTACCAGCTACTAGGAGGAAAATTAACTCTGTCCTAACTGAAACCAGGACACTTATCTCTAATCTAAATCTCCCCTCTAATCTCCCCTCTTGCAGTTTAAAGCCATTATGCCTTGCTTCATTACTGCAGTCCCTGATAAAGAGTCCCTCTCCTGCTTTCTTGTAGACCCCCTTTACATACTGGAAGGGCTCTCTTTATATTTTATGTTTATAGCCTAGATTAAAAAACTTTCATCATTTAGACAATTTAAAATTTATTTATTTATTTATTTTTCTACTGTGCCCTAACTGCTATAGGTTGTTCAGGCAGCTTTGCTCACGGAGTGAATATTCTTGATGGTACCTGAGATTTATTTTCATTTTCCATGTAAAGCTCCTTCTGAGCACTTATATGGAAGTACAAGTCCTCAATCACGGAGAACATAAGCAATCTCTTACATCTCACACTTTTTGAGGGATATACTTGAATCAGTTGATGCTAGTGGTGTAACTTAAATGTGTGCTCATTTGCCTGAGTAACAGGTATCTTCATCAATCACAGCCTCTGAATGAAAAATTTACATAAATACTTTTTTTATGTTTGATATGAAATTTTCCTGTCTTTATCTGATAAATTCATCAGTACAAGTTGCTCTGATTTAAACATATTAAAATAATTTTAATATTTAATTTGTATCATGCCTACTTTTGAAGACCTTTTACTACACAAAATGAAGTATAAACTCACACAACGTGTTGTTCTTCAATAGAATTTGCAATGCCACAGAAGTAGACTACAGATGATTCATGAATGCAAGAGTCTCATTTTGGAAACATTCAATATCTGCAAATTTTGTGAGTTGAATATTTCTTGAAGAAAATAACCTGTTTAAATAGGTAAACACATTTTGCATGCTTGGATGAGATCATGCTAATTATCCACTGCAAGCTGGTAGACGAATAATCCTGCTAGTATCAGGAATGACAGAAGTTACAGACAGAGCAAACATAAATTTATCTCTCTACTGCTGCCTTGTAACATTGCCACAGTGGCAGGATGATGGAGGCATATATTGTCCCACAGGCTGCGCATATTTCAACCATTAGCAATTTGAGAACAGTTTGAGGCAAGTCAGCTGTCTGTAAGCCATAAATCTTCATCTTGGAAACAGCAGTGCTTGAGGAGAGTTGATAAGGTAAAAGGCCAAGCTGGGCAGGAGAAGTTCTCCAGCCAGCTGAGCAGTGAAGTACTTAGAAGAGCCTTTCAGTTGGAAGAGAGTTATTTGCACAAGAGATGCTCAGAATGATATGTGAGATTTTCTGGGAGGATAAGTCTGCTAGACTTTTTTTTCCTGTTCAGGCAGCAGGAAATACAGATTGTAAGAGGGGTGGGGAAATTAATTTGGAAAATTTGCTCTCTTTCTTGCTAGGACAACCAGGGGGGATGTATATTCCCATAGCCTGAAGTCTCTTGAAACCTATATTGGCTCTATTTTCCCAATAAAAAAAAAAGCTTTAAAGGAATTAATGTAGACTTTTCTTATTGTAATGAGGCTTTGCTCTGATGTGAAACCAGACTTCTGAATACAAAGTGGGTCTCAAAATGCCGGCTGGGATATCACTGGCCGTCTGTGCCAGATCTAACAGTAATCCTGTAGCAAGCAAAACCAGTTAATTGAAAAGCGCTCTGTTCAGGGTGCAGCACAAGCTGGAATGTGCAGACATGAAGACCCTGCAGTTTCAGAAGGTTCTCAGTTAAATATGTTCATGGGCTTTGGCATTGAGCAAGTAAGAATAGGACAGATCTCCACTGATGAATCAGGAGATAGCTCAGCAAGGTGTAGTAGACAGGGAGGTTTACTCCACCCCTATTTTTGCAGGAACAAACCTTATGTTTGCATAGTACAGGGCTATGTGTTGTCATGCCGCATTCCTGCTAGAGGGCTTTGCTGTGATCGTTTCTTCAAATGCCTGAATTCAGACCTGAGCACAATCCCATGATCAAAGAATCAGAGAATTGTTGAAGTTGGAAAATAACTTTGTAGGTCATCTGGTTCAACCCTCTTGGTCAAGCAGGGACACCTAGGGCAGGATGCCCAGGGTCATGTACAGATAGTTCTCCAAGGAGGATAGATCTCCAAGGAGGGAGACTCTACCTCTTGGGGGCAAACTTTTCCAGTGTTCAGTTACTCACACAGTAATGTGTTTTTTGATGTTTAGATGGAACCTCTTGCCCTGTTACTGGGCGCCGCTTAAAAGAGGCTGGCTCCATTTTCATTGCATTCTCCCTATAGGTATTTGTATACATTGATATGTCTCCCAGTGTAGGGAATACCACGGTGTTTTTCTTAACTGTGTCTCAGCAGCAGAGTTCACATCTCTAGTGAGACATTTTGTTAAATTTAGCTATCTGTGTATAATTTAGGCCCATGTATGATTATTTTGTTGTCTACTCTAGGAAGACAGAATAAGTATCAGAAACCATTGCAACATCTTTGCCTTTGTCTCTACTGCAAATCAGGTACATGCCAACAGAAATTGGAGCCTTTTTCCTATATCCTTTCCATATGCCAGCTTTTCCATATTTGGAGCATCAATGGACTCCAGTGAGATGGCTTGGAATGGAGATCAAAAGTTAGATCTGACTTAATGTCTTAGTTAACTCTGCAGGATGGCATACCATTTGTGTAGTTTCAGATCATTTTCATAAAAAAATTATCATCATCTTGATACTAGAATCTGGCTTGTTGTGTCTCAAGCACTCAGCTCCTGTAAGTAGATTGCTTTGTATTACTGTTGAATCCTACAAAGTCTCTAAAGACTCCAAGCCTGAAATTGCAAGAGCAACTATCGCTTACTGAAAGAATAAAATTGGTATTCTAAGCTAAATTTTCATGTGGGTTTCTAATATGAGACAACAAAATGTTTAGCATTCTTCCGATGACTTTTAATTAAGATGAAAAAAACCAACATATAAACGAAAACATCACAGTTGACTGCATAAAATAAATTGTGAAATGCTCTCCTTTAATGCTTCTCAAGCCTGAGCATTACTAGAAACTTTTCCTAGAAACTAGTCCTGGTACTTGCTCAAAGAGCCCCCGGAAATTGTCAATAAATAGAATTCCTGTTTGTGCAGCCTCCACATTGTGGTATTTCTTCCCCCTTTCCCGTTTCTCCTTTCCCCTTTCTCCTTTCCCCTTTCCTTTTCCCTTCCCCTTCCCCTTTCCTTTTCCCTTCCCCTTCCCCTTTCCTTTTCCCTTCCCCTTTCTCCTTTCCCCTTCCCCTTCCCCTTCCCCTTCCCCTTCCCCTTCCCCTTCCCCTTCCCCTTCCCCTTCCCCTTCCCCTTCCCCTTCCCCTTCCCCTTCCCCTTCCCCTTCCCCTTCCCCTTCCCCTTCCCCTTCCCCTTCCCCTTCCCCTTCCCCTTCCCCCTCCCTCTTTCCAAGATCATCTGGTTCAACCAACCACCTACCACCAATATCACCCACTAAACCATGCTCCAAAATAGGATCATAGAATCACAAAGGTTGGAAAAGACCTCCAAGATCAAGACCTCCGGATCCGAACTGGCCATCCTGGTCACTTTCTTTACTAAAAGAGGACACTTATAGGGCATAATTCATCTAACTTCCCTAGAGATTTTTTTCCAGGATGAGTTGAATCTTGGTCTGAGAGTGCCTTGCTCATTATGGACTATAGAGAGACCAGGTTGAATGCAAATATCTACTTTCTATTTCTTTAAGGATCTTGAACCCAAATGTTCAAAAGTGAAATATGTCCCTTACATTGGACGTGATGCTGCCTATGGTACCTGAAGCAATAGTCACTTGTGTAGGAGGCCTTCTTTTAACCTGTCCTGGGATTTTCTCTGTCTTTTGGGATCTAGGAAAACTCTGTCCCACTAGATTTGTGCTGAATGTGATCTGCTACTAAAAATTACTTTTATCAGCAGTTAGATAACAAGAAAAAAACTATTTTTATGGTTCTTCATAATCTGAAATGTGTCACAGGTTTTCTCATCTAATAGAAAAAGCAAAAGTATTCTTTAAGCCCGAACTGCCTGAAGCAAGAATACAAGGACTTTCCCATCTGCTGAACTTGGTGAAGGTTGATTCAATCATCATCTTCTGCAATTATCACTTGACAACAGCAGCTTAATACTTTCAGTGGATGCTATTAATGCATCCTTAATAAGATGAATACTCTCGCTAATGAATCCCAGAAGTCTCAGACATCAGAGGATCAAGGGTTTGTGTGTGCATGTGTGTGAAAGCAAAAGCAAAGCACCAGGGGTTATTATAGAGCTATTATAAGCCCTCTGAAAGCTGTAAATCAAAGACAGATAAAACAGCTTCTAGTTGTTAGTTTTTACTTCCTGCTTTTGCATGTTTGGATGTTCTTCTTCTGGTAGGTACTTAGTATTTGGACTGACTTATATAATTTTCAATTTCTTCTTAAACATACTGTACTGGGTCGGGCTGGGATGTTAACTTTCCCTGCAGCAGCCCATACACTGCTGTGCTCTGCACTTGTAGCTAAAACAGCAATGGTATCACACCAGTGTTGTGTCTGCTGCTGAGCAGTGCTGGCACAGCATGAGGACTCTCTCTAACCCCCCTAGGGGTGGGCAAAAATGTGAGAAAAGAAACATCACCAGGGCAGCTGACCTAAACCAACCAAAGGGATATTCCATACCATATGATGTCACACTCAGCAATAAAAGGTGGAAAAAGGAGGAAAAGGGGAGGGGTGGGCTCTCGTTGTGAAAACGTCTGTCCTCCTCCCGAACACCGGCTACGTGCTTTGAGGCCCTGCTTCAAGGACGTGGTCAAGCATCGCTCATTTGTGGGAAGTAGAGAGTAATTTCTTTCCTCTGCACTTCCACATAGCCTTTACTTGTTTTGTTTAGTTTTCCCTTTCCCCCTCCCTTTTCCCCTTTCCTTTTTTTCCCCCTTTAGTTAAATTGTTAATTGTTTAGTTAAATTGTTTATTTAAATTGTTTAATTAATAATAATATTTCCTTAATAATTATTTTTTTTCTTCCCTTTAATTAAATCATCCTTATGTCAACCCGTGAGTTGTTCTTTCCTTTACTTCTTTCCCTCCTCATCTAAGGAGGGGGAGTGAGAGAGCGGTTGTGCTGTTCAGCTGCCTAGCACGGTAAAACCACCACAGTCCTTTTTGGTGCCCAATGTGGGGCTCGAAGGGTTGAGATAACAGTAAGATTGATTAAAACGCTTACAACTAACACACTTACTTGCTAGTCACCATGTTCAGTGTCCTGTTAATATTGGCTTGTTTGATCATGTGTCATGCAATCCGTGTCATGTTCTCCTTTCTCCTCTATATCCGATCTGAGAATGTGCTACAATCTGTGCTCGTTTTTTTTTTTTTTAATTTGCTGTGCTGCCAAGCACTGGCCTTGAGTTTAATCTGGCATTCAGGCTCTGCACTGTTATCATTTGGGTCTCATGGAAACTATCTTTTAGAGAATATTCAGAATTACACTGCCTTCCTTTCCTCATCTGGAAGTCAGTTTATGAATAATATCAGGAATGATACCGCCTCCTTCTTTCACAGTGGGCTAATTACAACAGTTTCTGAGTATTTTGAATATCCATGTGTAACCCATACATTACTATTTCTAATTCTGAATAACAGGTTTCCTCTTCTCTCTAAGATTAGTCAATTGTTTAGAAAGCTTACCTGGGAATCTGTCCCGAAACAGTCTTGTGGCAGGTGGCAAGGTGTGTGGGAGGATATTGGCAGGTACCTGTCATGGGTGTCTCCTCCAATAGTTTTGAACTTCACCCCTGAACAAGTGCAAAATCCTAAAAACCTGATAGAATGTTTGAGAGTCGTATGCCCTGACCCTGATAATGCCGGAGAACGACAGCTTGCAGCATTGTGCTGGGTCCTGGCTTACTCCTATCAAACACTGTTTAACATCATCCAGCACCTTGAAGAGAGGGAGGAAGTCTCTGAATCCGATGACCAGATAACACATGCTGTGACTGACCCAGAGGATCAACCAACTGTGAAGACACTGACACTGCAGTGAGCATAACAGCCATGGGCTTAAAACCCATGGGCTTATCACTACTAGTGACAAGTCATAGACTGCAAGAACTTACCCTAGTGTAAACACTTGCCTTAACCTGTTTGCTTGCTGCTTCAGCAAAGCAGTTGAGTATCTAAAGTCTAACATTAAAAATGTCCTGGTGGCTGTGGCTTAACCAGAGACCTTATGCACTACCCTTAACCTTAAGTGTTGGTGGGATATTTGTTCTGTCTTGCTTTATTGAATTTTCATGTTTTACCATGGCATATATGGTAAAACTTGACTTTACTATCTACAGAAATCTTCAACAAAATGACCACGAGTAAACATAATATTATATTGTGGACTAAAGGGAAAGAAGAACCCAACAAATGGGAACATAAAAATAGTCTCATATGAACCCCAAAACTGCGGAGGATCAGAATAAGAAGAAATCAACACTTTCAACATCAGCCTGCTTCTAAGAGGAACTTGGAACACTGGGAAAACTCCTCTCTAAAGAAAACAGGTCTGCGCTCCCAGAAATCCAGGGATTACTAGAGTGATGTGAAATACTCTGGGCAAGAGGGGCAGCTCTAGGATGGAATGGTCTAGACATTAGTATTTTAGCTGGGTTCTTAATTCCTACTTTTATCTTAATTTAATGATGTCAAGGTATCATTTTAACTGGGCTGGTAACTTGCTTTATATTAGTTGGACTAATTCTTCAGCCCTAATTGTCTTCCCCTTTTACATGCAGCAAAATGGTAAGTGGAAGAAAATAGGAAGGACAGTGACACATGAAAAACAAAAAGCAAACAAACCAAAAATGGATTTAAAAGGAGAGGAAAGCAGCGAACAGCTGCCATCACCTTCCTTCTCAGATCTGTTGGCTGAGTCGATGAAAATACAGGATTGCTGCTTACAGTAAGGGTGTTTGTTACCATCATGATCTGATGAACAAGAAAAGGAGCAGGCAGGAGTTTCATAAAGATTGGAACTCTCAGTCATGAGCTGTCTATGAAATGAGAATATCCCATGGCATAGATTTTTTCTTTACCTTCTTGTATACAAGTCTTGTGGGGTTTCTGTATGAGTCTCCAGGGGTCACCAACTGAGAGAAAAAGCAGCTAGAAGAGAGTTTATACCTCTTCTTAAAGAAAATATGTCTGTTAAAGAGGAACCCTTGTCCTTAGTCATGCTGTCAGAAAAGGCTTTGACAAAGGGATAGCCAGGAGGTGATTTCACCATGTTGATGCAGTGCAGCTCTATGATGAGAGTAGTAGGGATATTGAGTGGACACTTATTAGTTTTCTCTCCAAATGGAATTATAGTTTTGGAGGTAACTTTATTATTTTCAGGTTGTGCTTTTGAAAGGAGTTTCCCAATTGTTCCCACTTCCAATTCTTTGTTTTGCATGGTGAAGTCTCACAGTGAGTGAATTAGATTTTATTTCAGATGAAATGAAGCCAAAAAGGTACACACAATGGATGCCCTCCTAATGCATTTTGGTCACTAATGGGTGTCTAGTTTCTGGGAATATGCTACAGATATGAAGTAAAACTCCCCTGAGCTTGCTCAGTGTAGGCATCAGATCCTCAACATCAGCTACTTTGCTTTACAGATATGCTCTTATTACGCTGCAGGAATTGCTAATGCAGACATCACTTTAAAAGGTCAGATCTTGGTAATGGATGACCCTGTATTCCCCCATGGGCTACAGACAGATGAAATGGTGATGTCTGCTGTATACAAAACCTAAAAGAGAAGAGTGTCCTTGCCTCCCAGACAGCTCCAGAGGGATGCAAACATTTTTGTGGCATCTTATAGTAGAAAAGGTAGCGGAACAAAAGGGAAAAGTGGGCAGGCCTGAGTGAGGCTTAATTGTATTATATGCTTTAGCAGTCTGGGGAGTACTTATGAAGAAAAAAGAGAAGGAGAAGGGGAAGGAGAAGGAGGGGAATGGAGAAGGGGAGTGAGAAGGGGAAGTGGAAAGAGGGAAAGGGAAAAGGAAAAGGAAAGGGGAAAGGGAATAGGGAAAGAGAAGAAAAAGGATGCGTGCCAAAAAGCTGAGGAAAAGTTATTGACTTAATAATGTCTAAAGGCCTGGGTCAGCTAACAATGCCTAAACATGCTGGGGGTGATTGTTTGCCCTAAGCTAAGGTAGCAAGCAAAGCTGGAGACCATGAGGGACCAGCAGCAGAGCTGGTTGTGACAGATCTAAGGAGAGCAGCTAGCTTTGGATGGCAGCTGGTGCTTGTAAGGGGCAGCCGTGGGGCAGGTTTAGTTGGGCCCCTGCTGTCTATCAGGTGGGGTGAAGATTCCCTCTGAGTCATAACGTTGTGTATGGTGTTCCTGAAGAAGGCAGTGGGGCTGCTAGCTAGGATTTAGTTAGCTATCCTGTTTGTCTTCTTTTTCTTTTCTCCCTCCAACCAGCTTTACTTTTTAAATCATTATATTTGTCTTTCTTAACAGTCAGTACAGTGAAAGAGAGATATAAAACAGATCAGAACAGTTCACCCAAAATGTTTAATTTCTTTCAGTTTTCATTCTATACAGGGAACTGGGGATGAGTTAATCTGTACCTGACTAAAGCTAGGTGAAATTGGTATTACTGTAGGTTTATAAACTACTTGAATTCTAAACTGTCATCATTTCATAAGCAAAATGGAGCAGCATGGGAGGGGAAAGTTGTTTCCACCCACTGGGCGAGCACTGGGGAGAATCGGTTACTGCTAAAGCTGCAGTGGGGCTCAGAGGGACCATTATTTTTATTATTTTTTAATTATCATACTACATTTTCTCAAGTCAAAGTTATGCCATGCTTGAACATAAGGGAACACTCTCTGCTATGAATAGCTAGGAAAAATACTTTTTAAAGAGGAAATTTGGAATACTTGAACCCATGTGCTGTAACAAGCAGTACCTAGCAGAAGAGCTGAAACTTAATGTGATCATTCAAAACCATGACACAATTATTAATGGTCTAGTAACCACTGCTGTTGCAGTAGGAGATCAGTTACAAGTGGTTTTGGTCCTTGTGATGTGCCACCTCTTGCTTTATGAGAGCTTCAGAGTGTGAAAGGAAGACTTCCAAATCTGTTGGAAATGATTAGTTGCTTTAGCATACAGAGGAGTCTTAAGGCAAAAGAAGGGAACCTTTAATTACTTCATGTGAAAATGAGCCATTTTATACTTCTGAGAGGCCACATAACAATACTCAGCTCAGCATTGGGTGTTATTAGCCTAGAAGATGATTAGGTTGGGTTACTCCAGGCCTCCTGAATGGCAGTACAGCTGAGTGAGCTGCCTGTGTAGTTAAAAAGCATTATTCTTTCTCCTGACTCTGCTGTTAATTTGCTGTGTGATCTCTAGGTCGGTCACCTCTGTGCCTTGCTTTTTCCTTTAACCAGCTGTTTTCTTAGCTGTTTAAACTCTCATAACATATATTCTTCCTGAGGAAACACAGTAGGATGCTGATCTTCTGGGCACTACCATGTTGCAAACAGTAATATCTGTCCCTGTGCCTCCTGTGTTGCACAAAAACCCACTGCCTATACATCACTTTGAGTATGGACCATGATGTTGATGAAAGCATTAAAATTATTGTATGGATTAAGCACTGTGAGCATTCAAAGGTTTATCTAACACCAGAAAAATTATTGTGGATGACACTTTTCTTTTTATATTCATCAAAACAAGGATTTTAAGTCTATGTTCTTTAATTACATTGCAGAAAATTTGCAGAAAATCATCATGCTGATGAGACCTTTTTGCAGTCACTGATAAGATTTTTTAAAATCCATTGGCATTTCCTTGTGAACATCTGTCTGAAGTGCTGATTACCGTATCCCTACTTAACTCTGTATGGGGGAGCAGAAGGATTGCAGCCTAATGGGCTACAAAGCCAGAAAAGTGGGGGGGAAAAAAGAAAGAAAGAAAAAAAGGAAATGGCTCAAACAAACAGAGGAAATCAAAAAGATGAAAATGTACATATTTAATGCATATGAAATGATTTTACCATCATCATCCCATGATGATTTCATGATCCTTCATCACACTACAACAGTTATCCAGGTTGGCTTTCCCCTCTTGAAATCTACATTGAAAAATTGATGCTTTCTTTCACACTCAGATGTTTTTATTAATGAAGGTTCCCATGACTATGTGGTTGCAAGATGCATGTCCCACTTGGAGGCCAGATTATCTCATGCTATGTGCTGTCTTCGCATGGAGTATTCACATTTTCAGCATGTGATTATATGCTTTGGGAATGGAGTGTTCACAGGAATGCTCTTGATGTGTACTTAATGGGAGGAACATGTTAATTGGGTGTCTCGTACCATCTAAAGAAGATACCTCAGGCCTAGATTAACTGGAAGGGGTAGGATGAAGTAATCTGGGCTACTTTGAACTGGTTCATGTGGAAAGGACACACACATGGCTTTTAATCCCTTTGCTGCATCTTCAGTTTATGATGGTGCATTTAACCATCTAATGTTTCTCTGCAAAAAATCTGTACCTGCTTTTCAACAGTATTTTGAAGAGGACTAGGAAACATGGCCACATTTCTTAAATCTGGCTGATTCATTCCTCTCTTAAACCCACATGTAGTGCTTGAGGTCTACATTTACCATGCTCAGATCTGACAAAGGTACAGTGATGAGGTTCTTGCATTCCTGTACCTCTGATGATCTATTGCTGGAAGGTGTTATTAATTAAAGGTAATCTGGTGCTATCAATACTTCACAATACTAATGATAACTCTGGTGTATTTCCTTTCATCTCCCTTTCTTTATTGTGTTTTGCGCTTTTGTTAAGGCTTCCTGTGACAGGTCAGTGTTTGAGGACAGAAAAGCAGAAATGACATACCTTCAGTTATCACTGTGAACAGATTTGTATAAGGTACTTGTTTGGAATTTTCTTCTGATTTAGTTTAGTTTGTATTATAACAAGTTTCAGCATTAGAAGTTAAAAGCTGTATTTCAAATCATACTCTTCCAATTCCTCTGTCTGCAGCTGAAGACACATCCTTTGGAAAGCAGCCATCCTGTTTAGAAAAACAAAGACCAGAGGTATGCAGTGCTGACAGTAGGGACAGCATCAGGATCACTCAGACAGAAACTGCACAGTAATTACAACCTGCTGATTAGCATGAACTGAAAACAATGGATGGGATTAATATTAAGCAGACCAACACATGAACTAAATCTCCTGGCCTCTCTGCCTAATATGCTTCCTACTGTGTTATCTGGATTCTGAATGCCAAATTAAGACCTATATTTCTACTTTTCTCTAGTGTACCCTACTTTATCTTTTTCTTTTTTTTCCTACTCTTTTGCAAATATTTCCTTTTGCTATCAGAATTGCACACAGAAAAATGCTGAGATGATCAGAAAAATTCAACGTGCAAGCGAACTACTGAAATTTTGCTGCTGCATGTGCTGTGTTTGCTTTTTTGTTGTTTAAAGTGCTCTGCAAGAGCAGGACCCATTCAAATGTTCATCCTCAGTAATGCGCAGACAAACACCCAAAAAGAACAGATCTCTCTGTAAAACCAAGGCAGAGGTGACAGCAAGTGTGTGATCCTCCCAGTAATTTGTCACCTGAGATGAATTCATTCCTATTCTTCAGCCTTGTTTGCTCCAGTTCAGTAGAGTAACCCTGGTTCTACACCACTTGAGTGGATTTTAAAAGCTTTGAGAATGGCATTTTTATGCTGTCAAATGGTAATGACTTTCCTTTGGCTAGTTCCCTTAATTAAGGGGAAGATGCAGAGCTGACAGCTGGGAATGAGGCTCTACAGCTGTGGCAGGGATTGCAGTGTCTTCCCTGGGCTTGATGGGCACATGTGCAGCATGAGGAGATGGGGGATTGCTGAGTCCAAATTAAAGTTATAGAGTTAACATTCTGGCAGGAACGTATATAAGACTTATATATTTCTATATGTCCTACTGCCATGCTTTTCCCCAAATCAATAAAAGTGTCTCTGGCTTTCCTTTGTTGTGCTTGTAAGGTCACAGACAGAGGATGGATCTGAAAAAAAGTCATCTTAGGAAACACAGAAGTACTGCAACGTGTGGTGGATGCAGAGCTGGTTCAGGAATGGATGGGTAAGTTGGCACAGCAAGAAGTATGGGAAAGAGATCACAAGCAGGCCAAAAGGGGGCCATGACTTTTATTAGGAAGAAATGTAATTGAGTGAAGAAGCTGGTGTATTAGCTCTGGAGCAGGTGGTTGAACTCTGGTTGCTCAGCTGCTCATCAGGGATTGGAAATGGGTGCTGCTAGGGCAGAGATCTCTTCTGGCTTGTGCTCCCCGTGTCCCTCAAGAGTTCATTACTGGGACAGAGCACAGGTTTAGTTACCCTCTCCTGGGCACATATTTTTACTCTGTGCTGTATAGCGCCAGGGAGACATACCCTTAAATAGCCCCTCTTGCTTCTGCAGATGTTTGACAGCTACTAATGCATTAAAGCCAGCACAGTGATGAGGCAGGTTATTATTAGCCCTGTTGTGTAGAGTGGGGAACTGAAGTGCAAGAATCAAATGAGTTTTCTAAAGTTGTAGGGAGCAAATGTGGCAGCATGGCTTCTGCATTTAGGAGCTCTGGCTGTGGATTAGGAGCTATTTGGACATGGAGACACAGGGGAAGACCTCTTGCCCTTCTGGCCTTGTCCTAAATGTGCTTCCAGGTTTGTACCAGTGGGTTAGTAGAAAGAACAGCCTTTGGTCTTCCACTTACCTCTGGCTGCTGCCTGGGAGGCAACAGGGTGATGGAGACTCTTCCGTGTTGTTCCCTGGTCCTTACCCACTCACAAAATGGCCAAATGAAGCGTGGTCTTTCCAGGATTCCTCTAGTTAGAAATAATCAGGCAATGAGCTGTTACTCAAGAGATTTATTTTGAAAAAATGTTCTAAAAAGGCACAGGAAGAGCTGATAACCTTTTAGCAGATGAATTTTCTCACCCATATGGCCAGAGGCTTTGGGCTAAATGTTAGTCTGGTGATGAGTGGACCTTTGTGGAGAATGGGCTTCAAAGATTTCTAAAAATCTTTGAATCCCAGTAATCGCCTAGTGTTTCCCATCACAAGAAAGCAATTAACAAAGAGGGCTCTTTGGACACAGAGTGACCCCTGCAGCACTAATGGGCTGAATCTCAAACTTTACTTTTACTTTTCCCAGAGTACTTCTGCAATTGTGGCTGGAGTTATTGGCACTGTCTATGAGGAATATCCTTGCCTGCAGCTGCCCTTTGAATTATGAAAATGCTGAGGAAAAGCAGGGCGTCAGTCTGATACATTCTACCGTGCTCTTTAGAAATCATATTATGAGTAGATGTCAAAGTTACTTGAGAAAAGTGTTGGATCTGGGATTTCCATTTCACAGGAGGTATGCTTGAATCTCTGTGCTCTGAAATGAAGGTGAATTACTGTTATACCTAAATGGTGACCCTTCCTCAGCAGGACTGGTAGGATCTCAGTGTAGTTTCCCTTCAGACTGATAACATTTAAAAGGAAACACAACATTTGTGTTACAATGTGTGTAAAGATAAATGGTGAAAGAAGGAGTCAACCTTGTCTGTGTAAGGTTTTGAGGTTTTGCTTAAAGCAAAGTTACTGGGTTTGTATCCATCTTAGAGCAGTTACTGGGCCGAATAGCCATTTTTGGTGAGAACAGAACTGAACCATGGCCTGTTTTTTAGTCCTGTACAGAAGGCAGTGCCTCTAGCATCTGTGCTAATATCAGAGGGAAAATCCATTTTTGTTAGGATGCAAAGGAAGAAATTGGTTTCTTTTACCACAGTGAGAAGGCAACAAGAGAAGTGCAACAGAATAGAAATATTTAGTAAATGAAACACAAAAAGCAATTTTGTGCCTTAATATCAGGTATTTACTGCTTGAGCTCAGTGATCATTTTATGCAAAAGGCAGTAATTTAATGTACTAATGCACCACAATGTCACAATGGGATTCCTATTTCTAGAGTCTATTGTTATGATGAATTACATCTATTTCAGCAAAGAAATGACATTCTTGAATGAAGCTTGTTGTAGGTATTTTTATCTTTACTTTACTGACAGATTGAGACATAATGATATTTAAAAAGAAATCTATATACAATGCTTAGATAGAGCCTTCCTTACTTCCAAAATAAGGAAAAATGCTGTCTCTGAAGCTGACTGGAAATAGTGTTTGAGACTAGTTGATATAGATGCTAAAGCATTTGCAAGCCATAAGGATTACCATCTGCATTCATTTGCAAATATAAGTAACCAGAAGTTTCTTCTAACCAACTTTTTTTTTTTTTTATATATATAATTTTCTTTATTTTTTTTCTCCATCTAGAGCCATGAGAAAGAAGTGCCTAAGTCTGCTGGATGACATCTTATTATTTTTCTCTTCACCTGTCATCATCTAACTATCTCTCACCTTTGTTTATAAGTTAGGATGTAACACTCTGGGGATAGCTATCTCTTTACTTCAGTCCATATTGTGCCAGGCTTTGTATAGTATCCAAAGTCCCATTAACCCCTTATGACTGTCTGTGCATGTGTATATATGCATGCATTTGTAAGTCCAAAAAAAAAAAAAAGACGAAAGAATAACTGAACTCTCTGTAACTGATGCTTTATTTCTGAGAACTGCTGTAAGGATATCACAGATAGATTTACGATTTACTTCATTTCACCCAACTTGTCATTGTTGCATTGACTTTATAATGAAGCGGTTCTGGGTATTTGATTTATGACTTAATTTTCAAATAAATACTAAATGGGAGGTGATTCACTACATGATACTCTTGCATGTTAAACATGATATGGATACATAACATAGCAAGACAGAGTTAATGAAGTCATAATAAGCTTTTAAAATTAGGTTAGAAGAATAATGACTTCAAATGATCCTATAATGAAACAGCAGAAAAGGTTGGCAAGATCATTTATGCAAGAAAATAGTTATTACAGGAAAGAGCCATTCAAGAAGAAAGGAAGGCAATTACAAGCATTAGCAGATGTAACAGCAAACAACAGAAAGGATAGGACACAAGCTACCAAAAAAAACAGTAAGGCAGCTCATAAGTACCAGCACTGCAGAAGGCTGACCTGTGCAATAAGGTATAATACCGAGAATCAGGATGTCCTGGTCTGAATCCTTATTCTGTTTCTCTCTTGCAACTCACTTCACCTTTACTACTGTTTTAATTTATGAGTACTCTGCCTCTTCAGCTTGCAAAAGACAATCCTCCATTAGGGTTCTGCATAGTTTTTAGATCAATACTGTGTGTGTGTGCTATCTACTGGTTAGAAAATTCACCAGTCTTCTTCTGAAGACTCACACTCCTAGATCTTTTCAACAGTATTTAGAATCTGTGTCTTCTGATTTGAATTTTGCTGATATTGAGATACTGCAATTGAGTCTTTATAATGTTCAGCTATATTAAAAAGCCTTGTGATATCGCATAGAAGTTCTCTGAGGTTAATTTGGTAATCATCAACATGGAAAAAACTCTCCAAAGCTACTTTTCAGTCATGTGTTTGGAGAAGGAGCATGGTTTAGAAATTAATTGAGAGACACCAACACCTCTGGATGACAATTTATCCTACTGATTTAGGACTGAAGTCTTTGGAATTGATTGACCGTGGAAGGGACTTAAAGCACTAAGTTGGAGTGGATGACTGAATTTTAAAATGGTGAGCATGAGGTGCAATGAATCTTGCCTTTGCAGGAGGCAGGTGTTCACTGGTTCAAAGACACAACGGGAATAAATAATGCACAGATTTGAAACATCTGCAAACAGTTTTAATTAAGGATTAAAAAGAGCTCCTGATACATAATTAAAAGATCTAGCTGACATATTTTGAATTTAGATGTTGTCTGCAGTAATTTTATAGCATGGAATAGTAGATAAGAAACAGATACAGATAATAGAATTGTACTATGATATAAATAACTGTGACACATCTGAATTTATATACATGTTATATGATTGAATGCCATGACTTCTGCAAGACCTCCACATTGCCACCAGTTTGGAAGTAATTGGAATCCAAGTGAATTATTTTGACAGATGGTACTAGATCATGACAGATGGCAGCCTAACTGATCTAAATTCCAAAATTCAAAACCTAATCACACATATGACATGCTAATAGTTCAAGATACAAATGCACCACAGAAGAAGAAAGAAGCAGGGAGGGATATAGCAATGGATTCTGCAATTTCAGGAAAAAAATAAGCAGATGTTGTTATTCTCAAAAAGGAGAAATTGCTATTGGTTTTCACCAGTGACATAGTGGGATTCGCTTGGGCCTTTTGTCCAGCTGCCAGTTGTCATCTCTGCTTTCCTGTCACTTTGCAGACTGTCCCTGCAGCCCTGTGCCCTGGCACAGTCTGAGCTTTTAACAGATCTGCTGCTGATCATCGCTGTGCATGCCACATGATATTTCACACCCCTACATCTGTCTTTTTCTGAAGGGTGTTATGGTGCTGAGTGGGTGTAAATTGAGAAGAGAGTTAGCTGGCTAGCTTATATCATTGTTGAAAGCCTCCCCTGGTAAAAATATTCCATGATATCTTGCTCTAGTGATTCCAAGCTTTGCAAGCATTGTAGATGTCATTGGTATTACCTCTTTTTCCCCTTGGTCTCTTAAAGCTCACCACAATTCTGGTAAAAATATATATGAATGAGATCTTCTTGTATATTGAGTTGTTGGGGCTTTTTTGAATTTGACATTTATATATACGTATATAAAAATTACTTCCAGTTGGAGAAGCCAGTGATCTTTCTACTATATCTTGCCAGGAACGTTTAAAGACAGACTCTTAGGCATCTAAGTCCAATTCAATGTGCCTTTAAAAAATGTTTCAAGTGTATTTATTATGGAAGTTCCTTGTTTGAGTTCTTTGAGTTACAAGTTTGTGACAAATCCTCACAGAAACCCCTGGAAAATTAAGTCTGCACTTTCAATCCCTGAAAAAAATACAGTCATAGTTCTAATTCCCTCAACCCTTCCTATTATTTAATTGCTCAAAGGAGAAACTCTCAAATGCTAATGGCTCTATTAGAGAACAGGAATATACAAAGATGAGATGGAGTCATGGTGTCATGTCTTATATGTGTGCGGAGTGTGACTGAACATCTGTAAGGAACTTCACAGAATCACAGAATCGAAGGGGTTGGAAGGGACCTCGAAAGATCATCGGGTCCAACCCCCCTGCCAAAGCAGACTCCTTAGAGCAGGCTGCCTAGGTAGGCGTCCAGACGTGCCTTGAATATCTCCAGAGAGGGAGACTCCACAACCTCCCTAGGCAGCCTGTTCCAGTGCTCTCTCACCCTCACCATGAAGAAGTTCTTTTGCATGCTGGTGCGGAACTTCCTGTGCTCTATCTTGTGGCCATTGTCCCTTGTCTTATCCTCACAAACCACTGAGAAGAGGTTGGCCAAATCCCTCTGTCTCCCACATCTCAGGTATTTATACAGATTGATAAGATCCTCTCTCAGTCTTCTCCAGGCTGAACAGACCCAGGTCTCGCATCCTTTCCTCACAGGGAAGATGATCCAGGCCTCGTATCATCTTTGTGGCCCTCCACCGGACTCTTTCCAGGAGATCCCTGTCTTTTTTGTACTGGGGAGCCCAGAACTGGACACAGCACTCCAGGTGAGGCCTGACCAGGGCAGAGCAGAGGGGGAGGATCACCTCCCTTGATCTGCTGACTGCGCTCCTTTTAATGCACGCCAGGATCCCATTGGCCTTCTTGGCCACGAGGGCACACTGCTGGCTCACGGTCAACCTGTCATCCACCAGGACCCCCAGGTCCTTCTCCTCAGAGCTCCTCTCCAGCAGGTCGTCCCCCAGCCTGTACTGATACATCCGGTTGTTCCTTCCCAGGTGCAGGACTCTACACTTGCTCTTATTAAACCTCATTTGGTTTATTCCTGCCCATCTCTCCAGCCGGTCCAGGTCTCGCTGAGTGACGGCACAACCTTCTGGCGTGTCAGCCACTCCTCCCAGCTTCGTGTCATCCGCATACTTGCTGAGGGCAGACACTATTCCCTCATCAAGGTCGTCAATGAAGATGTTGAACAAGACCAGACCCAGCACCGACCCCTGGGGAACGCCGCTAGTCGCAGGTCTCCAGCAGGACTCTGCACCACCGATCACCACCCTCTGAGCTCGGCCAGTCAGCCAGTTCTCAACCAACCTTACTGTCCACTCCTCTATCCCACACTTTCTCAGCTTTGCTATCAGGATATCATGGGAGACAGTACCGAAAGCCTTGCTAAAGTCAAGGTAGATGACATCCACTGATCTGCCCCCGTCTACCCAGCTGGTGATGTCATCATAGAAGGCAATGAGGTTGGTCGAGCACGACTTCCCCTTGGTGAATCCACGCTGACTACTCCTCATAACATTCTTCTCTTCCAATTGCTTGGAGATGGCATCCAGAACGAGCTGTTCCAATACCTTTCCAGGGACAGAGGTGAGACTGACTGGCCTGTAGTTTCCCGGATCCTCCTTCTTGCCCTTCTTGAAGACCAGAGTGACATTGGCTATCCTCCAATCTTCAGGCACCTCTCCTGTTCTCCAGGACCTTTCAAAGATGATAGAGAGCGGTTCGGCGATCACCTCTGCCAGCTCCCTTAGCACATGTGGATGCATCCCATCGGGACCCATGGATTCGTGTGCGTTGAGCCCACTCAGGCACTCCCCAGCTACCCTCGGGCCCTCCATTTCCCAGCCCCTTTCTCCTCCCACCAGGGTTGAGGAGTCCCGGGGAGGGAGTCCCTGAAGCAAAGACTGAAGCAAAGAAAGCATTCAGTATCTCCGCCTTCTCGGCATCTCCCGTTACCAGGAGACCCCCCTCGTTCAGCAAGGGACCCACATTATCCCTAGTCTTCCTTTTTCTGTTTACATACTTAAAAAAAACCCTTCTTGTTATCCTTTATCTCTTTTTCAAGCCTCATCTCTAGGTTGGCTTTAGCCTTCCCCATCATGTCCCTGCAGGCCCTGACCACACTTCTATACTCCTCCCAAGAGGACAGGCCCTTTTTCCACATTTCATAGGCCTTCCTCTTCCTTTTGATCTTGTCGATGAGCTCCTTGCTCATCCATGCAGGTTTCCTGCCCCCCTTCCCCAGTTTCCTACTCTTAGGGATGCACCGATCCTGAGCTTGGAAGAAGTGCTGTTTAAATGTAGCCCAGCTCTCACAAGCACTCTTGCCTTCTAGCAACCTAGCCCAGGAGATACCTCCAAGCAGGTCCCGGAAGAGGTCAAAGTTGGCTCTCCGAAAGTCCAGGGTAGCAATCCTGCTTTTAGCCTTACTTCTTCCACCAAGTTCCACCTTGAACTCCACCATCTTGTGGTCGCTGCATCCCAAGCTGCCCCCAACCTTCAAATCCCTAACAAGCCCATCCCTGTTGGTAAGGACAAGGTCCAGAAGCACCCCCCGCCTCGTCGTCTCCTCCACCACCTGCATCAGAAAATTGTCTTCAGTGCATTGTAGGAACCATTTGGACTGCTCGTGCCTGTCCGAGTTGCTTACCCAACAGATGTCTGGATAATTGAAGTCCCCCATGAGAACCAGCGCCTGTGATCATGAGGCTACTACCAGCTGTTTTTAGAAGGCCTCATCGACCACGTCCTCCTGATCTGGTGACCTGTAGTACACCCCCTCAACAGTGTCTCCCATACCAGCCCACCCCTTAATTCTCACCCACAAGCTCTCCACTTGTCCTTCACCCTCTCCCAGGTGGAGCTGGGTACACCCTAATTGCTCCCTCACATAAAGGGCAACCCCACCCCCTCACTTCCCCAGCCTGTCTTTCCTAAAAAGGACATAGCCCTCCATGACAGCGTTCCAGTCATGCGAGCTGTCCCACCACGTCTCTGTGATCGCAACGAGATTGTGGCCCTGCGACTGAATGCAGATCTCGAGCTCATCCTGTTTATTTCCCATGCTCCTTGGTAAAGACCAGTGTCTTCTCTGACCACAGTAGTGTTGAAAGAACAAGGATCACATTCACAAGTCTACAAGGAGTAGTCACTTTGCTGGTCACTTTGTTACATAGGGCTATAAATGCTGGTTTATAGAAGAATCTTTGACTGGAGAAGCTCTTTTGTCTAGAAACATAAGCAAAGAATAAAAAGCTGTAGTGGGAGTAAGGTGATGGCTTGAAGCACAGTTCAAATGGACAGCAGAAGTAAGAAATGGGCATAAGTTAGAACAAAGAGTAAAGGACACAAAGAGTAAAGGACACAACTGTGATGTATAATTGTACTTAAACAGCAAAGATGTAGACTCACCAGGAAGAAACTTAATGAAAATGTTAGAAATAATCACAGGAAATAGCTTTAAAAAATCTTTACAGAAAGGTCTAGTGTTGACACACTTGTATTGAGCAGGTGAGGCTGGGCTGATTCTCAGAGTATCTAATATCTCATTGTCTTTGTTGCTTGCAGATCTTTCCTGTCTTTAGGTGTATTTGTACTTATTAAGAATTGTTAACATTGGCTGAATTATGGTTAATATGAATTATGTTAGTATTTTTAAGAGTGTTATTTTCACAGGTTCCTGGCCAATTTACTTTCTATGCATAAGACAAAAAATACACTACAACTTATATAAGATACAACTCTTTCTTTCACAAAAAAAGAAAGGAGAGCAGCTCAGAAATGGTCCTTCTCAGAAGTTGTCCTCAGATTTGGCTTAGTGCTGCAGCTGTTCCATGGAATTGCTCTTAATGACATAAGCACTCACAAAGAACTCACAAACTATTGAAAGAAGATTGTGAAATTGTGTGAAGAATTGATCAAAAGTCATCAATATCTAATTTAGCAACATTATTTTGATAACTGTTCCTATTACTATGCTGAAAAAACTTATTTATGGGCAAAGAGTAAGCACACTGTATATAAAAGCAAAATAGAGCAAATAATTTCCAGCTAACATAAATGAAATCTTAAGAGTCTAATCATTATCCGGATCTACTTGTTGCATAGAAAGAAAGAATAATACATTTATAGTTGTTATATATACACTTCCCAGTTTATATCCCTTTTCCTCTTGCGCTAACTCTTCCCCTGCTCCTCTGGGTCCTAGTGTTGGTGGTGTCATGCTGATGGTAGTGGAGGGATGGATGTTACAGAAAGCTGTCAGCATCTGGAGTCTTTTACCAGAAGGAATATGATGATGTTGATGCTTTTTCCTTCCAACCTGTAGTATCCTCTTGAGGGTATTTTTATCTGTTTGATATTCTTCCACCTTTGTTTTTCTTCTTTGGTCTGAAGTTTCATGATACTTCTGAATTTACTATATATGATGCTTTTTGTGTACGTAAGATACAATTTCTTTGTTTTCTTATTACCCGTAAGGGTTTTTTTTTTTTTTGTCCATGTCCAAGTCAGAAGATGTTTTAACTGACCAGTCGTGAGTTATCTATAGTGTGGGGTCCCCAGTGCCAACCTGTGACCCATCTCTAACCACTGTGTGCCTGCACTCCTCTATGCAGCATTGCGTGCGTCTGCTTCTCAAGGCCTGTACTCTTGAACTGTATTTCTCTATGCTTTATCATTGTGTTAGAGTCATACATATTCTACATAAAACAACTGTTTGCTACTGTTACCTATATAAATCTGCAGTTGTACCATACAAAGGTGACAGAAGTAAAACGTATTAGGTACAGACACTTAATCAATTAGAGAAATTGCTGTTACACCTAAATCAATGCAAATTTCAGGCAGGTCAAGAAAAGTTCAGACAAAGCAAGCCTGGCAAGCTTCAGTTCTGAGGCCTTGCAAACTCAGAACAAAGCATGTGGTTTGTTGCTGGCAATAGCAGTACAATCTCTCAGGGCTACATATTATACGATATATTACACTATACTTCAAGTGGAAGTTATAACAAAATATAACTAAGGTGATTCAGAGTTTACAAAGGAAAGCATAATTTCAAATTCCCTTGGCCAAAATTCAAGCTTGACTATAGATACCTTGTCTGTATTAAATGGGCAAAAATGCCAGCTGGTCTTATAACAGGGTTGTTTTATGATGCAAACCCCTTCACATGACAGATTGCTTCAGATAGGTCACTGAGGTCCCGTACTGGAAAGACAAAAAGCTCTCCTAAACCTTTATTGCTGAGT
The DNA here is from genome assembly GCF_013377495.2 of Cygnus atratus. Taxonomy (NCBI): domain Eukaryota; kingdom Metazoa; phylum Chordata; class Aves; order Anseriformes; family Anatidae; genus Cygnus; species Cygnus atratus. Next base: position 200,397,882 of record NC_066362.1, on the reverse strand, counting down.
TTTTGCAAGAATGATACCTTGGTGGGGGATCAATCATAAAAAAGTGTCTGTTCTTAGAAAGGAAGGAGACAGATATTTGCATTGAAGAACTGGTCGACTATGAAGTAGACAACTTTAGTCATACTGTTCCTCATACTGATGAGAAGTAGAAGTTTCTGTGAACCCTACTGACTCACAAGGATAATTTTTGTGTCAGAAAGACACAGATGTAACAATGTGTTAGAGATGCAATAACTTTGGAGAAAGATTTTGTGGTAGTCTTTGTGAGATACCTCATATTTGAGGTATAAGGAGCACACCATCCCTGTGCTCCTTGATGAATGTAGCAGGTCTGCTGGCTTCTACTCTGCTGCTTTAGCTGTAGAGATTTCTAGTTGAAAACAATATTAATTGGAACAGTATTAATATTGCACTGGATCTAAGTTTTTTTAGGAAAAAAAGAATCTTAGACCGAGAGCAAAATTAATATTGTTCCTGAAGACAGCCCTTCATCTGATTTTATTTTATTTTGTTTTGTTTTGTTTTTTATTTTGTTTTATATTGTATTTGTTTTGTTTTGTTTTGTTTTATTTTGTAATTTGGCCCCAGACCAGCCATCTTTCATCTTTTTGATCTGTGGACCCTTTAATTTAGGTGTATCGCTTTCTCACTCAGTGGTGCATAATAATAATTTGGAAGCTAGTGACAGGCATAGCAATCAATTAAGCCTAGGTTATCTTTATATATATCATATTAAGTGTGCATAACTGGGCTTTGGGAAAGCATCTTTTATTTTGTCCTTATTTCTCTAACTTCCTTAATTTCACTGTATTCATTTTATACTGAGAATGTGATTTTCTCCTCTCCAGGCTGCTGCTTTTATTTCAGGTAATAGTTTTTCTTAATAACATCTCCCATTGTTGCAAAGACAGGCAGGATGTGAAATACATCATATGCTAATTAATGGATGCTTTGTCTGTCAAATATATAATAAAAAGAAATATATGAAACTGAGCAAATGTCACAGTGTTTTTACCATTCTCTAATGGCTTACATCTGCCATAACTAGCTATTAGCTGATCTCTCCTTAACCTTCTGAAAACTGGGGAATATATTCCATAAAATATTTATATTTTAAAATATTAGCCAATTATAAATGGTGGCTGATTACAGGTCACTTCCTTCACAATATGGTCTCTCTGTAGCTAGGCACTAACACAAATGAGTGAGAATGTTTTCAAATAATCTGTCTATTCCTGTGGTCAAAAAAAGCCCGATCTGCTGAGCTGCTCTTACTTCTTCCCACTGACTTCAACAGCTTGTCTGACGAAGAAGTCAGATCCTCCCAGGAATTTACCTGCTGTTTCTTTGACCATGTGACTATGTCCTAAATCACCCATGTTAATGACAGATTTATTTAGGTAGAAGCTTGGGTTCTCAGTTCTATTGGGCTGTTCTTCCCAAGTAAATCACATTTTTTCACTTCCAGCATCCTTAACCCAGCTCTGTGTTGCTTCTGCTTACTGACGCACATCAATTCCTCTGCTGAGAGTCTAGTACAGGCTATGCTTGGTAATGGCTCTGTCTGAAGGAGCTGGCATATGGCTGTGACACAGTTACCATCACATTTTTTCTTGCTTTGATGCATCCATAAAAATATATTAGTATATTTGCACAGTTCATTTATACACAATAAATTTTAATGGAGTAAAACCTTGCTATATCCCTCCTGTGCATATATTTAGAGGAAAAACTGTAACAATTAAGAAGTTAATGGAAAAAATCAAATGTTTATTTGTATGTTTTTCTCCTTTTTCTACTAAAAATAGATAACTCTCAGACCACTTTCCCCCTCCTCCATCTACTACACCAACACCCTTTTCCAAAGAGATATGCACTGTGTTAGAAATCTTTTCCTGCTTATTAGTATGATAGGTTTGGAGTCATCCACCCATGCAGAGAAGGTAAAAAAAAGATGCCTAAAGCTGTAATTCTTATTTCCTGCTTTTCTTTCTGCTGATGTTATTGCTTTACCAGCTCCAGCACTGCAGTCAGATGAAGTGATTTGCAAATAAATAAAACTGTCTATTCTCAGCCAGCTACAGCTAGTCATTCTTATCACTCAAAACTTTAGGTATGCTTTTGAGCTCACAGAATTTGGGGAATAAATACTATGTTGTCTCTCAGGTTCACTTCACTCTATCTCTGACGGAAATTCCCATGAGTTCTTTATGGAGATTCCTGGAAGCCAACTGAGCCAGACTGTAACAGTAAAGAATAACCATCAACTCCTTTGAGTTTTCTTTATACGTGTTTGTTTCATCACAATACTACGTACAATAGAAAATATCAATGTTGTTCATTGTAGTGAGAAATCTCCATGCATTTGTGCAAAAGGAGGATGTCAGTTGAACATTATTATGTTCACATAATGAAAAAATGTTATTTTCACATAAAGACAGAAGTGGGAAAAACATACAACTTGACAGTTAAGATGTTGAAGGTAGATGAAGTGTTCTATGCCTTAAAAAAGGGGGAAATATGTTTTCTAATGATTAGGAAATATGTTATAATAATTGGAAAATGAATCCATTTTTCCAAGAAAGAGGGTTATTAGAAGCAGAATCAGTGTTTCTGTTCTCCACATTAACTTCTCTAGGTTCATTTCTTAGACATCCAACAACCATAGATCAGGGACTTTATTTTTTGGTATGACTGCTAAGAGCTTTTTTATACTTAATGCACTCAACAGTTTTTCTTGAAGTATTAGGATTGAAATAATTTCCCCAAAAACTGATAATAGAAGGAATTGCCGTATATCAGAAATCTGACATTCCATCTTTATTTATTTTATTTATAAGTTTGCTTATTGCATGAATCAAATAATCTGGTTGCCTCTCAATCACTAATGGATTTAGCCTCCAAATATCCTTGAAGGTTAGGTAAATACCAGATATCTCCTGTTTCAAAGAGGGAAACAGACAGGAGAGATTAACAAACTAAGTTTCCATAGAATCAAGCGGCTGTTTTTTTAAGATGAAATCAATAGAAACAACAGCTCTAAGCACTTCTAAAAATCAGGCTATAATAGACTTAATTAAGTCACCAAGTAAATCAGTATCAGAGCTAAGAATACAACTGAGATTTGGTAAATCCCTGTTAGATTTTAAACATAAAACTTTATTTTTCCTTAATTAAATACTGCATAATGCTATTTGCAGGTTGTTTGTTTGTTTGTTTTTAACAGGAGAATTCACGTGAATTGGCTGATTTATAGAGCATCAAAATGCAGAGAGCAGAAAAATAGTAAGACAAATGCAGCTGTTCCTTTATGTCCTCCCTAGGAGCTAAGTGTTCTTAGAAATGTCCAGGGAAATAGCATGAGAGCACGTGTCTAAGATGTGGGTAGTCTATACTTTATCTCCTAGGAAACACTCATATTTCAATACTTAGTAAATACTGAATGGCAAGATCACCCACTTTTTGATGCAATCACAAGTTCTAAAAATCAGAACATACATTTCCCATTCTCTAGATATTTTTAATGCTGGGACAGGCAAGGAATCTGATAGAATTAATCCACCCTCTTGGACCCCCAAACCAAGTTCCTTGTTCATTTTAATGGGGACATTTTCTGTATAATAATTGAATCTTTATTATTCTTGGTTATTTTACCACAAGTAATGCTGAAAAGCCCCAGATTTATCTCTCTATGGTGCTAGGCAGTCTCAAAATACAGGTGGATCTTGACTGCTGAGAACACGTGCTTAAAGGCAAGACCTACACAACCTATATCAAGCAACTAAATACAGTTCATAGTACATGAAGATCTTGTTGCCAACAGATGGGAATGTACAGCCCCTAGAGAAGATTGGACTGGCTGAGGTCCTTGTTTATGCTTCCCAGTTGTGAACCCGAAGTCAGGACAGATGTTTAAGAGTAAGTTCTCAAATGTAGTTGATTACTTACAGGCACAGCATAGCTTGGAGTTGGTGATGTGCTCATTAACCCCAAAGTCATTATCATCCCCAAGAGTTGATCGTCCTTATGTTAAAGTGCAATCGAGAACTAGTACTGAGCCTTGTGCATTATTCCCCTGTATATGATTATGTAAAATGTGTTCACCTAATGACGTATTTTTATGATATATATATTTCTGAATGTGACAAAAGACTTCATGCTGAGATCTGAGTGTTGGTGTGCTAAATAAAAAAGACCTTAATTAGCTGATTAAAGTATAATAAAGAAAAATTCTTTACAGGAAATATTCATCATGAGGACCTGAGGAAGGATGACTTTAGCCCCTTCCTTGAGCCCCATGACATGGGGCTGGGATTCAACTCCAGATTAGGGGATGTAAAAGTAGGTGTCTATATGTGTACTATGTGATTTGGGTTCCCTTAGTGTTAAAGAACAAATGTAATCCAGAGGTAAATTCAGTTGCCTAAATACAAGCAACAAATGTTCCTTGAGACTCTGGAAGGCATGCGAGGTGTCTGCATACATATAAAGACATGGGACTTGCTGTAGCTCTGTGCCCTTCTGGAGCAGCAGATATCAAATAGGTTGCAGCACCTTCAGCAATGACGTTTGTATGCAGGCAAATGAACCGAGCTGAGCCCAAGCTCCCCAGTTGCTGTGGTGGGAGCCTTGACATCTCTTAGCATCTGGACTACTATATATATGCATCTAAATGTAGTTTTCAACAGAGTGTCACCTTGGGGGCCTTATTTCAGCTCCTAAATTTCTACATATAAGCTAGATCCACATTTGATCAGCATACAAGCACAGATGATATTGAAAGGATAATGTATTTTCAAAATTTGAGCAGAAATTAACTTGGTAGCAGAAGAATTAAAACTACTTTGACAATTATTTATTCATGAAGGAATCCTTTCTGAGAAGGATAATTGGAACAATCTAAATCTGAATGAACCTGCAGGGAGTATTAGGGTGTACAAAGATGGATGAATCCTCAAATCACATCATCTGCACAGACCAAGCCAAGGACAGAGGCCATGCCGAGTTACCAGATCCCCAGCTGTGCTGTTTGTTAAAACCTTGGCAAAGTGAGAGTGTGGAGTATACAAATACAGCCGTATGTGATGATATAAATACAGGGTAGCTGTTAGCTGGCTTTTCATTTGATTTTGCTGTATCTCTTTCTAAAATACTTGCATTGTATGTATTTTTTCTGTGGTATCTGGAAGTTACTGTTGCTACTTCCAGATAGCAAAGATTAGTGACTGTGCTCCCCATTAATAGAGGAAATCAAACTTATGATAGAACTTTCATCGTGACTGGAGCAGCTTCATGATAGGCAGTGTCACATTAAGATATCCAGAAAAGGCTTCATAGATATATGCCTGCTTTAGCTAACGATGCTCTCTCCTTTCATTGTATTCACTTCAAGAAGTCCTCCATCATCAATGATCACTGGTTTGATTAATGAAAAACTAACTAAAAAGCAAAAACAAGAATAACTGGAGATTTTTTAGGTGCTTTAAATAGGGTAACAATAATAAATATTACATTGTCATTTCAACTGCAAATGAATAAATTGAGATCTTTTCAAGAATATTTACATTAAAATAGCAAATTATACCCAGACTGGCAATGTAAAATACAACAAACCATTAACTCCTGCTTCTGAAAATGCACTTATTCTCTGAAAAGTAAGCTTTTGAAGTATGAGGCTGCATTTGGAAGTGCATAGCTTTGCAACAGCTCTTTACTGTTATGAGGCTTGTATTACTTTACCATGCTTTAGAGCATTTACAACAAAACTTAATGTTTTATTCCTACCTTTCTAATGAATTAGCTTCAGTGTCTCTTACTCCTTTTTCCTATCTGGGGGTGGGGAGGGTGAGAGCTCAGATTTGAGGAACTTCTCTAAAATACAATATTTTTTAATTCTTAAAAACAAACAAAAAAGCAAAAACCAACCCAGAAAGGAAATACGTTACTATCTATATCTTATGCTTACAGTAATAGGCTTAGCATCTGGGAATTCAGGACTAATGATTCAAACATTCCCACTGGGAGGTGCATGTAGAGGCACATGCACACACTCCACTGTGAATACTCCACAGCTGCATAACTGCATCTTGCTTTTATGGGTGAACTTCTGTTCAGTGAAAACTTAATTGACCCTTGTGTTTTGTGAAAGAGAGGATAAAGAGTGTGCTATCATCACCAAATATTCATGTTTCTATTCTTTTTCCCTACCAGAATCTACATACACACACACACAAAACAAAACAAAACAAAAACAACAAACAAACAAACAAAAACAACTGCAGTCTTTTTGGAAAGAACATTGAAATAATTTCTCCCTACATCTCCAGTATCAACTTTCATGCACTATTCCAACCTGCCAAACTCAGCAGCAGCAGCAAGCCTACCATAATCCAGTGATATACTTGCCAAGGCATCTTCACAGCTATTGCAGTTAGTACTCCTATAATGCAACCAGCAAAACCCATCGTTCATACACTTTTAGCCCAGAATTTGAAATACGTCATGCAAGCACACAAAATGTCCTACTGGAAATTGTGTGGGTGACACTTAACAAGCATTATGCATCAGGGAGAACTCACACAGAGCGCTAGTAAAGGATAGAAACATGCAGTTATCAATGGAAAAGCATTTTCCCACAAAATAACCACTTAACTTCCTAATGCAAAGGAAATCTAAAAAAATAACTTCTGAAGACAAGTCTAGAAAAGGAATTCATAACCACTGGATTGTAAGCATTACGTTTTCAGCAGAAACACCAGTTAGGGAGTTCATTACAATTTTTCTTCTACCCTTTTTCCATTCTACAGTCACTAATGATGTTTATTTCTTGCTGCTCCTGTTCTCACTTCCCTTGCCAATACGCTGGAGCTATTAGCCATCCTGCTTTGCGTAACTAATTAAAGTAATTAGGCTGGACTAACAGCACTTCTGTTCTACCTTGGATTTTGTTGTTTCTTATTACACAGGATGAAGGTCATCCGCTTTTTCCAGCTAATTCACCTGGGCTCTTAAAAGATGCTACATTTTCCTACAAACCCTGCTTCTGCAAAAAGTTTTGCAAGTTGTCTAAATGTACTCTTGTTTTTTAAATACGGAGAGTTACTTTATCTCTAGCCAGTGGTACGTGCTGAAGGCAAAAATATACCTCTCTAACTGTGTGGGGACTGTCTTGTATCTCTGAGGAGCTTTTAAGTCATAACAGCCTTTTTCATGCCTGTTTGTCTGAATCAAAAGTCCCTAATTTGCTGCAACAAAAGATTTTTCTTAGCCAACCAGACAAATTACTGCAGGTCACACACTACCAGGGAATGTGGAGATGTCAGAGGGAGAAAAGCCCGCTTAGGCTGGTGGGACTGAGGACTTCACGAAGGAGTCAAATGAAGTCTGATATCACTTCATCCATTTTGCCTGAAACAAATTTGTTCAATGAGAAATCATTTGAGCAAGCTTTTCTGGATGTCACATTGAGATCTGCTGAGACCATTCACTCCATAATGGAGCTTAGAAGTAAACAAGCATGCATGCTATGTGGAGGATCAAGGGATAGGCCCAAAGATCTAAACAGAAAGCAAAAAGTGAAGAATTATCTTCTTTCAAAGAGTTAAGGTGCTTAAAAATAAGCAAAATGATCTATATCTCCCCGTTGACTCCCTAAAAAGCACAGATGTATATTAAAGGAGAATTCATTTATTTATAAGAGCTGTGTAAAATGATATAGCTAAATTGTAGGGCTTAGTGTATGAGTAAATTAAATTTTCCCAGTATTGTTTCCTGGCTCTGAGGCCAACTGGCAGGTCATTGAAATGGCCTGTATCCATCCTGTTAAACTATCATGCTATCCAAAACAGTCATCCAGACTGACTACTGGGAATAATTCCTGGCTTGTGTTCAGACTTGATCATGTCTGAGTTTCTCTGGGAAAAAGCTAGGTGGCATGGAAACCTATATAAATGTTTAATAATAGAAATAATTGAATTCCAGTGCCTGAAAAATTCCTTTGCGCTGTTTAATTCACAATTGTGGGTGTAAACTATTTATCCAAAATATAGATGCAGGTAAAGCGTCTATAGAATCTCATAGAAATTTCACTGAAATGTGTAAGTCCAGGAGAGGAATTCAAAAAGGATCTTGATTTTCTGCATGAACTGAGCTTGTCCTAACCACCATCTGATTGGACATGTTGATTCTCCATGCATCCAGGCCTGCAGACTTGACCAGATCACTCTGTGATCATTCCACTGGGCTTCCTTTCTGTGGAAGACAGGGTGTGGAGGAGGTGACGAGCATATGCCTACTTGACAAGCAGATGCCTGAATCTCTCTGACCTGAAGTCAGGATGTAGTTGGTCATGAGCCATGCAGTTCATGTCATAGTTAGTCAGTCCAGAAGTGCAGACATTTTCTCATTTATGCAGTGTGTGTATAAATAGTGATGTAAAGCTCGAGCTCTAAAATTCCTGTGATCTAGCAAATTCAGGAGGCTTTGCAGCACTGAAAGTCACAGAGTTCAAATCTGTCATTATCCTTTGGGTGTCCATTTTTATAGGGACACCTGAAGGTTCTGTAGTAATATAAACATTTTAGCACTGTGGTGTCTTTCTAGGAAGAAAAAATACAGAATCTGCACAAGTCAGTATTGAATATTACCAATCAGGTCCAAATAACTCAGTCTTATTTTCTCACTAATGTTGAGATGGCAGAAAGAGCATTAAAAATTAAAAATATTCTGACTGCCACCAAGCCAAATCTGACAGCATTAAATTCCAGATGCTTTTGAACTCTCTAATGATACAGCCTTTAAGCCTTTGACGGTTGCTCTGATTCAAAGGACATTAGGTGGCTGCTTTGCCATGCAAATACTCTGTACCTATAAGCTTCCAGATTGGAAAGAAATCTGAGTGGGAGGAAGCAATTTTCAGGAAAAAAAAAAAAAGTTCCTATGGCTCTTGTTACTTGGCAACCACTTCCTTAGCTTCTCTGTGTTAAGGAAAATAACATCCTTCGGAGTTTAACTCTCAAACCTGGCTTGAAGGAAAGAAAAAAGGGCAAAATGAGATAAATACAGGTTGTGGGCCAAATTGCACACCTAATGTGAGACTGTAAGGGACAAAGAGTAATTGCAGAGCCACTGTTTACCCATGCCATCCAGCCAAAAGAAACAGGGAAGGCAGGTGGGAAAGAGTGGGTATTACTGACCCTTCTGATTGACGACGGGAGGAGATACTTACCTAGTCATTAGAATGATGCAAAGGTACAGAAAATGTCTTGTGGTGAGAGAGTAAAAGATCCCAGCCTGTTTCATGCATCAAAAAGAAGACGGAAGAGTGACTGCACTACGGTAGATAAGTAAATGAATGGGGGAAAATGCCTTGTATAAAAGGACTCTTCTGCCTAGGAAAGAAAGGTTAAGTGAGAATCAATATCAATACCAGATGAAGGCAAGCGTATTTATGTTCAAATTAAGGGGCATATTTTTAATGATGACAGCAATTAAACAGCAAAGCAAACAGTCCATAGAGTCTTGTACTCTATGTCTTGAAGTCTTCAGGTTGAGGGATGCTGTTTGGAAAATACACCCTAGCCAAATAGATTAAACACAAAGGAAACAAGCTGAAAGAAAATTTTATTTGATACTCACAGGATCAATGTAATTTTATTATACATTTATATTGAGACTGACAAAAAGGGCTGGAATTTTTCCCTCTGTTAAAATGTGCGCAAAGTGACTCCTCTATAGCACCTAGTGCAATCTGACACCTTGACTTCGTCTTCACTGTGTGAGGAATGACACACAGTGAGTTTATCAGCTTACGTCATATATGAGAATTTTAAATAAAGTGACTGTTGGCACTACCCTGCTAAGCTTCTAGGATGATTTCTAGTCCATTAGAAAAAGCAGTATAGCTCTGTAAATTTTATTACCCTCTTGTTTTACTTATACCGTCTCATAGTTCATATGTGTGAGCTTATTTAATTTTCAGCCCTATGAAAACAGCTGTTATAACCATTTATACTTGGAAAACCAAAAGTATAAGGTACTGTAGAGAAAGCAGTGCAATGCCTTGCAGTTCTTTAAGAACATTTGAAAACTCTTACAGACAAGAACATGGAAGAACTAATTCAAAGGAAAAGGAAATCCCCTTATCTGTAAGAAACTTGAAGTTACAGATACTGAGTTTGTTGGCTTTTGTGGCCAGTGGCCATTTTATCATTTTAACCACAAATAGCAGAAGCTGCACCTCATATTAAAACAAGATAGTTCCATTTCACACTAAAACAAAACAAAACAAAACAAAAAAAAAACAGACAAAAAACAACAACAACAACAACAAAAACCACTGTGAAGAAACTCTTCTATTTAAAAATTGACCATGATGTAACTTCCAGATTCCACATATAGACTTTACAGGAGGATGAACACATAAGCTGTAGATTTATTTTTCAAAATGCCATGTAAAAGCATGAACTTATACTAATGAGGTATACTTGACAAGTTAGATGAAAAGGAAGTCTTCATTTAATAAAATTCTAACATTTAAAAGAAAAAAAATGTTGATTCTACTTATGCATGATGACCTGATAGCAGCAGTTCTGAAAGATGAATTAGAGACTTTAAATAGCAGTCTGCTTCATACTAGCATTGCAATTAGTTCCCTCTACTCCATCACAGGAGAGCAGGTCGGTCAGTTTGGAAATGAGTTCTAAGTCTCATATCATCCTCCCGAACTCAAACATGAAATATTGTTATCAATTTAGACACCTAAATTAGGCAGTATGAATCTAACCTTATGTCTTATTTAGAGAAAATGGGAAAAAATGCATGGAAAACAAGCCAATCATGTACTTATAAAAATTTACAACAATACAAATATCCTGTCTATACTAGATCATTTCTTGGTTTCAAGGTTATTGCTCAAGTTGGTTTTCATTGTTTCAGATAAATCAAATATCTTTCATCACATATCCTCTTTGCAAATCTGAATTAGATTTATCATGAGTTGAAGCTGATATCACAGAAAAAAATCACAGAATCACAGAATTGTAGGGGTTGGAAGAGACCTCGAAAGATCATCAGGTCCAACCCCCCTGCCAAAGCAGGTTCCTTACAGCAGGTTCCTTAGAGAAGGCTGCCCAGGTAGGCGTCCAGACGGGCCTTTAATATCTCCAGAGAAGTAGATTCCACAACCTCCCTGGGCAGCCTGTTCCAGCGCTCCGTCACCCTCACTGTGAAGAAGTTCTTTCTCTTGTTGGCTGCGGAACTTCCTGTGCTCCATTTTTTGACCATTGCCCCTTGTCCTATCCCCACAAACCATTGAGAAGAGGTTGGCCAAATCCCTCTGTCTCCCACACTTCAGGTATTTATACAGATTGATGAGATCCCCTCTCAGTCTTCTCTTCTCCAGGCTGAACAGACCCAGGTCTCTCAGTCTTTCCTCATAGGGAAGATGCTCCAAGCCCTGTATCATCTCTGTGGCCCTCCACTGGACTCCTTCCAGGAGATCCCTGTCTTTTTTTGTACCGGGGAGCCCAGAACTGGACACAGCACTCCAGGTGAGGCCTGACCAGGGCGGAGCAGAGGGGGAGGATCACCTCCCTTGACCTGCTGACTGCGCTCCTTTTAATGCACGCCAGGATCCCATTGGCCTTCTTGGCCTCGAGGGCACACTGCTGGCTCATGGTCAACCTGTCGTCCACCAGGACCCCAGGTCCTTCTCTGCAGAGCTCCTCTCCCTCTCTGTATTAACAAAATATTTACCAATATGTTGTGAACTATTAACAGTTCACAAATAGTACACATTTAAATGCCTTGCAAGTATGATTTTATCAATAATGTAAAGTCATAAAAGTTTGTTTCAGGTACAAAGAGAAGGAGAAAAGTAAGTTAAAGGACCAAATATCTCTGCAAACTTCTCTGAGATTTACACAATTTTTTAAGTGACCTATGGGTGGAAAATTACTATGAGACTCAACTCTCTAACCAGTCTCTGTTTCCAGACATGTAAAACCAGAGAATCATTCAGCAGTCTAATTCAAAAGAAGCTTGCAGGTTTCCTGTGGTTCAATCGCTGCTCAAAGCGGAGTGAATTAGGTGAGACTGCTCAGGGCCTGTCCTGGTCAAGCGTTAAATATCTCCAAGAATGTAAATGCAACAACCTCTCTAGGAAACCTGTTCTAATATTTGATCACCTTCATGATAAAACAAAAACAAACCCTAATTTCCCATCTTCAAGTTTGTGCTTGTTGTCTCACAGCCTTTCCTGTACATCTCTGAGAGTAACTGGCTCTATTTTCTCCCTGTCTCTCCATTATGTAGTCAAAATTCACATCCTGAATTTGAAACATTTTTCAGGGCTGTAGTTGCATGAGAGTTTGTCACTTGATTAACTTCACTGGGGCTTGATTCATGTGTAATGCTCAGTCAAACTACCACTTTACCTGATTAGTACTGATGAAGCCAACATAGCTGGGGAGAATTTCAGCCCTACTTTCTGACCCAGTCTGCCTGTCAATCAGATTACTGGGCTTTATGTACAAGTTCTGGTATTGTCTCAACTCACTAAGTAGCAACATCATTCACATGGGGTGATGTGCAGCATATCTTTTCTGTAAAAGGTCACGACTTCACAAAGCCTCAAGAAGGGAGCTAAGTGGTTTGGACTAAGGAAAAAAACAAGGTGCTCTTCACCTACACCCACAGAGGTAAAGACAGGTAAATGGACTGTGGTGCCTTACACATACAACCTGTATGTAGCAAACTTAAAATCTACAAGTGTTCAGTGGCTGAAGATTGAAACCTTTGTATTCACTTTGCCATTTGGCCTCATTCTACAGGTAAAATTAATTTGAACTTATTTATATTTTAACAAATCCATTCATGGGGCTTAATTGGTTTTTATGAACCTAGAAAGTAGTCACAGAAGTTCACAAATCCAGAAGATTTGCCTACCTCTAATATAGCTTTGAATAATTGGAACAAATTAGATTGGCTTTGTTTTGCACCTTCAAGAAACCATGCTGGCTGTTCTTACGATTGCTTTTCAAGTATTTCTTTTTGATCTCAATGTTCTCCAATTGAAGTCAATTAATGTCAAAGTGACTACTTTCCATTTTCCCACCATTTCTTAAAGCCTTTCAGTGGACTTTAGAATAATGGTCAGTGGACTGTAATATCTTGCCTGCCCATAACTGCCCAGCCTTACACACTTTTAAGTATAAGCAGAATTGAAACCTTAAAGATATTTATCTGGTTCCTGAGACAGTGGAAAAACAAATTAATTTCCAATACTTTTGTAATGGCTATAAAGAAACTGTTATTATTATTATTATTATTTTCCTTAGGGAAATCAAGCAATGGGTTGAAACTCCAAGATCAGTGAAATTATGCTTTCAGAAAACCTTTTTTCTCTTTTCTGTGTTACAACAGAACACAACAGTATGTGTACGCAGAAAAGAAAAAAAAAAGATGCAAAAACATTTTGTTGTTTTTAGACAATATCAGGAAGATAAGCAGCCTAAAAATACTTACCTGATTTTTACTGGTTGTCTGCAATGTTAAGCAGAAACATTTTCCTCTACATTTACCTGTCTTTGCTAATAAATCAAAGTGGTAAGCCCGTCTGGAACTAGTACAGAATGGAGAATGTCTTTCTGTCAGAGGCCACAGACAGTCATCTTTTGCTGTGTTCCTTTTATTATTATTTTGATTATTGCTTCATAATCCTAGAAAAGGAACACCTTTGGGCTGGAACTAGAAATTCTTAAAAGCTGTAGAGAAGGGAGTTATTTTTTTAAACTTCATTTCCTGTTGCAGGAAGTTTTGATTTTATTTCTGTCTGAAGACAAAATGATTATGTGTCTAATAATAAGAGAGGAAACCAACCTTTATGCTTTGCAGATTCAGAAAGATGTCTTTTGTATAGGTGGTTGAGAATAGTCCTAGCATCAAGCTGTTAATAAAGCAGATGAAAAACTGAAAAGCAGACTTTTCTCACAGCACTTGCAGCTCGTTTGTAGGATTCATTACCATATGATATTGCTGAAGCTAAGAGTCTAGGCAGAGTAAGATGGTTAAAAAAAATAGCCTTTTTTAGGATTACAAGGTTATTTGAAATTATAGTAATGAATGTTAACAATGAGATCATGCAAGAAATTTTAAAGGAATTTGTGCAACGGACAGACTTACTCACTGCAGGGCTTCTACAGGGAAGAGCCAGCTTGGGAATAAGCATGCAAATGCTAGGATTAGAACAGCTCAACCTATAACTTTCCAGAGCTTGGGTTCCCTGGTATGTGTTCTCCACTGCAGGTTGCCTGCTGAGTTTCTTGCCACAGCTGGCTGCAGCCTCTGTCAAGCACAGGATGTTGGACTCACAGCATAGCTGGTCAGATGGTAATTCTTGAATTCCTGTGGTATGTACTAAAGATGCAAAGCAACTGATGTGCAAAACCCATACTGACTTCAGCTGAGGGGCCAAGATTTTACTGGGATTCTTTATTGCCAACATGAAAAGAAAAGAAAAGAAAACACTAATAAACAAACAAACAAAAACCAAAAACAAACAAGGAAATGTTCTGAATGCAGGAGAGCACCTCTTTCCATTGTATTTCCAAAGTACAAAATGTCATCTTAAAACGGGTGCAAATTCGGTTCCTAAAACAGGAAGGATTGGGAGTAGCACATTCAGCCCTGTGGACAGAAAAAGGATACTTGCCTTATTAATTATGTAGCCAGTTTTTGCTCTGACAGCTGTATAAAGCTTTCCAGAATCAGGAAGACCTCAGTCAGATCTGAATACTTTGAGAGGAAAATGAATTACAAGTATCTCCTTGCCTATTATAAATAACCTGGACCTAGTTTCCTAAAATGATACCTCAAAAGTTCTCTTCCTGTTCTGATACTGCTTAAATTACAATCATTTTCAGGATTGTAAGAAGTTGATAGATCAAATGTAGTGATTTCCTGAACCCTCAATTCTAATTAAAATTCTGCAGGCTGACAACATAAAATATGAGTCAAAATAATAGCCCAAGGTCATTTTTGTGCTGCCTAAAGTAACTTATTTGAAGTGTCATGCTGATTAGGAATATCTAACAGAGAACACATGCTCCTTCCTTGTGCTTACAATTGTGTGACTTATTAGCTTGAAGGACAACTTTCTGCCTTTGTCAAACAGACTTTGTCAAAGGAGAGAAAAAACATTTTGGAGTCTAGGCAGGAGCCTGAACAACAGGAAAAAAACAAACAAACAAAAAACTAATTGTGGGGAATTCTTAAAAAAATAAAATATCAATTCCTTATTTATGAATAATGTGAAGTATGTGTAATATTAAGAAAATATATTGCTTACTGTAAGATGCGTGTTTAATGTGTGTAGTGCCTTGAACTCTCCTGAGAAGAGGGGCAAAAAGAGGGATATACAGAAATGTCTGTTCTGTCAATTCCCATTTTCTGTCAGTTCCCCTTCGAAGGACTGGCATGCAGTATTTTCAGTAGTTTGACTCTAATGAGATGTAATATGGTTGTACATGTGAAAATCCAGTGGGTTATTTATAAATAAAACATATGTCAGAACAATAGCAAAACAATTGTCATGAAGGTTGAGCACTGTAAAATAATGGCCATCACAACT
This sequence comes from Cygnus atratus, assembly GCF_013377495.2. Lineage (NCBI taxonomy): Eukaryota > Metazoa > Chordata > Aves > Anseriformes > Anatidae > Cygnus > Cygnus atratus. Next base: position 200,382,254 of record NC_066362.1, on the reverse strand, counting down.
AAAGAGATGTAAAACTTTTACTTCACCAAATGCTACATCATTCACAATGCATTTATCCCTGAATCAGTATTAATACTAAGGTGTTGCTCTGAACTGTAAATAAAACACAACGAAAAATTTACAGCTATTTTTGTGTAGCAAAAGCATAGTTATAAGGAAGATTTTCCCAAATTGCTGTTTTCCATTCCTCTGAGGCTCTGAAAACAGTGGACTTCAAATTAAATTTTCTAAGTCTGTTTTCATTGCACTTATCATGTTTGGTGGACAGAAAATTTTCAGAATATCTGCCTTATAAAGTTATGGTTTTATCCTCATTTAGCAATTTCTCTGAAACTAGCAATTTCTCTGTGCTAGGGCTTTTTTAAACCTTCAGTTTGAAATTTATTAGCATGATGATTATTTTAGCATTACAGTTTCCTATCTGTGCTAGTACCTGCTCTCAAGAATGTAATCAAGACAATACGGGACACTAAGCAAGGAAAAAAGAGAAGTGCACCCTTAGCTCAGGTTGGTTGTATTAACTCCTTGTAAATCAATAGCAAAGACAAGGCAGGTTGAAGTTTCCAAATGTGGTAACAGTTTGAGTAGGCTCCAGGCTTGTTTATAATAAAGACTTTAAGTTTCATTGTTTCTTGATCAGGGCAAACTTGACAGCTACAGTTACCTTTTTTTTTTTTTTTTAACTAGCATGTTCTTTCAACTCACAGAGGGGATAATTATTGGGCATTTTAACTTCTGCATTTCTTCTATTTCCCTGCCATGTTCTCCCTTGTGTTATCTTGGTTCAAGAAGTTAGCTGGATGTTAAGATAAAGGCATTTGTCTTGTGTTAAGAATGATCTGGCTTGGTAATTTTATTATTATCATTATTTTTTTAAATGTGCTTCTCTCTTGTATTCTTTACAAGAGTCTGTTTGATGCTGTTGTGCCTTTTCCTGCCCTTTCTGCCAGCTTTTTGATGGAAGGTGCCTGACTTTGTATTAAAAAAAAAAAAAGTCAATTTATGGGCCATTTCCAGAAGGTTTGGGGTGTTTACTTCCCTTAATGTATTGCAAACCTCAAACTTTATTCCTCTCTCTTGTAGAGGTAGCATTTGCTCCAAGTTAGAACGTATTAGGCTTTGTGGGTTGTGACACAACATTTTTCACCTCCAGAGTTTGGCAGTGTGAGAAAGACAGCGCTTTTCTACAGAGGTTTCACAGCTCTGTGCAGTCCTGGGAAGCTGTTACACCCAGTGCTTCCTGTGCTTTCCCACCAGCTCTGCCTGCAGCATCACACACTCTAGCAGGAATCTGGTTTCCTTGTGAGTGCTTGGCAAGGTCCCACTTCAGGCAGCATTATGTTTTAGGTGAAGCTCCTTTAGGTGAAGCTCGTCTTCATGGGAGAGATGAAGACCACAAACATCTTTTACTTTGCTACACTTTTTTTCCCTTCTGGGCTGGCAGCCAAAGGCTTCAGGTGTTTCATTTTGCACTTAAAGCCCAATGTTCACTTTTTGATGATACCACTACCCCTCAGAGCACTGCAGGCAAAAGATCGAGAAGATATGGAGCCACATTACAAAACACATCTTCAGGCAACATCAAGATTTTCCAGCTCCACTTCTGACTCTATCAATGTAATGTGCTTTAACTTTTGGTTAGCCCTGAAGTGGCCAGGCAGTTGGACTTGATGGTCTTTGTAGGTCCCTTCCAATGGAACTATTCTATTCTATTCTATTCTATTCTATTCTATTCTATTCTATTCTATTCTATTCTATTCTATTCTATCCTATCCTATCCTATCCTATCCTATCCTATCCTATCCTATCCTATCCTATCCTATCCTATCCTATTCTAATGCTCCATTGGAAAATGTATGCTTGCACCAATTTCTGACCTGGTGATGAGGAAATGTGGATTACATGCCACCTCCGTGTCTTGTCAGTTCCTTGTATCAAACCAGTACTCTGCCTTTGCACACCAGGAAACAGAGACTTAGGGTTCAGTTCTCAGGGCAATGTGTGCAAGAGTGAAAATGAGTAAAAAGGCAAAAAGCCCTGTTTGTTTTCACTTTTTCCCTTCTCTGGGAGGTAGAAGGTCTCTGTGAATGAATTCCTTGAAGCATGGATATAATGGAACATCAATACTTCTCATGTTTGCACACACACTTGGAAGCTGTTTGTGCTCAGCTCTTAACACACAGTGCATTTCTCAAATTTCCAAGAACATTTGCATATCCATTTATAAATAGTCTGAACAAGAAAACCAGACTGAAAGATTTTGGGTAAATTATTCAGATGATGATGATTAAAAATAATTGGAGCTGCATTAATATGGCTCTGTAAAAATAACAAATGGAAAAGTACCAGGATGAAGTATGAAAAGAGAGATTTGAAAGGTTCAGATAATCTAATTACATCTAATTCATTTTGTATTGCAGAATTTGATGATGTTTTAATACTCTACTTTCTTAAAGAAAAAAAAAAAGAAAAAAAAAAAGACTGACATTTTGCCGTATCTACCTTTTCCACAACTAATTTATCCAGAAATTCCTAGATTTAGTTATTTACAGATTTTATATTTAATTATTACATAGCTTAATTTACAAAATAATTATGTTGAATTGTTTTACCTTACACAGAGACAAGAAATGTCAGAAAATGGGTAAAATCCATCACTTGTGTATTTTTAAGGAGGGATAGGAAGATACGGATTGCCATCAAAGGCACTGGTCTCCTTTCCTCAAGGATATTTCATTCTAATTTGTTGTTTAGCTCAGAAGGGCCAGGTAATGGACACCAACCAACTGCTTTAAGCTGTAAACATTTTTATCCAGCCCCGATACACCTTTTTAATGTATGTATGTATGTTTGTTTGTTTGTTTGCTCGTTTATTTATTTATTTATTTTATGTTAGTCCTTCTGGATGTTCTGGAAACCTGGCCATCTTATATCTCTTTTTCTTTTTCACAGTATGGCAGAAAATGATTTAACTGCTTTCTCACAGGACTCAGGGTGATCACCTTTCCCTGCACTCTGAATGAGGACACCTCTGCTGTCAATAACGCTGACCGTGCTGTGCAGTGGAATCATATAGACATGCAAATTTTCCTTCCTCCTACACCTACACTCTACACCTACACTCTCACTGTTTCCCTGAGAATGATTCTTCTCTCTTCCATTTTCACTGTCAGTGGAAACATCTTGATATGATTTGATTTGATTTGATTTATTTTTATTTTTATTTTATTTTCCTCAGAGTTTTAGTCTTTTAGATATACTCTATGAACATTGCTGCAAAGGTAATACCAGCCTATATAGTTTGCTGGCAAAGTGAATGTTACACTTAATACCTATTTGGGTCAAGAAGTAATACTACAGTGTTGTCCTGGTTTCAGGTAGGACAGAGTTAATTTTCCTCCTAGTAGCTGGCAGGGTGCTATGTTTTGGATTAGAATGAGAAGAGCGCTGATAACATGCTGATGTTTTAATTGTTGTAGAGCAGTGCTTACACCAAGCCAAGGACTTTTCAGCTTCTCGCTCTGTCCTGCTAGCGAGCAGGCTAGGGATGCAGCAGGAGCTGGGAGGGGACAGACCCAGGACAGCTGACCCAAACTGGCCAAAGGGGTATTCCATACCATCTGACGTCATGCTGAACAATATATAGGGGTGGCTAGCCGGGGTGGAGGTGGGGGGCCGGCTGCTCGGGGATAGGCTGGGCATCGGTCAACGGGTGGTGAGCAATTGCATTGTGCATCACTTATTTTGTACACATTATTACTATTAATACTATTATTATTATTATTATTGTTATTGTTATTATTTTCCCTGTCTTAATAAACTGTCTTTATCTCAACTCACAGACTTCACTTTCCCGTTTCTCTCCCCCATCCCGGAGAGGGAGAGGGGAGGGTGAGCGAACAGCTGTGTGGTGTTTAGCTGCCAGCCGGGCTAAACCACAACAAGTATTCACTGGGCGCTACTTCCATTATGCTTCTTTCATGCTTAATTGGCTTATTCAGTGCCATATTGGTTGATCTTGTATCTACCAAGTCTTTCGGCATTTTAAGTTCTGCTCTTGGATGTTGGTGTGAGGTGGCGAGACTACATGAAGGTTATTTGGAAAAAGAGAGTCCACACTATTTGGCAGTTCCATGTTTCTCTCAAGCATCCTTTGGTTCTTATATGTTCAGGTATTCAAGAAATGTTCTTTCAGACAGGAATAATCTTTAGCTGGCGTATTGTTAATGGTATTTGGAGATTAAATATTTATTGTATTGATTTCTTCAGGCTGACATAGACACCCATTAAAAATACAACTAAAAAATATCTTCACACTTCCAGTCATCCACCTGCTTAGTCACTTCCGTCAGGAATAACTCAGAAGTACAGAACTGCTTAATGTGCTCCCACATGACTCTTCAAGTTCTTGCAAATGATCTGAAGTGTTCTCTGTTGTCAGCTGGGCAGGTTTCATACAAATCATGGTGAAGAATAACCTTGGAAAATGAAAAGCTGTTACAAACTGTGAGCTGTCTGACCCTTAGATTAAAAGCACGTCCAGTTTATGGGACTTTTGGGACATTAGTTGTATTGTGCAGAGAGGACGTAGTTTTCTGTATAAGGGGTAGGTGATTCAGAACATTTCAGGTCAAAAACAGAATCACAGAATCACAGAATCACAGAACTGTAGGGGTTGGAAGAGACCTCGAAAGATCATCGGGTTCAACCCCCCTGCCAAAGCAGGTTCCTTACAGCAGGTTCCTTAGAGAAGGCTGCCCAGGTAGGCATCCAGACGGGCCTTTAATATCTCCAGAGAAGTAGATTCCACAACCTCCCTGGGCAGCCTGTTCCAGCGCTCCGTCACCCTCACTGTGAAGAAGTTCTTTCTCTTGTTGGCTGCGGAACTTCCTGTGCTCTATCTTGTGGCCATTGCCCCTTGTTCTGTCCCCACAAACCATTGAGAAGAGGTTGGCCAAATCCCTCTGTCTCCCACACTTCAGGTATTTATACAGATTGATAAGATCCTCTCTCAGTCTTCTCCAGGCTGAACAGACCCAGGTCTCGCATCCTTTCCTCACAGGGAAGATGATCCAGGCCTCGTATCATCTTTGTGGCCCTCCGCCGGACTCTTTCCAGGAGATCCCTGTCTTTTTTGTACTGGGGAGCCCAGAACTGGACACAGCACTCCAGGTGAGGCCTGACCAGGGCAGAGCAGAGGGGGAGGATCACCTCCCTTGATCTGCTGACTGCGCTCCTTTTAATGCACGCCAGGATCCCATTGGCCTTCTTGGCCACGAGGGCACACTGCTGGCTCACGGTCAACCTGTCATCCACCAGGACCCCCAGGTCCTTCTCCTCAGAGCTCCTCTCCAGCAGGTCGTCCCCCAGCCTGTACTGATACATCCGGTTGTTCCTTCCCAGGTGCAGGACTCTACACTTGCTCTTATTAAACCTCATTTGGTTTATTCCTGCCCATCTCTCCAGCCGGTCCAGGTCTCGCTGAGTGACGGCACAACCTTCTGGCGTGTCAGCCACTCCTCCCAGCTTCGTGTCATCCGCATACTTGCTGAGGGCAGACACTATTCCCTCATCAAGGTCGTCAATGAAGATGTTGAACAAGACCAGACCCAGCACCGACCCCTGGGGAACGCCGCTAGTCGCAGGTCTCCAGCAGGACTCTGCACCACCGATCACCACCCTCTGAGCTCGGCCAGTCAGCCAGTTCTCAACCAACCTTACTGTCCACTCCTCTATCCCACACTTTCTCAGCTTTGCTATCAGGATATCATGGGAGACAGTACCGAAAGCCTTGCTAAAGTCAAGGTAGATGACATCCACTGATCTGCCCCCGTCTACCCAGCTGGTGATGTCATCATAGAAGGCAATGAGGTTGGTCGAGCACGACTTCCCCTTGGTGAATCCACGCTGACTACTCCTCATAACATTCTTCTCTTCCAATTGCTTGGAGATGGCATCCAGAACGAGCTGTTCCAATACCTTTCCAGGGACAGAGGTGAGACTGACTGGCCTGTAGTTTCCCGGATCCTCCTTCTTGCCCTTCTTGAAGACCAGAGTGACATTGGCTATCCTCCAATCTTCAGGCACCTCTCCTGTTCTCCAGGACCTTTCAAAGATGATAGAGAGCGGTTCGGCGATCACCTCTGCCAGCTCCCTTAGCACATGTGGATGCATCCCATCGGGACCCATGGATTCGTGTGCGTTGAGCCCACTCAGGCACTCCCCAGCTACCCTCGGGCCCTCCATTTCCCAGCCCCTTTCTCCTCCCACCAGGGTTGAGGAGTCCCGGGGAGGGAGTCCCTGAAGCAAAGACTGAAGCAAAGAAAGCATTCAGTATCTCCGCCTTCTCGGCATCTCCCGTTACCAGGAGACCCCCCTCGTTCAGCAAGGGACCCACATTATCCCTAGTCTTCCTTTTTCTGTTTACATACTTAAAAAAAACCCTTCTTGTTATCCTTTATCTCTTTTTCAAGCCTCATCTCTAGGTTGGCTTTAGCCTTCCCCATCATGTCCCTGCAGGCCCTGACCACACTTCTATACTCCTCCCAAGAGGACAGGCCCTTTTTCCACATTTCATAGGCCTTCCTCTTCCTTTTGATCTTGTCGATGAGCTCCTTGCTCATCCATGCAGGTTTCCTGCCCCCCTTCCCCAGTTTCCTACTCTTAGGGATGCACCGATCCTGAGCTTGGAAGAAGTGCTGTTTAAATGCTGCCCAAACAATGCTGGCAAACCTAGTTGGGAGCCAATAAACAACCACTGTTCTATCAAAGACTCTCAGAGTACTTTAGCAACAAGAAGAGAGTATTAGAAGGGCTGGCTGAGGAGCAGAAGAAAATGGTAATAAAAAACTTTGTTTGACTCTCTATAGTTTCAGTGCTCTCTGCCACATCTGTGAATCATGTTGCTAGTTTAGAGGCCATTTTGAGGCAGTATGCCTCAAAGGTGACACCCAAGAGAAGAACTTTTTTTTTTTTAATTGTTTTGCCGCTAATTTTGTGTTTATCATGGCAGTTCTCTTTCATCACTTTATTTTTCTTCTTAAATTTCCTTTTTCTTATTGACTTTTCCTATTTAATTCCTCATTTTATCTGTCCATATCCACAAGATAAAACTAAAGTATCTTTTCTCCTCTTTCATAATCTGTCCAGGTGTTTGGCTCAGCAACATTCATTGACAGCCAGTTTCCTTTTGAAGTTGAACACTAACTTACAAAGTCAGATTGGGAACTAATTTTAATGTTCCTTTACAGAACTTTTTAATTCAAAGCTAAAATGTAAGCAGGCCAGTGCTCTTAGAAGCCAATGCCACAGGCAGAAGGAAGTGTGATCTAAGGTTGCTTTCCAAGAGACTGAACATCAAAGAACCATCACTACCTGTTCCTGGAGCTATGCAGAAGGCTGGATTTCTTGGGCAGATTTATTAGTGTTTAAAAATTTTTCTCTCAGAATAAAGGTTTTCAAATGAGATTAAGTTTTTCAGTATTTTGGGTGCCCATGCACTTTGGTGACCAGTCAAAGGGCAGTCAATGGTAGTAAAGTCTTTTGTTATTGTCTTTAGGTTTCTTTAGTTCAGAAGTTTCTGAATGAAATAGAGGATCGCCCCCACCCTAATTATTACTTCCTGCTCCTCCTCCACAACCTGAGGCTCAGAAGCACTTCCAATAGCTTGTTTTAAAACCTCATTTTTAACAAAACTAAGCTAATGCTCCTTTATCTGTTCCAAATGTCACCTTCATCTGTATGTTTGCTTACGAGTTTTCAATATCTGTATTTAGAAAGACACCCTGTGAATAGAGTGGAATAGATGGAAGGAAATAAAGAAGAGAGATGGATTAGAAGAGCTGGGTGCATGTGTCACCTTGCCCCTGTCTCATTCTTCATGAGCTGCAGCTCGATACTTATTTGAAACTCAATGATGAAGTGAAAGAGAAAAATAAGAAAATATTATCCTTGTATATAAAAATTACAAGCTTAACTATATGGGGAATACATCAGGTTATGAAACTAGGTAGTGATGGCATGTCATTGGGGAGACAGTAAAGTAATTCACAGGTAACTCTTAAATTTTGCCTCTTCCTGTTCTTGGCTTCACATGGATGAAGCAGTCATCAGTGTTCCATCAAGGCTTGTCACGAGTATCAGATACAGCCCAGCTCAAGAACTAATATGCAGTAAAACCAAGGGCTGTGGAAATTTTCCTGTGTCCTGTTGTATTTAAGTTTCTTGCTTGTAATGCAAAAATAGTGTTTAGCAACATTGAAGTCATGATTTTTGTCAGAGGTTCTCTTTGTTGATTTTATTGTTGTTTTTGTTGCTGATGATGTTCCGTATCTGAAATTATAACCACTGCCTTTGAAAAAAAAAATTGTTTTCAAAAGACAGCAAGAAAGAAAGAACCAAATTATCACAGAATCATAGCATCACAGAATGTTTTGGGCAGGAAGGGACCTACCTTAAAGACCATTCAGTTCCAACTCCCCTGCCCACCCCCCTCCCCCCCCCCCCCCCCCACTGTGGGCAGGGATACCTGCCACCAGACCAGTGTCCTATCACTACACACTCTGACTGAGTCCCTCCCAAGCTTTTATTTAGACCCCCTTTAGGTACTGGAAGGCTGCTGTAAGGTCTCCCCAGAGCTTTCTCTTCTCCATACTGAACAACCCCAGCTCCTTCAGCCTGTCTTCACAGGAGAGGTGCTCCAGCTCTCTGATCATCTTTGTGTGGCCCTCCTCAGGACTTGTTCTAATACTTCCATGTCCTCCTTGTGCTGAGGCCCCAGAGCTGAACACAGGGCTTCAGGTGGGGTCTCATGAGAGCAGAGCAAAGGGGGACAATCCCCTCCCTTGCCCTGCTGGCCACACTGCTTTTGATGCAGCCTGGGATACAGCTGGCTTTCTGGGCTGCAAGTGCACATTGTGGCTCCTGTTGAGCTTCTCATCCATCAGCACCCTCAGGTCCTTCTTCTCAGGGCTGCTCTCCATCCCTTCTACTCCCAGCCTTTATTTGTGCTTGGGATTGCCCCGGCCCAGGTGCAGGACCTTGCACTTGGCCCTGTTGAACCTCATGAGATTCACACAGGCCAACCTCTCAAGCCTGTCCAGGTCCCTCTGTTTGGATCCCTTCCCTCAAATGTGCTGACCGCACCACACAACTTGGTGTCATCAGCAGACTTGCTGAGGGTGCACTCAGTCCCTGTGCCCATGTCACCTACAAAGATGTTAAACAAAGATGTTCAAAATAGATGTTAAAATTACTGCATTTAAATTAAGATGTGATTTCAAATACGCAGTTGTTTTTTTTTCTTTTTTCTTTTTTTTTTCTGAAAAATAACACAATAAATGAAGGTAAAATTTAGCTATATGTAACTTTGAATTGCCAGTAGCTTTCATCACCTGAAACAGATTTTTAGTAAATAAATCTGGAAAAGGTCAGCTGATTTGATTCATAAATCCACTTTTAAGAAATGGCTTCTGTTTACGCTTCTAACAGGTGTTCCATGATGACAGTTATGTATTGCCTAGACACTTATTTAGCATGGTCAAGTGAGGTTTTGAGGTAATCCAGACCAAGTTTAACCCTGGGTTTAAAGCTACATTTAAATGATCCTTTCCGGAATGCCCTCACTTGGTGCATGTCTGGGTCTACCATTTCCAATGGAATATTATTTTTTATTTTTATTTTTTAGAAGGATAGGCTTTTTTTTTTTTGACACCTGTTGATTTTACTTGATTTAACTTCTCCATATTTCATCTCTATCTGTGCATCTGATTCAGTGAGCTGTTTATGCATTCACTTAGCTTTAATATATTGGGGTCAAGGTTAGAGTACCAATTAGGATAACAGGCTTAAGGCACATCAGATACTGTAGTCAACCACATATAAAGCAGTCCTACTGTGATTAGGACAGTATCTGTTTCATTTTACTTCCTTCACTCAAATTATTAATATACGTTCATGAGTAGCTCAACTGGATGCAGCCACCAGTGCCAGCATTGCTAGATCAAGCCTCTGCATATGTAGAGATGTAGCTTCTCTCTGTTCTCCATTTATTGACTCATTCTTTTTGCAATATATGGAATTACTCACATTTAATTTCTTCATTAGAACTCCTCCTTTCTTCATTAGAACCTAATGTGTGTTGAACACTAAAGTTTATTGATAGTGCTATTTTGGTTGGCAGTATAATTTATTTAATGAAATAAAAACCTTGCATAAAAATACCAATAAACTAGAACAAGCTACATTAGGATAAAAATTTTATTGTATGCTGGGAAGCAGGTGTCACTTAAAATAAACCAGCACACCCAAAGCAATAAAATTCTCCACTTCAAACAAATCCTAGATGAATGATAATACTTTGCTTCTGAAAGCTTTCAATGAAATTAAAACAATATTTTGATCTACACAGCTGAAGTAGGAAAGCTTGCTTTACAATGACCTCTTCCCATTCACGGAGGAGACATTTCTCTCTGTTGTAAGAAGAAGCTTGGAAATTTTAAACCTCTGGTAACAGTGTGCAATACCTGTTCAGAAAAACTTCTTTCTTTCTTGCTAAACCTTAATACATCCCCAAGAAAACAATGTCAAGAAAAATGAGAAAAGAGACAATACTAGACTAGATGTCAGTGTACAAGAGAAGAATTTTAAATGTTAATATCTTTTTTGATATTTAGACCATTTGGATGATTTGTTTTCCAAGAAGAATGTAATATATCAATGTAGTATGATCCATAAATAAAATACTAACTTTTATCTAGTACCTGCAGTCTCAAAAGACAAATAATCATCAAAGTCAAAAGATATCAAGGATAGTTACTTTTTACAATGGTACTCCAATTAAAGTTGATTTTTATATCTTTCTTTCCTACAGAAAAGACATTACAAGTTTCACTCATAATCTATGTGTGGAAAATGCATTCTTTTTCTCCTGATGTAAAAATTTTCCACTGTTTGGCATCCTACAAAGTAGTCTTATTGAAGTGATGAATTAGATTTTATTACTTACTGAACAACAATTGGACTTTCGCTCATCATTTGTAATGAAGCAAATCTTGTTAACTGTGGGTCTGCAAGCAAATCGATGCAAGTAATTTTATTCTAAGGAAGTATTCTTATAAATTGGATAGAGGAAACTGAAAAATGTTGTTGGCTGATAAAATGTAAAGGGTTGGAAGGGGCATACCGTTTTTCAAATGTGGGACATGAAACTAGTACTTTTTGCTAGCACTAAACCAAAACCAGTGGGTTTTATATTAGAAAATACAAACCAGTAGTTATTTGTATAAGAATAGAGGATGAAATTTTCCATTTAATTGTAGGAACCTGCGTGGAGACAGGAGACTTCCCTAAATATTGTTATTAGATAATAGCTCATTTCACATCTCAATTAACACCTCAGTATCAAGCATTCTCAAGATCAGTTGCTTGTTATTAATATTTTAGATAAGGTGAACAAAGTCCCAACACAAATAATGCCAGTGATGCAACATTGTCCTTGGAGACATTTTAGGCCATGAAAAGAATAAATGAAAACCCATAAAGTGGTTGTAGTTGTCAAGTTTAATTGCCTGTATGGTCTTATACCTTCCCCAGTTTTGATGGACACAGGCCCTAAGTCTGGACCCCAGACTGGGGTCTTTGGACAGCATTGCTCAAGTAGTATTACAGATGTCGTCTACATGTCCCGGTCCTCTTGCACCATAAACTACTAGTAGACATCACTTTTTTTTTTCTTTTTTTTTTCAATATATATTTTTTTAACATTCTTCATCTTTCAGACCTGAAGCTTTCATTAGTTTGGTTTTCGCTATGTTCGTAATCTCCACTTTGTGTCTTGTCTCTTGCGTGCAGCTAAACAACTTCTATCTGTCAGAAAACTACAGGATTTGATGGAAATAATGTTAATGTTTACCTTACTGAATGAGGCATCTTGATAGTAGCTGTGTGTGTGGTGCAACAGCCACTATAGATTTAATGACAGACTATGTTAATTGTGTTTATCAAAGGGAGCATAAAAAGGCATAAATCATTATAAAAAGGAAATTTTCAGAGTAAGCAGCAGTGTGGAGGAGCCCAGGCACTTTTTCTTTTCAAGCTTTAACTTTTTTTTTTTTTTTTTACATTCTGTTTGAACACTTCTCTTTTTGTCATGTCTGGAAGCATCTAGTTCCTCAAACTGGGAATGGGTCTGAGAGCTGTTATAGCATTGTTTCTCACGTCTGGCTTTTAGCTGTTTATTTATTGGGTTATTGATGGATTTGATTGATTTTTTATACACCAGGTTTTGACTCTTTACCTGCCCAGAGCTCATCAGCTAAAGCTTAAGTCAAAAAAGGCTGCACTGCTCAGAAAAACATTTGATGTTATATCTTGGCATGGATGATGGTTAAATATGTCATCTAAACCTTTATGGTATGTGACTCTCTGAGAACTTCTCAGAAGGATAGAATGGTGGGTGACATGCCCCCTGAAAAACAAAATGTAGTTACTATTTGAGCACCACCATGAAGGAAAAGTTTGACAGGGATCAGGGCACGAAACTAAGGAGTCTGTTTATTTTTATTTTCCTAAAATTGTTCTCAACCTGCTTTGTAACCTGAAACTTTTTTTTTTTTCCGCTTCCAGTGTTTTTATTTTCTCACATATTTGGAATGTGAATTTGAAAGAACTTAGAAGAACTTGGAAGAACTTTGGAAAGTTCTCTGAAGAAGTCCTTCCTGTTATTTTGTGCAGTGGCTCACATAAAAGGGTCTGTGCAGTGCTGTATTATAGCAAGCTCTGTTGAATGTCCCCTTCACTGGGAATCTCTAGATTTCAGTTCTGTCTCAGGCTGAGGTTCCCCACATGCACTTTTTGAAGCTGCCTGGATAAAAGATGTCTGAGGATACACACCTGTTTGACATCAGTGAGAAATACAGGATGTGTCCCTCTCCTCATCCTTACCTTTACTTAAACACCCCAGCACTTCATGATGTATTAATTTCTTCTTCTCTTAGGTTTCCATGTCTTATTTACAGCAGAGCAGAAGGCACTGGTACATTGGCACTGAGCTGACAGCTGGTATCCAGCCCCAAATGCCAGGGTAATTGTTTTATGATAGTGGCTGGTGTCTGTGACTCTGTTGAGGGGTCTTGGAGATTTCCCTTCACTGCTGCATTGAACTTCCCAGCTCAAAGTAAAACATCTGCTTTTGAAGGTGTCCTTTGCCTTTTCTTTAAACCACTTTGAAGTTAATCTGATTTCATGGGCTTTTGCATTGGGCTCGTAATAGAACAAAAAAATCCTACTAGTCAAAATAGAAGATTTTCTTAAAAAAGAATTTTTGTGAAGCAAAATTTGACATTGTCACACAGTCCAGACAATGTTATAGGAGGTGGAGTAAGACACATGAAAGGCTGGTTGTATCTGTATATTAATTGCTTAATTATGTCAGGCTGCTAAAAACAACTCTTAGCAGTAGTAGTAGCAGTCTTGTTGGTACAGTAATAAAATATGCTCTGCTTGTGCATCTACACTTTCATTCAATGGGATGACAAAAAGAAGAAACAGTAATTACAATATGGAGAGAATTTGTCTGTAACATATATTTCCATGTTGTTTCTGGTGTCAGAAACTAACAAGAGTCCTACCTTCTTTCTTCAGTCTCCCTCCACCCACCTCAGTATCCACGTGTGCTGGAATTGGTTGGCTGCACTATAGATACAAAGAGGAAATAGTGGTCATTTAGGTGTATACTGGGTTGCAAACAGCTCTGCAGGAGTAAATTATCACCACTGGGAAGCTTGGCACATTCAGCTTAGTGTCCTCCTTGTTCCTAGTGTGGCAGCAGACTTTGCTGGAGGGTGGTCCACCACAGGGAACGAGTGACCCTGAGGACATCTACTTCAGCCCTTATCCCCTCAGGGTGCCAGAGCTCATGGAACTTTTCAGTATAGCTGAAAAATACAAGTCTAACCTACTCACCTGGACTCCTTTGATAGCCAGCTGGAGATACAGAAGGTGATTCATCTCCTTCTTTTTGGAGAGCTTTTAAAAAAAAAAATCACTATAAGGTAATTTTTGGCAGTTAGGTTTAACTACTTACGTTCATTTTAGATAAGTTTTGGCAAGTTAATGGTTATAGTCTTTACTTAGAAGGGAACAAACACATTGGCCATGTAGAAAGTATTATCATCATCTCCATTTTATAGATGGGAAGGTGAGGCAAAGTGGCTGCTCCTTGCTTACTTTGTGTCCTGTAGTCAATTTATGGTACACTAATAGGTACCCCATGCACTTCAGTACATTAACCATTAAATAAGCTATTAAGTTGCCTGGGCATTTACATTTTTATAATAGTTGGCATAACATGGCTGATTGTGGGTTGTTTTTAACACATTTATAACTTCTGTTATCAAATTCATAGTTCAGCTTTCAGTTCCTAATAAAAGCAGCATCTAATATTTGGCAAATGATCTCCAGATTGCTGTTATTTTTCCTTCTGATGCTTAAATATTTTTGAAAGATTGATAAGTAATTTTGAAAACGGTCAAACTGCATCTGACTTCAGCATTTGGACATAATGATTTGACTGCAGTGGATATCATGTTTATGTCAGAATGATGCATGAGTCACACTACTCTGCCATGTTAAAGGAACACTTGTTATTTTTAGAATTTGGCTTATAAACCAGACACATTTCCATTTTGCTGCCCAAGGGTGAAAGAGTAGCTGTCATTTTACTGACAGCACATATTGCACCATATGTCCGTCCCTGAACTCCTGCAAAGTTGGGTTAAAAATGCAAATGCAAAGTGAAACTTCCCCTCTCTCTCTCCACTGCTTTTGTCTTTTCAAGTGTGAGACCTCTAGGGAATTGTTCTCATGGTAAATCTGGTAATCCGCCCCAAACAGAGACCCAAAATTCAGTCTACGAACGGGGCTGATGTGTTTAGAGTAGTTATAACAGGGACCAGGCTTTTCAGGGATTTGTTCTGTTGACCCACAAGACCACAATATTATTGGGAACTGAAATTCTAAGATTACCTAACTCCTTATCATCACTGCTGACAAGTTTAAAGATTTGTTGGAAATGGTGTCTACTGTGTATAGTTTTGTGTCCATAAAGTCCCTCAGTTTTAGCTTCTATGTCAAAAGGATAAAATGTGTTTTTGTACGACAGCTCCCAGTGGTTTTGCTGTTGTTGTTGCATCATTGAGGAAGATTTTATAAGTAAATTATCCAGTGATCTTAAAGAAGGGAGTTTTCAGTATTTGAAAAGGAATTAGGACGCAAAAAGTGTTGTGTTGTACTTTGTAAAGCACAAAACATTTCTTTTGTTTCCTGTTTTTATGCTATTTGACTACCTTCAGTTATTTTTTCTGTTTTTTATATTCCTCTTTAGTCATTGTTTATCTAAGCTGGACATCCCAGGCTGAATTAATTCTTGATGTATCTCTGCTGTTTTCCCCCAAATTGCAGCAGGAATGACATTACACTGCATGCAAACTTCCTTTTTTTTTTTTTTTTTTTAAATGTAATGAAGAATTCATTGTGACTAAAATATAGCATTAAGAAAAACTTAGCTCCCAGGAAAATTCCTCATAGAAAATGGGACTTGCTGGAACAGCTGGAATAACCCAAACCTAATTCCATACACCTGCATTAAAATTCCAAAAGTTGCATGGGGAACAAGTGGGAGATGAGGCATGAAAGAAGTTTCATATAAAAATTTCATAATTATGACTAAGGCTTTTTGAAAAGAAGCAGATATAAATTTAGAAAAGTAAGAAATGGTTGGTAATAGAAGAGAATAAGAAGGAGCTGGCTATGATAAAGACCTTGTTTCTCTTCCTTACTTGTTGCAGTGCAGAATGTCTAATTTTAAAACTGTATGCTGTATGCTTAATTCTAAAACCTCTTTTTAAAAATAGGAGGTTTTTGGAGTTATATATAATTATGTTTTTGGATAAACAGAGGCCTCAGTGCTTCCTCTGAAGGAGTCTCTATATTTGGTGTAAGAGAGTGTTGTGGTTTAGCCCGGCTGGCAGCCAAACACCACACAGCCGTTCGCTCACCCTCCCCCCTCCCTCTCCGGGATGGGGGAGAGAAACGGGAAAGTGAAGCCTGTGAGTTGAGATAAGGACAGTTTAATAAATAATAATAAAATAATAAAATAAATAAATAAAATAAAATAATAAATAAAAATATATAAATAAAATAAATAAAATAAAAAATAAAATAATATAAAAATAAATAAATAAATAAATAAAATAAAATAATAATAGTAGTAATAATGTGTACAAAGTGATGCACAATGCAATTGCTCACCACCCGCTGACCGATGCCCAGCCTATCCCCGAGCAGCCGGCCCCCCCACCCCGGCTAGCCACCCCTATATATTGTTCAGCATGGCGTCAGATGGTATGGAATACCCCTTTGGCCAGTTTGGGTCAGCTGTCCTGGGTCTGTCCCCTCCCAGCTCCTGCTGCACCCCCAGCCTGCTCGCTAGCAGGACAGAGCGAGAAGCTGAAAAGTCCTTGGCTTGGTGTAAGCATTGCTCTACAACAATTAAAACATCAGCATGTTATCAGCGCTCTTCTCATCCTAATCCAAAACATAGCACCCTGCCAGCTACTAGGAGGAAAATTAACTCTGTCCTACCTGAAACCAGGACAGAGAGGAACAGAAAAGTGAATCTGGGCACATGCAAGCCTGCTGTGCCTGATGCGCAAATTACTGGTCTGAGGCCGATTATGTTCTCAGAGCCCAGATTCCCCAGATGTATCACATATGTTTAGGTTAAGGAATAGGTTGTCAGGCAGGTCTTTTATCAATTCAGTTCTGGCTTGGGGATTTTATACTGTTTTTAAGCTGTATGACACAGATTGAGTTAGCCACATGGTTTCCAATAAAGGTCAGTTTTAATACTAATTAAACAGTGTTTCTTGTCAGATATGACACATTTGAAAATATAACTATCCCTTAATATTAATATTGTTCTCTAAATTGAAATCTGTCACCTTTTCTTTGTCAAATAGAGATAATTTCTAGCCACTGTCTTTGGCCAGCAGTTGCTTTAAACCATCTTCATATACTTAGAAACATGTTCTTAGTGATTTATCTGCAATTTTCTTCTACATCATGCCACCACTGACAGTTTGTGTTTGTTTTTTGTTTTTTGTTTTTTTGTTTTTTTTTTAATCTACAGTAGACTTTTGGAATGGAAAATGAAACATAGCTATGACTTTTATTCAGCTACTGGAGAGTATTTGATTCTACATAACCGCAGGCATGGACAGTTTGGCAGGGTTTGAGTCCTGGCTCTGTCAGAGTATAACTGTGCTGAATATGTTTTTATTCATCATAGATCATGGGACTTATTATGTCAGGAAAGAGGCTCTGGCATCATAGAGCAGACTCTTCATAATGCTGAATATCTTTCATGTTCACATATATATTTCCCATTAAACTGTGTCACCTTAAACTCTTTAAATAGTCTTGCTGATGAATATTGCTTCAGGAGTGCTCACTAGAAAAGAGGCAGTAGATCAGAGAAGTGGCAACTCACAGTATGGAGTTAGTGGTGCACTGATGATGCTCCCTTCCATGCAGCCACGTGAGCTGGAATAAAACCCCATCTTTCTTCCTCTAACGGCCTGTTTCTGACTCTTAGGAGAACAAAGCTTGAAAATATAAAAATGCACTTCACAACTTATGAAACAGAAAGTAAATGATTCTCAAGTGTATTATTTAACATATCATAAATGGTAGTATCTTTTAACACTTGGGATTGACAATATTGCCATATAATACTACCATAGTGAGATAACATCCTGTGCTTAAAAATTTTATGAATCACATCAAATATAATTATTTTTGTTTAAGAAATGTCTCTTTCTATTACCAAGTTAATAACTCGCTATGAAAGCTTTATTGGGTTCAATTATGGGAATACTCTGAGCAAACCAAACAATGTTTTCTTCCTTTCAGGCACTGAAGCGGATGTTGTATCAGACTGACATGCACTTGGATGGTGAGGTAAAGCTTTGAATGTGAATCTCTTAGCCCACTAAGAAGCTTCGTGTATTTAATTTTTACACTTCAGATAAATTAAAAAAAAATCTAAATTTTTCATCTAAACATCCATTCCATTGGCATAACTATTATAATCTGTCATGCAAAGTGAAATTTTATGAGCACTGTTTTGCATTTGTGTGCATGTTAATAGAAATTAGAGGAACAAGTATTTATTACTTTAATAGCATTTGTATGGAATTAAGAAGTTGTTTTCAATCATTCTTTGTAAGTTTGCAGTTTGTTTGTTTGTTTGTTTATTTATTCCTGATTCCAAATATGTTTTTCCTCTTACAAGCCATAAGTAATATCAGCAGAATTCCTCCGGCATAAAAAACGATAGGAAAATTATTTGGAACAAGGGAAAATCAGTGTTTTTAACTTTCTGTTTATGGACACTTAATAGACCAAAAAGAGGCCAAACTGAGTGCATTTGCTATGAATTGGTACACAGCCTCAGTCTTAGCAAAGTGTATTGGGTGCCTTTGGAGATCTGGGGAGAAAGCTAGTGCCAGTATGATTCTCTTGTTAGAAAAATCCAACCCACACAGAAAAAAAGAATAGTTTAGTCATCAGCCAAAAATAATGAAGCAGGCAAAGACTGAGACAATGGAATAAAGAAAACCCAAGAACTCCCACAGAAGAGGGTGAAAAGGTACAACAGGCGATCCCACTGCCTCCTTCACTCAGAGCTTGGCTGGGTCCGGACACTGACCCATCCTTCTTTCGGAAATGACACAGTGTATCCCGGAGCACTGCAGAAATGCTCCAAGTCCCGCTTCCTTCCGTCGTCTGAGGCTGGCACAGGCAGGGGAAAAGGGATTAAATTGTGCTGGCAGTCCACTGGCACCACCACACACAGAGCCTCAGTTAAGTCAGTTTGTGGCTCTGGTCTGCACTGATAGGATCTCCCTCACAGCAGCAAAGACATTGCATTTCCTTCATTTCCTGCACTGGCCTCAGCACAACCACAAACAACAGCTCAGGCCACCCCTGTGGAGATTCTGTAATGGGATCTGATCTGTGTTCTTAGTAGAGTGGCTTTTTCTTAATTACAGAAGTAAACTAAAGAGAAGACACTTGTTTCATTCTAAATATACATGTTAAAAACAAAAAACAAAAAAAAACTTAATAGAAAATATTAACATTCAATGATATATGGTAGAAAAAGCCAGAACAATGAGAGAAAGAGACAGGTACAACATATCAGGCAGCTGCTTTTTTTTTTTTTTTCTTTTACTCAGTTTATAGATGACCGATTATATAAGGCACAGAATGGCTCTAAAGAATTTTAAAGGAAGAAAAAGGGTTTCAGTGGCCAGCAGGATTTTACTTAAGAGACTTCTTGATCATCCTTGAGGGACAATTAGGAACACCTGGCCTCAAACTTACCATTTCTTGAGATCAGGTGCTGCTGGGCCACATTGCCTTACCTGTGAAGCAATATGTCACAAGACTTTTGTGAAACCTCATCATAATGAAAGGAGTGTGTCGGCATACAGGAGAGAGGTGATATAATGACAAGAGAGTTTTATGAATAAGAATTTTGAACTGACGCACGTTGCTATAAAAAGATTAGACAAGTGAATATATTTTTAAGCTTACAGTGCAGTGTTATTAAGATTTTTTAAGCTTTTCTAATCCATCATTCACCTTGAACTCCAGCTGTGCTCCGTATCCTGTTATTTGACACATGACTTCATCATTAGTTATTATTGACACCTATTTGTGGCTGAGTAAGACTGGTTGTATAACTAAAGGCTCTTAAACTAAATATTTATTCATTGTACTTTCAACAGATGAATAAAGAAATTAAATATTAGTTCCATTTTCTTCCATATAATTGGGGCTTGCATTAATTAATCCTTGCAATTTGCATATCATTTATCATTAGGTTATTGCCACTTCTAAGTAGAAAAACAGCAAGAACAGCTGCAGTGATGTTCCCTGTTTTAGGTAGAAGTGAGCATGTTAACAGGAAAAAATTAGGACTTATCTAAGTCCTAGTAAAAATTAAGATTTATCTAATGTAGACTTGGGGACACCAAAATACAGAAACCTCATTGAACTGGATAATTATGCAAAAACTCACAGATCATATTTAATGATTTTTTTCTCACCTTCAGATCCTACAGTCTATAGGTAGGAGATGAAGCAGTCTTGTGATCTTTTCTGTAGGCCTTCTGAAGCCATACATCTTTGATACCAGACACCCTGGTGAGTTGGAGAAAAAACCTCAGATTGCTCTTCATACAATAATTATTATATAGTGATTTAAATACAGGAGAGCAACTGAAGAAGAGCAATTGTAGAAGCCATTTCAAAATGACTGAGTGATCGCAGCATAAACCTCAAGTTTAAAAGATGGTGAAAAAGACACATGAAATAGAGACACTTGTGTTAAGTCCAGTCACCTCATTACTTCTGGGTAATTCTAGAAAACCGTTTCCCACCTAACTGTAGATGCACCCTGTGTGGATTTTTGTGGCCTCAAATTTTATTATCTTCATAAAACTTGCTGCTGAGAATTTCAACTTATGGCTAAGACTTCAGTCAAATATTTTTGCATCTACTGTCATAAAATATGCTATTCATCTGATGATATGTACTCATAGGCTCATATGGACGATCATGAACTGTGTTTCTCCCTGGGATATCCTTAAATATTTCTGTTTTCTAGTTTGTTCTGTTATCTTGGTTGGGAAGCTCAAGAATATGGAAATACACATGTCCAATTCATTTTAACAATAAACATTTCAAGAGCCAGGAGACCCAGAGAAGGAACAATGTGATAGACATATCAGTTATTTTGTGAATCTTGGGACATCCAAGTAATTTTTCCAAAGCACCATAAATAATGCAGTCTAAAGCAACAGACCTATTTTCTATCACAGAATTAAAAAGACTGACAAATTCACAGCATGAACACAGTGGCTTATTCTGTTCTTCTGTAGTTCCATTGCATAGCAATATGTTGTTTCCACCATTTTATAGAAAAGGCAAAATATTCATATTTTACTCCTCCACAGGGAGCATAATCTAGGAGAACAAACTTCCATCTTTTTTTTTGACTTATGTTTTAATATATTCTCTTTATGATATCACCAGAAGTTTATAGGGCTTCATGCAAATTTTCTGAGTGAATGAATTTTAATCCTATGTTGAACAAGCACAGGTTTCTATATAATGTTTTGCCCATTTATGAACAGGATTAACTCCATCAAGTTGCTGTCTTAAATGCTATACTAAAGTAGGGGGATTATGGAAGTTACAGTTTCTGGAGGAAAATGGAATTGTAATGTGTTAGCAGAATAGGATGAAAAAAAAATATTTTATTTTTATGAGGCTAGAGGAAGAAACTGTCAGTAGCATAGTGCTACGGTGGCTTCTAAGAAAGCCAGAGCAGAACAATCCAAAGAAAAATTCATATTTTCTTTCAAAACAGAGAAAAACTGTAAGAGAAAATGTGAGAAAAGAATGAGATTTTCTCCCACACAAGAGATGAGCAGGCAAAGGTTTCCAACAGAACAATATAGACAAGGGAACCTCTAGGAAACAGGGATCAGGTGAGGAGCTGTGCTCTGTGGAACATTGCAGCTAGTTTTAATAAAGTTCCACAGAAACTGGAACTAACAGGATCATCTCCTGGGCTCTCCTTTAACTTGGGTGTGCTGGACTAATTTCATTATCAATGAGGAATTTAATACTAGGGTGGTTCTGCTGAATGTTAACAAGTGAAATACTTCTGAAAACTTATAGCATCCTCTTACTTTCTGTTCCTGAATGTTATGGAAGAAAGAGATAGAGAACTTAAAGGAGGCAAATAACTTAATACGTAACTGTGATTTCCACCAGCAGTTTCCACCAGCATAGGCTGTTTTTTCCTGCCAGATGAAATTGAGATATACCAAAATTTCCTTTACTATACAGCAGTAAACTTAAGATCCTTAAAAACATCTCCCATAAATATGAGCTGTTGACTCCCATCCACTCAGAATCCCCTGGAGCTCTGTTGTCAGGGTAGTGATGTATTAGGTGAGAAGCAGAGATTCAAAGTCTTTCTCTTTCTTTTCTTATTATTCAGAGAAGAGACCCAAACATTCCCCAAATCTAACATATGCAGTTTGGTTTTGACTTTTTGTTCCTGTCTGAGGAAAAAACAAGCTTATCTCCTAATCAGTGCAAAACTTTTATAGCCTTCTCCCTTGGTTACTAATGTTTTGGGTATTGTGGAAGAGCATAAATAGTGTCTCTGATAAACAGCTCATCCGTCTTTCTGATACAACTATGAGCATGACTGCATCACTGGACAGCAAATGTTAAAAGGTAAGGATAGGGAGCAAAAGCAATTATGAGGATTAAAAAATAATAATAATAATAAAATAATGAACAGTAGGGAAAAGCAGATTTTTTTATTAGGTTATCAGAGTTGGAAGAAGAACAGGCAAGCTTTAAAGACAAAATTTTCTTCATACTTCAGCAAGAAGCAACAGATTTCAAAGCAAGCACAGTCTGAGAGCAATAGCTCTGAGCTTAACTTTGTCATGACAGTCCTTGACAATTAGAAAGAAACAGTTTCCTGATACTTTTGGAATTGTATTCCAACTAACTTGGAATTATACTCCATGCTAACATGGTGTTAGCAAATACATGTGTGATGAGTTTATTACTTCCCATGAGATACAGAGAGGGCAGAATTACAGTGTGCAAAATTATCTTTTGCTAGAAAAGCTGTACCTTTATATCTATAACTTTTAGTAACCAGTCAAATTACATTTCTGTTCCCAAGATTTTTTGGAGAGCATGAGGGGAGCTATTTTGTAGGTCACCCTCAGGGTTCAAGACTGGGACTTTACAGAAAGAAAAATGTTTTTCTGCTGGTAACAGGCTACTTTTGTCCTCAAGTGATACTTCCTTGACATTGCACAGTAAGTATTTGGTCTGCTACCGAAATGTTTATTCTAGGGAGTGCAATAATAATGCAATAATCAAGAGCTGTTATTCTACAAGAACTGTGAAGGCTGTATATATCTGCCCTTGCAAAACTGGTGTGTGATCTTAAATAACTCAAGGGGATCAGGAGTCTTCTGTGAGAAGGACCACAGTTTTGATGTGGTAGCAGTTTGACCTATCATTTTTTCCAGTAGTTCTGCCCTCCTGATGAATTCTTCTATTTATTTATTTATCTATTTTTATTTATTTTTATTTTTTCCCCAGTCACACACAGCAGCACTTTTCTTTTTTGTGTTTTCCTGGAGGGCTCCTCTCCTTGAAATAGCCAGAATCATATGAACATGCACAATGGTTTTTGAAAAGTTAAGTGTGTTTCTTTCTCATCTTTATTTTCCCCTCCTTTGAATTAGATATATATTATTTGCTGCTTTGATTCAGATAGCAATTTCTGAAGGAGGAATTTTCATTGTGTCAATAGGTTCTTGTTGCCTAGGAACACTTTTCAATTTGCCACTGTGTAGGTATTTAGGTCACCAGTGAATTAATCCTTTTAAAATTATAGCTATGTAGTCAATCACCAATTCTGAACTATCCCATTGAGAATTGGCAGTACAGTACTTAGTTGCTCATGGACTGAAAATTTAAATTGAATGTTCTACTTGCAGAGAAATTCTATGAAAGAGGAAATAAAATGGTGTTGGTTCATACGAAAATGGCTGCAGTCTGGAATAATAAACTCTGAGGTCTTCTAACCTTGACTGAATTTACCAGTGTCACCTAAAGGACAGATCCCGTTCCCTTTAAGATTTCAGCAAAACTCAATTTCAGAAAAGCAGGGTACAGTCTCACCACTGGAAGGGAAATTTAGTCTTCTTTCTTTGAATCCCTCTTCCTCCAGTTTAACATGAGCTAGCAATGTGCCCTTGCCACAAAGAAGACTAATGGTATACTGGGCTGCATCAAATCAAGCATTCCCAGTAGGCTGGGGTATGCGAGCCTTCCTCTCTGGCACTGGTGAGGTCATACCTGGGGTACTGTGTTCAGACTGGGGCTCTCTGGTACAAGAGAGACCTGAACTTACTAGAAAAATTCCAAGAAAGGGCCACAATGATAGACACATCTAATAAATTTAGGAAATTTAATATTTTCCACAGATTGATACATTATTTTTTAACATATTACTGGGAAACACATTCCATAATTGAGACACATTTTCCCACCACACTGATAACTGAACCTACTTTTTCCTAGAATACTGTAAAGGAAGAGAAATAAAGTTGGATAAAAGATCTTTCAGAACACACCAAATGTCACCTGTTTTCCCCTCCAAGGAACAGGGTGTGGGGAAATTTTTCCTGTTGCCCTCAATATCTCATCAGTAGACCTCAGATCACACCAAGTATGCCTAGTATTGAACACTATATTCCAGGCATGATTGTGATAAAATATGCAGAAGGGGATATTAACTGCCTTGCTCAGTAGTGCATCTCTGTACATGCTTGCTCATATTGGCCAAGGGATTTGAATTATCCACAGATTAGGTCAGAATGATCAAGAGAATAACAAAATGAGTGTAATAGACACAGAATACTGTTCATTCCATTTGCACTAAACTATTCTGTCCTCTTACTGTTGAAGAAATAACATGAAACTGAATTTAGGAAAAGTTATGGACTGAATTATCAGCTAGTGTTTTCCTCATCGATACCTTGATTACATCGTCAGGGATCTTTCCCAATTTTACTAGTACCATAGCATCTATGTGTGTGTCAGTAAGTGGAGAGATCCAAAAGACAGCATAGGTAAAGGGTTAAAAATGAGTTGAAACTGATATTCAGAAGCACATGTGGCTCACACTCCAGAAAGACTTATTTTGGATAAATTGAAATCTGTGGCATTTGTTAATGTACATTCAAGTCACTGGACCATTTCTGAAGTATTTTACCTGAAGTTTTCATATGGAAACATCATTACAGTTTTAATTCATTTTAATGAACTTAAATTTTGTTACATTTTTAAGTACATTTTTTTTAGGTGGGTTGTGTTATTTTATGTTTTGTCAGTTACGTTATGTCATGTCTTGTCATGTCATGTAATGGTATATATGTAATTTTTGCTGAAAGTGAAAACCAACCTAGTTAGTTGGTATGTCAGACCCTCAATCTAAAAAAGATATACAACAGGTAAAAGGCACAGAAAGGTGGTACAATGGGAACTAACGCAAAGGCTCATTAGATTGCTTAAATAATCAAATCTTCAGGACACAAAAAAATTAGTAATCTATACTTAAAGGCATCCTGGTAAAAGAAGATGTGACTGAAGGAGGAAAAAAGAATGTGATATAATAAACAACAGAAAAAAAATCTTTTGAAAAAACTCTTTATTTTGGTAATTGATGAACCGATGCCTGAGTTCTAGGTGGAAAAAATGTTTTTTATTTGAAGTAGGGTTTTCTGACCATTTTTTCCCTTAAGACCTCTTCCAAGACCTACAAGAAATACCTCTTCACTTTTTTCATTTTTATATCTGAAGTTATAATACTCTGAAGGATAAAATTCTACTGATCTCTTTTGCTCATGTCAGTTGGACAGAATCTCCTGTTGTGTCAAGACGGTTAAGTGGAGACTGAGGGAGGTATTGCCTCTCCAATGAGATGAGAACCCCCTCAGTGTCTGTTTCTGCCCTTCAGATGTTCCACAGTCCTTTGCAGGACATTCAGGGTTTTTGTCAAGTTCTATCTAAATGCAGCAACAGTAATTAGATGCTGAGTTTTTAAATTTTATTCTTCATTTCCTTAAAAGACAAACAGTAACAAAATGGTATCTCGGAGTGCTTTGTGAATTGCACTCCAGAGGCACCGGCACTCCAGAGCTTGACAAGTAATTTTTGCAGATTGTATGTCATTTGTTAGGCTGTTTGGAAAAGTTTGGCATGAGAAGTATTAAGTGAACAGAGCTTACTTATTTTTTGCCAAAATAAAAGTGCAAACACTGAAACGAGCTAGCCTAGTTAGGTGTAGTAGAGCAGAGAGGATTTATTTATAAACACAATTTTCTCTTGCATTTGTTTAGCGTTATTCTGAATTGTGCTGAAGACACATAAGAGTGCTACATGTTCAAAGGCCTTCAGCACTTTTGTGTCAATGCAGACACTATGGGGGAAGATTTCCATAGCAACAAAATTATAGAAAGGAAAATATGAAAAGTCATTGTTGGATAAGTATATCAGGATATACATATATAGAGGGTGGCAGTGGCATGGAATCCATGGGTTGTTATAAAGCAAGCAACTGAGTACTGATTGCTCATTTTTTCAAAGAGAACAAAATCACCAACCACTCCCCCATTGTCCATTAGACCAGATTTGCATAAAAGATCCAGATGATCATCCCACTCTGCCAGAGATTCTTAATTCTGTAAAAATAAAGATTTTAGTTACTTCTTATTTTTTTTGAAGGACAATATATCTTTATAGTACTGTAGGCTTTCCATGTGATTGGCCTGTGATGTAAGGTGATATAAGGTGCTTAATTGTCAAAGACCTCAGAGAAAGCATATATTGTACTCGTCTTCCAATCATCAGGCACTCATTCAAGTGTTGTGTTGACAGATGTGTTCATTGTTTATAAATCAACATACATTATAAATCAGCATATATTATAAATCAAACAAACAATTTTAGATACAAGATAGTTCATACATTTTTCTATATCTTGCATATATAGTGGCTGTAGAGATTATTATTGGGTAAGGTCCACAGTCAAGACAGCATGAGGATAGGTCTCATGGTAGCAAGAAGAATGAAAGCCAAGACATGCCTGGCTGTATTTCCACTTTCTAACATTTGCAGTTTTCACTGGTATTTAAGTTCTAATGTGCAAAACTGATGACCATCCATGCTTATTTGTTAATGGAATGATGCTAGATATGAGACTATACCCTGGGTGAAATGTTGAGTCAGGGCCATCATGGGATGATTATGAACAATCTTTGGTTTTGCAACAAAACAGGAGTCCTGTTCATATTTCCTACTTTGTACTGTGTTTTTAGCTTGGTTTCCTAAGAAAATGTTCTTCAAACATTAGATAAAGTTTCTCTGAAAATCTCTTTAAGCTTCTAACAGCTACAGTCAGCAATACAGAAATTTCTATGGGTTGAGGAATAATTCTGTAAATACATTGCCACCAATTACAACCAGATCTTGCACCCTCACCTTCAGGAACAGTGATTGCTGACTCAAGCTTACATAAAGAGAGGTGAGACATACACACTATAGGCGGCTGGTTTCCTGGGGAAAATGGGAAATAAGAATAGTGGGAGGAAGAACAAACGGCCACAAGGGAAGGAGGGCCTGGAAACACAACAGGTGCCTCTGACACTTACAGAGGAAGAAATGGGGAGTATGGCTAACTTGTGGCTTGCAACAGAGAAAAGCATCCTACAGACGTCCTGGCAGATTAGTTGGAGTGAAAAAGTGCTGTAGAGAACCCCAGAAATAGATGATCAGACATAAGTCCTTAGGAGCTATGGGAAAATGTGAGAACATCCTGGAGCATACAGTGATCTGTGAGCGTAGGAGCAAGGAAGATGCTGCCTGTGAGAGAACTAGAAAAAAAACAAGTGAAGAAACGTTGCTGCTGTGCACGAGAACTGTTTATATTTATACGTTCCACTTGCTATGAAAGCATTACTTGGAATATATCAACTGTGATTCTCTTAACTAGTTGCCTACATCAAAGTGACTTTTGCAGAAGCAAAAATACTACTCACTTTGACTCTAAATCTGTATCTGATGTAGATGATCTGCAAAAGACATGAGCTAGGCATGTCTACAACAGTCTTTGTTAAAGTTTTCCTGTGTTTTGTAAGATACTAAACCACTTGAGAAAGGTTCTGAACATTAGTTTCCCTACCCTCATCTTCTAATCTGCCTCTTCCCTCTCCCCTAACGCACAAAACTAGCCATGAAACCTTTCCCGTTTTTCAGGCAGGCTGGCAGGCTTCCTCCTTTCTGACCCCCTGGTTTTCTCACCCTCTTTTTTAATCCAGCCACAATACTGACTTACTGCTTCTTCATAGTAAGTGGCGTCTGGCTTTTCACCATCTTAAAAAAAAATGGCTATGGCTTCCTTCATGTGCAGTGTATATTCTAATGCACTGTGTTGGCTTTGCAAAACCTGTATATGTATAGATTTATATACGTCTCTCTCATACACACACATGCATACAACCAGCAGTAGGTGTAGTTGTGCATTTCGTATGTCTGGACCTGTTCAATCTTCCTATTCATCTTAGAATCATAGAACCACAGAATCATAGATTGGCTTAGGTTGGAAGGGACCTTAAAGGTCACCTAGTTCCAACCTTCTGCCATGGGCAGGGACACCTCCCATGAGATCAGGTTGCTCAAACCCACATCCAGTCTGGCCTTGAACACTGCCAGGGATGGGGCATCCACAGCTTCTCTGGGCAGCCTGTGCCATGGCCTCACCGTCCTCTGAAGCTTATTAATTTTCCCCATTAAGCTTATTATTTTCCAAATAACTGTATTTTCTATAGACGTGTTGCACAAGAGTAAGATGGAAGATGGTATATAATGTTATCTCCAGCAACCAAATGCCACTAAGACAATTCTGCTAGTTCTGGCTCAGAAGACAGAGGCTCAGATTCTGCTATCAGCTATAGTATTGTTCTTCTGAGAGGATAACGAATTCCCATCTGATCTTCACTTTTAGCTCTTGTTAGCTGGACTATCATTTTCCATCTTTTGCAAACTTTCTTATTGTCTTTCTCAACTCTGGATCCAGATGTTCATTCTCTTTCCTTCAAGTATTCCTTAATGTCTATGACTTCTTCATCACTAACATTTTATCTCAGCTCACTCCTATCTACTTGCATTGTTTACACCTGAAGAACCAGCTTACAGTTTACATCCTTCTAACGTCTTTATGTCCTCCTCTGCTTCTCTGCTTCCTCCCTGCTGTTTGACCCCATTGATTTCTCTCCTTTTTTTTTTTTTTTTTAGCCAGCCTCACTCATTTTTAATAAATTCCAAATAATAGGCTCAATTCAAACAGCCTATCATGCATCTCCTTCTATAACTGTCCTTCCCATTGAAGTTGATTTTCACTGGAGATTCTACAGATGACCTTCTTTTTATTTTCTTAGATCTCTAGGCTAAAATCTCATAAGTTCTGGATAAGAATTCAGTGAGGTTCTTATCTGCATTGATATTTTTTTTGCCTTTCAAAATTATAAATATAAAAATTCAGTCTGTTTTCCTACAGTTTCCCAAAAAAATCTAACAATACAACAAATAGTTTTTAAGAGAAGGGTAGATAACAAGGGTCAGTCATGGTGTAATTGTACAGTTCATTGACTGATTGCAGTAAATACTAAGTCCAGGGAAAATTGCAGATTCTGATACTTTCCACCCTGTTAAAAATTGTGCTAAATTTCCAGTTATCCTAGTAAAATTAAGATAATCTTACCTGGCAACAGAAAAAAATATTCTGAATAAACTTGCAAAAGTTAAATTGTAAGGAAAAAGCAGCTAACTAGATCATATTTCAACAAGGTTGATAGCATGAATCAATAAAACCTGTCCTGAGAAGTCATTCTAAGGACCAGTGCAAGTGAAGTCTGATCAGTAGTGCTTTTTAATGATTTAAACAAAATGACATTGGCTTCCTCAGAGTAATTTCCTCAATGTGATACTGTGGTTAAAGACAAGAGCAGCTTATTTTAACTTCTACCATCCTCTGGGGAGAATGTATTTTTGTGCTGAGGTTGATTTGTCACACCAGCTATAAGAATGCTAATAATGTATTTACGAAAAACTCAAGGCATTGTGTTGATAAACAGATTTCAAAGCTGATGGCACAATGGGATTATTTAGATGCCCCATGACATCCATATTTGCACTCACAATTTTGGTCTAGTATCTTCTGTTTATTTCCAGAGTCCAAGCTGCAGAAGCTGAGAAAGCATTTGGGGTTTTTGCACAAAGGCACATGAAATATGCAACTATTGTTGTGCACGGCAATTACCCACACTGCGCTTCCTATGCAATCCTGTGAAAATGTTGGTGTCAGAATCTGGAAACAAGGCTCTGGAATCACTGGGGATGCCTGAAGAAAATCAGAGAAAGTAGAATAAAGGTCTGTCACTTGCTCTCCCTACTTTTATGCTCCGGTGCTATGTCTAGTGGAATGGTGAGAGACGCTACATCAAACAAGGAGTAACTCTACCAAGGATATCATACCTGCTTAGAACTTGTGGAGAATGAAAATGAATCAGATAAGTGGATGGAGAACCAGGCTGTTATTAGTACCTTGCATTCACTGTGGGTTAATGTTGGTATTATTGGCTTTACTATGTATAAGCTACCTATGATGATTAGCCATTAAAAAACTTTGGTACTTCAAAATGGTACTGTAAGGTTTGCTTTACATTGCAGGTGGAAGGAGTTTCTCTCATGGTTTTTCTTACAAAGTATGTGTGGCTGTGTGACTTGTATAATACTGAAGCCCTACAACTCCTACTTGGCTTAAAATGGAGTAAGCTGAAATTTTAATACTGCTTCTTCTTTTTTAAAGAGCATTCAAATTTAAAATAAGTAAATAGGAAATAACCTAACAATCTTAATCTAGCTCTTCGGAAATTATCATTTCATGAAGTGATTGAATAGCTATTTCCCTTCAGGAAAATAAATAACTAAAATTAGAGAGAAGTTAAGATTTTTTGTAGAAAGACAGAAAGAAAGAAAGAAAAAAAAAGATAAATACAGCAGTGTAAGTCAAATTAAACTTATCTTTCGTGTCTACGTGAAAGGCTCCAGCAAGAAGAGATCCTCTCCAGTTCTGCACTTCTGGATGATTCCTAATGTACAACACTTAAAAGAATCAAGTCTTGTCTCAAATATTCAGGACCTGTATTTTCATTTGAAATTCACATTAAATACACTATGGGCTTCATCCAGAATATTTTCACCTCTTTAGTAAGCTCCTTGTGTGACTATCACCCCAGATTTTGTAGGAAATATTGCTTTACTTGATAGCTAGCACATTTAAAGGGAAAAAATTTATACTCGAAAATTACTTGTGTGAGTCTCAGAACTAGCACAGCCCCAGCAAGGCTGACTTGACAAAGTCAGCATTACCTATTCAACAATTTTATTGTGAATTTTTTTGTGTTTGTGATACTGTTATTTCTTGAGAGGTTTGATTTTCTGTTTTCATTTGTTTTCTTATGGAATCACATAAAAAGATTGAAGTGGGAAAGCACATCTTGAGATCCTCTGGTCTAACTCCTGTGCACAAAGCCAGGTTCCTGTAGAGCAGGTAGCTCAGGGCTGTGTCTAACTAGGTTATGAACATATCCAAGGACGGAGACTCCACAACCTCCTTGGGCAATCTATTCCAGTGCATGGTCATCTTCAAAAGAAAAATAAAAGAGATTTTTAAAAATCTCTTTTAAAAGACCATTTAAAAGAGATTTTTAAAAGAGATTTTTAAATTTTTTAGAAGAGAATTTCCTGTGTTTCATTTTGTGCCCGTTGCCTCTTCTCCTTTCACAGAACACCACTGAAAAGAGTTTGGCTCCATCTTCTCCGTTACCCTCATCACATTGATAAGATCTCCCCCTGAGACTTCTCTTCTCCAGTTCAAACAGTCTCAGCTCTCTCAGCCTCTCCTCCTATGACAGATGGCCCTAGCCCTGTATCATGTTCTTGGCCCTTTGCTGGACTCATTTCAGTATGTACATACTGGGAGGCCCAGCACGGGACACAGTACTCCAAATGTGTCTTACCAGTGCTGAGTAGAAGAGAAGGATCACCTCCGCCATGCAAGAATACAAGCCTGATCATTTTGACACCACAGGAATACAAAGTCTCTCAGGTGTGTAGCCCATGATCTCTTAGTTGACCTCACACTTTTGTCATCTGGTTTATGGTGATTTATTGATAATTGACTGTATTGCCAATTTCTAAAGGATAACTGCCTTTCTCCAATCTCGTTACATACTCTCCAATCAGTGTCCACCTTTTATTGTCATGAAAAAAGTTTGCCTAAAGGACCGTCTTTCTAGAAAAATCCCACTTCAAATGAGATGTATAGCCATGCAACCTTTCTCTGTATTCTGCTGCTTTGAATTAGAATTCTGGTTGTTTGAAATGGGATTTGAAAGATATCTTGGACAGATGCTTTGGATGAAAAACAAGGTGGAATTGAGGGTGAAAAATATTTTCTGTAGAAAACAGACTGGGTCTGGTGATTGCCTACTCTCTTTGTGGGTTTTTAACACTGTTTGTGGGTTTTCCTTAATTAAAAAATAAAAATAAAAAATAAAAAAAAAGGTCAATGTGAAGAAACATTCCTGTCCTTGCCTTCCTGCATGTATCATGGCTAGCCATACAACAGCAAATGACCAGAGGATGACTAAAACCATCCAGAGGATGGGTGCAAGTAGCTACCCATGTCACCCATGTCAACATGGAGGAGAAAGGGGTACAGCAGCAGTGCAAGGCATCTGTGCAGGGAGCATGATAGCCTAGATAGATGTCTGAGCTGTGTTGGTTAATGAGAAGTGACGACAACCTGGGCTCCTTACAGGCAGGTTAAGTGCTGCTATTTGCATGTAGAGCCAAAAGCCCAGCACTGCACATTACCTCTAATCATTTTCTTTTTACATCTTTTAAACACTCAACAAATTAACCTGCAAGGTTATACATTATAAGGTATTATAGTCCATAAGTCTGCAATAATGGTTTTTATACACATATGTCTACTATAATGCTTTTACATTCAGCACATAAAGAACATTTACACTAAAAATCAATTTTTTTAGAGAGCAAGAAGTTCAAGTACCACTTAAAGTTCAGTCACAGATACAGAATCCCTGAAAACAATTTCTATTCTTAGACCCTACCATGAGATCAATATGCAATGATATTTTACAGGATAAAGTACCTGAATTATTTACAATGTATTTACAAGTTTTAATATGATGTATGTTCAAATATTTGCATTTTTTTCCCAATACTTTATTGTTTTTTTGTTGTTGCTAAAAACTGTAAAACCTACCTGGATATCCAGCTGAAGTAAAATAGTAAACATTTTTATGTTGCAAGATCTTTCCAGTGCTGATTAGTTAGAGAATAAATTATATTAAATTACTACCGCAACTTAGGAGAAGAAGCTACTATGGATTTTATTTAAAAAAACTCCCATTAGCTTTAGTAGAAGCTGCACAAGCAGGAAAAAATAAAAATAATTGACAGAATTAGCAAAATTAAAACAGTAAATTGACATTTTTTGTTGTTGTTTCTGCAAGGCAGAACGGCTCTCTAAAATGACTTATCTCAAATGGTAGGTCACCTGTTATTTGTTATCTTCATAGCAAACCTCCAAATATCTGAATAACACACACAAAAATGTGGTTGCTAGGAGATTTGGTAATAAATTATTAGCTATAAGAGTGCCAAGAATTATTCCTGGTAAATGAATATGCTTGATAAGGAGTAATTAATATCATTATTTATTTTGCCTTTGGTAATGGCTTGAAAGTAGATGAGGAAGAAAATAAGATAAAATGCTTATTAATTCATCTTAATCAGGAAGAGTTCATGATATAAGCAGACACTTCCAAGCACCTTTAATGGGAGAATTAGCTCATCCATAACACTTAATTTGCCTTTTGGGCTTCACTGTTACTGTCACGACCCTTAGGCCACCTTGCCTCCTTGGGGTTTGGCTGTGGTGATTTAGGGACAGCTTTGGTAGGACAGTTTGCATTTGTTAGTAATGAGGAACCTCTAGTGGGACCTGCTTTATTTCCCTGGGGAGAGGTTTTAAGCTCAGACTTTCACTACTGGTCTCTGAGTTATTTTGCAGCTGGATGCTTGATTCGGGCTCTGCTTGGAACTGTTGACTTGTCATTCTGGCTTGATCTCAGATCTGCCTCTCAGATCTGCCTCACAGTCACTTTTTAACCAATTTATATATTTCTTCTTTCCCTGGATTGAGTGAATTATTCCACTCCAGACTTCTGAACCTCTTGTCTCCTTAGAATTGAGAGTTCTTGATAGTCTGGCTTTAATTACTCTAGAATCAGACACAGCATCTGTTATAGATTTTAAAAAGCATGATTGTGAGAAGTAGAATAAAAGACAGAGGGAGGGTTCTTTCCACTGGGAGTGGTAGAAATTCTGACATAAATTGCATTTGTTTCAGAGAAAATTATTGCAGAGCATTTATTAGAGAGAAAAACTCATCTGTTAAGATCTTGGCATGGGGTAACACGCACATGGGCAATGAAATCTCTTGAAAAGGACAGTTGGTAGCAGACCACAGAATCACAGAATTGTAGGGGTTGGAAGGGACCTCAAGAGATCATCAGGTCCAAACCCCCTGCCAAAGCAGGTTCCTTACAGCAGGCTGCCCAGGTAGGCATCCAGACAGGCTTTGAATATCTCCAGAGAAGGACTCCACAACTTCCCTGGGCAGCCTGTTCCAGTGCTCCGTCACCCTCACTGTGAAGAAGTTCTTTCTCATGTTGGTGCGGAACTTCCTGTGCTCTATCTTGTGGCCATTGCCCCTTTTCCTATCCCCACAAACCACTGAGAAGAGGTTGGCCAAATCCCTCTGTCTCCCACACTTAGGTATTTATAAACATTTATAAGATCCCCTCTCAGTCTTCTTTTCTCCAGGCTGAACAGACCCAGATCTCTCAGCCTTTCTTCATAGGGAAGATGCTCCAGTCCCCATATCATCTTTGTGGCCATCTGCTGGACTCTTTCCAGGAGATCCCTGTCTTTTTTGTACCGGGGAGCCCAGAACTGGACACAGCACTCCAGGTGAGGCCTGACCAGGGCGGAGTAGAGGGGGAGGATCACCTCCCTTGACCTGCTGGCCACACTCCTTTTAATGCACGCCGGATGGCAAAGGGAGTATCTATTGCATTGGTCCTCACAGTGGCATCTTCAGATGGATTGGGAGAGCCTCAAAACATGTTTCTGGCCAGTTCTCATAACCTGGCTGGCTACTTGACCACCTCAGCACACACATAATTCATAGCTTTTGACATAGCTTAATTAAATACAAGATAACTCTTGAATAACTGAATAACTACACACAAAAGACTGTCCTACATGGAGGTTAATTCCATCTCAGCCAGATCCAGCACATCCTTTTTGCTGGAACAGGTTCTACTGACTGTTTACAAATGTCTTATCTGTGCCTAACTTGATCTCTTTGTAGCAGAAACTACACAGAAGTGTCTCTGGAAGGAAGGAAGGGGCATCTAGAAGAACACCACCTTTGCAGATCTACATTAGGCTGGACACGTCAGGAACTGTCTTTGGGAACCTCTAGACATGTCTGATGTTCCCACACATAACAAATGGTCAAGTACTTAATCCTGGCAGTTCAGTCAATCACCAGGCTTCAAATTGGTCTGTTGACTGAAACTGGGCCATTGTCACATCTGTGAAGACGACAAACTCCTGGACCATCCAGGGAATTTATGACTTAAATGAATGGATGTGCACGCCCTCACAGCCCTGATAAACAACTACATCATAATTATAACTAAAGAACTATCTTTATTTACCTACTAATAACACAGTCATAACTGAAGTTCCCCAAGTCTTGCCAGACTTTGACCTTTAGTTGCATTACTTTTTTAGAGACATAGGAGAACAGTAGCTGTTGATCCCAGAAAACTGATTCCAGACAAGATATTGAAATTAGGGAAACAGTTCATAGATATTTTATGGTACATATATATTAGGCATTATTGCTGGCTGGTGAAGCTGTGCTCTACGTAGTCCTGGGCTTGGTCCCAGATCCTTTCCACCTAGCAGTTCTTCATAGCCAACCACATAACATCCTTGCCTTGGGAAGCAATGCAGCACCCTGAGGTTCATGTTTGGTAGTCTATATGGGACACCCTTTCCTCTCTGTTGTGCTTACACCATGTGAAACAAGAAAATGTCTGCAATTGAGAGATGCTTCTTTCCTTTTCTTTATTGTTTTTCTTTTTGATTTCTTTCGTGCAAAATCCCATTCTGGCAAGGGCAGAGACCCAATCCAGCATGTGGCAATTATTTATTTGTCTGTCAAGAACGCTGGTTGATTAACAGACCAAGCAGACCATGGTGTGTGTCTGTGTCTGAATAAGACAAAGGGACTTACAGCTCACATCCGGTGAATGTGATTTCTTATATCAGGTTTAACAGTACATAAGCATGATTGAATTGGCTTGGTTTCTCAGCATATGTCTGAAAAAAAAGTGTGGCTGGATATATCTCCAAATATCCAGAAGATGTCTTCATGGTCTACAGAGCTGGAACAAGCTATACAACTACAATTAAGTGAGTGGGATTTGGGAAGGACTTTGACTTCTTGTGCCAAAAAATATTTCAGTACCACTAAGAGGCATATAAACATGTTCATGTTTTTCCTGAAAAATGTCTTGAGTATTGTAAAACAAAGGAAAATTTCCTGTCCAGCAGAAATTTTTAGGTTTCTGAATTCTGAGTGGTTTCTTTTCCCGTGGTTGTTTTAAGAAATACAGAAAATACTTTATGATGTGCCTTGTTACAGTAAAACTAGGATAGAGTTATTTACACAAAATTAATGAACCACAAATAGTGGTTTACTCTGTGGAGGGAGACAAGATGGTTTTTAATACTACTTTCGAGTCTAATGCTTTTATTTACTAGACTCATAGTTCTTTATTCAGGAAACAATCCAGTGGCATTCAAGACACTAAAATGTTTTTCTCGTAGACTTTTTTTTCCTGAGAAAACAGTTTCAAGAACTTTTTTTTTTTTAAGAAATTTCCAAAAGATCTAAAATGTTCACTTTCAATAAAAACTCTGAGAAATAAATGCAATGAGATGACTATTGAAAATTAAACATATCAGTACTATTTATCACAAATGGAAATTTGTAAATAGAGAATGCTGAAGACAATTTCCAAAACATTTTCAGCAATGTCTGTTAGTTCATATTTCAAAAAAGAAAGAAGAAAACTAAGAATAATGTATCTCTTAAGACAGAGAATTCTTAATAAAGCATGTGTTTGACATTTTGGCTAGCTCTGCAGACTGTGGACTAGAAGCAATATAGGTTTATTACAGCAATTATTTTGTAAGCTGCTTGATATGGAAAATATCTGTATAGATTGCTGTTATTACCTCTCTTTTACATAACTCTAAATGTTTAGTTGACACTTAACAAAAATAAGAACAACAACAAAATATTCTTCCTCATGGATATGTTTCTGCTTCTTTAATTTTTTAGCTTCCCACTAAACTCACACTAAAAATGGAACTTTATGTTAGAAAGATATTTTCGCCGTTGCATTTTTCTTTCTGAAACTGATTTCTTTCAGCAAATTAAAGCCTGTTTGGACAAGTGAAATTTAGTTTACAGTTATTAAGAAATGACTTAATGAAATAAATAAAAATTTAGTTTTTTAAAAAAGCAAAGTACACATTGAATGTATCCAAATCAATCTTTAGCAAATTTTCCTGTTATGTGCATGCAAGCTTTATAATCTCCATTGAAATCTTATCTTATTATTGAGTAGTGTTTAGGCTTTTTTTTTTTTTTTTTTTAAACCAGGGTGGGCAAAATTTATTCCATAAGAAGCATCTCTTATACAATACAGATTTTTTACATATGGGAAATTATGTTGAGGGAAGGAACAGTGTTCTTTATTTAACACTGTTGGGCATCTGTTAAAAAATAAATGGAAAAAGCTGGTCATGAGTCAGTGTGTAGGCTGTTTAATTTCTTTAAAAGGATTTAGTAAAACCATAAGGCAAATAAAGAACAATTTGAGATGACATTTTAGCATCTTTCTACTTTGAAAGGCAAAAAAACAAAGGTCATATTTTGAGAAAATATGTCTCTAATTCACATAGAAATGTATAGGCACACCACTTGCTTTTGTCAGAAATCTGCTACACTTCATTGATGGAGCAGATTTCAATAGGTGTTAAAACACTTCTTATAGACAACACAATATCACCATCTATCTATGTGCTGGCTTCCAAGATAAGCTTTTTGTAAGTTGTTTGTATTGAGAGAATACTTGGCTTAAATATTCTTTGTTTGAAACGCACAAGCATGATGCCAGGATGAAATCCAGGTCTTAATAGCTACGTTAGAGAATCAGGACTTCATCTGCATTATCCTATGTGGTAGACAACAAATAACAAAATATTACCCAAAACAGAACAAAGTTTCTGATCCATACTTTGTTCAACAGAAAAGTACAAAGGTGAAAGTTTTTTTGATGACCTTTGAATTCTGTCCTGATATTCCCTGAGTAAAGCCCAGGTTGTAAAGCCCTGTTGAATTTGCTAGGAATATTTGTCATGGGAGGATTTGTAGGGCTTGCGTAAAGACATATTGGGAGGATAAAAATGATAAGTATGGGTTAGCAAATGTATTCATTTAAAGTGATAAAGAATCTCACATTTTAAGAGTGCTTATTTTGACAATTTTTCACTCAAATCTCAGAAATACTCAAAACTGCTTGTGACGTTAACGGGGCCATATTTATTTAGATACCGACTAGATCTGAAAATAGAAAATTTAATCTAACATCAAATTTATTGCCTAAGCATCTTTTCAGAGCTGGTAATTCTTACCCCCTATTCTTAGAAGAATAATGAAAACTAACTTGGTAACATCTGCAAAATGGGATGAAGATAAAAAGTGCTATGTAAGTGCTAGCTGCTTATACTAAAAATTATTGCAGATCTAGAATCTTATATTTTTTGGAGAATAATATGAGTTAGGAGGAAAGTCATTTTGTCTCAGAGAAAGAAGGAGGAATTAATGTCATTCTTAATTACTAAAACCCTTTGCGTGTTTCCCATTAAGGTATGGGTATGTTTTTAATGTCCATCTGGTTTCACCTCACTGTCACTCAAATTGATAAGTACTATTATTTTTGTATTGTGGTGTTTTGTCTTAATGCTATAACAGGATCCCACTGTCAGAGACTCTACAACTGAAGGGTTTCATGTGCCCCAAAGAAAGAACTTGCACGTGAATAGCTGAGTAGTCATAAAATGCGATACATCAGAGAGATGCAGATAAATTTGAAGCAAAGACAGTTTTAGTTTACTTGCTGAGTAGTTTGTCCAAATAGTTATTCAGGGTGGAATTTGTCTCATCTGACTTTGAGGATTTGCTGTGCACATATGACCTAGTCATCTTTACTCCTTTTGGGATCAGTGGGAGAAAGAGAGATTTCCTTGCAGGCAACTGTTCTGACCTGTTTTAAAAGTTAACTTCAAAATGAAATACATCATGCCCTTGAAGTGTTTTTCTCCAAAGGGACTCTGGCTCTGTGTCCAGCCACTGTCAAAACATCTCACTAGCATCTGGCTACAGGACACTTTGGAGGAAGACTAGAAGGACAACGCACTTGTCCTGAGAATGCTTAGAAACTCTGGATTTATTCTTGATTTGCATTACTGTAAACTGAGTCAAACTGAGGCTGAACCAAACATAAACAGAACTATGCAGAACCATAAAAACCATAAAACCAAATGGTGACTGCGTAACATAGATCTAAGGCTCTGACCTGTGCAATATGTACCGAGTCTGTACTAATTACTAGAAGTTGTAAAAACCAAGCTGACATTGTTTATTTATTTATTTATTTTTCTCAATTTGTATTAAAGATTTTCCAGGAAAGAGGAACTATCCCAAAATATGACTAAGACATTGCCTGTTATATTTGTTCATAAGATGGACATCCTCTCAGAAAGTATTTCGTTAATCCTACCTAATTTCATGGCATTCCAATCCTAATTTCAGATTGTGCTGGCCTTGCCACACTGGATACAAACAATAATTTGCTTCTAAGGCAAATCCATCCTCTGTGATCTATTTCACAATCATTACCTTGCTTTTCTGAATATCCTTTTGTTGTTGTTGTTGTTGTTTCTGTGGTTCTTCCTGAACAAAAATTATCAGCAACTCATGATGGACCAGTGACTCTACCACTGGCCAGAATCCTGAGAAAGAGAGTAGCAAATTTCATGTCATTGACTTTTGATATTTTCTTGTTTGCTAGAAATGTTTGAATGGCTGATGCAAGATCTATGGGTTTCCTTATTCAAATCTCAAGAGTTTTTAAAAACAGTTTTACTAGAGTTAAATGTCTTTTATTCTCCTGCATATACCACTGATTTGTCATAAGAGTTTTGAACAACTACATGGGCTATAGAATCTGTTGTTTAAGCAGTCACATTGGTAATTACCCTGACTGAAAGCAATAATCAACAGAAAGAAAGGTCTGGAGGAAAGAATAGGCATTCTTCTTTTAGACTTTGACCACAGGTGAAGTTAAAGCTTTTGAGCAATATTGAAAGGCACAATATTTTCTATGATAATGATTCAAAGGAGGGTGTGTGCATTACCTTCTCTCTCGAATCAAGAGTACTGTCCCTGTGGTTTGGTTGCAAATTGTTAATGCAGTCTAACTCTCTGCATTAGTTGGTTAGTCTGTCTTCTTATGTCTTTTCTAGGTTGTTGACATCTGCTGCAGAATATGTTGAAGTAGATGATAGGAAACACTCGACAAGTGGTCATCATTTAGAAAATCTTTGCCTTTCTTATCTACCCACAAACCAGTCTTTTATATTTCAAAGGCCAATAAATTTATTCTGAACATGTAAAGATGGTTATTCCTTTTCTGACTAACTTCAGTGTTTCTGTCATGCAGGAGGGGAAGTCCAAAAATCTGTTTTGGAATATTTAAATTTAGGGTCTACAGAGAAGGCAAGTTTCTTCATGTCACTGTTTGACTTTCTGCTCAAGATT
The DNA here is from genome assembly GCF_013377495.2 of Cygnus atratus. NCBI lineage: Eukaryota > Metazoa > Chordata > Aves > Anseriformes > Anatidae > Cygnus > Cygnus atratus. The sequence continues at coordinate 200,341,393 of NC_066362.1, read as the reverse complement.
TACAGTCATGAGAGACTTAAGCATCCTCAGCATGACTATTTGGAGTTGCTTCCTGAAACCTCTTTTCTATTGTACCCAGCATGACAAGGTCTTCATCTTAAGTATCATTTTCTTTGCTGTAAAAGAGAAAGAGTCATTTGTGAAACTAATAATCTGAAAGAAGTACACTGAAAAAAAGCAGCTGAGCTCTTTAACCAACATTTTTACTAAGAAATATAATCAGGTTGGCATGGGTGTTAAACTGTTGAGCAAGACAACCAAGACAAAGCCAACACATGCTAATTTCTAGTGCTGTTCAAGACAAGATTTCTGCTGAAAGCTTGGAAACAAATGCGGCTCATTGTGTGTGTTTTCCAAGCCAATTCCTTGCTCCCAGGAAAAGTAGGACACACAAAGGAATGCATTATTAGTAAGGTTAGTGTAGTTGTGCTCACGTGGTTGAATTTCTTTTTAAATGTGTTTAGCAATTCACATGCACATAGTATTTCCTAAACTGCTCCTTGTTTTCTGTCCATTTATAGATTTCTTTGGATAAAGTAAAACTGTTGACAAGCTCAGTGGATTTTCACCTGCTTGGACATGGTCTGAAATCTTTGCAGACATGTTTGGGTCTTGTACCATATTCAAATCAATAGGCCCAAAATGTAGCTCAACAGGTGGTGCTAATTTAGATAAATAGGTAGATACACGTCTCCATCCACATCTAAGAGTTTGGTGCTTTATCTGGCAGGTAGAGGACCCTACTTCTGCCTAGTATCACATATGAAATGCGTGCCCACATTGTGGGATCAGGAAGTTCACACAAAGACAAGCTTCCTCCTTGATTCTAGTCCCTTTTCTAATCACCTGCCCGGATATCCAACTGCTCTCAATGTCATGAAGTTACATAGAGAAGAAACTTACACCTGAGGAACCTGTGTTTCCACATACAATGCCTGGTCCAGAAAGTCTCTTCCACATCCAGGATGTGCAGTTATGGAGAGATGTCAAGGTTAAACACTTAAACTTTACTCTCCATCTTCCTCCCATTTGTGTGGCCTGATAAGGATTAAGATGAATTACATAACCTGCTTGGGAAACCAGCTTTGCTCCTAATCCCTGGTGTGGCAATAGTGCCAGGGGGCATTGGGAAGGAAGGGGACTTGGCAGGTGGAGAGAGAAAGAGGCAGAAATGTGGGGTCTTCACCATCCTCTCCAGCATTTAAGGAGGGAGGATCAACTCCCCAGGGAGGAGCAGCCGTAGTGCAGAGCTGTGGCTCACACAGACAGCCCTGTTCCTTCCCTGTGAAGAGTTATTGCTGAGCCTTTGGCACTTCGCTGCGATGACTAATGCACACACAGAGCAAGAGTGGAAAAATTGTCCCAGTGTGACAGAGGTAACAGCAGAGGGCACTCATCGATTCTTAATCTTTCACCTTTCAGCACACACCACTCACCCATACTCCACTGTGTTACAGGAGTACAGCCTCTCCTGGGGTAGAGGATTTATAAAAGCATAATTCCTAATTTATTATTGCACACATTGAGGTACAGTTTTTCAGTGGGGTGCTCAGATCCTACCAAGCAATTTCCATCATCAGCAGTGGGGGAGTTGCATGAGTGAATCCCACAGAGTGTTGAAAATGCTGTCATTTCAGCTTCTACCCACTGCACTTTCCTGAGTGTTTTTCCTGCATTGTATCAAAGTCTGCTGTAATGCAAATCTGGCTGTTCTGTTATTTGTGTTTAGCAGCAGGATCTCCAGGTTAGTTCCCTGCTTGACGCTTTACGTTAATCCATTTTCTGGTTGGAAAAGATGTGAAATTTACTCAAGAATGAAATTGTATTCCACATCATTACACTGTTCTCATTAAATCTATTATTTCCACATCATTGCCCGAGAAAATACCCAATGCGAGAATCCTCCGAGAGTTCACTTCCCTAATTTACAGGACAATTACAAAATTGTTTTTGCCACAGTGGGAAATGCTGACTGCTGGGTCACTTAAATTCTTGCGGTGCCAGCTAATAAAAAAGAGCAACTATTTCTCCTTGCAGAACTAGAATGCAGCAATGCAGCCAGACAATACAAAAATGCTTTAATTTGACTTTTTTTCCCTTTGTTTTGTTATTTAATTTTCTTTAATTCTAGAAAAAAATAAGTTTTCTGGAATAAATAAAAAAGATTTTTTTTTTCAAGGTTGCTGCCTTTGTTTTAATAACCGAAACAATTATTTGTAAGTCAAGCAATCTATTTGTGTAAGTAGATAGCGATATAATACAGAGTATAATCCCCCCTAAACTATTTTGACATCCTCTGGGTAGAAAAACAAATGTTCTCATATAATCATTTCTAAGAGTATATTGACAAATTATAACAGCTTTAACAACAAATTTGTGGGATTTTCTCTCTACACATTCTCTGCCATTCTGTGTTAATTATGATAGCATTCACAGAAACATTTTCCTGTCTTTTGCAAAGATTTCAGTATTTTTTTTAGTACTGAAAATGGGTGAGTACTCCCTCCACACAGAGTTGAAAAAAGCTCACTCCAAGCAGCTGTGTGGGCTACAAACTGATCCATATTATTCTGAGAAGGGATACGATCAGCAAAACCACTTACAGGTCTAGCTGAAATAAGTGGCAAAATCTTGTTTATTGCTTTGAGTGGAGATTCAGGGCAATTTTGAGGATTTTGGACGTCTCACCTGACATTCTCAATGTCCAAGACTATGCTGGAAATGTAAAATCTGCCTCCCAGATATATTAGGCTGAATATGTAATCACCATAAGACTGTTACTTAATCACTCACAAAGACAGATTTTAATGATGTTTTGGTGGTCTTGTTTCTACTTGCTGGAAGAAAAGAAAAAAATATATATATATAATATATAAAATATATTTTATATTTTTATATATATATACAGGTTTTGCAAATATTCCCACAAAAAGGAACTGTGTAAATTTATGTAAATTCTGTATGCAAATGGAGAGTTTGGTTTATCATATAATTAGTTTTTCTCACTTGCATTTCTTTTAAACATTGACTTCGTTTCCAGAGGAAACCTGCGGGATAGTTGATCCTAAATGGAAAGAAGGCCAATATGGGAGTCTGTAATCCTTGTGTTAGACATTTCCATAAAAGCTACTTTTCTAACTGCTACTTGTAAAATTGTACATTGCAGAGAGAGAAACTTAGTGTTAAATTGAATTTCTCCTCATCTTAAATTATACACCACACCTTAGCTGAACCCTCTCTCTCTTCCCAGTGTGTGTAAAAGGAGCCTCTAGTGACTGTTCAGATGGAGCTTCTGCACTGTACATGTCTGACATTAGGGAAGAATATCCTAGTCTATTACTGTGCCAGAAAAAGAGCTTTCTTAAAAATATGACTTCCTAAAGCACATTCAAACCAAAGAGAGGAAAATATTGTACTGTATAAGCTTGTTCCCTAAAAACCAACAAAACAAAACAGAAAATCAAATAAACATTTCTTTTCAACTTTATTTTTCTTCTTGCTAAAAGGAAGAAAAATAGAACAAGAGTTGAGGTCTTATTTGAATAATGCATAGAATGGCCTTGGTTGAAAAGGACCTTAAAGATCATCTAGTTTCAACCCCCCTGCTCCGGGTAGAGTTGCTAACCACTACAGCAGGCTGCCCAGAGCCGCATCCAGCCTGGCCTTAAATGCCTCTAGGGATGGGGCATCCACAACCTCTCTGTTGTTCACCTGTTCCAGTGCCTCACCACCCCTTGAGTGAAAAACTTTCTTCTAATTTCTAACTTAAATGTCCCCTGTCTTAGTTGAAAACCATTCCCCCTTGTCCTATCACTATCAACACACATAAACAGGCGTCCCCCCTCCTGTTTATATGTTCCCTTCAAGTACTGGAAGGCCGCAATGAGGTCTCCCTGGAGCTTTCTCTTCTCCAAGCTAAACAAGCCCAGTTCCCTCAACCTTTCTGCATAGGAGAGGTGCTCCAGCCCTCTGATCATCTTAGTGGCCCTCCTCTGGACCCTTTCCAAGAGCTCCACATCCTTCTTGTGCTGGGGGTCCCAGGCCTGCACGTGGGGTCTCACCTTCCACGTGAGGTCTCACAAGAGCAGAGTAGAGGGGGACAATCACCTCCCTCTCCCTGCTGGCCACCCCTTTTTTAATACATCTATATTCATATCTGTTTTTACATATGTACTGATTATTGTGTCTGTCTATAGTGTCTTCCATTTCATCACGACAAATATCCCATTGGATTTGCCTCTAAATATGCTACAGATTTTCCATATGTGCAAGGAAATTTGCACACTGCCTGCACACCTGATTTTCACATGTATTTACCAGTAATCACAAATATTCATGTAAGATAAAAGTTACACACCTGTTCGAAAAGGTAAATATATTTACAAAATTACTCTTCATGTATATAATGTCTCTGCTCTGCATACATGCCTAAATTAATGTACTGCTCATGTATTTGCACGTTCACATTAGCAGCAAATGCAGTGACTAAGCTTGGCTGTTTGTAAGATTGAATGTTAGCAAAGAAGAAAAAGACTAAAAAGAGGTTGATGAAAAATTAATAATCACAAGGCTGTTCAGCATTTCACTATCAGGAACTATATACATAGCAGAAGAGAAAATGCATGAATTTCCTCTGTTTCTGAGTGAATGCAAAAGCAGTGATACTTCTGAAACATAATTATGAGCATGAAAGATCTGTCCTAGCCTTGTTTTATATATATCTATATCTATATCTATATCTATATCTATATCTAGATATACTCTATCTATCTATCTATCTATATCTATATCTAATATATATCTATATCTATATATAAATATATAAATATATGTAGAGATATATAGATATAGATAGATAGATAGATAGATATGTATATATAGATGTATATGTATGTATACTCACTTTCACTAGTACCAGATGGCATTTTTTGTTTTGTATGCAATTAAATATAATTATATGTCAAAGTTGAATTAACAGATTTCATTTTTTTTAAAGCATTCCTAACCACTTCAGAGTTGGAGAGCTAATAAAAGAAAAATAATATTTAAAAATATGCAAACAGCTCAGGCTACCTTGGTGATGATTTGCAAGATGACTGAGACAGAAGATTGGTATAAACATACTACTCTCTCCCTTAAACTATTTTATTCCTTATGAGTTCAAGCTTAATAATAAATATAATCCCAACAGAGCAAAGCACTTTCAGGTACAGAAATGTACAGAAAATAAAAGAACTATCAATGCACTTTTTTTTTTTGTGTGTGTGTGTGTGTGAAAGAGAATTGCTGCAAATTTTCCTTGTACACCATGAAATTATCTGTGCTGTTATTCGTATATGTCATATTCCTTTGATACTACTGTTATCATAGTCAGTGATTGTACTTAGCATTACGGAAGCTGCCTGTAGAAACCCCGCAGTCATTAGTATTATTCTTTTAAGGATTTTTATAGTATGGCTGTAAAAAATTGCAATCTCAGCCCTAATCTACTTTTTGTTGTTGTTATTTCCAGTTGTTCTAAGTTAAAAAAGAAATCCAGATTTTCTTAATCTGTAATGTTATATAGTCCCCATGTTGGAAAGACATGGAATATTTTGTATATATATCGTGGGTTGACCTTGGCCAAGCAGCTAATCCTCACAAAATTTCTTGTTCGTTCCCCTTCCAGCAGGGGGAGAAAGGCAGTGAGAAAAACTCATGTGCTGGGATAAAGAAAATTTAATAAGTGGAGAAAAAAAAAAATATGTTTTGTTTTGTTTGTTTGTTTGTTTTATTTGTTTTGTTTTAATCTTTTTTAATAGTAGAGCACAATCAAATTAGCTGTATATTAGAATCATAGAATCATTAAGGTTGGAAAAGACCTCCAAGATCATTTGGTCCAACCATCACCCTACCCCCAATGTCACCCGCTAAACCGCTTCCCTAAGCACCAGGTCTTACCTTTCCTTGAACAACCCCAGGGATGGTGACACCACCGTCTCCTTGTCAAAATGTTCCAATGCCTGACTACTCTTTCTGGGAAGAAATTTCTCTTAATTTCCAACCTGAAAGACTGGAATATTCTGCAGATTGTACTTGCTGTGAGGTATTAATGGATATTGTTGAAAAAACAGAGAAATAGCTGATCTTCTCAGAACCTCATTGAAGTTTCTTATCATACATCATTTTTTTTTCTTTCCCAGATTTTTAAAACCAAAGGAGAGACCTACAACTTTTTTGTTGTTGTTGTTCTTAGGGAAAAAAAAAAGAAAGTTCAAATTCTCATGTTCTTACTCCATTTTACTTTAATCCTTTGTTTGAAGCAAAACTCTGCTACCTTCACATTGATCAAATCCTCATCCCTGAAACTTTATTAGATCTTCTGTCTGAGGAAAGGCTGTGTAATAAAGACACAACTTGATGAGAAACTTTTATATTGTTCAGGAAGCTATATATGGAACAGTAGTATACTCTACCTTGCTGAAAGAGTGAATGCTTCAAGTCTTTCCCTCACTGCATATAACAAAATAATCCTTCTGGTTCTGTACAGATACTCACTCATTTATAATGGTTTTATGGGGTGAAACAAATTGTACTTTCTTTCACACAAATCCTTCATTTTTTATCCATCAATATCTAATTCAAAGACCTAGGGAAGAATGCTGCCTATATGCAAGTAAATTACTCATCACCCTTTGATGAAGAGTGTCCCCACCCAGAATAAACTCAGTGGGTGTTTTCAGATCTCTAGCAAAGTTCTTTAAACATAATCTATTCAAGGATTTTCATACATACTGTAGGATGAATAACAATTTACACTTCACTTTTATTTTAACATTTTAATATTTTTTCTTCTAAATTTCAGTAACACATCAGTGTTGCAGAGTACTGAGGAAGCTGCTTGGAAATGTTTTTCATAGTCTAAATGAGTGAAGCCCATAAATATTTTAGTACTGGAGGTTTTTGCAAATGCTGTTTTTTAACGCTCCTAGTAAATTCCAGCTCTGCATATTGCACTCTCTAGGGTGTCATGCAATATGTCAAAAATTTTTCTGCCAGATTTCACAGGTCTTAAAATATACGAGATTCAAAATTGTTGATAGACTGGAGGTCTTAGTAAAGCTAAAGAGAAGGAGGGCAGTGAAAATGTTTATTTTCTTTTAGGTTCTATACAGATATTTGCATCTTCACAGTTACATTTTATCTAACATTTACTAATCACCATTTAAAGTTTGTAAAGTTGACTGAGGGATCAAAGAAGTCTAAGAACTTTATGAAGTTTAAATAGACCCAAACTTTTCTGAAAACTTAAGCTAAATGAGAAAAATACCCCACTAATATTGTTAGGAATTTTACCTATTTTATAAAGAAAAGGTGTCAAGCTATTTACAAAAATCATATGAAATAGTGAAAGCTGATTAGAAGGGCATATCTAACAACTGTAAAATTACAATTCTATATGGTCTAACTGCTGCCTGTATTGTAATGCCAAAGACACTTTCTTCAGTTGGCTTAACAGAATGAGGTTTATAAGTGCAGGGTCTTTGATTTGAAACTTGCGACAACATGTGTTGTGTTTAGCTGTTGAAAAACAGAATTTTCCTTGCAAATAAAGCAATTATTAAGTATGTTATTAGTAAGTTAAGTTTTATTGGATATGAAGTATTTTCATGAAGTCAGATAAGGCATTTAAAAAACAAAAAAACAGGCATAAGTTATTCCATCTCCTTACAGACTCTGCCTTGGTGGTATTCTTCAGCCATTGTGCTATGACACCTTATTTTATTAAGATTTCTAAGAACAGTATAGTTTTAAAGTAATGAAAGACTTTCCAGCTTATATCAAGAAGCTTTGTAAATCCATCTTAACTTTCTTTTGAATCCAGTGGAGAGTAATTAAATTGGGCAGGGCAGGGAGTTGAGTCCTACATTGTTTCTTGCTCTCACTGTACCCTGTCCGTCCTGGCTGTTTTCTGAACTTAAAAGTATGCAGAAATCTCTTCTGTTCATAATACCAATGTGCATTAGTCTGGAAGAGAGCCCTCCACTGTCCTCTGTTCATTAAAATGATTGATTTAGACAATATATACCATTTCAGGACAGTACACAAAAAAGGTCTATGGTATCCAGGGCTGCATTAAGAAAGTATTGCCAGCAGGTAGGGGGAGATGATCCTTCCCCTGTATACAGGGCTGATGAGGTCATACCTGGGGTAGTATGCCCAGTTCTGAGTCTCCCAGTACAAGAGAGACCTGGGTATACTGGAGACAGTCCAACAAAGGGCCACCAAGATGATCAAGGGACCAGACATCTCCTATGAGGAGAGGCTGAGAGAGCTGGGACTGTTCAGCCTTGAGAAGAAGAGGCTTAAGGGTGACCTTATAAATAAATATAAATACATGAAGGGAGGGTGCGAAGAAGATGGAGCCAGGCGCAATGATGTTCAGTGACAGGACAAAAAGCAATGGACACAAGCTGAAACACAGGAGATTCTGTTTAAACATTGTGTCAGGAGATTCTGTTTAAACATTCTGCCTAAACATTGGGAAGAACTTCTTTACCGGCACAGGTTGCCCAGAGAGGCTGTGGAGTCTCCCTCCTTGGAGACCTTTGAAGGCATTTTGGATGTGGTCCTGGGCAACCTGCTCTGGGTGTCCCTGCCTGAGCAGGGGTTGGACTAGACGTCCTCTGGAGGCCCATTCTAGCCTCAACCATTCTGATTCAGTGATATTATTAAGAGGTATTAGTAGGATAAATTATTTCTTAGGACTTAGAGAAGAAATGTATCTCTTGCTGTCTTTTTAAAGGATCTTGGCATGCGTTTGAAAGTCAGCAGTGGTTTTGGTGGGAAAAAAAAGTGTGGAACTTATCAAATATGTTTGGTAAATATTTAAAGGATGGATTTACAGTTTATCACTTAGATATAACTGTTAGGAAACACACCTACAATTACTAGAGCACTTTCTTTTTATACATTCATTTATGCAGTGTACAAAGCCCCAAAGCTTTATTTATTTATTTATTTTGGTGTTGCACATTTATAATAATTAAGAAAGCAAAACAATAGATAAACAATACTGTTTTAGATACTTATATTGATGTTCCTGAGGCTTCCTACTCTGGTCCTCCAATTAGGAATCTTGCAAATAGTATAGATAACTGACTTTCACTCCATGGTGAACAGTGTACTCCTACAATAGTTTACGGGACTTTTCAGATGTGTATCCTTGAAGCAGGACTTTTTGAAATGCAGTGCAGGGAATAAATAATAATAGTAATAATAATAATAATATAATAATAAAACACACAAAAATGTCCTTAAAATAGTATACTAATAGTGCCACATCCAGTGAAGATTATATGATTCTATACAAGGGTGTTTTCATCTTCTCAAATATATCCCTGTTGCAGTTCTGATGTGAGCTCCTCCTAGTTCCTTCATCTGTTTCTGTTGTTGAGTTATTTACCTGATTTGGTTCAGGAACACATTTCATATGACTCATTTTCTTGGTGCCTCTACTCTGAAGAACTATTTGATGTAAAAGTTGAATAGGCCCTATGCATTTAAATGCCGCATATACACAGCAGACATATGCAATCAGTCTCACAGAGCCACTATCATACAGGTTGGTTTTCAATTACCAATGACTGGAGTGTTTTAGTGTAACAGTTGATTTTAACTTTGGTTCTTTATACATGGGAGCATCCTTCTGTTCTGCTTCCAATGCTGGCTAATAAAAGACATTTTAAACATCTGACAGAAACATTTTCATAGGCAAATTCAATGGCATGAAGATAGAAAATATCTGGTGATACCTGTGGTAATTTATAGAACAGTTTTCATAGTGAAAACTTATATATATATATTTTTTTAATTTCACTTAAATATTGAAACCTTCTCTTTATTCATTTTAGCTTTGTTATGTATTCTACATGCTAGTATTAAATATTTGTAAAAAGTAGTATTTGTGAAGAGAAATTAAGATAATACGGTAAAAAAATCATATTTTATTTTATTAAAAAAAAAAAAACAACACTGTAATGGTCTCAAATTCTTTTGGGCTATGATAGAAAGCTTTGGAAGATTTTCTTCAACCTTATCATTGAGGGAAAATTTCCAAATCTATAGGAACTTTCATTTTCAACTTTTCCATTTAGAAAGAATACGATAATACTGAAGTAGCTCAGTCATGCTTGTTCCTTGGGGTGTGGATTATTGCAGTCTAATTTTCTCTTGCAACTGAAGCAGGAGGTGCTTCATAGAACCTCTCTAAATATTGCTCTTGGCTGCAATAGGATTTGGAAATGTCAAAATTTTGTCTCTTGCAAGAAAAGGACTACCTGAGAACCAGTGACAGGGACAGCTGAGCCTAAACAGGCGTTGCTCACACAACAGAAGCTCAGGATGCCACTTGCTGCATTCTGCAGTTGTTCCTGCGATCAGCTTGCATGTGAAGCATACAGACTGGCTTAATGATACACATTCACAGTTCCTTTGTCTGTTCAAAACCACTCAGTCCTTCCAAGAACAGCGAGGTTTAGAGAGTTTGGCAGTTTAAATATGTGTTGCAGGCAAAGGCGGTTTAATAGTTTGTTTGAAAATTTTCCTGGTCAAAACCGGATAATTTCTGTCTGCAAATTGTATCTGAGATGAAGGGAATAAAGTTTGGACCTTACTTTTAAAAATCTCTTTCATAAAAAATAAAGTCTTATAAATTCAAGCCTCTACTGTCAAAATCTCACAACAGCTGTCACTGGAGGAGAGCCTGTTTGCATGCCTACCTCTCTGTAGACTGGTTTGGAGCTCATTGCATGGCACATTCTTGTACAGGCAGAAATACAATCCATGAACCGAAGCTCTGCTGCTCTGAGATTTCTTTACACAGCACTGCCTCGTCAGTCAATTTGTAGGCATTTTAGAAAGCTTTTCCCCAGTTGCTAAAGTTTCAAGGGGCATCAGATACAGTTTTCAATATTTGATGACTGGAGTTATCACTAAGTGAATTTTCAGAATGTTTACGGAGCAAAGAATGTCATTTCTGTGGATGGGATCTCTGTCTGCAAGTCAGCTCATTTCCCACAGGCCAGGGAGCAGCTATAAGACTGTAATAACTCTCAATCACTGTTAAATGGGCCTGAATATGACCCAGATGTTGAAAGGTTTTTACTTTTCATTTGAAAACTTCTATGTGTGCTTTATAACAGTCTCTTAGCATCTGTTTTCATTACCAGTTGTTTAATTCTCCTTTTGTTTCTGTTGATGGAAACTACTTACAACTGGATTATAAATGTCTGTATTACAAGAATCCTGGCAATAGCAAAAAATAAAAATTAAAAAAAAAAATTGCAAAGCAAGAAATATTGGGACAAGAAAATTGAGTTTTCATTGGTTTCCCATTTTCACTGGAAAATGTCTAATAAACCTGAACAATTCTGTGGTATATTTCCTTTCTTTTCTGAGAGTACGCATTTTGAATGGATACCATGAAAAGTGATTGAATGGAAAAACAGGTGACTGTGAGGTTCAAATTGTTACATATTAAGCAAAACCAGCAAATGTAAGGAGTAATTCTTTACACATGTAATAACTACTATCTTTTTCATTACAGGCAAAATGAACCCACGACCTACAGGGTTAGAACATCCATTTACAGGTCAAGTTTTTTTAATGAGTAAAACCTCACAGATATATTTTCTTTTTTTTTTTCTTTTTGTTTATTTTCTAAATATAAAACTTTGTGTAACACAGTTTTTTTCCTTTGTATTAGCAAAAATTAAAAAAGAAAAGAAGAAAAATTAAATAAGAGAATAATTTTTAAAGTAGAGATTATAAAGGTAATAAGCAATTGTAGCTATGGAAATTTGGTGTTGCCAAATTCCTTTCTGGACCATTGTATTTATAAATAGACCAGCAGTCCAATTGAGGGATTTTTACATTACTTAGGGAATAAAGAGAGAAATATTTCTCAGTGTCTCGTTTTATTTCATTGTACTATGGTCTAAGCTAAAAACTCCTTTTATGATATACAGCATTTCAGACAGACATGAAAATTCCTGTCTGCAGTCAAAGCAGTGTGCATCAAACACTGAACTTTTGGAAACCTATTTGCTTGGAGCTTCACTAATCCATTTCCTGTACAGGATGATGATATACCTCCTTCTTTATTGGTTTATTTCTGTCCCTTTTTGTGTGAAAGGCCGTTTAAAGAGAACTTGCTTCAAAATTGCATGCAAGTTATTCTCCCCCTAAGAATGCTGCTAGAGAAACTGTGTGGACCACGGGGAAAAAATCAGGTGATATGCTAATAAAAGTGTGTACATGCCTTCAGCATTTTTCAGAAAAGCTTTAAAAATTCTTGTTATTCTTTCCACTTCTTATGCTCTGAGGAAAGATGATCATGTGCTTTAGATCAAAGCTCTAAAAAAGGTTGCGAAAGTCTCAGCAGACATCTGATCCCTGATCAGTTTAACCAAGAATGAGTTATATAGCAAGGTAGTTCCATTTCTTCAGACTTTTCAAAAGATGTGGGTCAGAATTGTTTTGCAACTCATAGTGCAATGTCCATAATATATCAACTATCTGTATAAAAAAGGTTGGATATGTTGGATATGATGCCATTTACACTGTTACTGTACTAATGGGCTTACCCTGATGTTTCTTGTGTGGTTGATGGGCTGCGGTGTTGATAAACTTTCTGAATTTTCAGCATTGTTCCTACTTTGTTGGTGACTGTTCTGGTAACAATTTCATTTTACAGTATTATGTGAAATGCAGCAATTGTGCACAAAAGAATTTGCATTCAATTCTTTACTGGATGAAGTCTCTATTACTAAAGGACTAGCACAGGCTAGAGCTACTCCCTGCTTTTTTCTGGATACACGCAGTAGCAAAGTGTTCTTATTTATGATGAACTCTTTCAGGTCAGGAATTTCATCCAAGGAGCAATTTTATTTAAAATGGTTGAAATAAGTTTCTCCCCTATTCCACACAGAGCTCTGTAGGTCTCCACCAAGGACAAGAGCACAGACAGAATGTGTTCACTTCCTTCCACATTGTGTATATCTATACTTCCATTCCTGCAAGTATTGAAATAACATTTTTTCTCGAGCTAAACAATTTAGTTTCTGTTCTTGGTCTCCTATATGCAATCTGGAAGTCACAAACTCATGTAATCTTTCTTTAGAATGGTGATTATCAGGATTTAAGACTACACCTTTCATACAGTCAGCAAGAACTTGCCCTCACTTCTTAAAGCTAGATTCTTCAAAAAGCCTTTTCTTATGCTGTTATCTCCCAACACCTGTTCTGTTGCTCTCATTGAAATGCACTTCTCTAAAGAAAGTGTCTTTTTTTTTTTTTTTTTTTTTTTTTAAGTAAGGAGGGAGAAAATGACGTACAGGGTTTTATAGCTGAATAACTAGTCAATAATCTTCATGGTTCCAGAACTTTATACTTGTCTTATAAAGTTAAATGCCTTACATGCAGGTTAGTTCTCTTTTTATGTTTTCAGTATGTTCAGAGGAATCTTTCCCTTTCCTTATATCTTGGGAAGTCCAACCAAGTTGTCTCTTTGATTTGTTTCTGCTGCAGAATGACATAATAATCCTTACACCTTCAGCCTGCCCTATGTCTGTCATTCAAGAACAGGTGGAGCTGTTTACTCATGGATGAGTTCCAAGATATTAGTTTGATTTCTGCAGATAGATGTTTGTTTCTCATAGTCTTTTTAATTCCCCAAGGGAACCCTTAAAACTGTGGAAAAATCTAAAACTATGAACTTTTTGGTTGGTTTTGTCAGATCAATTTTTAGCCATTATCAAGCAAAGAATGTATCTTAAATCTGATTTTCCTTTACTGATGTATGTCATGTGCTCAGCAGTGGCCACATCCCCACATATGGTTGAGATTTTCATAAGTCCACGCCTTGGGTAGAGTGTGTAGGAAGGGTTGTAATGGACATCCTGCAGCATTACTGCATTACTGAGCCTATTATTTCCCCTTTGGTTTTCCCTTAAGGAACACCCCCAGAAGAATTTATGGCCATCTCTCCTGCTGCTTCAGGCACAGACCTTCCTCTGCATTCTCCATTGCCTCCTGTGACTTATGAAAACAAGATGTAGCTCTACTTGTTTATTTTTTCAATGATTTAGCTAATCAAGGATTTATATTGTCCTTCTGAAATGGCTGTCACTGGAGATGGATTGGAGATGCAGTCTATCACTAGCTCAGTAAACGATATCAGTCATTTCTCAAAGTCCTTTTCATATAGCGATGATGTTGTATACATTTTTCTTGGAATATATGATATATCTGTAGATGAGAAGCAGGTGTCAAAATGATCTCATTATTTTTTTTTCTGAAAATAGAAGTAAAATCAAATACTTTTGCTACTCTCATTTGATAGTCAAGTCTGTAGCTTAGTAATTAAGCTGAATATCCTGCTATCCTGATGAGTGTATTTTTATGAAAAAATGTGTACTTCTATTACTTTCTCAATTTGGTTTTGACTTGGTTCATAGAAGGCAGTTGAACAGTTTATGGGAAGTAGGACATAATATTTTTGTCATCATATTCCTTTTCTACCAGGTTCTTAGTGTCATTGAAATATATGCAAAAACTGGAATGTCTGTGTCCCCTTTTCAGCTCTGTTGATTTGACGTATCCTTACACCAAAAATTAGATTTTTTTCTGATGAGGTGATAATGACCACCTATCACACTTGTTTGTTTGCAGCTTTTCAGGGTGTAGTCATTTTTATAATAATGCTTCATGAGTGGTCTATTTTATTTATTTATTTATTTATTTGCCTAAATCTGAGCCTCTGCTGTGCTCTATGATGCATTTTGGTATATAATGCAATCAGTACAATTGAACGTCTGTCTTTAGAATAAATAAATAATAGAATAAATAAATATTACTCACATCCCATTTTACAGTATGAGGATTCCAGGCAATCATCACAAAGTCACCAGGCATTGGAATTAAATTCTCAAAGACATATTTCTCTTCAAAAATATTATTATTTTTTCAGTGTCATGAAGGGGTAATGCACCTTCTTTTTACATATTATACAGGTACCAAGGGTTATTCATTTTTAAAGTCTAGTTCAAGAGATTTGTGGAGATGGAAGAAAAGCTACTGTTTCATATCACTAACTTGTAGTGAAATCTTCACACATGCCACACAGATATATATCTGTTTATTTTTGTCTTTCTTTCCCCATATTCTGTTTGATATAGCTGTTGTATCTATTAGAGGTTTCAGTGTGTAGAAAATTAGTTATAACTCTTTCAGGAAAACATTTTCCTGCAAGAGCAAAAATGTCATCCATGTGTCCTTGTCTTTACTATTAACTCCTTTTCTTTTGCCACTAGCTTTCATGCTCCAGAATTTCTCCACCATAAAACAAGCTTTCTGGAGAAGAGCAATAATATTCCCTTCAGAGACAATCAAAGGAGTCTTAAAACATAAACTAGTTATGCAATCAATAACTTCTTGGCTCATATAATATAAATGCAGTTCAACTGAAAATGTTAAAGGGAAATATCTATTTTTACTTCCTGGGAGGTAGAAGTTCATTTAAAAACATCTGTGAAAATAATGTCAGTCAAAGCTTCTAGGCTGGTATGATAGAGATCTTTACACCCAAGCAAATAAAACCAAACGTCTTGACATGCCGAGTGTTTCTTTCCAAATATGTTCATATCACTGTTTTCCACCATGTGTTGCTGACATCTTTTTTCCTTTTTGCTAAACTTTGTCTTTTTATTTTTTTTTATTTTTTTTTTTACCCACAATAAGAAAATAAGAAAATAAGAGCACACACCCTATAGGTATTTCTCTATGGATCAAAGTCATCTTTCATTTTTCAAAAGAAGCAGTACTAGGACAGATAGGTAATATTTTATTTTGTTACAGCATTCTATTTCTTGTAGCTGCCCTTTATCCAAGGTCTATATTTCTTCCACTGGTATGTCATATCAACAAGTGGTTCTTTCTTTTATTTGCAGCCTCTTTTGAAAAACTTGAATAATCATAGTCTGACATCTCTTCTTTGCATTTTAAAATATCTGTTGTCAGGAGTAGTGTATTTGGACTTATAGCTTGTAACCAATGTGACATAAATTTTCAATGTTCTTTTCAAAATTTGGTTTTCCTTAAAAGCAGTTCTATTGAAATCTTCCTTGACGTGTAAAATAGTATTGAAGAGACAACAATACTGTTATATATTTCTCCTTCCAATTATTACCCTTCTGTGCAGTCAACACAGATAGTGAGACATGCCCAGTCTTTTCAGAGATTTTTTAGTTCTAGCCCTGCATTTTGAGATATGGAAGTCCTGCGCTGTGGCCTTGTGCTTCTGATAATACATGTCACTGTTACCCAGACTTGTCCACTAGATATGTACTGAATAGCTACTTTGTGTCAAATGTTTTCAGAATTCCCCTTAAACCTTCATCACCATCACTGTCATGGCTGATGGAGGAGTGCTCTTTGCCCACTTGGTCTCTCTCCTCCAAAGATATCTCAACAATTTGATTTAATGTTATTATCAGTCCCAATACAAATATACCACCTTTTCACCTCTAGGAGAGAGCACTTGCTAAACTCAGTTCCAAGCAACTGTAACCATTCTTCCAGTCACAGAAGTAAGTTGTTTCCCCATATGCCCCTCCATGTATCTCAAAACCAAGACTCAGAAGTCTTCTCTAGGAGCTTATGCCACAAAAGCTGCTACAATCAACCAGACCAAAGGGCCAAGGACATGCAAATCCTTATAAGACCGATATCTGACACTCGATTGAAGTCCCATATCACTTTTCCAGATCATTCCAGATCATTGCTTTGTTAATTTTAAGCAGGAAGCTGGAGGCACTCAAACTTTCTGTGTTTGCTTTGGTATAAGAACTTTTCAGCTCTCAGAGCTCTAAGGGAGGCAGGGTGTCAATCTGTACATATTCTGCAGGAAATCAATCTTGTTTCACAGTTCCTGGACTGACCCCAGAGTAGACCCATTGCAATTGAAATGTATACGTTCCACTCCATTGTTTCATGCCAAGGAATCACCCAAGTGTGTGCCTGGCTTTGCTAATACTTCACAACAGCCTGGCACTGCCTATGAATGAAGGAATTCTGCCTACCTATCAGATGGGCAGCAACTTCATTTGCAGCCACATCCCCTATGTTGCAGGAAAAAGTCCCATGAAAATGTTAATTTTTAAAAACTGATTTATATATTCCTACCATTTACCTTTGGTGGCTCCTGAAGCCTCAAAAGGAAGTAGGTGGTCATGAGAGACGACCATATTTCTATACAAGCTCATGACCTTTAAAAGTCTGTATATTATGTAGAACAGATCACTCACCTAGGACACGATAAATTAAATCCTGAGGTTGGTCAGACAACTGTCATTCTAAGAGTGACCATTTCTATTGCCTACAAAGGAGTTAAAGGGAGACAAAATTGGATGCAGACATTTTTACACTATAAACATCAATGAGATTACGCATTCATCTCAGATATTTGAGCCCATCACAAATCTTGCAAAACGATGGCCAGACGCTGCTTTCATTTTGCATGCAAGCAAATACCTCTTTGGTTCCCAGTTACAGGTGGGTATCCTTCCACATATTTTTCAGTGTGGACACCCCCTGAATGGTCTTTGGAAGAAAAAATATTAAAAGAGTTTAATTCATATTTTACAGAAAATTCCAGTCCTCAAGTTTTAAAGCAGAAAGGTCAGAAGACTTAAACATTGTTTTGTTTGAAGGTCATTATGTCTCCGTTTGTTCTACAAATACCCAGGAAATGAAGACCAATTGGTTTCCATTTGCAGTCTAAAGCTGCATGAAAGCTGTTAGCATGCTTTACAGGAAAATATGAACTTGCTGTATCTTCAGAAACTTTTTTCCTCCTATTTCTGAATAAGCACAGTCATTCACTTTTTGAGTTGTCTCATGCTTTATAGAAAGTAGGATATTTTTTTTTTATTTTTTTTTTTCCAGGTGCATCTCATCTTCAGTCTTATTGTTGTACCAAAATATTGTTGATGTTTGGCAATTCTGGGAATTAAATCAATTAAAATTTCTTTGTATTCTTCCTTTCCCGTGAGATAGCTTATTACTACAACAGAGCTTATCTCGTTTTTCTCTGGCAGATTTTTTTTTCATTCCACAGATATGAGGAACTCTGATGCTACTCTTCTTTATGTACCAGAGCCTGTCCTCAATTAATCTTTACAGAAAAGACCAGTTTCTTTTGTTGCACTACAAATAGATCTTCTACATTGCTTTTGGTAAGGTATTAAATTAACAGAAAATTCTTTCTTCTTTGCTCTTCTGAAAAACCTGGGTAGTAACAGATTTATATGGTCTTCCTTCCCGATGAACCACACTTATCTGCTACAATTGGATTTTGTGGGACAAGAGCCACAGTCTATATGCATGTGGACTTGCTTTTTTTTTTTTTTTTTTTTTTTTTTTTTATTTCTGAAAGACTTGATCTTTCTGAAAACAGAAAGAGAATAGGAGAACAGGATTATCAAAAACATTAATATTGTCAATACCTTTCAGCACTTTTTCAGCACTGTTGCAGGTTTTCCTTCTCTATTGGTAATATTAAGAGTCTATATTCTACATTTCTTTATGAACTATAATCTTTGCCCTCTGAGGCAGAAATGACCCCAAAACACATACCCAAGCCATATGCCACCTTCTGGTAAATCTCCTTCTGTTATGATTATTGTCAGTATAATGTTGTCCAACTCACAATCAGTAACCATTTCTTAAAATCTTGCTCTTCTGAAACTACTGCTGTCATTAAAAAATCTTGCCACATGCACTGCTGGGTGGGAGACTGTAAGAATATGTTTTTGAAGGACACAATTCCATCCACCAGTACTCTGATGGTACTTCCAATCAGTATTTGTGATAATATAACAGTAAATTCAGTGCCTCCACAATAAAGCTGCTAGCATAGCAGAATAAAAACTTCTATAGAAATACCGTGGGTCTCCATTGGTCTTTGTTATACATCAGGAGATGAAGAAAACTGATTGCCATTTTTCTTCTTCCAGAATTTTGTTCAGGCAACTCCTGTAGAGCACCCAATTCCCTGAGTACCTGATTCTTCATTACATCTCTTCAGAGAAGGAAGCTATACATTTTTGCAATGATATTTCACTTGTATGAATTTGTAAGGGTATTTTTTTAGGTCTATAATACTCTTCTGTGCACAGCTTCTTAGTATCAATATTACTAATTTTTTATATTCTACTTCTTTATAGGAAATGATCTGTGGTTTGTCTTACTATTTGGTATAATTAAAGAGACTCAGCATGGATGGAAAGATCTTTTCCATTGTTATTCTGAACAAGGTTCTCCAATTCTGGTATAAAACATGTGGCCTCTTTATTCTGCTAGATCATGCTCCAGCATTGTTGAACTTATGCATTTGTTCTGGATGTCAGATTTCTCTCTGCTAAAATCATTTTCTTATTGTTTTCATACCCTGCATGGGAGAAAATTATATATGGAAGTGTATCCCTTATTTTCAACAGGGATTTACCAAGAAAGGCTGTGATGCTGTTTAATGGTTAACAAGAAACCATATGTCATCTTCTGCATTGTTTGAAAAAACATGAATTGAATAAATCAACATTTCTGGTGCAAGTCTCCAGCACTTCTTGAATGATCTGCAGGGTCGCAGGCTGACAGTGCCTGTGCTTGTAATAATTAACAGATGTGACTGAATGTGGATTTGAAGATATTCTGTCATAGATTCAACATCAGTTGGACCTATTTCTCAAAGTCCTATTCCTCTTCAGAAAGGAAAATTACTGTTGTCAGAAGCTCTCTTGCAATTTAAACTATCATTATAAGTGAAATGCAGGTGTCAAAGGCAATTTCTTTCTTTCAGACAGCAAGTTCAGCCAAGGATTCCTATGAAAAAATGAATCAGTATTGCTGAAATTCCTTGACATGTTGGGTACTGTTGGTAAAGTGTTTTCTTCCTTACCCTGTATGTTCACATCTCTACCTTCTCCTGGAAACTATAGTGACTAAATTCTCATTTTTTGTTTTGAAGCTACTTTAGAAAAACCTCCAGGCTGTAAGATGAATCATCCATCTTTACTCTCAGCATTGTATTGGTCTTCTGTAAGGAGCAGGCAGCACCATTACCTCTTTCACGCTGTTTTTATAAGATTGCCTATTTCTTCACCATCAGAGCAACCTCAGCCCCTGCAATGTTATTCCTAAAATATCTTTAATGCATATGAAAATTGCAATACATTTTGTTTTGGGAAAATGTCAGTCCTTATTAATTCTGTTTCTCACCCCACAATTAGAAGAATCTGTGTACCAAGAAGTTGCAAATCACATTTCTGGGTTACCTTAACTAAGAAAAGTGGTGGGATTCTCATTTATGTCATCAAATCAGATATAGTATAAAAAAACTCACTCCTCTCACCCAGCAATCTAGACTTTGTAGACTATTAGAAGGCTATGTTCTGCTTAAGGCAAAAGCATATATTATGCTGTTTTTCTTAATATAGTTGCTTTTCATTTGGGGCATTGCTGCTATCTAATATGATTTCCAATAAGAGTAGTTCTGGGCAACCTGCTCTAGATAGCCCTGCCTGAGCAGGGAGATTGGACCAGATTACCCCAGAGGTCTGTTCCAATCTCAGCCATTCTGTGAGTCTATGAAATACAGAATATTTCAGGTCTTTCACAGATTTGACATGCATTTCCACTTATTTCTCCAAATCCTTTTTCCTGTAGAATGCTTACTGTAATCAGAAAATATGTTGGAAAAGTTCTCTATTTCAGGTAACACACAAGGTTATAAGATACAACTATTGTTCACATAATCTCATATGTGAATTTTGACAACACATTACCCTATTGAATTTATTGTTTGTTTTTACCATGAACTGCATATACTTGCTAAACACTTAATAATGTAGTATTGTGACACCTATTTTTCCAAAATGCTCATATCTCAAAAATTTCCTCTTTTGAACAATAATAATTTACCCTCTTTTTCAAATCTGTAAGGAAGTGGTTGCAGGGCAAAGGGCAGTATTGACTGTACCAGAGAATCATTCCTGGGAGTTAATCTTCAAATTTCAGTAGGAACTCTGTGAATGTCTCTGTTCTCCAAGACCTGTCATCTTTATCTGAGGTACATTGTTTGAAGAAACATGAAGTAAATAAATCAACATTTCTGGTACAAGTCTCCAGTATTTCTTGAATGATCTGTAGGGTCACAAATTGACAATATCTGTATTTGTAATTTTCCCTTTCACTTTTGGAAATTTAGGACCATTGCTTGCTGAAAAAGTACAGTTCTGGAATTATCATATTTTGTTACTGGTGGAAGATTTAGAACAAATATTTTTCACAAAACTCAACATTCTCCTTGATCTATCTATCTATCTTTCTTCCTTCCTTCCTTCCTTCCTTCCTTCCTTCCTTTTTCTTCCTTCCTTCCTTTCTTCCTTTCTTCCTTTCTTCCTTCCTTTCTTCCCTTTCTTCCTTCTTTTCTTCCTTCCTTCCTTTCTCTCTTCCTTCCTTCCTTCCTTCCTTCCTTCCTTCCTTCCTTTCTTTCTTCCTTCCTTTCTTCCTTTCTGCCTTTCTTCCTTTCTTTTTTCCTTTCCTTCTTTCTTTTCTTCTTTCTTTCCTTCTTTCTTCCTTTCTTCCTTTCTTCCTTTCTTCCTTTCTTTCTTCCTTTCTTTCTTCCTTTCTTCCTTTCTTTTTTCCTTTCCTTCTTTCTTTCCTTCTTTCTTTCCTTCTTTCTTTCTTTCTTTCTTTCTTTCTTTCTTTCTTTTCTTCCTTCCTTCCTTCCTTCCTACCTTCCTTTTCTTTCTTTCTTTCTTTCTTTCTTCCTTCCTTCCTTCCTTCTTTCCTTCCTTCCTTCCTTCCTTCCTTCCTTCTTTCCTTCTTTTTCTTTCTTTCTTTCTTTCTTTCTTTCGTTCGTTCGTTCGTTCCTTCTTTCTTTCTAAGTCCTGTTCCTCTTTCAGATGAGAAGTTACATTACATCACTCTTTTGGCACAAAGTGCAGGATGTCTAAATTGATTCTAATTTGATTGTCTTTTTGCTGGATGAAAATCTAACAAGCACTCATGCCAGGTCTTCTAGTCGTCTTAATTTTCAATGGTAACTTTGTAAAAAAAAAAAATGCACCGATGCACTGATCTAGGTTAAAAAAGAAACAGGCCTTGTTCTCAGTTCACTTTTTTTTTTTCCTCATCCACTCATGTTTTCTCAGAGCATCCACCAATAGAAGAACATCAAACTATTGCTGTGTCTGAGGAAACCTTTTCCTTGACTTGTATCTTTAATCCAACATAAACAAATGCATATTTTAGGTCAGGAGCCAAAATGTCTATTTGTTGGTATTTTTCTGCCTCCGTAGAAGGAGAGAGAAAAGAAATATTATTTTTCTATAGCTTGCCCCATCCTGGCTATTGGAACTTCCTCTTTTTTGACTTTAGCAAAAAATACAGATGTTCCCCACTACTAGTGCTCCAGTGAAACCACATTACCCAGGCAAGCATGGCTGTAATTTTCATACATACAGCTGTTGATCTCTTAGCAACTGCTGCAGGGCCACAACAGTCTGCTCATGGATCTTCTGGCTTCTATTCTGTCTCATACAGGCCAGGCAGTGACATTCCACACACCCTGTGTGGTGACTTTACCCAGCTGGGCAGCTGAGCTCCACCACAACCCCCTCATTCCCCCTCCTCAAAGGGAAGGGGGGAGAAAATACGATGAAAAGGACTCAAGGGCTAAGATAAGGACAAGGAAATCATTCAACAATTATCATCACAGGCAAAACAGAATCAGTGTACGGAGATTAGAGAAATTTATTACCTACTACTAACAAGCTAGTAAAGTGAAAAACAAACAAAACAAACCAAAAACACCTTCCACTCCCCATCCACCCTCTTCCACCTCCTCCTCCCGAGTGGCACAGAGGAACAGGGAATGGGGGCTGCGGTCAGTCCCTGATGCTTCGTCAGGGTCACCCTCTGCCCCTGCTCCACGTGGGGTCCCTCCCACAGGATGCCGTCCTTCCCGAACTGAGCCTGCGGGGGCTGCCCACAAGCTGCAGCTCTTCAAGAACTGCTCCCACATGGCTCCGTACCACAGGGTCCATCCCTCAGGAGCAAACTGCTCCAGCACAGGTCCTCCATGGGCAGCAGCTCCCCCCAGACCCCCCTGCTCCTGCGTGGGCTCCTCTCCATGGGCTGCAGCTCCAGCCCGGGGCCTGCTCCTGTGGGGGCTCTCCATGGGCCGCAGATTCCTCCAGGCCACATCCACCTGCTCCACCGGCGGCTCCTCCACGGGCTGCAGCGTGGAGATCTGCTCCATGTAGGACCCATGGGCTGCAGGGGAACCACCTGCTCCACCAGGGGCCTCTCCACAGGCTGCAGGGGAACTTGTGCTGTGTGCCTGGAGCACCTTCTGTCCTCCTTCTGCACTGACCTAGGGGATGCAGGGTTGCTTCTCACTCCTCATTCTCCCAGCTGCTGTTGTGCAGCAGTGTTTTTTTTTGTTTGTTTGTTTTTTCCCCTTTCTTAAATCTGCTCTCACAGAGGTGCAAACATCGCATCGCTTATTGGCTCGGCTCTAGGCAGTGGTAGGTCCTTTTGGAGCCAGCTGAAACTTGCCCTTGTCTAACATGGGGCAGCTTCTGGATTCCTCTCATAGAAGTCACCTCTACAACCCCCTGCTACCAAAATCTTGACACATAAACCCACTACATCCCCATGAACCTCTTAGTTCTTTTCCTGCTTCCTTTCTGCTTTACAGTGATTTTTGTTCCCACATTTTCTTTGTTTCGCTCAAATATGAGAACAAATTTCCATTTAATTTCCAGTTTCTTTATAATGGCAGGAAAGACACAAAGTTTTCCTCTGCTCTTCCACTATACCCACCTGCCCTTCTCTTCAGCACCCTTCCTTCCTTCCATATTTTCTTTCCCAAATCCTTCCCATGGGTGAAGTACACTGACCAAATCTCATTCAGGAGTGAAGCCAGAAGCTGAGCCCACTTAGGCCCTTCAGGTGTGGATAGAAGTCTTTTCCAGTGTTAATTCTCTACGAACACAAAGAAGAGGACAGACAATCATGAGGAAGATGAAGTCAGTTCTACTTATCATTATGTGAGGATGATTTCTCGCTCCTGAACCAACTCCTTTTGCTGATCAAAATAACTCTCTAGCACAAAATCTTTTCATATCTGTGTCCTAAAACCTTTGTATTTAAGATCATGGAATGGAAAAGTCACTCACTGCAAAATATTCCCTTCCTATGTATTCCAAGTATCCCAAAGTCCCATTTGGGGTCTCTCAACAGGTGTTCTGTTATACATATGTATATATTTACACATGTACGCACACACAAGGAGCTTTTTTTTTTTTTTTTTTTTTTTTTTTTCAATCAGTGAACTCCAGGACAGGTCCATCCTATCTCCTTCCTAACTTCAGTTTAATGGTAGATTTGGAATCCTTTTCAGGACTATTTTCCAATAGCAGGAATTACACCTTATACAGTCACTGAACAATGAATAAAATATTTCCACTGCCTGGTAACTTATATTTGAAGAACTCTTGACATGGTTTCCTTTTTTAGATAATTAAACAATTCCCTGCATTTTGTTATTGATATTATTTTCTGTCATGAATCTATTACATACTTCTAAAATTATCTACTTATATTTTAAGTATGCACTCATAAAGTGGCAATCTGGGGTCTTCATGTACATTTACACTTCACTCTGTTTCTTCAACTAGATATACTGGATTGAAGATCTTTCTCACTGTACACCATACTGTAACCAGGTAGCCCTATAATACAGTATTGCCATTGGCCATAAGTTGTGTTCTGAATCTGTAGGGTCTCAGGCCTGAGGCTTTCCAGGCTCGTTCTGTCTGGACATTTCCTGACCTGTCCAAAGTTTTGTTTGACTTCATGTAGCTGTGACAGCAATGTCTCTACTCTTTCAGGTGTTTGTTGTTAGTTTGTTTTACCTTTGTTTATCTTTGTGCGGTACCACTATAGTTTTATGTAGATAGCAGTAGCAGCCAGTTGTTCTAGGTAGAATGACATATTTATGACCAACACATTGATGTAGTGTACAGAAATACAGGTAAGTGAGCATAGGCCTTGAGAATTGGAGGCACAGGGTATGGTGCAGGGGAGTACAGGCACGAGATAGTAGGAGATGGGGCACAGGCTGACACTGGAGAACCCATGCTACAACAACTCATTAGTATTCAATTAAAAATATCTCCAGATCTAGAGATGGACAAAACTGGTTTTAGGGGTAACAGAATGAAAAAAAAAAAAAAAAAAAGTGTGTGTGATAGATATTTTACATAGATGTGGCCTGGTGCTGCAAGCAAAGACAGAGAAAAGTGTAAATACACATATAAAAGAGGACTACTTCCTCTTTGCCCATAAACAATATCTTGAACATAACACTACAAATATGACATGATGATGTGTTATGACAATAACTGGGACTCTGATCCACAATGTGATTGATCATCTGAGGACATAACAGCAAGCTTAGAATGGAAAAGTGTGCTATTTCAAGAGGAATGGGATAACAGGTTTCACCAGCCCAGACTTTATCTGTATAATGTTCTTAGCATTATTTCGTGTAGATTGTTGTGTTTGCTTGTTTGTTGTTTTTTTTTTTTTCTTCAGACCGTGCTATAAAATACCTCCTAGTTCCTATAAGCTCCTATGAGCCTTTTATCCTGTTACGCTGTTGTAATTCTGTGCAAGTGACAGTGTTTATACTGAATCGTTAATTTTCTTGGGTTAGTGCAGCACAGATGCATCTATTATCCTGAAATAATTTGAAAATAGGATATTTATTGCTTGCATTTATTTTGGAACATCAAGACAGAAACAGTTCTGATCGATTCTCTCAATTTTCTACTCATCTAATGCTGGGTTGCTTTTTGTAGTAATTTCTCCCCATTATTTGTAGATACGAAATGATGTAGTCTATTGTGCTGCCAAGATTCAAAGGAGTTTCCTATCATCTTTTCTTCCCAACGGAACTGCAATCTATAGCTATTTTCCGCCGCTGAATTTTCATAAAAGCACGTGTCCTGAAAGTTTGTATATAATAGTCTATTATAGTAGATAGTTTTATTGCCAAGGAAAGAGAAGCAGTAAAGTTATTCAAAGCTCACAACTTCACACTTGCTCTTTCCTCCTTCAAAACAGTAGAGTAGGAAGTATTATTTATTCTCCTTTATAACAACTAAAGAATCAGTCAACACCCAAATAACAGAATATATTTTTTTAACAGATATATACTTACATATTTCAAAAATAGATGGTGTTAATCAATAGCAGGGATATCTGTCCTTGGAATTATTTATTTTTTTTCCTAAGATATATTGCACTCTGAGAGTGTTTCATTAAAATTTCTGTGATGGGATGTTTTTACTACTGTACAATATGCAAATAACCTGAGCCAGAAAACAAAAGAAAAAATATGTCTTCAGGTCAATGTTACAAGTAGATGTGTGTATATGTGTGTGAGTATGGAAATTATATATATATTTATTTCTATATGCATTCAGTAAAAAATTCCTTTCTGAGGGATTTCAATTCCAGATGGAAATCTTTCCAGAAAGCCTTTCCTCATAAAATATTCTTCCTATTCATTTTGAAGACGTAAGTTCAGACATTCTTTATGAATGAGACCAACAGCTAGGATCAGCCTTTGAATTTTTTGCTCATCCCTTGACTGGGACAGACAGATAAGAAAGAATTTAATTTAGGTACAGGGTGAGAATTTCAGTTTTACTCACATTTATAGGAGAAAGTACCACAGCCAACATTTCTATCTGTGCTTTCTCTTTAAGTGCTTCTGTGAGATCTAGGTAGAAAAGGCTTCAATTTCTTATGCATGGTGAGAGCTATAGACACAACTATAATGTTCCTGTTACTTTTGGCAAAAGTAAAAAACATGGTAAACTTTTATTTTGCAATTTTCCTTGTCATGGCAGTAGAAACTAGACTAAGAAATTGTCATTTGGGCCTCTATCATCTAGAATTTTGAGGAAAGAATATTGAAGTCATCCAGGAAAGACAGATTTCATTGATTTATTAATTTATTTTTATTTATTTATTTAAGAAGACAGTTAAGAGTTCCCTTGTAATGTAAATTTGCATATTAGCTAGGCTTTGGTATAAGTTTTGCTTAAAAGAGACAGAATTCCATGGTAAGGGTAAATATGAGATTAATACATCTACCTTTAGGCTACATTTATATTAACAAGAAATTTGTCATAACAGAACTAACTCAGAAGACTGAGACATTTTGTTGTTGGCATACCTGTATCTGTAGTATTTGTCACTTTATGGGTTTATTTTGACCAAGACTTTGACTGGAGTTGTAGATTGAAGGTGCCCGTAGTACATATGGACCAATGTTCTGTGAATGCCCATCCTTTGGCTTGGTTCCTCATGTACATATTCAAGGTGGGACTGTTTTATGAACTGAACAATGCACTGAAAATGAGAGGAAATTGAAGACTGAAGCCAAACTACTGCTCCAATGTTGCTAGGGTTGATAGATACAATATATTAGGTGTCAATGTGTGAACTCGGTGCCTTCCCTTCTGTCACAGTCAGCTGAGATATACAGAGTAGATTCAGCTGCCTAGGTTTAGATGCCTAGCACCATTTCATGCACTAATGTATCCTGCCTGGCTTTGATGTGCTGTTCCAGAATATTAGGGGTTTTCTATAGGTCTTCCACCAGATTTTTCAAATACAGAGCTTTTGGAGCCTTGATAGGTCATGCCTTTAGGCATCTACTTTGAGTGAGATGAGTTACTCCATGAGCAGTATCGAGTAACTACATTGATTATAGCATGAGTTCAAACACCCAGTTGATGTGCAGGCACTTAGATATCTTGTTTAGAAGCTGAATCCCACTCTCAAGGTTTAGTTTAGTTACCTAATTGTAGGTATTTATTTATTTGAAATCCCATAGGCTATGTGAAGTATTTTCAAAGTGCCAGAATAGACTCAGAGGAGTCCATGCTCATCTGCAGCAACTGCTGGAGGACACAGATTGCCCTGGATAAGAGTAGCATACATTTAGACAACAGAATTGAACTGCTGGTGTAAAACCTTTAGTTTATTATTTCCTTGACTGCATGGCATAATATATGTTAGAAAATCAACATTATTTACTCTGTTCATGATAAACACTTGTAAATTTTTTTTTTGCAAAAAAAAAAAAAAAGATCATTGCAAATGATCTTATTGGTCATGACATAAATATCAGGCCATTCTATAAATCAACACTATATTGTTTACATCTATAAGAAGTTGTTCTGTCAATGTTGTTATGGTCAACTGTTCTGCTTATATAAGGTCATATCTTAAACCTGTTGGAACATCTGCGGAGAGATTTTGAGGGTAAACTTCCAATCGCTGTTATTTAACATCATTCTCTTACATGGCCTTGTGTACATACATTGAAGAGTGGTAACTTCAGTAAATGAGTTCAAATATACTGTTTTTGAAATGATGAGACCAGCTGTGAAGACATAAAAATCATTGTTGATTATGGAAAATTTCTTGACATCTTTCACAACAAAGGCGTCACAGTTATTTTGGCATGGTACAAAATGATATTTTTCAGCTGTCAATGATGTTTCAATAGAGAAGAAAAAGCTGAGACAATCATTATCATTGAATCACTGGAGTTTTACAACTCCAGCAACAATAGTTTAGTTCATAATGTCTTTCACTAAAAATGAGACTTTTGTTAAAGAATGTTCTCTTAGCTGTTTTCCTGGCTCTGCCTTTTCCTTTTACAAAATGAAATGCAGGAATATTCTGGAAACAAATTTTGTTTATAGGAGCAAAAAATTCTGTCTGAAAGCATTACACATCCACATCTTGTAACTTTTCCCTGAAGACCTTTATATTACCTCTACAGTAAGTTCTTGATCAACAACAAACATTACTTTGCAAATTTTCATCATCATTAGACCTTTTGCCATATGGAGGTGACTCTATTCTCACCTAGGAGGAACCAAATCTGTTGCAAGCTCTATCTCAAATTCTCATAATCTTTTGCAAAGTCTGATGAGTCATACACAGATGTCCTCTGTCTTTTAAACTGCCATCTGTTGTAACTGGATGGAAGATGTTTGGAGATTTCTGTCAAAGTGTATAAACTTTTTTTTTACTGAAAAGCCTATTCCTCAGACAGTATGTGTTAAAGAGTAGCCCTGGAAAGACAGCAGCTGTTTTTGAGAGCATAGCAAGGCTCTGCTTCTGTTAATTTACTTGTAGTCCTTTCAGAATGAAAATTGGATGCCATTCTCATTCATCCTGAAAGTTTTAAGGACTGTCCAAGCTGTACAATTAGGATTTCTTCACTGCCATCTTCTTTTGCTTCGTTCACTCCTGTTGAAACAGATGGAGTCATAACAGTTCTCTGAGTTATTCTTTAGCTGGTACAATATGAGTGATGAATGTTTGTATATGTTTGATGTGTTTTTTTTTTTCATCCAGAGGTCATACCATTTGAGTCCAAGGATATTTAACACTAGCCTGTAAAGTGAGTTTTGTAAGCATTATGGTGGTAGGTATGCACTTTATGTGGATAATATTTGTGAAAAATGTGCCTATTATGTACATCTATTCATATTATTTTAGCCTTAAAGATAGAAGCTTATGAAATTCTCTAACTTTTTTAATTTCCAGAGACAGCAACGTAATTGTAATAGGCATCTGAGATATTTTATAAATCTTGGAGCTTTTTGCATCTTGTATTGTACTGTATGAAGCTCCTTACCACGACAGTATTCCTACTCTACCCAGACTGGAACCTATCAGGATTAAGTCAGACCCATGTGACTATTTGTTTTGCTCTACATTAGGAAAGTGATTTCTGTGGTCTCCGTTCTTTTTTCTTTGTCTGTTTCAACACCATAAATTACATGCCAGGGAGAGACAAATTACAGTGGTGCTTTAATTTCCCCCTGTACTTGGCTCTGGTGAGGCCGCACCTCGAGTACTGTGTTCAGTTTTGGGCCCCTCGCTACAAGAAGGACATGGAGGTGCTCGAGAGAGTCCAGAGAAGGGCGACGAAGCTGGTGAGGGGTCTGGAGAACAAGTCTTACGAGGAGCGGCTGAGGGAGCTGGGCTTGTTTAGCCTGGAGAAGAGGAGGCTCAGGGGAGACCTCATCGCTCTCTATAGGTACCTTAAAGGAGGCTGTAGAGAGGTGGGGGTTGGTCTATTCTCCCACGTGCCTGGTGACAGGACGAGGGGGAATGGGCTAAAGTTGCGCCAGGGGAGGTTTAGGTTGGATATTGGGAAGAACTTCTTTACCGAAAGGGTTGTTAGGCATTGGAATGGGCTGCCCAGGGAGGTGGTTGAGTCGCCATCCCTGGAGGTCTTTAAAAGACGTTTAGATGTAGCCCTTAGTGATATGGTTTAGTGGAGGACTTGTTAGTGTTAGGGCAGAGGTTGGACTAGATGATCTTGGAGGTCTCTTCCAACCTAGACGATTCTGTGATTCTGTGATTCTGTAATTGTGAGTAAGATGACTTATAAAAATCGCCAAGTCCATTCAGAAAATTAGTTAGTGGTGAAAGAAATCACATCTTAAATGCTGCTTAGAACCTTATCCTCAGCTATGAGATAGTAGATGCTCTGAATGCCATAGATCCTCTATTCTTTTAATCATTCACAGAATTATTGCCCAGTGGTCCAGTGACTTTGCAGATTTGGCTGTTTCACTTGGTGACCCAAAGAAAGTTACAGATTTTCACCCCCAAAGAGCAATAGCTTCATATCATTCCCCTATGTCAACAGCTAACATCGCTGTTCAGCAAAATATTGATTCTCTACATCAGGAGAATACTTCAGGGAATTTGAAATTCACTTTCTTCTTAATTTTCAGCCCAGTGCATAGCTCTTCAGCACTGTATCTACTTTTGTCCATTCTGTTTTTTAATCAAAATCGTCTGTGTATAACAGAATATTTCTGTGACATACATTGATAACCTAAAATAAAAGATGATAACAAGATAATATGATGTCTTAATGTGTATTCTGCAGTCTTCTACATGTACCTGTGTATCTGTCAGTTCATCTATCCATCCACCTATCCATCTGTGATGGATGAACTTGGAAAAAGAACTGGGAAATAAAAAGTTGTTTTGCCTGTGTTTTTAGAACATTATTGCATTTGAATATGATTCTGTCAGATCAGAGTTCAAAACAGCTCAGGTTATTTCATATTTTTATTAGAAAAGATAGGTTATTAATGGCATTTTCCACCTAATATTCATAGCCATACAATCATAGAGTTTTTACGTAGGGAAGGCTTTCTACAATGTTTTAAATAATAGGAGTAAATGTAAAAGTGAAGATATGAGCACATGAAACAGAGATAAGACCTAAAAATGAAAAAGAAGAAAAGAAAGAGAAGATGGAAAAGAAAAAAAGGACTTGGGAAGGAACGTGCCATGAAGAATGGGAGGAACATATGAAATTTTGTAACATTTCTTCCTCTTATTCATACTGCTGTTTTAACGAGGTGAATCACTTATTCCAGGACCAAAGTCAATTTATTTTTCATTTAGAAAACATAGTTCTGGATTTTCAGTTAAAATAATTTTGGATATTTTAATATATAGGAAACAATAGCAAAGATTAAGGTTAAACATATGCAAGAGATCCCTTTACTTATTGCAAGAGATCCCCTTATTCCATTCTGTAAAATCCTTCATCAACCTTTCTTCACATGTGAGTGGCAAGTGGTTAGAAATGTAAAAGATCACTAGAAGCTAGATATTACTTGATGACAGCAGCTAATGAAAACAGTTGCTTCTGACTCAGTAGACACAGGCCAATGAAGAGGATAAAAAGTATGAGGTACATATGGCATTTGTAGAACTATACATCCCTTGAAATTGAACCAAGATAGCACAGCCAGAAAGAAATGTTGCTGAAGAAGTGACTAAGCAAAGAAAAGTAGAAATACTATTTTGGATCCTTACCAACATAACTAAACCATTGCTCTAGCTTTGTTTAATTGTTACATACCAGAGGAGAGGTTCTTCCAAAAGCCCAGATCCTCCCTCATGCCCAGAGACCTGAGAAAAGGAAAAACAGTATGACAGCTGTTATTGGGCACTCCTCTTCTGAGGAACTACATTCCTGACAGATGCTCTTATTTACAGGGGATGCTGCAATAGCCTTCAGCCCTCTAAATCTAATATTACTGAAATGCTGTATCAGTATTAACTAATTGTACTCTCACCATCAGCCTGTGGCATACATAAGCAAATGAGAGAGTTTTGTTTTGTCAAAGGAAAAGCAGGCTGTAGGGGAATAACTAACACTCATACGATTAGACTTTAGAACTTCACAGTGAGTATACCTGTGTTTCTGCTTGTTTACTGTTGCTGCTAAAGAAAGAAAGAAAACAAATGTTCCACCTGCAGGTCAAGCATCTCAAGGCTTTTCACAGCTCTCCTGGCACTTTCATTCCTGCCTTGCATCATGGTGTGATGACAGAGTGTCTCTGAGGGACAAAATGTCAAGTTCAGTTGTAACTCTTCAGCCAGGTGGGTTCAGAGTTTATTGGCAGTGGTGACCAGCACATGTTAACAATCTAGAGAATTATTTAAAAAAACTGGAGGAAAAAAAGGCTTTTTGATCTGTTTCATTGCTGTCATAAGCAACCCAAGAGAAGTGAGAGGACAAGGGACAAAAAGTCCCTCTAACTTTCATTATTCAGTATCTTCAATTGTGCCCAGGCCGTTTCTAAATCTTTGAGAAGATTAGTTTTTGTTTGTTTGTTTTTGTTTTGTTTTGTTGGTTTGTTTAACAAGTACTCCCTCCCCCTTCCCCCCCCCCCCTTTTTTTTTTTTTCTCTCAAATGTTGTGTTTATAAGTTTTTTAGATTTGCAGATAATGTAAAGGACTTCAAAGGCTTATACAGGCACTCACAGTTGTCTTCCTGAATACAGCTGGGAGTCAAACTAGTTGGCAGTCTGCAGTGAGGCAATTAGCCACAGGATGAAGTAAAATGGAGAAAAAGACCTAACATTATGTACGCATCATTACTTGGCTATATGTTTTGTTTTGTGTGAGTGAAACTACTATCAGAGTATTAAGATATTTTAAGTGTTAGATGTTTTAAAACACAAATACACAATACAAAGATGAAATTCATCTGAGGGGGGGAAAAACACTGAACCCTCCATTCTCATTCTGTAGGCAAAGCTGGCAATCTAAGTAGGATAAAGACACTACATTTTAAAATGGTGTCTTTGTACTACAAACTTTATACTTGATAAGCTAGTACTAAAGCAGGAACTGAGGGAGTTCCTCATCTCTCTTGCACAGTAAAAAGCAAAATAATTCCATTGACTTAAATTATATTATTCTGTTTTAATTCTGAGGTAGGAATCAGACCCATCTCCATTGTATTTGCATCATAGCCATTATATAAAGAATGTTAAATAACTTTTACTTGGGTTTATGCTGGCAGTAAGATAACAGGACTGCTTCTTTCCTCTTTTCTTCCTCCAAGATCACAGGGGCTGCAGCAAACATTCAAAGAGTAACTTTCTTTTATAAATACAAAAATGTAGTGGTGCCATTCAGTGTGACAGATTGAAGGATTTGAAAATGTCATAAGACTGAAAATATTTGCACTTTATCGGCAATGTTCACTCATAATTTTTCTCTGGTCTATGGGGAATCACACTACAGTCATTTGCAATGAGATCAAGCATAGCCCTCACTGCTCAGAGACTGGGCAGAAGAGTGATTGGACTTGTTACCCTGAATCATGTAGATTCAGCAAAACAAATCTTTTGGAGGAAAATGGAATCTCAAATTGAGACCAGTTCCAAAGGCTCAAAGGAAAATATTTTTTGACCACAGAATTTTTTGTAGGAAGGAAATATCATTGCTATTCAGGCTTCAATTGCTTTGGCTTTTCAGGAATGATGTTACCATTTATTAGTAATTTTTTGTATTTACCGTATAAAAAGGTTTACATTTCACAGGTTCTTCTCAAGTATGGCATGTGGAGAGACTCATATCTACCAATTATCAAGAGAGAACTGGGATTCAGAAGCCATACAGAAATTTTCCTCCAATAGGAAAGGGAACACTGAAACCCTTCCAAGAGGAAGGTGACACTGAAACATCTCCACTAAGTAAAAAGGTTACAAATCCAGAAGAGGAGATCTGATTTTATCTTACAGTTGTGAGTGGAAGGATCAAGCAAGGAGTTAAATGCTAAATGATCAGGAGCAAGAACTCCTTGCTGTCTTACAGCTTTGTTACATTTTTCCTTCTTGCTCCTTCTCTTCTAATTCTGCAATGGATCACCTCCAAATGCTCGAGTGGTATGATACATATTCTGCTTGTTTAGTAAATGGAAATACATGGTTGAATCTGTGTTTCTAGATCTGGACTGCTCTACAGGATAAGTTTGCTGATGCTGCTCATCCTTCTGCCCCCCATCCTGACCTAAAATGAAATACTCTTTTGGATTTCTACTTTGAGACTCTTCATTTCTCAGTGTATGCTTCTGGTGTTTGTTCCATTTCTCATTCTCTCTTATAATCCTTTGGGATCTTTTAACACTATAAGCTTTTGACAAGAGGAGAAGGACTTGGGTGTGTTGGCTGATGAGAAGCTCAATGAGTTGACAATGTCCATTTGCAGCCCAGAAAGTCAACTGTATCCTGAGTTGCACCAAAAGCAGTGTGGCCAGCAGGATGAGGGAGGGGATAGTTCCCCTCTGCTTTGTTCTCATGAGACCCCATCTGGAGCCCTGTGTTCAGCTTTGGGACCGCCAGCACAAGGAGGACATGGAATTTTTAGAACAGGTCTAGAGGAGGACCAAGAGGATGATCGAAGTCTGGAGAACCTCTTCTACAAAGACAGGCAGAGGGAGTTGGGGTTGTTCAGCCTGGAGAAGAGAAGGCTCTGGGGAGACCTTACAGTGGCCTGCCAGTACCTAAAGGGGGCTACAGGAAAGCTGGGGAGGGACTCTTTGTCAGGGAGTGTAGTGATAGGACAAGGGGGAATGGCTTTAAACTAAAAGAGGGTAAGTTTAGATTAGATATTAGGAGGAAACTCTTTACTGTGAGAGCGGCGAGGCACTGGCACAGGCTGCCCACAGAAGCTGTGGATGCCGTATCCTTGTTGGTGTTCAAGGCCAGGCTAGATGGGGCTTTGGGCAACCTGGTCTGGTGGGAGGTGTCCCTGCCCATGGCAGGGAGGTTGTAATTAGATGATCTTTAAGGTCCCTTCCAACCTAAACCATTCTATGATTCTATGATGCCAATTCTTTTTAAGCATGTTTCTAAAAAGTTGCTGTTGCAACTAGTAATGAATAGACTCATAAAACTTTGCTAGTTTAGGTTTAGCTGTGGGAAAGAAATAGTAAAATGAACATGATGGAATGTAGCTTGATGAGATCATGCACTACTTCATAGCAGCACATGTTATTATGAGCTTGTCATCACCAATAATTTATCTAGGTTTGCTAGATATTATTCCACAGCCAGTTTGGAATAGTCTTCAAGTGGCCACTGTATTCTGAAATCACAGAATCGTTTAGGTTGGAAAAGACCTCCAAGATCATAAAAAACAACTGTTAACCCAGCATTGCCAGAGCTACCACTAAACCATGTCCATAAATACCACCTCTACATGTCTTTTGAATACCTCCAGAAATCAGTGACATAATTCTGAAATAGATATTCTTTTCATGAAGTGCCTTTGCATATTTCTGAATTAATTACTTTTATTTCAAAGCAGAAATTATAGAGAGGTTATACAGAGACAGACAAGTTGGTTGCTTTCCACCATGCATTGTTAATATCTTCATTGCATTTTTCCACCCGCTTTTCCCTCTTGAACTGAATTTCATCCATTCAACAAAGTTGCTAGGGATAATTAGGAAAGATGGGGTATTGTCACAACCTTGCTGCCAAGAATAGGAAGCTACTCTTTTGAGCTGTAGCTTGTCCCACTTTTGGGCTAAACTTACCTAGAAAAGAACAGTTCAAGATGAATAACATGTTGGAACATCTGATATAAGTTTCTTTCCTATTAGTGCCTTTTCTCTTGTAACAGTTAATGAAGAGAAGCTCTTATAAAGGAAGGTCACCTGTTCTATCCACCTCTGTATGCACTATCTCTTATTGTTATTCATGTCTCAGTTGGGTAATTTGAATACATTACAGTCTACTGCAAAGAGAGATCTGAAAAGGTAGAAAAGATGGAGGGGAGCAAAATGATATATCTTTCCTGAGACTGAAAATAGTGTCGTCAAAAAAAGTAAAAAATAGCTTAAGAGTACATAACTCTTAGGTATAAGTTACTCCAGAAACACTAAAAGTTCTTTGTAGCATTTTATGAGTTTGAATTAAAACTATGTCTCTTATGATTGCTCTCATGGTAGACTGGTAAAGGAAGATTAAGCTTTGAAACATTTCCACTTTTTCTCAAATACCAGATCTTCCTAACACCAGAGGAAACTGCTACCTAGATTTTTCGGTCTGAAGGGATGGTGAAGAAAGACAATGCTGGCAAAATTATTTATTCAACTATAGATCATCTCTATCTAACTAGAGATTAGATAATCTTTAATCCCCCCACATAACTGCATTTTTTTTGTAACAATGAATTGTGTTTTTCTAGGTTTATTATGCTCCTAAATTACCACTGCAATGTGTACCACCAGCACATTAATACTCCCTCAGACAGCCCACTCTATCAGTCAAATCACTTCCTATTGTGTATAACAGCATTTATTAGAAAGGCATATATACTGTTTTCTTTGTGCTTTTGAAAATATTTTATTGTACTATTGTGCTCAGGTGGCCAAGAAGGCCAACAGCATCCTGGCCTGTATAAGAAGCAGTGTGGCCAGCAGGTCTAGGGAGGTGATTGTCCCCCTGTACTCGGCTCTGGTGAGGCCACACCTCGAGTACTGTGTTCAGTTTTGGGCCCCTCGCTACAGGAAGGACATGGACGTGCTCGAGCGAGTCCAGAGAAGGGCGACCAAGCTGGTGAGGGGTCTGGAGAACAAGTCTTACGAGGAGCGGCTGAGGGAGCTGGGCTTGTTCAGCCTGGAAAAAAGGAGGCTCAGGGGCGACCTTATCGCTCTCTACAGTTACCTTAAAGGAAGCTGTAGTGAGGTGGGGGTTGGTCTGTTCTCCCACGTGCCTGGTGACAGGACGAGGGGGAATGGGCGAAAGTTGCGACAGGGGAGTTTTAGGTTGGATGTTAGGAAGTACTTCTTTACCGAAAGGGTTATTAAGCATTGGAACGGGCTGCCCAGGGAGGTGGTGGAGTCGCCATCCCTGGAGGTCTTTAAAAGACGTTTAGATGTACAGCTTAGTGATATGGTTTAGTGGAGTACTTAGTGTTAGGTCGGAGGTTGGACTCGATGATCTTGAGGTCTCTTCCAACCTAGAAATCTGTGTCTGTGTCTGTGTCTGTACTCTGAACACAGATATGCCATATGTGCTGTCACACACATTAAAGGTTCCAGCAGCAGATTAACTTCTGCTACACTTCCCCATTTAGCTTTTTAAATATTTGTTTGGATGTTTGTTTCTGCAGTGAGCAGGATTTAATATGATATAAAACTGATAATGAAACAATAAGTGTTCCCCTGTGCAGAATTCTTACTGCATTTAATTGGCACAATGGAGCACTTTATGGCTAGTGTTCTTGGATATGTGAAAGTTTACTGCTATTGTGCTGCAGATGTTTCTAGGTAACCTTTAATAAGAGTGGGAAATATAGATCTTTGAGATTGTTGCTCGTGCTTTATAAGCATATTTTATAGAAATCTAAGGAATTGGGGCTGACCTGCTGGAAAGCAGCTCTGCAGAGAGAGACCTGGGAATCCTGGTGGACAGCAGGATGACCATGAGCCAGCAATGTGCCCTGGTGGCCAAGAAGGCCAACAGTATCCTGGGCCTGTTTAGCCTGGAAAAGAGAAGACTGAGGGGAGACCTCATCAATGTGTATAAATATCTGAGGGGAGGATGTCAAGAGTATGGAGCTGGTCTCTTTTCAGTTGTGCCCAGCGAGAGGATGAGAGGCAACTGGCACAAACTGAAGCACAGGAGGTTCTGGCTCAATATGAGGGGCCACTTTACTGTAAGAGTGATAGAGCACTGGAACAGGCTGTCCAGAGAGGTTGTGGAGTCTTCTCCTCTGAAGATATTCAAAACCCGCCTGGATGCCATCCTGCGCAATGTGCTCTAGGTGATCCTGCTCGGCAGGGGGGTTGGACCAGGTGATCTTCAGAGGTTCCTTCCAACTTCGTCCATTCTGTAATTCTGGGAATGACACAAAATATTGGAGACATTATCGCCTGAGAGCAGGGCACCAGTAATGTATCTCAGTGGGAGTTCAGTAAACCCCACAGTCATGATGCAGCTTAATGGGAGACTCGCATTAGTCTTCTGCAGGGATGGAGACTTGTGGAAAACCATTAGAGAAAAAGTACAGGAAAAACTTACAGTCAAGGTTGGAAAAAGGTTCTGAAGCTATTCACAAGGTAAGAAAATGCATTACTTGTAGTATTATTCTAAAGTATAAAGCAGTTATATATATATGTGCCTGTGCATATATATATCATATAAGAGTTCTAAATACTTTCTGAATATGATGCCATGACTGTTAATTACATCTGTTTAACAGCAGCTCTGTGAATAACTGTGTGAAAATTTTGGAATATAACCCTCCATCTTGTTATTTCTGTTGTGGTTTGGTCTGAACAGTTAATAAAATCCATGTAATCTGTTTGAAGCCCCAAGAAGTCACTAAACCTGAAGTGATTAGCAATGGCTGAGATGTTAGTAGACAAGACCTGCAAATGGAGTTGTCTAGGTTTCTTAAAAGAGCTTTAAAACTCTTTGGGATTGGCGGGGCTTATCTCTTCATGCTTTTTTCCTATGGTGTTACTGTAGAAAGTTTTTTGTCCCCTTCATGTTTCATTTCCGTGCTAGACCTCTTTGCATTTTTGCCATATCATTAATGAGCATCTTTACCAATATGGAGTCCAGGATGGCTCACTGGGATGAGGTGCAATATTCTCAACTGAAGCTCAAACTCAAGCTCCGGTACAAAGGACAGTAATCCTGGAGAATCCATGGACATCCAGGTCCATGGATATTCTCCTAGGGAAAATAAAAATAAAAATAAAAATAGAAATAAAGAATTAGACATATTAACAACCAAAATTTGTCAACTGGGGAGTAATACAGATGTCTAAACATAGGTGTCTGGTTGTCTGATATTTCCATTTGGAGTTGTCTTCTGGTAAATGGGAGAGAAGGGTTCAGTTTTCCTTAGCATGATTGGGGATTTGAACATGCGTTTCTCATACTTTTTCTGTACTAATGTCTGGATAGAAATAAAAGTGAGCAATGCGCCAATCTGTCCCCTTATTTTCTTGAATTTTATTACAAATGTCAGACATACACACACAAGCTCTGCTGGAAAATCCAGGCGATGCATTCTGACTAATACTCTGTCTATTGTATTTTAGCTGTAACCATCTAGTAAATTTGACCTGAATTTAGGAAATATTCTGGTTGCCCTCATAGTGTGGAGGTTTAATATATGTAACAAATAAATGGTTTATTATGGTGAATTTGTAGAAAACAATCACTCTAGTTATATATATCCTACAGCTGGAGGAGTTTCCTATAAAACGGAAGCACACCACAACTTTGGGTTTTGGATGTATTCCCATTCGAGCTAGAGAGCCCCAGCAATACAAGCATATTTAGCTACTTTAACATTTGTCATCTTATGTGACATTTCCTAAACCTAAAGTAGTTTTCATTGGATCTGGCAGTGAGAACCACCCTTAATTATTTTCACGGCATGTTTGATTCAAGATCAGATACACGCTTGATTCAAGATGAGATACATGTTTTTTGCGTGACTAGAGAGAGCATTACTCTGTGCAATAATTCAGGAGATGATTCCTGAATGTATCCTAAATGGACTTAAGGTAGGTAATAAAGAAAGTGGAACTAGAATTTTCTCCCAAGTGCACAATGAAAGACAAGGAGCAACAGACATCACTTCCAACAAGGAAAATTTCAGTGAGACAGTGGAATTACCAATCTTAAAGATTTTCAAAATTTGTCTAGACAAGACCATGAGCATCCTCCTCCAGTTTTGAGATTAAACCTGATTTGGGGAGGCAGCAGGATTAAATGAGATGCAGAAGTCACTTCCCACATATATTATTCCAGGTTTCTATGCAGCTAAGTAGGAACCTGAAGCCTGACACAATGAAAATGTTTGCTTTGGTCATAGAAAATAGAACATAGATCGTAGATCATGGAATGGCTTGGGTTGGAGGGGACCTTAAAGATCATCTAGTTCCAACTCCCCTGCCATAGACAAGGATGCCACCCACTAGATCAGGCTGCTCAGGGACTCATCTAACCTGCTCTAGAACACCTACAGGGATGGGGCATCCACAGTCTCTCCATATTGGTCCAATTTTCTTGTAGATTTCATAGGCCTGCAGATATCTTCCAGTCTGAGAGGCCTCTGTGCATGCTCTCAGCATTAGCACACAACTGCTGTACAGAAGATTACCAAAACCCCTGTTCTGCTCATTTGATGTCGTAAAGTTAAGTAGCTTTAATTGTTACAATATTCTGTTCCTTTCCTGCAATACTGTCCAGCCTGAAACACTGTGGAAGGTTTTAAACATACAGCATGCAGTCACAAATTTAAATGTATGGTTTGATTAGAAAAGGGATTGAACAGGGTTGCAGTTAGTAGGAATGAAATTCTGTTTAATAGCAACTGCAAACACCCATTCCCACAAGGTATGAGGTTCATGACTTTGAAGTGCTACTGAAACTCTTTCTCTAGTTTAGTTCATCAACATGCATTAGCCAGCTATTATCAACTCTTTGCTGAAGATCCTGGTTTCACATTTCTCCTCTTGCTTAAAAAAATTGAAGCATGCTTTACTTCTGTCACTTAAACACATGTACTAGCTCCATTTAGAGAGGTCACAATAATGAATTGTGGCATATTGCCAACTGATTTGCACAACTTCAGCAATGAGTGTTGTATTTTCTCCAGTGCCCTTTTGGGTTTTATCTCGTTTACATCTTCCTCTGCAGATGAAGACTTTTTTTCCACTAAAGTCTCCAATCCTTATATGATTTCATTTGTTTCCATGGGCAAAATTTGACATTTTAAAATAGGAATTTCTCTAATTTTTTGTTTTGTAAGCTGACATAACCTATATTCAGTATATTCCATTAATATACTCTATACATTCAACCTAGAATAGCACATCAGTGTGTCTGGCTGAGGACTGTGACTTAAAGGTAGGATCCCTGACTGAGATTGACATTAATTAAACCTGACAGCCACCCAACACTCAGGCTCAGTGCAGATCCTGCAAGTGTCAGGAGCTAGCACATAACAAGCAGGAGCCTCTGTCCTTGACGACAGAGTGGTGAATACCAATCTAACATGCTTG
The DNA here is from genome assembly GCF_013377495.2 of Cygnus atratus. Classification (NCBI taxonomy): domain Eukaryota; kingdom Metazoa; phylum Chordata; class Aves; order Anseriformes; family Anatidae; genus Cygnus; species Cygnus atratus. Next base: position 200,299,823 of record NC_066362.1, on the reverse strand, counting down.
AAAAGGACTTTGCAGTATTCATTGATTAAAATTGATGGGAGAACTACCATCTCATTAAGTGTGGGATTGTTTAATTGTTTCTTGCATTTTTAATGTGATAAGTAAAATACTTTCTCACAGCACAGCAAAAATACAGTATGGTAATGCAAAAATGATAAGTTTCTAGCTCTGAGAGGCTGTCATACATTCAGCTATGCAGTACAGGCAAACTCAGCCAGATGTTAAAATTGTCTGTGCACGAACTCAGATAGAAATGCCTCATCAGGAACTGTGAGCACACAGTACCTTTAAAGATTAACTTAGCCCCAGTCTGATAGACATGATTCAACGGAGTGGTTGGGCATACCATGTCTGGGGACATCTCCAGAATAAATGTCTGCTCTGTGTCTTCTTAAAATCACTGAGTTTTGAACATGGATTTCAAAGTAAACATGTTTAAGAGCAATGAGAATTGAGCTTGGTGGAAATGAAAGGAGAAAAAGAATGTCAGACGATATAAAGCCCAGAATCTTGGTTTAGGAGAGCACTCAAATTTAAGCACAAGCCAGAAACACTTTTCTGCCCAGGATATGCAGTATGAATCCATACATTGCAAAGTATGGCATAATGCATAGTAAAGGGTGAAAATAATGAGAAAACATGACTGTTTAGATCTTTAAACAAGTGTTTGAATCTTTTGATTCCATCATTACTAGTGGCCTAAAGCTTCTTCTTGTAGGTTGGAGAGGTTTCTTGAATTTTACAGTCCCCTAGTTTCTTAACCTAAGCTAAAGATAGCAAAAGAATGTTAAAGGGAAAAGAACAGCATATTTTCATCTATCAATATTGGCTGAAGCACATAATTTTGTGTTAACTATCCTGATGAGAGTAGACATGAAGAGACAAGACCAAGTGGAAGACTGCACACAGGGTGTGAGTCCTTTATCTTCCATGGGTACTTCATCTTCCAACCTACTGAGTCATCTTCTTTTAATATTTTTATAAGGGAAGCAGAATATTTTAAGATTTACATGTATTGTAAATTTTATATGTTATATATATATAGTATTGTATTATACTATATTAATATTTAAGTATACTTTATATATTGTTTTATATTATGATTTCCATGTGGTTTTATAAATTTAAGAAGTTTGAGAAAATTCAACACTAGATACTGTGGAGAGTTTTCTGGCCTGTCACAGTGGAAAGCTGCAGTGCTCTCCAGTGGGAGCTGTCATGAAGGGATTACAGTGTATAACTACTGGTTATTTGTTTTTCCATGCAGCGATGTGTGATTAGCCTAATGGAGCCATGCTGTGAAAAGAAGACCAGACATGCATATTCCAGAATTTAAAGGGTGGCTACAAAGAGAATGGAGGCTCTTATCTTCACGAGGAACCACATGGAGATGACAAAGGGCGATGGATACAAGCTGCACCATGAGAGGTTTCATCTTGATGTAAGAAAGGAATTTTTACAGTGAGTACAATCAATTTATGGAACAACGTCTCCAGGGATGTGGTAGAATCCCCCCTCACTGGGGGTTTTCAAGATACAATTGGACAGCATGCAAGACATTCTCATCTAGACTCTCTTTTCCAGTGAAAGGTTGGACCTGATGATCTTCCAAGGTCCCTTCCAACGTGGTCTGTTCTATGATTCTAAATTCTCTGATTCCTCTGAGACAGGGAGTATCTTTGCTTGGTAGTATCCTTGACTGTCATTTTCATGGCATGATATTATTTCTTTTTCCTCTGTTTATTTTTCTTCTAGTGATTTACTGACATGAATTATATCTGCACAAAATATGTACAAAGAAACATCTTTACAAAGACGGAACAAAAAGAAAAGCATTGCGACTGATCATATGGAAGTCTCTAAGGCAGAGCCGTTTGATTTCTGAATCATGATGTAAATCTGTATTTATATATTTGTATGTAAATAACTTGATCTTCAGAAGTTTGGCAACATTCATTGTCATTTTATACTATTTCACAAGTAGTAGCATCTGTCAGAGCTCTTATCTATGTTATCATTCCTCTTACAAATCTCAAAGAGTTTTGTAGTTGTAAGAATTGTGGAACAAGAAACATGTTATCAGCCAAGAAAGCCAATAATCTCAGTTACAGAATAATTAAGATTGATCTCCTGCACTTTGAAGATTGTGTTTTCTATCCCTCTGCCTGTTTAATGGCACACTGGGTGCACGGTTAAGTACTATTCAAAACTCTTATTACAATAAGACTGTCTTCTAGAGCTGAAATGAATGCATTCTACCCAGCTTTTCCTGATGGTTGCATCCATTACCACAAGTAAATGCTGCACTATGAAACCATTTTCTCTGATGATCTTTGGCAGTAGAAGGGTTCTTTAAAGGAGTTTCTATCGTGTTTTGCCAGTCATGATTTCAGAAGGTAGGCTGCAATGCTTTTGCTTACCATGTATCTTTATTCACTTCATAGGCAAATAAGAGGAAGAAAGGATATATGTTCCTGGGTGCTTCAGAAATAATGTGCAAGATTTATTCCTCTTCATTTATCCACCCAAGTCAGCTCATTAGCTTCAGATGTAGATTGAGAATTTTGTCCATTGACTTAGATCTTGTTCAAACAACTGAATGTTACCACAACATTTCACTCAAGACTGCTGTGAGAAATCTTTAAATCTTTTTGCTAATTTGTGGAGGGAAGTACCCGATTTAAAGCGAGGTGTGCTCTAACATTCTAGAGATGAAGCCCCTTGCCAAGTCTCTGTTACCTGTTATGGTAGTAATGACTGTATAATTATCCTCCGATCTAGGCAGTTATTCTTTCCCTCACAAAGCTTGTCTCCAACCATTTTTTCTGTCCTGAAAGCTTATTTTCCCCAGTATCCACCCAAACTCAAATATAATATGCCCACAAAAAGGTTCCTGGAGCAGTGTCAGAACCCAGAGATAGATCTCAAAACAATTGTGTTTCTTCCAATCCTTCCTCTTGCAACTCTGAGGAAATACAGTACAGGAGCAAAGCATATTCATTTCATAGTGTCTGGGTAAAACTTGCAGTGAGCATAGGAGTGAGCCAAACTCAATGAATTTGTGTGTCCTAGAAACATGGTTTTGGATGCCAAAACCTTCCTAGGAGAAAAAGGTGGGAAAACAGAAAGCGATTCCTTTAAGACCTTATCCTAAACAGATGTGAACATTATTCTGTCATATAAAGAGATTTCTCTTCCAGCTCAGTAGTCTGCTATTCATGACCTGGTGGAAGCTGGACACAGCAAGATGTAGGTGGGTGGATCTAGCCCCAGAGACAGACAATGAGGCAGCCACACATTTTCCAGTTTAACAAGGACAGAAAGAATAATCTTATGAAATAATCAATGTGATGGATGTAATGAGAAAGCCTTAAAAAAAAAAATCCACAATGTTTCTTGCTGTTATGGCACAATGGGAGTTAAAAATCAGCATCTTTATTTAGCCTGGCAGATTGTTTACAGTGTCAGCATTTCAAGATGCTTCTGCCACCATGACTTTTACTTTACTAAGAAAACCATTACATTTTACATCAGTAAGTTAGATTGTTCACTTACCTAGGTGCAGATTTTCTTCTAGAAAGACATTTCATAATCTTTCTGCTTCACTGCAAGCAAGAAACATGCATAAAAAGATATTTTATTATCAGAAAATGCATGGAACTAACATTTAATGCCATTCTTAGGATTCTGTAGGAAGAATAATAAAGCCAGATAATTTTAGAGAATTATTCATCACCTGCAAAACCATTTTATTCCCAGTAAGAAGGCTCAAAGACCATTTTAGCTAACATGCTGCATTATTCCTTTTCTTTCAGATTCATCTGTGAGAATAGCTCCAATACTTTTTGAAACCTTCAATACACCAAGCAAGAAGAATACTTTATCTTAAAAGACACATATAATTGAGATAAGGCCCAAGAATAGAGTAAACGTGTAAGATTACTTCAGTCACACCTGTGTGGCCTCATACTTCATGTACAGTCTGTAATTATATTGAAAACCCTTTGACACAAGATGTGTTACTTTTAATTAACAACTTTTAGCATTACTTCCATTACATGTAGCAAAATAATAAGGCTGATTTTATCCCAATATAGCAGGCTGTTGGTCCACCTACAAAATAATTCTGTTGTGTTAGTGTAAAAGCAAGTCTGGGGGCACTGAGATATTAACAGATTCATGAGCTTTGAAGTTATGCTGAGAGAGAAATTCTTGAAATTATTCTAAAGAAATCAATACTTTTGCTATATCTTTTTAATTCAGTTACCCAGCACCTTCCATACAAGGTCTATACACTGAGCTTCAATACAAAACAAACATTTTCATGGTGCAGTGTGGTGATAGAGGGGTGGTTTCCACTAGTTATAACACAGCTCTTTATAAATCCCCTCTTTAAGAGAGTATTTTTGTGGACATCTTGCTAGGCAGAGTGCTTAACACTGGAGGAGCTACAAAGCAGGAAAATGCTAAGTATGAACCAAGAAGTGGTATTGAAAAAGTGGGATAAATTGAGTGAAGTTCAGTGTTATGCTAACTTGACTTCATTTCTATCAAGGACATGAAACATAAGGAAGATCACATCTACTCAGAACATAACTCATGCACCCAATCTGATATGTATTCATGTAGTGACATGACAACGTATGGACAATATAAGGAAAACATATGACTTGCAAGCCAATTATGAGATTAAGTGTTGCTGAGATTCTGTGTTGCTCCCATGGAAAAGGGTGCTTCCCAACTCAGATTTCCAAATTCACTTATCTTTGTTGTCCATGTAAGTCAGGCAACTACAATGCAGACATAGGTATCTGCCATCTGCCTACGTAAATAGGCATTCATTATATCAAATTGTGGCATCACTGTGTACAAACTATCACAAAGTTAAGACAGGAAAATACTAATGTTATCTACAGAACATTCTATTAACAAAAAAGTTCAACCCAAAACAGTATGAATTGCTTCATATGTCCTCAGTGAAGACATTTGTTTCTTGTTTCTTCTATATAGAATGAGATAATGAGGCAAAAAGATTTCCCAGGTGTCCTGGTTTTAGCTAGGATAGAATTAATTTTCCTCCTAGTAGCTGGTAGGGTGCTATGTTTTGGATTAGGATGAGAAGAGTGCTGGTAACATGCTAATGTTTTAATTATTGCAGAGCAGTGCTTACACTAAGCCAAGGACTTTTCAGCTTCTCGCTCTGTGCTGCCAGCGGGCAGGCTGGGGGGTGCAGCAGGAGCTGGGAGGGGACAGACCCAGGACAGCTGACTCAAACTGGCCAAAGGGGTATTCCATACCATCTGACGTCATGCTGAACAATATATAGGGGTGGCTAGCCGGGGAGGGGGCGGGGGGCTGGCTGCTTGGGGATAGGCTGGGCATCGGTCACTGGGTGGTGAGCAATTGCATTGTGCATCACTTGTTTTGTACATATTATTATTATTATCATTATTATTATTATTATTATTATATTTTCTGTCCTAATAAACTGTTTCTATCTCAACCCACAGGCTTTTCTCGTTTCTCTCCCCCATCCCAAAGAGGGAGGGGGGAGTGTGTGTGAACGGCTGTGTGGTTTAGCTGCTGGCTGGGTTAAAACCACAACACCAGGGCAAGGTGAAAACTGAGCACGCTTCATTCATCTTGGTAAATATTCCAAGTCATTTTCAGAAGATAGGAAAGAGGAAAAACAAAAAAGCTCTTCAAACCTTCAGTCTGTTTTTATATACTTCAAAATTGGAAAGTTTACAATTCACATCTTTTAATGTCTATGATGTTCATTCTATTTGCCTGTGCTAAAATTAATATTATTTGGATATTTAATATACACAAAGTTTGGTTTTAACGTTGTGGGAAAAAAAAAAAAGAATACTAAATCACTAGAAATTATGAGACTGATTTCTAAACAAAATAAATGGATTTTGTGGCTAAAGCTTCAGTTGAACTGATTGTTCAAAAGAACTTAACGTGTGGACATAATATTCTGAAGGATTTCCCAGAAGGCTAATATGATAAAACAAGTCAGATGTGTTAGAAGATTAATACAGCTGCTTCGTCATCGTAATTCAAACAGTCATCAATTAGAACAGTGTAATGGGGTCAACTGTAAACTGTCGAACCTGTACAGAGTACAAAGGGGACAACCACATAGATAAAGAGGGGAAAAATAAAATTCAACAAATGGAAAACATACATCATTTTGTGGGCTGATAGGACATATCTTACCATAGGTTGACTATCCAAAACCTCACAAATGGGTTATGACAAGTTTAATAAGCTTACAGTCATATGGAAATGGTAGTACACCTTATATAAATGAAACATGTGAATATATATCTTATATAAGATATATACATATATATACATGTTTCATGTTTTATATATACATATATATACATGTTTCACTTATATAAGTGAAACATGTGCTGCAATCAAGCAAGCCAAATGGTCAAAGCCTCTTTGGTACGGAGGACGATGGCTGAAATATAAATATGGAGAGGCCTGGCAGATTGATTACATCACACTCCCTCAAACCCGCAACAGCAAGCGCCACGTACTTACAATGGTGGAAGCAACCACCGAATGGCTGGAAACATATCCTGTGCCCCATGCCACCGCCCGGAACACTATCCTGGGCCTTGAAAAGCAAGTCCTATGGCGACATTTCCCTGGAGGGGAAAATTTACTGCAGCATGAATATTGGTTAGAATTGACTAAAATCTTGGGTTGGAAAAAAATATATATATTCATCACCTATTACTGTTTTTGACAAAAGATAAAAGACAGCCAGGTAAGGTGCAACCAAGAAAGAGCCAATTTACAAGAAAAGAAGAAAGGAAGAAAGGAAAAAAGGAAAAAAAAAAGAAAGGAAGAAAAGAAAAAGAAAGAAGGAAGGAAGGAAGGAAGGAAGAAAAAGAAAGAAAGAAGGAAGGAAGAAAGGAAGGAAGGAGGAAAGGAAGAAAAGGAAAAATGCACCTGTAACCTGACATCTTACTTGGTTTTGTAAACAGGCTCCAAAGCAGATGTAGATATGACAAGCAATATCAAATACCAAAGAAAACTACAAACAAATGGACAAGAAAATAGAAATCTGAAGTTGTTTGCCTTGTAGAAAATCTATAGTTCTTGGGAGGGGAAAAAAAAAAAAAAGAGACATTCTCAACATATTAAAAAAAATAAAAATAAAATGTATATAGAGGATGTTAATCTAAGATTATTAGAAGGGACAGGATTTTTTATATGTTATCTACTTTTCCACATTTATGCTGTACTTCTTACATTTTAGTACATTTGGAGATTATTATTTTTTTTAGGCCTCATTTTCCGTAGTTGTAGTCAGTACATCATGTGATAATGCACCTCCCTTAAAATTCAACTATTTATTCTGGTAATGTATGCTTCTGTGACAGCCAATGTCAAATCATACTTAAGGATCGTCTCAAAATAGAAACCTCAACAAGTGTGATTCCTTGATATGTTTTTCTTCCTCTCCAGAGCCGAATGGGAGAAAAGGAAATGAGTTTAGGTTAGACGTTGACTTCTTAGGAACCAGAAGCCTGTCGTGGTAAGTCCAACCACTGACGGTATGAGTAAAAGAAAATCTAGGATAAGCCATTTGTCATGTCAGAGACATTATGCAAGGTGACATTTTATGTGATGTTAAGAATATGAATATAATTACTTAGGATGTCAAATAGCTTGGCTTCAAGCTGCTATTGCAGAACTGTTTTCCTAATATATATATAATTCTGCTTTTTGAGAATACAGGCCAAAAAATTTTTACCCAAATACCCTGACTTTCTACTGGAAGAAGGCTTGTAGTCCCCAGAAAAAAGACTTCAACTGACTTCATTCCCTGTCCTGCATAAAAAGAATCATTCTGGGTTAGAGCAAAGGGGCAGTGCCTCTTTTCCACTAATCACCAAAAGCAATGAAGGGAGAATAAACAGAGCATAACTACCTGATATTGTCTCAGATACCTTCTGTTCTCAGCTCATGAACTTTGTAAGCTGAATGTGATTGTTCAGTAGATTCCTCATCCACTAATTAGTTTAGTCTTTGAGTACATTTAAAGTCCTCCCTGGCTCTCACATAGTCCTGCTACCCTCAGATTCCTGCTGTGTTAGGGAAATGATCTGAGAAAAAGCTAGAACAATTATCTGAGAAAATCTTATCTTGTTGTCATAGTTATAAACAAATTAAAAGATTTCTTATTAATGGCTGCAATCTTGAGAGCTTAATGACCCAATTGATTGTGCTGATTTCTGTGGCTGAGGCTACCCCTGGTTTTAGTGAAGATTTCTCTGAGCCCAGTAATTCACTGGTGGCAAAACAAAAATGGACACAAGAAAAAGAGACAGAAAGGGATCTAGATATCCCAGTGAGGTGGGGGACCATAGTGGAGATCTCATAGGGAATTGGTCCATGTGCTGAATGACAGGTATGGTTCAGTGGCTCAGCTACTGAATCTTTCTCCTTTCTGTTTCTGTCTTTCTAACTTGTAAAAGAAAGATGCACAGGGGTCTTAATCTAAGAGGGTGATTTCCTTTGTTCTTCACCCTTTTAGAGGTATGGCTTTTGCATAACAGTCATCAAGAAATAGGAAGGTAAATTTTACATCAACCTTTCAACCTGTACATCAATGTGCTGAGACTGATAAATCCCAAGAGACTACAATGAACTGTCCTTTTGTGAAGGTACTTTAATCAGCATTCTGTAATGTAAAACATTCTACCTTCCATTGACCTATCATAATATCTGCTTTTAATTTTCTAGATCGTTCTTAGTTATCTGCCTTCAGAGGTTGGTCTGATTGATTTCAGTGAGTGCAAGGTCTTGCTAGGGATTTTTAAAACTGTCACAGCAATTGTGTGCTGCTAGGAGAAGCAAAGGAAGGGCAAAGCTTGGCTGCCTTCTGCAGCTAGTGAAAATGGCGGTCTACAGCAAGAGTGCAGAACTGGGGGCCAGGTCCATGGATACTGGTGGATGAGAGGAGACTTGATGGCTCTGTACTGTAAGGGAGAGGAGGATACAGATACTGGTGTGAAGAAACAGTCACATGGAGTTCAGCAGCACTGGGCTATCGATAACGTGAAAGGTCCTAGGGCAGGAAGAGTGTTGTGTGCATGGCGTATCTAACAAAGATCCCTATTTAGGTGAGAGGACACTTACACAGGACTGCACCTCACCTCTGTCACAACTCTTACCCATTCCTTTCACTGGACATTATTTTTTCCCTTTGTAAATTTAGCAGCCATACAAAACTGCACACATCACTAACATCAGTTATATGTTGTATTGATATATATATATAATACTATATATGCATATCTATATACATATGCACATACATATACCAGACTATGTATACTGTACTAAAGCCGACATTTTCAGCAACTGACCATTGAATTTGGACCACAACTTGAGGTTGCATCTTAAAACAAGTTAGTGGTGAGCCTTCTGATGAATTTTGTTAATCTCCCACATTCTGGGATCACATAGGTCTGTAGGAATTTTGTCTTTCATTATCTTTTCTAGAAAAAAGGATGATTCTAAATCTTGTCTGATGAGAAAAAATGGGAGGAAAAAATGCTCAGAAATCAGAACAGAAGGTTTTGCTTTTAAAGGGGTCTTATGTCTCTGAAACCAACATGTCATTATTTTGGAATGGTTTTCCTTGTGACTTTTGAATACTCCAAAAGTGATGTTGTTAGTGTCATATTTCCTGTGTCTCTCATGCAACAGTAACATGTCCACCTACAGCTCAGCAGGAACTGCAGGGCTCCCTTAGTTCCAGGATTCAGACTATATTGAATTCTTTGTAGATACTTCACCGTGGCTATTCAGTGGACAATAAATATATAAGAATCTGAGACCTGACGTAAATCTGTGTGATTTTTGGTGCCATTTGCAATCCTGATTTCCCCTTTTGTAAGTATCGTATTCCTGCAGTAATTTGATATGCTTTCTGTTGCTGATATATCTTTACTCAGTGTGTTACAAGAACTACAATACCTTATTGTTTCTTTTGTGATTTTGAAATGCTGTCTTTATTTCCTGTTTAAACTGAAATAATGTTATCATGTTATTTCCTACTTCCTTGTTCTTTTCTTTAATAATTTCAACACATTGCTCCACCATGTTCTTAGTCTGTTTGACATACGCATTTATTCTGATTTGCAATTGTTTACTTAATGAGAATACCCTTTTATGAATCTCCATTGTAAGATTATCTCTTATTTCTTCCTCAACACTTAAAAGACATTTTGCAATGAATTTCTCCATTTGCATTTTTTAATTTAGCATTTTTATTTTACCCTTCAATTTCTTTATTAGGTGGTAAATCACATCACAAATACATTTATTGTTATCACAGCAGAAGACCAAATTGCATCCAGATCTATTTATAGCTTTTTTAACTCTTAAATCAAACATGGCTTTGCATGAATATAAAGGCAGCCATTTCATTCATACGCACAAAGTTTACCATAAATACACAGAGGCTATATATAAAAATGAGAAGAGACAGCTGTTATAAAGCTGGATATTTTATAGATTTTATAGAAGTTGCACCTGTAATTATTAAACTTGGTTCTCATCTGTACTTCTACAGCAGTCCCCAGATCACCAGGATATGGGGTGTGTGAGCAGAGGTGTGAGGCTTATAAACAGTGTCATGAAGATCATTCACCCTCCATTAAGCAATTCAGGATTTCTTGAGGAAAATTAAGCCCATGACCATGTGGCTTTTTACCATGTTGGTTATTGCATCCAGCCATGGAGGAGAGAGGTAAGAGTACTGCTTTCTTTGCTTTAATAAGTAAATGAATAAAATAAAATAAAATAAAATAAAATAAAATAAATAAAATAAAATAAAAGTGAGTGTTTTTGCTGCCAGGTTAGATAATCTTTTGACTAATTAAAGTCTAAACCCTGCTCCCAGTATGGTTATTCTAGGAAGGCAACTGCTTGCTCCACCTCAGGGCAGCATGAGATAGGACTTTGAAGCCCACCAGGAAGGAAAAGTTGAACACTTTAACTAGTGGGCAATTACATAGTTAAGAAGGTGGCAGTAAGACTTTGAAGTTGTTATTTAAAAATTAATAATTGAGGGCTGTGTGGTAGAGGAATACTGAAAATTAATTGGGTACAGAACTGCTCAGAGTTATCACCAGAGAGGCATCCATCAGCATGCCAGGAGGCAAAACATAGGCACCTGGAGAACTGCTGCTGCCAGGAACTGAGGCAATGCAGAGCTGGGTGTCAAGGGGCTGGCAGCTGCCTTGGTGTTTTGAGGACTGCAGTTTTGGATTTCAGGCAACCCCACTCAGCAATGTCCCTGCAATTTCCTTGATGGTTGGATTAGTTTCTAGCTGAACTACCTGAATTGAAGAGCTCTTGTAATCCATTTGGGCTAACAGTCTCTGGAAACTGGTCCCCTTCCTCCTTGCAGCTTGCTTCCTTTTTGAACTTCAACAGCAAGATAGCTAGGGAAACTTCCCCCTGTATCCCTTCCTGAGGGTATTCTGATTTTATCACTTCTCCCAGACAGTGGTTTTCCAGAGTGAATTTGTTCTGATAGACTGAAGTGGAAAAAAGAAGCACAGGTATAATCACAGGTCACTGTTAGCACTGAGCAGTTACCCAGACCCATTGGTGTAAAATCAAAAATTTGATCAGACACTGAAATAATCTATTAGCGCATGCACACACAGAAATGCAAATGCAAAAAAAAAAATAAAATCTCTTTGTGTGAATAAGTATTCAGCAAAAAGTCTGAGGCTACTGTTATGTAAATGTTTTTTAAAAAAAAGTATGTTACATATCTTTTCTTTTATTGACCTTTATTGCCTTTTTTTTTTTTTTTTTTCCCCTAGCTGATTTGTGCCTCCAGATTGTCCCTATCTCTCCTTTCTTTCTATGTGTTGGTTCTCTCTTATAGAATTGTAGAATAATTCAAGTCAAAAAAGACCTCAGGAAGTCAGCTAGTCCAGCATATTTTACCTGTTCTCATTAACTGTCTGCTCATGTAGTCTCATTTCTGTTGTCCCCAGGGGTCCGTATCACCCCTGAGCTCCCACCTCCCGCTCCTGTAATGCCATCGTCTCTCCAACTGCCTGCCTCCTGCGTTCAGTAGTGTTCATACAGAGGAAAGGAGATGAATGGCCTTGAAGAATCCTGACTCACACGCTTTTTAAAGTATAAGTGTCAGCATGTCATTTTCTAGCCCTGAAAAGATGTTTAAGAAATGCATCATCACTGGGCTTTTTGAGGTCTGTTAACTCTATATCGGTCCAGTAAAGCAGAAGTTATGGAACAGATGAGATTGCATGAGACACATCTGTTTTCTTACCTGGGCAATGCATGTTTTGAGTTGCTGGTGGCCACCCAAGTTAAAATAAAACCAGACTTGGAACTTAGGGTAGAAGAAAATGGGTTTCGTTCCTGGAAGGGGGAGGAAACATCAACCAGAAGAGCCGTGCTCTGTATATCCCTGTGCCTCTTTGCCCTGGGATTAGTTGATTCCAAAGAAGAGTTTCTGTCGGTGCTGGTGCATCCAGACACCAAGGGTTTCTCTGTTTCATCACCTCTGCTTAAAAACGACCCAGCCAGTACTAGGATGCTCATCCACTCCAGTCCGGAGGAACAATGAACCTCAATATCAAGGCACTGTGAGGAATATAGACTAGTACAAATGATTGTTTTTGCTTTTGCCTATCAGAGAGCTGCTGGCCAAGGACAGTCCTGCTATACCTTGGCAGAACTGCCACACTCCTGGAAGATGCTCAGAGCAATAAAGTGACCTGGAATACAGCTGGAGGTGCCATCCCTTACCACGACCCTGGCAGAAGGCTGACCTGACAGTCTGTCCCCAAATTCGAATCAAAACTCTTTCCATGCAGCCTGTGCAGGATGTATCCCATCTGCCTTGCACACACGATGCCTAAGCAGTAACAGCCAGTCAAGCAGAATAACAAAACTTCTTTTGACCTGTTAATTTCTCTTCCTTTCATCATTCGCTTCCATTTGCTTTTCATTTAAATCCCCCCTTCATTCCAATCAGAGTTAATTCTGTTTACTTCATGTCTAAATATCTGATGTACTGTCATATCCTCCAAAAGCACCTTGATAAGTTGTCTTATTTTAAAATCACTTAGAGCTAAATGATGCCTGCCTAGCCTACAGGTGGCCTTTACACGGATGGAAAACAGACTATACTAATTTTGCATTTACAAGATGGTTAAATAATTATAGATCTTTGATGTTTTTATGATGGGAGATTCATATTCTCGCATATTACTGGAAAAGGTTCATTGCCTTAAAGGTCTGTTTTTGATGTTGACTACATGTACACTCCAGGCCTTAGGATTTCATCTGCCTGTGATGCCTGGATCTCCCCCATATGGCTTATAGAGTATAAACATCCTATTTATAACATGTCCAAATAGAGTGGGAAGATCTTGTCATTAATTAACCCCTCTTCCCATTGCAATACTTGACAGTTGGAAGATACCTTTTCTCCTGGCCCATTTCACCAATTCTGACTACTCTTTAGGAAGAGAAATACATTGGTCTTAGCTAAAGGAATGAGAAGTTTATGCTTTATAAAAAGCTGTGCTTTAAGAGTGAATTAACCAAATTAACTTTTACTACATTTACTTAATGGGAAAGGTAATAGGTTTGTAGCTCCTTTTTACTTTTAGCAGATACAACTAAAGCACAGACAGTTGTGCTCCACAATTTGAAGACACCAGCCAGCTTAATAGCTGCAGAGGCGTCATGTGCAGAGCCTCCAATTACATTGCAAACATAATAGCAAACAGGGAAATAAGGCTCTCTTTAGCAATCAGTCAGTAGTCTGACAGGCCTCTCCGGGTTTCATAACATGTTATAGCTGTCCTCTCAGAGATTTACTTCTATCTGGAAATAATGCCTTTTGTGCACACATGTCCCAGCGAAGATACAGAGTCCTGTCACGTAGTCCACTTTGTCAATATATTGCTTCTGTCACGGAAAATCAAAGAAATTCATAAAGTAATGCAGAATATTTAATACTGTTGCTTCTTCCCATATGCTGTCTGTGTGCTATTTTCCAGCCTCTGTCTCACTCTCAGGTTCCTCTTTAGGAAACCAGAGGAAACAAAGTTTTCCTCCGGAATTTAAACCCCTAGGATGGGTTTGACATGCTAGCCAGGAACAGATGAAGCCTAAGATATCCATTACCTGTATATTGCCCAACAGCATACATAGATTTCATGCTAATGCAGGATGACAAGAGGCTCGTGGAGGTACAATCTGGATGCAAGAAACATAGACACTGCAGCATGAGCCTCAGTGCTAATGACTGATAAAAGCTCCTCACTGAAGCATCAAGACAAGGAGATGAGATGGCACCAAAGACCAAAGAGAGAAATCCTGAAAGAAGCCAGGAAGCTTCATCAAGGTAGCCAATGAAGAAGTGAATTTCAAGGCACACAAGACAGAAGCATAGCTCTTTGTGCCCTGGAAAATTCGTAGACTCTAAGTGATAAAAGCTAAACAGAGTCGGATTATCACTAAGCAATTTCTGCAGTTCTAAGGAACTTTTTGAGCATCTTTTCATTGCCCTTGAGCACTTCTTGAATTGGTCCTGGTGGAGTCCCAGATGCTTCTCTCTACCCTGACTCTAGGGTATCCAAACCATTCTATGATTCTATGATATTCCCTTCATTATGTTCATCTCCTTTGGGTGTGGTTGAAATGTCTCTGCTAAAGGAGCATCTTATAGTTGCCCTTTCCTTGCATGTTTTGTGAAAGCCAAAGGCATGAATTCACAAAAGCAGGAGATGTGGATAGATTAGTTTAGGAAACTGGATACCCAAATGATCTTTTGGGTGCCTGATAAAATATTTAGGCACCACTGACATTTAAACTTTTAACAAAGATGCCATTTCTGAATGAAATAGTGGCTGGTCTTTTAAAACTACATAAACTCCAGATGCCAGGTGCAAATACTGCCAGCAGCACTTTTTTGATTCTGGAGAATTCAGATACTAAAGCTTAAATGAAAGCTCATTTCCTGGAATCTGATATTTCCAGGCAAATATCAGACTGGAGAAACTTTCTCCTGTTACTAACATGCAGAGAAGTCTGCCAGGATATGTTCATTAGCTTAGCTTCCACTCTGGGGAGTTGTATGCTGTGCCTTTGCTCAGTTTAATATCTTATCTTTGTAAACTATTATTACTACATTTGAAACATAAAACATGCAGATTCCAGTCTTAATTAGGCAGCTGATGCACTGCAACTGTAAAGGGAGATGGTTTTCAGGAAATGAATATTCCCAAATTGTTCAGTTAAAGATGTTTCCTCATTATAAGGTGATTGTTCAGTGTAGCAGAAGCAGTATCACTAAATTCCAGGGATTTTATTATGGGTCTTGAAGCATCTCCAGCCATAGGGTGAGAGAATGTCAGTTTTCATTACCAAACAAACAAACAAACAAAAATTGATATATTTTTTTTTGGTGGTTACAGAAAAACTAAAAACTGTAAAATAAACACTAGACTCACATTGTAAGGAAGCTGCTTTTTATTATTATTTTTTAAACGTTAATTATTAAGACAATATAACAGTTGTAGGGACAAGGAAGGAATCATGAAAGGTCAAGTGTGTAACATTGCTGCAGGTACAAGTTTGCCCTGACAGCTGAAGATGAATGCAGTTTCTACATCCTAGATATGCAGCTGGCTGAATTGCAGATGTAGCCCACTTATTACCCAGCCAGACTTCCAAGAATGGAGCTTGTGGTTAATAATGAGCCCCCAAACTGATGATGCATCTATTTGTGAGCCAAAAATTCTGCCTGTAAAATCAGACTTTGAACTGTGGTTCTTTCAAGAGCTGGAGCCATAAACGCTGCATCTGGAATTGCATATCAAATAGGATGATGAAGGGAGAAAGGGTGGAAAGTTTCTGTCTCTGATAGGCAAGCCTTTAATCAATGTCAAACACTAACCTGGACAGTTTAAGAGAGAGGGTGTACAGAAACTAAACAGTCTAAATGAAACTATTCTGGGGAAAATGAAAAATATATATATCGTGGATTGACTATGGATGAGAACAGTTGACTTAGCTTGTGATACTTATATCTGCTTTTTTTTTTTTAATGAATTAATTTTACAAAACATACATATTCCACGTCTTGTCAGAAATATATTTGACTACAATAAAACCTGCAGTCACATGCATAAATACCGGTGAAGTAAAATATATTTTCATTGACTGTTTGCTGGCAATTGACATAAAATTGCATTTCCTGCATATATTTAACAAGTTCACTTCATTCAGCTGTTTTAAGAAGTAAAACAAAACTGCTATTTAAACATGCTCCTTCTCCCTTCATCCCTCCTTTCTTCCCTCCCTACCTCTCTCCCTCCTTCTCTCCCTCACCCTTTAATATGGTCAGGTAGACTAAAATAGAAGCAAAAAAAAAAAAAAAGAAGTCTGAAGACAAAATATTGACATACAACAATCCAGGCTGCGTACACAAGGTACAGTTGGAAACAACTATTTCTAAATAGAAAAGTTCAATGAAAATACATAATCTTAAAAATAATGTATAAGAAGGACAAAGCCTGATTTTCAGAGTCCAAATGGCTCTTTATTGAAAACCCAACCTGGTCAAATTAATTATGATCTTTCTGGAATAACAGAGCATAATTTACATTTCACTCTATTCATTTTCCTATCGGAGTAATATGTATGTGCTTTCCAAGGTATATAGGATCACCATTGTATTTAGGATTGTCAGATACTGATTGTATGGAGCTTCAAAGTTGGAAAATAGAAGACACCCCATCATTGCTGGTGAAGTAGCTGAGTTGGAAATTGAAGCTTTGGGTGGAGATGTTCATCTGCCATTTTTCATGGGTGTTTGGAACTAAGTCTTTATGCCTGGCAACTCACCTGTGTGAGTGCATCAGCCTGTGGTCCTAGGTGCTGGGATACGCAGAGGTGGTTTTATGGAGAACTAGAAAGAAAATTAATTTTAAATCCATTTTGTAGTGTCTTTACCCACTTGGAAGGCAATAGAGACTCATATATTTTATTATTTATTGCAGAACGGGAAAATGTTTCATTTTGAAATGGTCATCTAATTAAGACAACTCATCTCTAATGACCAGTAAAGAGGACATAATATAGAACATATCAATTAAAAAAAAAAAAAAAAAGGAAAGAAAGCAATGTTAGGGCTTGAATCAATATAATTAAATTTTACATTTGCTCTTGAAAGGGTATCAGAACAAAGTGAGCTCATTAACTCCAAATTAAATCTTTCATTCTGGCCTGCCTATGACAACCCCTTCAGAAAAGGCTCTGTTTACTAGATACCCAGGTGACATTCACACATTTATTGCATTATAGAAAGAGACTTGACAGGTTCTTATCACTTCAGTAATAATAAAATTGAACATTTAGAATTATGTAACCACCTAAACAGGCCTTATTCTTCATGATATTGTTTTAATTCTTACATTGTAAATACGTTCTGTCCTCCTGCTATCAAAAGCAGAAAATATGGCCCAAAACTGTGACTGCAGTAAAACTTGATGCAACAGAAGCAGGAGGAACAAATGGTAAGATCAGAGTTTAAAGCAGGTTTATAAAATATATTGAAGAAAGAAAAAAGAAAGAAAGAAAGAAAAGAAAAAAAAAAACACCAAATGAACAAATAACTATATATCCTCTAAGTGTTTGATTTTTTAAAATTATTTTTAATTGCTATTATCCCAGATTTTAAGTCATAGCTCTCATAAATATTTGTGAGAGGAAGTTATCATTATGCTTTCTGAATGTTGACTGTAAGCCACCAAAGACAAGCAATCAATAGAGACCTAAAACACATCAGCAACTGCTAAGTTGGTTGCAAATTGAGTACATAATTGTTTTTGGAAGAAGCAACGACTTCCTTTGCTTCACCTGAGGCACCTAGATTTTTAAGTAAAGCATGGGATTCAGCTCATGAAGCTTAGCCCTTTAGAAGCCATCTAAATATCTAGGTGCTTGCATTCACCCCAGTGCTGACTGAAGGTATGAATTAAGTGTTATCCTTAATAAGGCATCCATACAACTTGACTTAAATAATGTTTTAAATTTGAAATAGCTGACCTGGCACTGGGTCTAAATTACAGCCTAGCTGCTGAGATTATTAAACCAGTAGCATGACATCCGTGCAGCCAGTTTCCATTTGCAGCACATCTGCAGCTAATCAAATCATCCCATACAACTTGACTTAAATAATGTTTTAAATTTGAAATAGCTGACCTGGCACTGGGTCTAAATTACAGCCTAGCTGCTGAGATTATTAAACCAGTAGCATGACATCTGTGCAGCCAGTTTCCATTTGCAGCACATCTGCAGCTAATCAAATCATCCCATGCAGTCACATGCTGCTTTATAACCTCAACTGGGTTAACTGAGGTGGAATAATTGAAGCTAATTGTTGCAGCTCAGGCAAGCCCTGGATAGATTTAAAACATTAAGGCATTACAGCACCATGTATTTATGCTAGAGGGCACTCATAATTCATTCTGAGCAATAATACAGCTTGGCATTTGTATAACTTATATCAGTGAGGCACTATGCCAACAGTAACTTTCAAGGAGTGCTGTGAGGTAGGTGTGTACATCAATCCCTATTTTACAGGTGAGGAAATTGAGGCAGAAAGATATTTGACCCAGATCACAGCAGGAGTCTGTGCTGAAGGATAACACTGAGATCAAGACAACTGGAAGTTATTCTCCTTGATTAAAAAAAGCCAGCTTATTCATATATATATTTATATATATAGAGAGAGAGTCCTTATGTCTATATGTGTGCACAAGTTAATTCTGGATGTGGACTTTTATTTTTAAAATTATAGACCTTATTTTCTTGTTTTAAAATTCTGTGACAAAATGTATCTGTCCTCCCCTCCATGGTGTTACACATCTCTAAGGACAGAAACCCATCTCAGAAGACAGCACTTGCCACTGAAACTTGCCACTGAAAGTTCACAGCTTAGGAAGGAAAGGACTGAGTGAGAGCAAGAAAATGGAAGTAATATGTCTGTGGCAGGAGACAGGTAAAATTTGTCTTGCAGGCTTGCAGGCAGGTGTCAAGACTTCTTGTCTAGACATGCTTGCCTGAATGACTCCACCAACCTGCATATTTTGTGATATTCTGAAAATCAGCCACTTCATTTCCACAGTACAGCTCAACAATTTCTGCAAATAAATATTCCAGGAGTATTTACTCTCAAGACTGTTTCGTTTTGCTTCCTATGGTCATTCACACAATTGTTTTTGTTTGTTTGTTTTAAAGAATGTTCTTCAAAAACAAATACCCCGCTATTCAACAAAGACGTATTCCTTAAAGGTTCATCTGTTATGTTATTGTATATTTTCCCATGAGAATCAACATAATGGGGAGGTTGCATTCAGGGGTTTTTGGCGTACAGACAGTTTAAACACATGGGGACAACATACATGGATGGAGGGGCAAGAACAAAATTAAGGAGTTCTTTTTTAAGGAGATGCTGGCTTTCTGAAATAGATAACATTTCTGAAAACTGTCAGCCACTTCACCTGTGAGACTGTATCCCTGATTCCCTGTTTGGTCACCTCTTGACTTGTTTCATTTTGCTTCATCTGAAGATAATTATAACAACTATGAGAATGTAACTCCTCAGGGAGGGACAGCAAAAACTATCTCATGTTCAGTTTCACAGGCTGAGACTTTCTGGGGAATTGAATGACATGAAAGGTTGTTTCATGTTCAACCTTACCACTTCATCCAGGAGACTGAACTTGGCAATATTTCACTGTAGTGTCGTTGCCCCTTCCTGAACAGCTATATTGTCATCATCACCTTCCTCATACGAAACAAGATTATTCAACTGTAATGGGGGGACAAAACAGTGTAATGATTGTGGTTGTCTGGTCAGAGAATTGAGAAGATGGGCTGGAGGACCAAAGGATAAGTAGGGTGTTGCTGCAGTCACGTCACAAATACGAGATTTCAGAAACCACACCGCAAGGAAATAGATTTTGATATCAGTGATGGTGCTACCCAACTAGGAAAACACAGCCATCATTATGAGACTTATTTGACTAGTAGTCAGACAGTTTTGAGTAGTTGCTATCAATGAACAGTTCACAACAAATTTTAGCTTTTAAAAATTTCTGGAAAATTTTAAGTATATTTTTGAGATAACTGAAATTTGCTTATGGACAATCTGTGCAGGTTGGGTACAGGTTGGGTACTTTTGGATACAGTATACATTGCGAGTCATAGTTGCTCAGCTCTTGTAATAGTCTGGAAGTCTCTTAGGATTTAAAGCAAGCTGAACAACTGACAATCTTGCTGGAATTCAAGTGTGGTTTTATAATATCTGGTTCAATAGGCTGAACTGGATCGCTCTCACTAGCAATTATGTGTTTCACCAGGCATCTGGAAGCTTCATTGATGTTTATATTTTCCTGCAAGTGAAAGAGAAAGAGAGGTTGATTAGTCAATATTAATTACAATATGCTGCGTGTTGCCTGTGTATAATTAAACTTTTCTCTAGGCTACATCAAAAGTTTACTTTTCTTAATAAACAGCTTTTAAAAATTGATTTTGACATTTTAAAAATGTTTACTTTCATTTTTTAATTAGTTACATTTTATGTATATTATGATTCACGTCTCCTTTAAACTATGCATAGAACTCACTTTAAATTACCCCAAAGTCTTGGTGATATGATTGCTTCAATAAACTATACAAACACTAAAGAGATGTTAAAGACAAATGGCTGAAGTAAAGCTCCAGAATCCATATTTCACTGCTTGAATAATGGTTACTCTGATTTTCAAATTATTAATTATCTGTCAGCAACTACAGTCATAAATAGCTCTTATTTTTTTAAACTTTATCCATAGTTTCAGGAGGGTTTCTTTATACCATATTCACAATGAAACTTGTGATGAACAGATTCATTGAAAAAATAATACAATCTCAAACTATTCACAAAACAGCAAGAAAAGTTCTATATCATTAAGATTTCTTATTTCTTATTTATTTTTTGTTATTTTTTGTTGAGGTTGTATCTCCGATGTACTGCTTCAGAAGACATATATTAACATTGTTTTCATTTTCAAGACAGAAATCCTCACTCTAGAGACTTTCTTCCATAGCATGATTAACTTGCAGCAACCCATACTCTATAGAATAAGCAAAGCTGAAACAGCCTGATCAGTGAGACACAGCTCAGCACAGCATATAAAATAAGCAGGAATACTGAGTAAGGATTTTTTTAATGACAGCAACTGGTATGGCTGGAATGAGAAGCCAGGCTTTCTGGCATAAAATACACTCTCCTACTCTAGGTCTTGGCACTGATCACTTATTTCATATGACAAGAGATAGAAACTCATTGCACCTTCTGTCTTACAGGAAATCATATCACACCTACATGCACATATATATACATATATATATGCTTATATATGCAAATATAAGTATGTATTTATTTGTATGCACATACTTCTCTTGCTCCATGAAAATTATGTGTTACTTGCAATTTAAGACTGACCCAGGTTTCCAAGCTAAATCTGGGGCCTGCTGTACTGAGACCACACCCACCCACACACACAATGCCATAAAGTCTACCTTCAGCAAATGCTCAGCATCAGTGCAGCATCACAAACAAAATAACCTGTAAAATTCAATGTGAAACCCTTTTTTATGTGTGTTCAAAATAGTCAGATGAGATGTTTAAGTATGTAGTTCAGCTATAAAAAAAAGAAAATAAAGCGCATGTGTGTGTTTTAGTAGAGACGGTACAATTATATGAAAGATCAAAAGCCAAAGTAATGGATTCTGTGAGGCTGATTTCTAATCCTCTTGCAGTCAATTGCAAAGCTCCATAAACTCCACTGGCCATAACTTTGCACCACAACAAAGAGCTGAAATCTGGAGATTTAACTGGAAATGTTAATTAGTGCCAACATTTCACAGGATTCTTCAACTACACAAATGAATTGAAATATTCCAACTTTGACCTGTAAAGAATATCGTCTGGTTTTAAAAAATCAAAACTTTAGACAAGCCATTTACATTTACTAACCCCTGGAAAGTAATAAAGAGCTGAGAATCAGGTCTGTACTGAGCTGTCAAAACGCAACTCTATCACATGATTTTCCTGACCCAGACAAGTAAATTCCTCAACTGTGTATGAAAAGTTTTTTTTCAGGACACTGTGAAATATTCTTAGAAAAAATAGACATTGAAAAATATCTCAGTACTGCTTAAAGAGCTGACAATAAAGAAGGTTACCAAACGGAGAAAAAAAAAAAAAAGAAAAAAGAAAAAAATCCGTCCCTCCTCCACCCCCCAAAAAAAAGTCTTTTCCATTATGTATTCTGTTATTAATGGACTGATAATCATTTTGTTTACCCATGTGCTGCTTCTCTTCTGGGATGGGAGCATTTAGTTTTTTTCAAGAATGTCTTAGTGACTATCTCAGTTTGTGCCTAAATACATTAATATTCACATGTATTAACATGTGAAAGCTCTTCGTCAGAGACTTAAGATCAGCATTTTATAGGAGTGGGAAAGAGGAAATGAACCCAAGCCCACAAAGGCTTGGGTATAGCTGAATGTCCCTTATCCGCATTGGTGCTAGATGGAATTCCAGGTGCCTGAGACTAAAAATTCAGACAAAAAAATACCATCAACACCACCAACAACAAAACACAACGCTGTTCTATTTCAGCCTGAACTAAAACTAAAGCAAAACTAGGTTATTAAATCCTCTATTGATTTTTTGGGGAAGTAAGCCAAATTTGAACAGGCAAATACTGTTTTGACACAAAAAATCAAAATATTTAATTTTGGAAGTATCAAAATGAAATGTTTTTCTTTTTCTGTATTACTCATTCTCCTTTTTAATGAAATTATTTTCCAAATTTTACTCATATTGCTGATTTCACTGCTAGTTGCATCTTGGATTGAGTCTACTGTTTCACTGGTAGGTGTCTGCCCAGATCTGCTGATTCTCTGTAAAGTAGGATTAAATAAAGCTAAGTTTTGTGCTCAGCTCTGGCCTTTCCACCCAAATAGGATTCCGCTTTCAGTCCATGCCCACCTTCCTCTCTGCCAGAGCACCATCCCTTAGATGTGCCTACAGAAGTTTATGTGACTGAGCTCTTGCTTCTTCAAGCAAAATGTGCTGGTTTGCAAGGTTTCACTATTTAAAGCATTTGCAGCCAAGCAGTTAAAATTCTTCTCTTTGTTCTGTATAAGAGGTAAGGAATAAAAATAAGAGGTATGTAAGAGGTAAGGAATAAAAAGTCCTGTCCATAGTGTGTGCTGGATCAGAGTAATATTCTCATCCAGCTTTTGTCCCAGTCATTCCTGAACATTTATATGTATGGTCTAGATGTGGGGATGAAAATTTTTGCCAGGGGACAAGGGAGCAAGAGGTGGCCCTTACAGCCAGCAAAGCTGTTTTTAAGCTTTTGTCTAACTCCACCTTTCTCCCATGGTTCAGGTGACAACAGCTACATGGTACAAATAAGAAGCAGTGCATTAAGTCGCTCACTACAAGGAGGTTGTTCTGCCACCAAAGCAGCTCCAGCAGTCCCAGCTGTGCCTTGACCACCTCCCTTCTGATGCCGTTGTTGCTGTTTATTCTAAACCTAATCCTTGTCCCAGATCTGTTGATCAGACATTGCTATGTTGCTATGTTCTGGTTTGTCTAATGAAATATTGATTTCTGCACCTCTCATCCTACAGTGTGTTTTGAAAAAAAAAAAAAAATCAATATTCTCTTAGGCAGCAAAGCAGCAGCTGCAGACAGTAGAAGGTGATCTGCTCTCCAAACAGACACCCAGAGACCTGGCAATTTTAGAGAATAGGAGGTGTTGAAAAGCAATCTGGGGAAGGACAGAGAAACAGAAGCAGGTGAAAATCCATCCAACAAATACAAAGAAACCAACAAACAGGATGCAAGACTGGACAGAGAGGAATAATCACAGACACCTTACTAATTGTACCGAAACAGGGAAACTGGCCCCATTATGCCTAAGAATAAAATTCATCATTTGAAAAACAGGAAAGAAAATAAAAGTGAGACAACAGAGTGAAATGATGTCTTTCTATCAGTCTCTAGGTAGAAATCCTTTAACTGTCATCTCTCTTATGACTTTTGTTCTACACAAAACACCACAGAAATTGTGATGGTGCTGTAGATCACCTTTCTTTTCCTTTCTTTTTCATTTTTACTTTGTTTCTTTCATGTTCTGAGCAAATTCTTCAGGCCATCCTGAAGAATGTACCCTACCTTAATGGTGGAGGAACTTTTGACTATCATGATGGGGTTACAGACTCATCTAGTCCTTGACATGGTACTAGATGCACTACTGTTTCTGTAGCTTATTTTCTAGGCTCCTTTGAGGTTCCTTCTACCTTCATAGTTATCCAAAGACTAGGGAAGGTCTGTCTACCTACACTACTTTAAGGCTGTTAATACTTAACACTGCATCTTTGATTTGTTTTTCTCCACAACATCTTTCTGAGATAGGGAAGTTCTCCCAGAACCATTTACCAAATGAGGAAAATACAGAGCCCCAAACAAAGCAAACTGCAAGAAACCTGGTCCAGTTCATAGTGGCTAGTTGGGAAGTGGGTGAAGTGTTCAAGTGTTCTCATGATGAGGTAGGAGCTCAAAACCTTTTTATTTTGTTTTATTTTATTTTATTTTATTTTTCCCAAGGCTTGTACAGGGTTTATACTATAAGACCAAGAACTAGGGATCTTGCCACAAACATGGTGCCTTTATTGTTTTGGGTCCTCTCCCTTCTGTTTTCCTCTGCCTCTCACATTGACTTCCTGCATGATAGCTTTTATGAAACCTTTTCCTGGGCATCTCTCCTTGAACAGGAGGTGCCATTTCTGTGGCTTCTGTGGCTTTTGTGCCTTAGTAAGCCCCAGCACATGAAAGATGCTGTCGTGGTCAGTGCTGCAAAAACTGAGTTGTGAATCCAGCCCCAAGTGATTTACTCTGTCTGCCAGGGATCTGAAACCAATTCCTGTGGTGATGTCTGACTACTAGAGTCAGTCTTTCTCTTGACCCCATTAAGAAGGAATGCAAAAGTGAAAATCAAAACATGTTACTGTTAATTCTATTACCAAAGTAAGGCAAATAAAATAAATCTATGCAATCTTTGAAAACCAGAAAGGAACACTGAAAGAAACAAATGTAATTACAGTTTGCTGTGTAGATAGATCTCCTTCAAAAGTATCTCAAAGGACAGTTTTGCGGAAAGAATAGCAACTCAGGGGAGGGGAAGGTTGCATGACTTAAAACATTTGATCCCACTGCTATGGGAAATTTCATAGTCTTGTAATGCAACAATCAACCGAAGGGAAAATAAATAATCTGTTGAATGTCTCACAGTAGTATACAAGCCCAGCAAGCTTCTTTGTATTCTGGATTGTTTTCCTCCTTATCTGCCACCTCTAACACAAACATAGAACACAAATATTTAGAGCATCACATTTGAATATAAGAAAAAAAAAACTCAAAATGGACTGACTCTTAGCTCTTTACTGAAGAAAAAAGACATTTATTAGTTTTATGGGCCTGTCTCACTTCCAAATTAAACTTTATTTATTCATTTTTTCTTTTCCGTATAGATATCTTAGGTTTGTCTTTCTGGTTGTTTTCAGATATAAAATTGCTCCCGCTCTATATTCAGGTATTTTGTTTCTCTGACTGAATCTGATGCTTCTGAGTCTTGTCTTGAAAGTCAGGGAGAAGAGCTGGAAACTAGCCAGTGTTAGACCCATGTACAAAAAGGGCATGTGAGAAGACCCAGGAAACTACAGACCTATTAGTCTGACCTCAGTCCCTGAAAAAGTTATGGAGAAGATGGTCCTGGGGGTTATTGAAAGGCAGTTACTGAACAAAGCTATTATCAGGCATAGTCAACATGGGTTCCTGAAGGGAAAGTCCTGCCTTGGTAATTTGATATCCTTCTAGGATAAGGTCAAGGATAAGGTGGATGAAGGGAGGGTGGCGGTTGTCATCTTTCTGGATTTTAGTAAGGCCTTTGATACTGTATCTCACAGCACCATTCTGGATAGATGGTCTAACTGTGAGATGAGCCAGCAGTGTGCCCTGACAGCCAAGAGGGCAAACCGCATTTTTGGGTGCATTGAACACAACATGGCCATCTGGTCAAAAGTGGTGATTCTCCCACTTTATTTAGCATCTAGGTGTGGCATCACCTTCAATATTGTGTACAGCTCTGGGCTCCACAATAGAAAAAAGGATGTTAACATCCTTGTAAGACTCCAGAGGAAGCCAACAAAGATGGCAAAAGGGCAAGAAGGCATGTGTTGTGAGGAGAGGCTGAGGATCCTTGGGGTGTCCAGTCTGGAGAAGAGGAGGCTGCAAGACGACTTCATCATTTTCCAATTTTATTTCTGTTATGCACTAAAATCCAGGAGAAGGGATATGACTTAAAATTCATTTTAATGTGCACTCTCCCAGTGCAAGCAATCTGAGGGAAAAGCTACACATACTTGCTTATCAGAGTGGATAATCTTGTAAATCCCGGGCAGCAGAGACTTATTACGATGTTGTGTTGTATTGCTGTGGTTGGGTTTCTAGGAAAACATAACAGCGTGAATTAAAAGGCATCTAGGTGCATGAACATGAAACTCATGGATGTAAAGTTCTGTGACTGCACCCCTGAGAACAAGATAATTTCTGGGACTGAATTCTTAGAGTTGTTTGGAAATCCTGCAACAAAATCCTTTCCATCAGAAGAAGCTGATTGTGTGGTTTCAGGGCAGTCTGCCTAAGGAAACATTGGCTGCACACAGAGGCAGCTTGCATTGCCAGGCCTCACAGCTGAGGAACCAGAGCAACATGTCCTTCGAACCTCAGAGCTCAGCCAAGGGCTCTCTTAGATTTTAGATTTTCCTAAGCAGAACAATTTAATTATTTTTAATAAAATTTTTTGAATTTTCATTTTGGAAGGAAACATCAAAATTTCCAGGTTATTGTGAGCAGCAGATGTACTGGAACTGAAGTAAAACACATGAAATTGAATCTAAACATGAGAACACTTTATTACAGTGGGGATGACTGAGCACTATCACAGGCTGCCCAGAGAGGCTGAGGAGTGTCCAACCTTGGAGATCTTCAAAACCCTACTGGACTCCATTGGGCTAAACTAGATGACCTCAAGAGGCACCTTCCTCAATAATTCTGTAATTCTGTGAATTTTCAGCTTTTGGCCAGTACTAAATAATGTATTTAAGAACAGTGATCCAGAGAGCTATAAGACAGCTCTGATACCTCTAGTATGCTCTGAAGCAACTCTTCTTTTAGTTTCAGGAAACAAAATCTGCAGAGGGTTCCACATAGAGTGACTGTATATCTGAACTGGAAGCTTCTGCCTTAGGTGTCAGCTTCGTTTCACACGTTTTATGGCAGAAACAGAAGTATTTTCTAAGTCTCTGTCCAGTAACATGGATTAGACTTTTTTTTTTTTTTTTTTCACGAATTAGAAAGACAATGTAAGGAGCCACACATTCCTAACCGTGTCTGGCAGCCTCAAATGGATTGCTTTGGTTTCAGTTACCAGATCAGTAGATTAGCTGCTGTGTGTCAGCATAATCCATACACATGTCCAAATTACATACACATGACCTTATTTTGTATTCATGGAAATCAAAACCATGTCCTTCTTCGAGTCTACCACATAGCTTCATTTTCGTTTGTTTGTTTTTTGTTGTTTTTGGTTTGGTTTGGTTTGGTTTTTGTTGTCTTTTTTTTTTTTTTTTAACTTTCATGATTGTACAGTCAGAAGAATTTATACTTTAAACAAGGGACAGTAGAGCTTGCTTCATTCACAGAGCTCATTGGTAAGACAAGCAGAACTGCTATCCTTGCTTGGAAGAAGAGGCTGGGTCAGAGGAGAGAGTGACTTTCTGAAAGGTCACCCAGCAGATTAATGGCAAAGAGGACTCCTGATTCCTGTTGCAGAATTTGAGCACTACAACACATTATGTATAGCTTGTCTGACAAAAATGGAAAAAGGACACATTATTACCTACCTTTTCTAGAGAAGGAAAGATTATTTAACTTTTTCTAGGTCCAAATAAGATGTGTCCAAATAGCCCAAAGACTTGGTGTTCAGTCTCCCGGTCACAGTGCTCAGCACAGAAGGAACTTTGTGCTTAGCCTAGGTTGGTAAGGATCTGGAAAGCATGGCTACCAGACCTTCTGGGCAATATGGACAAAATGTGACTGTCTTTTTACCTAATTCTCCATTGTTGACTGTGGAATTATAGCATGGAATGAGAAACTCAAACACGATCATATCACAGCGATGGTAAGTGGTAAGGTATTTCAATTCATTTCTGAAGTAGGTATTTTCAAGCACATTTAGTTTTGCCTGACTTGTCTGTTTTGATGCATGAGTTCCATTTTCATTATGAAGTGATAATAAGCTTCAAATTGCTGCTCTTCTAATCCAAGTGAAAAGCTAGTCTCTTTGAACTGGGAATGGTGGGGATGACAGTTTAAAGGCTTGGAAAAGTGAGTGGACTTCTCAGCTACTCTGGCCACATGCTGGATGATTGAAGGTATGACAAGAATGAGAAATTTCCTTCCTTTAAATAAATGTACCTTTCACGATAATTGTAATGAAATTGATTAAATAATTTACTATTAAGGATTATTTTGTGAATATCTGGGGATGTGTTTTTAAGGCTGCAGTCAATATGAGCAAACCGAACATATGTGTAAAAGAGAAAAAGCTCCCCACTGGAAACATGGTGTTATATATAACATGACTATACTGCATTGTGCTGTTGCCCAATGAGGTCCTTCTTACATGAAAAACTATCAAAAGAAGTTTCTATCTTTGTAGGGAGCAGAAGATTGAAATAGGTTGAATATTTCCTTTAGATTAATGTAAGAATCAAAGCTAATACAAGAGAATACATTACGTGGCTCAAATAGTTTACATTAAAGTTGTTAACTTAAGAAAAACCAGCACCAGGAAATAATACAGTGATGTCTTTTGGTGTAATCTTCCAGTGCCACAGACAAAAATTTCAAATCATTGACAGCTTGAAATATGGTAGGTACATATATAGCATGCTACTTTAGGCATGGCAACTAGAACTTAAAAAAAAAAAATGTTTTTATAAATAATCACCTTTGTTTTTCCAAAACACATAAATCATATTCAGTTTGTTCTGAAGGCTATAACATTTCCAGGCACGTTGGCAGAAAACCTCTGGAGATCTAATTATTCCAGGATACCACACAAAAAGAGTTATTACTTATTTGAACTGCTAAAACTGCTAGCTGCAATACAATGACTTTGTCAGTGTTTTTCTACTTCAGAAAACGAGTTTCTATTCTCTATAGCAAACATAGCTAGCTTTTTATTTTCCCTGGAGATGAGTTCAACTATTTAATATGCCTTAGGCTGAAAGAATACCGGATACATGTAACATCCAATATTTTAAAATAACAGTAATAACAACTTCTGTTTAGGGAAAAAAAAAAAAAGCAAAAAAAAGGCAAAAAAAACAAAAGCATAGGTTTAGTTCAGAACTTAGACCAAAGGGGGAAATTATTTTGATATAACTTAGCCTAAATGTTGTGATTTTACAGTCCTTAGTGGGATTACTTTGCTTTGAATCATTTTAAAGTCAGGAGTCTACAATTCTGGATGGATATCAGGTATGCAAATTGAAGAATATCAGATCCTAGGCTATAGATTCAAAGAACAGTCTACAGTAGTCATGTGGCTTCAACTCTCACTGCTCCTATCACAATGGGTGTTGAAGAAAAGTCTTGTCATAACTGGATTTCTTTCTGTTCAAACATGTCTGGACTGGTAAACAAAGGACTGCTTGGCTAGCAGTTATTTCTGAGCTAAATAAAGTAAGGAAGATCTAAATAAAGTAAGCTAAAAAAAGTAAGGAAAAGAAGTAGTGTTTTTTTTTTTGTTTTTTTTTTAAGTCAAAATCTTATACCTGTTTGTCTCAGAAAAACCCAGACTGAATTTTCCTCTGTTGTCACTTCTTTTAGGTTTAATTGTCCTTTACATTTCCACGATTCTCCACAAGAGTGCCTACCTTCTACCATCATGGTAAAAACTCTTCCTCCTTTGAAATTGTTTGTACATTCATTCCCTGTCTTGACTCGAAGTAGTCCATAGCACAATAAATGTTTTTTTTTTTTTTTTTTTTTTTTTTTTCCTAAGAGGAGGACAGATGCTTGCTGTGGACTAATTCATGGAACTCACAGTATGGATTCCTTCCTCATATGCTTTTTCATATGCTAAAGAGCAGTGACCAGCTGCTGATCCAAACCACCTAGAATAACAAAACCTGTATCCTTTAAACAATGGTCCATCTTGTTCCCCTGTTCCATCTCATTCTCTTTGTAAATCTTTTAGATCCAGGCATTTTAAAAGAACCTGTTATTCATTTCTCTCCAGATGATTTTTGTGGTGATTTTGCCCTCAGGCCTGAGTTTTCAGTGAATTGGTTCTTGTCCCCAGGATATGTGGAGTCATGTAAATGTCAGAAATGAAGAAAAAGCAGTTTTGAAGAAAATAGCCACATACAATGTTATACATCACTGGTGAGCTGGATCCCAAATGCTCACAACTAGATATTTCATGTTATTTGTGGCCTGAAATGCAGCTAGACACCTAAGAAAATATTAAAAAGGTCCAGAACATGTCATTCTTACACAAATGATAATTTGTCCTGATAAAATCCCCTCACTCTCCAGATCTTCTACTGACAGCTGCTATTCCAAGTGTTTTGCTCTCTGGGTTTTTCTTTCCCTTTTAAAATTTATTTATTTATTTTATTATTTCCTGGAATAATTAACTCTCTGCCAAAATCATCATGAAGAATCTGATGTAAGACATCTCAGCCTATTTTCTTAAACAGAACTAGATACCATCCTTACTGGATTCTGGTGGCTTCATCTAGTAAAAATCAGCAGATAACCGCACTGAATTCAAAGCATGTCCTGCAAATGCTGCAATGAAAATAACCTTATATAGAGAGAAAGATAATTTACACATGAACCTAGACCAAAATGTCTCCCTAGAAATGCCATTTTGAAGAGACAGTGGCTAGTTTTGAGGCCCATTCAGTAGGAAAGTAAAGACACTGGTCACAATGACCTCTCAGCCAACAATTCATACAATGCTTGAGGCAATTACTTGCTGTTACCTCTGCTGATTGCAAGTGATATTTCTTTTAAATTTTAATATTTTAGAAGATATCAAGACCAGAAAAGTAAAATACAGGTATACATTTCAAAGATTCTTAAGTAATTTTCTCAAAGTGTTTAAAAGAAATTAAACAACTAAATATAACATTTTGGTTTTCAATCTACTAATAACTTTAGCCAAACCAGTGCCAAATTGTTTACATTTCAAACATTCAAGCATTCTTCTGTGCTGTTAATGATGAGAGCAGCTTTCATAATCAAAGAATACAATAAACATAATATCCACTTAGATGTTGTGTTTAAATCAGTATTTCACATACAATCAAGTTTCTACTAAAAGTCATTGTCATAACAGGAATGAAATAATTTGAATAGCAGAAATTCAAGTTCAAGCAACACGGGACTGATTAGATACCTTTGTTGCTGATGGGAATCAAGACATGAGATTTCCTATGTTTTAATTTTATGTGCTAGAAAAAATCAAAGTCACATTGTGGTAGAGACTATACAAATATAATAAGGGTATAAATCATGTAGCCTAATTTTAGACAGCTATTGAGAGGATATAGAGAGTTAAGATACCCTGACAGTAAATGGAGAGCTAATATTCCTTTTGGGAGAAAATTTTCTTTGTGTCCGATTCAGGGTAGTATAGAAGGGTATGTTTTTTTCAATTGAATCCAAGAGGAGTCTGGACAACTTCTCTGCTCCAAAGCAGTTAGAAAACAGAAGCAAAAATGGATTCAGGCACTGAGATGACAGTGTAGGTGGAATTTAGGTACTTGGGGCCAATAAAACTATCCAAAAACTCCCGTTTAACATCAGGAGAAGCCAAATGCTGCTTTCCTACATTCCATAGTCATGAGCCAAAGGCAGACAATAGGCTGGAGATACAAGAGTATCCATGTTTTATAGATGAAGTATAGAGGACAAAGGCTATATTTAGAAGACTAAAAATACTGAAAGCTTTTGAAAATGTGTCTATGGGTATTGGTGTTACACATTTATTTATTCCTGGTCATATCTTCTCTTCATAAATAGAAATCTTGTTTCAGAAGCAGAAGTTTTCCATTAGTCCCGTATGGTAACCTTATTCTTCATTAAAAGTTCACTGCATTTTTGAGTATAGTTTTTATATATTAATAAAATTACTTGGGACCTTTTGTCAAAGTCAACCACACATCTGAAAATCCTCAAGGCTATGACCATCTTCCACAAGCCATAGCAATATCCAGGTGCCATGTAGTCACACGGTCTGTGAGATAGTTCCCTTTCAGGAAACCTTAGGCTTACTGTGCCAGCTCTGCAAATTTGCATGTACTGATGTTGTCTGAGAAATCTCAAAGCGGTATACAGGAGCGCTGTATGCTGGGCCCTTGTGCTCTAAGCATCCCAGTGCCTTTTTAATCTTGAGTTTCTTACCCAGGAAATCTGTACAAGGCAAAGAATTTAACCCAAGAGAAGCTCATTCAGCAGTTTGACCACTGATCTTCTCTTCCTCTCCGGACATGTGATTTTTCTGAAAAGGTTTTTGAGGATGAGAACTTACAACAGTCAGAGTAGTACAACCAGAGTAGTGCTACCATGGACTGGCTTTCTGGAATCTAACACAATGAAGCTCTTGTCTCAAATCAGGAGATCTTACTGACAGTGGTTATACAAAAACTTAGAGACAATGTTCATTGTTAAGAATTATGAAAAATATCCTCATATTCTCATAAGAGGTAGTCTTTGTGTCTTGCCAAAGGTCATCTTCTTTCTTAAGCTATTACGCAGTAAATTGTTGACTGTTTACATACTTTACTGCTGGCCTATAATCTTAGAGCTGTAGCATTTCATAACATTGCATATAACTTGTTTTGAAAGAAAAGGCCTAAAACAAACATAAATTGCCATAGAAGACTGTATTACTTTACAAATTCACCTTTAATTAAATCCACCAAGATAAGACCTTTGCAAAGTACATATTTCAACAGAGTGACTTATTTTGGAAACCAATTTCTCTGTGCTTGGAAAAACACTTAAAAAGAAATGGAAACATTACCTTGGCTGATGTTTCAAACCATCCCACGAACCCATTTTCTTTGCAGAACTGATCCATCTTGATGCCGTTGTTCATAAGAACATCTATTCCCTGGTCACATTTGTTTGCTAACAGGACTGTTGGCACAGGTTTGCCATTTGGAAGAACCAGCTTAGAGTCCAAATCCTCTTTCCATTTTGTCACTGCTTCAAATGTTGCGGATCTTGTAACATCAAAGACAATGAACGCCCCCATGGCCTCTCTGTAATAGACCCTGGTCATGTTTCCAAATCTTTCCTGACCTGTGATCATGAATGTGGGGAGAAAAAAAAAACTGTAAAAATCATTGTTTCCAGTCTAAGTCAATATTTCACATACAAGGTTTTCTAATAGAATATTACTGAAGGTAGGGCTTGATTTTGTAAGTAAGTCTGACACCTCTGGAAGGGTACTATTTATCTAAAGAATGATAAGTAGAGTACTAAACTAATTTGTATGAAAATGTGAGTACAGCAAGAAAAAGGAGTTTTAAAGCAAACATACAAGGAAATGTAATAAATTTATGACAAGCTTGAACTTCAGTGTACAGTCTTATTAAGCTGCCAGATTTCTGTGGACAGTACTCAGACTCTTGGTGTACATCACAGGAATTTAAACGACTCACAAAACGTCTAGGTATAAGATTTGAAGCTCCTTGATACTACAGTATTATGTGGGAAACATCTAATGCAGTTGATCTCATGCGTGACAGAAAGTCCCACACAGTTTCATGCAAGTGATTTTAGTAAACAGTAACTTAATTAAGCTCTGGAACCATACCAGACAGTAGAGTCATTATGAGCCTGCTGTCACTGGCAAAGTAAAGCACAGAGGTGCAAAAGGTGTATTTAAAGCTTTACAAAAGTGGAAAGCATTATCAGAAAACAGAAAACTGCAGTAGCAATACAAGGAGACATATAGCTCCAGTAAGAGGAACTGGGAGGAAAAGTTTTACATTAGATGTGTTCTTAAGTTTTATAGCTTTATTTGCTGAATTCAAAGGGTTCTGTGGAAAGGTATTTAGGGGTCTTCTTTCTTTCGCCTTTTTTTTTTTTGTTGTTGTTAATGATTTTTTAAATGACTGTTAATGTTAATGATGTCAGGATATGATATGACATGACATGACATGACATGATATATGATATGATATGTTGATCATCTGTGTTGTTTTTTAATAGTTATGCTGTTTTCATGGGAAATTTGTCAAAAAATATATATATACATATATATATATTTCCAAGAATGGAAATAAAGCACACATAACTTTCCTTATTTGAAAAAATAAAAACATTAAAAAAAAAATCATTGATCTCACTGCTGAGCTGTGATCCCAAAAGGAATAATTATAAATGCTTGAAACATCTCAAAGTAACAGCAGATTTAAGTAAGACAGCCATTGTATTTAACCATATGTTTCCATATCTGAGAAAACATGCTGTGAAAATAGACAATACTCCATGGAAACCTGTTTCTAGCCTGATTTTCCTAATGTGCATGGTTTTGAGTGGGTTATGAAGACAAGAAGATTGCCTGTCTGTCTGACCCCAAGAAGTTTACCTGTAGAGGTTTTATGCGATGGAATTTGTGCTGTCAAATGTAAAGCTGGGATGAGACCTGATGTGTCCTGATTGCTGGGCTTCTAAGCCATGCAGTTTCATTTAATGGAAATGACACTGACCAGACATACTTAGGGCCAGCCCCTGGAATTTACTTAATGCATGTTACGGAGCCAACACCATCTATTTGTGTCATTCATCTTTGGTTTTATGCAATAGTTGTTCTAGCAAACATGAAGTCATTCCCATGATACAGAAATCAAAAGCAGATATCTGTCATCCCCAAATTTATTCTAGATTTGTTTTATCTTAAACAAACATTGTTTTCCATTGATAAAGCAAGACAGAAATATAAAAAAAAAATCTGAAAAATATAAGGTCTGATTGAAAATTTCTTATGGTCATGCTTTATTAAAACGTCTTATGATTCTTATTAGTGGGCTGATCAGATGAATGGCTAAGTCATGTGTTATTCAACAACTTCCTTGTTGAGCAAATTTTTTTAATCTGCAAGAAGGTACTTTCAAACAAAAGTCAAGGACTGATTAGAATCTCATCAGTGAGGTCAACAGCAACATATACAATTAATTTTTGATGCATATTGCGTTACAGTGATACTTTACACTTCTCATGCAGTCTTGAGTTGCTTGCACTGTAGATGAGATGTAGATGATGTAAGAATAACTAAACTTGGGCCTTACACATATACAGCACTACACGGTTCTCTAAGATAGGTGTGATGTGTTGTTATAGAATATGTATTAAATTATTAATTTGCAGCACAAAGTCCTTCATCACAAACAATGAAGATTAGAGGAATAAAAGGCTCAGAAGATGTGTTCTTCTGGCTAGCGGTGACAAAGTACTGACAAATGGTGACTGATGGTCTGGAGAGCAAGTCTTATGAGGAGCGGCTGAGGGAGCTGGGATTGTACAGCCTGGAAAAGAGAAGGCTCAGGGGCGACCTTATCGCACGCTACAGGTACCTTAAAGGAGGCTGTAGCGAGGTGGGGGTTGGTCTATTCTCCCACGTGCCTGGTGACAGGACGAGGGGGAATGGGCTAAAGTTGCGCCAGGGGAGGTTTAGGTTGGATATTAGGACGAACTTCTTTACTGAAAGGGTTGTTAGGCATTGGAATGGGCTGCCCAGGGAAGTGGTTCAGGCACCATCCCTGGAGGTCTTTAAAAGACATTCAGATGTAGAGCTTAGTGATATGGTTTAGTGGAGGACTTGTTAGTGTTAGGTCAGAGGTTGGACTTGGTGATCTTGGAGGTCTCTTTCAACCTATATGATTCTGTGATTCTGTGATTTCTTGTTCTGCTTCCAACTGCATTTGCAGATACCTAGGTTTTCACTCCATGGAAAAGTCCCTGTACTAGTAAAATCAACTTTATGCAGGCAGACAGAGCTCACCAACTTCCATTACAAATCACCTCAGAGAAAGAGAATGAATGGAGCTGGTGACTGAATGTTAATTTGTATTCAGATGACTGAATATTAATATATGAACATATTTAGCATAAAGATATTATGAAACTTTGAAAAGAGGTGGTTTGTAGCCACAAACATTTAGCTTTATGCCATTTGCATAATGGCTTCACTCTTATTTAAATTACATTGTGAAAAGGGGATCTCTGTGTTTGTGTTGTGCTTCAAGTACAAAATATTTTATCAAAGCACCTGCGAACACTCTTCTTCCAAAGATTCCAAATTAGTTGAACAAATAGTTACCTTAATAGATGAGGTTCCTAAAACCATTTCACTTAGCAGAATTACTCATGAAAATAGGCACCATTTGATGGTGTCAGAATGTGGACTTGTGTTTTCAGAAACACAATGGCTTAGGCAGTAATTATGTTGCAAATCAGGTCAACCATTAGGTATTCAGTGGTATCCCACAAGCAGCCTTGAACATTAGAACCTACTTTATTGCATGAGGGACTGAGGCAGGTGGGTTTTGCTTTTTGTAGGAAGGATCAGAAACTTGTGAAACGCTTGTTTGATCTGGCCCATTGGGCTTTGCTGTATCTCTTGCAAGGCCACTGGCATCTGGCATCAGGCCCATGAGTCTGGTGGCTTTTGCCCACTGAGATGGTGCTCTATGGTGGGATTCATCAGCCCTAACTTAGGTTCTAAAAAATTAATTCTCTATCTAAGATTAGGGTCCCTTTGTAGTCAGGGACTGAGAAGAGATATCTAGAGGACATATTCTCAGCAAGGACAGACATTTAAGAGAGGTCACATAAGCTTCCATATGGAGGTATTTACGCTCTGCCCTTGACACCCTGGTGAGCCCAAGGTGGCTAACTTACACTCAGTTCAGGAAAAGATGTCTAATTGTTAAACCAGATGAATCTTACTCCACTTTGAAGTCATCGCAAAGAGATGAAGGTGCCAAAGCAACAAGATTTCCATTAAAGGGAAGGACTTCCTGTGTGAATGGTACCTGTCCACACTTTTATATTGATCTCAGAGACTTCTGTAGCAGGGTAAGGTATCATTTAATAAGCTTAAAGCAATCAGCATCTGAACAATTGTAGTTTATAAAAATGCACACTGCATAAGCATGACTTCTACAGAACTGCAATCTCCACTAACCACTATTATCTTTTATAAAGTTATAAAAAATTACGAGAAAGTGCTAAAACTCAGATAATTTCCACCATAATATCT
Source organism: Cygnus atratus (assembly GCF_013377495.2). Lineage (NCBI taxonomy): Eukaryota > Metazoa > Chordata > Aves > Anseriformes > Anatidae > Cygnus > Cygnus atratus. Next base: position 200,262,240 of record NC_066362.1, on the reverse strand, counting down.
GAAAAAATAGTGTAGATAAAAATTGATTAAAATTGTCTAATGCTCAGTTTTACTGTGGGTTTTATTTCTTACTACTATCCCTCATCCTAGGAGGGAAAAGCTTCTGGGAACCACACGGCTTTACACAGAGGGCCTTTAGCCAACACTGAAAAGCTGGAAAATGTGAAAAAGGATTAAATATTTTTTATCTTCTACTTCAAAACAACTTTCAGAATTCTGACTCTTCAAGTTAAGTCATTGACTTTGTGGAAGCAAGACTGAAACATAAACCAGACTAAAAAACACCCCATACTGAGCACATGAGAATGTGGAGAAGCAGGCTCTGAGCTGGATCAGGCCCACAGATACCATCAAATCCCCGCCAAAATAAAACCGTCACAGTGAGGGACTTATTTATGATTGCAGAACAGTGATTTCAAGGTAACTTAACCTAGAAATCACCATGACTATCTTATTTATGCATATGTACTGAAATGCTTAGCAGCCACTAAAACCCTAAACCATTGAGGATGTACAGTGCCTCGTATCTGTGAATGGCCTGTTTAGTCCTTGTGGAGTATACTGGTCCCCAAAACTTTACAACTATTCAGACATTTGACTATATCTAAGCAAATACTGTTGTTTTTGATTGTGAAAATTGCAGGGAAAGGAAACCAAACTGGTCTTTTGTTACCAGTATTGTGTGAATGTCTCCAATGCAGTGGACCAACCATTTATGAGACGAGATCCAGCCTTGTGAAAGTAAACGAAGCTATTTTTGGTAGCAATGAATAATCCAGCCCACACATGCAGCAGAAGGGGTAATGGCAGTGATGCCTGCTCTGAAAAAGTAGCTGGGGAGTGGGAGGCTCTGAATGCTGCCCTCTGCCCCTTGTGACTCTCCCAGAGAGCTGCTCCCTTGGACTTCCTGTCTGCAACAGTTGGCTTCATCAAAAATGGTTCCACTCTGCATCTGCAGGACCATCCCACCACAGGAGGGAAGCCTACAGTAATCCTATCTTGTAAGAACCTTGTTCCAAATATGACTAAGTATTTCTTTTAAATCTGCCCTTCCAACAATCTGTCCACAAATTTAAAGGACGATCATATAGAGGTAACAACTGCTAAAGAAACAGAACAAAACAAAAGACAGAGGATCAAGATTTAAAGATATTTGACACAACAGTAGAGGTGATAGAACACTTCAAGAGGGACAAGAACACCATAACAGAGAGTTTGGGACATTCAGTGAAATAAAATGGATGAAATTAAAGACAATGAGAAATTTACCATGTGTATCTTCTCCCACACAAAATAGCAAACATTCAGTCACCTGAATTATTAGACACTTCACTGGATCAGACATAAATTAGTATATTTTAATGCCAGTATGTTGTTACAGACATCATAACATGAGAAACCATGAATTTTTACCCAATTATTCCTGTCTTACAGCCATAGCTTTAGGAACAGACATATTATTTCTCCAAAAACAAAAACAAAACCAAACAAACAACAAAACCAATGTAATAATATGTGAAGAACAACCAATTTTATCTTAGAATTATTTTCTCTAGTGATTAGTTATTGTTCAGCATTTGTCTCTCGTGTAAAAAAAATGCATGCTCAACATTTAGCTATTAGATCTTATTTTAGTTTTGTTTACCAAATTAAGGGATACACGATAATATATTACAGAAAAATATATGGTATTTCACTATGAAATGAGATGGCACCAAACTAATTTTCTTTCTTCCTGTTATATCTCATAGGAGGTATGTAATGGGTAAAATTGGTCCTTCTATGGATGGAGTGCACCACTCCTCCCATGAAATCACCAGGTATTTAAATCTTACTAATAACATAGATAAGCTTGATGGTAGTTTTACTCAAAACATTTTTGAGAAAATTATTTATATTTTGTTAAAAAATTTACTACCTACTGATGCACACAGTGAAGTGCAAGGAAGAATACACATTATGCTCAGTAGTAGCATTCACTGGAGCATAATGAAGGGGGAGGCTAGGATGTGAGAGATGCAAAAATACCTGAAATATATATATTTATATGTTTATATTTATATATAAGTATCGATATGAAATGTTATTAACACATTTGCAGCATTTGTTTCAGTTAAAAATGTCCTAAATGCTAAGCCAACATCCTTAGTTTTGGTTAAAGAGAGAAAATGTATTGCTTTACCCCTAAAGCTAAGCATGACCTAATAACAAGGATTCAAGCAAAAGACAGGGATTGTTCTGAAACCAGATATTTTTTTATCCCCTCCTACTCCTACATATCTGTGTTTTGCACACGGTGACATATGAAAGCCACAGACAGGGGAAAATGCTTCCATTCCCTCCGTAAGCCCAATCAGTTTCATTTCGTTTTCATTTTGAAACAACTTTTTTCACATCAGCCAGATGCCATATTTGTTGTCTATGCCAGCACCACGCTGATCTGAATTCAGAATGTTGTTTGCAGAACTTAATTTCTATGTATAGCCATCAACAGCTAAAGCTCCTTACACAGAAGTCATTAAAACTGAGACAGCAACTCTGTTTATTACTGGCCGCTGTCTTGACCTTCACAGAGATGTTTTGAATTGAGCAATTCATACAAAATTTAGTACTATGCTGTAATTCTCTCTGTCATGTGTGATAACTCAGAAAGCATGCTAGTCATTCAGTACTACAACTCGGTGTAATTGCTTCTGCAGCCTGACTGAAAGCTACATCATATGATCTGCCAGCACATGATTAGTGGTGTAATAAATCTCTGAAACAAAGCATGCAAAATACATTCTTTAAGTCCCCAGTGTACTCAGAATTTACTATTAAGGGCTTTTTTTTTTTTTTCTCATGCAGAAAAGTTTTGCTGAATATGTACACATTTATCGTTATAATCAGTCACTGGTGAGCAATAAAAGCAATGCTTTCCCCATTATTCCAACCTGTAATAAAAAACAAAACAAAACAACAACAACAAAAAAACAGGTTTATCTAATATCATAAACCCCCCAAATTATATTATTGTGTAAAAAAAAAAAAAAAAAAAAAAGCTGAGGATATGCACATTTTGTATAACAGTGTTGTTGCATAAGTTTTAGTACCTTGGTGCTAAATTCAGAGCTCAGATATGAACTAGCTAAGCATAGAAGAAAGGCACTCCCTCCGTTGATAAGAATGTTAAGAATTTTCCTATTCCACTGGTTTTACTATGTACAACTCCAGACTAGAGCATTGAACCCACAGGCTGGCACAGCTGCCTAACAGCTGATGTAATTTTCACCTTCATTCCCTACTTCATGAACATAAATTCTTATTTTAATTGAGTTTAAAAAATGCCATCATTTTTGCTGTAAGATACTGTGTTATTGCTTAACGTGGATTCTCATGTACACTACACGAAAAATGATTACTTATATCATGCAAAATATGCCATGCACAACTTCTATTTTGTGCACTGAATCAAAAGTGGTTCATTCCTAGGAAGGGATGTGGCAAGAAGAAGCAGCTGTGGTTTTAGTTGGAAGCTATGTATAAAAAATCTGAAACACTGATTGCAACAATGTCAATTCTGTATTTTTTCAATAATGCAGGCATGCAAGGATAGATGGACTTCTTTACTCTTTTTCTCCCCCAGAGCATAAAGTACCTTATTTTGCTTGATGTTAGAAAAAAGAACAAGTAAACCTTAGTAAATAAATTCTAACAAAGAATTGCCAAATACAAACACTAGTCTTTTCAAAGTGTGTCAGAAGTTTTTACATTTCATTGGACACAAGGAATTGGGCACAAGGAAAGTAAGATGGAGAGGATGAGGAAGGAAGGAAGGAAGGAAGGAAGGAAGGAAGGAAGGAAGGAAGGAAAGGAGGGAGGGAGGGAGGGAGGGAGGAAAGAAGGAAGGGAGGAAGGGAGGGAGGAAGGAAGGAAGGAAGAGAGGGAGGGAGGGAGGGAGGGAGGGAGGAAGGAAGGAAGGAAGGAAGGAAGGGAGGAAGGGAGGAAGGGAGGGAGGAAGGGAGGAAGGGAGGAAGGGAGGAAGGGAGGAAGGAAGGAAGGGAGGGAGGGAGGGAGGAAGGGAGGAAGGAAGGAAGGGAGGGAGGGAGGGAGGGAGGGAGGAAGGGAGGGAGGGAGGAAAGTAGGTATTGTGATCAGGTAACCCTGATATATTTTTTCCTCATTTTTTAACTATAAAAATCATATTAACCGTCTTACTTAATCCCTCATCTCTTCCACTAAATTAAATAGACACAGCAAGAAATTCTTGTCAGCCTCCCTCCCATCACAGAGATCTCTTAGTATAATGATGTGGCAGCTGCAGGGGAAGAATCGGGCCATTCAGAGAGAGGAGACCGTGTCTGAGAGCTTGGGAGAAAAATCAAACAAGACAGGTTTTGCTCTGAAATCCCTTGTCTGTGGGTCTGCTGGCTTTAAGGAAACTCCAAAATTTCAAGCTGCCCTGAAGTTCTCTCTCCTCAGTCTCCTCTCCCTCACTGCACAGGTAACTTAAAGACTAGAACAAATGAATTTGGGTCTATATTTTGTACTGTCTCTAGGTGGGTTACAGGGCACAGGGTTCCCTTCTGTACTCACCCGCAATATCCCAGAGCTGCAGCCGTACCACAGTCTCAGCATCCCAGCTGAGGACCTTCAAGGCAAAGTCCACACCGATGGTGGCCCGGTAGTGGGGGGAGAAGTTCTGGTGGACATAGCGTTTGATGATGCTGGTTTTGCCCACTCCCAGGTCCCCAATCACCAGCAGCTTGTAGAGGTGCTCCTTCTGATTGTGCTTCTGCATCTTTCCTGTTGCTGCGACTGCTCCCTGCAAACTGATTGCATGCTCTGCCCCAGGAATCCTGCCAGCCCGAGGGGAAGAGAGGGAATGAGGAGCTGGGGAGGGAAGCGAAGAAGGTAGGTGGAGGCTCCTTCCCTTTGTACAGAAGCAGGATCACCAGGTCCAGCAGGCAGCCCTGCCGGGAGATGAAGTAAGCAAGGGACTCAGGGAAGAAAAGTCTCCCAGAAAGTTTAGTGTGTATATGTGTAAAGGTCAGCACGAGGTGTGTCTGGGATTAGTCTGACTGCTAAAGACTTTGCAGGAAAATTAGTGCCACAGTCCTGTTCCCTGTTTCACTCCTCACTGCAAGGACAGTGTTTCTATTGTACACTAGTTTTGCAAGCTTTTTTTTTTCACTGTCTTCTTGGTGATAATTTATTACCCCCTGCTCATTTCCAGACATCTTTAAAATGACAGTCACCGCAAAAAAGGCAGAAATCTCCTTTCAGGATGTCACCCCTCCATTAAAGTGTAAAAATTAAACCAATGTGACTAACTTTAGATGTGATTTTTTTTTTTTAATCAATGTAAGTCAGTGTGAATTCACTTATATCTCTAGAAGTGGCAGTTAATAACAACATAAAACATCTTTACATTTTTCCATGCTAGGAAGGATGTGTGAATTTAATTATAACAGATACATATTTTTAATTTGTTTTAACATAATAATTTGTTATCATCTGTCTGTACCGATATTCATGCTCAAATCTACTGAATGCAGTACATGGCTCATACTTTGTGTTTTCATACAACAGGAATCTAAAATGCAAAAAATCTAGAAGATTTATCCCATGACTCTGATAATTAGAAGTTATGAAAGCATAAAAGCATTAGAGCATGTGAATGCCAGTGTCTCAACGATTCTCTATTTTCCAATATGACTGATATCAAACTTACAAACAATTAAAAATACTTGAGTAAATCATTCCATTGACATGATTGACCCTATCTTTTAAATGAAAATTACAGTGACAGTTTCAATTAGGCAGCTTTGTTGGCAACCTTTACCTGCTGCCTTGAGATATCTGAACCGTTTAACAGTTTTGATAGCAAACTCCCATAATTTTGATATTACGTGAAACTCATCCGTGAATGATTTTAACTTTTATCAATGACAGTGATAAAATGAAAAGATATTATACACTTACTGAAATACCATTTAATGGAGTTCTTATCCAAATGTGCACTGAAATGGCATTAGGAATTTGTCATCTATCCAAAACCTGGATTTTAGAAGACAAAGAGTTCAGAGTACCATTAGGAACATTTATGTTATGTACTGTTTTATAATCACTTTTTAAACTCAAAAGTTTTTTTATATACACATATATGGAAAAGTGTAGTTTGAGGATTAAAAAAAAAAAAATTCCTTGAAACTTTTTATTTTTAATAAAAGGTCTTTTTTTTTTTATTTTATTTTTTATTAAGACACTTTACAAAAATAAGCTGTGATTTGTATACTTCTGTTTGGAGAGAAAATTATGAAGGGATTAGCTTTGTTAGCTAAGGGCATCATTAAAGACTGCAATTTGAGAAGCAAATCATTTCACTCCTCTCAGCTACTACCTTTGTGTGATTCAAGCTTATTATCTTTGCTATCTGGCAGTGTGCAAGCTGTGACTCTTGCCTTCCTAGCACTGCCATTTTCAGAGAGTATCCACTAGCCAAGCAATTCAAAGTGTTTACAGCTCCTCTCTAAAGTTGAAGATTCCTGTTTTACAGGTTAGAAACGAACAGGCCTGGATTGTTTAGATACTCTTTGATATGCCAATGCTCAGAAAACAGTGCATGAAACCTAGCTGTGAGCAGATATTACTTAGGTAACCGTCTCTACAGTCTTATTCTGTTAGTGGGTTTAGTAAGAGATTGGCCTACAACCAGAAGCATGAGGCTTTACCTCCCTTCCAAAGTTTTTGTTAGCATTAGCTATAATAACTGAATAATCACATTATTTAGGTTTCCAATTCTTCTTTGAAACTAGTTAAATTCTTGGCCCCAGCAACACCCTGGTACAATGAGCTCCTCACAGGCTAAATCCAGGTCACCCCAGGATGGCAGCAGGGCCACGAGTGAGGTGTTCAGATGTGGGGTGAGCATGTAAGAACCTCCATTGCCTTTAGAGGAATGATTCTCTGAGTTAATGTGAAGCACACACCAAAGTGTCTCTCTGATGTACAGCTATATCCAGATCTCCTAATTTCTCTCCATGGTAAATCAGGTTTTATAAATGTCCTTTATAGAACTTTGCTGAGCTGGGATAAGGCTTTCATCCCTGCTTTAATCCATGTTCTTGCAGGACTGTTCCTGCCTCCTGAACTATGTGTCAGTACTGGTTTGGCCTCATCGGCATCCGAAGGCACTGGGACAGGGAGTTGTGGATGTACTGCCCATTTGCACAGCTCTGCTGCAGGAACAACAAGCACTGCCACAGACCAAGGCAGACAGTTTGGGCTGGTTGGGTCTTAAATGATAACTGCAAGACTTGTTTGACAACACTGGCTGATCCCTTTAGGCATAAAACCAGGTTACCATGCCTCAATGATTTGCTGTCCAGGGAAGCGTGCTCAGCCTGGAGCGGATGCAAAGCAATCTGTCTTTGCTGAGACCACAGTTGAGGGCAGTTGCTATAAACCATATTAGCTTGCATTAACTGCCCACAAGTAGATAGTTACCATGGCTCAGATGACACTTGTTAAACCAGGAGAGCCTGATGGTGTCTCTGGGTCCTTACTTCAAGTAAGGATCAAGTCAGGACTTCAAGTCCTGCTTCAAGTTTTTCAACAACATCTAGGCAATAAGCACATGTAAACATATTAAAATTTATGTAATGTTTAAGTGTTTATATTTTGGCTGCCTCTGTCTCCTCTGGTAAAGACATGCATTTTAAATGTTATTAAATCAAAGTAAATAATAATTTGAAAATATTCCACATGATACTATGTGTATCTATGTTGTTTTATTTTTATGTTCCTTGTATAATCACTGTTCTATTTGCCACAATAGAGCCATTCCATGGTCTGCTACCTCTATTTTATGAGCATACTAATACTCTATTTTAATTTGCAGGAATTGATGCAAACTCTACAACTACATTGTAAATAATAATCAAGAAAGCTCCATCAGATTAAGGCATTATGGACTGTGTTGGTCACAGCAGAGAAGCTATGCTCATTTTACAGTGATAATTTACAGGGATTTCTCACTATATCTCTGACATTAGTAGAGATCTTTTCCTCTGGAAGAAGTGATAAAATTCAGGGTGCAATTGCATTGGCAGGAGTCAAGGACAATGTAACTGCATCCTGCATTTTATCACTCCTTATCTTTGTGTGGCATTAAAAAAACACAGAAACCACAGAAAAAGATTGCAGTCTTAACTGAGCACTGTGGTTGTTACCAACACACCTTCAAAAAAACACAATGTTGTCTGAAATATTAAAACCATGAGGTGAAAGTTTTTGGCCAAGGAAATAGATTTAAATTATTGGAAATGGATGTACTATAAGGATTGCCAACTAACTAGATACAGCATTTAAACCACAGCTATCATGGTTATACCTGGTAACTTTAAATGCCTTGAAGGGATTGGGATATGACATACTTATACAAGTGTATACATATACATATATATGTATATATACATTTACATCTATCTATCTATATACATACAAATTCATCTGACAGATTATCTTATTAAATGCTTTAAAAACACACACACAACATTAAAATTCTATACACATTTCTGCCAGACTTCCATATCCCAAATAATCCTGGGGTATGGATCAAATTCTAAGTTGTTAGCTACACAGAAGACAGTTCATCTTTTATTAATATATTGTCTTCTTCAATTCAGTCACAATGTATTCACTGACTTCATTAGAGGAATGGTTAATCATGGCAAGAATAACCTCTTACAGAGAAATAGATTGTTTTAACAAAATGGTGCATTTCTCCCAGTTATATTCTTAGAGAAGTAAGATTTAATTAGTTTGGATTTTCCCCTTTTCCATTCCAACTGCTCTTGTGATTAAGACATTTGGTTAAAAATTACTATTGACTCATCAAACATACCCATAGTGGGATGGTTTTTGACTTGTCAAACATAGTTAGAGCTCTCCTTTGATTAAATTATGATCTTTCTAACTTATAATTAACTTAGTAGAAAATACACTTTATCAGCAAAGATCCCTCAGGGAATATCTAAACAAACATTTATGCAACCAGTTGAGATACCATTTAGCTTTCTTTTAAGGTCAGATGCCAAGTTATTGTTATATCTCTGACACTCAGTTATTCTCACTCATTTTAAGCACAGTCTGCACCATGGCTGAAAGCACTCAGTCAATAGCATAGCAATATGGACTTAATGGGCATACCCAAGTGTTACTTCCTGAGAATAAACTTTTCCTAACACCCAGCCTAAACCTCCCCTGTCCCAGCTCCACGTTGTTCTCTCGGGTCCTGTCACTGTCGCCAGAGAGCAGAGCTCAGCGCCTGCCCCTCCGCTCCCCTCGTGAGGGAGCTGCAGGCCGCCATGAGGCCTCCCGTCAGCCTGCTCTGCTCTGGGCTGAACAAACCAAGGGACCTCAACTGCTCTTCATACGTTTTCCCCTCTAGACCCTTCACCATCTTCATAGTTCTCCTTTGGACACTCTCTGATAGTTTTATGTCCTTTTTATACTGTGGTGCCCCAAACTGCATTTAGTACTTGAGGTGAGGCCGCATCAGCGCAGAGCAGAGCAGGACAATCCCTCCCTCGACCAGCTAGCAATGCTGTGCCTGATGTACCCCAGGGTCTGGTTGGCCTTTTTGGCTGTCAGGACACACTGCTGACTCAGATTCAACTTGTTGATCAAAATCCTCAGATCCTCCTCTGCAGGGCTGTTTGTCCAGCCTTCTGCCTTTCATGCCCCAGTCTGTACATACAGCCAGGTTGCCCCATCACAGATGCAGAATCCAGCACTTGCTCTTGTTAAACTTTGTTAGTGATTGCCTAGCACCATAATTTGTAAAGATTTCTCTGCAAGGCCTTTCGACCCTTGAAGGTGACAACAGCTCCTCCCAATTCAGTGTACATATGTAAACTTACTCAGTATACCTTCAAGTGCTACACCCAAGTCATTTATGGAAAACATTAAAGAGAAAGGGCCCAAAAATGGAGCCCTGGGGAACCACACTAGTGACTAAGATCACTAGTGGAGATTAAAGCCATCTAGGACGTGTGTGTAAGCACAGTCAGTGCTCAAATGCAAACACAAGCTTCTTTTCCAACAGACTCAAAAATAATTAGATACAATTACCTTTTCTCATGGCTGAATTCTGGTAGGTTTTACCTACCTGACTCACATGATCAAATTCTAACAGAGAGCCAAAGATGATTACCTGAATACCTTTGAAGACGAATTTGTAATATGTTATGTTTTTTGTTTGTTTGTTTGTTTGTTTTTTATTCTCATATAGATCCACACAACCTAATACATTAAGTCTATTCTTTGAAGCCTGCAGCAAAACCTTTGATGGGTTGCAGTGCATTTTACACCCAGTACATTTGAACAATCACCTGGGAACACGTGAACACAGTGCAACTTGAAAAGCAATAAGGGGTAAGAGAAGAATGTCTGCCATGGATAAAATCTAATAACAGGGGGGTCAGTAATACTCTGAGAAAAGAAAAACTGATTTCTCCTCAAGGCTAAATGGCAGTGGAAACATCATACAGCACAAAATTAGTCTGAAATGTGGCAGTTCCAAATACGTTTTGCTGTATCTCAGAATCAATAAGCAAAGTGTAAAAGCATCTCAATGAGGTTGTAGACTAAACCATTACATTCATTGTAGAGTTGCTACTATGCAGCTACCAACAAAAGCCTGGATCAAACTGACAGTACAGCAGTTTTCACTCTCCAGTTACTGTGATTTGTGCAGTGAAGACAGAACAGTTGCAATGCTAGAGGTATGTATGCATGATGAAGAAAATTTTTGATAGTTATCTGTACTATGACCTTCCACAAGGGTTTGTATGCAATCATCACAGCAGGAGCTTGGTGACTAGTCAACAGTGTCCTCAACAACAGAACATCACCTTTAAGAACAGAGCTGAATCATATCAGCAAAATTTCTGTCTGATTCATGTAGATTTAAGCGTGATTCTTGGAGATTATTATTCTCTAATGGTGCTCACCTAGCATGGACTTTATGTGCAGGAACATTTATAAGGATAGATCCAAAATTAGTATGTATTGGTTTAAATCATTTTCTTTGAGGTCTGGGTCCCCACACTGCATATTTATACCTTGGAACAAAACAACAAAAGTTACTTTTTTACCTGATCAAGGTTCAACAGGAATATAGTTTGCAAGTCATATCTGCTAAAATTTAAAATATCACAGGATCACAGAACTGATGAGGTGGGAAGGTGTTTTGGAAATTGATGAGTCCAACCCCCATGCTCAAAGCAAGGTCAGTGAGAGCAAGTTGGTCAGGGCCACATACAGTTGAGATTTGAGTATCTTCAAGGATGGAAGCTTCACAATCTCTGTGCAACCTGTTCCAATGTTTGACCACAGCCAGAGTGAAAAAAGAAAAAAGAAAAAAAAAAAAGAAAAAGCTTTTTTCTTCTGTTTAAACAGAATCTCCATCTTTGTCTGCCTTCTTCATACCCCCTTTCAGATATTTATACGCACTAACAAGACTCCCCTGAGTGTTCTCTTTCTCAGGTTCAAGTCCCAAATCTCTTGGTCTTTTCTCAGTGCTCCAAACACTTAAACTTTGTAGTTCTTTGCCAGACTTAGTCCTCCTTGTTTCTCTTGTACTAGAGAGACCAGCACTGGACACAGCACTCCAGGTGTATCTCATCAGTGCTAATTACAGGGAAAATATTACCTTCACAATGCAGCCCAGGATGCTGTTGGCTTCCTTTGCTGCAAGAGACCATCACTGGCTTGGCTTAGGTTCAGCTCAGTAGCTGCCAAGACCACAAGGTCTTACTCTACAAAGCTCCTTTCCAACTGGTAATCCGCCAGCATGCTTGTGGTTATTCCTCTCCAGGCACAGAATTTGGCATTTCCCCTTGAACTTCATGAGATTCATCTCTGCTCAGTTCTCCAGCCCACTGAAGTCCCTCTATATGGCACCAAACACATCTGGTGTATCAATCACTTTGCATCATCTTCAAAGTTGCAGAGGGTGCAACCTGTCCCATCACTTTTCCCCTGCTCTAAGTATCCTGATCTTCACCCTATCGTGGTCACTGCAGCCAAAGCCACCAACAAGTTTCACATCTACATATAGGTATTCCTTGTTTGTAAGCATGAGGTACAGCAGTGAAACTTCCCTTATCAGCTCCTCAATCATCTGTGTCAGGAAGTTACCATCAATACATTCCAGAAACCTTCTGCATAGCTCGTGCCCTGTTGGCCCATCCCTGCAACAGATAATGGGGTGACTGAAAGTCCCCCATGAGGGTCAGAGCCTGCAAACCTAAGGTTTCTTCCAGGTATCTGAAGAAGGGCAAAATATGTAAGAATATTTCTAATACCAAGGAAAATAAAAGATATTCAGAAATAAATTCAGTTTAAGGAACAGGTCCATCTAAATTATTTAGGTCATCATGGATTAGGAGCCTTACAGTAGTTGACCATCATAAAAAAAATTGACCAATTTATTCATACAGCACTGCCAGCTGCAATCTTCTTTGTTTCATTTGTCTCCTGCCGTAACTGTCTCAGAAGGGATGGTGCACAGCAAAGCCCCCAAGAGAGCTTTACTGTACTAGAATAGACATTACAATGGTATTCGGTAAGAAATATCAGATGTCCAGAGGGCCTGATTCTGTGTGGTCCACAGTATCTCATCGAAGACATGAAATATCCACAGTGCCTTGCAGTCAGAGAAAGTTGAGACCTGTGGGTATCTCAAAAGAAGAGTTCAGAGGCTTTTAATAGCTGACTGATATGTTGAATTAATCAGATTATTGGAGCAATAGGTTTATAGAATAGTTCATGTTGCAGTCAAGTAAGATTCATGCTCCAGTGTTAGTACATTTCATGTCTGGAGAGGCTGAAATGCAGGCAGGCACAAGGAGATGCTTAATTAGAAGACTGCTGCTCATGAAAGTGAGCAGTAGTATGGGGGCTCTGAAACTCTACAGTATGTCAGTTTATTTGTGCAAGATGTCACTATGGTAATGGACACATGCAGAAATAGTAAGGAATCACGTGCAGTTAGGTCTTCAACAGTCCCCTTTCTCTGATATTTCTGTCCTGTGTTTCTCTTTCTAGTGACTCTCTGTGGCAGGCTACAAAAAGGATTGCTAAACCCTCGACAGCCTAAAGATCACATCCTTAAGCAGTCTCATATCAAGGCTCAGTTCAAGTGAGTCTTTCTTCTCAGGGAAAATTAAACACCCACTACGGACTCAGGTGATGAAGAGTGGGAAAACTGATATCCTCAGGTCTCACCTCAGCTGCAAATGCTGCTACATTCAGCATGCAAGAACTATGGGGAAGTGAGCAGTGACTTCAGCTAGCTTGTTTTACAACATCTAGCACAAGATGCATTGCACAGAAACTAATGGCTAAAATGACATCAAAGTTGCCTCACTGGTGCCAGGAACAATGCACCCTTGACTGCCAAAACAAGTTGGCAGGAACAGAAGTGCTAGTGGGAATATGTGGAAACTTACAAATCCCAAAGTTATCCATTTGTCTTTTGTGGAGTTATGGGCAGCTTTTCTGGTCACTTCCGTGTTGTCTTGAGTGTGCCTGGTCACCATCACTCTGGGATGCATGTGCTATTAGTTTCCTCTTCCTGAGGCCACATTGGCAGTTTTTGTAAAGAAAGTATTGATACAAACATATGAAAATTATAAACACCAGTCTTGAAAACACCTGTAAAAGGCATAGTTGTGCAAAGCAGACAGCACCGAGGGCAATTTTCAACATCTTTCTGGTATGCTTAATAAGTTCTGCTGAACCACAGGCATCTGTCTACCTGAACAGGGAGGGCAGATCCTGATCTCTTACTCATTCAGACTGATGTTTGGTGGCCTGAGTCTCCATGTCATTCATGACATCATGTCACATGGCTCACTGTAAGTAACATTTATCAGCCTAAGAATAAAGTGCCTGAAAATTACAGACAGTTTCCTGAACTACCATCCTGGTTTCTTTCTTCCAGTGACAGCTTAATATTTGCAGAAATTCACCCCAGTGTATTGAAGAGTTTTCCATGGTTACTCAAGATTCACAATCACAGATGGACACTGGTACCCCATCATTACTGATGCTTACTGTGTCTTATCAGAGACTAACCCCCAATGTTCAGATGTAAGAGCATGACATGCAAATGAAATGCAACATGAGTAATGACCCAGTTCTGAGAATTTCTAAATAAGCAGCAACCTCTCCTCCATTTCTGATTGCAGAGCTGCAGAGACATACTGAACTGCGCACCTATTACCTTTCGGGGACACATCACACTGCCATTCACAGGCAAGACTGAAACATTATTACTGCTACTTTCAAGAGAAAGGTCAAGAAAGAAGGAATTGCTTTATACTTGCAGAGATGAGGGTTGTTTTTCCTAAGGAAAAAGAAAAGGGGGGGGGGGACACACTTGTTCCCCATTTTCTTCCTAAGAAAGTATGATGATTCTGGACATTTTTACACAGAAATGTTAGTCCTATTGTTAATTTAAAAAAATAAAAAAATTCTTGAAGCACATTATAAATGTATTACCACAGCATTTCACTTGCATGAGGAGCTAAACCTCAGATCTGATTATATGTCCACACTGTCCTCAGTTAGAATGGCTTTTATTAATGGTATAGCAAAGCCCAGAAACCTTTCCCATTGGCTCTTCACCAGAATCAAGATCTCATTCTTTATTAATATGACCAAAAAGCATATTGTTTCTCCAAGCCTAATGTCTCCTTGCTTCACACAGGCATGGGAATGATCCATTCTGACTGAAGACTTCTGCTTACTTCGTATGGTGATGATGTTGCTCTAATGGCCAAATACTGCCCTCATGCAGCCCACACATACCAACTGCAAAACATTGCCACAAATGTCAAACATCAAGAAAAGCCACATCCCGCTCAAAGTAAGCATTTCTTATAAAAGCAATGGGCATTTTTACCGAATGAGAGATTTAATAGAGTGGTCTCTTCACAAGGGAGCCAGATCTTCACCTGATGTATTCCAGCCAGGCTACATTAAAGTTTCTGCTCCAAAAACCTCCCTTTGCTTTCAGACACTCAATGGCCTCAGTGGAACATGAAGGTCTGCATGATCATCCAAGAGCATAACCAGACACTGAGCTGACCATAAAGAGGAACAGAACTCCTGCCTTGGCCACATCAGACAATGTGGTTGCACCTTTCTCAGTCTACCACAAGGAAATGGGATCTTAAAGGTAGGTTTTAGTGCAATGGGATTTAGAACAAAGCCATGGTTTGTGAAATTCAGAGATATCCTTTTGCAGCACAGGTACATATTCCTTTAATCTTGCTCACCACAATCTTGCTGCTCCTTCAAGAGGTCTTCCCTTCTCCACCAGTCTCACTCATGCTCCAGGGAAGAAGCAACTCATGTGTCCTTCTAGAAGGAGCCACCTAAACCCAAAATAGCAACTAGGAGTCCATTTTACTTCCTATTGCACAAAGGCAATACTTTGAAAAGAAAATAAGACACAATAAAAGTCTTTACAAAGACAGCACTGGGTTTTTGCTCCTTCCACCTTCTATTATTCATTATTTAGCCCACTCTCCAGAACAGTTCTTCAGTGCTCAACAAGAAAGGTTCCTGTGTGGTGAACGCTGCTCGGGCTCTGGATGGTCCTGGTCAGACCTGGTCCTGAAAACCTTATCTCAACAGGCAAGAAAAGCAAAGGTTAGAGATAGGAGTGTAAAGTAATATTGTGTCGACCTCAGTCCATCGGATGAAGGGTTTCCAGACCATGATCTGCATTCTGAACTGCAAAAAGGAGAGAAAAAAATCTTTTCTGTTTGTGTATAAAAGTAATGCCAGGACATGCTGCTGAGCAGATGAAACTTCATGCATTTATCAAATCTTCCTTTTTTTGTGGCTTTTTATGAACACATTATTAAATAAGAAAGTTATTAATTCAGAAATGCCAGCTTTTTACATTTTTGACCACTTTTATCCCATTTTTAGCACTCTTTTCAAACAAAAGAAACCATATCCATTTTGAAAGTCATTTTACTGATGAGAGACCTGTCCTTTCCACTGGTAACCAGGCTGACAGCTATGTTTCTTAGCTTAATCTATAATTTATGTAAGAGGGCCACCACCTGACATGGCAGATCCAACATTTCTTTTCTATGTGGAAATGCAATTGCAGAGAAGAGTGTAGGCAAATTAGAAGGTAAACATGAGCTTTGCCATACAGGATCAAAACACCACACAAGTTAATGCTCAGGAACGGGGCTGCACTTAGAGTCCTGTAGCTGAACTCTTAAGCCAGAGATTTTGTAATAATTAACATTGCTTCACTGTAAGCAGCAGCATAGCAAAGCTCAATGCAAGATCTATGGGGGGAAAGTGATTTTATTTTAAAACATACAGCAACACTCTCACACCCACCTTCTCACAAGTTCTAAGATGTATGTTCAGATAGCCTCTGTACTTATTCCCACATACACCTGAGTGTTTTGGCCAGGTTTCCTTGAAGCAATGGGAAGGGAAAGGCATGCCAGCCACCCAGCCTTCACCTCTTCCTCCTTCTTAGGCTAGCTTTCAGCTGCTGGTTTTGGATGACTCTTTCTTGCACTGTTTAGGATCTGACAATGGTTGTGTGTGATCCTTGGCCTCTCCATTCTGTCCCACCTCTGTGAAGCACTGGCACAGGCTGCCCAGAGAAGCTGTGGCTGCCCCATCCCTGGAGGTGTTCAAGGTCAGGCTGGATGGGGCTTTGAGCAACCTGGTCTGGTGGAAGGTGTCCCTGCCCAGGGCAGGGAGGTGGAACTGGGTGGGCTTTAAGGCCCCTTCCAACCCAAACCATTCTGTGATTTGCCTATTAAAGTATCAACTCTTTTCCCAGATACTACTACTGTAAAGGATTTGTATTTCTTGCCACCACCTCTTAATGGCATAGGTAGATGATATCCTTTTTTTCAAACAAAACAAAACAAAAAACAGCTCCCTCTTTTAGGTTTCTCCCCTTTGTTACCTGTCCAAGACTTCATGCAGTTCTGCTGGGAACTTAATGCATTATCAACCCATGTGCAGGGCCATCAGCGCTTGCCTTCCTTACAGCTCGTCCCCTGCTATCCCTCCTGATGTTTCCACACCCAGCCAGTTCCATTCATTTTCCATTTAGAGCTGTTTTAATGCTGCTATTACAAATCTCTGCAATTCAATTGGATAAGAGAAATAACATTAAGTTTTGCTTTGCCAGCATCTTTAATTAAAAAAGAAAAAAATTAACCTCTCAATGTCACAGCTGAAAAATCAGCCCCCAGCAGTCAGAAAGATGCAATCATCCTATTTCTACTTCTTTCCTCAGGGCAGCACATACAGAAAATAGATACATTCTGTGCAAAACAAAAGCATTGCATTTGTTATATTTTATTATCCCACTGTAGAATTTTATGTATTTGATTTGGCCTTTTAGTCAAGTTCTTGTAATTGATTTCCCCCCACCCACACAACTGGATGCTGTTTCCTGCAGTTATTATCCTGCAGAAAATTTTAACCCGTGCATATAATCCCAAGGTTAATGGAGGGCTTCAGGAAAGGAGGGAGAAACATAACTGACTGATAAAATTCACATCCTCAACAACCTTATTAATGTCTGAGATTTAGAAGGAAATCTTTGTGCACAGTGACAATACAGTACAGACTGCAGACTTAGTCCCCCTATCTACAAACATTTAGCTTTTGAGTATACCTATTTATGCCTGAACAGTTACAGTCTGAGGAGAGATGTTCCCAGAACAGGAACGCAATTTTAAGTGGTCTCAAGAGATTTACCAAAACTCCAATGCAGGAATGTGGCTCACAAAGAGGCTGGGAGCAAGAAGAGCAGAGAAGGGAGCCAAAAGGCAGAAGAGTGGTACTTTGGGCGTCCTGGTTTCCAGGTGAAGTAGAGGCCTCCCAGGGGTCACAGCGTGCCTGCTTTCAGGAAGGTTTATCTGCTGAGATACTCATTTTTTTAGTTGACGTCACAGATGAGTGAAAACATCTTAAGGAATCCCTGTACACTCCAGACCAAACATCCTATTTATCTTGGCTAAACACTACCAGAACACAAGAAGAGACCACCATTTTATATTACATTACTGTCACAAGTGTTGAAGCAGCAGAAAGTATTGGTAAAGATAATTAAACAGTGGTGGCTTTGTTGTTGTTGTTCTTAATGTATACATTTTAGGTATTTTATTTCTTTTGTTAAATAGAATCATAAGGATTCTGTACACTTAGCTTTTTGGGAAATTTTTCCCTAACTACGCACAGAGCACCAAGGTTGGAACTGTTGGACATTTAAGAATGTACAATATTTTCCAAACTACTGAAATCCTCCTAAGGCAAAGACATCACTTTTAATAACTTCAGTGATCACTTTTAATAACTTTGGTGCTTATGACTGTACTTAAAATTTATCACCTGTGGTACTGCCAAAATGCTATCAGCCCTTCTACACAACCCTTACAAATATCCTCTGAGTATTTAATGAGGTAACCCAGAGGTCCAAAGGATCACTTCAAATATAAACTTGTATATATGTCTTGAAGTGCAAATAGCAAAATTTTCTGGGGGAAGAAAGAGCTTAGCTATCATCCTGGCAAGATGTTACCACAAGAAAGATTCATTTAGCTTGTGCATCTCGTGCTAACTGGCATCTGTAGGATCAAATCAGTCAATCCAAATGAAGTGATTAGGAATAATTGGCAGAAATACATGTCAGAGTCTTTCCTCTTACAGGTATAGAAAATTCCTGCATATATACATACCTGTTCCACTGTAGCCTGCAAGGAAAGGCTTCAACTTCCCCCCTATTCTGCCCCACCTGATATTCAGAGACCTGACAAAAACTGATGCTCTGTTCCTATTCTGCACTTGACCACCTGGGGGGGTGAAACCTTCAAACTGATTTTGTGGGTCACTATTAATTTCCCAGCTGCCATTAAATGTTTCTTCATTTTTTTTTTTTGAAACCTAAACATGCACACACACACATGCTCACATGCTGCTTCAGCCTACAGTCGCTTCTAGAAACCATAGCAACCAGCAGAGAAACCTCAGCTTGCTTGAACCGTATGCACTGACACTTTTTTCTGATCACACAGTATGCCCTGGGTCTCAGCCAAGAAGGGTGCAAGCCTTTTTGCTTAAAACTTACTGTTCAGAAGAGGTAGGCAAGTACATTTTGTTATTTCATATTGCAGTCAAAGCCTCTGCCTCTTTTTTTTGGCTATCACATGATGCCCATAACATCCAGAATATGTAAAGGATTTATTAAAAAAAAAAAAAAAAGAACAAACGCTTGGGTTCCCCTCGAGTCACTGGTTCAAACTGAGTTCAATTGTACTTTTAAAAGGCAGCTAAATATACATCTACATGCATAATGCATGTGGTGGGGGAAACCAGAGTTAGTTGTGAACCTGTTTTGGTAGCACCCAAGGGCTTCTTGACCTATCTCATACCCTTCATTCTACAACTCAAGTGCTGTTTTGCTCTCTACAGCGTTTGTGCAAATGCCAGCGTTAGTAAGGCTGTGCTGTGACACTCAGCAAGGACAGGCATCTCCACACCTGTGATCTGAACAGCCCTCCACTAACACATGAACAGGCCAAGATGACTATTTGCCCAGCTTTGATGCTGCAAATACCACAAGCAAACTTTTGCCCTCCATCTCTGCATCCAGAAGTTGGGTCTTCAATATATTTACCCTACTCCTGCAACACCCCAGGGTTCCCACAAAGTCACTGGCAGGCCTGACAATAGACACCCCAAAAAAAACTTTTATTATAAAGTATTCGAAGTATAATATTATCCCAGGGTTGTGTGCCATTTTAATAAAGTGCCATTTTTTAATAAAGGTGCACATTACGGTTTTTCCTGTCTTCCCAATGGACACTTGGACCACTACAGCTAAAATTCTCAATCCCAATTTTAGCAGTTTGAATAAATCTAGGAAAAAGTCTCTTCGGTCATTTTACGTGCAGTTTATTGTGTCAAGTTAGACTGACAAGTTGGGAAGCTAGGAGTCACCGTCAATTTCAAGTCCTCAAATCCCACGATGGTCTGGCCAGGTCACCTTAATAAACCACCTACCAGATTTCCCTGAGCAGTTCTTGTACCAGGGAAATGCTCAAACTAGAAGGTCACCCAGCTCCAGAGATGGAGACTCCACCACAGCCCTTGAAAGATTTGCTACACTTGCTGTTTGTTAAACAGCTGTAGTTTATTTGTCCTCTGTATGTAACCAATTTCAAAACTGAATTTTTATCTTTCTGCTGGGCTGATGATCAATTCTGTTTCACCCGTATTTATCAACCATGGCATTATCTATTAACTTTCCTTTGATAAGTTAAATAGATACTTGTTCACTGCAAGACCTATTTGTCAAATGTGTTCTTTATTTCCCCATTTCGAGCTACTCCAGATAACGCAGGTAGAAGTGTTACAAACTACAGTCTCTTAGAAAATGTGAATTGGAGTTGCAAAGTCCCATACCTCTTCATTTTGTCTATTTTGTGGGTAGCAACTTATTTGCAATCTTCTGTACTTAGAGCCAAGCTTACCCAACACCTCTCTACTTCTGAGGACCTGGAAGGATACCAGAAGGATTTGCTCTTTGCAACCCAGGATGGGAAACTGTGCCATAGCCACCGTTACAAAAAGGTTTATCAACTCCTGCAGTTGCATTTCTTTTGGCCACTAGGAAGAAAAATCTGTTTTTCAGCATCTGGCTCCATAATGTTCTTTCTGTGCTCGGCCTCACAATCCCAAATAAAAGTTGAGAATCCAAATGTGTCACGTTGGCCACATAGCCAGCTCCATCAGGCTGATTGCTTGACATTTCTCTGTGCAACTTTGAAATACAGAAAAGAGGGACATTCTCATACTGCAGTCAGCCAGAGGCAAAGAAGTACATCTGATGACAGCTGTCAGGGGCAGCAATGGTGACAGACAGCTCTGAGAACTCTCCCATCCTCAAGTTAGCATCAGTGCAGCTGTCACACAGAAGCAGTGACAGGTATATAGACAGACACAGGAATTTCTAACAGAAGATATAATATTTTTTAAAACACATGTAGCTAACATGAATAAAGGTATGGTGAACAGCAAGTCTTTATATTAATAATGCTACAAGTGTCAGCAGTAGTTTGGTGATAATGAGTCAATTAAGACCCAATTTTCTAATGGCTGATGCATTGTAAAACTAATAAGGATGACCTAGCTTTTATATCTGTTCTCAAACTAATCTCCTTAATAAATACCAGAGCTATTAAAGAAATCCAAGATCCTAGCACATCCATGCAAAGCTGTAACTTCAGGAAGATTGCTCTTTGAATTCAAAATGCATTGTACCTGTGTAGTGAACCTACAGGCATTCACAGGTGACAGAACAAACCTGCAAATCACCTACACATAGAAGACCATATTCTGTGCCTCGTAAGAGTTTATACTTGTGTCAACACGGCTGCATACATACAGAAAAACTGTCATCCAAATTAGGTCAAGCTGTGGAGCTTTAACACCAATATAGCAGGCAGCACGTTGCTGGCATTGCAATACAGCCAGTATTGTTGTCTTCCATAATGACGGCACAGGCAACAATTTCTTTCATTCTTGATTACTTTGTTTCAAGCAATTTTCAGCTTTAGTTTTATTACTGTTACTCAAATCAATCCCCGCTTAAAAGTTGTTGGGTGGCCTAATGAGAGCTGTTTATCAGCACATGAACTATCACACCACTTCATTATGCATGGTAACACAGCAGACACAAACCATGCATAGATTGCTTAGGGAAAGCAACCCCTGCCATCCCTCTCCCTGTTCCACAAAAGGGGAAAGGAGAGCAGTATTGCCTCCCCCCACCCCAGCAACATTTTTCCCAGGGACAGCACTAGTATGGGAGGAAATGGGAAGAGAACACACAAGAAAATGGATACGTGGTTGTGCGTTTCAGGCAAATAGTTGTGTGGGAGAACTACATATCCTCCTGGTGTAATGCACCCCCCTACCACAGCATTAAGTTATTACAGGACATAGCCCAGTTTTGCAGCACTATCACATAACCCAAGCGGGAAGGTGGGAAGGAGCATGTTGAAAGTGCCCCGCTCTTCTCCCACCCCCACTTGCCTCAGCTAGTAAGATCCAGTGGACAATATGAACTATTCTTGAGAATCTCGTTAACATGGTTTGGTACTTTTTGGCAGGGAGGTTCAAAAAGAACAGCCAAAAACACAAAGCCATTCTTCCCCTGTCCCTCAGTAAAAGCAAATTTGGGTCACAAAGTTCTTGAAGGGAGTTTTCCCACCTAAGTTAAATGAAACATTTTGATTACAAACAGACAAGCAATGCATTTATAAAGTTCCCCATGCCCTTAAAAAAAAAAAAAAGGAAAACAAGGATGTATTTTTACATATATATATATATATATACATATATAAAAATACTGGTTTGGTCATTAACTGTTGTAGCAGATTACTGAAGTTATCTTCTACTCAAGAAACAAGGTCTCCTCACCAGTAAGCTACTCATACCTACTGATGGGAACAACAAAGACCAGTACTGCAATAACTAAGTACTGTTCTTAAGTTTCATCTAGAAAGAAATGGCTCATTCCAAGTGTTGCAACCCCCTCCTCAAAGCCATTCGTTCTACCCTGTATATTTAGTTAATAAGGCAAGAGATGAATAGAGGTTACTGGGGAACTAGCCAATTTACTGAACAAGTTGTCCCTTATCCACAGCAAGGATTACCAGGCTCGTGGACAATCTTGCTTGGCATTGCCAACTTTGCCTGGTGTTGCTGAACCTTGGTCTCACTTGGATGATTTTTAGTTCATCTCTCCTCCCATCCTCCTTCCCCATCAGTTTACATCCTGCTAAAGGAACAAGTTCTTGACAAGTTCAAAACTTAGGATAGATCACAGAAATAAAGAACTAACTAATTCCACAAGTACAAACTCCTATTGGAATGGGGTATTTTTTATTGAACTCTTGAGATGATCAATTGCAAAGCACAGTAATAAAATCTAGAACTGAAACATTTAGTAACAGCCCAAAACATAGAATTGATTTTTGTCATAAGGATTTAACTTGCAGCTTTTGCAGGACACTTAAAGCTTTAAAATTTCCTTTTAATCAATGAAATTGCCCACTCTCTCCCCAGTGCACACTTAAGTTCTAAATTGCAGTGACTTCATGATTTCTGAGAAATAAGGCATTACAGAGTGTCCTTTCAGAGTAGCTGCAGATTATCATACCAGTTGCTTCCCTCTGATATCTGAAGTGCAAGATTGTCCATGGAAGAAAATGCAAGTGGTGACTGAAATCAAAAAGTTTAACTAATGATGAATAACCATCACCACTGTTACCAAAATAGCAATTGCATTCTAGGTGATCTACCGTCAGATTCCAGAGAGGAAGCCTCCAGTACACACAGCAGAGCTTACGGTGTTCATACTCTCACCCAGGGAAACTGTTTTCTCTCTTCTGGAAAATTTCATTAAAGCTCTCCTGTTTAAGCTAGGGTACAGATTTTAATCATAGTCTCTTAAAAAAAAAAATGGTATGTTCTTATGGCTGGGGATTTGTTTCTCAGACAAAGGCACTGGATGAACACTTTTGCATTTATAGTTTTGGGATAGGAGTTGCAGCCACTGCAATGCTTTCAATTGCACATTCATCCGTGCCACGGCGGATTCTGAAGTAACCCTCTTCTCCCCATGAAGTGCCCCAGCTGTTCTTGACAATCCAGAACTTCTCACCACTTTTTGGGTCTTTACCGTAGCCCACCAGCAAGACAGCATGATTAGTCAGTTCAAAAGGGTTGAAGTCATCCTTCAGCCCAGTGTGATGGTAGATTCCCTCTTTATAAAGCATGAAATCATCATAAACTTCAAAGGCAACAGCCATTGGCCCACCCAGAACAAGCTCGAGTTTCATCAGGGCTTCATTGCAGCCTCCATAGAAACCACCAACATAGTGGTACTCAGAAGTGTAGTAGTGGTAACAGCTACGCTTGAACAGGCATGGAGAATCTTGGGCTGTGTAAGGGAAGCAGTCCTCTTCCACCACACCAAAGTCTTGGACATATTTCCCAGCAATGAGGTATGGGAAACCACCATCACAACCTAAACCGAAAAAATATCTGGTTAATTCCCTTGCAGAGTTATTTGATGTAGGAGAATTTCCTACTCAAATCTTGGAACGCTTACAGATTACAGTATTGAACACAAGCTGCAGTGACTCTGATAATCCTAGTATTCCAGTTAGATATAGCTATCTTTCTAAAACACACAAAATAAAATTCAGAGCACATTGGAGCTTACTAGGAACACAAATGCATGGACCACCTCCTCATCCATTTGCTCCTGACACCCCATCAGGAACAGAAGTTAGTTACATGCTGTAAAAAAGCTGTCATATACCGGGTACCATCCTTCCTTTGGAAATTTGAAGCCTTAGTCATTGCTTTTGCTCATCTCCCCCTCCCCATATGTTCCTTCTCTCTGAATATGCTTTTAGGATATTTGGTTCCTCTTTCTAGGCATGCATTGCAACCTAGATGTGTTTTCAGCCCTGTTTCTTCAATCTCTGTTCTCCATCTCTCAGGCAGATCTACTTAAAATCCAATAACATCCTTAGTGTGGGGCCATGAACACTTGGTTCAATACCACCTCTCTGCAAGGTGGGCTGACAACTCTGGAATATTTAATATCTTTCAAAACAAGTACTAAAATATAGTCTGCCAGGTGACTTGGTTCTGTTGCCAAAATAACAGGTCACAGAAAGGTGTGGAAATTATTAATATACTTCTGCAGTGTCATTATTATTGAAAGTTAACTTCGTATACACTAGTGTACTTACCCTGAGAATACTGGCTGCAAGACACAACCTGCTGGGGACTAAAGATTGGTTTCTGAGTGTTATTTGTGAGGATACGTATTCTTGCTTCCAGCATGCCCATGGAGGCAAACGCATAACAGCTACCACATGAGGCTGAGGAGAGAAATAGAAAAAAAAACAAAACATGAAGAGCAGACAGTAACATAAACAAGGTGAGTCACCTGCATTCGGGTACTGCTATTACTGGAGTGCACTAAGAAGAGTCAAAACCTGCAAGACCGTCTTAGAGTGATTAGAAGTTGAACACTGATAGCACAAGAACTTTAAATATACATTTAGCTATTAAGCATGTAAGCAGTTCTGTTCAAAACACTTTTAGCAACTTTTTAAGGAACACTGAATTTATTCCAGAATAAGAGATGATATATTGCTCCTGAGTACTTTTCAGCAGTATCATGTAACATCCATGCTATTCACACAGAATGCAGCTACAGAGACCATGTTACAGCAGAGAAGGCTTACAACCTACTGCCTCAGACTATAACCCTTTACGTTGCACATTTGCTAAGGGACGGTGAACTATTTTAAGTGAATACTGATATTGTTCTAGATTATTTCAGCTTATCCATGTATTTAATGCTGTAACTTTCTGTTAAAAGTATTCCACCTCTAGAACTACCCATAAAATAACTCACTTTGGAGAGTCTAGTGGTGTAAATACTGGGTTTGATATAATGGATTCAGCCCACTCCCCTTACTTACCAAGGCCATCTATTTGTACGCTGGCTTTTCAGAGACACTTAAATCTCCCTTCTGTTGCCTGGCAGAGAGCTAAGTCTCCCTACCTTTGAATCAAAATTTAGTATTGCTTCTAGTTTTAGGCCTCTTCAACTCCCTAGAAACTTTCTGTAACACATTAAAAGCCTTTGGAAGTAGAATAACAAACATCACGGGAAAGGACAATTACTTGGATGAGGTCCTATTTTATCTACTGATTGTCACCAAGGTGCCCGATTTCCTTTTGTTTTCTGACAGTTGGAAAGTCAAGTATTGCAGAACTATGAAAAGGAGGGAGGCATGAGGAACAAAACAAAATACTTTTTCCTGAACTGTGTAGGTGTGTAAAAGCAGAGCTATTACAAAAGCAAGACTTTGAAATTGCACCTTCATTCAGTTAGATGCATCTCTGAGGAAAAGGGGCAAAAATCAGCCCGAACAAGAATGCTTTTTGCCCAGCAGGGCTAACTGAAGCAGTGAAAGGTGCCTCCCACTCATCATACAGTCACAGCATACAAGATGGGCTGTGCTGCAGAAAACTCTTGTATTTTTGGCACACTTTGCACACCAAATGCAGTTATTTCAACCTGAAAGTCTGTAGGGGCAGTTAGTTTTTTTTGTTTGTTTTTTTTTTTTTAAACTGTTACCACAGGGGTATTTGTGAGGCTCTTAATGTGAAAACTACACTATCAGCAGAGTCAACATAGCTGCAAGAGTAGCTGCTTTACTGAGGCTTTCTAGAAATTGTCTTCCAGAGTCAACTAAAGCTTCAGCCATATCAGATTCCACTCACTTAACATGAAGGGTTGTTAAATGATGAGGGGTAAGAAGGGCACCTAGTGAAAAATCAGTTGACCAGGCTTTCCACGTACTTTGATCTGCAAAAAAAGCTTACAGGAACTCATAGAAATTGGAACTCTAAGGTTAACAAAATCTGTACATTTCCCTCCTCTCCCTCTAGTAAATTTGATAAACAATGACAGGGCTATCTTCTAGAAGACAAGTTTCTTGGCTGAAAGAGGCCACCAATGCTCTATAAGCAACCTGATAAGTCAGCTTTGACTATATAGTAGGGATGCTACCATCTTAGCAGTAAGTATTATAATATGATACAATTCTAGTTGCATGAAGCCTGCCACGTCTTGAGGTATTATACAAAGAACGCACAAGCCTTTCTACGCTTCTGCTACCAGGAAACTAGCTGGCAGAATTTGGCAGAAGAACTAAACCGTAAACCAAGGACCAGTAATTTAAGTAGCACTAGCATGGTGGTGGGGAATGTATTCTGTTCCACTAAAAGCTGTAACTGGATAACTACCAGCATATGCAAATTTGTTTGTAAATATAGGAAAGGGACGTATTAACTTAGTCCACACCTGGTTTCCAGTGTATAGGTATCTAATTAAGAGGTAGAAAAGGTATCTTGCATCACAATGCTGTAAAAGCACTGCCTATAGAATAGAAGAACACCATTTTAGTATGTTTAACACATTGTTTTTCCACAGGTATTATATATCTATCAGCATACATATTTTTCATAGCAACCAACAGCTCTTCTTTCAACTAGCCATTTAAATAGCTCCTAAAGTTAACAAAGTGATATGACTTGGGGGCAGCATAAACAATTCTCATGGATTTATTCATTAAAGCTGTGTGCTAATTTGCCACCAGAAGGAATTAAGTAAAGAATTAAACGTACATCAGTTCTGTCAGCATGCAGAAAGCCATGACTGTGACTATCTGGACAAGTCTTGACAGCTGTCTTTACGCAGAGCACTGTGGTTGTCAGCTTTCACTCCAGCAAAAGACCCTGTTGTTTGGATAACAGTACTGCCACCACTAGCACCTACTATTTTGGCAAAGTGTTGCCAGCCAGGACTCCACCCAGTTTCCACAAATTACTCATAGTAAAGATGCCATCTATCAACTACAGGACACTAAAAAGAGTGAGGTAAGATCTTGCTAACAGCAGGATACAGAGTATATCTAAGGAGCTCTAGAGCATTTCATCCAGAGTTTTTTGTTGTTGTTGTTGTTGTTTTTTTTTTTTTTTTACCTTGATTCCGAACAGGGCTGACATAATTGACACCATTCACATTTCTCCAGTCCCAGGATTCTGGTAAGCCTGCAACTTTTTTGAGTAACTCAGGTGTTAGAGGTGCCGGCTTTGGTCTAAAAAAGAAAAAAAAAAAAAAAAGAATATACTTCTTAGTAACATATCACAGTAGGTAAGGAAACGATCATGTAACACTATTGTCATCTTCCAGCTTCCACTGGTTGCTTAGTTTCACACTAAGTGGTTTGAAATAGTCTCCATCTATGCTGAGTGGGCGTCAATCTCAAAAGATTATTTTCAGCAGGATACAAGACCTACTTAAATCCCTCCCAGAGTGAACTGTATTATGAAGCATCTACAAACTGGTTAGGTCAAATACTTTTGAACTAATCAGAAGCACCAAGGTAACTCTCAGCAACCACAGCAATGTAGTTCTGCAACAGCTATTTGATCTCTCTTCTACAACCAGGTATACAGATTCTCTATCTGCAGAGGGCGCCTCGCCTCGGCAGCATGCATTGACAGCAACTACTGACTGTTTAATTGCAGACACGGTGTCATGGCTTGCATCAACACTTCAATAACTGCAGTCCCACTTGCCCAAGAGACTTCCCTGGAGCAAGTTTTTACTGTGACTATTAAAGCAGCACTAAGTGCTACTTGTCCTCATTTACCACTTGCAGCCAAGTGATGCTCATGTATCAGCAAGCCAAGAGCTCCCTGCATTCGGCATTCACAACCTGATGCTTGTCCCATAAGTCATGCATCAAGTGCCATTCACAAACACCAGGCACTGGAGCCTGTTCTGAAAGCATTAGCAGGACAAAACACTGTCATAGGACTGCGTGGTGCAACAGTTTCCAAAGAGGTTTTTGTATTTAACACCACCTACAAGGAAACATCTGTCTATAAATGACATCATGATCATCTGCACAATCCTCCCATGCAAGTCAGTTATTGTATTGTATGAACTTCTTCCAAAAACATATAATTGACACAGCTTGGAAGAATCAGTAGCATTCTACCCACAGCAGTATTAAAGTGGAAAATGCGAAAATATAAAGGTAAAATAGCCAAAGGGAAACTCTGAATCAAAGAACTCTAGTTCTCACATTAACGAATGATATAAAGGAGGACCATGCATCCATTCTTATTGCAACTCTACCATGTGACCTGCAAGACCTTAAATATACTCACAAGGCTACTTCATTCTACTTCACTACACTCCAAGCAGGGAGTACCCTGGCTGCTGGCAAGGCAAGTTGCCAAAGTAACCACGAACTTCCCTCAGAAAAACTCTATTTGTGTTTAGTAACAGAATACTGCTTTTTAATTGCAATTATGAACTAGGAGAACCAGGAAGACTGTCATGTACAGGCTCGAGGCTATGGCAAACTACTGATGGGTAGACAGGTGTGAGAGATTGCAGCTAACACTGTCCCTACTTCTCTGTGGGTATGAACACACTAGCAAGTCACTGGGCAAGATTAAAGTGTGGGTAACCCCATATGTCACAACTGCTTGAGACAACAGATGCTAAGAATAGTCATTCAAATGGTGAAATACATTGGCACTCTATGAAAGTGAGATGAAGGTCTTGAAACATTAAACATCTGAACTACAAGCCAAAATCCAGCTAGGAAAGGTGAAGGTAAATACAAGCAGATTTTCGGCAGCAGTGGATGTAGCTTTATGAGAAAGCAAAAGGCTGCAGTACCTTGAAGTCCTGGAATAGAGACCCCCAGCTCTCCTAGTTAGCTCTTCCAGGGCAAAATTCTCATACTCCTTGTATCTTGTTGCTCTCCAGGACTTCTGTTGAGTATTGATAGCATTTACAAAGTCAAAGTTGTGCACATAGCGTCTGCTTGAAAGTCTGCAAACAAGAAATGAAATAGCACGATAAGAAAAGGACTGGGATTGAAATGGAAAAACATTCTCCACACTAAATATGGAAAAGGCTCTAATTCTGGAAGAGTCTTCTGCTATGTATTAATACGGAGATATGCAATCATTGGATCAAAGCAAGGTTTCTGAAATTTAACACAGACCATAACCGGCAGGATACAACCATCTCTTTTAGACATGCCAGTTTTGTAATTGGACTTCAACAGTAACTGCAGGAAAACACAGACTGAAGGAGCATCTGTGTGATATGACTGGCACAGCCTCCCCTGTCTTTGTACATTCATGGTTTATTCCAACATTATCACTGGCATTAGCTTCATCCCCAGCCAAAGAATTGATCCATATGGTTCTGCTGAAACCTGAAGCACAGTTACCAAATATTTTATCCAGTGAAAGGTCACTTATCTGTTGCTTACCTTCCTTGGGGTTTCTGGAGAGGTAGCTGGTTTACATGAACATCTGAGAGAGATGAAGAAATCTTCTGTCCACTGAAGCAAGCCCAATTGTGGCCAAGTACATCATGTACCCAGCCTGGTAGAGTTTCATTACAGTAGCTGGTTACCTTCTGGCCTTCCTTTTTATACTGTAATGTGAAGAGGTTATGTTGTGTTAAATACATGCACTTGCTAGCGTACCAATGGTCCCTACCCACCCAGCTGCTTTCTGTTCTGTTTCAGAGGAAGTGGCCAAACATTCTAGATCAACCATCATCTTTGATTTCAAAAGAAAGCATCAAGAGAACATCAGCCAAGTAAAAGAAAACAATCTTTATCAACTTGCTAAAGGACTGTGACTTGCACCTTTAACAACAAACCACGTATTAGTACTTGTATCAACTAACGCATAGTAATTCTTTGGGTTGAACAGTTAACTTTCTAGATGAAGTGTAATAGACATTTTAACATTTATTCTTCTCTTCAAGGCCCCTGTGGATTCTTGCACCCCATCTGTATCTAGTCAAAAGTAACCCTAGACTGCTGCAAATGTTAGAAGAAAACAAGACCCAGGGCAGCCTGAAAAGTAAATGCAGGGAGAACAGCAGGTTTCCTCACATAGTAATGTCTCAGGGCAAATTAGAGCATTCCTCTTTTAGAAGTCACAGCTGAAGGTGGGACATCTTGCAACTGCTTGAAGTCTGAACTGTGGTGAAAGAGCACAAAGAACCAGTTTCACCTGAGCTACCAAAATAAGCCAGTAAGAAAAGGATGATCCATTGAGTGCAACTCAACAGGAATTGGGGGGGTGAGGAGGTGCTACTAAAGCATGAAGTCCCAAGTCCTAACGCTTCCTTATTCTGCCATGGGTCTTCAGTAGTGGTACTGAAGAATAACAATAAATGAATCTATTCAGTGAAGTACTTCTGCATATGACACCTACAACTAACATGCTACCCAGCTGCATGAAAAGTTTCCTAAATTAGCCATTCTTTCACAGTAGAATGCCTTTTTAGGGGGAGGAAGGGTGGGGATGGGGAATCTTTTAAGGTTCATCCTTCAAGGTGCAAGTCTGTTTAGTATTAAGTTACACAGGAACTTGGAAATTCATACTACAAAAGCTTTACCTTTACTTTTCTAATCATAGATTACTTCAATGAAATCCAAGCTTCCTAATCCAAGGAGACTTCATTAAATCCCATCCTGTTCAAGTTTCATATGCACAAACGGTAAACGGATTTGGAGCTATATTTCAACAAAATGCTGCTCAGCCTCTTCAATGAAAAAGATGGTAGCTTACAGCAACAGAAACGCCTGAAGATAGACCACAGGGCAAGTTTGTGCACTGGGAAGTTTGTGACTATGACGGTTCTATAGGAAAACTGAAGGAGAAGATAATGAAATAATTAAGTTTATCTATCAGAAGAATAAAATTAAAGGTTTTAATCCTCTGACCGTTTTAGAACAATGGGAGTTTACTTTGTCCCCAGTTTGGAGGTTGCAGAGGCATCAGACCTAAATCCGTGCTTGTCTAGCAAAACAAGCATGGCTGTTGATCAGGCACTAAAAGGCTGAGCTGTTATTTTGTTCTGTTCATCCCATCTTACTGTGAAGAAAGATTTCACAACACAAGGCAGAACTACACTTGGCCAAATACAAGGGCAAGGTCCAGAAATAACTTTTGAGAAATACCCTCTTCACAACAGCATTACTGAAATATACATCCACAAACAAAAAGTTACTGACTTTGCATCAGTAAGTTACTGTGAAAGCACTTTATTTGGCTCTACACAATAGTGTAAATGAATACCTACTCGCCTTTCTTAAAAGCTGCCTGATTTTACAGAATGGTTGAGGTTGGAAGGGACCTCTGCAGATCACCTAGTCCAACCCCCCCCCCTTGCCAAACAGGGTGACCTAACACACTTAGAATTACACAGAATCACCTAGATTTAAACAAGACTATGCACAACCATTCTTGATGACCACTGGCCTTGAAGCTGAATACTTGAAAAATACTCAAGGAACAGGCCTGCTTTCTATACTATTCAGATGCAGATCCTGTCTAGCACGAAGAAAATATTAATTCGTAACAAGCAGAACAGATTTAGGACTTATCCACACTGAGAAAACAGGTAGTGAGTTATCAGCCAAATTGCAAATTAAAACTACAACTCGCCTGTTTGTCCATTGTTAAACAACATTTGCCATTAAACAGCATTTGTGCTTAATTCCTAGAACCAGCTAACTCCCAAATGAGCCACACGTTAGAAGAGCCAAACCGAGACTGCAAAGTCATTGCTGCCATAAGAATGACACCAACTGCTTACTACTAAAGGGTACGCAATTAGATCAGTATTTCATTGGTAACCACATCTAGGATTTCATACTCAGATCAGAGAAGAGCTCTGACAAGGTTAGATTTAGCAAATCTGTGAGCACCAGTTTTAGAGGATCTGCTTTGGGTATGCCTGCTCAAAGCACAGGCAAACAGAGGCGTGACCAGCTTCAGGAGTGCTAGTTCAGTGCAGCACCACTGGCTGCACAATCACCAGCTCAGCTGCGTATGAATTATGGTGCTGAACTACCAGAGCTGCTGGCACACCAGCACAGCTGCAGAACTCCCAGCAGAACAACATGCTTCAGAGGATAACAGCCATGCAGCTGTGACCACCAGCAACTGCTGAACTACTACTGAATCCACTTCCTCTGCAGTCTTACAAACACGGTTTCCTCTTTTTTTCTATTTTTTTTATTAAAGTGATAAAAGACCACTGCAGCCATGCTGTGTGATAGTTTCATCAGCCAATGCTCACGTTTGCAGCTTCAAGTACATTCAATCCAACATAATCTGACTGTATCGGAACAAATCCTGTAGAAAAGACAAACAAACTATATTCACGGTTCAAATTCTAAGACTTGAAAACATGAAACTTGAATTCCATTTCAAACACTTATTTTTTCTAGTGAGACATCTCACATGACTTCATCTAATGCCAGAAGTTAGCTAAACAATTCCAATCCTAACCTCAGAAGATTTCATGTACCTCAACTTCAAGGCTTGCTATTAGATACCTGAACCTAGGTAAGCTTTTTGGTAGTTTATTAAAGTCTTGCTTGTGTAGGTCATCATGACATAACCTAAATGTAATTCTAGTGTTGGTAAAATTGTTTAAAATTTTCTTTAAGTTTTAAATCTCCCAAACAAGAAAGAAAGGATTACTATCCTTACTTACTATCACTTGTCTGGATTGCTTATTTCAGCAAGAAGTCCTTAGTTTTAAAAAGATTTGGGTGTGGTGGGAAATAGAGGAAAAGCTGCAAGAGGGAAATGTCAAAGAAAGTCTAGAAAAAGCTTAGTACCTTGTGTAGTGGAATAGTCTCTCTCTTTCAACTGGAGTAGTGGTAACATTTTAATATGAAAAAGACAAGCCTTTTTTTTTTCCCCCCTTAAGTACAACTCAAAAGTCAGAAATAATACAATCATCATAGAATGGCTCAGGTTGGAAGGACCCTTACACATCATCTAACTCCAACCCCCCTGCCATAGGCAGGGATACTACCCACTAGATCAGGTTGGCCAAGGCCCCATCCAGCCTGGCCTTGAACACCTCCAGGGATGGGGCATCCACAGCTTCTCTGGACAACCTGTGCCAGGGCCTCATTACCCTTACAGTGAAGAATTTCCTCCTAATATCTAGTCTAAATCTATCCTCTTTTAGTTTAAGACCATTCCCCCTCGTCCTATGCTTATCTACCCAAGCAAAGAGTCCTTCTCCATCCTTTTTGTAAGCCCCCATCAAGCACTGAAAGGCTACGATGAGGTCTCCCCAGAGCCTTCTCTTCTCCAGGCTGAACATCCCCAGCTCTCTCAGCCTTTCTTCATAGGAGAGGTGCTCCAGCCCTCTGATCATCTTTGTAGCCCTCCTCTGGAACCGCTCTAACAAGACATCTTTCTTGTGCTGGGGGCCCCAGACCTGGACATAGCACTCCAGGTGGGGCCTCACAAGGGCAGAGAAGGGAACAATCCCCTCCCTCCACCTGCTGAACCCTTCTCTGTTGATGCAGCCCAGGTTGCAGTTGGCCTTCTGGGCTGCCAGCACATGCTGCTGGCTTATGTTGAGCCTCTCCTGGAAAGAGTCCAGTGGAGGGCTACAAAGATGATACGGGGCCTGGAGCATCTTCCCTGTGAAGAAAGGCTGAGAGACATGGGTCTGTTCAGCCTTGAGAAAACAAGACTGAGAGGGGATCTTATCAATGTTTATAAATACCTGAAGTGTGGGAGACAAAGGGATTTGGCCAACCTCTTTTCAGTGGTTTGTGGGGACAGGACAAGGGGCAATGGCCACAAGATGGAGCCCAGGAAGTTCTGCACCAACATCCGAAAGTACTTCACAGTGAGGGTGACAGAGCACTGGAACAGGCTGCCCAG
This sequence comes from Cygnus atratus, assembly GCF_013377495.2. Taxonomy (NCBI): domain Eukaryota; kingdom Metazoa; phylum Chordata; class Aves; order Anseriformes; family Anatidae; genus Cygnus; species Cygnus atratus. Next base: position 200,227,773 of record NC_066362.1, on the reverse strand, counting down.
GGAGGTTGTGGAGTCTCCTTCTCTGGAGATATTAAAGGCCCATCTGGACGCCTACCTGGGCAGCCTGCTCTAAGGAACCTGCTTTGGCAGGGGGGTTGGACTCAATGATCTCTCGAGGTCCCTTCCAACCCCTACAATTCTGTGATTCTTTCATCTACCAGAACCCCCTAGTCCTTCTGCGCAGTGCTGCACTCAACGAGTTCTTCTCTCAGGGTGTACTCATGTCTGAGGCTGCCCCAGCCCAGGTGCAGCACCTTGCACTTGGTCTTGTTGAACCTCGTGCGGTTCACATGGGCCCACTTCTCCAGCCTGTCCAAGTCCCTTTGGATGGCATCCCTTCCTTCTGTTGTATTGACTGCACCACTCAGCTTGATGTCGTCTGCAAACTTGCTGAGGGTGCACTCGATCCCATCTCTTACGTCATTGATGATATTGAAAAGCACCAGTCCCAGGACAGACCCCTGAGGGACACCACTCGTCATCAGCCTCCACCTGGACACAGAACCATTGACCACTACTCTCTGGGTGCGGCCATCGAGCCGATTCCTTATCCACCGAATGGTCCACCCTTCACATCCATAATACCACTTACGGGATAAACTAAGATTTTTACAAGACTCTCTCCCTCCAAAGCAGTAGTCTCCTATAGTATTTATTACACATCAAATGATTGAAACAAATAGGCCTCAATCTTCCTTTCAGACTCACTCTAGCTCTCTTATACTATTCCACTGCTGTTTCTATTGCTATCACTTGAAAAACACTTTGCAGCCTTGCATGTTGTGTAGCCATACAGAATCCTTACATTATCCAGCAGAAGCACATGCTAAGGCTTCTGCCAGGAGTCGGCACACTTACTTCACATCCAAGTTCAGCATGTGTGCTGTTTCAGCAGCACACGTTAAATAAGAAGTGAGCAATCCCATAAACAAACAAGTTGTGTGCTGCAAACAAACACCAAGCAGTATCCATGACTTGTGACAAGCCGAATGCATGAATCCAGTAAGAAACTGCATTTAACTAGGAAAGTCTAGATAGACAAGTCTATGCAAAAGAATAGTTAGAAGTAAAATACCGCTAGCGCTTATTCACTTATTCTATTAAAACAATCTGCGGAAAACAAATGCATTGGTGAGCTCACCCAATCCACTCCTTTTGTGTTGAAAGTCATTTGCCCATAGTCTCGCAGTGAAAGAACAAATAGCTTGTAAACTCTGTGAGGTCCTACAAAAGCTTGAGTATGTGGCTGTTTAGTAAGTCCCAAGAACAAAAGACTACTAGAAAAACTAACTGAAACGTGCATTATCAAACAGACTGTATCCATACAGTACAGTAGCTCTGCTAAAGCCACAGTTTCGACAAGCCCACAGCATTCTTTTTAGTTATTAAGTTTGATTCTTTAACATTAAACAAAAATACACTGCAAATTCAGCTAGTACCTTGTTGAACTTCTATGCTTGAGACACATGAAGTACTGTATTGGCTGAAATACAACTCTACATTTAGCCCAGCATCTGTCTTCGGCTCAATGGCAGAATATGAAGAAAGTGCTAAAGCATCATAGTAAGTCAGGATACTTTTTATCTGTTCTGTTACAACTGGGTTTTCAGCCACATAATTTAACTTCAGTGCAGCAAACAGAACTTCAAATTTATGAGCAAACTTTAAACAATGAATACTTTCCTGACAAGCCCAAACCCACAGCCATGAAAGGAGATGTGCAAACTTTGTATTATGGCTGCTCTGTAAGCATTTTCAGAAGAGCAGAAGTCTTAAAGGATGGTATGAGACCAGCCTCAGAGTTTTATTTTCTGTATTTTCTCATTATAACAACTGAAATATTAAAAAAAAAAAAAGGCATTTTAAAAGTGGGAAATAGTTTATCCTATTATATTATATTTATATATATATATATATATATATAATTTCAATAATTTAGACTATGTTTCTCTTCCAAAGTAACTCATAAATGAGATCTTTCACTTGGAAATCAAAATCAAACTATTCATGAACCAAAAAGGTCAATCCAGAATCTGTAACTCCAGAACAGTGAGTAAATTGGAAAGTTATTTCAGAGTAAAACTAAATAATTTTATCAAGTAGTAAAAACCAATATGCAATTACTCTGTATTAGACATAATAGTTCTGTATCTACTTGCTATAAAGCAAGAGTGCTAACAGACTGATAATTCTTTCTTTCCATGAACTCCAAAGGGACTGTGTCTAACGACTTACCACATTCTACATAGTAATCAAGGCTAAACAATATTCTAAGAAATGGCTTTCATGCTTTCCTCTTGCTCCACTGCTCCTTTTCCAGGTAGGAAGGCCATCTCTAATTAGCTTTCTAGTTCACCCTATTTTACTCCAAGGACTGCTAGATTACGACCATCACTAAGCAAATGAAGTCTGCTATGGTTAAGTTATTTCAGGTGCAAATGGTAGGATTATTTTAAACAATAAGCAATCATTCCTCAAAAAAAAAAAATCCTAAGTGTGCACTGAACTGAGTATATTATTTTCCCCTAGAAGTTTTATAGTAGATGACAATGGAATCAATCCTAGAAGAGTGTAAATTGCATTTGAGGGGGGGGGAAAAAAAAAAAAAAAAACATTGTCAGTTTTTATCAGGACTAGATATTTTGTGTTTCTATTTCCTATGTAATGCAACATTGACTGGATTATAAAAAAAACAACATATGTCATAAGGTCAGGCAGCTTGTAAGGAATTATTTCTACTCTAGTGCCCACTGACAATTGTGAAATAAGTTTGGTGATGATCAGTATGACAAATTCTTGCCCAAAGTCAACTAGCTGTCTGCAGGAAAAAAAAAAACGCATTTACTAAGTGCTGCTATATTTCCTCATGCTTCTTTAGCCATTGCACTTCCATTTTGGTAATCTGTGGTTTCTTTTACAGCAATAACATGAATGAAAGATTACACAGAGGGCAAATGACTTGGGCTCTAATCCTCTCTATAATTTTTAAGGAAACAAGTCTTCAAATTAAGCACATCTAGATGATGGAATCCCTACCACTAAACAATGGGACAAACAAGCTTCCTATTTCTCAATATCAAAAGCAACTGCAAAACTAACAATGAACCCTTTTACCTACAAAAGGCTAAGACACATTCACACTCATGAAATGCAAGGTAACATGCATTACTAATACTCAGGCACGTATTTGACTCTGTTTTTGAACAAATTGGATCTTAAGATGTCCTGAAGTTCCTTTCAGACCAAATTATTCTATGACAACTAAGTCATAGAATCACAGAATATCCTCATTTGGAAGGGACCCACAAGGATCAAGTCCAAGTCATAGCTCCACAGGGGAACCTAAGAGTTGGATAATATCAAGGAGCATTGTCCAAACACTTGTTGAACATTGACAGGCTTGGGACCATGACCACTTCCTTAGGGAGCCCGTTCTAGGAACCCAACCACCACTTCAGTAAAGAATTTTTTCCTAATAACCCATTTGAACATCCCCTAACACTACGTCATGACATTCCCTTGTATCCTATTGCTTGGTCACCAGAGAAAAGAGATCATTACCTCTCTTCTCTGCTTCCCTTCATGAGGAAGCTGTAGACAGCAATGAGGTCACTTCTCGGTCTGTTCTAAGCTGAACAAACCAAGTATCCTCAGCCACTCTTTAGTCACACCTCCTGGAATTCTCATAATCCCTTTTGCCCCCTTTTGGGGACATTCTACTATTTTTGGTATATTGCTTAACAGTACTCTTATCAGAGTACTTCCTTTTCATAAATGTCAAGGAAGATACTAAATCAGCACTTATCAGTCACTTGATTTAGATCTCATCTTTCAAGAAGATATTTCACAAGTGAAAAGTAGTAGTAAATAAAGCCTTCAGAGACTCTAAAGTGCCTTCAAGTTGGTGCCTAACATTGTGGAGCAGACCACTGTTTCTGTGATCACATTAAAGAATTAGTTTGATAATCAACACTTCCTTAACTGCTTACCCTACTAGCTTGTGAAACAACTGCATTTCAGTGTAAGGTATCAGCCTCAGGATTCCCACGTGTCAGTCGAACTGCCTCTCCTAAGATGACACGGTTTAGTGGGTAATATTGATGGTAGAGGGGACAGTTGGACTAGATGATCTTGGGGGTCTTTTCCAACCTTAATTATGATTCTATGAACCCACCAAGGACAGCAATGATTGCCAAATTCCAGCTGCTGGAGATGTTCATGAATTCAGGCTTCATATGGCATTACTACAACATACAGTGGTCCACTACCCACACAGATGCAGCAATTCCTGTAACTTTTGAGGTGAGCACTCCCCCACTGTAGGAAAGCTTGCAGAGTGTCCCTGTCTGAGAAGTTTCAGAGGCAAATCTGCCCAATTAGAGCACTCTTCACTGTCTGTAGTTTTTGTTGTATCACCTGCCAATCTGGGGCATATGTATCATGGTAGTTTAGTGTCACTATCTTGATGATATCTACAGATGAGAGAAAGTCGTTTGGGTATTTCTCTCTCAAACTTTGCTCCTGCTCAAATATAAGACCCTGTTTTAAAATAGTAAAACTTCTGCATAAAAGGTTACGTTTTTTTAACGTGTAAAAAACATCACTGACAGTCTTAAAACAACAACCTACACTGTCCTTTCTTTTTAACTTAAATGGACTCCAATAGACACGGAGGAAGCTACAGTTCAGTTACAGCTTCATTTATCCTTACCGAATAGGAATGACTATGGCTCCCCAGAAGATCACTCACTTTTCTTAACATCTGACAACACTGACTTGAAAATAGCTGCTGTGAAATAAACTATCCACAATTGCTCCCAGAAAACCAATTTCAAACAGAAGTCATTTCTTTACCCTCCTTAAGACTAGCCAAGGTTCAGAGATTTTATGCTTGGACAAGGCCTGGGTGTTTACTATCAATTCATCTGAAACCAAACACAGGATCACACCTTCTAAAATAACCAAGAAACATATTCATTGCTCCTGCTGAGGGCTGCACTCACATGTTCTGTGCAGCAGGACTGCTCAGACACTGTCTGCCAAGTACACAAGTCATCCTGCAGATTGTTTAAATCCACCCGATTCATAACGTCATTCCTCAGCTGACCAGCAGAGTGCTCCTTAGCAAGTGGGTCTTCACTGGTCTATCCCCTGACTACTAGTCGTTTTCAGCTTGACCTGAAGTCATTAACAGGTACTGGAGAACACAGTATTACTTAAAAAAAAAAAAAAGGAAGAATTATAAGGGGTAGGAAGGTTCCTTGATGATATAAGGCTTACTCTGACATAAGAATTACAGATCCTAGAAATCCTCCAACATGGAGGACAGATGATCTTTCTACAGTGAGGAGGGTACATTTCACAAGTTTGAGAACATCTTTAAGGAAAGATAAAAGCAATTACGTTTGATATTTCATTTGGGTGCAAGATGTCAGGAAGAAAACTGAAAAAGCTATTTTTCCCAGGCCACTGGGAGAGTTAGCTTCATGAAGGTCTTCAATTGAAGTAAGCACACCCAGAAGCAGAAGCTGCAGCATTGTTACCAGATTTTTCAAATACCTCTTCTACTCTTTTCTCTCTGCCCAGCCACTGACAAACATTTGTGATTGTTCTTAATGTAAGAAAACAGCCACTTGTCTGGTTATCCAGGCAAAGAGAAACAAGTGTTCTCACTTCTCTACTGTGGCACTCAGCAACTAAACAGAAAAACAAGCAAAGACCTTTCAGCAACAGTCACTGATGCAGACCACAAGTTAACTCACCTTAAAAATGCAAACCACTTGTAGTTGTTTAGCACAATTTCAAAGCCTTGATTGTAAACCAAAGTGAAGAAACCATAATTGCCCAGACTATCCTGAGCCACATCTAACTTCTGAAGATTCACAAGTACTGTTTTTTCCACAGGCCCTGCAAGAAAGAACATTATTGCAAAGATTACAATTAAAATAAGCAAGAGTAAAGAGCATATCAGATTTTTTTTTCCAAAATACACTAAAATACACTTGCTGCATAAAGCCTCCTGCAAAAAGGCATCAAGCAAACACACCTCACGGACCTCACTTACCTATCACTGCAAACATGTTCATTTTGCAATGCTAGACAGTATTTGCACATTTAATTACTAACAGCAGCAGTACCAAACAGCTGTTACAGGAAAACATCAGCTTATTTAAATGTAACTTGCTACACAGCTACGTAGGACTTGGATGCTCTGTCACTCAAGACACTGTGTCTGCAGTGACAAATCTTCCTCTGAAACACCTGGTTTCAGGTATCAGCCACCACACTACCTCACACCACTGCTCCAAACCCTGCCAGGTCCAGTATCACCTCCCATATTCTCACCTGCCACTTGCCTGGTCTGATCAAACTAACACAGACAGTTTAGATGCAATGCATTAACTACTTTTACAACAATACCATCAAATAATAATCAAGTAATAGCTCCTCACTACTATTCTATTATGCTCTCAAGAGAAATGCTATTTTTACTTCTCCTGATGTTATCAGACTTGAGCTTTTACAGCTGGGAGCCTCCTGGGACACAGGTGTAGCCCAGGAGCAACAACACACTTTGCCACTTAAGAGCCACTTTGTTAAGAGCCACTTTCAGGAGAGGCTGAGCTGAGAGGAAAGACATCTGGAGCTGTGAAGGAGGAAGCAAACCAGCATGAGGCAGTAGAAAAACAGAAAGGTCTAGGTGAATCCAAAATATACAAGAGAAAGAATAATGCAAGAATAAATCAAATCAACAACAAAAAGGGGAGTGCTGTAACTGGACTGCCCACAGTGGTCACCCTGAGCAAAACAGGTTAATTTTCACACAGTTTAATTTGGATCAGCTCCTTTTTGCCTTAAGCCCAGCTGTCAGGAGCTTCAGCACCAACCTCTGCATGCTGCTACAGGCTCTGGCAAAACCGGCAGCATGTGGGGGCCCACTACCGCCAAAGCGGGTATTATAAACCGAAAACCTTAAATAACACGCTGCTAGCGAGCTTCTGCTGGCAACTAAGTGCTGAGGGCTACAAGGAATAGCCCCAGATGAGAAAAAGAGACCAAAAAAAAAAATTGAGCAAACAGGCCGGCTGCAAGCAAGCACACCAAAGGCAGACACCCGCTTCCTCGCCACCAGTTTCGCTTTTCGGGCCTGGCGGCGCGGAGCTTTCGTGGACCCCTCCACCGAGCTTTAGGGGACCCCTACCCACACCCGGGGCCCCCCACACCCGGATCCACCCAGGCGGGGAAAAGGGGAAACGGGACGGGGCCGCCGCGCTCTCACCCGCCTGGGAGCAGTTGCCGTGTCGGCCGCCCCCCCGCCAGACACGGAGCTGCCAGGCGCCCAGCAGGTCGGCGAAGGAGCAGTTGGCCGGGGTATCGGCCACCAGCTCGGCAGGCAAGGCCGCCAGCACCATGGCCGCTGCCCACACAGCCCACCCTGCCATGGCGCCGCGCCCGCCGCCACCCGCTGCAGCCGCCCTTAATATGGACGCGGGAGCCGCGGCCTCCCCGCCCCGCCGCTTCCCTGGGCCCGCCCCGGAGCGGCCCTGGTCGTGCTGCGCTGAGGGGCCGGGCTTCTGGACCTAACCCCCAGCTCTGGGGGGCTGCCTGGGGGTGTGTGGCACCCCCTGAAGGGGGACGTCGTCCCCAACGAGTGACCTTATCCCCAAAGGGTGTCCCAAAGGACGTCCTCTCCCCTGCAAAGGGTGTCCTCCTCATCAAAAGGCGTCTCCAACCGCTCAGAATGACCTGTCCAAAGGGAGTCCTCCTCCCCAAAGAGTGTCCTGCCCAAAGGACAGTCTCCCCTGCAAACGCCGCCTTCCTCACCAAAAGGCATTGCCCACAAAAATAGAATCATAGAGTCATTAGGTTTGGAAAAGACCTCTGAGATCATCTGGTCCAAACATCCCCCTACCACCAATATCACCCACTAAACCATGTCCCTAAGCACCACGCCCAACCTTTCCCTAAACACCCCCAGGAATGGTGACTCCACCTTCCCTGGGCAACCCATTCCAATGCCATTCTCTCCTAAATGGAGTCCCCCTATCCAAAGAGCATCCTCATCCCCAACATGCCTCCTTCTCTCCAAAGTGCCTTGTCCTCCCCAAAGCCCATTCACCTCCCCAGACAGTATCTTTCCCCTGAAGGGCATCCTCCCCTGTAAAGGGCAATGTCATCTCTGGAGCCCCTGCTCCAAAATCCAAGCCAAGGCCTCCACCCTCAGAGAAGTCCTGGCAGAGAGGGGCAGGCCGGCAGGCTTGGTCTCTGGTGTTATTTCAGGCAGGAGTCTTGCAGCTGTGGAAGACAAGGCCACTGGTCTACCATAGGTTTTAGCTGTACAAGGTGACTCAGGGTTTCCGCACCAGCTGCACACTGTGGCCAGAAAACCACACAGCACCAGTCCTGCATGGGATGTGGGACCCCAGAAACCTGCGGCAGTCAACCCCAGCCCATAGCCTGCAAAAATGCAGAAAAATCCCCCAGAAGGTGTAAGACTTAGTAACATGCAAATTCTTGCAGGTCCAGTGACCAGACTGTTTGCACAGCATGGGTGTTGTCAAAGGGCAGAGATGTTTCCACCAAACTGAGCCTCTCAGTGCAGCCCAGTGCATGTTTATGAGTATGCACTCGAAGTGGTGCTTGTTTCGCTGCCTCTCCAGATTCAAAATGTACATACTTTCACTTCCCCAAAGTTATACGTACAACCAAGAAGGCTAAAGAACTCTCTGATGAGTAAATATACCCTAATTAGAAACAAAGTTATGTAAAAAATAGCCTCTCTAAGGGGAACAATAAATGCCTATAGTACTGTGTTTGCTATGAAAATGAAGCACTAGCTTAACTACGGATGTAGATTTAAAATAATTTTGCTAAACTGGTATAAATCTCCATGATAGATACTCTTATTACTGATCTCAACGGTTTAGTTTTAAACCAGAATCATAGAATGGTTTGGGTTGGAAAGGACCTTAAAATCATACAGTTCCAACCCCCCTACCACAGGCAGGGACAAAACTTACTTCTGAACTAAACTAGATTTAAACTAGAAATGTCCTGATTTTATTTATCTATTTATTTTCATAATAGTTTAAATCAGGAAATTAGAAATAAGTCAATAAATTTTAACAGTTTCAAGCAATCCGTTATTTTATGTCCATCCCTTTGCTTTTATGCCATCTTCTCAACCTTTTATGGAAGGATTCATTTAACATTTTATTGCTGACTCATAGAACAACCAGCTAACATACGTTCATACTCAGGGTGATAAAGAGACAAAAATACATGTCATTTTTTGGGGGACAGTCTTTTGAGGATCTTGAAACATTGATTTGGTAGGAAAAAGCAGAATTTCCTGTGTTACAGACAAGAAAACAAATGCTGTTTCACTTCACTGAGACTGCATTGGTCAATAATGTTATTATGGGTATTAAAAAGAGAGAGAGATCTGGGCCTTTTTTTTTTTTAATTTGTTTTTTTTTTTTTTTTCAAAGGCAGCTACATTCTGCTGGACTTACCATATCAGTGCATGTGCCTTGCCATTCCTGATAAAGCCTGACTAAGGAGAGGTGGCTATGCAGTCTCTTTTCTTCACCAAAGATTTTATATATATATATATATATATATATATATATATATATATATATATATAAAGTTCTGTAATTTCCAAAGAAAGCCAAAACTTCCCAGTAACTTTAGGAAACATCTGTTACAGTACTTTACATTATCTATGCAGGAGCAGAAAATGATTATGGTATCTTCACATCATAACGCTGGTTGGATGATCCTGTCCCATTGCATATGTACTGTGCTTTGAACTTCAATTTTCAGTTTCATTTTGTAGCCTCTGCAGGTTGCCATTGTACAAAAACATACTGATTTCACTTTAATTGCTTTGGAGTCACAATAGCTTATTGCACATAAAGCTCATTTTACATAATGTGGATGTAAAATCATCACTGAAACTGGGCAGAAGTGATTTAAATTCAGCCTGGCCTGTGCAGTTCACCCTGATTCCGCTCTTCAGGTGTAGTTTATTTTTACCTTTTTGAGCAAAGTAAAGACTCCCTGTGCTTTGTCTCCAATAGTAATGCATATTTAATTATTACTGTGGGAAAAACCACCACCAACAACAAGCAAAAATAAAAAACAGACAAAAAACACTCTCCTCACAAGCACTGACAGCCCTGGTTTTGGCAGTGAAATACAGCCTTGAATTAGTACCCCTGCATGTGTCAGACACACAGGACTTTTTCTGTGTTTGGTCATGACACTCAGGTAAGCTACTCTCTTGAAAGAGAAATTATATCAAATCTGTTATAAGGCCTCTCAATTCTGTGTACTAACAGTGTTACAAAACTCCTGAGACCAAGGGCAAAGTCACACAGAAGAGACCAAGCCAATGGAGTGGTTTATTGCCTCCAAAGAGAGGGGCTGGGCTAGTAACCTGCTGACAGCTGCAAAATGCACCAATCTGTTTTGTAGGGTAACTGAAATCACCGTTGTGTGGCTCAAAACTAAATATACAATCAAAATCCTGCAAGGGAAAAAAAAAAAAAAAAAAAAAAGGCTTTCTTCTGGGTTAGGGAGTTGAATCAGCTCCACAAAATATCCAGCACTCACGAGAACTAGCCCAGGGGAACCCCACAGCCAGCAGCAATTGCATGGGGAAAAGCAAAGAGATTTTCATTCAGTGACAACATATGTGAAGATTAGCTCACCAGATATTGAATGCTTATAGTCAGAATTTGGGCAATAATGCTAAATTAAGCATTTATTTCTAGCTTGTCCCAATCCTGGCTGCTTTGACCTGTCACTGACTGTACAAGTCAAAGAGTTGTGTGACCATTTGTTGAGGTGATGTGAGGAAATGATCTGGCTGAAAATAATCTTGGAAGCAAAAACCCCAGGTGTGGTTGTTATTCAGTCAGGTCAGTTCCCCAGGCTGGGAGCTAACCATGACCTGAGTGGTAATGAGCCATCCACAATTTTAAAGGAGAGAACATAAAGATTACGTGCGTGGAGTGCTTCGCAAAAAGCTAATGTTAGGGAAAACTGAAATGAAAAAGGATCCCTGTGCACAAAAGCCTATCCACTTATTTCAGCTGTATCTGTCTAATTAAAAAATGATATCTCCTTGCCAACCCTGCTGCAATTTAGTTGGTGTATCATCACCCCCACTGCTGCTGAAGCTGTTAGCACAGTATAACGGAACTAATTGTTAAAAATACAGAAGCTAAACATAACATGAGAATTCTGAATTAATTCTTTTGCCTGTTTTGGAAAGATGCAAGAATAAAAGTATTTTTATGATCCTATGCAGTCTTTGATGTTAACTCCTTACTGAGACTGTTGCTGCTATTCTGCAGATGGTTCTCTGCAAGAGCAATGTCCTAATTACATGCTGATAAAAAGTGAAAAGCTGTACTCTGAGACTCATTTTTCAGAGCATTAATTCATACATGATCATTATCTCACTATATAAAATCTGATTTTTTTTTTTCCCTTTTTTTACTGCAGGATACTTAAACCAGCTTAACAATATATTCTTTTATGCATGATTGAACTTCACAGTAAAACTAGAATCATAGAATCATTAGGACTGGATAAGACCTCCAAGACCATCTGGTCCAACCATCACCCTATCACCAACGTCACCCACTAAACCATGTCCTTAAGCACCAGGTCCAACCTTTCCTTAAACATCCCCAGGGTAGTGACTCCACCAGCTTCCTGGGCAACCCGTTCCAATGCCTGACTACTTGTTCTGAGAAAAAAATTTCTCCTAGTTCCCAACCTGAACAACCACTGGTGCAACTTGAGGCCCTTCCCTCTCATCCTATCAATAATTATCTGCGAGAAGAGGCCAACCCCCAGCTCTCCGCAACTTTCTTTCAGATGCTGTTTACTTCACAGTAAAACTACACAGCCTTGCTTCTGGAGATTTTTAGGAGGAGGTAGCTAATGCATTTATTTGTTGCACCTATAAACCTGTTTTGTTTTGATTTGCTTTGTTTTAAGTGAAGATACTTGCTATGTGGAACAACTCAAACAGTTGCTAGCAATTATGGAAATTAATTTCACAAACAGAATTAGTAAGATGGGTTCTTGAGTGTGTATGTAATGAACATGGAGAGGGGAGTCACCAGGTCCCATATGCACTGACAAAGTTAGTAAACAACTGCCTTTTCCACTCTGTTGTGCTAGTTCCTTAAATTATATACATGACATTGTTACCTAAATTATACTCACCTTGAAGCTAACTCTGTCTTCCAGCTTGATGGACAGCTGTGTGCCTAGGAGGTCTAAATTCATTACTGAAACTTGTAGCTGACGGGGAAAAAAAAACAGTTTTTCAGAAAGTTTGCCTTTTTTATTTCATGACTTATTCTGATGCAGTAATTAATAATAATAATAAAGCAGTGCAGAAGAACTCTTTTTAAATGATTCTTTTTAGAAACAGACAGTATATGTTCTCAAATCTATTTTATTATTGTCTTTATTGGCTCAAAAAGATGTGGTCAAAAAGATAACTTTTAAAGTACCACCACTATCCCAAGTCTAAGTAATAACAATCATATAAATAATAATGCTCACATAGGAACTTAGCAGAATCTGACTCAATGGTTTAATGTTTATGTGAACTCTGTTCACCAAGATTGCTGCTGAAGCACCCAAATTGTAGAAGGATGTCACTGAAGGCTGTTTTTTCTGACAGCACACTGCAAGGACAAAAATCATAGTGGAATCTGATCCCATAAGTCAAATATATATATCACCTCTTGGTAAGTTTGTCTGGCTTTTGTCCTCTGATGACTTATTTTTTCTGCCAACTTTTTCTGAAAGATGACACACAGAATACTTGACTACACAGCTTGTGTGTGTGCATGCATATGCGTGTATAAATATATATCCCTTGTTCCTGGAAAAACATGTCTTGATTTAAGAGATGTTGAGGTTGCTCTACTGCTTAGAAAATTAGGAAATTTGGGTGGAAGCTTCCCAGATACTATTGCTTTGGTTATTTTAATGACTATTAAAATAACAATGCTCCTTCCATATTGACTAAAACACTATAAAATTATCCAACTAATTTTCCAATTAGGGCCGAATAACAGGAAATATTACTGTAATTACAAGCAACATGAAAACTGCATTATCTTCAAAACTGCTGCAAGCTCAGCAAGTTTTAATATAGCGAACCCCGTGTTTAGAGTTCTCTTTCTTTCAGGTATTTAAATCTTTAGAATATCGCAGCATATTGAAACATCAAGGAGGTGTTACCTGGAGTGAAAGGGTACACGTTGGGGCAGCCAACCCCAGAAGACATGTCTGAGTTGCTGACAGTCCAGAAACATCTCCCCAGAGCACATCAAGCAAACAGTGGAAGATGTAGGCTGGTACTGAGTGGATGGTGACCTCCTGGAAAGCCCTCCAGCCCTGCAAATCAAAGAAAAAACATGAAGAAGCTCATAAAATTACAGCAAACGTCTAAAATCTGCCTTCACAGAAAAGCAATTCCATTTTTTAGAACCATCACGTTATATGTAAACAGCCTCTGTCTGAATGCTTGATACACCTTAATCTTCAAAGGATTTTACAAACCTGAAATAATGAATTATCTACACATCCCTGTAGGTAAACACTTATTTTCACTATTAAGAACTGGAAAAAGAAAAGAAGTTAAATTAATCTAGAGGGTCTTATGTGTCCTGCATTGTACCTGTAGATGTTAAAATGCATAAGTCAGGGGGGAAATTGGATGGCCACGGAAAGTAGGAGTCCTGATGGCAATATCATCTCCTGTTGAGATAAAGCAATAATAAACCTCCAAGGAGATCCACAACATTTAAGTCTTCCAGTCAGCTTTCAAATCAGTAAACAATTAAAATGATAACACATTTCATGTTCCCAGGGTTTGTTTGCAGTTTGACATTAAGCTTTAGCTGATGTAATTGCAGGCTGCCAACACAAAGAACAACCCTGCTCTGTCTCTTCATTCCCCTCCCTCCAGGCCCAGCTGGTACTTTTGGGACATTCCAGGCATCAGAGACCAAGCAGCTGCAAGTAAGCTAGGTGACCAGGCAAAAATAATAATAATAATAATAACCCATCCTCCCAGAAAGGAGTATTTTATCCATAACATCACCTCTCTGGATGACACAGTAACCTGTGGCCAGACATCTGATGGGTCTGACAGAAGGCAGGAGCTAGAGGAGGGGAACAGCAGCACCTCATCTCTACACCCACAGCAGTGGATTTGTTGCAGTGCTTAGCTGCACTCTGTTACAGGCCTAATTAATTCGTGACCTAACCCACTTCTCCCAGGCTTCTGGCATAGTTTCTTATTCTGAGGCACAAGTCAGCAATATGCTAAAAGCACTGATTTGCACCAGACAAAAAGATCATCTATTTGGTTCTCTCCTGAGAAGGGGTATATGCTCCAACACTGGAAGGCAAAACCACAATTGTTTTTTGTGCCATGCACTTGAACACTGCCTTACTGGATAATGCAAAGTTTGTTTGTGGCACACAGGTCCTCCGTGCATGTGACTTCTGGGAGCTCTGATCATCCAGGAGGATGTTACTGGTGCTTGCCTTGTCTGGCTGAGCTCCCTCAAAAATGGGTGACAAAGACGTATTCAATATAGCTATGGTGGCTACAGTCCTTGGAGCATGTTTCCTGGGCAGGTGGAAAGGTATTTCCAATGCACAGCAAGCCATCACTGCCTAGTAGGAGATGAGGGCACCCATAAATTGTTCCTATGCTTTATCAACTGCTGAAATAAAAATGAAAAAGGTAAGCTCCCACTCAAATGCCAGTGCTTCTCTGCTTGTTGCTAAGTAGAGCTGCCTGCAAACCACAAAATAAAAGTAAATAAATAATTAAAATCCAGTCATATATTGGGCACGCTGCTGCCTGATGAAGAATGAAGAACCAAAAGACATTCACCGTGGCAAGTGCTTAGCAGATATCCTTTCTATTTTTGCTATGTGCAACTCATCTGAAGTCCTGCCTAGTTTTAAAGCAAGGCTGCACAGGGTGAATATGCATACAGAAGTGTGTGGCGTGGCCTCAAAGCCAAACATCGGTTACACACCATGAGTACCAAAGAGCCATGTGCATATGCCAAATATACATTATTGCTTTTCTACCCTGAGTTTTGAAAACAAACACTGTATTCTTTTTATCTTTTATTTTTCTTTTATTCCTTCCCTTGTTATTACAAGCTGCCTTGTGCATTCTACAGCTGATGCATTTTAAGTGTCAAGAACTTGTCAGTTTGTAGCACTTTTCCTGAAGTGCTGCCAGCCCTAGATGTTCCATTTTTCCATCAAACCTGAAGGTTTGTAGGAAAAAAAAGTAATGTATTCTCCCAAAGAACTCTTTAATTGCCTTTCTGTTTATCACCAATTTCAGTCTTTAATTGGTTTTCAGTCCTTTGACATCAGAGCCATGAAGAAGTGGAATCTGTCTCGGACTCTTTCTCTTTCACCTTGTTTTAGATATGAGATGAAAAAGCTTTGTATCTGAGGCCATTTATCAGCTCATTTGAGGCACAGATGCAATCAGACTTCAGTCCAAATTGCTGGTTTTGCAAATGCACTTTGGTTGCCTCAGTTTGAAGGAGATAAAGAAGATTTTTTAATCAGCTCCAGCTCTGCCAATCACTCCTAGCATCCAGGCACTTGTGAAATACAGGACGTGCTGCTACTGGTATTAATGCACTGGGAGAGAGGATACCAGAGATGAAGATGTGGGTGATCAGAAGCCAAATGGTTGCTGGCAGAGCAGATGGGCACATACTGGCCAGGTCAAAAGTCACTTTGGACATTTGAAGAAGGCTCCTAACCTGGAAGCAGCTAGGTTATTGCAAAGAAGGGGAGGAAACTGAGTGACTCTAAGGTGGAGCACAGTAAAGGATTATAAGATGCTGTGATTGCCATGGCCCAGTCTGAGCTCTGTGGCCATGGGGGTATCTCTAGTCCTTTAAGAATAAGTAGGCATGTATATGAAACATATTAAGAGTACTTTAAGGAGCCTAATTTAGGCTGCTGTTTTGAATTGCCTTTTGAAAAATCTTCTTTCTTTCTGTTGCCACTGTTTCCAACAGTGGGAACCTAAGGAAACTAACGTACTCCAGCATGTTTAAAATTACCTGTTTTCTCAGTGATGCTAAACTAAAGAAATAACAGCACTGAGCTGTTCATTTCTTTTATGCAGTACTCTGATCTTTCTTTAAAGAGACCAAAGTTTCTCTTCAGAGAAAATCTTAACTGAGTTAGTGTTGGCTTTAATAGAATGAATTGAGTATCAGAAGCTGCTGTTCCTGTTTTTAATCTATAAAGCCACAGTTAGCTGTCTTGAGTCTATCTCATCTTTAAACATGAGGCTTTTAGCTATGAATAAATTTGAGAAACTTGCAGTAAGCCATTCAGTGCATATTCATTCATTTCTCAATAAATAAATAAATAAATAAAGGAAAATTTTCCATCATTTACAAATATAATTTTCTAAAATACAATTAACAAAACCATTATATCCAAGATGCTTAAAGAAATCTGCACCTAATTTGGGATGCCTTAAACCATGCTAATTCTCTGTGATTGCATCACAACCATCTTTTAAACAGCAGAACCCAAATACCAAATACACATGATTTTGTACATCATCCACATTTATAGGGATGATTTTATTTCTTTAAATGCAGAATTACAAGAATGAGTTGTCTCATGATACTATGAATTGGAACAAATACATTGTGTAGAGTGAGATAACTAACAGGAGGTAAAGGTGTTCTGCTCTGATTGAAGTTGTCATAAATACAAAATACAGCAAAAAAAAGCACAAGAAGACTGTCTTTAAAAATCAACATTTTTTTATTGGGGGGGGGGTGGGTGGGAAGAATGATGGATCAGGGGAGGCTCAGGAGCTCCAAATCTGAGCTTCTTTTCCAATTCATTTCAGTTGTGTGACTCTCATGGAGGTGAACATTCATGTTTTGTTGAAAGGAAATAGGTGCGATCTGCCCTCACATATCTGCACTGCCGCTTAATCTTAATCACTACAAAACAGATGCACTGCCCACACTGAACTAGACCTTTTCTTCCTTTTGCTTAGCATTTGCTTTTTTAGAAACAGAGGCAAAAATGGTAGTTGTTTTCTTTTTTCTTTTTTTTTTCTTTTTAAGTAATTTTCTGCCAGTAGTTGGAGTCACATGTCAAAGCAACATCTGCGCCTTCAAAATTAAAAACTTCTGTCTCCATCTACCTCCACTTTTTCTTCCTCTTCTGTTCAAGTTATTTTGTTTTCTGTGTTATTTCTTTCCTCTCTCTTTTATTTATTTATTTATTTATTTTTATCTTGCTATTCTCAGTTTCTCCCTTCTCATTTCCCCTTTGATTCTCCTCTGCTTGTTCCCTCTTGCAAGCAATTTTTACTTTATTGAAAACAATACCAGACCTATTACATAGCTGCAGGGCTCACTTGCGTTAACCTTAAGATTGCCTCACACCTCTCTGAGTGTTCTTCGCTATGTCTTTGCTATGCTAAATTCTTCGCTATGTCTTTGTTTGCCATCTCCATCTATTGTCTCTAGTTATCGTCGTGTCTGGTGCCTGGATAATAATAGGGGGACACAGCACAAGGGAGTTGGGTCTCATTCTTTATTTTGTTTTTGTACAGAAGCTACCCCAGTGGGGTCCTACAGCTTCTGGGTACTGTTGCAATATAAACAATGCATTATTTTAAATCCAAAAAGAAAATCTGGAAGTTGTAAATACAATTTATATGGTTATCTTCATGCAAGTCTGCATATGTCAAAGCAGGAAAAAGAGGCTTCTGTAATACTGAAAATCCTCATTTTCTCCAGATTTTAGCCTTGCAGGCCTAATTATTTTCACAGTGATTGTGTTCCTGTGTTGATCCACTTTCAACGCAGAAAGACTTGCATGGCATCACATAGTGGAAACCCAGTAGTGTCCTCTGGAGACATGCAGTGATGTTACTTTCACCTACATTGGACAGCTTCTAAGACAGCAGTGCTGAAATAGGAGGAGAGGAATGAGGCCTGAAGCACTGAACAACATCCCAGCACATTTTCTTTGTCTAACCTCCATTTTATATCAGTGTAAACTGATGCACGAAGCTACAACCAGGAGCAGTGTCCTGCACATCTGTTTCAGAGACAGTACAGATCCATCTCTCACTGCCTCACAGCGATCACTTTGGATGAGAAGTTAGAAAATGCAGAATGCATTCATGCAGTCCTGAAGTAATTACCTTCCCAGAAACCTGGGGAAGATGCTGGAGAAAACATCTTCCAGGCTTGGATTAAATATCGCTTGATTCATAGACAACCAAGATGATGATGACTTCAGTAAGGTAGTTCCAAGACCCAAACAGATATTGTTCCACACGAGTACAGTGGTGAAAAATGACCTTTTCTGAACACTGACACTATTTTACAAAGGATGGGGATTTTTGCTGTGAGTATGTATGAAACCAAACCTTTCTTAAATTCTGTGGACATAATTTCTGTTTCTTCACCGGGCCTGTCCTGTACATCAGGATCCCCATCTGTTTTCCTAGTCATTGAAGTAGTGAGGCATGATTGTCATTCTCCTCAGACAGTCCACGATATTGCTGACAAAAACTGCTCAATGGCTATGGAAAGGGCACTTACAGATTTTGATATTGTTTGGAATAATTTGGAATAAAATTCCTTGGATTGGGAGAGAAAATCCTTTGTCTCCTCTGACCTGTAAAACACTCCTTAGCACCTACTCGAGGCAGTATCAACACCTACTCAAGGAGACACCAGCCAGACAGTGCCTCACCCACAAAGGTACTCAGTGTGCCAGATCTCTCGGGACATGCACAGGACACGAGGACTTGCCTAAGCACAGAGCTGGCATTGCACTACTCCTCTCTGCATTTCATATCAGCCACTATTATGAAAATTAACTCTATCCCAGCTGAAACCAGAACAATATCCAGACTGAATATCTTCTGTTGTCTCTCACCTGTGTACCATGCACCACTGTGAAGAGCTTGACTGTGTTTTTGTGATGACACAGGAGGGAAAGACCTTCAGTGCTGTAAGGAGGCAATGAAAACATAAGATGTAGCTGCAAGCAAACACATGGGACATATGATGCTTGCTTGATATAGAATTGCAGTCACCTCTTTACCCTATGGGCTGGGGCAGGTTAGATGCAAAAAGAGGCTGTGAGAGGTCATAGAATCATTCAGGTTGGAAAAGACCTCTAAGACCATCTAGTTCAACCTTTAAGCTACTACTAAAGTCCACCACTAAAACATGCTACTAAGTTCTACATCTACATGTTTCTTGAAGACTTCCTGGGCAGCCAGTTCCAATGCCCCACAACTCTTTCAGTAAATAAAGTTCTCCTAAAACCCAATCTAAACCTCCCCTGGCCCAACTTGAGGCCATGTCCCCTTGGTTTATCAGTTGGATAGGTCTTGTGAGCTTTAAAGAGTCCTGAAATGGCCTGAGAACCTGGGAGAGCAATCAGCCTTCCTTCCACTGAGCTCTGCAAGTGTATGCCCTGATGGCATCCTGTGGGCTGGAGAGAGCTCTCTGTGATGCTGGGAATCGCTGTGAGGACACAACACAGCCCTGACCTGTACCTGACTGCTGGTACTGCTCCTCTTTTCGGGGCATTGTTGAGCGTAGCACACTCCTGAAGCCCAGTTCTCAAGGATCAGCTGAAATAACAGTCTGTGGTTGTCAGAAGTGAGCAGACTTGTGTGGTCAGCACAAAAGCCTCTGCTTTATGGTGTATAGTGTCAGCCTGGCAGGATTATCTTGTGTGTGCTGCTTTGCTTTGTGTCGTGCCTGGGTGGAGGGGATGTTATGTCCGCGTTGCCACCGCTCTCCGTGGGACAGCAAGTGCTATCAGCTTTGTGTGTTTGAGAAAGGAAAGGTCAAACCTCCGTGTGACACAGCTTTAAGAGGAAGAAAGAAACCCTGGCTGGGAGAGGTTTGTACTGAGATCAGCAGCAGTGGCCACAGAGAATCTGCAGCTGTTTTGCAAGCAGCACCCAGCTCTCCCCCGGCTCTGGGGCGATGTTTCTGCCCCAAGGCTGTCCTCCCCCAGGCACAGAAGAGGAAAAATGCAGTCCCTGCCCTGCTCTCTCTAAAGGCTTATCTACAGCAAAAAGGCTTGAATACTTCTGTGTACTCCATTTAATAAAAATTCAGGACACTCCTGTCCAAAGAAATGTCAAGCAAGTGTCAAGTGATCACATCATTTCTTTGGTAACCTTCAAAAGGAGACAGAAGAGTTTACTCTGCACTTTCCAAGTGTGAAGTGCCCATTCATTGCTCTTCATGCTTGTTCTTGTGTTTCTCTACTTGTTTCTCTACTTCCTGACTTTGCAGCCTCTCCCACTTACATCCTCTTTTCTGGGCAGTTATGTCCTTGTAGCAAAGAGCTGTTGCAGGGTGTGCAAGGATAGCAGATCTCGTTGCAAATTGGTGCTAAACTGAGATACCCAAAAATATGGGATGTCTGTGTGAAATATTATATTTAAGCAGTCAGGATGGCTTTTACCATGATTGCTCGTTACCTACTAGGGAGGATTTGTTAATTATTAGCATTAAAGCTAAAATCTATGAAAAAAAATGGTTACCCCAGTGCTTGCCTTCATTTTAGGAAGATGACAAGAGAAGAAATTTGATAGCCAGTCAGACATATACTGATTGAGCAAGAGCCTGCCTAGGCAAAC
The DNA here is from genome assembly GCF_013377495.2 of Cygnus atratus. Lineage (NCBI taxonomy): Eukaryota > Metazoa > Chordata > Aves > Anseriformes > Anatidae > Cygnus > Cygnus atratus. The sequence goes on along the minus strand of NC_066362.1, from coordinate 200,207,021 downwards.
AAGTATATTGCAAACTAAGGGCTTCCTCATAACTAGTTTTGCAATACATTTAATGTATGTTATCCAGGAGAACAATAAATTTAATGTTTTCACTTCTCTTATTTCCCAGCCAATGGTTGTGTTGTGAGTTTTGTTTTCAAGTGGGTAAGAAAAAGCAAAATTGGAAGAAACAGAAATATATTATAAATTAACTCATTTACTGGTCATCATAATTTTGCTGGCTATTCTCTTACAGCTGTGATTTTGAAGTGGTGGTTGGGTTGTATATCCTGCCTAACTTGCCCATGTACAGAGCTCATTACATCTCTGCAGGGAAGAGTCAAGGTCTGAGTGATTTCATGAGGCACCAAATGAAGAAAAACAGGAAACTCCATAAGGGTGAAACAAGAAAAAGACAACATTTTTTTTCTTAAACATAACCCTCAAAGATGTTTGATGACTGACTGTTACTATCTTGACAGAATCTGGATTCTACAGGTCAACCATTGTGCCCAGATAACTCCTTACCTAAAAAGATATTTGAGAAAAATAACAGGTAGGAGAAAAAAGGAAAAAGATAAAGATTTGGGCTCTGACATCCTACTGGGTTTACCATGGTGGTATCTCAGCTGAGCTGGCAGGACAGAGCATGTACTCTACATGTGTCCAGCACATGCAGTACAGCCTTGCTAGACCACAGCCTGGCACGCTAGCTGAGGCTGGGGGTTTACACGTGAGTTACCCGAGGGAGAAGGTTTGCCATGAGGATCCGGGAGAGCTCATCACTTTGGAACTAGTTTAAAGCTTCCAGACAAATGTGAATCCAAGCATGTTTTCATAGATTTGATGTTTAACATAGCTCTCTTTCTCAAGAAAGGAGTGCCTATAAGAGGTGTGTTTTGTCCTAAAGTAGTCAATAACAATGCTATGCATTTTTCTCTCCCTAAAAAAAATGTTATTCCAATAATGAAAAGGCTTAACTGATACTGATACTTGATACCTGAATTCCTGAGTTTTCTAAATAAATTTCAGAGATGACATTGAGAAACACATTGATGTTTATGATCTTTGACAGTCCCTTCCAACTGAACTTCTATTCTATTCTATTCTATTCTATTCTATTCTATTCTATTCATGGAGGATTCCCCGTGGCTTGTGGGCTCTGGCTGAAGTTCCTCTGCCTGACCTCAGATGTCCTGTTTCTCTCTGTTTCATGAGAAAAGCCTGGCACATGCAACACTAAAACTAAAAAAAAGTGTGGTGCCAAGCACTGTTCAAAAGACTCAGGCAAAGCAGAGCACATGGGGTTTAAAACACGATCTTCTGACTGTGGAGAGAGCTGCTGCTGAAAGGGACTAAGCAACAACTCATGCTGCAACACCCACTCACTTTGTGTTCTCAGCTTGCAAAGAAGCAGCTCTCCTTACCCAGCAGCTTGGCTGGACAAAGTCTGGTAGGGTAACACTAAGTTAACATTTGTGGCATGTGTGGGTGGAAGCACAGGGGCTTGGAATCACTCATTACCACAGGGGAAAAGTTCTCACTATGAAGACTCTCAAAGCCTTTTTTTTTTTTTCTTTTCTTTTAGTGCTCAGAAAAAAAAATAATAATTCTGTAACAATATTAATTCTGAGAATTTCTGAATTTATTTCATGCAATCTTTACAGAAAGTTTTAAAATCAGACTGAATTTTGGCAAAATGTTTGATCAAACAGGAACATAAAGATGCAGTATGCAAGGAAGAAGAATCTAAGCTATTTATAGTAGACCATCTGAACTCTTTCTAGTGATACATGAAAGCAAGTAATTAACCTCTTCCCTGGATTGTTATTTCTCTTTCTAGTGATTCACCTTCCCTGGCATGAAGGTTAACAGAGGATGCTTGTTTTGTTTGAGTGTTGTTTTATTTTATAGGGAAAAAAAATATACAGTACTTGTTAGGCAAAAATCTCTTGGTCTGGATGCTCTGATGCTTTTTCCTTTGACCAGCGCAGAAAGACTATGAAATAGTGATCTACAGAGATTTTACATCCCTGTTGCTCAAAAGCAGAAACAAAAGACAACATGAGTTTTGGGTACCTGGTGCAAAGGATTAGGTGTGAAGTATCCTGTTGCTGCCCTGCTGGTTTCCCCCTATCTTGTTTTTGGGAGGTGTCAGAGGGCTGTGTGGTTGTGCCATGCAGTTCATGGACTTTGTTGAGAAGGTCTCAGTGTCCTGCTTGGTGCTGGATCTTTGTCTCATGGAGATGGAAGAGATCACCACTTATGGGTCTTGCTGACTGCTGGGGTACTAAAAATGTACACTAGTTGCTGATGCCACAGTGCAGCTGGCAGTTTAAATATATTTCACTGGTTTTATTTCCAGAAAGGAAAATGAACATATGCTTTTCTAAAGAATGAGCTGCCAGCAAAGACATTCATGACAAAATGATCTAGTTTTCAGATAAAATTGGCCTTAATGAAGCAAGAACCATTTGGGTTTTGGAAAATGAATTGGAGATAAAACCTCATGGGATTTCTTCCTCCTTTGAAGTGTTCATGCAATTCTCATTCACAAGTGAGAGCTACACAAACCTGGCAGGCAGATGAGTTTAGCAGAGCACAGCTTCCATGGCAACTTCATATGTAGGGTCTTAGTCTGCATGCTCCTCCTCCAGTGACACACTGGTGACATTGAGTGGCACAGGTGACAAGCATCCTTGAACATGAAATGCATTTTCTATAAGGGCTCTGATTCTCCTGTCAGCTGGACACAGCAGCACCCACAGCTCAGTGGAAGAGTTCTGGGAGATCTGTACACTACAGAGTCCCTGCCATGACCTCTACTGTATTATTTCTATGGACTTACATGTAGCTAAACAAAGGATATTGCATGTTTAGAGTCATATTGTATCCTTACTCAAAACATGGAAGCCTGTGGAAGGATTATCTTGTAGTGAAGTCACCTAATTTGGACAGACGGGGGAAGGGATCAGTGGAAGAAAGAAGTCTGAGCTGGTGGATAGGCCACAGAATTCACACATGACTGTAGACAACTTGCACATAAGCACCTGAGTTTGCCATTTGTGGAGCTGGGCAGTACTTTATCGTTTTGTTTCATCAGGGCAATGATGAGAGTATAGATCATGTGATTGTGGAGAGGCTCTTTTAGGTGTTCCTTAAAAGGAAAAAATAGATAGAGGAATGTGATGTCTTCATATTTCTTGAAAGCCAAAAGGTTCCTCCCAAATGCATATTAACATACCAAAATCATATTCATCCAGCTGCAATCCAGCCCATTACCCACAAATCCCAGAGACAAATCCTAGCATTTAGTCTGAGCGCCCAAAGAGCCAAGCTGCTTATACGCATGGCACCTCCGGTAGTCAGCTCCATTCAACACTGTTCATAGATTTTCCTGAGTTACCTATTTGTTTTTCAAGCAGCATTTAACTGTTTTCTGACTGTGTTCAACTGTTCTCTGACTGTGCTAACATAAAAGATAATGAAAACTAGTCATTCACCAATGTTTCATGAATATACATGAGACTAACTGCACATAAAATATTACTTGGAACCTGACAACTGCCTTCATACATGCTGATGATCATTGTGTTGTAATAGCAGAGACTGAAGAAAGGAACAAGTGGTAAGCTTTAAACAGGAAGTAAAGAGCAGAGCTTTATTAAAGTAGCTTTACAAAATCTGTGTTTAGTAGCAAACTAGACAAAGAAACAAGGTAATTGCAAACATAGAGCAAATGTAATAAGTTAGTGTTTCTTTTTCAGATAGATTTAATGGTTTTGTTCAAAAAAGAAAAGAAAAAAAAGTGATGCATGTGTCCTACAAACCCTGCATTTACAATCAGTAGATCTAATTACATGGAATATTGCTCCTCAAGTTCAAATGACTTTAGAATAAGCAAAGACAGTTAGCTAACTAGCAGCCAGGATACAGAAAAAAATCTCTGAGCTGAGGCAGTCAAACCGCAGCATAGTGCCTTGTGACTGCAGGAGGGTGATTAACTCTTGATTCACTGTTCTGAGATGAGCAGGCAGCAGCCACTTCCTCTTGAAGAGTGTTGATATTGCAGTGTACTACCTTCAGGCAAAAAGTGTGTATCTTGCATGCTTTCCCAGACATTTGCTCATGTCTCTTGCACCGATTCTGCTCATACACTGATATTTAAGAACTGCTTTCTTAACTTTATCATCAGATACAGAACCTGACATACTGCTGGCAGCTGGTTGCGTGTCCACTCTAAGGAATTTGCTGCCTGTAATTTTGATGAGGAATAACCATTAACAAAATGGGGAGATGTCTGTACATTATTTTTTTTATTTTTATTTTTTTTTGCTAGTGTATTACTAACCACATGGTAAATACCAGATTGTACGAAGCTTCAAGCTTGTGTGTTAAATGAGGTACATAAGCTAGTAAGCTAGTATGTATTCCTACCCTTTGTCAGTGGAGAAGAAACCAACAGACAACAACCTGGATCCTAGCATTTGGAGGTTGTTGTTGACTCAGAGGAACCCATGGGTGACCATGTGCCTAACTTGAGTACATAAATTAAACTATCTGTACTACTAAATCAATTATTTATTGCTAACTTATTTTCACTTTGTTTGGGCATGGCCTTCTCTTTAGAAGGTCTTGAGGGCAGCTAGTTGGAATGATTGAGAACAACCACAGGGACAGAGGTAACCAGCTGCAGAAACCATTTATGTCCAGTGCTTCAGCTTGTTTGGGGGAATTCTGGTTTAGCAGCCCAAATGTGCTCACAGGTGCCTAAAGATGGGTGGGACTGATTCAGGGTTCACTACCCTATGGGACTGGAACATTTATCTAGGTGCAACATTTGCAAATATCTTCCTCAAGGTCCTTTTTCTTCTCATTGAACTCCACAAATGGTGCTAATGAATGCAGGATGGTCTACCCATCAAATCTATTCCAGGGAGATTTCTAGGACACCTTTTTCTAACTCCTAAGAATACTAATAGGTATTCAAGATAAAGAAATAACTGCAATGGACCAAAGGCTCTTTAAAAGTGTGTGTCCTGTGTGGGCAATGCAGAGGTGGTACCTCCAATTGTGTTGTCAAACTGTGAATAGCACAGGTCACCCTTGAAGGTCTGATTTCATGATTATTGATGCTGTTTCTGCTGGACCAGGCAGCAGAATATAGTGCACATAGTCATACTGGTGTGAATCAACCCAAATGCGTGTTTTGATGGCTTTTTTTTTTTTTCTTCCCCACTCAAAGCCTTCTGGTACAAAATCAGCCTACCAACATTTTGTGAAAATATATAGATGGAAGAGTTTCCATTCTTTCAAGCCTGAGGCTGTGACGGTTATCTGATAATAGGAATCTCATTGTCTCATTGCTGTCTTCACATGACCTGCAACCACAGTTCAAAGAAATGAGGAACACAGAAGTGATGAACAGTGAAAGAAGAGCAGTGAAAGAACAAGTCCTAATTGGTGGTTTCACTGCCAGCTAAAAGTGATCTTATTGTTCACTCACATCTCTTTTGTTACTGGTTTCCATCACGTGTTTTTGTCAGTTCTAAATCTTGCCCCCCAAAAGGGCAAAGTGCAACTAAAATCTTATCTTGTGACGTCAGGCAGCTTCATGACTTTGCATTAGAATCTTTCTCAAGATTAACTTATTTTTACCCTGCTGAGGGGCCCAGTTATTCACCTTTTTGTTGTTGACTTTTAAAAATAGTCCTCCTCACTTGTTTCATTTATTTTGAGTTTAAATCCTAGAAGCTGGTAATTGTTATTATACACACTTCAAGTCTTACACATTGATGACCAAAACCAGCCAACCAAACAAAAAAGCCCACCAAATATTAAAACACATCATTCTGAAGAAAAGCCCCAAAATACTTATTTTAAAAGTAAACAAAACACAACATATTCGTTGTTATGTTTTAGCAGTGAAAAACATATCTGTAAAACTTAGTTGCAAAGTGTTTCTGAAGTGTTTTTCCTGACACTCCAGGCACAGGTAATTCAGTTTGACTTGACATGAAGAGAGTTTTCAGTTATTGCTGCATCTCTAGCTCGCTCAACCAGAATAGCATTGATTGATCAGATGGTCTCACCTAGTATTTGTAGCAGAGGATACTGAGAAAATAATAGGGTACCAGATGGAGATGGCATCATCAGAATCTCACCCTGCACAAATCGTATGTTTCTGTGCATTTTAGAAGTGCTCAATGACCAGATCAAGTAAAAAACACAGTGAAATGCTAGGATCGCATGGATCCGTTCCTGTCTCCCCTCTAAATCTTGCTTGTCATTGCTCCAGATTCCCAGCTGTAAGAGAACAAAATAATCACTGATTAAATATGATGCTGTGAATGCTCATGAGTTGGTTAATTTACAAGTCACATGATTAAATCAAAAGGTCTGTTATTTGAGGTGTGATTTTTTTATTTTTATTTTTTTTGTTGTCTTTTCAAATAGAAACTTCTACAATAAGCTGAAAAATAAGCAACAGATGCACACATATGTTTAAAGGAAATATTCATCCACAAGTCCTGAATAAGAATATCTGTCATGTTTTGTAAGGAGAAGTACAAATTTGCCCTCCAGATACGTTGATTTGCATTAATATATTGTTCCCCTGAGATAAATGTTTGTTTGCCTGATTATCCTAATGATAGCTACACAGACGGTACAGTAAAGAAAAAAAAAAATTAGACACCTCTGCCACCCCAGTTTATTGTCTGAGAGATCTTGTAGTGCCAAAGGAAACAGAGGCCTTTGCTAGAAAGTGAAAACTGCATCCCAATAATATTTAAAATATCAATTATGTTTTAGACAGAGTTTGCAAATACTTTCCTAGGAAGACTGTCTGACTTGGGAATTCATTTGGGATCTCTTCCAGGATGCTAGGCTAGTAGGAAGAAAGTGACACCCTAGTAGGAAGTAGGATTGCGTCAGATACCAGTCAGAAAATATTAGTTATGCAGCTAATAGAAAAATCTGTTCATTCACCTAAAACCTCAAATCATTAAGATAATTAATTTTTATTTACTGTGTAAAACAGGCCTGAGGATTTCATCTGAAGAATCCCGTACTTACTCCAGTAAAACTCATGGAAAAGAGAGCTTTACTTTCTGGTAAAAGCAGAAACATTCAATATTGTGTTTGGGAGAGATGCGTCGTATGTCATCATAATTTCCACCATTGCTATAAGATTATGATGCAGAAGGATAACTCAGGTAATCCCTTGGTGTCCCTTTTTGTCTCTGTTTTCTATCATTTAAAAATTAACAGTTAACCATGTGTTTAAATCTGGACAGATCTATCCTGCTAGATATTGGTATGTAATATATCTATGGCAAGAGTTTGTCCAGGTAAAACCATCCAAACACTGCTAAAATCTTAGTCAAGAGTCATTTTCTAAATGTCAAGACAGAAATTGCAATAAGGGTTTAACCAGCCAAGTTCCTAGAGTATGAATACGTAATTTTGATTATGTAGAGGGAAATCAAAAGTGCTCACACATGTAATTATTTGGCCGACTTTTCATCTTTCCCCTAATGTCTATAAACTCTAGTTTCTTTGATTACAACCTGCTTACCTTGGAGGGTCACAGATTGCTTGGAAAGAAGTCACTTCACAAAGTAGAAATTTTCCCTAGAGGCAGATCTGGCCAAGAGGCCAGATTAGATTATTCACAGCCAACTTCTATATTAACTACAGCCTACGTGAAGCATTTTCTATCAACCATGGTTACCATGTTGTTAATTTTACTGATGGATTCATTACACTGGTCTCATTTTAAGCTTGAAATGCAATTCTTTTCTTTAAACAAAGCATTAATTGAGTTCCAGTGTGCAAACAGCATGAGTGCTCACGATTTATACCCAATTATTAATGCAAAGATAAGAATTTAGAAAAGATTTTGGGATGGTGTTTCAAACCTGAAACAGCAATCAAATCTAGATGATGAATTATTTAACTTGAAAAAGTAGTGAAGAGGAAATGACCTCTAATTAATGTTTAAACTGATTAAGATGATTAATTTGCCTTAAATTGAATACACGTGGGGTTGAATCCATTGCACCTGAGACCACATATATAAAGGGTACATGTCTAAGTTGTATTCAGAAGACTAGCCGATGCCTTTTTAAGGCTTTGAGGATGGGAAGGGTGAATGGACTAAATCAGATCAAGATTTGTTCATTATCCTTCCTTGTCTATGAAGCGGAGTCACCCAGATTTAGTCTACTTAGATGATTTATTACTGGGTATCTAAATTTTAGGTCAAATGAAGATCACCTTTAGTATACTTATTCAACCTGTGCAAGCTGAGAACATATGGTGGTACTGTACATAGAAGGCTACCTCTAGAATAGTCTTTGCTCCCCAAAAGTGGGTAATAGCAGGAAAATTAATCTTCAAGGTGATTCTGGAGTGCTCCTGAGATATCCTTTTCATGATTTAAAATGTGTCTGGGAAGGGGTGTAGCCTGTTGACTAGGCCCTAGCCTGAGGCTTAGCTAGCATGAGGAACTGGTGGATATAGCAGCTAACAGAGTGAGAAGTTGCAAAAGACAAAGAGTACCATGAGGGCTGGAAGATTTCAGAGGTGTTTAAGGGAAGTTGTATGAGAGACTGCCAGACCCCAATGAGATCTAAAAGCAACACTGGGGACTTCTGGGAAATTGAGGTGTCATAGCCTGAGGAACCATTTCAGTAACACCTGGTATGACTGAGACAACCAAGGTAATCCTATTAGAATTATCAATTTTGTGTACAAATACAGCAAAAGTGCGAGCAACAGGGAAAAAGTAACTAGGAGGGTTGTTTATTTGGGAAGATACAAGGGTGGAGGAAAGGGAGGCATTAAGGTGGACTGGGAAAGAACAAGTTTAGGAAAATGGGGAGAAAGGGAAAAAATGAGCGTGTTATGTGTAAGCAAGTGGTTGGTCAATATATTTGGCCAAACACTCTGCCCAAGCAGTGCACTTTACATCTTTTTCATATTAAAATCTGTTTCAATTTTCTGCATAAGCACAATTTCAGTTCTGTGAGATGTTTGCCAACTTCACTATCTGGTGAATAGGACAAGGGGTAAAGAAAAGGAAAAAGTGAGTCTAGAGAAAGGTGAGAGGTGAGACAAGTAATATAGGGATGTATAGACTGCTGTCAAAGGGCAGCTCCTACTGTCTGTGGGGTGACAGACTCCAGGTGTCTGCAACACTTACTCCATTTTGTGGAACTGAGTAGGCGCCAATTCCATTTTGAGTTCCATAAAAATTGTTTACTAGAACCCCAGTCAACAAAGAATTCAACTTTAGGCTCTTCCTACTCTTCAAAGTCCAGCTGTGCTTCTGAGAAAATCTACTTTGTCAGGAAGGTCTGCAGTTTCGCATGCTTGGGCCAGTTCTGATCCAGCAATTAACTTCTGTGAGTCGTTGGGATATAGGAAATTGACTGTTGTGCAAAGTAGATCAGCTGTAATTACAAGAGAATGACTGGAAGAAAGGAAAGTATTTCAAATAATGAAAGGATCTCAGTCAGAGATGAAATGTTTTTTTTCAGAGAAGTTCAACAATCTACCTCAATATACAGTGCAAGTGCGTATTTTCTGTTCTGGAATATTCAGTTTAGAGTCTGACTTTGAGCAAGGTAAAGAAAAGCACAGCAGAAACATGAAAGACCAGAGGTAAACTCTGTAAGGAAACAGTGCTTCAGTTCTAAGTCAGTCGTTCTCCTAGACAGTATCTTACCCTTTGGTTTCTTAAAGAAAAAAGCCTACTGATAAAGCAAATGACATCAACAGGATTATATATCAACTATTTCTTCTACAAAGGTTTATTTCACCAAAGGTCTTAAATATGGCAGTTTCAAAAGTGCAGAAACAAGCTATCACAGCATTAGCTAGAAAGACTATTATATACAGAAGTGTTTCTGTATATCACCATTTCCTAAAATATGAGGCCTCACTAATTTATATTCTAGGACTTATTCTAGGATGTTATTCCAACATCATCTTCATGGTGAGAGGTGGAACTGATTTTGCACTGCCTTCTGCATGCAATGAGACCGTATTTTTCAGAGGTTCCCTGTGTCCTTAGGCTCTTTGGAGAAAGAGCAGGACTTGTGGATTTGTTGCTGGCTTGGGAAATGTATTTCTCAGTCCTGAGGAGGTAACCCACCATGGCTGAACTCTAAGTATTGACTCTAACTCATTATTGGGTCCAGCTTTTGACAGATAAAATACATTTCACTTTCAGTGCACAGTGTTACCAGTGGTTGCCCATCGGCCAAATTTCCTTCACTGTAAAATTGGTTTCAGAGACTTGAGATAAAGCCTTGTAAAGATGCTCCTAATTCACATCAATGACTACAGCACCAGCCTGGGACACAGGTTGTTCAAAATGCTCCAACTGCTTTTGACAGATAATTTTGTTGAAGCTTACAACATTGAGTAAAACGAACATCATCAGCAACCACTTCCGTTCCATTGAATTTATAACAGCAAGATGCTTTCTTATGTGTCAAATCCTCAGACCATGTGATACTGATATGTTCTAATGGGAAGAAGAAATACAAGGTCCTTTCCTCCCAGTGCTTCATGGTTCAGCTGCCAACAAATCTTTTAACATTTTTTCTTCCCAAAACAAGCAACAGATGATGCTTCTAAATACACTCAGTTTGAAAGGAAAACAGAAGTGAAATAAAATGCTTCCAGATCATCTTGGGGAGTAGATACCTTTTCAAGAAATTAGGAAATGTGCATGATTAAATATGAAGGACATTAGCGATTTGTGATGTCCTTCTTTCTGATGTCCACTCTTTTTCAAGCATTTTTAATTTATAATTTCTGATGGGCTATCTAGGTTTGAAAAGTAATCATAAATAGCAAGGAGACATCAGAAGCTGTAAAACCCAAATACAATAACACATTTAATGAATGTCAGTAGCATTTTAAACTTTGGCCTAGGATTTTCCAATATAGATATCTTAACTTAAGCACATCTCTTTAAGCGCTGAAATATGTAAATGATTTGATAGTCAGATTACTTAGAGCACTCACCAACCTAAATGTGAGATCAAACAAACTATTTGCATATTAGTGACCAGTTCTAGCATCTGTACTTATTATTAACTTTAGTTTTCCTGTGTCTTAGTTTCCAGTTGTATGGTAGGACTACTTACCCAGTTTAATTGAATATGTGGAATACGCTGAATAATTGGAAAATTTGACTGTCTTGTACAACCTAACTAAAATTAGTGAATTCCATTTATGGTGTCTAGGGCTGTTAGAATCACCCCCATCTTGATGATGTCCTCAAGAATTTACAATATAAGATAGACAGTGTGTGGACACAACAAATGGGGAGAATGCAATGTGCCACTAAGATCAGTGTATTAGCTGTATTTCAGCTAAGTTAGATACAAAATCTTTCATATGTAAAGATGACCTTTAGCAAAACACTTGCCACACTTCTGGTGCTTTACAGGGAATTGATAATAACACTTAATTAGATGTCTAAAGTTCACGGGAAAATATTGAGTGCTTTGTTTTGTAAGTTAGCTTTAGAAATCAGACTTGAAATCATTCAGCAAATGCATCTGTTCACCATCAATATTTTTCTGTAACATTCTGATTTCTTAATTAGCAGGATCGAATACTAGAAGAGATACTGTGTTTGTTCTGTTTTCCCTGAGGGCTACTTATCATCCCTTGATGACCATGTCAAACTCCCGTTCATTTCTGCAATAGCCATTTCCTATCCAAGAGTATAATTTAGCCTAGGGAATTTATCAGCTACAAAATAGACATCAGCTGCTCAGAAGAGGCAATAATACCATATTTTAACTCATCCCATAGTCATTACGCTTGATGAGGCTATTTCTAAGTCTGTCACTAAAGGAAATGTCATTAAAACTGGAAGGCTCCAGATGTTTGGAGCTGCTCTGTAAAATGACTTCAACAAAACAAGTCCAAGCATTATGGGGCAAATATACATAGTATATAATTCAAGAAAATGTCTAGTGAACCCAAAGCCAGTTCATTGGGTGGTTCTGAATTCACACTGAACCAAGGGCAAAAGGTAAATTAATGCTATTTCCAGAAGGTTTCTGGACTGGGCTGCTGGTTAGAGAAATGTTTTTTCAAGATTTTATTCACTGATTAATGAAAAATTGCTCAGTTCTTCCAAAGAAAAAAGTCTAATATTAAAACAAAACAAAACAATTCCCCTCTGGCTTCACAGTCTTCTGCATTTCTGGTATAGAAAACCCTGCAACCACAATGATGTAGGTGAATGTTTATCTGTGTGCATATGTGTAAGTAGCCATGTATGTAGTGTGTATTAGTGTGTGTTGTATGTTGCGTGTGGTTAATCAATGAAACATTTGGACTCTGGCCCTTTTTCTTGAATTTATTATCATGTAATAACAACCTTTTTTACATTTGTAAGGACAGAAAATAGCATAGAAATAAATGCTCAGTCTTTCCCTTGTTCTGCTCTCAGCAAAGACTAGAAATCTGAAGAAAACTGGAGCAAGGGGGAATCTTCTGAACTCCTGATTCCCAATAGACCTCTCAGTCCTCTCTCTTACTTGTGATTACGTGTTATGACAGGTCAAGTGAAGTGTGTGGCATCCACTCTGCCAGGTCTTTTAAAATCTGAGCCAAGAAGGCCTGCTGGTTAACCCATTTTGAACACTCTGCCTTGAGAGTCGTCATATTTTATTGGTGTACAACACTGTGGTTTCTCTCCCACTTTGTGATATGTCTTTCTAGATCAACCAGATAATGTTTTTGATATTTAAGAATTAGCAAGGCATAAGAAAGTACCAGTTTTACTCTAAATGCAGGGAATGCTGGGCTAGATGCAGGAGAGAGAAATAGGAGGTGAAAGCTAATTTTGCAGGTGACAAGGCCCAGTTGGTTTGTCTTGGTGATGAGCTTCCTTAATTATCCTGTACTCCATAAGGCCACAGAAATTTACCTTCTTCTGCACTCAGCTATATAGGAGAACAAAATTGCACAGCCATTCACCTTAACTGCATGTGTCTGAAGTTACTGAAAGTTCTGAGCAACAACATATGGAAAGGCTGGATGAAAATCCAACTTTCTGGTCTTGCAGGTAACAAAAAGTAGACAGTTACTTGGATACTGCTGAGATATAATGAACAAAAAGAGAAAAAAAACCTTCTGGAGAAGTATCAGCAAGCTGTCTGGACTATATGGAAATGTATAGAAAATAAAGTGTTTTCTTTATCAAATCAAACTGAGAGTGAGAACAATTCCAGTTAAAATAGTTGGGTGCCATGAGGTGGATAAGTCAAATAACTTAGTTGGCTTCTTGGAGGGATGACTTCCGAAGTGCGACAGAGCTGGAAAATCATCTATAGCTTGAAAGAGCATACGTTGTTAAAAGAAGATGGGCAAAGTATAAGAAAGACTATGTCAATGTATGTATCTATGATACATAGTTAACAAAGACATAGAGAGGTAGATATATACAGTCCATAACCAAGAGTCCCAGATGGACTTTCTTCAACTGAGTTTTACACAGCATAGAGCAAGATGATATGGAGAAGATTTTAAGAAAACTTTTGAAGGAAAAAGGAAAACAATAATGTTTATTCAAGCTCAATCTGGGATGAATCATTCAATATGAAAAGCATTTTATCAGACCTAAGACTTCAGGGCAGACTCAGAAAATAGAGAATGTGCAAATGATAGAGTCATTAGTAAATAGTTAAATAGTGTGAGAGAAAGAAACTAAATTATTCACAGTTGACTGCTGAGTGTCTGCAACAGCATTCAGGTGTCTGGTCAAAAACAAACAAACAAACAAACAAACAACAACAAAAAAACAACAACACTAAACTACTTCCTTTCAGAAATGCTAAGGTATTTCAAGGGAGTTTCACCTTAAATTCTGAAGTGAGAGCAAAAGTGGTCTTTGCATTGTTTGTACTCTATACTTAAAATCAAATAACTGTTGAGGTGGAAAGGCACCTCAGTAGACTAGTCCCAAATCCCGCTCAAAGCAGAGTCAGATACAATTATTTTCCCAAGGCCTTGTCTGGTTGGGTTTTGGATATCTTTAAGGATGGAGACTCTAAACCTCTTTGGGCAACCTGTTCCATTGTTTGACCACACTCACTGTGAAAGAGTTTATTCTTATATTTTATCAGTATTTTCTGAATTTCAGTTTGTGCCCATTGAATCTTATTCTATCACTAGAATTAGTGAGCCAAGAAGAGTTAGACTCCAACTTCTTTTCTTTTTCTAATCAGGTATTTATACATATTGACCAGATTCCCCTGCACCTTTTCTTCTCCAGGCTGATCAGTCATAACTCTCTCAGCCTCTCCTAATATGTAAGACCCTCCTCACATATTTTCATGTCCTTTTGTTAGACTCATTCCAGTATGTCCATGGGGAGTCCAGCTCTACACATAACACTGCATTTGTGTCTCACCAGTGCTATGCAGAGGGGAAGGATCGCTTCCTGTTGGTGACATTCTGCCTAATGCAGCCCAGGAAGCTGATGATCTCTGCTGTAAGGGTCCACTGCTTGTTTGTGTTCAAGTTGGGATCCACCAGGACCCCCCGTCTTTCTCTGCAAAGGTACCTTCCAGATGTCAGCCCCAGCTTGTCCTGGTGCCTGGGGTTATTTGTTACCAAGGAGAGTATACCTTTCCTTTTCTTGAACTTCATGAGGTTCCTCTTCTCCCATTCCTCCAGTCTGTCAAGGTCCCTCTGAATGACAGCATCAGCCATTCCTCCCCATTTTGTACTGCCAGCAGACTTGCTTAGGCTGCAGCCTGTCTCATCCAAATCCTTAATGAAGATTTTGGGCAGCGTTGGCCTGAGTTGGGACCCCTGGACCCAACACTACTGACAGATAGCCAGCTGGGCTTTGTCCTGCTTACATAAAAAATGCTTTAATCATGCCTACAGCATTAATGCCCTGGAATACCACCATGCTGTACTCACAAGAAGAGAAAATGGGGAGAAAGAGAGAAACTATCAGGCTGTGAAGACTTAATCCCAACCACTGGCTTTGACTTCTAATCCTATAAAGGAACCATTTTCCATCCAAGACTGACAATATGGGGAATAATCTTTCCACTTTTACCTCCGCCTACTCCTCTGCAGTGTATGGGAACAAAGTAGAAGCAAGAAAATATCTCTTTGCAGGGCTGACTAACAGCATCTACAGCAGGGATGTTCATAAAAGTAGCATCCTGTTGATGCTTCTTTGTTGACAGAGAGGAATTAGACAGCTGTTATCAACAAAGATACTCTCTCTGCTTGGATCCTTACCTGCATATTTTACTGCATGTTGCTACCCTTTTTCTCCTCTGTCCACAGTAGTCTTGATAAATTCAGGGCCTGATCATAAGCATGATCTCCTATGCTATTCATAGTGCAGCACAATTACACCTATTGCAGCATGATTAGCAGAAGAATTCAGTTCTGGTAGAGGAATAAAAACCTTCATTGCAGTTAGATTAATTAATCTGCAAATAAATATTATGAAAATTTTCTTACTCTGTGGACTGAGTAGAATACATTAGCCCAAAAGAGTATAAGTTTTTGTCAATATAACACTTAATAGTTCATTTTTTAGAGGAACTAAATAAAGGTTTCTAACCAGTTTGAATAAATCAATTTAAACATTACATAAATGCATGAGATGGCATCTAGTTTCTTTTATAATAGGGCAGCATTATGGAAAAATTCTCCATTACAATAAGAGTATGTCAGCTGTAGAATATATTATTCTAGAATAGCTAAAACTAGAATATATTAATACATAATGATGAAAGAAGCTATAATACCTAATGTATTTCCATCTAATGCAGAAATCTGTCTTCCATATAAAACCTAACAAATCATCTTTCCAGTATATCAGACTTTAACTGTCCTACAACAGATACTTTTCACAACAGTGTTACATGGGTGGTAGTATATAGTGCAGTATATGCAGTGTATACAATATATAAAATCCCTTTGTAGCAGGATTGAATTCTTATTCTGGTATTGTGATTACTAGTTAGATTTATTTATTTTTTTAAGTAATCATAGGATCTTCAGTTCCATAAACATATATATATATATATATATATATTTCAATTTGATTTCACATTTAGCTTAAACATTTCATGGACACTCAGTTCTATTTTTCTATGGATTCTTGTAAACATTTGTGTTTACCTTAGAAGTTTCACTATCCCTTTTTTATATAAAACTCAAGACACTGTTGAATTCATAGTACCTTTTGTAATTTTTTGTCAATATCTTTCACTATCTGCAGCAAAGTGAGTGTCTGACAATCTTAGTGTGAGGTACACTGTCTCAGTTACTGGTAACCATAACAGATTTAAATGGCCTAAACCAGTGAGGCAGTCACTACTGAAGGGTGAGATTGCTTTGAAGTTACCTGGACTAAAACTTCTGTGTGGATTTACTTTTCTTATTTCATTGTTTACCTTGAAGAATACTGCTGTGAAATCACTGCAATTGGTGTTGACCATTAAACTAATCTATATTCTTAATTAAAGCCATGAAATTAAATGTAATTGTAATTTAATTAAATTTAATTGTAATTGTAATTGCCATTGTAATTGTATTTATTAGCCAAACCTTTAAAACATTTTTTTTGTGACCTGACTCTGCTCAGCCTTTCTCAGTGGCCTGTTCTACAGCCACTCCATAGGATGGAGAGTGTCAGGTAATCATGCCAAGAGCAGTCCACGTTGTTACTATCTATGCTCAACTCAAAGTCCCTACATTTTTATTCCTGTGCTGGAATCTAGTTACATGTTGTTATATATGCTGTATCCTTAACAATGCATTCATTTCAAAAGAATAGACTATTTAAACGTTAATAAAAGATGAGAAACCATCATCTTTTCTTTTTACAATTAAAATTTTAGCAAAGATAAGATACTACAATTCAGTAGAAAAGAATATCGTGCCTGGCTTGCTGGCCATTTTTAACTGAATTAGTTTTCCAGACTATTCTTCAGAATTTTCAATTTTCATTTGCAACAGATATCTTCAGTAGAGTCTTAAGATGAGATAACTGGGCAGATAGCAGTACCTTATGACATGTTTAGATACAGGTCCTAACTGAGTTGAATCAGAGTATCTCTGAAGAGCTGGGTTCTAATCTTACTTCGTTCTCAAATGAGAAATTTTTCTTCTGTGACAGAGATTCTGGTCACTAGTTCATAACAAAGTCTGATACAAAAGGAAGTATTGCTGTGCAAAGGCCTTGGATTAGAAGAGGCAAGATGCAGGAATTACTCCAGAATTTTTGAAGAATTTATGGCTCTCTACAATGGGGTTACAGCACTGGTGGATGGGGAAAGAAAAACTGATGTCATCTACCTGGACACGTGCAAAGCATTTGACACTGTCTCCTATTACATCCTTCTTTCTAAATTGGAGAGACATTGAATTTATGGATGGACCTCTCGGTGGGTAAAGAATTGGCTGGATGGTTGCACTCAAAGAGTTGTGGTCAATGGCTCAACGGCCAGGTGGAGATCAGTAATCAGTGATGTTCCTCAGGGGTCAGTGTTGGGACCAGCGCTGTTTATCATCTTTAGCACTGACATGAACAGTGGGATTGAGTGCACCATCAGCAAGTTTGCTGATGACACCAAACTGTGTAGTGCAGTCTACACACTGGAGGGAAGGGATGCCATCCAGAGGGACCTGGGCAGGCCTGAGAGGTGGGCCTGTGCGAACCTCATGAGGTTCAACAAGGCCAAGTGCAAGGTCCTGCATCTGACTCAGGAAAAAAATATCCCAAGCCCAAATACAGGCTGGGTGGAGAATGGATTGAGAGCAGCCCTGAGAAGGACCTGGGGTTGTTGGTGGACGAGAAGCTAGACATGAGCTAGATGTGTGTTTACGGTCCAGAAAGCCAACCGTATCCCAGGCTGCATCAAACGCAGCGGGGTCAGCGGGGCGAGGGAGGGGATTGTCCCCTTCTGCTCTGCTCTTGTGAGACCCCCCCCAGAGCCCTGCACTCAGCTCTGGGGCCCCCACCACAAGAAGGTCATGGAAGTATTACAGAGGGTCCAGAGGATGGCCACGAAGATGATCAAGGGGCTGGAGCACCTCTCCTATGATGTAAGTGTGAGAAAGGTGGAATTGTTCAGCCTGGAGAAGAGCAGGCTCCAGAAGACCTTACAGCAGCCTTCCAGTACATAAAAGGCTCTACAGGAAAGCTGGGGAGAGACTCTTTGTCAGGGGGTGTACTGATAGGACAAGGGGGAATGGCTTTAAACTGAAAGAGGGTAGGTTTAGATTAGATATTAGGAGGAAATGCTTTACTTGGAGGGTGGTGAGGCACTGGCACAGGTTGCCCAGAGAAAGTGTGAATGCCCCATCACTGGAGGTATTCAAGACCACCTTGGATGGGGCTTTGAGCAACCTGGTCTGGTGGGAGGTGTCCCTGCCCCCTTGCAGGGGGGTTGGAATTGAATGATCTTTAAGCTCTCTTTCAAGCTGAAACATTCTATGATTCTATGATCAGTTTTAGTTTACATGCCTAGAATCCACACCTTAATTAAGCAGTATCTAGAATACGATAATGAAAAGTATCCCAAGAGAATATATGATCTAAAGGGAAGAGAGAACAACTGGAAATGGATTAAGAAAATAGAAAGTTAGAGAAAATAGAAAGTTAGAGAAATTAGGAAGTTATTATTATTATTATTATTATTCCATTGGAGAAGAATAAGGAGTGAATGATACCCTGCTGTCAAGAAAATATTGCATAACATGCTGGAAGAGCCAGTGAAGGTGACTGACAAATGTTGTAATTCCACACACAATGACACTTTAGAGAGAAATGCTTTAAAGCCAAAAACAATCAGCAGAAGAGAGAATACATACCAGAGTAAAGAACTTTGCATTGGCATGGATCCGTGGAGGCAGTGCATGTTACATTAATATGACATTACATAGCCTTGTTAAAGACAGCATCATACTCAAAGTGGTTGGTTTCATGTTTTAGGGCATACTCTAGAGAAAAAACAATATAGCTCCATAGAGATCTCACCTGCTGTCAAGGGCAGAAGAATTTGTCTACCCTGAAAGTGAAGACAGTAATAGTGATTAGCTCAAAACAAGCTCACAGAACTATGAAAAATAACCTTTTCCAGACAGGGACAGGAGGACCAAAAAGGTAAGTAACACAATCCAGTTTATACATCATAGAAGACAACAGGAAAGCAGAAGTAAAAATGCCTGAACTATGGCCAGTGAAGCAAATAGGTTTTTGAAAGAATCAATTCATTTCCCATTCTGAGAGAGAGAGAAAGAAAGAAAATGAATGAATAAAACAAAGGACGGAAGAAAAGGGAAGAAAGAAAGAAAGAAAGAAAGAAAGAAGGAAGGAAGGAGGGAAGGAAGGAAGGAAGGAAGGAAGGAAGGAAGGAAGGAAGGAAAAAATCTTGCTTTCTGCACTATCCAGGAAGAGGAGAGCACTTCCAGCAAGTCCTGCAGATCCCAAGGTTCTCACTTCACTGAAGAAGAATGCTGCATTTTATGTTCTGTTTTTACATTAAATAGCAATTTGCACTCTGATAGATGATGCAGCTAGCCATAATATCAACCCACAAAAATGACTAAAGGCAATTTTAGATTGAAGAAAATGCGGCCAAGTAAAGGGCATATACAACACAAGTAGCCTGAAGCTGTTCATAAAAGAAATAAGGGGGAGAAGCAATAAACATCATTGCCTGGAGTTCAAAGGAGCTGAAATGAATACTATCAAGTGCAAAACTAACCTTCAACTGAGTTCTCTAGCTCAGTAAACTTTCAGTGTAAATAAAATCTTGGTGTGAGAGAAGAGGAAAACAAGTCATAGTGAACATGGCCAACATTTTAATAGAAAGTGTGCTTCAAAGTCGAAATTTAGAGGTCAAAAAAAGTTAAATTGCCACAAACTGTCTGTGAGCCCACTAACATATGTAACTCTTTTAATTTGGAGGGAAGCTTGAAGGTTGCAAAGAAGTCACAGAATCACGGAATGGCTGAGGTTGGAGGGGACCTCTGAAGATCATCTAGTCCAACCACAGAATGGCCGAGCAGGATCACCTAGACTACATTGAGCAGGATGGCATCCAGGCAGGTTTTGAATATCTCCAGAGAAGGAGACTCCACAACCTCTCTGGACAACCTGTCCCAGTGCTCTGTCAATCTCACAGTAAAGTGCCACCTCACATTCAGCCGGAACCTCCTGTGCTTCAGTTTGTGCCCATTGCCTCTCATCCTCTTGCTGGGCACAACTGAAAAGAGACTGGCTCCATCTTCTTGAGATTCTCCCATAATTTAGTTTACAAACTTATGCACGTTGATGAGGTCTCCCCTCAGTCTTCTCTTTTCTAGGCTAAACAGGCCCAGATCTCTCAGCCTGTCCTTGTACAATAGGTGCTCCAGTCCTCTAATCATCTTCTTAGCCCTCCTCTGGACTCACTCCAGTAGTTCTATGTCTCTCTTGTACTGGGGAGCCCAGAACTGAACACAGTATTCCAGGTGTGGCCTCACCAGGGCTGAGTAGAGGGGGGGGATCACCTCCCTTGGCCTGCTGGCAACACTCTTTGGAATGCAGCACAGTATCCCGTTGGCCTTCTTGGCCACAAGGGCATATTGCTGACTCATGGTCATCCTGCTGTCCACCAGGACTCCCAGGTCTCTCCCTGCAGAGCTGCTCTCCAGCAGGTCAGCCCCCAGCCTGTCCTGGTGTTTGGGATTATTCCTCTCTAGGTGCCGGACCCTGCAATTGCCCTTGTTGAACTTTATGAGGTTCCTTATGGCCCAACCCTCCAGCCTGTTGAGGTCCCTCTGAATGGCAGCACAGCCTTCTGGGGTATCAGCCACTCCTCCCAGCTTTGTGTAGTCAACAGGTCACATTAATACACTTATTAAATTTAGCACTGAGCATGGTAACAATGTAATATTGGCCAGGTTAGCTGCATTGCTTGAAAGACATTTAACATACAATATAAAAGAAACCAGTGTTTGTAATGAGTGGCTAAAGAGGTTCCACTAGGTTTACTCAGGATAAAAATCATACTGGAAACTGATTGACATAAGATTCCTATTCCTCTGAAAGCCTTTTTAACTGAAATAACTGGGTGTGAAAGCCTTTAGTTCTCATCTTCATTGATGGTCAACATTAGCCAACAAACTCTCTCACCCAGAGTAAGTCCCGTGTGCTGGGATTTTTTGTTGGTAGCGTTATTAATATGAGAAAATAAATGAATGGAGTCAGGAAACTGAAGTACACACATCAAGGACAAGCATATCGCAGCCCTCGTAATGTAATAGTGAGTCACAGAACCTGACACTAAATTCAAACAGAAGAACACTGCATGGGAACATGAGCACAAGTTGTCCTGTTCTGCGTATTCACAAAACAACGTAAATATGGCATTGATAGTAAAGAGACTGATACCAATGGCAACATAGACAGGAACATTTTTGACACCTCTTGAATTAGAAAACACTAGTGCTGTGGTTGCCTGCTTCACTGGATGGGCAGTCTATTGCTGTCAAAGAGAGTTGGAACTACTGTGCACTGGAGGTGACATCAAATAAATACACCAGGCAAGAACAGCCATCCAAGCTCTATGGGATGCAAAACAGATGAAGAAGCAGCAAATTCAAGCATTGATATAGACAACACTGCTGATAGTATTCCTGTCTGAAGATAGATTTTCCACTTTCTCAAACAAGCAGAACATAGACCAAGAGGTCTATGACCCAGACTTCAGCAACACTAACACAGATATGTTGGGAGGAAGGAAACATGAAAGATCAACAGTCTAACTGAAGGGTTCTGAATTTTAAGAAGGATTAAGAATCACAGCAAAGGCACATCTCTTTAGTGGTATGTGTCTTAGTGACTCCTAACAAATTACTAACAAATCAACCAACCTGTTAAAAGAGAAAAGGCAAAGATCTCCATGAAATAGGGAAAGAAGGATCCAGACTACAACAGGGCATAATCTGGAGGAAACATTAGAAAGTTTATAGGATCATCAAATCAAAGAATCATTTAGGTTGGAAAAGACCTTGAAGATCATCAAGTCCAACCTTTAACCTAGCACTGCCAAGTCTACCATTAAACCGCATTACTAAGCTTTACATCTACACGTCTTTTGAATACCTCCAGGTGGATGGTGACTCAACCACTTCCCTTGGCAGCCTGTTCCAATGCTTCACAACCCTTTCAGTGAAGAAATGTTTCCTAATATCAAACCTAAACCTCCCCTGACTCAACTTGAGGCCATTTCCTCTTGTCTTATTGCTTGATGCTTTGGGGAAAAAGACTGACCCCTACCCCACTACAGCCTCCTTTGAGGTAGTTGTAGAGAGCAATAAGATCTTCCCTTAGCCTCCTTTTCTCTATGATCAGTAACCTCAGTTATTTATGAAAGTAATACTCAATTGCAGCTCCTGTGTAAAGGGTTCTATTTACAGAAATCATTAGTTTTAAAAACACAGTATCAAGATATCATACAGCATATCATATGTGCAGTGTTGCAGATATTGATTATGGTTAATTTTGGCTCATCAGTTATGTCCACTGTAGTTTTGGTGTATCTTTTTTTTTTTTTTTTTTTTTTTTTTTCGTTTGAGATACCCATTACTGCCCATTACTGCAAATCTTTGGTAGGTTAAAATCACAAAAATGGTTCAGAAGAGCTCATCACTTTGATCATATACTCCAAAACTGATACTTGGCAGGTTTCTGTAATGAAGATATACTACATTCAACTAATACATGTCCAGCATATGTCCTTCTTGCTTTCATCACTCTGGCAATGAAAACATTTGTTGGCACAGTTCAGTGAGTGGTTTCAAAAATCTTCAGAGAGAAGGTCAGAACATCTGATTCATTCTCAGTTCAAGAATCTACAGTAATTGCTGTAGAGTTTACTTAGGCATTGATTACATACACAAATGATTACTTGGAACAACATTCTGGTTTGAAAAATATGTTTTAGCCAAAGTCCTGTCCTTTCCCACAGGAAGAAAAGATCTTGGAAGGGGGCAGATAAAGACAAGAAAAACACCACCAAGTTCTCCAGAACATTTCCCTAAAACAAGGAAGAGTATGCAAGTCTACATTTCCAGCATGCCAGAATTTTAAATCCTTTAGATGAAAGAAAGCTCATGATGAATATTAACTTGACTTGTATCTTATTTGTTCTATACTAGGTCCCTAACAGGGATAATCTATGTCATTTACTACTTTATCTGTGGCTTCAGAGCAGCCATTTAGGGATTCAGAGGGAATCATGGATGAGAGGACCAGAGGGAGTTAATATTCTTCAGGAGGAACAAAGTGCCCAAATCCAGGCAGTACAGACACATCTTTGCTCTGAGTCTGAGGATTTCCATCAACATTCAACGACAAGAAAAGAGAAACCACATTATTCCAGACATACTGACAATGGTACTATTAAAGAAAGATTCTTCACTTTCATCAAGTCTAAAATAGAGGGTCCTCAAGAACGTCTACAGACACCAAATCATGTAAATGTAGTGCCTACACTCCGTATCTACACTGTGTTAAGTGAACTACCTGTTAGTTATTTTACTGGATGTTTGATACAGGCTAAAGTCACAGCATCCTCTCACCTACAGTCTCAGCAATGAGATTAAGTTTTCCTTTGTTCTACAAATAACAGTTGGAGTTACAATCTTTGTTTCATGTGACTCTACTTTCTCATCTTTATTTATTTATTTATTTATTTGTATTACTGCATGTTTTTAGAATGGGAAATACAGTCTCAATCAAGTGAGAAAAATCTTCATGTCTAGTGAGTAACATATATGTATATTTGCAGGAGAGTGTTTTCTTCTGTGAAAGAATCTATCTGTGCACAGTACCTATCTGTGTAATTTACTGTCAGCTTACACTACTATTTTAACTATTGGATATTTCTAAGTATGGCTGGCTGTATACTTTAAATAGAAAAGGAGGAAAGAAGACAAGCTTAATCAAAACTGCCTTTGGCACCAATAGATCCAAAAGTGCCACTTGGAGCTGAGCATTTTGGTAGTTATTCTCTCAGTGAGTTTGGAAATGGTCTTTTTCTGCCAGAGCAGCAAAAATAAACAAAGACAGACAGAAAGAAAACAAACAAGCAAACGAAAAGGAAAAAAAAAAAAAAAGCATTTTAAAGCATTTTAAGTGCAAATCCAACCAATGAGCATAGTGCTTTGGCTTTTCTGGAAATACTTCAATGCGGGAGTTTTTTGCAGTTTAAAATTCTGATTACATGTAGCAGGAATAAAACAACCCCCTTTAACAGGAATAAAATGCCTTGCTCCGTGGATTTGGATTTTGATAGGGCTCCTAGGGAAGGCAGAGAACACTCAAGCACAGAGAAAACCAATGGCAATTTGTGACTCTTTGTTTTGTTCATTTTTGTACACCAAATCATCTGGGATTAAACCTCAGTTATCGAAGTATCCAGCAGGAGGATTTTGTGAAATATGATTAGAGAAATGATTGGAACAATTTTACAAAGGTCTGCTAGCTAAAGGATCATGCAATCTTTTGATCACCAGCTTAGGTTGGACATGAAGAAAATCTCTAACAGTAAATTATATCAGTAATCTATATGTTATTGTCAATGCCATTGATAATCCTTTGGGTCATCTTGCTTCTTTGAGCAGCACTGAAGAACCATCTCATACAACATTTTAATAATAATTTGTCACTTTATACTGATGAAAAAAAAAAAGGCAGAGATATGAGAACAATCTTGGATTTACTGCTATGCATCCCACATTGTTCCTCATTTCAATAAATATGATTTTTTCTTTTTTTTCTAATTTCCATCAGGAATCAGTAAAAAATGTAACTGCCGTAATTTTATATAGCACATATTGAGAAGAAATCTCATTTCAGACTAAACGTAGCAGCTGGTAAGACAGTCTTGGGAAAAGGGTCACTGGCTATTACATACTCTTGACATTTTTTGAAAGGTTTGGTAGCACTATCCAGCTTTCATTACTTCACCTTTCATCAGTCAATCTCAAAAGATGGGATTCAATTTAAGTACTCACCTTTGCCAATCCAAAAGCCAGGCACTCTCTATAAGCTGGTTGTCTAAGTTCTTTCTGAGGGAAATAGACACTCCAAAGTATGATCCGTCTCCACTTTCTTAGACATTGATGTCTGGCTAAAATGAATTTGTACAGACATCACAAAGAGGCCAAACCCCAGCCTGAATTATATACAGATAAACTGAGTTGAGGTGATTTCTACCTTGAGAATCTCGGTGTCAATATTTCCATTTTGGAAAGAGGTGTAGTGAGGAATAGAGAACTGAAGCAACTTGTTCAGAATTATCCAGAAACAAACAGGGGTCAATTCTATTAATTGGAGGATCCAGTGAAGTATCAGGTATAGCTATTTTCCTGTTCCACAGTGAGTTAACAACTGTGTAAATCACTTACAGTCACTGTAGTTTTATTATTATTAATTATTATTATTATTATTAATTTCCAAATCAAATAGACAAGGGTATTTTAAACCAGATTATATCTCAATTTTAACATATTATAAGACCTACTCTTGCTGTGAAATATGATAGAACAGAATTACAAGGTATTTTGACATTTCCAGTAGAGAAGTATGACGCAATAGGTCTCAGTTTCAGAATGATAAAGGGTCTTACTCCTTTTGTTATGAATTTTGTGATAATTGCTTGTAATTTTTCTAGGCAAACACATATTTCACAGTCTTTGACAGTAAGATTTTTTGAGAAGTATTGAAGACTTCAGTAGTGCCGGAGTTCTGATAAATGGGTGAGTTGTTTTAACAATAACAATAGGATTACTTCAAATGAGTTCCTGGTTCCAATGTAACAAAATCTGAGAAAACTGATATCATTTATAACAAGCAGAATATTAGACCATATGATCAAGTAATCTTAACTGGTCTTAAAATGTTGGATTGTGTGTAATGTTGGCTATAATGGTGGCAGAAAATAATAGCCTTTATGCAATGATTATATTCTCAAGCCTGTTGTCCTTTATGAGTATATTGTGACAAATATATGAGCTGTCTTTCTTATTCTTGTCAGTGATGTATTTGGTGCTTATAACAGCTTCAGTGTTTTCCAAATACCTTTGTAATGCCAAGTAATGGAAGTAGATCATCCCTTATTCAGAAGGACTGAAAATTTAAAAAAAATAAGATTTTGAAGTTTCCCTGTTTTTTTTTTTGTTTTTTTTTTTGTTTTGTTTTGTTTTTCAGAAGATTCATCATGTCACTTACTGTTGATTTTGTCCTTAGAATGAAGTTTATGAAATTAACAATCTATATTGCTAATCAGTGTTTGTTTAGCTGGCCCTGCCAAAACCAGATGTTTTTGCATAACCTTCAACAAATAAGTCTCCAAAAATCAATGTTAAGGAAAATCTCTCTGCTAAAACATCAAGCTGGAGTGCTTTCCAAACTGCTTCTTTTTCATTACTCTTCTCTGGCTCCCAGAAATATGTCAATAGCGTTTCTTGTTATTGATTATGTTTGATTTATAGTCTCAGTGAATCATATTTAACACAGGAGAAAAAGCTCCCTATCTCTCTTCCCTGCATTTAAATCCTCTACCACTTACATTCCTGAATCTCTTTATACCTATGAATTACTTTATGACAGAACATAATATAGAATGGATGACCATGAATTTTCTGTTTGCTTTCCAATTACTTTATATTTCTTCATTTGCAAGCAAGGCATTAAATAAGCAACAGCCATTTGACATCTCTCTTCACTAGATTTCCTCCTCTCTGTGAATAATGTTAATGACTGTTGTAAAAACTGTTAGTTGCCTAGTAGCTGAAATGAAGAATCGCATTCAGTTTAATAGTATGAAACAAAACAAAACAAAACCCACAGAAATCTGCTACAAATGTTTTCTTGTTTAATGGGCAAAACAACACTTGCTTCTATACAGAGGTATTAATGTCACAATATAAGGAAGCACTAGTTTCAAAGAAACTAGTTTTATTTTATTATTCAAAAATTTATTTATTTTATTTTTCAAAACCAGTCTATATACTGTACACATAACTGTTGCAGAAAAATATACAGTAAGTTAATATTTTATCATAAACAATGGAAACAATATTTGAATGCTAACATTTAGCAAATTTCCTCGTATCAGTACAAAACAAAAACAATATTCGAAGGTCACCAGTTTAATTCATATTCATTATGTCAGCAGATAGAGTAGTTTCAGAGCAAACGTCTTAATGACCTCATCAATATCCAGATATACAGCTAAAATAATTGATCATTGCTAATCAGTTGCTTGATTCGTTACTTAGTTGCTAACTTATACAAAAGAAAAGTGGACAATGCTACTTTTCCAGCAACCTTTTTCTTAGTTATGAAATAATGTAATTTATATAACAATTTTGTCATTCCTTCATTCCTTGATGTTATACTTGTCATGGTAAAAAGAAAGTGACCTTTCACAGCCTTCAATATTAGCATTAGCTATCAAGGACAGGATTCAGTAATGTTGGGACTGAAATTTGCAATGGTGAAGCCACTGAATTATTTTGCTGTGAAACACAGGCAAACATTTATCGTTGGAGGCTCAAGATGCTTAGCTCAGTTCTAAGCAACAACTTCTTTTTGCATAGAGTAAGCTGGTGGGGAAATGACACAAACATGGAACATCATTAGTGTAGGTTTTCAAATTCTCAAAACTTTCTTGGCTCATATGCTTTCAACTGCTTAACTGTGAGATATGACAGAGCTGACAAAGCTGATGAGAACATTTCTCTATTTATATGTTTTGATTTCTGTTTTATCGTAACTGCTAAGAAAGAGTCAATATTGTTCTTGGAGAAAAGGTCCTATTGACAAAATCTCCAGTTGCTTTCTGATGCTATATCACCTTA
The DNA here is from genome assembly GCF_013377495.2 of Cygnus atratus. Lineage (NCBI taxonomy): Eukaryota > Metazoa > Chordata > Aves > Anseriformes > Anatidae > Cygnus > Cygnus atratus. The sequence continues at coordinate 200,179,106 of NC_066362.1, read as the reverse complement.
ATGGATTGTAAATGTCTCCATCTGTGTTAGCCATTCTTGGTGGCTTTTGGAGTTAATGGAAGTAAATGGCTTTTTAAAGGGACATCTTAGTTTGATGTAGCTTGTATGCCTATTTATGATGTATCTCTATGACTAAAATTGCAAATCTGTCGTTAGATATGTTTGCATTTCTTTCCAATTACCTACAATTCAAAAATACCAGTTTCAGGTCATGTTTTTGAGGCTCTAGAGGGACTCATGAGAACTCTTACAATGTGTCTATATCAACACTGTCTATCCTGTTCACAGTGGCAGCACTTCATACACATACTGTGCATGAAGATTCATCTCAAATGCAACCCAAGGTAGTTCTCTTGATGGAAAAGACATCAGGAAAAGTAGGTCACCACTTGGTTTCCAGAATCTAAAAATACAGATGTGAGCCAGTATGTTCTGCTTGATTCACGGGTTACAGGATGTTCTCCAAAGCTAACAAAAACAGTATCAGTGTAACTGAAACGATGGAAACTGAAATGAAGGAGTGCATAGATGGTCTGATGATGATATACTAAGTTCTGGACTGAAAAATGCAAAGACAGTTAAATGTCACTCTTTCAGATTCTCTGTTAGTTTTAATAGCTATCATTATTAAAGATCTGGGATCTACCCAGGTTATTTGCCAAAACACAACAGCTTTTTTTTCAGGCTTTGAACATGAAAGTGATAGTACATATGCAAAACAGCAGATGGAGTTAGTAAGATATGGGAAAACACATTGTCATGGATGAGTTTATACATTTCTGTTGTTCCAGGGAAACGCAGTGACACGGAGTAATCTCCAGCTGAAATTTTTTTTCAGTTGCTCAAATCATGCAGATTTTATGGATGATTGTGCTTAAGAGTGAAAATGCAGCAGGTTAGGGAACAGTCTGCTTCTTGACATGGTGTTTGCTGTTGTGATTAGGCAAGGAGGTTAGTAGTGCTGTTCAGGCATCTTGTTTTGTTAGGGGAGGGAGAGTCTTCTTCAGATGAAACCATGTGGATGCAGAAGAGGCAGAAAACTTCCAAAGTGTTCAGAAATCAAATTTTAAAGCTGCTTAGCCATCAGTGTTTTTTGCTGTCAAAGTGTTGCGGTTTAAACTGGCAGGCAGCTAAGCACCACACAGCCATTCACTCACTCCATCCTGCCCAGAGTAGGGTGGAGGAGAGAATCAGAAAAAAAAAGTAAAAACTCATGGGTTGAGATAAAGCCAATTTAATAGGGCAGAAAAGGAAGGGATGATGATGATGATGATGATAATAATAATAATAATAATAATAAACAAAACAAGTGATACACAGTGCAATTTCTCACCACCTGCTGACCGATGCCCAGCCAGTCCCCAAGCAGCAGTCACCCCTACTCTGGCCAAACACCCCATAATTATTGATGATCATGACACCGCATGGTATAGGGCATCCCTTTGGCTAGACTGGGTCAGCTCCTGGCTGTGTCCCCTTCCAGCTCCTTGTGCACCCCCAGGTACCTTGCTGGCAGGGCAGCACAAGGAGCTGAACAGTCCTTGGCTAAGTGTAAGCACTGCTTTGCAACAACTAAAACATCTGTATGTTACCAGCATTATTCTCATTCTAAATCCAAAACACGGCACCATACCAGCTACTAGGAAGAAAATTAACTCTGTCCCAGCCTGAACCAGGACAAAAATGAAGATAGAACCCTCCTTATTTTAAAGAGCTGAGCTTCTAAGCCATGAACCTTCAGCTATTAGTACTATCACTCCTATGCCTGCTGTGGGTGCAGATACATCTACCCCAGCCTAAATCGCCCAGGTCAGTTATCAATATCATTTAATCTGTGGCAATGAAAAACATGGTATGATCGATGTCTAATTGTTTGCTAAGATCATAGGTCAGTCCTGTGACACCTCTACTAGAATGTAACCTTTCCCCAGGCTGGGTGGCTTAAAACTTTCTCAAATACAGCAACACCTTAATGGCACGAGCAGTGTGGAACCTTAGTGTTAAAACATTTGTGAGAGTGGATGTATCACTTTCCTGGTGTGAGCTTTCTGTTTCTCCTCTTGACTTTTCTATTTAGGTTTTAGAGTCTTTAAGGCCAAGCTGGCTTTAAAAATAAATAAATAAATAAATAAATAAAGGTCAAGCTGGCTTTCACCAGGGTTGTTAGCAAAATTGAGCTTGCTTCCTCCTCCATTACCCAGCTGGTGTAAATCAATACAGTTCTGGTGCATCCACTGGTACTTTATGCCAGTTACTCTAGTTACAAACTCAGTCCAGTTTTTCCTGTAACCATCATGGATGAGAACAAAGAATATCAATGAAACAGCATTGCTTCCTGTATTTCTCCAGTGGAGAAGGTTTCTTTCTCAGCATCATCTCAGCAGTCTTTTTATTTATTTATTTATTTATTTTTTCCATTTGCCAGCCCAACTGTATTGTACTGTGAACTATTCAGAGAACAGTGGTGTAATCTTTTGTTACACTGGCCTTACTGCAGAGTTATCCCCTGTGAACAGAAGGGTAAGCTAAACAGGTTCCAATGGCACTTGCTACTTGATAACTGCAGAGGCTTAAGTAACAATTTTAGACACGAAGGAAAGAAAAGGCTCCCTGAATGCTAAATAACTCTGTGTGGTTCGCCACCCACCCACTCTGCTGAAACACAGTCCATTAACTCGGTATGGCTGATGTAATTTGAAAAGGGGCACCAGTTCATAAAGCAGTCTGCATCTGCCAATAATAACTTCACAGATGCTGGGAAAATAATAAGAAAAATAAAAAGAAAAACTGACACTACACAATGTTATGCAGTACATCTAATTCACTCTGAAAACCATCTGATACTTACCAGCGACTTTAAGGAGCAGATATCTTCTGAGGTGAAGAATTTTCAGCATGATACCATGCATGAAACCAATGAGCATGAAGGCTAATGTGCAGTGTTTGTAAAAGTTTGATTTCCTCTCTTTGGCTTTGTGCAACATTTATGTGAGACCGAATGAGAGGAAAATAATGAACAAAGATGGATAAACAGTACCTCTGCCAGGATGCAACTATCCATATGTATGTTGGCATTAAGACTAATGTATTTATTCAGTTGTGAAAGGGTGACAGCAGTATTTCCAGTATACTCGAAAAAAATATCAAGCCCTAACCTATGCTCTCCTTAACAAACATTAATATTTCCACTGCACACAAGAAGACAGCATGACACGTAATTGTGGAAAGGAGTGGGGAAAATGAGATGTAAGAGGGAGGTAAGAGCTGCTTATCAGGAAACAGCCTTTTTTTTTTTTTTTTAAAGACTTCAGCTGAATTCCTTAGCCAAGTTTAAATGGCCAGCTTCAGAAATGCATATTGGGAAAACAAACAAACAAAAAAAGTTAATGGGGCATTCACTGATAATTTTTAGCTGGCTCCAATCAATCAGGAAGAACCAAAGTGTTACTGATTTATTGGGATGAGAGAAGAGAAGATGAATTAAGGATGTTACCCAGGATTTGGGATGAATGAATTCAATTAATTGTTCTGCATAGACTTTATAGAAGATTTGCGGCCGATCATGGCTACAGTAGCTCGTTAGAGATTTGATTCAAAGACAGAGAGGAGTGGCTGAAACTGAGAATCAGCTGAGCCAGTAATAAGACATAAGAATGAATTGAACAGGTTGGAATGAACTGTACCTCCTCGAAATTTCCTGATATTTGCAGCTTTCTCTACACCATCACATGTTGTGGGTATTATTTCATTTTTCTATCTCTTGTTTTATAGCTTTTCATTTTCTTCACCCTTATGAAGCAAGTTCAAGGAAGAAATAATAGGATTATCTCTGATGTGACAAGACAGTAAAATCCACAGAGCTGACAGCCAGCACCATTCTCACTCCACCAAAGGGATTTCTGACATTAGAAAGTAGGGCTGTGGTAGATGGAAGAAAAACTGCTTAAATAACCCTATTTGGAAATAACTTTCAGGAAGAGCTTTGTGAAGATATTATTCTTCACAGGTTTTTTTTTTTGCAAATACTTTAACCAAGTAGCAGTTGAGATGGGAAGTGTAGAAATGGCAAAGCTAAGGTTCTAGCTGTATGATTTATTGCCCTGTATCAGAATATCTGCCTACACAACCTAGGCGGAATGAAGCTATGCTGAGGGAGTAGGATGGATGAGAGGGTTTCAGACCTTTTAAACTGACCATTAAATCCTTCCTGTAACAGAACCAAACTTGGTCTTTTTACAAGTCATAGAGATAATTAGCTAAATCCTACTGAGTACAAGACGGTTCACAGGGTGTCTTCAGGGTCAGTCTTAAATTATCCACCATGGATTGGCCTCAGGTTTTCTACACTGCATAAAAATCTGTCACTGCCTTGTCTTCAATAGGATTTTGCAATGCTAATGATATCAGTGCAAAACAAAATTTTATTATCATTTTTAAAAGTGGAAACACAGCTAATGGAATTAGGAAGGTAGAATTTACATGACATGTTTTATTCATGTCTTTTCCCTAGCCCACGTATTGATCACTTTTACAGTACACCAAAATTTTCTTCCTTTTAACTAACGTTAATTTAGAGCCTATTTTTTCCTCATCTGTTCTCTTTTTAGTTTTTGTTTTGTTCTGTTTTTATTTTTTATTTTCCATAACACTGAATTTTTGTTTGGTTAAGGGGAATACTAGGGAGGAAGGGATTTGGTTGTTTGGTTTTCTTTTGGGTTGTCAAGTACTTCTCAGCTTGCTGAGTTACTGTATGTTGAGTGATGCATAACTGACTGTGTGCACTTTAACCTTGTGGCAAAAATGAGCCAAAAGTTGTATAGCTTAAAATTCAGTGAAGAATATTTGAAATAATACATTTTACCATGCAGTTGCATTGCTCCATCAAGATGAATGCATTCAGGTGACCATGGCCAGCCAACTCACAGTAACTACGTGTATCAAGGCCAATAAGTAAGAGATCTCTCAAACAAATTAACTAAACTCATTATCTTTTCTATCCTCCTGATTGAGACAAATGTTGTTAATATCACAAAATACTAAAATAATATTAAAATAGTTAATTTTTCTTTTAAAACTCTGTGGCATTTTGTCACAAATGATCCTTTTTTATTGCTCTACTTCTCATGCAAAGATGTTTATTATGAAAAATCATTCAGATACAGCATGGATAAAATTAGTCACCGAAAATGCCAAATTCAATTATTATAGCTAGTATCACAGTGGCTTTGAATATCAGAAAACCTCTTATTGTCACTTGAATCTAAGCTGACAAATAAAAAGAAATGTTCAAAGCATGAAACCATGTCATACGAACTGTAATTACATTTGACCTATTCTATGACTTTTGTTTTGAAGTGTGGGTGGAAGAAAAAAAATATTCTTATTTCCTTGTGTAGGTAACATGCTTTACCTGTCAGGTGCTGTGCAATGTGAGATGACGTGCTGCAGAAATACAGCGTCAGAGGCACTTGTGCTCTAGAAAGAAGTTATAGAGAGAAACAGGAAAACAAAGGTGATGAGCAATTAGAATATTTTTACTGCTGTCTACTGATAAAAAAGCTTACAAATAAAAGTAGTCACTTCTTCTGTGTGCGGAAGTGACATCTTTAGAAAACAGAACATGTTATGAGAAAGAGGCCTCATTGAAGACAGCTGCTTAAAATGCCACCTTGACCAGTCACATACAAAACTGCCTATTGTAAAATCATGCAATGTATGTGTAAACTACGTGTTTATCACCTAGCCAATGGGTATAGGGAGTTAATTATGGGTATTTAACCTGGTTAAATGCCCTTTTACTGTCTGATATATCCCTTGGAACCATTTTCGTCACTGAGGAGAGTGAGATTTAACTCAACTGTTGCACTGAGTGAGGTTTGATGTCCCACCAGCTGTAGCAAAAGCTTACTGAGGCTGAGTCCAAATACTAGTTTCGAGCTCTTCCCCGTAGGACAGAAGAGGTGATGAGACTTGCAGTCTGTCAAATTCAGAATGATTTTGACCACAGAGCAGTCATTCTTTTCAGTTTTGATGACTTGTGTAGACACCCCAGTGTTCCACACTGTGTTTTGTTTTGTTTTTCAAAGTGTAAAGTTTATATAAGTCCTAAAACAATACATATAACTTTTTATCTAGTCTATAATAGTAATTTTAAGACATCTGAGAATTTTTTCTGCCACTGAGAATGATTGGCATGACATAGCCCTTGACTATCCTAGTGACCTTATTCTCCCAGGAAACTAGCTTTGTACCAAAGATAGTCGGTACAGATTAAAAGAAAGTATTACTAGGAGGAAGTCTAACTCTAGTCATGAGCTGATCTTACACAGTGACTGTATACTGATTAATTACAGCCCTTTGGAAAACTTTTCTATCCCTTTGTAGTAAAGCAATAGTATATTTTCTGGATATTGTCTGGATACATTATTGCAGCATCATAGGTGAATTAAAATACTGAAAGTCTATCCCCTTCCTCCCCCCAAAATGTTGCTAATAATTCACAAGTGAATGTAAATCTGAATAGTGGTGGATTTACTTCTGTCTTTATGCAGAGGAAAGAAAGAATGGTATTTCTGTGAACAAGTGTTCTCCAGGATATTCTCCCCATTCAGCTCTTACTTACCAGGAACGTTACACCTGTTGACGCATATGGGCTGTTACCAGCTCCAACACAAATTGTATTAACAATAAATTTCCAACTTAGTCATGGGGTAAGTAACTCTATGTCTGTTTTCCAATTATTTTAATTATAACTGGGATTTGTTTTTCTGAGTTTTAGTTTAGGTAAAAAATAACCAGTACTGGCAATACTAATGGAAAATTTCCAAAGATTGATTAATATAAAAAAGGCAAAAGGTTGTAGGAGATTTCCAATGGAATTCAGATTTTTTTTTTTTTTTTTTGTTATAGACAACTTTCTGAGGAAAATTCAAAGACAAGAAAAACTAAAAAATAAATTTTGACAATTACAAAATATAGAGGCTGGGAAAAAAATACAGATTAACAAAAGCTACACATTCTCTGCCAAACGTCTGCTATGGATTTTTTTTTTACGAAAAACAAATATAGCAAGTATTTGTAAAGTATATTACACTGTCAGTCATTCTGAACACAGCATCAGACTCTGATCTGTTACATACACATAAGTCTAATTCACACTCATCAGCAGTATTTTCAACGAAATTATTCAGGACTGATAGTGCTGTAACCTGATTCTATTTCTTTACCTTGTTTGGTAAAACACATGTGGTGTTTTGCTTCTTTCAGCTGACTGCATATTGCCTCTCAGCCAATGTTGACTCATCGCTTATATCTCTCAGTCTATTTTGAAGACTACTGCTATCAATGAAGAATCAGATGATCGAATATCTTCTGTCAGTTATCATGTTGTGAATTTGTTGCCTGCTTGAGGTAGTGAAAGGACAATGAAGGAATTAGAAACTCACTACCCCATGGGCTGTCATCAGCAGATAACTGCGGAATAATAGAGCAAAGGTAATTCCTATCCTTTCACGTAATCCTTCACAGTAGAGTTGCCCTTTTCTATGCAATCCTATATATTTTCTGCTCTTTCCTTTGGCATTCAGCCTGTTTTAACAAAGCTACAGGCAAATAAAATTTTGCTGCATGGTACAAGAAATTTGCACTCTCTTGGACTAAATTCAAGTTGTTCTTGCCAGTTGAGCTTCCCTTTATTTCTGTGGGTATTTGCCACAGATGGGACTTCTCCGTAGCCATGTTCAGCTATGGATTTTCATCTACTTTTTTTTTTTTTTTTTTTTTTAATTCAGTGGAGAGACACACATCTTGTTAAAATCAGGCTATCATTTTGCTTTCCCCCAGCCTCAATAGATGCTGCTTGCTGCTGGAGCAACAGTGCAACCAAAAAGCTTGGCATTTTGTAACCAGATGAACTCCTCATTGCAAGCCTCCCAGGGCCACTTGGACAGCAGCTGAGATAAACTGCAAGTGGCACAAGCCAAGGCACTCTCTCATATTGCTTTAAGATGGAGCTTGGTGGAGTCTGCTGTTTGGCTGAATGTTTTCTGACATTTGGTATTCACATACAGGTGATGCTTGCCAGCCTCATCTTCCCAAGGAATGTGGCAAGTCTTTGTGTTTCCAACTTCACTGCACAAACTTAATAACAGATTTTTCTATGGCAGTTACCTAACTATCCAGTGTCTTTCTGGACAGGATATTACAAAGAAAAGACTCAGAGGAGGAAATGGAAGAAATTAATCTGGGAGGAAATATTGGTGTCTCTCACAGTTTATAGCTCTTGGCAGGATTTCAATATGACACTGTCACAGAAATCCAGTGACCTTGTTAAGATCATTAAAGGATTTTTCTCCCACTCTTTAATGCTCTCCCATCCACAGCCTGCTTTCTGGCAATGTGGTATTTAGCACTTTTGACTGGTCAGGTGGGCCTCCACTGTTGTGTTGGCCCCTTGCTTTCTGTTGCTTTCTGAATTCATAGTCTAAAGACTACATTTCTAGTAATATCTCAGAAAACATTTCTAATACATTTTATTTCTGATTCTTATACTGCATTTTTGGTTTTGGTGTCCTTTTTTTTTTTTTTTTTTTTCCTTAGTCAATTTATCTCAGTATTCTATATGCTACTTTCAGTCTTTTTACATAGACAAAGAACATCTCTTTTTCTTATTTTACCTTGCTGGCATTTTGTTTGTAACCTTGCATTGGCACCATAATTTGTGAACACTCTGTAGTGGTTTTTGTCCTCAGAAGTCAATTGCGTCCTTTCAGTTCTAAACTGAGATTCTTAGAAGTCCATGTCCTTCTTCCATCTTCCTTTCCATATCCAAGAGTGATGTATCTAAACCGTTACATGTGAGTATGAAGTGAATCTTAAGCTGACATTCAGCTGACATCCTTGTTGCTTAAATACTTATTTTAAATGTGTTCATAATTGAAGCTCTGGACCAACCTGAATAGTGGCTCAGCTTGAAGGTGCTTAATAGAGAAGATTCATGTTCCGGGATTTGCTTTCTTTTGGACCAAGCTTCAGCCTGCAGTGTGTATAACACACCACATATATTTCTGACAAGTACTCAAGCATTCCTTACTAAACAGGCACAACTCCGAAGTCTCCCTCCTTTTACTTATATATATATACATATATATACATATATATACATATATATACATATATATACATATATATACATATATATAACGTGATAAAACCCAGTCAACATTTGTCAGAGGAGATTTTAGCTTACTATTTTAGTTTACTAATCCTTGGAAAAAGTTAAATGTGATAAGTTATGAGAAGGAAAGTTTCCAGTCCCCTGTTGCAAAAATCACACTGAACAATCATGTTGGCTGCTTTGTGTTAGCTAAAAAATATTGAATAAATTGTAAGACTTGGCTTACAAACAAATAAAAGCAGATGGTGGTTTAAGCTGAACATCCCTTAAAGAAAAAGTAAATAAATGACAGAGGTCTTCATATCTGTGAAAGCAACTGAGTTAATTCTTTTTCTATAACAAATGGTTTATGCATTCCAGTGTGGTTTGGTCTTAAACTCCTACAAATGGAAAACAAGTTATTAAACAGCCCTGAGGAGACACAAAGACAGTTTGCATTTCTTAAAATTCCAGCCTGATTCCCAAGGTCCATCCTTGCTGTGAGCAGAAGGAGGATGGGAGAAGGAAAGAAGCTACTACAGTAATACATGCATTAGTTCAGCTAAGCAGGGGCAAGAGGAGCCATGAACTTACTTTCTTATTCTTAAGGGACACTTTACTTATTGCTGCTTAATAACCTAACTAGATAGCTGAAATAAGGTGTGTGTGATTAGGAGTGGCATTTTAGAAAACAACCCTCTACATTGAAAATGATGTGTTGTTGTTGTTGTTATTATTATTATTATTATTATTAATTTTAGTAGGAACATAGCAGTGCTGTCTTCTGGTATCAGATGACATTCATGGACCAAAAATGAAAGAAAGATTATAATCCAGGCCAAGTAATTAGACTCAAACCTTTTCAAGAAAGTGAGCTTTTGTTTTTCCAACCCAAAGTGCTCAGCACACAAAGTGCTCTGATATTTCTGAAGGCGTAAGCTGGAATCTTACCCCTCTCCTCTTACGTAAACTCTAATTTGTGATTAAACCTGGGATGGGATTTATAAATTTATTAGTTTCTGAAGATCAGAATGTATTGATAGTAGAAATTCATAAGAAACACAGTTGAGAGAAGGGGATACAGATGGCAAAAACTTATTTTTTCCCACACAAAAACAATCCAAGCCTGTGCTCCAACATATACTCTTAAAATAAATAAATACATAAATAAATGTTCTGCAACATTGTACTTCAGTGAAGCAAGCTAGTGCATGTTGTTTTTAAAATCTTTGTCTCCAAAGTGCAGTATTGTACTGTTTCTTCTGCTAAAACATTCTTCACCTAAAGCAGTGTGTTTCACTGCACTGAAAGTACTTTGGGGTTTGGACTGTTAGGCAATTCAAAGACACAATGGAATTCACATTATTTTTAGCTGGAGATGGTTACTTCCACTTTCTTTCCATTGTGTCATGAAATTCTTCCCCTTAATTTTTCTACAGCAAATAAAAAACATCATCCGGCTCTCTGGAAATGTATTTAGAAAATAATATGTATGATGTTTTTTATCTGAGGGCTGCAGTTTACATTCTGTTGCTTTACTGTATGCAGTGCAATTATTCCAGATGCATGACAGTCTAAGTAAGACCAGATTGTGTAATGACATGGAGAGGATTTCTAAAGATGAATTTTATTGTTGTTGTTGTTCTTCCTTTAGCAAGGAATGTCCATCAAAATCCATTGGCTGGAAACAGAAGGAAGAGAGATTTGAGGTAAGTCATTGATTTCTAGTGGCAACAACAGCAGACCACTATAAACCAAAGCATTAAAGGATATAGAAATTTTCCTCTGATGTTCTGTTTGTAATTCAGGATAGGATGTGATACTGCAATTGTAGGAGTAATGTGGGTTCTTACAACAACTACAAAAATAATATTTTGATGTAGGAATTCTGACTGAACAGTTTTTTGTGTGTGTGTGTTATTCTAGACTAAATTATTTTACTACTTCCTCCTGATGTGATAATCCATGTATGCCTCATCAATGATATTGTGTTTATTTTGAAAGAGAAAAGGATCCAATTATATTAGAGCATTACGTAACTATTATTTATGGATGTAAAGTTAATCCTTTAAAAGTACAGACAGCAAGAAATATTATTTAAGAATTTGTGTTTATGCACACCTGGTTTGCAGAAAAATGCATTGGAAACATAGCTGTAAGCATTTCAAAGGAAAAAAAATCAAGATTTAAGTCATATCACAGGATTTTTTTAATACTGTTCAAAAAGTACCTGACTCTACATAAACACCAATTATAACATGATGTAGACAATCGAGAAACAGGCAAATGTGGTTTTCAATGCTAAAATAAATTACATTTGTACAGGTATAAAGCAAAACCAAAGCTGATAAAAATGTTAATTTTATGAAAAATCATTTTCAGTTCACATCAAAATAATAACTTTACATTCTCTATTTTTAATAGTATAAGCAGCAACAACATAAAAAAGAACAAACGCTCACAGAATGTTTGAAACCAGTTGTTCATAAGTTATTAGCAAATCAAAAAAAAAAAATAATTACAAGCACTTGTAGCCCACGCAAATCTTTTAGAATTGGCACCATCTCTCTAAAACATCTATATTCTATATAGATTTCTAATTACAAATACCACCAGCAGCTGCCATATAATCCTATTAGTACATGTAATATACATAGTATATTTGTTCCCATTTGGCAGATCAGAGTGACTTAATGATTATTGTTTGTTTGTACTGTCATTACTCAGATAAGACAAAACCAGCCACATACACCAATTCATCATCTAGATGAATTTTTTACTTACCTTTATGCTTCACTGGTCTGTATCTTTTTCCCTATTCACAGTATAAAATTGTAAGTGGCAATTGCAGATATTTGAACAGAGGTTATAATAATAAGCTATGGCAAAATAAGTGAATTCAGATAATTCAGCTGAAGTATTTAATATGTGCAGTGCACACTGAAATGGGTAGCAGAGGAATGATTTTGTTGCTCATGGAGAGTATTGACTTCCTTTCATGAGATTCATGAAACTGCAGGAAAACTGTGACCTGTTTCTTATTTTGGGGTTTATTATCTCACATCCCATAACAGATTTAGTCAAAGTACAATTTTCCCACTGGGATACCTGTTAGAGTAGCAGTGCTTAAGAAGAATAGTGGGAAGGTACTGTTCACCAAGCCTAGTAAGTTGGTTTGAGAATGAGCCTAATAAAATACATCTGCTGCTCGGTTCAAAAGACAGTGGGAAGAACAAAATGTATTTATTGTTCTCTGCTCCAGCAAATAAATAGCCAAGATCTAGACTTGGCTCGTGACTATCAAACATAGATTTTCTTTACATGGATATAAATCTGGAGTGATTCCATTGACTCAAAAAAACCTCAAAAGTTTAAGGGCCAGTGCCAGCAAAGGACTTTAGCACTTAAAGTTATGCAATGTAATACCTAATTTTTTATTGTATCTGGTTCTAGTGTGGAGGCCAGAACCCTTTGTTAAAAGTCTAAGCTTACTGTGAAATTCATAAGAAGAACTTGATGCCCAAGAAAACAAAGCAACAAGGAAAGAGGTGTTTGAGATGAATCTACACAAGCCAGTATTGAAATGCAATGTACAGAAAATACCCATTTCTGCAGATGGGTACAGTTTTTGTTCAGATATGGGTTGCCTTTGTAAAAGGTGGCTGAAGGAAAACCAAATGAGCTCTTTTTTTTTCTTTTTTTTTTTTCTTTTTCTTTCTCTTTCTTTCTTCTTTTTCTTTTCTGCAGTTTTAGAGAAGAAACAGGAACCCCAAGTTTAATTCCTTTCCCCATCAAAGAAGACTCAGACTTTCTCTTTGCATGGAGAGGGCTCAGAACTCCAGGTGGAAGACAAGATGGTTGCAGACACGGAGGTAAGGAAGGGCATATCCTCCCTTCCTGTCACTAAAGCACTTTGCAGGGAAGATTTAAGGAATTTTTGAGCCAATATATAGCGCAGAAAAAAATGTTGGCTCCACTTCTTTTGACTTAAAATACCCACCCAGTCCTTGCTTCCAAGATTTTAAAAGTATTTTATATTAAATGGTCATACCATCCCTAACTATACCAAGTGTCCTATCAGCATGCAGAGTAACTCTTCATTTTCTACTCTGGAACTCTTGAATGTGTTTCTCTAATGTGAAGTTACCTCAGTGAGATGAACAGAGGGTGCCCTGACACAGAGTCATTAGAGCACTTTCCAACCGGGGGGAGACTTCAGTCATCTCTCACAATGGCAGGGTCTCAATTTTGGTCTCTCACCTTCTACCTGAGTGCTCTAATCTCAAGACTATTATAAAAACAGCAGCAATAACCACATTCACAACCTTAAAACAAAGGAAGATTTCTTTTCTATAGGGAGTATAATCCTGTTGACATATGTTCTGTAAGCTCTGTATAATTACCCATGGGATATACAGGGATTTAAACTTAGGTACCACTATTTTCTAGATCCCTAATGGATTTTCCATTGAGTTAGATGCAAAGACCTTTAGATGTGTCAAGACGAGGGCAGTTCTGACAATATACAGAGATGCAATGCTAGATGCCTGGGTGAGGTGGCAGTTGATCAGGGGGTTTTAAAATTGAGTCTTGAAGGTAGGTATTAAATTTCACTGAAATCCTAACTTTAGGCACCAAAGTCCTGTTTTAGGTCAGCCCAGTAACTGGACCCAATATTTTCAGTACGCTGTCTGTCCCTTTCATGTTTCTTTCCTCTCACCTCATAAATGATTTATTAAGCCAAACAGCAAAGCTGCTCTCTTTCCTCTACAGAATTTACACACACAGCTTTGCTGTTTTTCTGGGTTTGTTCTCTCTAAAGAAAACATTCCCAAATGAACTCTACTATCATCCAGAGTCTGAATCATGGATTGTCCCTCCCATTTAGTCTTTTTGGAGATCTCATTCTCCCAGCTTTGATCACAAAGCTTTCCTTTTGCAAATCCAGCAACTGAATAAACTTCCAAACAAGCTAACATTTCTTTTAAAAACTTTTACCAGTTCATTTTAAATTAACATTTAACTTTTAATTCATTTTTGTATCTGGAAATCAAAGGAATAAAACATATCATGTGATCAATCAGACTTCCACGATGCATCAGCAAGTGCTTTGTGGATTATGATCTAAGAATCTCTGGTCTGTGTATGAGTACAAGGAAGTACAAGGAAGGACGTCTCCAAAGTTATGCAATTATTTTTCAGAGCCAATTGAAAAATATAGATCTTCTTTAGTATTGCTAATATTTCTTCCCAACTGGCCTGCCAGACTGATTCACATATATTTCAGAATCATAGCTTCAAAAGATGGTTACACTTTCAGTCTTCAGGGTTCACCTCAAGCACAAAAGAAACGAATGATTTTCTGAGGTTCCTGTGGTCAAGAATGACAATAGTTTCAACTTCTTTAATTCCCTTTTTGGCAGCAGCACTAAAATGGAAGGCAATTTCAAGCCATTCAGCTGATACCTGCACATTCTTTCATTCTTTAGTTAGACTGGAAAGTGTTCATGATTGTAACCTTTACTTTAATACTTTAATGGATGAAAAACCTTGCTTTTTTTTTTTTTTAATCTTAATGTCCTTAAACGAGAGTAGCATACAAACAGCATAATGAAATCATAATGTCTGTCACTCATAATTTTCTTCTTTCTTGTATCAAACTCACTGGTTTCTTTCATAGGACTTTTCAGTCTTGCAAATCTCCTACTGGGCACATTACTGCTATGTTCAATACATGCTTGTTATCTTCTTCCTCCAGAAATTTTTCCTCCCTTTGGCAAAATCCAAACATTTTTAAAGTAAAGTCATCACATTCCAGTGTGTACAATTGAAATGCATTCTAACTTCTTCATAAGAAGAAGCTAATGCTGACCTAACATTCATTGAGTATAGACTGATAACAGAGGTACTATTGCAGCAGGGTCCATCCTGGGTTCCTTGTGCAATTAAAATTTCTGCTCTGGCTGATAGATATACAAAAGATACAGAACTCTTCCCAAAAATGAGAGTAAGCAAGTGTTTGAAATTTGGTAGTGTAACACTAGGGTTCTAGCCTCTGAAAATATGTACTCAGACATTAGATTGTTTTGTATGTGTGCGTGTATATATATGCACACATACATGCATAAATATATCTTCTTGGCATTACAGACAAAAGTTGTCAAGAATCTCTGAGCAATAGCTATGGCCAGGATTGTGCAGAATTGCAATTTGGTAGCATAAGAGGTATATTTATGCTGTGTCATGGTTTGACAGCTTCTATTTCTCTCTCCTTTTTACTAATTTTATTTTATTTTTTACATCTCTCTGTATAATCCTTATTTCCACTGTTCATTATTTCACAGTGCAGTGAAGCCCACTTATTTCCTCTTAGCAGGATAAGTAAGTGTCTACCAACAAAAGAGAAGACTTCAGAAATGAGGTCCTATAAGGTTAGGGAAAGTTCAGGTTGAAGAGGGATGTAGTAAGGACATTAGTGAACAGCTTGAAGTATAAGAGAATGTGTACAATTAGAATTCCTTTGAAATTCACATTAATTATCTCATCACAGTCCACATATATCAAAAAAATATAGCACTGATGGGAAACATACATTATCATATGAATCTGCCATGAACAACATTTAAGTGGTCTAGACTCCCTATATGAGAATGTTTGTGTCATAGGCTGATTGGGCATGCCCTTTCCTTAAACGTGGGTTGTAACCTATGAAAGAAGATGCTTTCTCCTAAAGATGTGGGCAGCTAGAAAATGGTGAGACGTGCTAGTACTCTGAACCAGGAGGGCAAAAGCAAGCTCTGGTCTGGAAACTATACAGCTGCACAGAACTGATTCTATGCTAATCACTTGTGCAAGGAAATGAGAATAAGGTAAGGAACAAGGACCTATAATCATAACTTGTATCTACCTGACTTCCAGAATAGAGCTGGGTTGTGACCTGCTGGTTCATGCTATAGGCAAAGCTAGAAAGTGACTGTACCTGGCAAAATAAACATGCTCATACACTAGATATTGGATAACACTGCCTTGTGCAGGATGTACAGAATCCTTAGGGTATGTCTTTGAGGTGTTAGCCTGGATTCATTCATCTAGTCCTTTTTTTAATGTTGTTGAGAAGCAAATTGGAGTACAACACATAATGGTGAAACTGACTTCAAAAGGAACAGAAAATGTTTGTTGCTAAAGTATGTGAATGTGCTTTCATTTTTTTATCTTTTTTTTTTTGTATTAAATATTTCAAATATTTGTGGTTTTTTTTGGACTTGGGGGAGAAAAAATATATATGAATTTTGATTAATATTTTTGAAGAAATAAGCTCTAAATATTTTGAAAAGAAACAAAGAAGCCTTATTTCAAGGCTTCTTTCCATGAAGCTCTCTTCTGTATAAGGCTGTGTCAACTCAACTATGAACTGAACTATGTTACTCACCACTTCATACTATCCGTAATTAAAATAAAACAAACCCATAAAAGTTTGGCACCTGAGAACAGTTGTGTTGTGAAGTAGTGTCATGAAGCCAATACAGTGTGAGTTTAGGGCCTGACTTACCAGTTCTACTTAACTACACCTAACAAAAATTATCTAGCTTCTATTCAAACTTTAAATCCCTTCCCTGCCTTTATCAAAAAAGTGCCATGACAGTGTGAAGTGCACTAAACTGTACTACCTTCATATAGGAAAAAATAGGACTCTGTTCATTTATATCTCATTAGGTCTTCTCTGCTTTAACCTTTACTCTGTATTGCTTTGAAAGTCTTTTTTTTAAATTATTTTTATTTTTTATTTTTATTTTTGTCACAGTTCATAGCTGCAAGGCATCAGCAGCTAAATAAAGTTAAAATTGTTGCTTATTAAAGAGTAGCTAAACCACCTCTAAGCAGATTTTGACACAGGCTTTTTCTCTGCATATAAATTATGATTATGACAACATTTCCACTGGCAGTTAACATTCATCATAATCCATATTGGTCTCTTAGAATTCTGTCATTCAAAAAGATGGAGAAAATCCTTAGAGTGTTTACCTGTTCCTTACAAGCAAAGACTATGGGAGCCCGAATAAGTGTTTTAACTGGCAATGTTAGCACAAGAACGTCCATAAAAATGTATTAATTTCAGTAGGGAGTGCAGCTGTAATATAGCTTGGTAATGCTGCTAGAAAGAGAATATTCACCACAACAACTTGCCCTGATATGGGAATTACAAAACAGTACTCCAGAAAATATTTTTTGCTACTTCGTTATTAGTTGGCAACATGGTGAAATAGTCAGGAAATCTTCCTTGGGTTCTGTTGCTGTGAAGGTGAATCCAATGTTAACAAATTGATTTTTTTTTCAATACTGATAGAAGAGAATTTCATAAACAAACGTGTAGTTGAGAAGTCACTTGTAAAACCCTCCATATTGCAGTCACTCACTGCAAAGCCTCAGCTTAGTGTTATCCACGTATAACGTATCACAGACACAATATGCTTCAGCAAAATGTTTTGTAGTTATTGAACATACATTACTGCTTTTTGAGATCTTCTTAGAAAAAAAAAAAAAAGAAAGAAAAAAAAAGAAAAGAAAGAAAGCTTGACAGGTTGGTCCCAGATTTGAGTCTTTGAGTCTGTTAGAAAATGTACATTCAATGTTTGGTCTTCTATTCTTGATAAAAGATCAAGGTTCACTTCTGGGTAAGGAATCAGAGTAAACAAACAAACCATTGTACAGTTGTTTACAATCTAATTTCCCCCCTCCCCCATATATATTGTACACACAGTTCATTGTAATACTAAAGCAAAGCACTTGGTATGTAACTGATTTAACAGACTCCTTATAAGCCCTCAAAAATAGATTCAGTGTTTCTGAAAAGCCCATGTTTTTTTAAGGCCACGATAATCTGCCAAGAGTCATTTTGTCTTTAAAACAGCATCATTAATCTGATGTTTCCACTTATCAAGTAACTCCACTTCTTCCTCTCTGTTTCTCAGAAGATGACCCAACGCCTCTTACTCTGAGTAAACACTGGAGATCTTGAAGGCTCGGCTTGTCCCCTCACAACTTGCTTGTAGTCATTGAGATCCAACGTTTTCTTGAATTACATTCACAGCGAAGAAGAACTTTGAGTATAATCTCTGATGAGGAGGGTGTCATACTTTGGGGAGGATGGGATACAGAGGGCTGATTCAGAAACTGGAGAGCTGGGAGATGCACTTCCAGAATCAATGGAGTCTCTAAAAGGAGAAGGAGGAGTTAAAGCTACCAGCTCCTCAAGGTCTTGCTTTGCTGATGGGGTCTCTGAGGTGCCTTCTTTGACGCTGTCATTTGAAGGTTTCCTGGCTGACTGTGAAGCGCCATTGACTTCAATGGAAGGAAGCGGCTGGATCTCTGCAAACGTGGTCATCGTTGTAGGGAGCTGGATTTCCCGTGGAATCAGGTATGAAGAGCAGAGAGGAGTGGCCACCATTGTCCCTGGAGTGGCTGTTGAAAGCATCATAGAGTTCAGCTCGCTGATATTGGCTGTAAAACGAGTAACCACGCTACTGATCTGCTCCATGAGGGAGCCTTGAGAGGAGCTACTTCGCTGAGGAGGCTCTGACTGGAAAGTAGGGACATCATCTTCTGTTCGGCTAACAGAAGCAGTTCTGTGGCTCACGGTGCTGACAGGTGAGGGAGTCTGTGGTCTGTACTGAGCTGGGTATTGCTCTTCTGCTTCCGAAACATCATAAAGCGTTTTGGCACTGGACTCGGGAAATGTAGCACTGCTACTGTGTCGGCTACTATCTGTGCTTTTTGAGAAAGGCTTGATCACTGCAGTTTGATTGGGGTTCTCTTTTTTGTTGATGTGGATTGATAGCCTCTGCCAAAGGTGTGCTCCTCTGCTGCTTTTCTCATTCTGGGCCCAGGAAACAGATTTCCCATTAGAGCTGTAAACAGAAATGAGATCAGATGGTAACTTGCATCAAAGTTAAAAGTATAATCAATGTACCTATACCATGGATATGTGTTATCCCAGAGTTCACATTTATTATAAAGCTGACTGTAATTTCATCTCTCCATATCTATATCTATAAAATATCTATCTAAATCTAGATCTATATTTATATCTACCTACATCTACATCTATATCTATCTATATCTATATCTAATCTATATCATGTATACAGACACAGACACAGACACAGATTTCTAGGTTGGAAGAGACCTCAAGATCATCGAGTCCAACCTCCGACCTAACACTAAGTACTCCACTAAACCATATCACTAAGCTCTACATCTAAACGTCTTTTAAAGACCTCCAGGGATGGCGACTCCACCACCTCCCTGGGCAGCCCATTCCAATGCTTAATAACCCTTTCGGTAAAGAAGTTCTTCCTAACATCCAACCTAAAACTCCCCTGGCGCAACTTTCGCCCATTCCCCCTCGTCCTGTCACCAGGCACGTGGGAGAACAGACCAACCCCCACCTCACTACAGCTTCCTTTAAGGTAACTGTAGAGAGCGATAAGGTCGCCCCTGAGCCTCCTCTTCTCCAGGCTGAACAAGCCCAGCTCCCTCAGCCGCTCCTCGTAAGACTTGTTCTCCAGACCCCTCACCAGCTTGGTCGCCCTTCTCTGGACTCGCTCGAGCACGTCCATGTCCTTCCTGTAGCGAGGGGCCCAAAACTGAACACAGTACTCGAGGTGCGGCCTCACCAGAGCCGAGTACAGGGGGACAATCACCTCCCTAGACCTGCTGGCCACACTGCTTCTTATACAGGCCAGGATGCTGTTGGCCTTCTTGGCCACCTGAGCACATGGGCTTTTCAGAAACACTGAATCTATTTTTGAGGGCTTATAAGGAGTCTGTTAAATCAGTTACATACAATCTATATCATCTATCTATATCTATATCTGTATCTATATCTATATCTATCTATACCTATATTTAATCTATCTATATCTATCTATATCTATATCTATATCTATATATAATCTATATCTATATCACCTATATCTATATCTATCTATGTCTACCTATTGCAATATATTTAAATCTATCATTTATACTTATATGTTCTGGAAAAAATAACAGAGTGGGCCAGCTTATTGCACAGGCCACTTGTGCATCAAACTACTCTGTGCTAGTTCATGGCCACTGCTGACCCCTCTGATGCTGCCCCTGGGGCATGGTTGGTGCCTGTCCTGGTGGAAGGAGCAGCTTGGTGGTTTTTCTTCTGTTGGATTGGTGTCATGAAGGGGGACTGTGGGACTGAGGGCTGCATGGAAGAGTGAGGAAAAAAAAGGTAAATGCTTGAAGGGAATAGGTGGGAGACTTGGACTGGCTTGGCTGCAGGGAACAGTTATGTACGCTAGCCAGGGAGCATTCAATGGTAAGGAGCTCAGTGTAGGGCGCTGACCATGGCTTGTGGTATGGGGTGAGGGTTATAGATTGGGATATGGAGAAGTGTAGTCTGTTATGGCTGGGAGCAAGTTTGTTTATAAGATTGGAGTTACTGGACTGATACTCAGAAAGTGTCTATACTGGTAGTGTGTGGAGAAATGTTTCTGGTGGGTGACCTCTTCTTGGTAAAAATACTTGACAGGTTAGCCACCACTAGTTTAAAGAAGCTAATTTTTTAATTGCAGGTCAGCTCAGAGAACGT
This sequence comes from Cygnus atratus, assembly GCF_013377495.2. Lineage (NCBI taxonomy): Eukaryota > Metazoa > Chordata > Aves > Anseriformes > Anatidae > Cygnus > Cygnus atratus. The sequence continues at coordinate 200,158,329 of NC_066362.1, read as the reverse complement.
CTTTCAAGAAGGAAAGAAATGATGGAGTATCAGGGTATACACGTAGTTTCTCATGCTGGCCTGAATTTGGAGACAACAATAAACATTTTACTTTACGATCCTCCAAAATGAGTCCTCTTAGGGTCACTTCTCTTCAGATCCCATAATGATCTGTTTTTCATCAAAGTTGCTTATTTTTCTGCTCTTCCTGCTTAAGGCAACATCTCACGGAGCAAAGCCAGCTATGGTGCTTATAAAAACACACTACGCAATAATTCCTTTCCTTTTACTTGATCCTTAGGCCGAAGAGCTATTGCTTATGTATACTTTAACCTATAGATTTTGGGATTAAGAAAGACCATTAGCAATATTTCTTAGCTGAAACAGACAATGACTCTGAAATGATGTCAACAGGGAAAACATAGTCTCCACATACAGATAAATGTGATTTATATATATGATGCAACAGAACTTTAAACAATTCACTTTGGTTTCTAGAACATTTGGTACAGACATTTAGGATTTTTGGAAATATGAACAAATTGGAGACCCTGTTGAAGTGTCACAAATTTGTTGTTCGTTTATTTGCTTTTTTAGCCTGAAATAGATGTACTCAGACACGATAGCCTGCAGTGAAACAGTTTGCAAGACACACAGTTTACTAAACACAAATGACTTTATACCAGCTTTCATGTGGAGGCACTATCAGTATAATAACTCTTCCAGGCATCTAAGAAAAAGGTTGTGTGCTGAGAGTAAACAAAATCTTCTCGTAGGTTCACATCCATGATTACATTATATGGAATTACTATGGGTCATGTAACACAACATATGCCAACAGCTTTTCCCTTCAAAAGCAGCATGACAAAGTCCAGCAGACAAACACAATGTAAACCAGGGGATATTTTAAGACAGGGTAGACTGGGAGATAATCTGTATGAGTATGTAAGGGGTCACCCTTCTATTGCAGTCCTCACTAGGCTGTTCTCTGGAACTTGTAGACAACTATTACGCACCTACCTCCAAATTGCCAGATAGAACATTTGATGGTTTGCAGCTTGCTTTTACAATACACCCTTTGCTGTACCTCAATCAGAGCAAGCAGGAAAAGCAAAATCTAACCTGTAGCACTAATCACTTCAACTCTTTGCATCTCTGTGGATGTGATTCTGAGCAGAACAGGAGCTTGTGCTAATGTCTTTCAGAAAGAAACCGTTGCCTCTGAGGATTGTGTGATTCTCTCGTTAGCACAGATACCCAGCAGGTGCACAGAGCCATTTGAGAGCCCTGACTCCTTGGTCATACTGAGTCCTGAGCTCACTGATAGTTCAGTGCCAGCAGCAGGACCCAAATTTAGGTACTTTGGGAGGCAAACTCTTGCCGCTATTTCTGTTATGATGATGATGATGGGACTTCCCCACAGCTTGTGCCAAATTTGAGCTGGACCGGGAGACGCTGTGCTTTGTCTGTACACCACTTACCCCAAGCACAGTACTCTAGCGCACCTCCATGGTTGACACTGGCTCAGTAAGGAAGTTCAAACCCTATGGATACAAGTGTGTAACTAAACACTAAAAGCATGTAGACATTTTCAGTTGAATGAAGATCAGATTGTAAAAGGCTGTGAAGGTACCATATTACTCCCTCCCTGGTCAGGAGACATTTATTAAGGAGGACATGTGATATGAGGCTGAGGAGCCTGAGGAAAGAAAAAGGATGAAATCTGGGGATGCATCCAGCTAGCAGTTAAATATTCAGTGGAACAGCTGTTACCAGCCCCCTAAATCCCAGTTTGATTTTGGGTCAGTCTTGACTGATGTACTCACTTACGGGCTCTGTGCTGTGCCAAATATAATTATGCCATATGTGTGGCCCTAATGGAGATCCTGGGGCCCTAAAGGAGACCCAGAGGCTGTTTGATATAAATGTCATTAAAATTTTTGTGGTTAAAGGCCCTGTGGTTAAAATTCCAGTAGTTTGCCCAGCAATAATTGGGAGTATAAATGTATCATCCCATTTATCATGTTGCACCTACTTACTACAAAATCAACACCTGACCGAGATGTGCAATCACTTATCATCTGTATGAAAGCAACAACATTTGTTTTCCGGAGGTATGAGGCTGGGTTAGGGGTAAATTTCAGGGGGGGAATTTTAAGATCTTGCTTTAACTGTATACTGTTACTCCGTCAAGTTAACTGAAAACCACCACAATGCACACAACTTAGAGAAATAAAGATACAGCAAGGACATAGATTGCAATGTCTCCTAATGTAATATCACAACCAATTGTTTACATTTATTATGACCAGCTGTTCCATATCCCTTAGGATGACTGGAAATTTTAGGTCAGTTAATTGTTTAGAGTTTTCTTGCAAACAGATTTTGGCTCTCTCAGTTGAGAACAACAGAATTACACTTTTGTGCTCACTAATAATTCTACTAAGTCCATCTGAATACAGGTTATGTTTCTTTATTCTGCTCTGCCCTTTCCACTGGCACAATCCACTGACTGGAGCAGAGCAACGTACAGGTCATGTCTGGAGATGAGCAAACTCCAATTAGTGACATAATTTCCAAACCAAAATGTTAGCAAGATATATATATACATATATTAAAGTCTTTTGCATGGCATATTTTTTTCATTGCTTTCACTATAGGTTAATTATGTTCAGTTTTATGTACAATAGGGATTTCCTCAGAACCAGTCACACTAATTATTTTTTCTGTCTCTTTACTAAAAGCTGCTTCGACTTTGATAGCTAGTTTTCTTCCCAGTCTTATAGACATAACATAATATGTACAAGAAATGAAAGTGGTATAAATGAGAGAGCTTTTGAAGTCTCTGATATTTCAAATATTTTCCCTATAGCTGTCCACTTCCTAACAGAATAACAATTAGTACTGTTTCTTATTTATATATTCCCTTACTTAAACTTTTTAGAGTCATATAAGTTTTGTCTTTAGGACTTTGCTCTGTATTCATAAGGTGTATTAACTGCTTTTCATCTACTTAGGTGGTAGGAAAAAAAATCCCTTCCATTACATATCTTTTTTATTTATTTTTTCTTTTTCTTTTAACATCCAAAATAAATCACTTTTCCCTGGTTTTGGTTGATATAGCAGTTTTGTTTCAGATTTTTTGCTCTGTGTTATGATTCTCTATGAAACAGTGCATAGCTCTGCCACCAGGGTTTCTTTAGCCAGCTGCCATTAAAGCAACTGTGATTTGTGAAGTCCTTCAAAATACAGAAGAAATAGAAATCAGGAAGTGGAACTGACAGTCACAGCAGCTGAAACCCCTTGTATTTTAGCAAGTGTGCCATTCTCATTAATCTCCTAAAGCTGCTAAAATTAATTCTGATGAAATGTGCCTAGTTACTAGCATTGGGACAGTTACTGAAACTATGTTTAATTAGTTTTCAAGTGAAACCATGTTTAACTTGAAAATAAGTCACTTATACTCTTGTTAATAAGTTTAAATGAAATAGTCAAATAAGTTTAAAATTATGTAATTTAATATTTTCTGAGAAAGCTTAGAATGCATATCTACATACTTAGTATTTATATTTAGAAGGGAAAACTGGTAGCAATGGACATGATTCTATGACTTTATGATTCTATAATTCTATGACATGGAGAAGGTGTTGGTACTCAAGGAGTTCCTTGCCTCAGTCTTCACTGCCAGTCAGGCTTCCCATGTCTCTCATTTCCCTGAACCTCTAGGCGAGGGCTGGGGAAGCAAAGTCCCTCCCACTGTAAGCAAAGATCAGGTTCGAGACCACCTGATGAAGGTGAACAAGTACGAGTCTACGGCGCCTGAGGTCATGCAACCCAGGGTCCTGAGGGAACTGGCTGATGAAGTTGCCAAACCTCTCTTCATCATATTTGAAAAGTCCTGGGAGTCAGGTGAAGTCCCCAGTGACTGGAAAAAGGGCAACATTGCTCCCATGTTATAAGGGGTAGAAAGGAGGACCTGGGGAACAACAGATTAGTAATCCTCACCTCTGTGCCTGGGAAAATCATGGAATAGATCCTCCTGGAAGCAGTGTCAAGGCACATGCAGGACAAGAAGGTGATCCAGCAGCCAACATAGCTTCACCAAGGGAAAATCATGCCTGACCAATCTAGTGGCCCTCTACAATGGAGTGACTTCATCAATCAACAAGGGAAGACTTACTGATATCATCTACCTGGATTTCCGTAAGGCTTTTGACATGGCCCCACATGACTTCCTGATCTCCAGATTGGAGAGAGAGAGAGATTTGAAAGGTGAACCATTCAGTGGATAAAGAGTTGGCTTGAAGGTTGCACTGAGAAAGTGGTGGTCAATGGCTCTATGTCCAAGTGGAGGCTGGTGATGAGTGGTGTCCCTCAGGAGGCTGTCTTGGGACTGGTACTGTACCTTTATCAATGACATAGTGGGACCAAGTTCACCCTCATCAAGTTTGCAGCTGACACCAAGCCGAGTGGTGAGGTTGATACAGCAGAAGGAAGGGATACCATCCAAAGGGACCTGGACAAGCTTGAGAAGTGGGCCCATGTAAACCTAATGAGGTTCAACAAGTCAAAGTGCAAGGTGCTGCACCTGGGTTGGGGCAATCCCAGCTGTGAGCACAGTCTAGAAGAACTCATTCAGAGCAGGACTTGGGGATTCTGGTAGATAAAAAGCTTGACATGAGCCAACAGTGTGCGCTTGCAGCCCAGAAGGCCAACAGTATACTGGGCTGCATCAAAAGCAGTGTGGCCAGCAGGGAGAGTTAGGGGATTGTCCCCCTCTACTCTACCTTTGTGAGGCCCTACTTGGACTGCTGCATTCAGGTCTGGGGCCACCAGCACCAGAAGGATGTGGATCTGTTAGAACAGGTCCAGAGGAGGGCCACGAAGTTAATCAGAGGGCTGGAGCACCTCCTATGAAGAAAGGCTGAGAGAGCTGGGGTTGTTCAGCCTGAAGAAAAGAAGGCTCTGAGGTGACCTCATTGCACCTTTTCAATATTTAAAGGAGTCTTATAAAAAAGATGGAGAGCAAACTTTTTCTTGGGCAGACAATGACAGGACAAGGGAGAATGCTTTTAAATGAAAAGAGGGGAGATTTAGATTAGAGGTTAGGAGGAAATTCTTCACTCAGAGGGTGGTGAGGCCCTGGCACAGGCTGCCCAGAGAAGCTGTGGATGCCCCATCCCTGGAAGTGTTCAAAGCCAGACTGGATGGGGCCTTGAGCAACCTGGTCTGGAGGGAGGTGTCCCTGCCCATGGCAGGGGGTTGGAACTGGGTGGTCTTTAAGGTCACTTCCAACCTGAGCCATTCTATGATTCTACTTTTCACCTGTGAAAACTGGAATACAAGGGGGATCAGTGGAGTTTAAAATAAAAAATTAAGAGAAGTTTTGTTCTCTATCATGTAAAAATATTAGTATCTGATTCCAGACTTGAAATGATAGAGCTGAAAAAAGAAGCTGGAAAAAAAATAAAGGGGACCTTTATGATCAGTATGGAACCACTGCTGACATGAATACAATAAGAATTAAAATTCTATAATTTATAAGTCCAAGGGTGAAAGTTCACGTTTCAGAACATTAATTGGTCTACATTTTTTTATTTTATTTTATTTTTTTATATTTTTTTAGCTAAATTTAGTAGCTTAGTGTCTACTTTAGTGGCTAAAGTAGAGCGTTGCTTTCCAACTTGAAGCAACATCTTATTTTTAAGAAGGTGATGATGAGTTACTGCTCCAACACTGTGCAGAGCAAGCCTGTTTATCAAGGACAGTCTTCTCCTGTGCTTAAGGGAGCCTCCTTCCTCCTTGCTCCTGGCTTTTCCACAGAAACAGCTGACAGTGGTAAGGAGGTATCACTCAATGATATAATTATTCTACCTGAAAAAGATTTGCGTGATATCTGTATATTTAATTAAAAACTTTTGATGAGGTGATCTGTGTGTGTGCCCACAATGTGTGCAAGTATGGATGCATGAGTGTGTTGTTTCTCTAGTCTTGCCAGTTGAGTCCACTCAGATCAACAGACATTTTGCTTGTAGTGACCCATGTTCTTCATCCCTCAGAGCATGCAAATGCCTCGTAACATGCCAACAACACTGAACTGAACTAAGTAGTTGAAGAGGAGTGCTCCTCTAACCTTATACAAAGAATTGTGTAGTTTCTCTTGTGAATGCATGACAACCTGGATAACTGGCTGAAAGGATGCAGAACTGGAAGGTGGCTAAACTAGCTCAGTTCTACCACTGTAATGGTTTATCTTGTTGCCCTTTCTCTTATTTTAAATAGCTGTTTGTTCTGTGGAGATAAATAACAATGAAACACAAAAGAAGAATGATACAGGGGAAAAAAATCATTTTGTCCTGTACTAAGTACCAGAAGTAAATGTCTTTCGCAATCGTGTTGTGAACAAACAAACAAAAAAGTGCTTTTCTGTTTACAAGGACAAGGACATTTACTAGTATTACTCCTTGAACTGTAATCAGTCATTATCTCGTTTCCTCATGGAAGTCACAGCTGATATTTACAAGAATAACTATAATCTATGAGGATGAAAGAAACTAAAAAGTGAGGGATAGCTGGCAGACAGAACCTTTGCAATTGACCTCACAGCGCAGCCACCAGTGACAGCAATGTCAGCATCTGTTTCAGCAGCATGCCTGGTTGGAATGGGAAACGAAGTGTCTGGTGTCTGAATGAAACATCTCTATTGTCATGACCTAAAATGCAAAAATGATTTCAATATCAAATACAACTTTTTCCCTCTCTTACTGAGAATTAATCTCAATTGTTAATCAAGGCAGCTAGTGCTGGGTTTTACTTCTCATCTGAAAAATGTCACTTCAAGCATCTCTGAGCACACCTCTGCTACACTGGAGCATCCTATCAACCAGATAGGGAGAGAAGAATGCCACTTCTTGAACTGTCAGTTCTGCTTCCAGATGCACACAGCTTTAAGATGTTTTCAACATTGCTTAGCTGACATGTTCTGTTATTAATTTCAGTGGACTTTATGATAATTTGCTAAAGGTATGAAACTGAAATGGGAAAAAATAGTAAACATCAGCTTAGCACTGACTGAAATTAGAAGCACAAGCAGTGCACAAGAAAAGCAAATTAAAAAAAAAAAAGAAAAAGAAAAAGAAAGGGAAAAATATAAAGGAAGAAAAAAAATTAAAAGGATTTAACACTCCTAGTTTTATACCCAGAAAAAAGTAAACAAGGATTGATTGGAATTCCATCCTCTGCAAAGCACAGACAATTGGAGGAACTTCCAGTGTTCTGCATGCCTGATAAATAACTACAGGAACATTTATGTATATTGGCAAAACAATTACTACACTGAATTAAGTAGTTTCTTATTTGTTGCATTTAATCAAACCAAAAATGCAAATATGACAATGTCTTGATGCTTGCTTTGTGAAAGCCTCATAAAACACCCCATTCCATAATTGATTTTATCTGATATACGTGAATGATGCTTACTGGTGTTACAGATGTATTAACTCTGTTAATCATTAATTGCCTTTCAAAGCATACCCATTTACTAAGTTATGTCACTTTTCATCTTGAGGGGAAAAAAAAAAAAAAAAAAAAAAAAAAAGCTATTTGTAAGACATATTCAGGGATCATTAAGCCCCGATGTGAAAAATATCCACACTAGGTTTGGAACAAAAAAATGATATTGCATGAGGGATTTGAGAACATGAGCTGAACAATCCTGTCCAGATGAAACTGCACAGACTTTTTTAGGCTAACTGGGACTTGGTCAGTGTCACGGGTCCTCTTCATTGCCATTACAATACAAGCAAGAATAGATGATGGGATCTTTTCATTTTCCATATGTGGTCAGATGCCTGTATCTGTCTTTTTCCATGTGCACTTCATCACAGTGATGTTCAGCACTGGTCTGGTACTTACTGAGACAGAAGATCTGCACCTACTTTCCTTTCTGCAACATCTGTGCTCTCTCTGGGAGGTTCCTAGGCTACTCAGTGGCAACTTTACTGAGCTCACAAAATTTGACAGGACCACTGGCCAGGACACTATGGCTGGAGACAACAAAACACAGCCATCAAATGCAATTGCACTCTCTGTTAAGCAGCACATATTCTTAACTGTTTGAGTAGGTCTTGCAGCTGACAGTCTTGCTGTGGTACTATTAGACTGACACAGTTTCCAGTCTTTTTGCCTGTTAGGGCATCCTCTTTAACGGGAACCTCTTTCTCATCTCTACTTGACTCAGATCGATTACTCTCTGGAATGCAAACAGATTCTTCACTGTGAAGATATAAAATATAAAAAAGAAGTTTTTCAAGTGTTTATATATGGCCGGGAAAAACAAAGCTGAATACTGTACAATGAAATACAGTTGTTTGACATGTACATGTACTTTTCTGCTCTACAAAATTCTGTTATATAGCAACTCCATGTAACTTTAAAAGGAAGAATAATTATCACCAAAGGCAATGCAATGTAGGAAAAAAAATAAAAATCTAGACATCACACAGACAAGAAACAGAATCCCGGCTGACAAAAAGTAACAGGGCTGTATACATTTGGTACACCACACAGTTATGAACATTCCTGATGTTACTTGAATGGCAGGAATCCCCCAGGTGTGTGCTAAGTGGCATTATAGCTGATAGCCTTATGTACATGAGTGGATATAGTTGCACCCTAGGGGAACGTAACACCGTGAGTGTTTCACTGAACACCCTCCTACAGTAATAAAATCCACCTGTGATGTAACACTTGGGAAAAATAAAGGTACAATTTGGTCAAACTGTGCTCAATGGATGCATTTACAAAAACCTTGCAGGGGTCAATAAAGATCTTTTAATAAACAATAAAGCAAATGTTTCTAACTTGTAGTAGAATGCAACATACAGATAAAATGCTTATTAAGAGTATCATTTTTTTGATACCCTTATTTAGGTTTACAGCCGGCTGTGACACAAGTAGTTTATATATTTTTTTAATGGAGATGTCTGGAGAAATGGATTTTCTGTCCTATTGGAGAGTCCGACATTTAGAAATCTGACTGGACTCAAAATGAGATGGATAGTTGAAACCTCCAAATATTTCTTAGAACTAAATTGTGCAAAATATTCATTACAAAAACATAAAAATGTCCATATTAAAATGGCTCATCCCAGGAACACTTAAAAATGTAGTACATAATATTCATTAAAGTCATAACATTGATATATAATGTTATCCAACATGTCTAAAACAAAAAACAAATATTTAAATTAGATTAAATGGAGAAAGTTTTGAAAAATATGTTCTGAGCTCTATTTAAAATGCGTTTGAAACCTTTCCTTAGAACCACTGTACAACTTAGCACTTTTCCACAAGACATTTTGACTGGGAAGAACCAACATTTTCATTTTGCAAACATTTTCATCAATCTTGTTTTCTTTTTATGAGCGCTGTTGATTAGACAAATTATAGCCCCTAATATGTAGTGGGGCCACCATTCTAAAGTGGTTCTGGAGCTGTTGATGTTTGAATGCTGTCTCTCTTTATCTGTCCTACTGGGTCAGGTGTGAAGTTTCTCCTCCCCAAAGCACCATATTATGACAACATCACACAGGACACGTGGTTCGCATCACTCAAATGAACACGGTGCAGGTTTTTTGCAGTCAGATGAAACAGAAATCAGCAGTGGCCATGTGTTTTTTTTTAGATACTTTTTTTTCTAGACATACTATATGGGATGCACAGGAATTACAGAGAGGATCTGGGCTGGCATTGTCCCAGGGCTGTTCCTCTTGTTCACAGACATATCACACTGACCTAAGGCCACTTGCTTTTGGCTTACCTGGTCATTGTAGCTCTCCCACCATTCCCCATACTCCCTTTTGGGGTGAAACACTCTATTTCCGACTTGTGCGGGGCCAGTCTCCTGCCTTTGTACCTAATAAATCACGACAACAACAGGAGCAAACAGAAAGAAGTGATTGTGTGCTCAGCTTTCTGTGACAGCTGCTGTGCAAAGGGCCATGCACATGAATGTTACTGTGGCAGTGGTGAGATATAGTGCAAAGCAGCTGTGGGAGCGGTAGAATAGCTCCCCAGACCTGTGCTAAAGCAAACAGGGCTATGTAGGAGAGGTGCTCACCATTTATCCATATATATGCATATTGGAAGAGCTAAAAAATTCTACAGAATAAATAACACAGTAACCTTTCGTCTGTAACAAGTTTTGGAGTTAGACCAGCATGTGAAGGCCAGTAGTTTAGGCCAAACAACACAAATTAAGGAGCAGTGAGAATCAACTGGTGGCCACATTCTCAATTTTAACTTATCCTCTTTCTCTGATACTCCATGTCCGTAACACTTGTCTTCTTCCCCTGCTTGCCAAAGCAAGCACCAGTGTGGTTGACTGCTTGGCTAAAATTTGGGTGGCATCACAGTTCGTGTCACGAAAGGGCCTTTAACTCTCCATTTGCAATAAAAGGAGGCTAGATGACTTTCAAGACTTAGATATGAAGTCAAGTGAAAACAATACCAATGCTAGAGCCCAGTGCAGTACTATGAATGCCTTAAATACCATACCTTGAACTTGGATTAAAAAAAAAAATACTTGGATAAACAATTTAATACTTGAGGATTTAATTAATCCCTGGATAAGATACCAAGCTAAGATCTGGTCATCATTTACTCTCTGAGCACTTAAATGGGATATGAATATTGCAGAGATCTTATGCTGGCTCTCTTCCCAGTGGTGATTTTCATCTTAATTGTGCAAATTTCTGTGCTATGTGTTGAAATATCTAGTCAAATGCTTTAATAAAATTTAGGCAAAATGCGTGCAGCAGATCACTTCTCAAAAAGTTGTTTGTGATATTTCATTCCCACATGCTATAAGCTTCATCATGGGTATTTAACAAAATTCTGTGGGAAGAAGTCAGTTTAGTTTAACACTGCTAACATGACAGACTAAATGGATTATTTATTGCTTGTCCATTAACCTGATCTAGATAACAAAAGGTACCTTGAAGACAACAATCCTGAAAAAGAGAAATATCTCGAGTGAACACAAAGTCTTAACTTTGGATGCAATTATAGTAGATTGTCAGGGGTAGTGTATATTGCATAAATAGCTGAGGAAGCAGCTTAGTGAACCTGAGAGTGAACTGGAGACAGTAAAGTGAGATGTGCTCAGTGCAGAGAAGTCCTTTCATTTACAAATTATAACCTTACTGAAAGAAGGAACAACAGGAGCTTTGCAGACTGGCTACCAAGGGTTTTAAGTCAATCCACAGGGTGGTATGTGCAGTGCTCCCAAATAGGTATCAAGCTCACGCAGGACACATACATAGTAAATGGAAGTTGATTCCTAGAGCAGAGGAAAAAGCGGACGGGCTTAGAGAACAGCAAAATTCACTGAAAATAGAAAGGAAGTCAAACTGCATCATACAAATTCAATTGAGGTAACAAGAGAGAAAGAGCAAAGAGAAAAGAATGTGCGAAAACTTCATAGGAAAGAAAGGAGATAAAGATGGTGTGAAGGTTAGATGTCAAAGAAGATAGAGTTTAGGAAGAGCAGGAAGAAAACACAGTTACATTTAGACCTGTTAAGCAAAAGAGATGCTTTGTGCTCAAAAAGACAGAAGGAGGAAAAGGCATGACTAAGAAAAGGGATTTGGAGAACCTAAATGCTCACAATAAGCAGAATTCTAAAAAAGTAGCCAACAGAGGGAAGAAGAGGTAAGTCCTTGGTAATCCATTCTGAAACAAAACCCTGGTTGAGATGCTTGTGAAACAGATAAAAAAATATCCCATTCCCCAGTCACCACCACAAACTTCACTGCCATGCAAGTCAGCAGAATGGTTCTCAGAGAGATTTCTATGAATGTCTCAAGTTTTGCTATTCACTCAAGAGCAAATTAATCAACAGAAGAAATATGTTGTCACAGACTGCTCTGAAGTAACTGTTTCATGACAATTCAGTGCTCAAAACTCATATAATTATGAAAGCAGTGACCAAGCTCTAATCAACCTTCCTACTGTGGAAAGTGTATCTCTGGAAAGAGATACCAGAGGTTCTGCATAAAAAGGGTTTTCAGCATTCAAAACAGATAAAGGTCATAATATGCCCCAGAATGTCTTGTATCAGAAAAATGTCAAGGTAATTTGTCCCCCTCTTGGTTGTTAAAACAAATAACTTTAAATTATTTAATATGAGGAGATTAAAAAAGAAAACAAACAAACAAAACAAAAACAAAAACAAACAAAAAAAACACCCTGAAACTTTTTTTTGCAGTTTTCATATCAAATGCTAACACTAAAATGATTTTGCATTTCACCTGGCATATGGAGGAGGCATAAAACACTACAGTGTGAGCAGTGTTTGCAAGAATGGATTTCTTTTCTTAGGGTCAGTTCCAGGACTGTGTATTGGTTAGAAGAGAGAGAGGACTTTGTGTCTGTGCAAAAGAGCAGTTCAGGAGCAAATGCAGCTAAATTCTGTTGAAGGCTTTGAAAAGTTCTGCATTGGCCTTAGGGTCTTTTTTGTATTTTTTATGTTTGTTTGCTTGTTTATTTGTTTCATCTGTGGGCATGGAGTTGCAAGTTGTTTCATTTTGTTGTTTTTCAATCTTTTTATTTATTTATTTATTTTTCACAGAGGTGAGTTGTCCTCAAAAGAAATGTTTAATGATGCACCCCAATATGATTTATGAGTGTCAATCAGTTACAAGAAAGTAGAGAATTAATTCCCAGTAATTCAATCACTGCAGTGCTTTGTCACCAAACACTTTGGAAACCTACTCTGTCTTACAGAGCAGTGCTCTGCACTTTCCAGAAGGGATCAGGAGAGAGAATTAAACTCAGTCCTGGGCTGAGAGAAGTCACATCTGTATTGCCCGAACTTTGGCAATACTCGATGCACATATTAGAAGGAAACACAAGTGTGACTGCTCGGATTTGAGGAACCATTACATCTTCTCCTTGCCACCTTCACCTTCCACCAAAACTCACCTTGTAGACCAAAATTAATGGATATTACGGGAAGTAAGGGTGGAATCAACATCCTGAGCGACACCAATAATCATCTATTGCAATGCTTTAGAAACCATGTTTAGATCTCTTGATATGTCTCCCCCTACTTTTATATTTTTTATTTTTTCAATGAAGGTGTGAGTCCCTGTATTACTGAGTGCTTTACATAGTCTTTGAATATGGACTATTTTAGACTTTTTTAGACTATGAGCTTGATACCTAAATCTTCACTTTATAGACAGGTGTTGGCAACCTGTATATATATATATATGTGTATATATATATATATATATACACATATATACATTGAATGAAGCGTTAAGCAAATCTAATTTGTTGTGTAGGAGATGGAGGTCTATCATCAGTTCATATTTCAAATGCAATCTCATAATGATATGCAGAAATTTATTTATTGAACACCAAATAGGTACTTGGCACTGTTTAGACCCAGAGGAAAAGAGTAGGTTTGGTCAACAGGATTTTTCTACTGCAAGGTAGGAGTAATGTCTTCATGAAATTGTACCTTGCAAGGGTGGAAAAAGGGACATTTCCATGGGAACATTTAACAAGACAGAGAAAGTAGAGCCAAATCTGATTGTATGGCAAGGGCTAATCCTGTACTGGGGACAGAAGTTCAGCATTGCAATTATTAATTCCTAAGGGTCTTGTTAATTATTATGGTTACAGGTTTTGGTCTGAGATAATGAGCATGGTATAAGTGTCTAATACTTAAGTGTCTAATACTCTTTCTGAATAATGCTTTTCCCCTTAAGTTAACAGTAATAAAAGCAGGTGATATCTATTATTTCAACCCCAAAACTCTGTTTTTCTCTATTTTGGAATGAAACTGAAGCAAGACTTTTTAAATCCCTGAAAAGGGAAATTAATAGAGGAGAGGAGAGGAAAGAAGAAGAGAGGAGAGGGGATTCAGAAAGCTTAATAGGGCATTGATGAAATATTGTCTCTTTGTTTTCCATCACTTTTACTGATTTTTTTTTCAGTGCTCTTATGCCTGGTACTTGGACAGACAGCTGAATGTTACAAACCTGCCCACTTTTCCAGGATCAGTTATGTGTGTCAAATCTTATGTACAAGTAGTATTTTTCACCTGCACTATTACTTGGCATTATTATTAAGAAACAACGAAGATCTTGCATTTCACAGCAACAGAGTTAGGGCTGACCTTTAGACTAGATTAAAATAAATAAATAAATAAATAAATTTATGAAATTTTCATCATAAATGGGTAAAGGATGGACTGTGAAGGATATTTAGCATTGTTACTGTTTTGAACTGCAAACACACTGTTCTTGAAAAGCCATTCTGCAAGGTGGGTCATGCTACTTTGATACTGTACTACATTGCACTGAACAATTTTAAAGAGGTCTAAGTTTATTATGGGCATTTTCCCATCTATATCATGAATAATTGTATATTATTAAATATGACACTTTTTGATTCTTTCTTTTTTTAAAAAAAATCAACATGGAAATATTATTTGCTTAATAGCACAATTTCAGCAAGCAAAATACGTTAAAGTGCATAATTAATTTATTTGTTTCAAGTGTAGCAGAATCTTTTTTCTTTTTTCCTTTTTTTTTTTCAACTTATTCTAGTTAAGCAATTGCTTATGTAATTGCAACTGGTGGATCAAGATGAGTTTTTTGATGGTGTGCTATACAAAGCATTATAATGAATTAAGGAAAGAAGAATAGTCCAATAATAAAATATTGCCAGTATGTTTATTTCCCTTCCTCCAGAAGCGATATTTCTGAGATGTTGGATAAAGAATTTTATAGGATTTCTGTACATTAGCATATTATTTACACAAAACTTGTCGTTATCCTTAATGTATTCTCTACATTGAATTTCTGTCCTCCCTTTTGTGAGGTTTATGTAACTACAGATGCCATAGGAAGGTCTCATTACTTTATTCATGAATTCATTCTTCACGTTGAAAAAGAAAGATACACTTCATTTGCTCTGAAACACTGTAAATGTTAGAAACTTCTGTAGGTTTGTGAAGTAGATGGATGGGAACCCACTTTGCAGAGGCAAATATCACATTTTTTAAGATATTTTTAAAATTTGTTGACTTATAAGAAAGGTGTTTCTCTTTTCTGATGTTTTTTATCAATTCAATCCATTATGCTATCCTGTGTATTTCATATATTGACTAATATATTGATATTTTCATATATATATTTCATTTATTGATATTTTGTTTTCTAATGTTTTGCATCTTTTCTGGATGTTTATTAAATTTTGAACCTTTCCTTTTCTGCTACCACATTATTGAATTGTGAACTGAAAAAGGACTTTTTTTTCTCTCTCTCTTTTTTTTTTTTTTTGTAAATGTTTTGTTGTGTTGCAGTCCTCAATTGTCAACATACTGGGTAAACATTTCAACATATAATCCTGTAACCAAAACTATAGAGAAGTAAAATATAGCGTTTTTATATATTTTAGCAAACCCCTGGCTTGAATTTCAGTTACAGTTTTTAGAAAATATCTGTAATCAGAAACAGTTCTAAATCAGCTGATATTCCGTCTCCTCTACCTCTCTATACCAAATTCCAGTATTCAAGTACAAATACCATATTTATAATTCATACAGGCATTTTCATATGGATAGATGTCTTGTTTGGACCTAGGCTAGAAGTCTTAGTCTTCTGTTTACCAAATTAAATATAATGACAGTTCATGTACAAGTTTGCTCTGGAAAGAACCAGAAGTTCCTTTCGTAGAAAAACCTGTGTTCAGACCAGATGGTAGTGTGCAACAGAATTTACATCCTGCTTGCAAAATGGACATGAGACCATATGCATGGCTTGTCTCTCATACTCTTCAGCGTGAGTGACAAAGATAATATTGATACAGTATAGAGTGACATTTATTTGTCACCAGAATTTCAGGAGACAAGTTGGAAGATGAAACACAAAGCAAAATGGGTAGGCACTGCTGTTAAAAAATAGAAAACTCCTCAGCTCTTCCCCTTAAGAAAACATGCTGGTCCCATCTTCACTGTTCCTTTATTTATTTATTTATTTATTTTTTGTAGTACTAACGAGACTGCATTTTGCCGTCTAGAGCATATTTGTGCAAAAGTAGGCAGGGAACTGTTTATAATTTAATTTGAATGGTTCAGCTACAGTATTTGATTCAAAGTGATGGGGACACTGTCCTAATAATATAAATAATTCCAAAAATTAAGCTTGAATACTCAACGTGCTCAGTCAATGCAGTCAAACAATTTATATAAATCAATCAATATTTTAATTAAATTTAAGTTGTGTGGAAATTCAAAACAACAACACTAGCACTGCACACATATTAAAATTCATTGTAATCAGGGCAGTCAAGAATACCAATTCATTGTACAGAGGGAATGTTTTAGCAACAATTCATCAAAATCTTTCAGACCTAATTCCTCTCACTGAGTTTCATAAAATATTCTTCAATCATCTCACAATATTTGAAGTTTAATTAATCACAGCATCAAGCTTGTTCAAAAAGACACCAGGAGTATATGGAAAAAATGAAAGACTTAAACCATTCAGTAATCTCACAATCCAAGTTTCTGTAGCATATTAGATTAAAATATGTCAGAATGATTCATTTGGGAAATGATTCACTAATAAATGCAGACTAATCAGTCAAATGAATAATGACTTCCTCTAAAGAGTCAAAGATTTTTTCCTGTATGTCTCAAAATTCTCTTCTAGCAAGGCTCTGAAGCGACCAACTAATACTTTGTAGTATCATTATGGTTACATTTCATTTCTGAAATAATAACAATCCCCTTTGACCAGACCTCCAACTCACGTAAATTGTTATGTTCTCTAAGGACATTACATAATGTATGAAATTTATCTCCCAAGTCCATACCATACACAAGTTAATTTAAATAATTTAATTTCTTTAAGAAATTATTTTCTTATTCTATAAAACTTCAGGATTTCAAATAACATGAACTTTTTTTTTTTTTTTTCCACTGAGATAAAACCAGAATCATAAAGGTCTTTTAGTGTATAGGTCTTTTAGACTCAGGCTGGAATCTCTCCTCTGCCATCATTTGGCATTGAAAATCACTGCTCTTTTCACCAGGTTAGAAAATAACTCTCTGTCTTTTCTAATCAATGCTTATTTTATTCAAGACAAAATGGTTCCACCAGGCTTCAGGAGGAAAACAATCCATCCTGGCATAACTGACAGGCTGCTGATACAGCTCTGTATAGGAGGTGATATGTCTGTCTTGATCTCAGTATTGTGAGGTTACCACCTCTTCTATACTCTCTTACATACTTCTGTGAGAAAACCAGTGCAACTACTTGTAGAAAAGGCAGAACCAATTATTTATTTGTTATATGTTATTCCGTGGATAAGGAGCATTGTGTTTTTCGTGTTTTGCCAGGCAATGGACCTGATGAAGTGTTAGTGTGTCATAAGACCACTCTGATCACCAAGAGTTTCTCAGCCCTTAACCCATAACCCATAATGCATGCCCTGACAAAGCCTGGTAAGTAAACAGTTTCTCAACTGAATTTGGAGGAAAACTATAACATTCTTTCTATCATCATTCAAAATGTGTCAAAGAAATTGTTCATGTTGCATATAAATGAAGACAAAATTGGCATTTGTACTGTAAGAAATGTGTCTCCATAGAATATGCTGTGGCAGAAATTCATAATCAGTATCTTTCTCAATGAGCATGCAGGTCCTAAATGCCAGCCAGCTTCAGCTTTCAACAAAACTTCAACCCCTCCCTCCCCCTGCCCTAGCACATACACACACTTTCTTATTTCCTACTCTGCTAAATCAGGTTTGTAGGTCTCCTATCTTTTTAACAGGTCTGAAAGCTCCATGTCAGATAACCATCCTGTTTTATCTCTCAGGAAGCTTATCTTATCCCCTTTGTTACAGGGAACTTGAATCTCTCATATTTATGTCAGAAGTCCTCATTCTGGTATGTGTACACATATTATTTATTATAACAACATACAGTTTGATGATGGCCAGGGCTTCAATCCATCTACTTATTCATGTATGTGGCACTCCCAATCAAAATTTAACTTCTAGGCCGTGCAAACTGTATGGACTGTATCTTGGAGCCCCTTGGCAAATTGCACATAACAGTGTCAGAGATTTATTCCAAGAGTATTTGGCTGGAATCTCAATGCTTTCTCAAGGTTCTTTTCATAATAAAATGTTATAGTCAGACTTTCCAGAACTTTCTGTAACAGGTAAAATTAGTTCTCTGGTTAGTTCAAGCCTGAGATTTTCAGCCTTTTTTTTTTTTTTTTTTTCTCCAGTGTTTTAAATGAATTTTTATCAGTTTCAGATTTTTTTGAATGTTTGAAATTTTTCCTGTAGAAAAGAAGGTAGTGCTTTTGTTGTTGTTAGTGGTTTTTGTTTGTTTGTTTTATTTTATTTTGAGAAATTTTGATTCAGGCTTCTGAAAAGGTCATTTCAAGATTTTGGTGCTGAGATAAGACATGCTGCTGTATGACATAGTACTTTAACTGCAATACTTTTAAACCATGAATGGCAGCTTCTAGGTGGATCCAAGCACAGTTTTCTTATTTTGTGGATCAAAATATCTCATTTGAATAGTCACAAAACAGATATAGACAGACATAAGAGGCAAAAAGAGAGAGAATAGATAGAAGAGAGATGGGGAAAAAAAATAGTCATTCCTTGCAGAAAACAGAGTGCATAATGTAATGGTAGACACCTGTTCCCAAAATGCCTCATTATGGCACAGTCTGGGACATTCTGATGTAAATACTAATTATAGCAACTGGTGGTCCAAGGCTGAATCCAGTTCAGTGGAAAAACCTACCTTTATTATCACTTTGTCCCCATAGGAGACAGGAAATGGCTGTCAACAGCATGTGCGCCTGGGAAGGTGAATGATACCTGTGCAAGGCAGGTATCATATTGGACCCTCACACTGTTGCCACTGTACCAAAATAATGCTTGAGAAAAAAATGCCTCCGAATGACACGTAATTCTTTGCTGAAGTTGTGAATATCTTTGTCTAGGTCGAATAAGGAAAACCAAAATTAATAGTGATTTATATGAGTGTAGAATTTCTAGTGGTCCACCTGAGGGCGAGCACTGGTTACCAGAGCAAGGGGACCTCACTCCCAAATGAAAGATTTCAGTTCTATCACTTCTGCAGAGATGAAGAGAACAACACCCAGTTCTGCAATCACACAGTGGAGTGACAAAATTCTTTACAGGGCAAGATAAGGCATTAACATATAAGTGAGTAGTTTATTTGCTTTGACTACTAACATTTCTGTTCAATTATTTAAGAAATAATACCTCATGGACTAGTAATTCCATGTGGAAAGAAACATCACTGCCACAGTGGGCTATTAATCTTTAATTTCAATGAGATCTGTAGATTGCTGGGGGTAGGTGTGTATGATAAGCTGCAGAAATAGCTGTGCATCTTTTCTGTTGTCTGGAGCTGTGCTGTTCACATCTGGATGGAGGAAGTATGCATAGCACAGGAAACATACAATGTATTTTGAATACGGCTAATGCTATCTGACACTCTGGTGACGATTCTTTTCTTTTGAGTGATCATATCCACCTGCCTGGATAACAGATCAGAAGTAATGCTCAGTCCTTTGCTTAAATTAACAGTCAAAAATAATAGAAGAAATCTGAGTGACACTGACACTGTCACAGGGAGAATGGTCAAGTGGCAATTAAAAAAAATTCCTGCAGCACCTTAATCCATTTCTTCTGTCTCTCAATGTTACTGCAAAAAAATAAATAAAGGGGGAGGAACATGAATTAAGGCTCTAATCTTCAAGCAGAGAGCATTACCTTGGGACTACAGTGGTGTTTTCTGAACCTCTTCTTTCAGAGGTTCCCGCTTCACTGCCTGAATAGCTTCACTCTCTGTGTCCAGGTCATGGCTTGATCTACAGAAGGATTCCAGGTTCCTCTTGTCTTTCCCTTAACATGTTACAGGCTGGAGCAGTTCAGAATTTGATGCTCAAGTGACTGAACAGCTCCTGAAGGTGTTTTGGAGACCTCCAGCAGAAATTAAGGGCAGGAAACACTGTGTCATCCACAACCGATAGTGGGAGAATTCAAGAGGAGGGGCATGGGCTGCACCGTGAAGACTTTGGAGTAATTTGAAGGGCACATCAAAGAATATTGGTAAGATTAGAAAGAATGTCATGTGTGGGAGAGACAGAGTGTTTATGTGTGTTTTTAACACTTCACTGGTTTCTCAGAGCAGGCAATTACCTACCTTAAAGGAAAGAAAACTTGTCTTTTTGCAGGTGGAGGGAGATGTGTGTGTGTTTAAAGGGACAGCATAAGCATGGAAAATGAAAATTCTGTGGTGTGGGTCATTTAACAACATGTTTCTAAAGAAACAAACACCTACAGTGGTTAAACTGATGTGTGCAATTTAGGGCTAAAATATTAGAAATGTAAAAGGAGCACTGGAACATCTGCTTTATGTCCCAGGCCAAATTAATGTAACTGAGACCTTGTGGTGTGTAGCGCTTCCTAGAAATACCATAGTATCAGCTCTTGTAGGAGAAATATACAGTTCTTATCTTACCAGGATATGGAGTTACTTGAATCGAGGGGAGGATGAGCCAGCCTGTATTTCAGACAAAGAGCTGTGTAGCATATGTGATAATTCCTGGGACCATAAGGTAAGATTTTTTCTCAAATTATTTATGGTCTTCCTAGTCCCCATGAAATTGACTGATAACTGGAAGCAGGAAGTCCAGATGCTTCTCTGTACAGGTTGTGTGGCTTTCACTCCAGCTATGTGGTGTTCAGGATGCTTCTTTGTGGTGTCACTTCTACTAATGTCCACTGTGGTAGCCTTGGTTTGAAATGATGGTAGAATATATTTTGCTGAGTACTGCTGATTCATAATAGCCTACGTGAAATAGTTTTCATTTCACTGGGTAAAGAACACTTTACCCTGCCCCTTTACAGACTTCGTTTGTGAAGATACATTCCAACACAAAGCCACAATTTGTCTAAGTTTCTTAATTGAAGAGCACCCCTGCAAAAAGTCTTTTAGTACTGTAACAGATGCATTGCTTTATTTAGGCAAAAACAGCCTTGTTATCTGTCATCTTGCAGCTGATGTAAGAGCTCTGAATGGAGCCTTGGCATTATCTGTTTGACAATGATTTGATGCCATACTACACTGCTATAAATTAGTGTCAAGAAGCAAAATGCTAATGATAGGGGCCCCTCTCTGCACTGGTGATTTAAATAGCATGTTTCTTTAAAATTCAACACTGACTCACTCTCTTTTAAATAAACCCCCTCCATGTTATTTAAATAATACGTAGCTCTACTGCATATTTCCTTTGATTCTAAAAACTTCATTGTTTACCTGAAAAACTATCCAAACAACCTTTTGAACACTGTGTTGAATAACACTGTGAAACATATTAATTTGTGTACTTAAAAAAAATAAAAATATTTGAATATTAGGAAAACAGTTGGACTCTAGTTGTTCATGCTCTACAGTGAGCAGAATTGAGGCTGAAAGTGGCTTTCTGTTCTTTCTTGGAGATGATATCAAACATAGGTGAAGTCCTGAACAGCATTTAAATTTTTTTTCAGTACATTTCAGGACTCTGTTTCATTTTCTTTCATGCAAGTAAAGAGGCCTTGATTAGAGAATTTCTCATAATTGATGGAATCAGTTTGCTCTTGGATTCCCAAATCCTTCAGGCACATAATGGCTAAGCACTGATAAACTCATTGATACCATCATAGTTTAACCAGCTGAGGATTCAGACACATGCATTTAGAAGTGTCTCCTTTGTTGCAGTTTCAAGTGTTGATGAGCACTGCTGATGGCATGAAAGCTTTTCTCCAAGTTTTAACTGAAATGTTCTAGTTTTTTATATCTAGGTAAATATGCCAATATATCAACCTTGTGCTTCTTCATTCTTAAACACATACATCAGACACACTCAGTGCTCTTCAGAACTGAAGTCATTTCCAAGATGGTGCTAATGAAAAAGAAATCACTACCAATTACAATCTATTATGTTTTACTAATAACTCTCTACTACACGTATTATCTACATATTGAAGCATATAAAGAAATGGAAACAGAGTCCTCAAAAAGAAGAAAATACATGTTGTCTTTAAGGGTATTTAGTAGCAAGTTACATTCCTTACTCATCAGAATAGAACAAAGATTTTAGAGCGATATCTTTTAAAACTGAGTCTTAATAGATGACAAACAAATCCTTCCCAAGCCTAAGATCTTCCCGTCATCTAAAACTTCATCTTGCCCAGGATAAAAAAGTTGTGAGATGGCAAACAAGCTCTGCAGATAAAGTGAGGGAAAATAATAATGATCCCAAAGAGCAAGAAGGCCCTCCTGTTGAGGATATATTATGAAGAATGTCTCTTTCAGCCAGGTTATAGGACTTCTGGCCTGAATTTCTCAGGTCATTCATGTATACAAAAAGAGGCTGTAGAGAGGGGTAACCATCACTTAAGCTGGTACAGAATTTATCATTTTGAAACAGCACCTTAATCTGCACCTGGAAATGAACTGGAAGATAACACTGTTTACAGATCATAAGCATTAAATATCTTGTAAAAAACTGATCATTTCTGTACCAATTAAAAGTCACTGAAAGAGAATCATGAGTAATGTTCTGGCAGAAACAAATCATCATTTGGCATAATCTGCCCTCTGGGTGTTAATATTAAAATCCTCCCTTGGGTCTAAACTGTGGTTCACACAAAAATTGAAGCATAAATTGCCCTTGTTCCATGACAAGTCCCGTTGTGAAAAATGGCATGTCTGGAAACATTCATATTATCAATCCTAAAATCCATGTATATTTTACTGAGGAAGGAAATACAGCTACCTGTCACTTCTAGGCAAGATATATATGGTTGAGGAATGACAAGAGTATTTTCCTGCTCTGTCATTCATATAGGCCGAATTCCTAGTTTAAGTTAACAATTAAATAACTCCAAATCATCCCCATACCACCCATATCAAAAGTGAAAGGAATAAAAAGATGAAAATGAACCACCAGGATGGTTACACTCCAGTGTATTATGTCTATGAGGCTATACAATATTTCCACTCAAGAATTCTCCTTTTTCTTTGGTGTTCACTCAATGCAGTTTATATACACTGAACATACAAGCTGTCTTCATGACCACTGAATTCAGATAATTTCTTGGGAAGAAACAAAGAAATATCTATCAGGGGAGTATCTGGTTAATGTCAGGAAGGGTAGCAAGAGTGGGGCCTGTGAACTTCTGAATTTGATGGAGTTAGGAAAATGAGTATAGAAAAAGGTATCAAGATAGATAAAGAAGAGAAGATAGGTAAGGACAAAAAGAATAGTCAGCAAGATATGGTAGAAGAAAGGAAAATCAAGGGAATAGGAAAGTAAAGGCATAACAGAAGAGTCATACGAAACAAATCCTCAGATGCCTGAGAGTAGCTCACGATGCCACTTGTGTTGACTACTCCACCTTGATTGTGTAGCATTAGCAGCAACCCTATTTTTTTCCTGCTGTGACTAGAGGAAAAATACCGTGCTGTGCAATTCATTCAAGTGAAAGAGATTGCAAATGAGTGCCTAAGGACAAGGCAATTAGTTATATTCTCTTTTTATTTTTTTTTTTTTATTTTTTTTAGCTCCTAAGATCTTGTTTCCTTCCCTGCAACAAGTGTACAGTTGATACAGACCATGTTTCCATCAATGTAATTGTTTGCCCATTGCTCTCTGTCCAGCTTTTGTACAGTGTTTTGACTAAATCAGACCTTGGAGCTGTTACAGATGTGGGAGAGAGGTCTTGTTCTTCTCCCAGTGCAGAGGCAAACATAATTAATATATGTCCCTTTGTCTTTTCACTATTTGTATTATTAATTAACTCTCAGAAGAACATAATTAATTCCCCACACTCACACAGTAGCAAACTTTACCTAAGGGTTTCACCAGATGATCCCCTTCTTTTCCACAGGTTCACCAGGCTGCTTGACCGGCTTGCAGCCGAAGATGACTTTCCATCCCCTACGTGCATGCGGACCACGGTTGATGTGGTGAACGCGCTGCGTACGTTCCTTTCAGGCTTAGCAAGGATGATATAGACCTTGGGCACAAACATACAGCCAAGGGCCACCGTGGCACTCAGACTCACTGAGAAACACATGGTGATAATCTTGTAGTTGCTTCCAAAATATATTGGCACAAAAGCCAGCCAAATGATGCAGGTGGTATACATTGTAAAGGCAATATACTTTGCTTCGTTGAAATTAGCTGGGACATTTCTTGTCTTAAATGCATAAAAGGTGCAACTCAAAATTAATAATCCATTATATCCAAGGGGAGTTACAACACCCAAGTTGGTGGTGTTACAAATCAGGTAGACCTCTCGGATGCTTGGGTAATCATGCATTATATCAGGTGGCTCCATTATAAAGAGGGCAACAATTATGCCTAATTGTATACATATCAAAATAAATGCAATAACCAGTTGGGCACAGGCACTCATGAACCTAGGTTTCTTTGTACAAATTTTCTTCTTGCTGCCAGCCAGGATTCTTGCAATGCGGTTGGTCTTAGTTACTAGAGCAGAATAACTCATAGCTGGGGAGAGACCTATGCCAATTCGTTGAAGATAACAGTAAATCTGTTGAGGTTTTGCGATGAGACAGAAAGTGCACAAGTAACCCAAGCAGATGCCAGCTAGAATGATATAGCAAAGTTCTCGGCTGGATGATTTGACCACTGGAGTATCACGGTACATTATGAATATAGCTGTAACAAACAAGGTGGCCAGCAGACCCAGGCATGCAAAAACAACTGCTGCAATTGGTTCAGGATCACCCCATCTGAGATACTGGACTGGGATGAGGTCACAACCTACAGAAAAAAAAAAGAAAAAAAAAAAAAAGAAGGTAAATTGAGGTGTGTAGGTCTGAGATTCTTTAATGATAAAGCTACAGATTCTTCTGATATTTCTATTCTTTTTCTCTTTCAGGAATTTGCCTTTCTAATAAAAGTAGGCTAAGATTTTGTTGATAATAACGGCAATATTTTTCAGTGATAGCTTATTTCAGTAACAAAGTTTATCTGTTTGAAGCCTAGCACAGCGATTGAAAAAATGACCAAACTGATTAGGAGAAGTCATAAGATCACAGAATCATAGAATGGTTTGGGTTGGAAGGGACCTTAAATATCATGTAATTGATCTGTCCTGTCCCATGGGCAGGGACACCTCCCACCAGACCAGGTTGCACAAAGTGCATCCAGCCTGGCCTTGAGCACTTCCAGGGATGGGACATCCACAGCTTCTCTGGGCAACCTGTGCCTCACCATCCTCGTAAAATTTCTTCTTCATATCTAATCTAAATCTACCCTCTTTTAGTTTAAAGCCATTCCCCCTTGTCCTATCACTACACTCCCTGACAAAGAGTCCCTCCCCAGCTTTCCTGTAGGCCCACTTTAGGCACTGGAAGGCTACAAAGAGGTCTCCCCAGAGCCTTCTCTTCTCCAGGCTGAACACCAACTTCCTCAGCCTGTCTTCATAAGAGAGGCTCCAGTCCTCTCATCATCCTTATGGCCCTCCTCTGGACTTGCTCTAACACTTCCATGTCCTTCTTGTGCTGGGGGCCCAGAGCTGAACTCAGGGCTCCAGGTAGGATCTCACAAAAACAGAGCAGAGGGGGACAATCCACGTCTCTCCAATTTAGAGAGAAGGATATCATGGGGGACAGTGTCAAATATTTTGCACAAGTTCAGATAGATTATGTCAGTTGCTCTTCCCTTATCCACCAATGCTTTAACCCCATCACAGAATTCCACCAGATTTGTCAGGCATGATTTGCCCTTAGTGAATCCATGTTGGCTGTCACTGATCGCCTTCTTTTTTTCCATGTGCCTTAGCAGAGTTTCCAGGAGAATCTACACCCTGATTTTGCCAGGCACAGAGGTGAGACTGACTGGCCTGTAGTTCCCTGGGTCTTCCTTTTTCCCCTTTTTAAAAATGGCATGACTTCCAGTCAGTGAGAAGTGCATTGGACTGCCGCATATCTGAAATATGACAGACAGTGGCTTAGCAACTACATCCATCAGTTCCCTCAGGACCCATGGATGTATCTCATAAGGTCCCATGGACTTGTTCATGTTCAGGTTCTTTAGAAGGTCTCAAACCTGATCTTCTCTTACAGTGGGATGTTCATCATTCTTCCAGTACCTGCCTTTGCCTTCTGCGATTTGGCTATGTGGCTAGAGCGCTTACTGGTGAAGACTGAGGTTAAAGTCACCTCAGCCTTCTTCATATCCCAGGTAGCCAGTGTCCTTCTGGAGAGGGCCCACAATTTCCATGGTCTTCCTTTTATCACCAGTATGTACCTACCTACAGAAGCCATCTAGAGATGTTTAAGCCTGGAGAAGTCATCTCTAATCACAGTGGAATTTTCCCTTTAAATTATTTTAAATATAGTAATTTATGAACAAATTTCAATATCAGATTTCATTCATTTGATGTAAAATGTTTCAGAATTGTCTGTATACTATATACCCTTTAAGAACCAGACGTCAATCATATTAATTATAACATATTCTAACTGAATTATATTGGTGCTCGTTTAATGATTATGCAGAGATTCTACTTGTCAAGAAAAAGAGAGTATTTCTTTCTCAGATATGATACCTTTTCCCCAGCCAACCTTTTCTTGGATTAAAAATGCAGATGATATGTAATTTCGGATGTCCCACTATGCTCATTTCTTTATGTGTCATTCATGTTTTTGAGACTTTTGAGGAATTAGTTCCCTCATATAATTCATGAAATTGAACTGATTTTAGAGTCAAAGTTGAACTAAAACTTGCAATGATTTCTAAGGACATTTATTTTTTAGTTTATGCACAGCTTTTAATACGTCATTCTTTGTGCATATCATAGGCAACAAGCTTTTCATTCTGCAGTGCACATATCAATGGACAGCAATAAAAACTCGCAGAATATTTGTTGTTGATCACCCTCCTCTGCCTCTCCTTTTCTTTTGCACTGTAAAGCCTGTATGGCTCTGGAAGCCAAAAGGAATAAGGAGAGGACCTTGCTGCTCTGGGATGCAACTTCCTGATGACAGTAGACACACGAGTACTACCAGCCAGGGCGGGACTGATGGAAGAAGATGCTGGAGAGAAGGAAATGCAACTAAAAGCTTTAATTTTCCCCTATACTTGTATTTAGTTTGACTAACCTTGATTGCAAATTATAAATGACTTCACAATTTAGGACTTAAACAATCAGATTGCTTGCTGTTGGCTGGGTTAGACAGAAAGGGGTCTCAGGGTGGATGGTGGTAAGGGACTTTTTCCCCATGGGGAAGGAGTGCTGGGCACTCACCTGTCTATTCTCAGCAGTGAGGGTACTCTGGACGTCAACCAGTCCAAATTAATTAGGGAGTCTGGGACCTCTATGTCTTGCTGATCAGGAGTAAATGTAGGCATCATTTTTTGGGGGATTTTCTACATGACAGAAGTCTAGTCCTTGCCTTTTCTTTTCAGTGAAGCTTAAAGTATTTTCAAGGCTGTAACTGATATTCTTAATGGTAAAAATATTTCCATGAAAATGATATTAATTAATATTACAATTAGATCTTCTGTCATTTCATTATTTCCATATTCTATATTTCTATACAATTAAGGTTATGAAAAATATAAGCAACCAAAATATACTGGTATAATCAATAGATTTTGTGGCAACAGTACAAGGCAAATAATTCTGTATTCCTGCAGAAACATCAAGAGAATTGGGGTAACTAAATCTTTGACATTACTGCAGTTAAAGGATACACATTTGCAGTCAATCCAGAGTAACAAAATTTTGCTCTTAGTTACTGAAAGCAGATTAATTTGCCACTTGTATTTTAATTGCTTTGGTGTGAAAAGCTTTCTGTTGCAATAATAAAGTTATTGCTATGTCTTAACGTAACAAAGACATTTAGATTTTCATGAAACACTCCCATGAGCATTCATTGAAAATACCTATTTGACTCCTTTTGGTTTTAAAGGGTTTACTTATATAGAGTGAGGGAGACAACAGGGTATTTCATTCTGACCTCATCAAGATTAATGTAGCACAGGAATGGCATCATTAAAATTATTTTATACCAGTGGGAGAAGGGTGAATACCAGAAAGCATACTCTGGTGTGTGAAGATATACCCCATGTGGGTTCTTCCACAAGTTTTATGAATGTGACCTCTAAATCCATCTCCAGATTCACCAAAATTTAATAAATGTTTTGGAGAAACAATTTGTTACTAGCTTCTAATGCTACTATAGATTCCTGGATAAGAAATTTGAAGAGAAAACATTTTTACCTGACAACTGGCCTTTACATGCAGACAATGATATAGAGTCTGACTTTTGCACAGTTTCTAACGTTGCAACAGAGGTGAAATATAGCCTAGAATTTTTCAATGTTTTCAGACTATTTCATGCCTTCCTTGCTTTATTACCCTTTTACATTCTCTTAATAAAATACCTGAGAAAAGAGATGAAAACTTTTTTTTTTTTTTTCTACATCACTTGGTGTATTTAGCAAGGGGAAAAGGGGAATGTTAAACTATGCAATGATTTATTCTTCAATTAAGATTTAAGAACTGGATATTCTTTATAAAAGAATGATTGGTGTGGTTTTCATATAGCAGTTTTGCAGCTAATCATTTCTAACAGCACTTTGCAGAAAGTGGCAACTGGATCAAGTAAAAGACATATGGGAGAACAGCACTGTCACTGTTCAGGTCAGGCTGATGACCAACATAATACCAAGGTAAATGATGAAAAATACTAACAAAAGAGCTCACTGATATCCCCTAAATAAGTGTATACTCAATGGTCATTTGGACAAGATTCTGCTCCACAGCCCAGCTCTTACACTTCATCAACATCTCCAAGCACCTGGAAAGTCTTCTCTCCTTGCTGGCTCATAAACTGCAGTTGGAACAGAACCAGCAGCCCTGTCTTGTGGTCTGCAGTGTACTAAGGTAATCTTTCACTTCTGGAAAGGCAGTTAGGAGCCAGTCCAATTTGGAGCAGGTGTAGAGCTGTTGTACTCTGTGCTCAGGAGTGTTCTGCTTCTGGGACCAGAGCCCCAGTAAAATTGACATAAAACTATCCCTATGTTTCTCTAGCCAGAGACATAGTCAGTGGGAGCAAGGTACTAGACATCCATGTGAATAGCAAGAGAAGCAGATATAAAATGTCAGAGTCCTATTTGACACACTAGGGAAAGGTTTTCTAAAAGGAGCATAAAAACAAACAAACAAATAAATAAATAAATAACAGATAAGGAAGATTTTCTTGGGTGGGAAAAAATTAAAATAATAATAATAAAATAATCTGTTATTCCAGAAGAATATCTAGTTTCTTTAAGGTTCGGCTAAATTGTGTCATAAATAAGATGAGAGCCCTTGAAGGCTTGACCACCATCATAGGTCTGTTAGTGTCTTCTGCTCTCCCTGTAGAGCTAAACTTATCACTTACTTCTGATCTTTCATATTGCTTTAAAATTAGTTCGTCTGGGATAAGAGTTCACAAATGTGAGGCATTGTAGTATTGTCCTCATTTTCTGTGGATTTGGTCATGACACTGTTTTAATTTGTTATTACAGCCTCAACACCTAAGAGATTTTACTGTGTCTTCACCATCCATAAACCTGTGTTATTTTAGCACTAAAAATAACTTTAGTAGTAGGCAATATAAAATATATAATTAAACTAGTTCTAAAGGTAAGCATCACAGACTAAGGCTTGTGAATAGGATACATCCTGCAAAGTGAAAGGAATTCAGTGAAATCCCTTAAATCAATGCTATGAACTAAAGTTTACTGACTCTGCACATGGAGAGGAAAAATGAGCAGCAAATTCTGCTGTTTTGTATATTTTTC
Source organism: Cygnus atratus (assembly GCF_013377495.2). Lineage (NCBI taxonomy): Eukaryota > Metazoa > Chordata > Aves > Anseriformes > Anatidae > Cygnus > Cygnus atratus. The sequence goes on along the minus strand of NC_066362.1, from coordinate 200,128,396 downwards.
AGTGGTTTAAAGCATCCTGGACAGTGAGTAAAACACCTTAACATAATACTTGTTTTTTTTCCTTGCTTTTCACAGATTCTTTCATGAATATTAGGAGTTCAAATGTAGTGTAAAAGATTCTCCACATAGGGCTGGCTTAGCACACATTATTTAAAGTGTATTGATGCCATGCTATGCTGAGAGGGGACATTTTTAACATTTCATTACTAACTTCTGGTGGCTTTAGCTTTAGTAATTTGAAATATTAAAATCAATAGCTGTTTGTCTTGTTCTGGTGGGACTTCTCATAGTTGCTAAAACAGGAGAGCATGTAGAGGTGACCAAGTGTTGGCTAGGACCTGCTGCAGGTCCTAGGTTGGCACATTTACTGAAACTATCCATGGGTTTGTGTGGTCAATGGGTGAGGCTGAGTACTGAGCACGTGTCCCTTCTGCATCCTCAGCAGAGTAGGAGCTGGGACCTGTCACATCCTAAACTGCAACAGCTGGGGCCTCTGCATCTCAGGAGGTTTATTTTCAAGCAAGTCAACTATAATGATTTAGCTCTGCATTCTAGCAAAAGGCAAGGCCATGAATAGTTAAAGTTTCTCTGCTACCACATGAGGAATGATTCCTTAATAACAAATGTGCAGAGTGATTTGATCAACTGATGAATTGCAACAATTTGGTACATCCATATGTTAGCTCTAATGTTTTTATTTAAATTTCACCCCCCAAAAATGCTGTCTTCATGAGTTTTAAATGTTTTGTTCAGAATATGTCATGATCAGCAAACTTTCCATAATGTAAGGAACAATTACAAGTGGATCCTTCTGGCTTTCTAGACAAGTCCCCCTTCATCCAGCCCAGGAACCTCTAAGAGCTGTTCATTGAGCTCAACATTCTTGAACCAGCTCACATTGGCATGAAGTGCTGTGTGGCTCATGCTAGATACTTGGAATTTAAATAGACTAAAATCTAAAATCCTCATCTTACCTGAAACAAGAAACTGAGGGAAGAGAAGTCCACAAGTCCAATGACAAGGGAAGTGAGAAAATGACAGACAGAGATCCTGGTCATAATATTGCCATCTGAACACTTAACTTATCCTCATCTGCTTTTTCCCAACAGGCTGATGTGAAAAGGAATTATGGAAATGGCTACATTTCATTTGGAATAAAAAGGAAAAGGAAGGGCAGGACGTGGAAGATCAGGATGAAAATTTGATTTTAACTCTGCTGATGTGTATCTATAAAGCTGAAATCAACCTGACAAAACATAGTGTCTTTTCTCTACCCTCTGTCTGAATTATAGCCTTAGTAATTATGATCAAAAGCAGGATCTTAATAATGTTTCAGCAGAAAAATCAATGTCAGCACAGGCTAAATTGTGTTCTGCCTTATGCTCACAACTGTCAGACAATTGCCGAAATTACCAATGGTTATGACTTTATTACAAGCTGTGATAGAAGAAAGCCATTTTACAGCAACAAGCAGTTACTTTGGGAAAATATTTCAGGCACGGATATGAATGTTATTTTTCATTCAGGTTCCAGACTTATGAGACATCCAGGCTTCAGACCCCCCCACATCACAGCCCAGATGGGCAGGTTGCAGGAAGAACCAGCCAACCCCTGCAAGGATGTGCCATATTTCAATACTGAATATTGCCCCTGCCCTCAGCCCCATGGGCAGTGTGCACCAGGGCTCCTGGAGCTCCTGGAGCTACCTGTTTTTCTGCTGATCTCACTGACAGCACAAGCAATGCCTGCAGGATGAGGGAGCCATTCCGTTGCATTTCTCAGTGCAGACCAGTGCAAGCCTAGGCTTGGGAAAGAGCATGCTGTGAACAAGATACAGAACCAGTGTGTTCAGAGCCCACTGAAATGACTGTGTCACTTAGAGGTGGTTCAGGGATTCTGATTCTTTCTGTTCAGGGATTGTTTGGATGCTCCAGTTCTTACCTGGCACTTTCAAATAAGAAGCTTAAATAATGCTGCTGTCCTGGGCGTATTGCATCTTATCAGGTGTAAGAATTTTTAGTGACTATAGCAAAATATATATTTGTGACTGTAATTTAACTACTAATACAATAATTTAACACAATAATTTTTGTGACTATAGCCTTATCCATGAATGTCAACGAAAACTTTTCAAGAACTGTAAAATACTTCAGCTCCTATGTTCATTTGAATCTAATTAAGAAAATCAAATAACCAGCATATTTGGAGTATACAAGGAGTGAGGAAAATGTCAATACAGCCTGAAGATAATCCAAATGTCACTTAATTAATATCATCTGCTTTCTTTATTATCCCTGAGGTTACTAGACAAAACTGTTTCTGTTATTGTTGTGTGTTGTCCCTGAATCACAGAAAGAGGGAGTAATTGTCTCTTCCCTCCACTCCCAAATTCCCCTTAAAGCCGCCATTAAAACAATCACTAGAGATAACTGGTGCAAGATGTTCCTACAGCCATTGACAAAGCTATGGATTGCTGGTTTGCTTGTCTGGTCTTCCCAAGGTACCCCTTCTGAATGCAGAAGGTCATGTCCTCAAAGTAAGCTGTTTTTCTTGGAGAACCAAAAAGCTGTCCTCATCAGACTACTGAAGAATTCATTGCATTGAGGTTTGGACCAGAGATGTCAAGAAAATCCCTTAATTTACATCTAAATACACCTAGCATTCATTTCTTTTCCTTCTGCTCTGAAAGTAACACCATGAAGTACTATGAGAAAGAGTGGAGAAGAGGGTATATAATTCTGGACGTCAAACCATTAGATTCTCCTGCTATAATTGAATATGCCTCAGCCACACTAGTTGACTCCTGTGTGAAGTAGAGACTCCTGTCACGTATGGGTGTTTTTAACACAATGCATGAGGAAGAAAGGGAACTACAGTAGATTGAAAAATACATCTTGACACTAAGGCAGGAGGAAGAAATGGACTTGGATTTCATTTTGAGATGGTATACGTAGACTGGGGAGAAAAGGAAAAAAGAATTATTAAGTCTGTGTTCAAGGCAGAGCCTGCTCCCTGGGGAACGTTTTGTGCACAAGGGATGAGAAAAACATTTAAGAGGAAATAAAATATTGGCAGCTAAACATTGTCTTTCTAGCCTCAGCTTCTCTTCTAGATGGAGATATTTTCCAGTAACTGATTTAATCAAGAGAAACTCTTCCTCCCACTTGTCTTTCCCTTTGGACTTGCTAAGCCTTATTGTACTTGAGATCTCACAGCTCTTTTTCTGTTCTGAGAATAACTTTGTTTTCCTACATGTATTGCATCCCTTCTGTCTTCTCCCCTCCTGCATCTGAATTCTGATATTCCACAGGTGGCTGAAAAAACAACACTAAACTCTGTTCCTTTCTGTGTGCAACATCCTAGCCATTACATGTTTTATATATTGATGTTGGTGGCACAAAAGTGATGCTGGCCATTGAACACAAGAAAGATGAAGTAATGTTTTGTTGTGTGATCCAAGAAAGCATTCCAAAAATGTTTTTATCTAAGTTTAGATCTCTGGCAGACGGTGAGGTGCTGTGCCACATTGAAAGCCTTCTCAGTTGCATGGATGATATATTTACTGGAGATGCAAAACCAGGACTCTCATATGAAAGTGACAGTGCAAGGAAGACTTACTCCAATGAGCTTTTTATGTGTAGCCTTGTTGAGCTAACCTTACCTAAGATATGGCTTTATTTGGCAGAAAAGAGGCATGGACTGCTGCAGTATCAGATGTAGGGACATTTCAAGGAGACTGGTGTATGCTTTGTAAAGATAACAGGAAATTTCCTAACTAGAATACAAAATACACCTCCCTCTCCTCACTTTTAATTCACATGTATTACTAAATGTTATGCTGTAAACAAGGTTAGACTGAGAGGCAGTTTCTTTACAAGCTGCAAAAGTTGGGGCTATAAATATGATCATAAAAATATACAGCTCAATATATTGTATGGATAAACTGGGAATAGAATTTTTAAAATCTGTTTTTGATACAAGGCTAAATACAACCAGATCCAGCCATAATGTGAATAGTAATTTAGATGGGAACTACAGAGCCATGAAGCTATGATGATGGGTGTCCTGTTACCAGGAATGCATACAGCAGTACTTGTGGAAGCCTAGCGGGGTTCAGTGTCCAAATACTGTCTGCTGAATTCGTTCCTGGCTGAAGAGCAAGGGCTAGATCTGCTGAGGAGCATTGCTTGGCACTGATGTCCAAGAGGTTGTTTTATGTGTGCATATCAGCTTTGGTCCCTGTAAAGGCATAAAATGCATGTCTAAAGCCAGATGAATGGTTTTCAAAATGTAGCAGCACATGTATTATATGAAGCAGTTGGCTTGACTAAAGATATCTACTTTCCTTTAAAATAATCAGAGCTAGGTAGAAAACTGTTGATTCATCCTACAGGGACTTTCAAAGTGCCACCCTCTCCTGCTCTTCCGTCCTGAGGGCAAAGTAATATCTTCAAAAGATAAATCCTCCCACAAGCCCAGACTAATGCCTTGGCTGAGGCCAAGACCTGAGTGCCCTAGGGAACCAGGAGAAAGCATTGAACCCCAAGGCTACCCTGGTGGCTGTTCTCTTCACTTTGCCTTATGCACAGTTCATAAAGGCTAATTACCCCAAATTCTCTGAGTCAACGGGCAGTTCCCATCACCCATGTTTCAGAACTGGACCCTCTGCTGATCAGATTAAGCACTTAGAGCTTTCCCTCCTAACCTAGTTAGCAGCTGCTGATCCAGTTGATCTACTTTGGGTAAAAATTCAGGTGCTCATTGAAACAAACATGTGATCTGGGATCTGCCACATGTCAGACAAGAGCCCTGGTGTTTGAAGAGTTGACTGTTTGCAATAGTTGATCTTCATAAGTTGACCAGGCTTGACCAGGCCTGGTCCCTGCAACGATGAGTCTTGGATTCTGATGGATGGCCTAGCTGGAATGTGAACCTGAGCTTACACCATGCCCTGTGTAGTCTGCACTGGGGGAAAGGGTCACATGGGTCAGTGCTTTTTTCTCCTTTTTTACCATTCCCATGACATAAGAAAGCTTTCCCTGATGTGAGAGGGATTATCTGTGTGATTGCCAAGGGCTCAGGAAGGCAGGGCTTTGGGACCAGGGCTGGAGGAGAGCTTACAAATCTATTTTATTGATATTTCACTTTTCTTACTTCAAAATTTTTTCTCAAAGGAAGTTTCATATTTGAAATTTTCTGATAAATCCCCTATCAGTTTCATGACTAAATGATATTTTTGCAGTAATTAGGTATCCTAGCCTGTATTACCACAATGTAATATTCCATACCAGGGAATTATTTTAATTAACTTCATTGATAAAAATCTATCTATAGGCCAAACCTTGCTTGACTTTCTTTCACTTACATAAATTCATCCAGCAGTGTTTTTTCTTTTGTCTTCCTTCTCTTTCATCTCATTTATTCCTTCCCTCGTCCGTAGAAATAAGTAAACCAAGTCTGCGAGCTTCTCTGGAAAAAGCCTGTCTCTTCTCCCTTTGTATAGTCTGTCACAATGAAAACTTGATCCCTGAACAGCATTTTGAAGTGTCTGTGTGCTCTAAGTGTCTGCATACTCAAATTCTGTTTTTTAATTATAAAGAAGAAGGACTGTGGGATACAAGTGTTACAGCGATTTTGCCTCTGACGTAAGCAAACTGGCATTCTGCAAGAGCATAGAGATCTACACCATGGAAAGGAGAACACAAATATTATATTTTAGCAGACTCCATGGTGAACAAAGGACTGTTGCAAACCTAAGTCTGTTTGGAGCACTCATGCTGACAGAAGCAGTAATTGCAACTACTAGTTCAGAGTAGAAAGGAGATATTACACAACTCTTTTGTGCCTGCTTGGGAAGAAAATAAAACCATCTAAAATCTGATCTCCCTTAATAACTTTTCCAATGATGACTCATTTTTTCTACCTGTTTGATGAAGCTCATGATTTACATCACCTGTTTGGTGTTAGGACAGCTTTGAATTCAAAACAAGGATTAGATTTTTTATTTCTAGATCCAGTAATTCATGTCTTTAGAGAGCAGCTCAATTAAATGAAAGACTCCTGGATCTTGAGGCAAGATGACAAATACCAGTCTTAATTCAAATTTCAGTTTTATCTCTTGGTTCAATCTGATTGAAACAGTCCTCATACTCACATATATGGCTTTTGTTTCTTCAGCTTAACAGATGAACATTTTGATTGACAACATAAGCACACCCATAACCTATTTACCTGTAAGTTCATCGTTGGGCCAGGAGCCGAGCTGGCAGGCTTTGCATGTGTATTCATCAAAGACATATTCATTCTCTTTACAAGGGGTGCATGTCCAACAGCAACTGACTTCTCCTTTACGGATCACCTGAGACAAAAATCAACATTTGGTTTAGCAACACAAATATACATTCGTGCTACCCCTGTTGCTAATTTGATTTCATTTTTTTATTTTTTTGAGAGATTTTTTTTTAAATTTTATTTTAAAGATAACTCCTTTTCATGATATGTTTGCTTATCCAAAACCATGACCCAAGTTCTCAGTTTTCATACCATGTACGTACCAGTAGAAAAAAAACATCAACTGAACAAAAGTATAGATGGGGTTACAGAACCACAACCTGTGATTTTTCCCTCTCTTTGAAGAAAATAAGTAAAATTCAAAATTTCATAGATGTCGATGTGCAAACAGAAACCAATGCATGATACTCAAGACGTATAACTCACTCCATTGTGGTCAATACAGGGAATCATGTCAGCAACATTATTTAACAGAATCACAGAATGGTTGAGGTTGGAAGGGCTCTCTGGAGGCTGTCTGGTCCAACTTGTCCTGCTCAGGCAGGTATACCCAGAGCAGGTGGCCCAGGACTTCAAAAGCCCATGGGGTTTTCCAAGGGGGGAGACTCCACAAACCTCTGGACAACCTGTGCCAGTGCTCTGTCACCCCCACAGAACACAAATGCTTCCTTATGTCTTGTGTTCTTGTCTGTACCCATTGCCTCTTGTCCTGCGACTGGGCACCACTGAGAAGAGCTTGAGCATTCATTACCCAAAGATTTTTGGGTGGTTATTTTTCATCCAGTTGTGAGTAATTTGCTAAAACAGATTTTTTCCAAACATTAAACTGAGCATCCTCTTCCAGAATCATTTAGATTACTGCATTTCTAATTAACATTTAGGAGTGAGAATGTTATCTTCATCCATTTTAACATCTGACCTGATTTCTTGTTTTATAATTTGCTACCAAATGATATTGCATACTCATGATTGAGATGCAGATTTTTCAAGATCCTTATTTATCATCTCTGGGCATTGAAAACATCTGTGCTTCTTGTCAATATGTCTTTCTTTTGAAAGAAAAGTATTCCCAGTCTCTCTGTTCTTTCCAAACAATTTATAAACAAATAGTTCCAATTATAGCATAAGAAGTAGGTTGACTTACATTTTGGGTGGCTGGTTTTTTAATGATTAATTTAGAAGGGGACTTCAAAACCAAATGTCTTTTTATAACAATTTCAATAAAGGAAATACAAAGGAGTGTAACTGAAAAGTACTGTATTGCTCATATTGCTTTTTACAATGCAGCAGTGAAAAAACGTTTAATTTGCATCTCTTCATCAGCAACATGAGGACTTGAAAACTACAATTTGGGGTTTTGTTTTTAAAACTGTAGAGCATGAAAAGAGGTAAAAATCACCTGAATAGCTAAACTTGGAGAAAAGCCGCAAGAGCATAAATGATTTGTTCTATAAGGGTTTAGACTACAGCTACTTGCAAAGCAGCATATTGGTCCTCCAGAAAAATTCACATCTTTGGATTTGTTCTAGTTCAAAATGAAAGAAAAAGCCAAAAATGTGATTTTTTAAAATATATTGTGTTCAGGAAAATAATTTTTCAGAAAACTTGTACTAATTTTTAGACATATTTTGGTAAAATATGCATTATAAAAATCATCATTTTACACTGTCTGATACACTCAAGAAAGTGAAATGTCAAAATAGAAACCATAGGGTATTATTAAAACAATTTAATCAAAACAATTCATTTACGGTTTTCTATTAAACTTTTCAACAAACCAACTTCTTCTTAAATTTCTTCTAAAAGACTTAGAATTTGACAAATCTGACAGAAAACTAGTACACTGAGTATTTTTTTTCCCAGCACTAACTGTGATTATGTATCTTTCTCTAGGAATTAAAAAAATTGTTCTCAACCACTCAGAATCATGTCAGATATTTTGTATATAATCATTTAGCCAACTACTTCTTCGTCCTTTTATTGGTCATTTCTTGAACATTTTTGTGTTTTTTTAACAATAAAACAATCTTTTCTGTCCCTTAAGAAAAATAAAATACAAAAAAAAAATAGTTCACCCTCTTCTTCTCATTGTCTAATTCTTTGAACCTGTACTTATTCGAATAATTGTATGTCTTTGCATTATTTCAAATGTATAGAGTTAGGTTGTGTTTGGATTTTATCCTGTCTTGCAGATGGATATACCAAATACTGCTGAGTAAGAGCATATTATTGCACGAAACTTTCAAATTCCTCCATAATAACTTGGTCCCACATGATTCTGTAGGAAAACCACCATGGAGTTACTCAAGGTCAAGCTTTCCCCACCATCTGTGAAGGCCATAAAGATAAAGGACTGTAACATAAACTTTGAGATTTATAGTCAACAGCGTAAAGCAGAGAATAAAGAAAACTTCAGATACAGGACTTCAAGTATATGTATAATGCAATATATGCATATGTGTGATGAACTGCCTTGACAGGGAAGAATCCTCCTGGGAGTTTCCTTGAAAGCATAAGCAGAAGGTGGAAGGAACCTTAATGAAGGTTAATGAAGACACTTCCCATCAACTGAGCTGTGGAAACATTGTAGAGGATCTCAGAGCCATCCTGTTCTGAAATAATATCTGTTTGTCCATATCTATCCTCTCAAATATGTCTTTGTAGCTGGAGCAGGCTAGCATGCTGTAAAATTGTGATTAATTACTGTGGGTGTAATTCATCCCACTTTCCTTTATGTGTCTGCTGAAAGTGTGTTCTTATCTGAACCAACTGTCCCAGCTGGACAGTGAAAAGAAATAAGTGCTTCTATATCAAGATTCATCTTATCTATTTTTAAATCCTAACTGAGAATGAGAGGACTCCTGATCTTGAAAAATCTACGTATTTCCGCTGACTATAAAGAAAGTTTGAAAATCTCATATAACTTTATATGCATGCACTGGAGACACATGCATTTAATCTGATGAAACTCGTTTACTGACTGCCAAAGACCAGCTAGTGAATAAATCATGGTAACTGTCCTAAAACTGTACAAGACTGAGAAGAGTTTCACCCTCTGTGTTGCAGAGCATGGTCAGCCTCCCATCAGCCCCTGCTCATCTTCCAGTGAAATGTCAGAAATTAAAATTGCCTTCCCCCCCGCCCCAGTCTTAGCCACATTTTTGTCCCTACTCATCCCTTCAGTTCATGAATTTTCTTGTAAATGTCTGCAAGGTAAGCCAAGGACTTGCAGCATTTTTAGATCATTAGTGTCACAGGATGCTCAAGAATAACAGAGTACCATTAACATATGACAGATTTGTGCACCCCTACTCCTTACACCAACAAGGAAAGGGAGGAAGGAAAAATCTAAAACCTAAGGAAGAAAGGAAATGATAAAACAGGTATGATTAAAAAAAAAAAAAAGTTACTAAAATTTACTTACTTTTGCTGTAGTTCTAAGTAGCAGTAGTTACTGATGTTCTCTGAAGATACCACAGATTCAAGGTCTGAGTAATAATGTCCCAGTTTAGGTGCCTATGTCTAGCACTGAATTAGTAGCAATTATTATTTATGAATTACCTGCAATTGTACTGACAAATCCCAGTCAGGGATTTGCACTCTGCTGAATCAGATATTAATAAAATACTAAACAAAATAAAAGAAAATAAAACAAAAAAGCAAAACCTGCTCTAAAGCATTTGGAATAAAAGTGTAAAAAAGGTAACAGTTCATAGATGTAGGAGTACAAGAAAATAGCAATTCATGAAAACAGTGAGATGACTATGATCCGAGTAAAAACCATATACATAAGTTTGTACACTTTAATTAAGATAGATGATACTGTCTCCATGCAAGAGTCAGGAAAATCTTGTTTTCAAATTTCATGGCTATGCATACAACTGAAATAAATGAAGAAAATATTTACCTTTATCTGGCCTTTTTCACAGGGTTCACTGCACACAGATCTGATGATATTATTTTTCTCTGACCATATTTCATCATCATCCATTTTCAGCTCACCATTGTCCCAGCTGCCAACATTGATATAATCAAAGTAGTCTTTGCCCATTTTCTTAAAATTCATGATTTCGTATCTTTGGAAACACAAAGGGAAAATAAGCTGAGTGCATCATCTGATCTAGTGAGAGATGTCTCTGCCCATGGCAGGGGTGTTGGATTAGATGTTCTTTTAAAGGTGCATTCTAACCCAAACCATTCTCTGATTTTATGATCACAAAACATTTCACGTTAAAGTAACACCATACAGTCAACATCAAGCTCATTAAAAGTAAATGAAAAATTTCCAGCATTATGCTTGTCCTTGAGGTTCTCCCTGTATATATATACACATATATTTTCTTTTCTGATCTCACCATCTTTCTTTTCCTTTGCATTTTAACTTGTTTTCTTCTGAGACCCTGAAAATTCACTGAACCCTCAGAGGCTAAATGACTGAGCTCTTTAGACTGTTTATTTTTTAAAGGAAAACAATGAAACAAGACAAGATTCACACTCTCTAACTTTAGGCATTGAAATGTACTAAGTAGGGAACCTCAGCTATTCTAGGTCCCTTTTATAGCAGATGCAGAGAAATCTAAACACATGATGGTGATTCCCAATACCAAATGCTCCTCACTGTCTGCAAGTGCCCATTTAGCTGTTGAGATTAAGCCAGGTAAGTGAGATAGAAGCAGTCTAGACCTGCAGAATGAAAAGACTTCGACTGCATAATGCAATTTGGTGTGATACCTGGAGAGGTATCAGGCATCATCCATCAGGCACAGACTCCAGGACTCTGGGACTTGCTGGAGTCTTCAGGGAGACCCGACCAAGAGGCACTGCTTCCTTATTTCTTTTTTTCTTTCACAGCATTGTAGCATCAAATGCTATTATCATCCATCCACACAACCCACTTCACGTTTAAATAATACCTCAGTGATCAGAACATGTTTAATTCCTCATAGAATACAGTATGGAAGGGAAAGACTATTCATACCTGAGTTCTAGGCTGCTTCTGGGTAAGACCTTTTTGACCTTTATTAACACAAGTGTTAACAGTACAGCCAAAGCTGATCCCAGTGTTCAGGTTCACATTTCTCCGTCTCCCTCTTCCTCTTACTTTCTTATTAGCTCCCACAGGGTCCTAAAGAAAGTCTGTGGAGCAGCCTAGGATTCACCAGCCTCCTACTAACATGCTGAACACCAGGCCACCTTTCTGCCGTACAGGTCAGTTCTTTTGGCACTTATTTGTAATTCATGCTTAGACAGTTGGGCAGTTCCTGAAGTAATGACGTTATCTGTTCTTTACTTCCTTTTCAGTGAATTCTGCAGTAATCACACTAAGCAACATTATACTCACTGATGAAAAATAAACAAACAATATAGACAGAAAATGAATATGAATGCCATCATAGGCCTATAAAACCTGGATGAATCATAAGCGAGGAGCCTATGTTTTCCTGGCAGCAGGCAAAAAAATTAGTCCCCAGGAGAAAGCATATTGACTGAGCTGGATTAAAAGTGATATTGTCAGAGTACACATTATGAAGCCCAATGTACAGATAATGAAAAGAACCAACCCATTAAATCATACAGTCTCTTAAATAAGGTACTGAAGGATCTCTTATAAGTTTTGAGGTAACGGTTTTGAGGCTGGCAAGCAGTAATCATGCTATAACATCAATATTTTTCCCAGGCTGACATAGTGCATATATACAGTAAAACTCTTCTGAGTAAAACTCTTCTTCTTCTCCATCCATGGATCTTAGAATGCTTTAAACAAAGAGATAAAGTCCAACTGCCTCAGTGGAGAAACTATGTGAGGGAGTCAATGCCAAAGTCACACACAGGTCAGGATCAGGACTGCAAGCAACCTGTGAAAGAAAATGGAAGTGGAGCCTGACTGAATGGGCGATATGTTGTTACCCATATCATGAGAGTTTTGAATCTTTCCAAAACAAGAAGAAATGAAAGATAACACAGCTAGGAAGAGAAAAATATGATTATCCTAGATTTAGAGTATCTTACTTTCTATCCTGTACAAAGAAGTGTCTGCAGCCTTGAGACTCAGCTACCTTGTGAAAGTTAGAGAAGTGAATACCAAGCTGACACAAACTAATATATTTCAGATAATGCATACACAAACCCAAATAAACAGGTTGATTTTATACATTTAAAAACTTTTTTTTTTTTTTTCCTGAGGTTCACAGACACAGTTTGTTCAAGGATAAACAGACTAACTCAAAAGTTAGCCCAAAATCCCTTGTGGGGTCTTTATTCAGCATTGTCAGGACATCAAAACACTCCTCTGAGGGTTGCGTTGTTAAAGCTGTCAATTCAGAGTTTTATGGGCAGATGAACAAAAGTACTGCCAATGCTCATCAGACCACAGGAACTAAAATAATTATCCCTCCACTAGCTGCAAAGTAGTTCCATGCATACATCCCAGGGGGAATACTGGAAAGAAACCTGACAAATTAAATAAACCTATTGCCTCAATGTGTAGTGTCTCTCACAAGACCTCTGACAAGAACAGTGCCGGTGGACTGATAGTAATAGCCAGACTCAGGAAGTCCATTTCTACAGTGGAAGTTCATGAATCACTGGTTCCCTGGATCTTTCTTGAGTTACCGCAGGGACAGTTTATCACTTTAGGACAGGAGAGACCAGATGGTGCAATAACACATTTCCAGCAGTACCCTAATCGCAGTACAAAACACTTGTTTCAAATCAGAAGTGCCACAAAGTTGCTGAGAATCCCTATCCTGTTGGTAGCAAAACCAAAATATTAGTATCTTGTTTTTCTTGTCTTTTCTTGCCTTTTCAATTTTTTCTTTGGAATTTCCATAGTAGTTACATGTAGTTGTTATTTCCCCAAGAAATCATAGATGTTGCTTTTTTTGTTATTATTTTTTTTCCCATGCCTTCTATCCCTCCTAAAGCAAGCTCTCCACCAGACTATCTATCTGTTTAAGCTCAGCATATAGATAAAGGATTTTGGAATAGGGCCAGGACTGGAAGCATCTTGTGAGATTAATCATCTGATGTATAGTATCAAAACCCTTTTGCTATAAATTGAAATCCCAAGCTATCTAGGTCAGAAAGGCCTTTTATGTTGTGTTTCCCTGCTTAACACCAGCACCACATATCAGCTGCGAGGATTTAAATTTCTGTTTAACAAAGTGAAGATGCAGATATCAACAAAAGTGAACAGGGTACATGAGTCATTCCAGTACAACTGCACCCTCTCCCAGCTGTTGCACATAGTATTTGACAGTGCTCAAATGATTAGAAACTACTAAAACCTGGGAATTAAAGATGGTGCTTACTACAAACCCTTCTTAAACACTAAACAGTAAATTTTTACTCAGTGTTGGCTAATTTAAGCACATAGTCTGGATTTAATCACATGACGATTTTAGGAGAAGAGGGAACAAAGACCCATATTTCTAAAATGACCAAGTTCTGAGTACATTTTTCCCCTCACACATTTAATTAGTTTGAGTAGACAGAGCACTACTGTATCTCACACACACGGAGGACCCATGCTCTACAGTGAAACACTGATGCTCTACAGTGCCTTGAGCAAATAACTATACAGAATATGATTCCTTCATCGTGTTCCTTAGAATTTAATATTGAATATAAAGAGACAAAAGACATTCAGTTAAATTCCTTGCAACAAATGGAATTAGTGTTATTGTTAAGCATGCCTACATGAGGAAAAGGTAACAATATAGGTCTCTTTGAAAAATGTAGATGTTGTCATTGGTGTATGGTGTTACATGTCATTTGTTTGCTGAAGTCTTCAGTCTTTCTGCAAGAAATGAGTGAAAAAGAGATAGGAATAAGGTAGGATGCAATCCACTGCATCCAAACATCACTAAATTCAAATGGGAATCTTTTAAGAAAAGTCTTTTTAAAATATTATATCAGAAAAATCCAGACTGAGCACTTTTCTTCAGAATTCAGCTATTGGTAAAAATAGAAATGTTTAAAGGAAGACAGCCTTGCTCACCAAAACAGTGCTGAAAATAAATTTCCATCCAAATTTTTCCTGGATTTCTGCCAGTTTGTGTTTGAGTTCTCCTGCCAGCTCATGGTGCAGTTCCTTAGAGTCTGAGTACGAAGATTTCTGAAATATGTGTCTCCAGAGAACTAGTTAAAGCAGACTGTTTTGTAGGTGGCTGGCCTGCTGTCTTTTGGGGAAAATGCTGACATTACAGTTTTTTCAAATAAAATGGGGAAAAAAAATCTGAAATTGCAGAAAACTTTTGAAATATTGCAATATTGTGACCAATAGAATTTCCTTTTCCTGCCCAACATTACACTGGAGTTAATGATTTTGTCTTAATTCACATTACTGAGAGAATACAGAATTTAAATAATGAATACACAGCATAAACAGTTTTCCCGCTAGTCATCTGTTTACATAGCGTCAGCACATAGATATTTAAAACTTTCCCAATAAAGCAGACAGAAAGGGCTGCTTCAATCAAACTGGAATAAATGTAGTGAATGAGGCAGAAATCAATCCACTGAACTGTAAGGATAAATATATATACTTTGAATGCTATCATACTTGCTGTTCATCTTCTGACAGTTCAGTAGGCAGAAACCTAGGAAAAAAATCTCATTACTATTCTGAATATGCACTTCTATATGGACACTGCATGTATGTCATAAACAAACAAACAAACAAAACTCTCAGATATTTAAATTATCCACAAAATGAGCTTTGTTTAAATTCACTTTAGTTTATATCACCACAATATGAATTAATAGCTTAATCTGTTATGCAAGTGTTTGTTATGACTTTATTTGGAAGGTGATGAAGTAATTGTGCCAGCAGCGTGCCCTGGCAGCCAGGACGGCCAACCGTATCCTGGGATGCATCAAGCACGGCATTGCTAGTCGGTCAAGGGAAGTGATTGTCCCGCTCTACTCTGCGCTGGTGCGGCCTCACCTCGAGTACTGTGTGCAGTTCTGGGCACCACAGTACAAAAAGGACATTAAACTGTTGGAGAGTGTCCGCAGGAGGGCGACGAAGATGGTGAAGGGCCTAGAGGGGAAGACATACGAGGAGCGGCTGAGGTCACTGGGCCTGTTCAGCCTGGAGAAGAGGAGGCTGAGGGGGGACCTCATCACAGTCTACAACTTCCTCACAAGGAGGAGTGGAGAGGCAGGTGACCTATTCTCCGTTATCACCAGTGACAGGACCCGTGGGAACGGTGTCAAGCTGAGGCACGGGAAGTTTAGGCTGGACATCAGGAAGAGGTTCTTCACTGAAAGGGTGGTTGCACACTGGAACAGGCTCCCCCGTGAAGTAGTCACTGCACCAAGCCTGTCTGAATTTAAGAAGTGATTGGACTGTGCGCTTAGTCACATGGTCTAAACTTTTGGGCAGACCTGTGCGGTGCCAGGAGTTGGACTTGATGATCCTTATGGGTCCCTTCCAACTCAGGATATTCTATGATTCTATGATTCTAGTTTGTAATTATTCAGATGGGAAAAAAATCCCAGATAAATCTACACAATGTGTTTTTTATAGTTTAGATTTCTTAATAAAGAAACTATATCCAGGTGATTATTCAAATAATGACTGCTTACCTCTTGAACACGTTTTTAAATACTCAAAGAGAGAGGGTAATGCTATGATGGATGTCATGGTATATGAAAATAAAATTGAAAGTCTCGTGGTTTATTGTTCACATGGGAAGACTGTGTACCTGAAAACTCTTCTCCAACCATAATTTAGATATCATTAAAATTACTCATTAATGAAAAGAGTTATTTTGGAAAAATAAGCTCAGAAAGTATGAAAATATGAAAAATAAAGTGGGAGATCTTAGTTCTGATGTCAAGTGTGAATGCATCTACTTTGTACAGTTAGCATATCTGGTATTTAAGTAGTTTGACAGATGTTAACATTACCTCCCTGGCGAGTCGCCATTCTCATCAAACAAGATCATGTCCCCAGAGACCCCAGTAAAGTTGGTCTTCATGAGGGACTCCAGGAGCTTCCGGCCATCAATGGGCTTCATGGCGTCGCAGAGGCCTACATAGCCTGGACACAGCGACAGCTGCATGTTGTGGAGGCCGTATGCCATTGAGTATATCGCATTGATTACAAAGCCCATCTTGGAGTCCTGAACGTGCTGTGTCCTCAGAGTCATCTGGCCTGTCGGGGAACATCAGAGAGCAGGTGTTTATTGCACACGGTTGAAATACAATCAGCTCCTTAGACATCTGTTGATGCTATTCATAGTGGAAAAAGTCTTAAGCAGCTCATAGTGGATGCTGTTCTCAGTATGTGCACTGACCATGTTTTTTTTTTTTTTTTTTTTTTTTTTTTTTTTAAGAGGAAAAAAGGAACTAATGAACAGGTTCCCTTTATATGTTTTACTATCCAGCTGATGCCATCCTCTGTGCAACTCCACAGCATCTTCAAAGCAACTTCAAAGCGTCTGTCACTAACTATAAATAAACCTTCTGTGATTCCAGGAACTTCTCCCAGACTTCAGAAATCTCTCTAAAGCCTCAGAAATCTTTTTGTGAATACTGGAGGTGGAAATGCTAACATGGGTTATATCCAGTAGTGGCCTGGAAGACAATACTTTTATTTCAGAGATATGGGAACCAATCCTGTGTGAACAAAGTGACTTGGCACAATTTCTTTACTGTATCAAAAGATTGCCACGCTAATAACTCTCCTATCTCTATGTCCTTTGCCCCTCTCCATTTGCAAAGTGAGGATAATGATGCAATGCAGATGAATGCATTAAAATGTCCATGAAGAGTTTGATGATGTGCTTAGTTGATGACTCTTAAGTGAGAGAATTGCTGTCTGCTTAAGACAGAATTGGTAACCATACTTTTTTGGCTTTTAATATATAATGTCTAGATTTCTATTTCCTGCTTAAGCTTCTGTAAGATGTACAATAAAAAATCACCCTGAAGTTTTTTTTTTTTTTTTTTTTTTTAAGTGCAGTGTTATTAATGACATATTCACCCTGTTGGCAGCACCAGCCCAGATAAGGCAGAGTAGGCTGGAGGTTTTCTGTCTCACATGTCATCAGCAAAGCTGCCAGCTGCACTTCAGCCACCAGATCTTTAACACAGGGGTGGGGACAAGAGTCAGAGACAAAACAACTTCATCAATAGTGCTGGGAATTTGTCAGGCACCTGGAAAGATTTGGCTCTGGAGGGAGGACTTGCAAAGAGCTCTTCAGTGTCTGTTTTAGAACATTTGCTCTTTTATCAATCGAGCAGCTGTCCCCAGGGAGCCCGGTGTGTGGGCAGCCAGGAGCAAAGGGAATGCAAATAACCCTCTCTGTCCACTGTATGAGTTTCCCTCCCAAAGAGTCACTGGCAAGCGGCAGGGATGGAGCTTACACATGCCCATGTGAGCTGCAGGAGCTGCACAATGTGAGAAGCAAGATATGTCATGAAAAGATGATGTAAAGACAATTGTTTCTTGAAAGAAATGAAGACTAATATATGGCTTTGTGGGTGGCACACATCTACTGTACCATTATCCACCTCAAAGACAAGCATCTGATCTGATGTCTAGGCACTTTCTGTGGATATGAACAAGGCTCTCCAGCAAGTGCCTGATACCATCATAAAATAGGTGCATCTACATTTTGATGGTGAATAATAACATCACAATGCAGTTCTAACTACTGAAAAAAATTTGGAGTACTGAAAACATCAGGAGTCGTAACACAGATACATTCTTTGTATTGAAAATCATTGCATAGAGGTGCCTTCTCTCCTTCTACTTCATGCTGGAACTGGCACTCCCAGTTCCAGTTCTAGTCAGCCTCAGAAGCAGTTATTAATGTTTCGGATAGTTAAGTGATATGAGCTTGAAGTATCTGTAATAGAATTAAAACTTGGAAACAACATGCAGTGTTGCTTGTTTCTTCTGTTCTACCAAGGTATTGCTTTTTCCTAATTAAAAATAATAGGCATAAAAACTGCAACAGTGGAGTACATGTAAAACCCATACTAATTGAAATTAAGTGGAAAATTGAACAAGCACATTACATTGCAATACACAAAACTTGTTTTAACCAATTATTCACCCTCAAAATTGACAGCTCACAAACCATGCAGTTAATTATAGTAGCCATTAGAATGAATCAGATTTGCATCAGCAATAGTATTTATTGTGAAACAATATTTCAGCTGTTTTATTGCATATGATTGCTTAAAATTTAATAACTAAATTTTTACAGTAGCACTCTCCACTGGGCTTTGTGCTTCAATTTTATTGAATTATTATTCTGACTTTCTTTAAACATGGAATCTCATTCAGTTCACCTGATAATTTGTAATGAGGCTGCTTAGCTCTTCATAGAGGCTGCTAGCAATTGTCAATGGAGTTGTGAGGGAATTAGCTGTTTTAGAGAATTTTAATATACTTCCTGCAGCTGCAGAACATTTTACTGAGATGTTATCTGGCCCACTTTGCTACACAGGGGCATATCCAACCTGCCATGTCTGACTGCCAGCTTACATGACCTCAACACTCTGTAGTTAAGGTGAACATCTCAAAAAATGAGACAAATTTTTTTTTCTTTTTAATGTACTGTAATAGAGTCTTCAAAAATGCCAATATTAACAACAGCAGCAATAACAAAAATTAAGTCTGAAAGTGATTTTCAACTCCCGCTTCACAAAGTATTTAAGCATGTCAGACTAGAAGCATATACATAACCCTACTGACATGAGTGATCCTATTAGTGGTTTTAATACAAGTCTGAATACACAAGTTAAGAGCTGGCCTCTCAGCCAGATAAATAAATAAATAAATAAATAAATAAATATTAAGTCTGTCTCTACAGAAAGTACGATTTAGGTAGCCTTAAATGCACTGTTCACTTAATTGTTATTTTCCACTGTCTTCAATGGAACTCAAACATTCTTAAATTTATTGATGAGTGCTATCTTCAGTCAAGAGCTTTTCTTGATGCAGGGTCATCATGAGATTGAGAGGTGGCACTGATGAATTTAATGATGATGACGCTAGTGATGTTCAACAGTACTGACTGCACCGATTAAACTTTTAATCAAGAAAAATGTAAAATTCTAATAGAAGTTGAGGAGTTCCTAAGAATAAGAGGACAGGGAATAAATATCCACCCACTAAAACTCATATGCATGCTCTTAATACCCATAGCAGAACTTTTCTATCACAGTCAAAACAAAATCTATTTCTATAAAAGATCTTTTTTGCTCTGTCTTGTACATTCCCATATGAGACAAATTTGTAAAGAAGGAAATTAAAAATTTTTGCTTTCCTATGGGCTGTGAAAAGCTAATGTGATGCCACTGAACTTTGGCATGGACAGATAAACAGGCCATGTCAAGGTGAATGTTTTAGTTCAGTTCAGGAGTGGGCTTTCAAAGTCAATCTCCAAATCATTTCTGCTCACTGTGCTTTGATTTGCATTGGGTGTCACAGTCTCAGAGAAGTGTACTGAATTTCTTTCAAATTAAACTCAACTGGATGAAGTGCTCCAAGAGAGCACCTGATGTACCACAGCTACAGGTGGGCATTCAAACCATACAACCAGGCTAGTGTCAGTTTGGAGCAAAATTCCCCCAAGCTATGAATCCTGCTTGGCTCCCAGCATTTGAGAACAAACTCAGCACCTCTCCCAGGAGCAGTGCAGAGGCAGCGAGTGCATGGGCCAAGTACAAAGCTGAGCTTTGTAGGTCTCCAGTGGATACCTATTGCAATTTTGACAGGCTGAAGTACCTATTCTGTGGCCAAACTTTTTTTTTTTTTTTTTTTTTTTGAGATGTAGCTTACCTTCCCATAAATATCATTTGAAATAATATCAAACTATTTATGAGTCTATGCTGTACTTGGTGATTATGTCTACAGGATTATAGAAAGTGATCTATACTGCAGTACATTAAAACCAATAAATATTAACTCTGTGTCATGCTAATTACTGCAGAAATAAAAAATCTCGCCTCCTGCAATTAGGAGGTACAAGGCAGTGGAAGAATGCAGAGTGAATCAAATCATACTGAACCTTAATGAAGAAACTGGGATAACACTTGTAACACAGAATGACCACATTTGGTGGAATTATCCGAGGAAAAAAAAAAAAAAAAAAAAGAAATCTCAGTGGTTAATGCACATGAGCAGATCTCTGTTTATTCCTTAGTCTTTCTTGCCCAAGACATTTTGGAAATAAATAAGGGCTTATCCTATTACTTTCCAAACTGTGAGATCATGAGGATTTGGACTCTGGATCCGAAGTCACACAGCCTTTTCTGTCTAAAAAATACTATGGAGAAACACCCTGTACCTTCTTTGTCAAATCAGGCAACCCACCCGTCCTTCAGTTTCCCATCCAATATTTCTTTTCTACTACATTTTATTGGCCATTTTTCCTTAGACTGAATATTCCTCAGGAAGAGGACTGCTTTTTATCATCTTCTGCCTTTCCTGTGCCTAATGCAATGGGGCTTATGCAATGGGGCTGGAGTTTTTAGGTGCTACTGTACTGTCTCTGAAAAGTAAAATTATCCTTGATTAATTAAAAAAAAATAAAGTAAAAAATATATATATGTAAAAAATAAATAAATCTATAGATCATTTAGAAATCTCTTGTTATGTAATCAAATCACATACAAGATTCAGGGGAGCCTTTCCAATATGGGTAAATGAATTAAACACCAACTTAAAAATTTGCTGCCTTTGGAATGTGTGGTTAATATTTTTTTTTTCTTTCCCCATGTAAATATGCATTCTGCATTCCTGGATGTATCTGTATCTGTCCCTAGGTTTATCACAGGACTGTGACTTCCCCAAAGGTGAAGAGTGGTTTTATGAGTTGTAAACATCCAGAGCATCACAGCCTGCACCTTTTCTGCCCACACTGCTGGGAGAGACCCAGTTTAGGATGCTCCAACAATATCACAACGGAGGATAAATGCAGGGCAATCACACACGGTGCTACTCAGCTACTCAGTGAAGGCAAGCTTGGGTGTGAGCACTTCAGAGTTGTTGAGGCACCCTGATAGGGTGAACGTGGGAGCTGGTACAGGGCACTGGGCAGGACTGGCTCTGAAAGCAGCCTCGAACCCCTTCAGCAGAGGCTGCCCAGCACCTTGTCCAGATTTGTTCCTTAAACTTGTCCCGTCTCCAAAACGCAAACACGTAGATGACGGAAGAGAAACATGATCTTTCACCAAGAAAAGTGAGTCCAGCTGGCAACGGCTCTTGTCATGGATCCATTTAAAACCAATTAGTGTTCTTATGGGAACGGAGTCACGAAAGCACTTTAGGGCTCTCGCAGTCCCGCATCTGCTCCAGCGCGGCCGCCGCACGCCCAAGGCTCCGGCTGGCCTGGCTGCGGCCGCCGGACTGTGGCTCCACCTGCTGGACACGGCAAAATAACATAAAATAAACGGCCCTTGCAGGAAATTCTGAAATTTCACAGTTTCCTGTACTTGCAATGCAAGTTTTTGGAAAATACTCATCGAATTATAGAATCACAGAATGGTTTGGTTTGGAAGGGACCTTAAAGATCATCTAATTCCAACCTACTTGCCATTATTCTTCAATAAAATTCATCATTGTTCTTTTTTTTTCATGTAAATCTTGTCACTTTTTTTTTTTTTTTTTTTTTTTTTTTTTTTAACTAACTCTGACTTTTTACCCCCAAGGAAGATAAGATACTATTTTGTCTGTTTTTCTCTTTGCCAGCTGGTGACATCTGGAAGCCTCACCATCTTGGGTGCTAAAGACTGCAAAGCTACCATTGTTCAATATGCTTTTCCTGTTTTCTAACTTTTCTAAAGTTGAAAATACTTTGAAGTTAGAAGAATGGAGAAAAGGTAAAAAAAGAGTGAAAATATTTGAAATTCCCAGAAGCCCTCTCTGTATTTCTTTATACAAGGAGAAGCAAGTGAAACAAATGTGAGATAGAATATGTGAGAATATTTTTTTACAACATGCAGAGCAAGTTGCCTTTTTTTTTTTTTTTTTTTTTTTTTGCTATGCAGTGACTTCAAGATTGAAATAAAGGGGAGTGGGTTGTGCTTATTTTTATTTTTCCTTTATTTTTTTCAATGATCAAAATGTTGTTTATGATAAAGTCTTAGAGAACATCACAGAAGAAACAAGAACTATAACTTACAGTCTCAAACTATCCCATGATGTTTCCTTATGACTAATTTACAAATTAGTTTCCATATATGTCATTAAAGATTTCATTGAATCTTTGGGCAAATTTTGTTTTCAGATACAATAAACATACAGAGATGAATACTAGTTTTGCTAGCAAATATGTCCTACCTCCATTTTCTGCTAGCAGCAGTAGAAGCAGTAGAAGTTCAAGCCCACCAGTGAGACATTTTTCTTTTTATTTCCCCTTTGCTTTAGTGAATAACTCTAACAAAAATCATTAACAGCCTGCCCTTTGTAGCCAAGATATGGCAGGGACAGTCTGTTGTCTATTAAGGTTCAGGATTTTTTAGGTCTGCAATTGGTCCATTGTGCTCCTTGGGAACACATCAGATTCTGCCCCTGGAGCTGCAAATTCTGGGTTTGTTTGTCATCCCAGAAATACACATCACCTCAGTGAAGAAATGACTGTAGTCTATGAAATGGAGGAAAGGCTGTATATGTGAACCAAGGTAAAGCACAGTATTCATACCTAATCAAGTTATTTTTGTTTAAAGAGACAGAAAAAGACTGAGTTGGAAACGTTTCCAAAATCTGTCATCACAGCTTTTTGTTAATGCAATGTGGAAGAAAAAATAAAATTCAGTTCTCTATTATTTGTAAGGTCACAGGTGTATTTTTTCTGCTAAAAATCAAATGTAACAGTTTACTTATTTTTTCATTTCACTAATTTAATTTCCTACAGCCTCTTGGCTTCATGAACAAATATATTTTTCATTTCTATAGAAAATTTCATCTAGTTTAAATGTCCTTTTCCATTCAAAATGAATACAAAACCTCAAGATTGTATTATATCTTTTCTGAAAAGGAAATTCCGAGAAAAAAATAGAGATTTGGCAACACTGGAAATGTCATTTTGACGTTGAGGCAAAAAAAAAACCAAAACACAGTAACAAACAATACAGCAACACAGACTGAAACAATGTGAAAGCAAATTATAAATTTGAAACAAAACACTTCAGAGTTACTGAAATGAGAAAATAGTACTAATAAAAAAAAGACTCATTTCAACGTTTTTCTGTTAGAGTGTGTGTCATTGAGTCAACATGCTGGTAGGGAATGTTTCAGATTTGACAAGCAAATATCTTCCAGTTAAGTCCACTTACCAAATTACAGAATTGTATAATCATTCAGGTTGGAAAATACCTCTAGGATCATCTACTCCAACCTCTAACCTAGTACTAACGTCCACCACTAAACAATGCTACCAAGTTCTACGTCTACACCTTTATTGAAGACCTCCAGGGATGGTGACTCAACCACACCCCTGGGCAGCCTGTTCCAATGATGCACAACCCTGTCAGTAAAGAAATTTCTCCTAACGTCCAACCTAAACCTCCACTGGTGCAACTTGGGGACATTTCCCCTCATCCTATCACTCAGTGATTTCAAAATGTTTTTGATCAGCCCCAAATATTTTTTTTTCACTGTCCAAAAATGCAGAGAGAACTTCCAGAAGATGTTTTTAACATGCTTAGTTGACTTTGGTGTCTTACTTCTTTTTAAGTCTACAAAAGCAAGATGTATTCAGAGCTCTCACAGCTCTGCCTGGAGGTTGACCTGCATCCTTGGGTGCCTGCATACTAGTGAAAGTCTGGGTTCTGTTGTCAAGTTCAGTAACATCAGAGAAAAGGATAACAGTGATCATAAGTCTCGGAAGACGGTAAATAAATAGATATCCATTACCTCACACCATTTTCTTAGGAATAATATTATTATTCCACCTTCTACGGAATTCAATTTCTTTGATCATAAATTGCAATGAAATACAACTGCTACAGAAGCAAGAGCACATTAAAAGTGGGCCTAAAACTTTCTGCACTTGCAAACATGCTTGTGTGAAGTATTTGAATCTATGTAGGAAGCTGAATTGTTGTGAGAAGAGAATGATGGGAATTACTCTAATTCATTCTTCTAATAGGAAACATCTATAATCTGGATACATCTAATTACAATTTGCATTTATTCTTAAGGCTAAAGAGACATGGTCTACCAGTACAATTGTATTAATATCTCCTAGGTAGTTTTCAGGGTTTAGAAAAGCAGTGAGAAAAGGAATGGTAGCATAAAGGATATAACCACAGTTGAATGGTATATCGTCAAAGGATCCTAATGTATGGAAGGAGGAAGGCAGGGATGGATTTTGGAGGAGTTTGTGGAATTCAATAATAGTAAAGGGAAGATTGCAGTTATTCAAGGGTTTTAGTTGCAGGGGAGTTAAAATCAGGTTCAATGTATATATATATATATAAAGTCTTTCAAATAGGTGTAACAGAATATATAGCAGTCATCAGTGCCATACTGCTTCTTTCTCTGAGTGAATCAAAAAATTGTGACATGTCTGTGTAGGCTCCTGGATCAGATTATGTCAGACTTCTGGAAAATTCAGAACTGAATCTATGCCTTGCAGCTAATCCACCTTTGGGAATTTCTGGACCTGAAACAGCATTACTGTAAAAGTAGTGATAAACAAAATTTGAGCTTCAAATCCGAAATGTTGGCCATAAAGATGAGGCTTGGATCATCTTCCAGCTTGCAAGTGCCCAAACATGATACATCATATATCAAGTAACAAACTAAGTGAGAGACAGGATGCACTCAGGAGAATTAAAATGTCCTTTAATTCACTGTTAAAAAAATACAAATAAATTTTAACTTAATTTGTTTTGATTTATTTTCACTAGAAATCTAAAGATAAAAGTGTGGGAATGCCACATGTTTAGGGAATATGGGGTTTAAATGTGACACATTCACTGAAATATGGAAAACAAGCCATCCACTCTGACAGGACTTACTTTTTTATCAGCTACGGTTTGACTAAACCAATTTTGGCATTTGAGTTTAAATTTAACAAACAGATTATTATCCTGTTGCAGTACAAAGACTAGACACTTATGCGTGATTCCTAAATTCTATCTGGAAATACAATAGGGCCATTTGTTATACCAAGTTCCTTTTCAGCTGAAGCTCTAGGATTTTCTGTGGGTTGTTTTGACCTCATTAGAAGTAGCTGGAGCTGGACGATATTGAGCAAACAAGCAGATATTTTTCACATTTATACTTTTTGTGCTTTTCTGTACATTTAGCCACAAAACTTTTCTCACATTTATCCCAGATCTCCCTTTCTGCAAATAAACTCTTTCACTCTTAATCCTGTTACTAATTGCTTGGAGAATTATGGCAATAATTCTCCCATGTGCATTTTAGTACACTTGAAAAAAATTGTTTTTAATCTCACAGAAGCCACATGGTTAAATCAAAAAGGGATGAATTGACTTGCTTCATCTTGCTAAGACTCATTCAAGATGCTGCTGCAAGTCTCATTTTCCCTGCTTATTTCTTTATGTTCTTCTTCCCTATAATACCTGCCACTGGCTCCTTGCTCCCCAGCATGTCAGATATAAGTTGCTTTCCTCATTTTCTGTGCCCTCTGTGTCCTGTCTATAGTTGATCTCTGACTGATTAACTCAGCTTCCGTCATTTACCTTTGTGTTTTCTCCCTGGCTGCTTTGAACCACAGTATTTAATGTCAGGACCCTGCTGTAAACACCTGCAAAAATGGTCTATCACCTTTCTTCAGATTCTTGTTTCTATGATGCCTTTACATGAGGCTATGAGTATTTCTGAAGTCCGTAACCTCTGCTGGTCAAACCAAGATGTTACAATGCTTCATCAGCATTAGCCTCTATTACTTCTATATTCCTTGTCTTAGATCATAGACGATTGGGATATGTATTCTGGTTTTGCTCTGTGTTTAAGTAACACTTTTAAAAATAATGTTCCATCTATGCCTCTGGATTTTAGGAACTATAAGAAAAAAAATAATTCAGAAGCAGAGGCAAAAGGATTCATTTAACAGACAGGTAGATGTAATAAATATGCTTTTGCTCCTGGTGACTTTGAAGGCTTAACTTTTTCCAGTAACGTCAGCTGAGCCAGAGTTTAATGTACTTTCCTTACATTTTGTTTTCTTTCTGTTCTGTGTTAAGATGCATTTGTAAAACACCCTCACCAGGAGAAAAATTCGAGCTTTGATGGGAAGACTTGCCTGTGAGCATGCAAGTGCATACACACCCTGTCTCTAAAGGTGCAAAGACAATTGATAACAAAGGATTGGATTAACCTTTTATGACCTGAAGACAGTCATTGAGTAGAGTTATTTATCTGGTTCAAGTTGCACACCTATTCACAAACTTCACTGAGTCGTGGCATTAGATAATAAAAAAGATATCTGTCTGGTGCCAGAGGGGAAGCCAAATCCAATTCTTGTAAAATCCCTACTGTTTTGAGGCCATTATACATCTTCTGTTCAAGATGCATTATAAATTCTTTGCTCTGACTCTTGGTGTCTGGAGGTGGCTTGTAGCACCTGTCCTGTGGCATGGAACTGATTACACTGAAAATCAACTCAAATAAGCCTGCAAACTTCTCACTTTCTGTAGTACTCCAGCTGGGCAGAAAATCAATGTACTTAGTGACAGCAGTGACACCCATTTGGATTAGGTATGTTCAAATCCGCAAATGAAAAGCATTCTTGATGCTAATATTTTTACCTCATTGTGAACTAAATGTACATGAAGGGATGGATACCTTTTAGAATTTGATAAAAATGAATGAATAAAAAATGCTTTGGGATTGTTTTCTCATATTCTTTATATAAGGCTGATTTCACAATCTTATTTTACATATCTTATTAAACTGCCTCTTCATTTCATAATAATACCTGTGTGTATTTTCTTGCTGTTTAAATAAGTTGTTACTATTAACAATTTTTTTTTTCATGATATTGCAACCAGATGATGTAGAATAATTCATTTTTTTTCCCTCCAAATTAATGGTTATTGTTTTCTATATAGATGTCATCATTTAATAATGACCTCATCTATCAACCTTATATCTTTTTATCATTATCCCAAGAAGTAATAAATGGCTTGCCTTTTGGTGCAGAGATAGATTTTTATTTGTCTCCAGCATTCCTCTATAAGCTCAACATCTTTGGGATCCTGAGAAACTCCTTAGCCTGTTTGTTTGTTTTTCTGTTTTTAATATGGAGCTGCTGGAGAAGAAAATGTATTTACCAAGGTAAACTAAAGGGCACATTCCTGTTTTCTTATCAGGATAAATCTGAGACAATACTAACATATACATCATCATGCAGAAGCTCTCAGGACAGCCTACAAAATGCCTGTGACCATGGAGGGCAAGTTTTATCTTTATTCTAGGGAAGCCTGAAGTGGGGGAATTCCAGACTCAAAACTAGGCATGGTTAAAGTTAGGAAATCAAATATGAATTTAGGAAATGATATATAAGATTTTAAAAGCCATGGGGAACATAGGAAATTAAGTAGAACTAAAAGCTACCATGACAAGTCTCAAAAATTCAAGCTAATTTGGAGGTTAAACTCCCAACATCAAAATCTCTCCTGAGAGCAATTCACAGAGAATACATTGGTGACTTACCTGCTGATAAAGCCACCAAGTGATAAGGCTGTATATTACTAACTGCAATATTTCTTCACTTTATTGCACACCCTTGCCTAGTTTGGGGGCTATTGTGAAAAAAAACAGCATTGGTGTCTTAGCACTTATTAAGCAAATGAATGACATGAAATAAATCTGCATGTAATTATATTGGGTTTATGTGGAAGTTTTTTGGCGGGGTTCTGCAAGGAGTGGGTAGCATCTGTGAGCAGAGCCCACCCAGCAGCTGCCCCATGTCAGATCAGAACCAGCTCCAGATGGCTCCAAAAGGGACCTGCCACTGGCCAGAACTGAGCCATGAGCGACGCTGGGTGGGCCTCTGGGAGAGCAGAGTTAAGGAAGGGGGAAAAAAATCCTGCTGTGCTACAGCAGCTGGGAGAGAGGGGTGAGAGCTGAGAGAGAAGCAGTCCTGCAGCCCCCAGCGTCAGCACAGAAGTAGAGCAGGAGGTGCTCCAGGCATGTAGCACAAGTTCCCCTGCAGCCTGTGGGGAGGCCCCTAGTGGAGCAGGCTGTCCTCCTGCAGCCCATGGCTCCTACATGGAGCAGATCTCTATGCTGCAGCCCGTGGAGGAGCCCCCGGTGGAGCAGGTGGATGTGGCCTGGAGGAGGCTGCGGCCCATGGAGAGCCCCTGCAGGAGCAGGCCCCGGGCTGGAGCTGCAGCCCATGGAGAGGAGCCCACGCAGGAGCAGGGGGTCTGGGGGGAGCTGCCGCCCGTGGGGGACCTGTGCTGGAGCAGTTTGCTCCTGAGGGATGGACCCCGTGGTACAGAGCCATGTGGGAGCAGTTCCTGAAGAGCTGCAGCCTGTGGGCAGCCCCCGCAGGCTCAGTTCGGGAAGGACGGCATCCCGTGGGAGGGACCCCACGTGGAGCAGGGGCAGAGGGTGACCGTGAAGGAGCGGTGGAGACGAAGCGTCAGGGACTGACCACAGCCCCCATTCCCCGTTCCCTTACGCCGCTCTCGAAGAGGAGGTGGAAGAGAGTGGATGAGGGGGGGAAGGTGTTTGTAGTTTTTTTTTTTTTTTTTTTTTTTCACTGCTCTGTTAGTAGTTGGCAATAAATTATATTAATCTCTCTACACCGAGTCTGTTTTGCCAGTGATAGTGACTGGTCTTCCAGTCCTTATCTCAGCCCCATAAGTTTTTTTCCTTATATTTTCCCTGTGCTTCTGAGGAGAAGGAGCGAGAGAACAGCATGAGTGAGCTTAAGATGCCCATCAGTTGTTAAACAACAACAGTCATTGAATATCCTTTTCAGGAATTTTGACCAATGATCTAGATCAAAATCAGAATGGTAAAATTGAGTAATGTGATGATCAACAATTCTCTGTGTGAAAACCCTGATTAAATGGACAGTTTTAATGATAAGACTTATTGATTGCTGTGGAGTAGTGTCCTTAATCTGGGGAATTCCACAACTGAATTAACATTTTTCTGCCCTACAGCAATGAAAAAGAATTAAAGCTATTATAATATTTATTTCTCTCTCTATCTTTTTTTTTTTTTTTTCCTTTTAATATAGTTATCATGGCCTAGCAGTGAATGTGACAATAAAGCCGGAGAAAAAGTAATTAGAACAATATATTTGGAAAAGTAGTTTTTTTTTGTTTGGTTGGTTTTTTTTCCTCTGATCATGATTTGCAAATCAGCACAGTATGATTCTTACACATTTATTTGTGTGTTTGAAACTCATGGGCTCTAGGAATCTCGTTGAGCTGTGGCTCATTTAGGATTTCTTTGTGGGAAACCTTCCAGCAATGAATGCTGTTCCAAATGTGCTATCAAGCTTTATGATTAAGTTGTCTCATATCCACAACTGGATGACTTCATGTTTAAAATAACATCTCCCTGCACCCCTGAGATAATTTTTTTTTCAGCAGTGAATTTTATTTTAGGCACTATAAAAGACTCTGTAGGCACACGTTTCACACTTCTCAATCTTTCATATAAAACAGAAATTAGATTCTCCCAGTGCTGGTAAAAAGCATGTAAAATAAAAGATACCCCCAAAAAGTCAATCTGAAGTGTCATTGATAATGCATCACATTGATAGAAAAGAGGTTTTTGTTAGCTTGTAGCCAGTCATATCCACTGTACTGGTATCTCAAGAAAAATATCTACGTTATCGTGGGGAAATCAATGAAGTTTACTGCTCAATATATAGTGCCTGTCAATAGAGCAAATAAAACCTGTGTCAGGCTGTGTTGGAAGGATAGCAGAAGAAAAATACTAGGGAAAAGTCAGTTGAATGCTGAAGGTGTACACAGAGATTTTGTGATTCTTAGGTTCGATTTCCACTTCAGCCACAAACTTCCCCTGCAGCCTTGTGCAAATCAAAAAAAAAAAAAAAAGAAAAGAGACTTATGAAACATAAGTGGGACTTGAAAGGGATTAGATTTGTGGGGGATTTTTTCTTGTGTAAATCCAAAACTTTAATCCTTAAAGCCATTTCGTAGTCTCACAGGTGTGGAAATTATGGACGTTTTTAGGAGGGAAGGTCCTTTGGGCCTTATAGCTGTGGTTGGGCTGATGTCCAACATGGAACCCCAGGATATCTACTATGGTGTTCCCTCTGTCAAAGGCATGCAGTCCCCAAAGCCACAGCAAATCTGAAGGAAATCTGAAGGAAAACCTGTCATACTATCATTTAAGTATAACTTGGGTAAGGAGGGGGAGACTCAGGTTAATGCCTTACACTGTCTGAAGAGCTTCAAAGCTACAACATCCACTTACCATCAGGACAATTGACCATTAGGTCTCCTCTTTTGCTTCCTTCATTTTCAAATTATTTGAAGCTTTTTCAGAAACTCAAATAATGGGAAAGTGAGCAAGGACAATGACAAAACTTTCTTTTCACAGCCTTGTTGGTTTGCAGTATATTGTCATCATCTGAAGTGCATGGGAAAGCCTTGAAAGCATTCATGCATCTGAAGATGCATGGAAAAATTCAGTGTTATACATGCAGTGACATTCACTACATGCTAAACAGAGACACTGTCTGCTTGTAAGGCTTGCGCCTATTTTTTCTGTGCTGTAAAACAACAACGTAGTATCTGCTGAGTTGGTGTCAGTGTCATCTTAAACTTCCATTGTAGCTTAAGGAGTTACTTCAAGGAAATAAAGGAGAAAGTATGTTTCAATCAGAACTAATAAGCTGTTACCCCTCAAGATAATAATGAAATGGGGCATTGTCTTAGTATTGCAAGGCATCTCATGAAATAGAGAGTAATTAATGGAAGTAATACAAAAATTTTGAGAAGAAGAAGAAAAAAAAAAGCATCCCATTTTTCTGGGAAAAAAAAAAGTCAGTGTTTTGCAAAAATGACAAAATGTTGTGGCAGTTTTTTGCTAAAATCAGTACAATTTTATGAAAAATATCAGCTTAGTCAAAATGGCATTTCCTGAAATGACTCACATCTGAAAGAAAATTTAATGAAATCCTTCAAACCAACTAGTCTTCTATCTGAAATACACAAATGATCTTCATCATTACCATCTGGACTTCAGATATTTTTTAGTGTATTAACTCTCTGATTGCTCTTGTGCCATAAAGAAATATAGTTAGCCTTGTTTCAGAAAAGAAGCATTGAATTTTGGAGGATAAGATTTTTGAAAGTATTTAGATGACTGTAACGGCACACTAGCATCAAGATTTTCAAATTTAGAGAGGTGTTAGTTACTGAGGCGCTATCTATTTGTTTCTCTAGAGATCTGAATACTTTTAAAATTGTCTTTTGTCCTTTTGTAAACGGCAAGTGTTTCCATTCCAGCATCTTCGCTTCCAATCCCACTCACTATTCCATCAGACCAGGCTGCATCAGCTCAACACGACCTGTTCACACCAGAACTTCAGTCACAGTGGTTTATACAGCAAAAGTAATAAATTCACTTACTTGTGCAAGTCTTGTTGTATTTAGGGTTCTCTTGAGGAAACCCTTCCAAACGGCACTGGAACCTGTGCTGCCAAAATTCCTGAAACCATGGATTTCGGTGATTGGTTTCTGGCCGAAGCTGCAGGTAGTAATCATCAAACCATTTCACGTCAGGAGACTGGAGCTTGATCGTTATTCCACCAACGGCTTCACGCTGATACCCATCTGTCACATCGTACCTGTCTGCCCAACCATCACTGCAGGGATAAATGAAAGAGAGACAACATTGACAATTCAACAGAATAAGAAAAGAGCTTTCTCAAAAACAAAATTAGGAGCCTAAGAGCACATACCCACACTTGTGATTCTGTGTGCAGTTTAGTAAAACACCTGCAATACTTCTGCTAGGATTCAGTGTTTTTCTTTTCCTTATGTTTGCTTGTAACTGGCACCTTCTACATAGATGAAATATTTTTTATCCTCCAGGTAATTGAAACAACATTACAAATCACAGATCCTGAAATCTGCTGTGTATAAACAGAGCTCTGCATCACACAAAGCTCCTGTGAGCTTTGGGGAGAAAAATTGTGGAGTGTTTTACTGACACTGGGATGATGCTTCTCTTACCTGAAAGGAGATGACCTTGAGGACAGGATCTCTGACAATGCCAAGAGGCAGTGAAACAAAGCACTGTGTTACCGACCATGCCTCTACTGCACAGTGGGACATGGAACAAAGAGCTAGAAGCAAATTTTGAATGAGTTGACACTGCTGAAGCAGAAATGCCAGCTCAGAGTTCAGCTGCTGTGATAGTACAGCATTGCATCTGAAGCAATAAATCCTCTCTGCAGACACGACTAATGAAGTTGGGCAGAGCATTATGCAGATGTCATGTTTTACTTCTGTTTCTTGGTTGTTGGTGGTTGGAGTATTATGGATCTTGTGTGGTACTGCACCACACAGAGAATTTTAATTCCCTTTGGTTAACCTCTCTGCTTGCAACACTCTGACCACAGGTAGCTAACAGAAGTGACTGAAAACCCAATTCAAACAAAATGTCCCAAACTTCTTAGGGTAATTCCCCTCTGGTTTCATAATGGAGTTCCATGGAAGTACTGACATTTATGAAATTTCACTGAGCTCTATTAAAAATATGCATATCTCATTAGAGCAACGCAGATTTCTACTCTTTTATCATGAGCATGATATTTCAGATTTTCAAAAGCCCCAGGTCTTACTGTCACAGAACTGTAGAATATTCTCAGATTCTTTTTTACTTTTTTATTTTTTTGTTCTCTAGAAAGGCACTGATGTTAATGATTGTAGAGAACAACTTTAAATACTAAAGGTTGAATAACTGAAGGATTAAAAAGAAGAAAAAAAAAACTACCTTAATTTATTTTATTTTAAAACTTCATGTATTGTTCAAAGGTAGCCCTAACTATTTTAAGCTAGTCATGGAGTAACTGGTGGAGGTGACCTTTCACTGTATCGTTCTGTTGTTCTATTTTGACCGTCTGATGTCTGGTTTAAACTTGGCTCCTGTATTTCAGATCATGCATTTCAGTCTGCTGCAGTCACCTGGTCCCTAGCACATTCCGTATTCTCTACATGGAGACTCAGCTGTCATCACACAGTGCGGAAGTCAAGACCTCAGACAGGGACCCCTTCTGCACAAGACACTATTGTCATGAAGCTTGGACCCTTGACTACATCTCACAAACACAGCTGCAATGTCAGTAAATAAAAGTTTCAGCAGTGCAAAAATAATATCCAATATCTGAAAGTAAAAGGAAGGGATTACTAAACATGCTTCAGATTTCAAATGCACTGATTTACTCAGCACAAAGGAGTAAAATACACATTCATGAAAGGAGGGATGAACACTGATTTTCAGCCTGAATACAGCGCTTGGAAAATTTACCTTTAAGTTTAGATCCACTTAGAGATGTTAATGTTAGGAAGTTAATTAACAGGAGTTAATGTTCCCAAACGATCTCAGGAGGCTCACTATAGGCAAACAGTTTCCACCTTCCATCAGGACTCTGTAGTGGTCAAAGACTTAGCACACTTTTTATAGGTTATTTTGTGATAAAAACTGCAGTTTTTTTTTTTTTTTTTTTTTTTTTTTTTAACATATGAATGATTTTACCTTTTCTTTGAAACATTTATCGTAATCTTTGGCAAGATTTTAAGCTGTTTTATCCATCCTCACAAAATCTGACAGTTTTTATGAATGCAGGAAGTGATAGATTTTCTGTAGGTTTAAAAAAGTATTAATAATACTGAATGGAATTTGACAGAAATAGAGCTGTGCTGTCAGTATCTGAGCTTTATGAGTTCCCACATAAACAACTTAGAGACTGTTTTCCTGTAATTAATTTCTTTATCATTTTTCTGAAGAATAGCTTTGTAGACCTAATCCAGCAGAGTGCTGTAAAATTTATAGTATTACTTTATGAATAGTTATCTCCTCTAAGAAGATTTGCAGCAGAGATATTATTTTAAAACTTTAAGTTATTAAAAAGATAGAAATAACAGCTTCAAATTGCATAACTCTTCTTCTCAACTTTTCCACAGAAGGACTTCTTAATTCAACAGAGCTGCTTTTCATTCAAATAAGTATTTTAGCTTAGCTTCTTGGGCCAGAGGCTTTTGGGAGGCTTATATAAAAGATTTACTCAAACTGTGCATTGTAGAGACAACAATGTAGAAACAACACCTCAAACAGACAAGGTAGCAAAGCAAACACTAGACTAATGCCTTAAAAGCCAGTGAAAGTGATTTGCATAAAAATGCAAAGGCACCAGTAGTGTCTGATATTTTAATTCTGCACCCATATTATAGTAACAATGCTTATGCGATGTCAAAAACAGGATGATATAGCTGTATTTGTCAGATGCCTTTGCTATTCTCTGAACTCAGCAAGGGTTGTGAAGGTGAGGGGGAAGAGAACAAGTGTCTCCTTACTTTCATACAGACTTCACAGTCCCTCCTTAGAACTTCTTTCTTCTCCTAATGACTTAATTGTACTTCAGTAGCTGGTGATAACATTGTACTCCATTCGTTGCTGTGTCATGAAAGGTTAACAGTAGTATTACCCATCACTAAAATCTGCTGGTTCAAGTGGAGAAAGGTTTGGAACCCAAAACTAGCTGAAAGGAGGAGCTCCAGCAAAAGCCTGTTATAATCTCCACTGTCACCCACAGAAGCGGTGAGGTTCATAGGCTTCCACTGACACAGGGCAGGACTGTGCACTCGTGAGGGAGACAGTTCTTTCTGTTAGCAGTGGACTCGGTAGGATATTTAGGTAAATAAATGTTTAAGAACAACTTCCTTATACGTGGTTAAAAAAGTCCAAGTGAACAATACTCCAGTAAAGATATGAAAAGGTCCAAACAGCTTAAGCAGGACTTGAATGTCCTTAACAGACCATTACACATTCTTCCCATCACACCCCCTCTCCCCTTGCGTGGGCTGTGCTTTTCAGTCTTATTCTGATTTACCAACCTCTTGATACTTTTCACTTACATCCTTGTGCATATATGCTTGTAGTTTGAAATGGAACATTTGACTCGTATAGAATCATAGAATCATTATCTCATTTTTCTCTTCATATGACCACAAATTAACTTTCCTTGAAGGCGTCTAACAGTTTAGCCATTGCTTTTGTTGTACAAGCAAATGAATTAGTTGTTTTGTTTGCTTGTTTGTTTGTTTTTCCTAATGTATGTTCCTGCCATCACAGCAAGTTACAAAGACCAGCAGTCATCTTCAAGTGTAACACAGAAACATGTATTTTGGGATCATCCCTTTATTTTTCCATATTTTTCTTTTCAAGTAATACAAGACCCTGTTGGAAGAGGCAAGTTATTTAAAGGTGTTGTCCCATACTGAATGCGTACTTCCCTACTGTTTGTCATGATTGCTGTACTAGCAAGTTTCACACAAGCTTGAATTGTAAATTTAGGTTTTAAACTACAACATGGAATTTTAAACAGGGCAGCATAGTCTACTTTCCAGATAGGTCTGGCAACTTACAGTGTGTCTGTGCCTGTTCAGGCTGATGTGTCAGTATGTGAGCCACCCAGAGTAACCTGACAAACAGGGATTGCGAGGTTATAGAGAACAGATAATCCATTTCTCGTCCTTGGGGAAATGTTGTGTATATCCATGTCACCATAGACAGCATCTTATTCTATGATATATAAAACCTTCCAATTACAAACCACTCTTGAGTAATTTATTCCCACACTCAACTACATTTATGAGCAGAATGCTCTTTCCCATTATGCAATAGAATGATTCTGACTGTAGCTTACAGCCATTATTTCTTATTCTATTCAAGAGATGAAGAACAGACTGAAAGTCAGCCAAATACCTCCTCCTTATATCAGTCAGTGCAGTGTAGGTGCATTCTCAACTTCATAGGTGAGACATATATCTATAAAGATATCTTTGCAGTCAAAGAGAGCATTTTATACACTAGAGAAAATATATATTCCTCCAGCTCTGGTACAAATATGCTTCTATGGATTCTATCCTTGACCCTCCACTATATCTCTACAAACTCTCTTCTCTGAGGATTACTTCCCATTGCAAAGGGAATAAACTGAATATCACCTCATAACTTTATGTGCCATTAGTTCTAACATTGTCTTTATTGAGCTAATGAGCCACCTCACTCACATTTCTGACTTTAATGTTTGGAGACAGATATTTTAGTAACAGAATATTCCTAAAAGCTGGAAAAGGTGATATCAGAACTGAAGAATAAAAGACATTTTCTTGCACCAAAACCTAAGTTATTTACCTCTGCAATTGTTCTATGTACCAGAAATAGGTGTTGTTGTTTTTTAACTGATGGGCAAATGTTCTAAATATGATCCCACCTAGACTTAAAGTTAGAGTTGAGTAGGAAGAAACCTTACTGTGAAATGAGGCAGTATTTGCACAGCTGCAGCACCAAACCTAAAAGCCCCTTGCTGAGATATCTGTCAGGTGTAAGTGGTAATGCATATATCTCATTCATCAGCTTGTCCAGATAGAAAGTTGTCAACAAGATAAGATGACTATGACATGTGCAGATCTGGCTGGTGTTAATATTACACTCACATCTAGCACAGTGGGGAATTGTCTTTCAGGATTATGGCATGTTTTCCCTTGTCCAGTTCTTTTGCATTTGTATTTTTGACAGACTAATGTCTGGTGCATTTTCCTTAAAGACTTGCTGTGTGATATAGGATAATATCTATACTATATTAAATAAAATATATATCGTTGTTAATGCTTCTAAAAAAAAAAAAGAAAAGAAAAAAAAAAGATATTTAAGAAAATTCTTGTACTCCAGAAATAAGGAATCACAGAAAGAAAGAAGGGAAAAAGTGACTTTTACTTTTGCAGCACTAACAAGAGATGAACCTGAAACAGGAGGGCAATCATCATAATGTTCCTTCATCAGATCTTATTTATATGTGTACACTGTCCCAGCTATGAGTTTTTGAAAGATATGCTGGGGTGATGGAGAGTTTAGTGAAAATTATCCTTCAGCAAACTGAGGGGCAGTACTCTGCTCCTGTTTCAAAGGTCTTTTTAGTTTACGTACAGGACATCACAGCATAGTTTTATATCACAGAATATCTCCAATAGGTGACAGAACAGAGTCATCAATACTTATAAAATTTATTAACGAATAAATGTAACAATTATTGAATAAATATAAATATACAATGAAGTCATTCAGTGCTTTAGATCATTGCTGTATATACAATTATTTTTTCAATTTTGAATGCAAAAGTAGAGGCAAATGAAACCCTATTTAAATGACGGTTGCACAGCAGTGACCACAGAATATGTCACAGAGCCCCCCGCTCCCGTCCTCCCTCACAACTCTTGGTAGTAATGGGAGAGAATAAGTCTTCTGACTCATCTAGATGAACATACCTGGTCACATAGGACTGTCACTATAGGACAAGTATCTATTATACTGCATGCACATAGAAGATAGAAGTGCAAACTTTTTAGGATTATGTTTGCTATACTAAAATGTGAGAAACCTAATTGTGGCTTCCTGGATTTTCTGTTTTGTTCTTTCTCATCTTTCTTGTAACAAAGCCAGCACCAATAAGAGCTTCCCTGGATGAGTGGCACTATTGTGCAGACTTCAATCCACCTTGACTGTCATATACAGGGATTGAGAGAGGAACAAAAATGAATCTTTGA
Organism: Cygnus atratus; assembly: GCF_013377495.2. NCBI lineage: Eukaryota > Metazoa > Chordata > Aves > Anseriformes > Anatidae > Cygnus > Cygnus atratus. The sequence goes on along the minus strand of NC_066362.1, from coordinate 200,090,338 downwards.
CAAGAAAGTGTTGATACCCAAGAAAGATGAGATGCAGTACCACACCTGTTGTGAAGCAATCTCCACCTGTTTGAATGAAGTCTGTTGGTCTCCTCTGGAAAGAAGCATCATAGAGGGAAGAGAACATTCAAGCAAAGAAGAGCAGAGCAGAAAGCTCATGTTTGAAGTGTTATGAAGAAGTCATCAAAAAGGCAGTTAATGATTATACAGACAATTCATTCAATATGCATGGTGGTGATGGCTGCTTTGGGCTTATACAGTACAGTCAAGAAATTCCTAACCCTCTTGAAAGGCGTTTACAAAAAGGTAAAGTGAGCCATTCCCTGTAAGCAATGAGCTAAACATTTAATTGCAGAAAATGTCTAGGAAAAGACAGAATGGATATTGCTCCAAAACCACTCCACATCTACTTCATATTTAGCATTAGGATCAGCCACATAGAATATGTTACTGATGTCAATCTGATTATCATGGGTAAAAGGGACTTGCAGAGCTGATTGATACCTTCCATAGGACTAGCAAATTATTAGAGTTGCACATTACTGTAAACAGGTCAAAGGAAGAGAACTACTGCCAACTTAAGCTAACCAGTTTATTGTGAGAGGAAGAGTAAAGAAAGTGTTGTCTTGCAGTTTAGTATGGGGAAAAAGCTTCCAAAGACAAATTTAGGACAGCTTTTAGTATCAAACTTCCCAATTGGAAAAGCAAGTGGTTAGCACAGTTGACAGTAGCAACAGAGGTAGGGTGTCAGTGAGGAAGTGAGAAGGTGGTCTAGAGAACAGGCTTGATTGAATTAGCTGTAGATTCACAGCTTGAAGTACTAAACGCAATACTAGGAGAGAGATGTGATAACTGTATTCAAGTATATAAAAAGCTGCAGCAGAAAGACCATAATTTGTTTATCATCTTGATGTAAGCATTCATGACTTAACCTGGAAGGAGAAAGATTTAATTTAGACACCAGAAAAATGTTCCTCACAGTAAAGAGCATAATGGACTAGAATAGACTGGAGACTCAGGGCGGGGGTGAGGAGGGAGGAAGGAGTATGTCAATGAACTGGTGAGGCAAACATCCATCTGACAGAAATGGCCCTGCCTTGAAAAAGGGAGGACAGTTAGCTACCTATCTACATCTGTTCTGCCCTGTATTTGTATTAGTTTATGTTAAGGTTTGACATATCTAGGAATGCTGATTGCATAAAAACCCAGTGGATTAGAATAAAGAATGCAAAGAAAATTAAAATACTGCCTCTCCCTCGCAATTTCCCCAGCTTCTCATGTCATTTTGTCTTGTTCCTTTTCTCATTATTTTATCCTTTTTTCTCTCTGCAGTTGCTGTGTGAAGCATCAACAAATAGCAGAAATTGATTTAGGATTAATCATGTGTTTGACATAGCTAACTCCAGTGATGCAGTCAGAGTACTCAGGGGTGTGAAGGGAACTCATATCTGTGCCCAGCAGTCAGAATTCCCGTTCTAAAGAGAAATTACCCATCCAGAAATTACCCATCCAGAAAAACACTTCCTTAAGTGCAAGATGAAAGAAATTGGGGAAAAAAAATAATTTAAAAAATATCCTAATTAGAGCCAGCTAACATTTTACAGAGTCGAGATATTTTAAATGAAAAACCATTTTTTTCCCCTCTGGATTAGAAATGTTTCTTTATGTTGCATTTTTAATTTTCTCTCTTCTCAAAATTACTCTAAATGAAAATTACACTGGTTTCTCTCCTGTTTTTATTTTTGTTGTTTTTATTTATTTATTTATTTATTTTGTGAAAGGAAGGGGTTTAGATATATTTTCCAAGTAGCACCATCTTTTAGTATAATTCAGTTAATCCTTTGTGCTTTTAAAACAGAAATTCTATGTTCTCTAATTTAAACACTTTGGCTAAAACTCTGAAGTAAACACAGGTTTGGTAGTTTCAGACTACCCACTCATTTCTGAATATCCTAATCTACAATTCTGTATTGTTGTTGCCACAGACAAGATCTGTTACTTTTGTGTTCCATCTCACCTCAGTTACAGGAGCTGAAACTCTAATACCAGTTATTCAATGATAAGACATCAGATCTGAACAATATCAAAGTGATAGCACAAATTGACATGCCTACATACTAAATGGATGCAGAATTTATTTATTTATTTTTTAATGTTACGAGTCTTTTATACCGTTTATGACATTTCTTAAATCTCAACTACAGGGTTCAGATTTTTCTTGATAACTTTGTCTTTAGTGAATGTTTTCAGATTCTTGAGGAGTCTTCCAAGGTAGTAGGAAAGCCTGCAACTTTTGAAGGCCAGCTGGATTAAAGTGTTTCAAATAAGACAATTCTGCACTGATAAAGGGATGAAATAAATACTATTTTTTAAGTTGTTTTTTTTTTTTTCCACATTCCATTTCCACAATACCTTTCAAGGACAGTTTCAGATTTAAGTATCCCTGAAAAATGCCAATTCCTGTTATATTTTTGTTGTCTTTCCATGCAGAATCCTGATATTACAAATCAGAATTGGAGCTTTATTGTGCTGAGAGTCAAGTATATGGAGGAGGATACACAACCCATGACTTGAAGAGTATTACTTATAATCTGCTTTAAAGTTTAACAAGTGCATGTGTTGGACAATAAAAGAGAAGAGCAAGCTGGTAACACTGTGCAAATTGGCAGTCCCCAAAACTACTGCTACCCTTCATAGTCCCTGTATTATAAGAAGCTTTTATTGTAAACTTATTTTAATTTTATTTTAATGCTAAATTAAGCAACAGTGAATTATAAATATGACTTTTTGCTAATGGGGAGATTTCCATTAGCTGCTCACTTTGAAAAAGTTAATCTGGTATATAACATCAGGATATCAGGTATACACTACCAATATACATTAGGTATAATCAGATTTATGGGGAAAGATCAAGATTAAATTTCTTCATATTTTGAAATGTGAAACCATCCTCCTTAAAGGGTGTGTTGTATTAATAATATATTTGGATTGTTCAGCTAAGAAATGTTGATACATTATACAGTCAAAATGTGAATGTCCTTTTACACTAGTGGGATACAGCATAGAAAGTTGGAAATATGACCACTGGTTTATTCCATTAAGTAACTCACTGTATCAAATACAACCTTCTAGTAATTCATTCTGGATAAACTATTATCAACTACAATCAAACGGCATGAGTCAATAACAGTAAGTCGGGAAATGCAGCTTTAGGATCTGTGTGAAAGCTCCCTGGAATATTAAGTGTACATTTCTCAACCACTGTTTCTAAAATTAGACAAAATGCTAAGAGATACATGTATACAACAAAAATAGACTCCCCACCCTCCCTTTTGTAAACATTTCTATTTATTTTCTGAATTGAAAATGCAGCAGTATCTTGGGATCAGTTGGGCTGATTTCTTTTTCTCTAAGGTCCCTCCTCCCCTTCAATTTATAGCTAATGCTATTACAGTTAATGAGTGCATTCATTAGGCTGTACACTGGTCTTTTTTGTTATGCAAAAATATGTTTACAGGCCACATAATGATGATGGAAACTGCTGTTCTGCCCACGTGTAATCATTCTCCTGCCAAAAAATCTGACTGATAGCATTTGAGAATATATTTGGGAATTTTTCTTCACCTATGTAGGAGTTTGTTGACTGAGTGGCTGTCTTTAATTTTTCCTTCCTTTTTTTTTTTTTTTTCCCTCTTTCATTTTTTTTTTCCTCCTATATCTTAAAAGCTCTAAAAACATTAAAAAGTCCTCCTGCTCTTCTGAAAAGTGCTGCCAGTTTGCAAAGGTAAATTCATTTAGTTAAATGGTGGTTGTGGGGAGAAATTGCTCATGGTGAGCAGCTGTAAATTATTGCATTTAGATGAGTTCATTTTGTATTATAAGTCTATGCAACGAATGGGAATTCTTGTCTTGCTGCCTGTTTTTTTTTTTTTTTTTTTTTTTTTTAGATTACAATTCCTAGTCTTTGTCTTCTTTTTCATGCATATTATAAAGATAAATGAATTTAAGGGTAATTCAAAGGAAAGAAATTAAGTGGTTATTTTTATGCAGCATGACACAGTGTTTTCTACAAGATGATATCTAGAAGTAACTATGCAGTGAATTTGGCAGATACCTTGCACAGGAGAATACTGGTACTAATTACTTGCTGAGTATCCAAACTTCCCCGAGCTGAGAAAGGTTGTGATGGCAACTTGCAAGATTGGTAGTCTATAGCAACATCTAATTTGCATGAAAACAGAGTTTTACAGCTGTCTGCATCTGTAGTTCAGATCTGCACAGTAATTCAGCCTGACTGTAGTCTGTTCTACAGAAAAATATATTTTGTTTCTAGAGTGTGATGCCACTTCTTTATGCTTGCAATCTTTTATAGCTAGTCAGACTAACTGGAGGATGTTGTACTCAGACATATCAATTGTATGGGCCATTCCTTGAAATTGAAGAGATCTAACTGGATGTTATCCCTTACAACACCAAAGATATTCAATTTGTGCCGTTTTTTTTTCTGTTGATTCCTGAATAATTCTTTGATGAGCAGAAGGTAAATATCAAACATATTACCACAAAGAAAGGTATTTTGGATGCCTAGACAACTTTACAAGCTCTTAAAGTTGTTTTTCCTAAGATCTAATGTAAATCTGTGCTGAAATTTAAATCCTTCACTTCCGTAAGGGTTGTTTTTTGCCTTTGTTTTTTGAGCAATAGTTTGCATAGACTTTCAGGCTTGTCTAGACTAAATAAATTCATCCCACCTTTCCTTTTAATAGATTTTTTCTAGACTTGCTATAATTCCGGGTCTCCTTCTTGAAAGTGACCAGCTGGTCCTTGTCTTTGCAGACACAGTGCACAGTGCTTTGAAAGCACCAACAATCAGTCAATGATCTGTCCTGGCGCTCGATGGGGATACCAGTGAACACCAAAGTGAGAAAGAATTTAATGGGCTAAGCATGAGAGGGATTGACTCTCCATCTGGGATCTACATAGACAAGGACATAGCACCTTGGGACCTTCTCATACTTGTCTACACTGAAGTCAGCAGGCAGTTCCTGTATGGTTCCCAGTAGGAACCACTAGGCCTTCAATAATAGGGTCAGAAGAGGAAGAAAGCTTGATGATTTTAAGCTTGATTTTTTTTTTTTTCTCTCATGACAACATGTTGGGAAAAGAGGAACAGGGAGCAGAAACCATTTTTTTTTTTCAGCTTTCATATTAGATAAGGGCAGCCAAAAGAGCAAGTAAAAGCAAAGGAAGGAGTATATGCTATAAGAAAACTCAAAAATATATTTGGCCTATCCAGCTTCATCAAGCTGGACACCAGAATTGCTCCTATTGCTCAACTTTGTTATAGAGGAGAAGGACTACTTCAGATCCTTGAAGCACATTTTCCAAATATGGCTGAAGCTTCTCTTTTCAACAATATTAAAGCTGTTGACTCATATTTATAATTCACTCTAAGCTCCTTAAACTGCAAACTTCTCATAATGACAGCCTAATAAAACACCACTTACATAATGTCAGCAGCAGCAGCTAAGAAAAACAGGAAAGAAAAAATGGTTCATCTATAAAACATTTCAATCAAATAAGTGTTTGTACTGTGAACATGCTGATTTCACTAGCAGAAGTGAAGATTTTCTATCTTCCCCAGAATGCCTGAATTCTGTATGGCATCTCAGACACTAAAACATCTGTAATGCAATGTTATGCACCTATTAAGCCTATATAAGCAAACGCTAAAAAAGTCATGCCCAGAAGTCGGGTCTTGGCAGAAATGAAGGAAAAATTAACTGTCTTGAAACACTGTCACAAAGCCATTATATATGCAAACCATCCCCCCCAAATGGAAAGGGCATTAGGATGACATTGCATGCAGGAGGATCCTTAGTTTGTTCTACGGCAGCACAACATGATTTATTTAATTTGCTTGCATAGATTGCAAGGATTTTTCATTATAAACAAGTCCACCAGGAGAAAAATATCATATTCTGAATCAGAATTAGCTTTTATGAATGATTTACTGGGGCTGCCATTAATGGAATGATTCTCCATTAGACATCCAGGTACTGCTTTTATGAATATGCAACAACATTCTTTGTAATAAATTCAATTGTACTTGTAAGATTGAACTGATAACTGAGACAGCCTTACTACTTAACAGATACTTCAGAAATGGGTAAAAAATTGATCTGAGTAAAACCATGCATTTACTTGACAGAAAATGCAATATATATATATAAATGTATGTATAGATGTATGTATAGACCTGTATATTTATATTTCTTATGAGTATATATTTACAGCATTTTTCCCTTAAAATATAGCATGCAACATTTCTATACAGTTGTTATTATGTGCTTTGTTGTAGAGAGTTGTGAAATTGTTAAAACTATTGTAACATCATGAAATATAATTTTAAAGAACATTTGAGATATATCTTATTGTTTTTATAGAAGAATATTTTTAGTCATAACTAATATACTTAATTTTTAGGCATACAAATGAGGAAACAATATGAGTGAATCAGTACATATGCGTGTCTATGTGTTCTAAAATGGTGCAAACATTAAACAGTGAGTTTAAAAGACAGACAAAATAAAATCTAAGTGAAAAAATAAATTTTACATATTTTATCAGATATTTTTAATTATAATGTATTAGTACTAACCCTTCTTATTACTTTGGAGATAATTTGACTAATAATAGAAAATTAGAAATTTAGGGGTAAATCTTAATCTCGCGCTCATGTACTAACAAATGGGACATGGAACAAAAAGGTGAGGATGATACGTTAACATTTTTATTTGTATTTTTAGCATTTATTTTAAAACCATACGTAACTGTAAAGGTTCCGCTAGCTTAACAGTGAGTTAAGCAGATTCTTATCTATTTTTATAAGGAAAGCTACAGTTCTTAGATATCCAGACTTCAGTGTATGCTCTGTAATAAGTCAAGAGACTAATATCAAACTGGCAACTCTACAATAAATTGAAAGTTTTGTGCGTAAAGTTTTTGAGATGACAATGTTATGTATTTTTTCATAGAAAAAATAAGTCGTTTAAATAATAAAATTTAATAATTAACACCCAATTAATAATAAAATATAAATAAATTAATATCACAGCCCCCCAATGAATCAGTAATTTCATTTTTTTTATTTTTTATTTTTTATTTTTTTGACAAAAATGACAAATATGAAAAAGGAAACCAAGTCAGACCTAGAATAATGATCCAAGCAGAGTAGATATGCTGAAATCCCATTCCTGCTGAAATAAACTGGAGCTTTGCTACTGTCATTAGTCAGGACTGCATTCCTAGCTCTGTGACAAGATCAGGACATAGCCCTCTAATTAATTCAGTGCCTACCTTTAGGTAATGTAACTGGTATTACCACTCACATTGGTGATACCATTCGTGTTGGTATTGCCTGTAGTTACCCACAGACTTAAATTGGTAGAACTGCTGTAATAAACCCTTTGTCTTCTTCAGTTCAGAATAACTCAGATGTCAGAGGTGATAAACATAAGTTCTTTCAGTCAACTGTTTGAGGATATCAAAGAACATGTTAATGGTTATCAGAGGAGGAACATCACAAAAAAAGGTGCATTGTTGACTGAAGGAACAAACTGAGTCAAAGACCTTGTAGACCGAACATTTCATCACTGGCCATACAGTTCTCAAAGCCAGTTTCTTCTTGAAAAGAGTGTGTCATAATAAATGTGCTGAAATGACATAGCTAATCTATAATATATACATCACAAGATATGTGAAGCCTGAACTAGAAGATTCTTTGCTGCAGCAAATCACAAATTTCTTCTAAGACTCACAGCAGGTCTCCACAGGAATACATTCATATCTAGTTGGTGTAAATAATGTGAAAACAAAGATTGATATCATTTGCTACATATTTTCTTTTGCTGAAGTGGGCGTATTTCTTCTTTCTGCAGAAAGCATATTTAAAAGCATTCTTTTCAAAAGAGAACACATATCTATGCACTCAGGCTGTTTTACATCAACTACTTGAGTTGGCTACTGCTTGCAATTAGACATTTTAAGTGACTGCAATTCCCACAATAAGGCATTGACTTGATTTCTGTATTGATGTCCACACAAGCAAGACACATTTAGTATCATAAAAATACAAAGCCTACTTTACTATACCCAAATCAAAGCTCACAAAGCCCAGCGTTCTGTCCCTGATAGTATCCAGTACAAAATTCTTGTACTCAGTCAAGACCCAAAATAGAATTGGATGGTTTTAGCAAACGCCAGCTCATGTTCTCCTACCATTTTACTGGTGAGGATTTATGTCTTTATCATAAACCACCAGAACTCTGATGCAAAGTGGTCTCTAGGCACATGAGATGATTCCAGTTTTGGGTGAAGTGTGTAGGTCAAAGAGCTTTTCCCCTAAATTACTTCCAAAATAAAGTACAGGAAATCTTAAAAAATGTGCAGCCAGCCAGACACACAAAATTCACACTGAGAACTTTTATGGCTCCTTTATTGTACAGAGTTGTCAGAATCTGGTCTTAGCAAAAATAAACCTGAAGCCCAGGGGTGATCTGCACCCTAGGTGAGTAATTGTGTTCTGCATAAGAAATTTGCTTAAGATGTGAGTAGGCAATGTAAAAATTTGAAACCAAATGTAGTCCAGAATATATTTGAAAAAAAAAAAAAAAGCATAAAGATGAGATCAGATCGTCTCACGTGAAGTCAAAATGTGCCAACTAGGGAAGTGATTGTCCCCCTGTACTCGGCTCTGGTGAGGCTGGACCTCGAGTACTGTGTTCAGTTTTGGGCCCCTCGCTACAAGAAGGACATGGAGGTGCTCGAGCGAGTCCAGAGAAGGGCAACGAAGTTGGTGAGGGGTCTGGAGAACAAGTCTTACGAGGGGCGGCTGAGGGAGCTGGGATTGTTCAGTCTGGAAAAGAGGAGGCTCAGGGGCGACCTTATCAAACTCTACAGGTACCTTAAAGGAGGCTGTAGCAAGGTAGGAAGAACTTCTTTACTGAAAGGGTTGTTAGGCATTGGAATACGCTGCCCAGGGAAGTGGCTCAGTCACCATCCCTGGAGGTCTTTAAGAGATGTTTAGATGTAGAGCTTAGTGATATGGTTTAGTGGAGGACTTGTTAGTGTTAGGTCAGAGGTTGGACTGGATGATCTTGGAGGTCTCTTCCAACCTAGACGATTCTGTGATTCTGTGATTTTTGACAATATCTTTATCTAACTATAAATCTGAAAAGAATAAAGGATTAGTATAGGACTCAACATACTTTGGGTGAAACACTACTGACAAAAGTGCTTACTCTCATGCAAAGTCCTTAAGACATCATAATCAGGCTTTAGGTTGCAGAACTGTGGCTATGGTTACCACCAACGAATACATGTGAAATGTATCAGTATCTCCATGTCTTTGTCTCTGCAAACACAGACTTGTCGCAAAAAGTACACATTCATCTGAGACAGTTTTATTTATTTATTTATTTTGAGCTAAAGATGTGATAGAAAAGGCATAGAAAAAAATAGTGTTACTGGTTTACAGAAAAACTAAGCACTTACAGGTTATTTATAAACTTTAGATATTTGTTCTGTAGTACAATAACACAGCATTTTTTTTTTCTTTGACAAGAGCTTTAGAAAATTGTATTGTAAAGTACGTTCCAGAATTGAGTTATATACAGAGGTATAGGAATGACATAAATTTTAGGAAATAGTGATGCAAAGTGAAAAACTGATTCTTTTTAGTAAAATTAATTTTAACTTCACGAAGTGCATACTCTTCTATAATGCAATTGTATTTCACAGAGGATGTTGGATACGTGACATTTGAGAAGTACCTTTTAAACATTTCACAGTTATATGCAATGCAGAATGATTCCATCTAGAATTTTTTCTTACTTTTCTTGTATCCAGGCCTTTGACATACTAAACCAATAATAACTTATGATAATAGAGTATAACCTATCATGACTTATCAATTAATTCATAGCAAGGCCTTCTTCTGTGACAGCTGAGTAATTGAAAGCTCTCTAACTAACACAGTAAATTATGTGGTTCAAGTATATGATTATATTTTCTCACTATTCCTCTGTAAATAACTGTAAGAATAGATCCCTTGTTTAAAATATGTTGTATACACATTTCCATTTAGTACCCTTTCATTCAGCGTTCATACTTAAGTCAAGGGCAAGACTCTTAATGACTTCAGCTATTTATCACTGGCTTCATGGGCAACTCAAACATCGTTGCTGGGAGTAGTTTCATGAATCTATTTCTGCGAGTGTGTTTGAACCAAACCTTAACACGAATATTCCAGGTACTGGAAAATTGGTTCCACTTTTTATGGATCAATTGTATGCTTCAGAAACTTGACTGTCATCAGTCAGTATGAACTAACAGCAACATGGGCTCTATACATATGCTTTGCTTTTCTATATCTTAACTTCCCAGTTGTCTAGGCCAGTGATCTGTAGTTTTAGTTCAGTGTCTACAATATTCTAGCTATTTCATAAAAGATTATGGGAATATTTCTGTACCATTACAAATACTAAGGAAATCAAATCAAATCTGTTTGTCAAAAGAAAAAATAATTGTTCAAAGCCAGACACAATATAATGATCTGAATTCATATCCATGTTGCCAAGCAACAATTTACAACTAAGTAAATATAAAAGGAAATATTAGATAAATAAATTAGATAAATAAAGATTAGAAATATGAGATCTGTTAGATCTCTGATTAGAAATATGAGATCTGTTCCACACCAGATGACTAAACCATGTTGAACATTAAACATATTTTCCTTAATGAGAGCCCCAAGAGATATTCTTGTGTTTCACTGGCATAAAAGAGATATTAATTAAGGACATGGATTTGCTTTACTAGCTACATATGCATGAGAAAAGGTAAATTTCTGTCCTCCTTCAGAGACATTTAAAAGTTTAGTAGAGGGAACCTGCATGCCAATTCTAATTCATTTTCATTTCAAAGTCTATTGGAATATGTATTCTGAAGCAGTTAATCTCAATCAATTTGCAACAAAAGTTGTTCTGACTTTTTTACCATCTAACCCCTTCAGCAAAGCTCTGGCTCACAGTAGCAAACATGCTAGTCTAGCTAGATATTTTAAATGCCTTTATTGATCTTTTGAAAGCAACTCTATCATGATTAAATGAAATTTGATTATTTCAACAGAGTCTTTGATTATTTTTAAACATATGTTATTTAAAACAATATTTACTGTAAGGCTAGAGTTCTTTTATTTTTTTTTTCCTTTTAATTCTGCATTAAAGATTGTCCTACTTACTCTAACACCCAGAATAATTTTACTTTTAATTTTATTAATTTTCTGGTATGAAAAGTGTTTCTACTACTTAATAAAAAGACACTAATACTCTCTCTCTCTCTCTCTCTCTTTCTCTCTCTCTCATCTCTCTTCCTCTCTCTCCCTCTCAATTCTCTTTCTTATAAGCAACATGTTGATGCATTCTATTTTATTGTCATTATTATTTTTTAACAAAGCTGTGTCTTAAGCAATTTATGAACTGGGCTGGAAAGGCTAAGAGGGCTGGACTGTTCAGCCTGAGAAGAGGAGGCTCAGAGGGGATGTCATCAGTGCATATAACTACCTGAAGAGAGGATGAAAAGAGGATGGAGCCAGGCTCTTCTTGGTGGTGCCAAATGTCAGGACAAGAGGCAATGGGCACAAACTGGAACACAGGAGGTTCCAGCTGAACACCAGGAAGAAGTTCTTTGCTGTACTGGTCATGGAGCATTGGCACAGGTTGCCTGGAGAGGTTATGGAGTCTCCTTCTTTGAGATTCAAAAGGTGTCTGGGCAACCTTCTCCGGGTGTCCCTGCTTGAACAGGGGGGCTAGACCAGATGATCTCCAGAAGACCCTTTCAACCTCAAACTTTCTGTGATTCTGTGATATGCTCCAAATATACCACAAATTCTGGTCATACAAAAGAAATACCACAGCCACTGATCTTTTTAATGTAGCTTGTGAGAGGTTAGTTACCCAGAGCTAACTGCAGTGTTCGCTGACATTTGCCCAGCCAAGAATATATAGTCACAGGAAACCATCTTCTCCAGTGTATCATGAAAAATCTAGGACAGACATATAGCAGTATATTACTGTATTTGTGCTTTGGAGTTTTCTTGGAGATGTAATAAGAACAAGAAAAACAAGAGGGAAATGCTGTTGTTCAAATGAAAAAAAAAAGTATGAAAAAGTGTCGTGTTTGAAAAGACAGAAATATGTAGTAGAGGCAGAATTCACATGTTGTGGATAGGTTGGTAGAAATCATAGTGTGTGGACTGCAGGCACCCAGCCGTGCTTGTTAGAAATATAGCTGCTTCATCCACTGATACAGAAATACCAAAGTGGACAGAAGTGAACAATAATTTAGGTAAAGTAGTCATGGCATATGAGATCTGTAGCAAATATGGCTAGTGAAGGGAGGACTGGTGTAAGAAAACTGTGTTAACTTTGGGCCTGAATATACCAGAGGAATACTATTTTCTTTAAATGAGTAGGTCATCTACTCTGTTACTTCTCTCATAAAGTGACTGTCCCAAAAAGTGAAACTGGAAATAAAGTAATATAGCATGAGAAAATGTAAAATATGCACAATTAAAATCAAGAAAAACTAAAAACAAATCATTGCAGATGCAGAATTTTTCAGGAAAGAACTTTGTGATTATACAGAAACCAGGTTTACTTAGATTCCTACATGATGTCTTCATGGATGAAGCTGAGCAGAAAAGGTTTTGTGTCTTGGAAATAACAAAATGCTATCAGTGAAAAAGTGCATCAAGACTGAAGTCTGACAAGCCATCATGCAGATGTCTCCACTTAATTTTCAGGCCAATGATCCTATGAGCAAGAAGTCAGCCATCCTCCTATGGGTTACACGCAGATTATTATTATTATTATTATTATTAAATTTTCTGTTTCTGAAAATAAAGTTCTAGGATCTTAGAGCTGCCTGTCTACCCACAGAGTGCTAGTATAACAAGAAGTGAGAACAGCAACTCCAATGAAGAAAACTGAAACAACTTGTGCTTATAACTTTATAGCTCTCAAAGCTTTAGAAACTTGGCAACACTCCTGTACTTGATACTAAAATAGGATTCTCCATATCACAGTATTTTGTGACATATGAGGCTTTTATTTTGAGCTCATCTTTCTGGAGTCTTTGCTGTGCTGTAGACCATCCAGCCTTATACAGATTTGGAAGAATGAAATTTAATTGGTTTTAGTGGGATAATGCATTTGACATATTTAATGAGAAAGTTAATTAGTGATAGCAGTGATCATAGTATAATCAGGATTTGGGAGCTTACGTCTGAAGTCTTCCTGGACTAAGAACCCAAGACTCATACTTGTCTTTATTTGTCACACATCTATATTTATACTCAACCATATTTTTGAAAGTGTTTTAATCACTTGAGTAGCTCAAAAAAAGAAAGATGAAGGAGAGATGGAGGGAGCTGAAGAGGGGAAATTGCCTTAAACTTCAGGAAAATAAGAAATTGGAAGGATTTTTCTAGCAGGAAACTGTCCCAAAATAGACTCAACAATAAGGGTCTGACACTACTGAAGTTTTATTACATTTTGATCTTTCATGACTGGCGTCGAAATGTCTGAAAAAAGAATTGTAAGGGAAATTTTGATACATTTTGATACATTTTGATACATTGCTCATCACAGAGAGACTTCTAAAATATAAACACCACTTAATCTAAGGTCCCTATGTTAGTCAGTACAAGTTTGTAAGTTTTTTTTTTCCTTAAATTATAAAAATGAAGAAATATTTAATGCTTCTGATGAATTTTATAAAAAAAAAAGTGAGGGAGAGAAAAAAAAGAGAAAGAACATAAAAGAACATAAAAAAAAAAACTTGCATAGATATTATTTTTATAATCTAGGGCAATCCAGTAGTTCTCACGCCATGAGTTGCGAGCCCGTTACATGGACACAACCCAAACTAATAAGTTCTCCTGATGTACCCTCTGTCAGTGGGATCTGTCATAGTCAGCATGAAATTTGGCTTAGAAAAATTGGGAATTATTGAAACAAAACATTGCATGTATAACATCCCTATGTTCCTCAGAAAGCTGTACTTAATTTTGATGTAGCACCAAAATTCTCTGGAAAAAAAGTAAATTAGAAGTCTAGTTGCTAAGAAACTAGTGACAGGGAAATAAAACAAAAGTCTTTGATCACAGCTCATGTAACAGGAGAAAAGATAGAGGGCAGATGGAATGTAGGGAGAGTTTTATATTGGTTGGTTTCTATTCATGGGTTTCTTGGTCTTTTCCAACAGATTGCTGTCAACTGTCTTGGGACACTTTCATGGGGCTGTGTTTGGCAACAAAGACGTGGATCATTCCCTGAACAAAATTAACATTGTAGGATATAGTTTTTACTGAGCCAACCAAACTAATGCACCCAAAACCGTTTTATGCTCCTAGGTCTCTGTGTTGGCTGTAAGCACAGCACTGCCTGTGGCTCTTGGAAAGATAGCAGAGAATTCTTTTTTTTCATTTTAATATAGGGTTTGCTGATCATCAAAGTATTTCTGCAGGGAAGGAGGTGTTCACTGTAAAAGTACACATAGAAAAGTGAATTTAATAATAGAGCAAGAGTGCATCTGCAGTGCCAGATTTAAAAAGGAATAGTTCAGGAATTAGGTTAAATCCTTAACTTGGAATTTGGCAGGATGTATAGCATAAATGAAAATAGGAAGGAAACAAAAGTTGGAGGCTGAAACCACAGAAAACAAGAGGAAAGGGAAGGGGAAGGGGAAGGGGAAGGGGAAGGGGAAGGGGAAAGGGAAGGGGAAGGGGAAGGGGAAGGGGAAGGGGAAGGGGAAGGGGAAGGGGAAGGGGAAGAGGGAGAAGGAGAAGGAGAAGGAGAAGGAGAAGGAGAAGGAGAAGGAGAAGGAGAAAAGAAGAAGAAGAAGAAGAAGAAGAAGAAGAAGAAGAAGAAGAAGAAGAAGAAGAAGAAGAAGGGACCAAAGAGTGTTTGCAGTGAAGGTATAAGAAAATTATTGTAGTGTTGTAGTGACCTCTAGCATATGTATGATAAGAGGAATAAATTTCCTTTCACTTTATCCTCTAGGATGCTTCTAACTGCCAAATGATAACAGTAAAACATTCAGGCAGTAGTGAATCCAGCTCCAAATCTAAAAGGCGACATTACAAAAGTCCTATTTATATTGACAAAAACATAGTGGTTCAAGAAATACAGGGTTTAGATAGCTAACCATCACTGAGCATCCTTAAAGTGCCTGTCTCTGGTGTTTTGCCTTCCTTTACCATCACCTCTTCTATTAACATTTATTGCTTTTGCAGTAGCCAAGCAAATGGATTATCTGCAATGGTGCCATCTTTTTGATTCAGTGCAGAAATTGTCAGGTTTTGTATGATGCATTTAATTTTCACTATTTATTGCTGTTTTCTTGATCTAGACCTGGACAGGCCTGAGAGGTGGGCCTGTGCAAACCTCATGAGGTTCAACAAGGACAGGTGCAAGGTCCTGCACCTGGGCTGGGGAAATCCCAAGCACAAATACAGGCTGGGTGGGGAATGGATTGAGAGCAGCCCTGTGGAGAAGAACTAGGGGGACTTGGTGGATGAGAAGCTCGACGTGAGCTGGCAGTGTGCACTTGCAGCCCAGAAAGCCAACCGTACCCTGGACTGCATCAAAAGCAGTGTGGCCAGCAGGCCAAGGGAGGGGATTGTCCCACTCTGCTCTCTAGGCTCCAGGCAGACCTTACAGTGGCTTTACAGTACATTAAGTGGACCTAGAGGTAAGCTGGGTGGGACTCTTTGTCAGGGGGTGTGATGACAGGACAAGGGTGAATGGCTTTAAACTAAAAGAAGATAGATCTACATTAGATTTAAGGAAGAAATTCTTTACTCAGAGAAGCTGTGGATGCCCCATTCCTGGAAGTGTTCAAGACCAAGCTGGATGAAGCTTTGAGCAACCTGATCTGGTGGATGGCATATTTACCCTGGCAAGGGGGTTTGGAATTAGATAATCTTTAAGGTCTCTTCCAAACTAAAACATTATATGACTCTATGATTCTATTAAAATGGAGCTCCCAGTAAAGCTGGACGTTCATCAGGTTTGAGTTCTCCTTGGACCTGAGAATATTTAATGAATCAGCTGTACATTTTATTTTCAAAGATTCATTCTTCTAGAAAGATAAAGATTTCTACTGGTATACAGGTATGCCATGTAAGATGTTGGTTCTTTAAAAACATCTGTAAAAGTACTGTGGATTTGATTTAGATGTCTTCTGTATAACAATTATAATTTCATTAATATGTTTTAAATTGAAGGGTAATTAGAATTGTCTGCTTTATTACAGCTTAATTCAGCGTGCAAACTAAAATACTTGTTCTAGTATTTTATGGAGAAGAAAACATTAATTTTATTCTATCTTTTGAAATGTTTACTCTGGTTAGAATGATGGACAGAGCAAAGCATTAGGTGAATCTGAGTAATATATCCCATCCATACAACAATGTATTTGGAGAACTTAAGTTAAAAATATAGCAGAATTACAAGTACATTTTTTTTTTCACTTTAACAAAAGGGGGTAAAGAGAACTAACAGACTTAAATAAATAAACCTTATTTCCATTGCAATAGATGTAAGGTAGTAAATCTCTGTCTCATTTTACTAAAAAAGTTAAGATTCTGTGAACTTTATGTCATATTATTTTCTTTCCTGCCTCTTAAAAATAGACAATCATATTAGCTTGTGTTTTGTTGTGTTTTGTTGTAGGGTACAGAGAAGTGTCACTTTATGACTGTGACCTCCAGGCATGAAATAATTAACAGCTGCCTACAGTAGTGAACAGGGATTGCAACCTTCTATGAGACAAATTCAGAAATATGTTTAATTTATGCATTTCTGTCTGTTTTTTTTTTTTTTTTTTTTTTTTTTTTTTCTGTTGTGACTAGAAGTAAATCTATTCATTATAAAGAAAGACTATGTCTGGTCCCTACTTTCATCTTTTGTATAAGGACTATTTCATAAAAGCTACATCTTCAGTCCTGTCAGTAGAGCCCAAAATCCAGCCAATCTTGTATCCCATCCAGGTACGCTTTTAACTTTGTTTTCCATGTTCTACTAATCCCAGTGAAGCCTGTTTTTCATGATGTACACTGTACTGGATTAAGGAGGTGTATGATAACCTCCTTTTTTTTTTTTTTTTTCAAATCTCACTTGGGTGTAGGGTGTTTTCTTTTATAAGTGTAAGTCTGCTGTCCCTTGGACTGAAGAAAGAGTAGAAAGCAAGCTTCTTTCCTCCTGGTCAAGTGCTATAGATTCATGAAAAATAAGTATTGTCTCTGAATATGTGCCTCTGCAAAAGTGATAACAGTGACTGGTTTTTGGGTGGTTAATACTGTGACTGTTTTGCAGTGGCACATTACAGGGTAGTTTAGACTGGAAGGGATCTCTGGAGGTCACCTGGTCAAACCCCTCTGCTCAAGCAGGGATTCCTAGAGCAGGTTGGCCAGGACCATATCCAGGCAGCTTTTGAAGATCTCCAAGGGGCAAAACACCACAGCATCTCTGGGGAAATTCTCTAATTAAACACGTGAAATGATTCAGAAACATGAATGTTTGTCTTGCAAATTCCTGCTAGGGATGTTTGCACCTGCTGGACAGCTGAATTCCACCACAGCTACTATCTCACTCCCCCTCCTCAGAGGAAAAAAGGGAGAAAATATGATGAAAGGGGCTCAAGGATTGAGATAAGGACAGGGAGATCACCCATCAACTGTCATCATGGGCAAAACAGATTCAACACAGGGAGATTGATATAATTTATTGCTTATCACTAGCAGATTTGAAGATTGAGAAGCTAAAAGCAAACTAAAAAAAATCTTCCCCCCCCGCCCCCTCACCCCCCACGAGTGGTGGTGCAGGTGAATGAGGGCTGTGGTCAGTCCCTGACGCTTTGTCTCTGCTGCTCCTTCACGGTCACTCTACTCCCGCTCCACGTGGGGTCCCTCCCATGGGACGCCATCCTTCCCAAACTGAGCCTGTGGGGGCTGCCCACAGCAGCCCCCATGGGTCCCCCATGGGCGGCAGCTCCCCCCAGACCCCCTGGTCCTGTGTGGGCTCCTCTCCACAGGCTGCAGCTCTGGCCCAGGGCCTGCTTCTGCGAGGGCTCTCCATGGGCCGCAGCCTCCTCCAGGCCACATCCACCTGCTCCACCGGGGGCTCCTCCACAGGCCGCCGCGTGGAGATCTGCTCCATGTGGGACCCATGGGCTGCAGGGGGACAGCCTGCTCCACCAGGGGCCTCTCCATGGGCCGCAGGGGAGGAATTTAATCTCCGTGCCTGGGAACTTCTGCTGCTGCCCTCCTTCTGCACTTACCTTGCTGGCTGCAGGGCTGTTTCTCACTCCCTGCTCTCCCAGCTGCTTTAGCACAGCAGGCTTTTTTTTTTTTTTCCTTTCTTAAATCTGCTCTCACAGAGGCGCAAAGAACATCTCCTATCGGCTCAGCTCTAGTCAGCGTTGGGTCCCTTTTGGAGCCATCTGGAACTGGTTCTGACCTGACATGGGGCAGCTGCAATATGGTTGGGCATGGGATATCATGATCGTGTTCAGATCTGTGGAAGCAAAGCAATATGCCCTCAAGAAGCCTACTGGCACAAATAAGGGCTTCCTGCTTCCCAGGTCAACGATCAGGCAGAGTGTGCATGACTGCAAGGTGAGCAGTAAGTGCCTAACACTGTTTGCAAACCCCTGAGACCCGAACAACTTCTGTCAGTTTGAAGTCTAAGGAACCTCTGTGCAATAGGACAAAACCAGAATGGAGGTAATGAAGAGAATATTGCTTCAGACCTGCTTGCTATCTGTATGTAGATAAGGACAATCATAACTTAAGGCTCTGATTCACTCTTATAATGGGTTTCTCCATGCTACTCTACTGGTACTTAGGCACCTTTCATACACAGTTTAATGAACTGATTTAATCAACTATGGTAGGATTCCTCCTGTGAAAAGCAGTCTGTAATCAACATAAAACCATCACACCAACTCTGTGTTGTCCCCCGTCATGGCCACATGGAGGAATATAGTTTGCAATAAAAAGGAAAGAATAAGGTCAACTGTTGCAGAAAAACAAATACATTATTATGTAAGAAGTTATGCCTGGGGAGCAAGAACAGAGCTAAAAACGCTGCCAAGATAGGATGTGTGTCTGCAAAATTTAAACAACTAGTGTGATCTAAAGTCCTTGTAGTCAGCTCAGCTTCACTTCACTTGACATTTCTGAAAACTGCAGTATGAAGCATACTCATCATTACTAGGGTTTAAATCAACAAATTTTCTTCATGAAACATGAAAAAACCTTATGGTACCTCTGTAGCTCCTAAATAAAATTAAAATAAAACAATATTTACTGGAAAGAG
This sequence comes from Cygnus atratus, assembly GCF_013377495.2. NCBI lineage: Eukaryota > Metazoa > Chordata > Aves > Anseriformes > Anatidae > Cygnus > Cygnus atratus. The sequence goes on along the minus strand of NC_066362.1, from coordinate 200,070,893 downwards.
TAAAGCACAATTCAGCATACAAGCAGACTGCATTTTAGAAAAAAGTGGAGACGCATGCCAAACCCAACTGTTTACATCTCTGTGCAAGATAGCATGATTTTAATTAATTTTACTACCAGATACTTCATCAAAATGAGACTGTGACATTCACCAGACCTGCAAAATATAGTGACAGGTAAACACCTGTTGTAAGATAAGCAAAATAACTTAGAATAAATAATAAAAAAAATAATAAAAAATAATAAACCTGTGATCTATACTGAGATTCCTTTAGTTCTCGGTGTACAGTGACATGGTGTAGCAACTGAAGATCCCACACTGATTTAATTATTGGACCTGTAGTCTCAGCCTGGAAGCAACGTGTTAGGGTTATAAAGTAAACAGTGCTTTCAAGGAATATCCCATTTAATTTAGGCACTGACTACAATGTCTGGCCAGACACTCAAAAATGAGTGGTGGCAGCATGCGTTACTGGGAGCACTAGGATAAGGATGGTGTCACAGAAGAGAATCAGAATGAGAAAAGAGCAAAACTCTTTCTTCCAAAAAGTGTATCACATGGTTCCAGAACAGCCCCTTCCAAAATAGGGCCACTTAAACTCCCTCTGCAAACAAGCAACAAGATATAAAAACAGAAAGCAGAAACTGCAAGGTGTAGACAAGACATCCTTCCCGATGTTAACTAACCATGCAGTGAATATAAGGAATACACTGAGATAAGGAGACATCACTCACGCTTTGGACAAAATACAGGGAAAGGCAAAGAGTGTTCCTACTAAGGATCACGGAAAAAAAAACAATAAAAATGCAATTGGTTCCAGAGGCTCTTTGTCATGATGGGTTAAAAAGTGTAGCAATGCAGGATTGCCACTGGGAGGGGAAATTACTTCCCAGATACGGGTGTTTCAGGTGCCCAACTTAATGACAATTTCAAAGAGGCTGCCAAGAGGGCCTGTAGAAAGAACAGCAAGTCTTTGTAGAGAATTAGAAATTATAAAGATGGATGAATGCAGATGGGTTTGGAAAAAGTGCTTTATGTATCTCAGCTACACGCCAGTGGTCATTCTGGTGCAATGCAGAGCATTAAAAGATCAAAGAACAGGCACTATTGTTTTTGCAAAATCACCCACTTATACTTGGGAGTTGCAATTTTGATTTCACTTTGACTCACCACATCAGTTAGATTGCCCTCCTTATTTCTATTAGGAATAAGACCTGATATATTTAAAGTATGGATCTGTTAAGGTAATATTAAATTATCTAAGAGGATAAGAGAGTAATTAGAGCTGCAGGTAGCTGTAATAAATTAGAAGGTACCCAGTTGCTTAGTTTTCTTTGCTTTAGTACAGAAGAAGATAAGGAGAGCAACCAAAGAGACTAAATTTTTTTATTATTATTAGTTTTCTGATGCAATATATCAAGTTTTCCTCAAATTTTGAACCCAAATATTTTACTTAAAAATAAAATCCTTATAAACTATTTACAAAATCATAAACATATAGAGGATATCCCCATCTGAAGCATTTACATGACAGTTTAACTGGGTGGGTATCAAGTAATTTATGCTCCAGAATGATTTGCATTTAAATGAACTTCATTCCTGTTTCAGTTATCTGGTTTTTGATGAAGTCATTTAAAATGATTCCAGCCTATGAGAAAGAAGGGTTTTAATCTGAGTTGTAAAATAGGAAACACTGCAAATTATGCAAATTTAGTAGTTATCAACAAACTTATGCTTTATCCCCCAGGATAAAACTGCTTCACATTAAAATTTTGCTCTGTAAAGGAAAAACAAAGAAACAAACAAACAACAACAACAACAACCAAAACTAATTACATGAAAAGATTTATTTGTCTGTAAAAAGTAACTAGACACCACACTTGTAAAACAGCTAATTGGATTTACACCGCTGTAAACTCTTCAGTCTATTATTATGTGCATTGAAGGCCATCTGGAGAGTTTGTGCATATAAATTTAGGGCTAACAAGAGTTGTCCTGAATAAAAGATTTACCAATTTATTTAAATGGGGCCTGGAAGAGTACCAAAATGCTTCTAACTCATGCTAGATAACCTGCATCTAGGAGTCAAAGAACAAAACAAAGTTTGGCTTATCTGGCAAGATCCCTGGGAATAAGATGAGTACTGAGTTAGGGATTTTATAAGGAAAAAAAATAAATCAAAAAACAACAACAACAAAAAACAACAACAACAAAAAACAACAACAACAACAACAAAACATGCTTATAAATAATTACAAACATGTTACTATGGAGATTAGTTTAGCACCATAGACCGAAGATAGCTTTTGGCCACTGCTGCTAAAGATTGGAAATCCTTTTGCAGTACCACGATGGTAACTCTCTGTATCCAGCCTCCAAAGTCTAGTCCCCGTACTTGAAAACCTATAGTCTAGGCACAATGCCTTGTTAAGTTACTAGGAATATAAAACTAAAATTTCTGCCTCTAAAATATTCTGGGACTGTTTCCTGGCACTGATGACAAATGACACTGTGAAATTTGCCCATTTTTCTTTCTCTCTCTCCCTGCGACAAGGTGGTCCCAATCATACTGCCCATTGAGAACAATTCCTATCATGTCATTTCCTAAATTCATTCTTGTCCAGGAAAGTGATGCTGGGTTCAGGCCAAAATCATGCCCAAGAATGTGCTAATCACATGAGGTTCTGGACAATGATGGATTAGTGTTAGTGTCTGAACTGTTTTCTTAGCTAGTACAAGCACCAATGAAAGGACCTCCTGAGTTATCAATTCAATTCTCTTTTTTTTCACAGGTGACAGATAGACACAAGCTCCATCTTTGAATCACTTAATTAATTATTTTTCTCTGGAAGGCTGTTCCAAAGCCTCAGCGGTTTTATCATTAGAAAAATTCTTCTAATGTCTAACTCTTCTTTGCTCATAGCAAACTGATAATTTTTTTTTTTTGGCAAGTTTTTATTTTCCTTCCTTATGATTGATATTTTTCTTATTTTCTATCTCTCCCACACAATCCTAGGCCTCAGTCCTTCAAAGGGAGCAATTCAACCCTCTCATAATCTATCATCTCAACAAACTGACTTTATCTGGCCTTCCTATAATACAGGATCTTCACTGTTTACATAATAAGCATCTCCCACTCCAATTTCAATAGATCTTTGTAAAACCAGGTGAGTAGCAGAGTATGAACTATTCCTACCCAAGGCTTTGTACATCATCATTTTCTTCTCTCTGCTGGAAGTACTACACCTGATTGGAGGAAAATCATGGATTTTAGGCAACTGGCCTCTTCTCTGAAGCATATTTAATCTGACAGAAGTCATTAGAAAGACTGTAACTGGCTTCAGAAGCATATACTATCTAGTCCTCTGTGAATTTATGGCCTTTTCAGGATGTTTGTTTTAGAACTGATGGCAATCTAAAATGCTTTATTACACAATTTATTTCATCACCAAATAAATTGTTTTAAATTTCCGTTGTGGGAAAGTGAATAGTACTGTTCACGCCTCTGTGATGATTCATGTTGTTTAAGACAAATTGTGTGAGTGATTCCTGTGGTAGCACAAACATTATATCATGCTCTATGTTAGCAAAGACAGACTGTACCTAGATGTGGCAGACCTATGGTGAGAACCTCCCTTCATGGAACACCTTATATTGTGCAACACCACTCATCTTGTCTGCATGGTGCTGTGGCATTTGTGTACATGGATTTAAAAGGTACAAGATGCATTTGCAGTCAAGAATGCTGCCACAAACTTTTCTGGATGAAAGACAAGGAGACTTGTTCACGCACTCCTCACCATATGGTCCCGTAAGTTTGACTTATTCCCTGTGTCAACAAGCCCTCATGGATTTGGAGCTAACACTGCTTTTATTCTGTTGTATAATGTCAGTCCTTGTAATTGAGTTTCTGCTGGATTGGATGAAAGGATTCAGCAATTCCATTTTGAATGGATTCCAAGTGAGAATTTCTCTCTGATGCTTGTCTGCTACCCTCAGATGAGAGTCAGCTGAGTTGCACACCCAGAATTCATATATCACTTTCCTCCCTTATTAAGCCAGCAAATTCATTGAAAAGTAAACATGACATATATCTTTAAAATAGCAAGTTTATGCATGCTGGTATGTGGCAGATATTGAAAGTAGCACATACACTGCTATCTTGAATTCTTCTTGTATGGTGAATTCATACTTAAAAACAAATAAATAGATAAATCAATAGCTTCCCCTTATTAACTCAATTTCTTGATAAATTTAATGTACTTTGAGAAGAAACTCAGTCAAAAGAAACAAGCAAACAAACAAAAAAACCAACAAAAACAACAAAACTGAAAACTAAAGCTTTATATTCTCAGCTAGCAAATCTGAGTTCCAGAAACAGTAAATTTCCCTTCTGATCAGCAGATAACCCATTGTATTTTTCTCTTTTCTTGATATATGAATTTATCAATGCTTAAACCTATTTTTCCAACAAGGAGAAAAAGTCTGGGCCTTTGAATTGTTTTGTAGCTTTCATAGGGAAACAGGTTTTATCTCTTCACCAGAGTAATTTTCTTCTCTTACTACAGCAATTCACAGTGATTTCACTTGTAGCAAAACAGCAAGTTCAAACAGATGCAAATTTATGGCTAAACAGCTATACCTTTCAGCTATAACATTCAAATGTTATATAGTCTTGCCAATAACCTTGAGAAATTACTAGTATTTCTCATACCACTCTCACCAGTTGCAGTGGGTCAGTCAATCTGACCTAGCTGTAAGGTAAAACATCTTATCTTAACATGTTTGGAGTATGAAAAAAGTCTTGTTTATGTGGTCTGTTCTTGCTTCTTTCCTTTAACTTTCTTTTCTTGAGCCACCAGCCATTCCTGTTCTAGTCTTTTGGTGCCACAGTGGGGTCATAGGAGGTGATTTTTGTGTTTGGTACAATTCCTTCCACTACATCAGTTCTTTCTCATGGTTAGTATGGACAGGAGTCATTAATCCCACTCACCTGGGAATTGTATCCATTATCTTCATTGTCTACTCTTTATGTAGGTAGCAAACCCTTCTTTTTCCAAGCTTCCACCCTATTTTTTTAAGTTGGCTGATACGACTGGACAAAGCCCTGAGCAACCTGATCAAAACTAGTCTTGTGTTGGGAAGAGTTGGATCAACTGACTTTACAGAGGTCCATCCAAGCCGTATTGTTCTATGATTCTATGTCTACAGCCATCTCATATGGATATACTACAGATAATTTTCATCTATTTCAAGCTTTTTAAATCTCTCAGGCCTGTTCATCTAATTCTCTTTCTCTCTCTCTCTCTCTCTTTTTTTTTTTTTTTTTAATATAACTTCAAAATACTCTGGCTATAAAATGGAGTATGCTAGTCCATGCAGCCTTGTTCTCTTTTTAAAAATAATTTTCATAATAATTATGAGGGAAACACAGATACTTCCTAATGAAACTGTGGAGTACTGATGGGTATTTAACATGTCTGATTCATGAAGTCAGGGAACTTGAAGAAAATAATACCTTGATCTGGAATATAAATACACTGCCTATTAGCTCATCATACTTAATATCAGAAGGTGTTCATGAGGTCTTGTACTGAATGATAAGTTGTTGGCAGTTTCCTCAGAGAATCAATGAGATTTCTGGCATTGATTAGTATATGAATTTCAAATAGGGCACTGGAATATCACACTTGTAAGTGTTAACCCAGACTGAAATGGATAATATTATCTGTAAGTGCTTGAAAATTTACCTGTCAGTAAAACAAGATATAGGAAAATAATAAAAAATGATACATTGGTTTTTGAATTGGTAATTTCTGTTAAAAGTAGTAATCTCAAACCGGGATAATTATCGCTCTTCATGTTATGTACATAAAATCTCATTTTCCTGATATTAATTATATGGGAGAAATATTTTTGATGTTTTAATATAATTTCATAGAATCACAGAATATCCCGAGTTGGAAGGGACCCATAAGGATCATCGGATCATCACGTCCAACTCTTGGCACCGCACAGGTCTGCCCAAAAGTTTAGACCAAGTGACTAAGTGCACAGTCCAATCACTTCTTAAATTCAGACAGGCTTGGTGCAGTGACTACTTCACTGGGGAGCCTGTTCCAGTGTGCAACCACCCTTTCAGTGAAGAACCTCTTCCTGATGTCTAGCCTAAACTTCCCGTGCCTCAGCTTGACACCGTTCCCACGGGTCCTGTCACTGGTGATAACGGAGAATAGGTCACCTGCCTCTCCACTCCTCCTTGTGAGGAAGTTGTAGACTGCGATGAGGTCCCCCCTCAGCCTCCTCTTCTCCAGGCTGAACAGGCCCAGTGACCTCAGCCGCTCCTCGTATGTCTTCCCCTCTAGGCCCTTCACCATCTTCGTCGCCCTCCTGCGGACACTCTCCAACAGTTTAATGTCCTTTTTGTACTGTGGTGCCCAGAACTGCACACAGTACTCGAGGTGAGGCCGCACCAGCGCAGAGTAGAGCGGGACAATCACTTCCCTTGACCGACTAGCAATGCCGTGCTTGATGCATCCCAGGATGCAGTTGGCCCTCCTGGCTGCCAGGGCACGCTGCTGGCTCATATTCAACTTGCTGTCAACCACAACCCCCAGATCCCTCTCTGTGGGGCTGGTCTTGAGCGTCTCGTCGCCTAGTCTGTACGTATAGCCAGGGTTGCTCCCTCCCAGGTGCAGGACCCGGCACTTGCTTTTGTTAAACTTCATGTGGTTGGTGATTGCCCAGCTCTCCAATCTGTCCAGATCTCTCTGCAAGGCCTTTCCACCCTCATCCGAGTCCACAACTTCTCCAAGTTTGATGTCGTCGGCAAATTTGCTCAGAACACCTTCTAGTCCTACATCCAAATCATTTATAAAAACATTGAAGAGGACTGGCCCTAAAATGGAGCCTTGAGGGACCCCACTAGTGACCATCCACCAGCCAGATGTGGCCCCATTTACCACAACCCTTTGAGCCCTGCCCTTCAGCCAATTGCTCACCCATCGTATGACGTTTTTGTTTAGCTGTATGCTGGACATTTTGTCCAGTAGGATCCTATGGGAAACCGTGTCAAAAGCTTTGCTGAAGTCCAAAAAGATCACATCAGCTGGTTTCCATTGATCGACTAGATGGGTGATCTTATCATAAAAAGAAATCAAATTTGTTAGGCAGGACCTACCCCTCATGAACCCATGTTGGCTGGGACCAATGACTGCATTGTCCCCCAGGTGCGCTTCAATAACTTGAAGGATCATCCTCTCCATAATTTTACCAGGCACTGATGTGAGACTGACAGGCCTGTAATTGCTAGGTCTTCTTTCTTACCCTTCTTGAAAATTGGCACAACATTCACCAGCTTCCAGACCAATGGGACCTCTCCAGATTCCCAAGATCATTGAAAAATAATTGAGAGAGGTCCTGCGATGATGTCAGCCAGCTCTTTAAGCACCCTGGGATGAATTCCATCCGGACCCATGGACTTGTATGGATCCAGGTGGAGCAGCAATTCCCGCACACGTTCAGGGTCGGTTGGGAGTTTGTCATTCCCACTGTCATGGTCCTCCAGCTCAGGGTACCCTGGGTCCCGAAGCCCATCATCAGTGTTGAAGACAGAGGCGAAGAAGGCGTTAAACATCTCTGCTTTGCCTATGTCATTGTCTGTAGGGAGACCCTCCCCATGTAGTAGTGGACCTATGTTTTCTTTGGTTCTCCTTTTTCTGTTCACATATCTAAAAAAACCTTTTTTATTGTCTCCCACAGACATGGCCAGCTTCAACTCTAGTTGGGCACGAATTTTCTCCCTACAAACACGAACAGCATCCCTGTATTCCTTCCTCGTCGCCTGACCCTCCTTCCAGCAGCCATACACTTTCTTTTTTCGCCTAAGCTCCAGTAGAAGTTCCCTGGTCAGCCAGGCTGGCCTTCTGCCACGCTTGCCTGACTTCTGATATTTTGGAATTGCCTGATCTTGTGCTTTTAGGAGGCAGTGCTTAAAGACTGACCAGCACTGATGGACGCCAACGCCTTCAAAAGCATTTTCCCAGGGGACCTTGCTGACTAGTTCCCTGAGCAGCCTGAAGTCTGCTTTCCCCGTATCCAGGGCTGAAGTTTTGGTGACAGTTTTCCTTCTGTCACCATAAATTCTAAACTCAACCACTTCATGGTCACTATGACCAAGACGGCCGCCAATTGCCACGTCTCCCACAAGACCCTCTCTGTTCTCCAGCAACAGATCTAGGAGGGCACCTTTCCTAGTTGGCTCCCTTAGCACCTGCACCAAGAAGTTATCATCTAGGTGCTTTATGAACCTCCTGGACTTGCTCGTGTCAGCCGTGTGGTGATCCCAGTTGACGTCTGGCAAGTTGAAATCCCCCATTAAGACAAGGGGAGTTGATCTTGAGGCATCTCTTAGTTCTGCAAAGAATAATTCATCAGCGTTGTCGTCCTGGCCAGGTGGTCTGTAATAGACTCCCACAACGACATCCCCTTTATTTGTCCCTTAATCCTTACCCAGAGGCTCTCAACTTTGCCATCGCCAACTTGAAGTTCCACACAGTCCAGCCCATGCTCCACATACATAGCCACCATGCCACCTCGCCTACCCTGCCTGTCCCTCTTGAAGAGCCTGTAACCATCTATTGTAACACACCAGCCACAGGCCTCATCCCACCAGGTTTCGCTTATGCCGATAATGTCATAGCTGTGGGACAAGGCCATGACTTCTAGCTCATCCATTTTATTCCTCATACTGCGTGTGTTTGTGTAGAAGCACTTCAAATATGCCTCCCTACACGCAGCACCTTGTATAGCCGACCGAAGGGCCTCACTAGCACACAGTCCCTCTGATTCTAGCACACCATCCCTTAGCTCATCACCAGCATGCCTGGTTTTATCCCCTTCCCCCTTCAACTCTAGTTTAAAGCCCTATCTATCAGCCCTGCCAACTCCTGAGCAAAAATCCTCACCCCTCTCTGAGAGAGGCGCATCCCATCTGGTGCCAGGAGGCCCAGTGTTGCGTAGACCTTGCCGTGATCGAAAAACCCGAAATTCTGCCGGTTGCACCAGTCCCGAAGCCACGTGCTAATGTGATGAGTCTGTTTGTCAGCATCGATCCCCCCTATCGGAAGGACAGAGGCAAACACAACCTGTGCCCCTGATCCTTTAAGTAGTCGCCCCAAAGCCCTAAAGTCCCTTTTGATCGCTCTCGGACTTCTCGTTGTTACCTCATCATTACCAGCCTGAAAGACCAGTAGCGGGTAGTAGTTGGTGGGCCGTACCAGACACTTGACTTTCTTAGCGAAGTCTCTCACCCGAGTCCCAGGGAGGCAACAGACTTCCCTGCGGTTTGGGTCCAGTCGGCATATTGGGCCCTCTGTCCCTTTCAAAAGGGAGTCCCCCATGACAATAACCCTTCTTTCTTTTTTTGACAGTTGATGTAGCAATGTGGGGGATAGGTTGCTTTGCCTTAGGCATCCTGTCCAACTGGGACGGGCTTTCGTCTACTTCGTTGTTCTGACTGTCATGTTCTAGACCCTCATACCTGTTATATAAGGGTAGATGGGAAGGTGAGGTGGGCAGGGGCAGGGCTCGCCTACCACCCCGAACAGGAACCTGCCTCCATTCCCCCCCTTGGCCTAGGTCTCCTCCTATTGCCTGGTGGGATGAGGGAACTTTTGTCTTCTGCATAGCAGGAGACATTTGTGCTATGGCAGGCTCGTGAGTCTGTCTCAGAGAGGGTAGAGTACACCTCCACCAGTCAATTTCCCTCGCTGACTCCCTGATGCTCCTGAGCCTCCTCACCTCCTCCCAAAGCTCCGCTACCTGGCTGAGCAGCTCTTCAATCTGGGCACACCTCCCACAGGCATACCCCTTGCTGCTGCTGTCGGATACCAACAGAAGACTCAGGCACACCCTGCAGCCCAAGACCTGGATGGCTGCGTGTTTCCCCGAGCCCTCTGTCTGAGTGGCCACATTGGTGACTGTGGCTGGAGAGGCTGCAAGAGATGTGGAGGCCATCGTTTTCTGCCTGGTTGATACCATGACCAGGTTCCTCGCAGGCAGGTTACAAGTACCGAAGGGAAAGACCGCTGCAAAAGAGCGGTGAGGGGCCCTCCCTGCTCGCCCTGCCTGCGCGAACTACCCTGCCCCGCCCTTCTGACGCACCACGCCCTGTTTGCCCGCCCTGTTCGCCGCGCTCCTGGTCGCTCGCGCTCCCTAGGGGCTGCTTTTGAACGGCCGGGGAGGGGGCGCTGCTGGCTCCGCCTACGCCTCGTCAGTCTCCCTCGCGAGGGCTGCCGGGTCCTGGCGGCTCCGTTGGCTGCTTTGAGTGGCCTCGATGCCGAAAAAAAAGCCCTGCCTGTCTCGATCCCTGGCTCCACTGCAGAACGTGTCTGCCCCAGAGCCGATCGCCTCGGCAAGTTTTTTCTGTGGATACCTTTCTTTAGAAAGGTGTTTTTTTTTTTTTTTTTTTTTTTTTTTCTATTTATGGAAACAAATTGCATACTTCAGTCGTACACATTGGGAATAAAATCTGAACAATGTTTTTGGTAGGGTTTTTTGTTTGATTGGTTGGTTGTTCTGTTTTGTTTTGTTTTTGTATATAGTGTCTATGTTATAATAAGGCAAAAACTCTAAAACTACCTGGACTAACACCTGTGAGTTAACAATGTTGAAGTCCTGCTTCACATGGCACATCATACTAGAGGCTTCCATTTACTCAAGATGAATTACAGAAATATTGATTCTTATTTTCCCTATTACAAATGTAGTTTATTTTCGTAAAGTATATCATTAGCTCCAGTTGAACACTTTGGTTTATCTCAAATAATACAGATGATCATCAGTGGCTGAATCATAGAAGTAATGGCAGTCATGTTAGCAAAACATGTTAGAAAGCAACTATAGGAGGCCTATGACTTCATAAACTAAGAACAAAGAATTCGATTAGAAACTTCCTAACAGCACTTACAGTTAATTGTATGGGAGTTCTGTGAGATGATTTTTATTATATAAAAATGAAGAAGCTTTATTTGTAACAGTCTTTGCATTTTGGGGAATGAACACACCATATAGGACAGTAATGGTGATATCCAACTCCAGCATAAAACATAAGTTTCTCCACGTGTCTACATGTAATTAAGCCATCTTGACTCATGTTGTAGTGTATCAACATTTAAGGGTGATTCAGTTGCCTAAGGGCAAATATCTGGCATCATTTCAGGCACAGGGCTCCTGTCTCCTGACTCCCTCTTGCCACTCCAGAAGGGTAGAAGTCTCCCACAGGGCCTATGCCAATCTGAAACCTTATCTAGATATTTCATATAGTTTAGCTAGAGCAAATAGATCTAATTACCAATGTTTAGTTAACTGAATTGAGCCCTAGGCTTCTCTTTCAAGGTGACATTTCTCTCTAGATTTCTCAGTCTGTGTTGTTGAAGGTTCGGTTTGGTTGCCTATACATGAGCATCTACAGGTCTTTGAGACAATGGACTGGCAGATATGGACTTATAGGACATCGTTGTATTTCTACAGACAGAAGCCAGAGTACTATAGGACATCTCAAATTACACTAGATAAATATGTGCAAATGTAAGCAAACTTCTAACGACTGAGAGGTAAATCCTCTCTAGGCTCAAGTGGGTAGTGACTAGACTTCAATCCACTGCAAAAGGATATGATACATCTCTGAGTCCTGTTCAAAACTTCTCCAGCTGGTTTAATAGTTGTCATAGATCCCTTTTAAGTCACTTTTCAATGTTAAAACAGAAACAACAAAGATAGGCAAAATGTGAACATCAAATTTTCTCTTCCTCTCAAGTCCACTTCTCATAATTTCCTGACACAGCTTCTACCCTATTGAGAGTAGCCTTGAAGATTGACACATTGAGGTGATTTATGACCAGAATGCATGGATGAAAAACATGCAGTGGCTAGGGCTGTAAACATAAGGTCTGGATAATCACACATGTGTGAATGGATCCATAAGAAAGATTTACCAAAGAATGACCATGGTTATGCAGTTTCACTGACTGTCCCACACACTGCAAGATGTATCTTGAACAAGTTCTATCCATTCTCAAGAAGATGCAGTGAAGCACATTAATGTAGACATATACATTAAACTGTATGTGATTCTTTTTATGTGACCCCAAGGAGTGAAGACAGAACCTGAGGTAAGAATACAGAACGAGGGAGCTGTCAGAGCACAGCAGATGTGTGCACAACTCAAGCTCTTAACTTGCCTCTGCTGTAGTAGGAGGAGGTGGAGTGAGAAGCAGACTGGAGACATAAGAGTGTCAAGCCAAGGGTGAAGCTGTGTCAAGTGTGCAAAAGGCTGAAGGTTTCTGAATGGTTTTAAGTCTTATCCCTGCGAAGTGTATGATGAGATGAAATAATTCAATGTAGAAGTGAGAAAATCTTATTAAAATTAGTGTTGAGTTGGACAGAAATAGACACAAGAGAACAGAATAGACAGCAGTGTGTATATATATAAATATATATATATTTTCACATATCCTATTAGTGTAGAAGCTGTCAGACTGACACCCAAGCTGTGAGCACAGATCAAAAGAGCTTCAGCCAAAGATTGAAATGTAAGTCATCCATGTCCTTCAGTGATTTCCCTTAAGTCCTTAGAACCACTTCTCTCTTCTCAGCTTTGGACTTCCCAGGGTGACTGCTGTCCTCATTCTAACCTTGCCACAATAATGGGAAAGGATTCTAGATGAATTCTATCAACCAGACGAGACAGTGATAAAAGACTGGAAGATATGAACTGGCTAAAAACACTTCAATCTCCTTCCTCTATCTTTCTTCTTAAGTCTTGAAACAACCTTACAAACATTGAGCAACAGAAGCAAAGCAGATTGGTTTGACAAAAGATGTAATAGAAATCTTGGGACTGCAGAACAACTCCTAGCATTGGTAGCTAAGGTTTCAGAGGAGAATAAAATAAGCCTTGAGCATAGTCCCGATCATCTCCATCAGTCTGTAAATCTATCAACATGTCTGTGTGTGCATGTGTATGTATATGTGCATTCATACAATATCCAGTATGGGATAGTAACCCATGCCACACATTTTCATCAAAATATACATAAAGAGAGAAATGAGTAGATGTGATCACCTTATGGAGAGGAATAAATGCTCTCCTATTCTACAGTTTTGGCTTACAGAAACAAAGAACTCAAAGGACACAGAAATTCACTGTACTTTGTGTTTATTCCCATCACATAGACCCTGGAGTAGCAATAAAATTGTTCAACTCAAGCTGGAAAAGCATTATGGCTGTTGGCAAGCAATGAGCACAGCAAATATCTTACTTTGGCTCTAAAGTTCTCATATCTTCAGAGTGTCTGTTTGTATACCAATAAGTAGAAAGTTGTTCTAACTTCTAAGAAAACTCAGACTTTGTTAAAAATAAAAGTAAAGTGGAGAGTAAATATCTGAACCACAAGAACTAGTACAGTGGGTCAGATCAAAATGACATGGGTATCGGTATTCCACCTCTGATGTTTGCCAGAAGTGGACGTGAGTATAGTTATCTTCCCATTGCTAATTTATGCCAGTTTCCTGCTACTGGCAGTTTAGCAGCTCCCTGAAACTGAGTATGCATTTGTTCCTACTGCATTTAATATTCACTGAATAAATTAATTTGTCTGATCTTTTTAGAGCCATTTTAGGTACAAATTTCTGAAATAACTCTCTGTACTCCTACACAGTGTTTCAAATGGCCACACAAGCAGCAAACCTCTTTCACTGCCCTATGGCTCTGTTACCTGACTTTCCCTTTCAGTGACTAGTGTGTTAGACTGGTGTATTCTGCTTATTTTTGAAATAATATCAGAGAACATTAATATTTTGATGTTATTTATATTTCACTTTTCACTTTTTTTTTTTTTTTTTTGTGACAAAGATGCCAGGTTTATATGTGTATATATAAGCATTTCATTCACTTCACCACAACGAAGACTCTTTCTAATGATTGTATTTGAATTTGCTTCTAAGTACGAGTGATCCCATGCTACTTTATAAAACATTGTTTCTACAATTAAGTGTAGACTAATCAAAGTCAATTTTAACATGTAGTGTTTTTAAAGTGTATTATGAGTTTTATGATTTTATTCAAGAGTGAGAAAATATTTTAAATAATCTCCACTGTTTTTTGTTTGTTTGTTTGTCTGGGGAGGGGAGCAGAATGAAACATTCATTCTTTGTTCCACAGTGCTGGTTTTAATAATAAATTCATCTCTGCTCCCCCAAAATTAGCCCTAAAGAACATAAACTTTATTCTGTATTGCAAGTAGGAGAGACAAAGAAAATGCAGAAAGTTGGTCCATTGAAGAGTTTTGTGTGAAAGACAATAACATGTATTCAAAAAAAACAGTCAATAGTTTCTGTAAAAAGCTAATTATTGGAAATCTGGTTTGTTTGGGAATATTTTTTTGGTAATCTTAATACAATTGGCACAATGCATCCAAATAATATCAAAGATGAACTGTGAGATTCATATAAAGGTAGTTAAAGGCAGCAAGAAATTCATGGCATATAATTTTCTATAATTTAGCTGTAAAATGCAGTACACACTATAAATGGACAAAAATAACCTTCACTTTAGGCAGCCTTCTTTTCAGAAAGCAATTACTACTTGTTAGCTTTTGAATTTTGCTTCTTCTTAACAGCATTAAAAAGAACAGAGTTTTTAGCTTCAGAGGTCCAAAATGTTTTATAGAAGCTTTGTTATAAGGTTATTTCATGTGCCAAATGTCCGCTATCCAATTTTAGAAAAAATAAAAAATAAAAAAAAAATTAAGCTCAGTGGTGCATTTTTGGTCTTTCATTTCCAACAGAGACATGCTTCAAATTTCTATTCTTCTGTATTGCGTAAACTAATATGGTACCTAATCATGCCTCAATTTTGCACTCAGAACTGTTATCACAGACTTTTAACCAAACTCTACATGAGTGAGAAGGTCTGCTGTACTACAGAAAGAGATGTTAAATTAGAAAGAGTAAGAATAGCTTTCTCCATACAACATGTGGAAGTTAAGGAGAATTTGAAAAGTACAGTTCAGCATAGTATTTAATCTTCACTGCACTTCTGAGTGTTCAGGGAGGATTTTAGTTCAATAGTGCTATTCTTACTTTCACTTTCCAAAGAAGGGCAATGAAACTGGTGAAGGGTCTAGAGAACAAATCTTATGAGGAGTGACTGAGGAAAGTGGGACTGTTTTGCCAAGAGAGAAGGAGGCTCAGGAGAACTTATTGCTCTCTACAGCTACCTCAAAGGAAGCTGTAGCAAGGTGGGGTGTCAGTGTTTTCTTCCAGTCAACAAGCCAAAGTACAATAGAAAATGGCCTCAAGTTGCACCAGGGGAGGTTTAGGTTGGATATTAGGAAAAACAAATGAAATACTGAAAGGGTTGTGAAGCATTCAACAGGCTGCCCAGGGAACTAGTTGAGTCACCATCCCTGGAGGTATTCGAAAGACATGTAGTTGTGGTGCTTAGGGACATGCTTTGGTTGTAGACTTGGCAGTGCTACATAAACAGTTAGACTTGATCTTGGAGGTCTTTTCCAACCTAAATAATTCTATGATTCTTACCTGCATATTGACTACAACCCTGCCTGGGATGTGACCTATTACTATGTGGGGTATTTTGTCCGAGAAAGAGTAGTCACAAACTAAGATAGGTGTTTCCACAGACCCTTTCTGAACATTCTCTTCTTCATTCTGCTTCTCTTATAGCAAAGTCCCCTACAGCCCTTTGCTTAACAGTCCAACATAGCTGATCACTAACTTCAGCAATGGAAAGCTGGGGTTATTTCATGGCAATCAAGTCTCATGAAATCAGAAGCATGCTGTTTCATTTTTGTTAGATTAATGTTATCTCCTGCTGCAAGCCGTTCACAAACTCTCCTAAAAGTGAGCACAGTCCAGTGCTTACTGTTGCTCTATTGTTCATTTATCACCAGATTGGACACAAAACACAGGCTGGTCTAACAGTGGGCAAGAGCAAGATCAGTGCTTGACACAGCAAGCTGTGTAACTCTGAAATACAATTCACTTTTATGATGACACACCTCATTACTTTCTCATTCCTTTTGAGAAAAAGCAGATTGGGGTTGTACTGTGTGTCTTGCCAACAACTGATACCTAGTTATCACTGACAGAACGTACTGGCTACAGAGAGTATCTGGTCAATGGGCATTTCCAAAATTAGAAATGTTCTGAGCAAAATGGAAATGTGATGGAATTGGAAATGTCTGCAAGTATGCTCAGTTGCCCTTGTATAATGCAAACAAGGGAAAGAATAATGTCAGAAAAGTGGTAGAATTCTGGTATTGTTTTCCTAAGCGTAATTACATTCCTATCTCTTTTAATGGAAATGTATTATAAACCTAAGCTGGTAAGAGGCCAGGTGCCTGACAACCACCATGTATTGAAGTGCTGAGATTAAAATACATCTGCCAGGAATATCATGCTCATTTTAGCACATGTTCTAGCAATCAGGAAAAGTAAAGAAAAAGCCACACATATGTTTGATGTGACAGATTAAGCCAGCACACTAAAGCATATGATTAAGAAAATGAAAGACATATTGATATTCAGATGGGTACCTTTAAAAACTTTTTTTTTTCCTTTTTTTTTTTTTCAGGTAGTTTAATTTTCTGGTAAAAGTAAGTGTTTTGTTACCCAGTTGCTTTATGAGTTACCATGACAGGTATTCATCAGCTGCAAAAGTAAATCACCAGCCAGTCACAGAAGAGGTCTTAAGCTTTCTATTTGATTTTATTTGAAATTGCCAACATTTTTTTTTCAATATGCATTCCTGTGTAGATATCCTAAGACATAAACTGCATGCAAAAAAAGTATGAAGAGAGAGAGGGAGTTTAAAATACCATGAAGCTTCATTAAATAAAGCAAGGATAACAGTTTTTCTGGAGTCCTCCCTAGCTGAAGATGAAGATGCTTATTTTCATGTTTGAAGTCTCTTCCAGTACATAAAGCAGTTGCAAAGGCAGCAGAAGACAGTTACCTCTTTGCAGCAACTGCTGGAATCGAACACCTCTATTTTAAAGGCTGCTTGTGTCTCAGGAAGTATATCTTTTACTTACCCTAGTGCAAATTCCCTCCCTATTACATTAATATTACAATTTAGAGATTCATGTGCTGGGAACTGTTCACCAGACCAGGATTCAGGTACCAGTGCCATCAGGAGTGAGAGATTAACCTGAATCAGAAATCTGCACTGCCTCTGCTACTGCTGTGCACAGTGCTCCAGGGAAGACACCCTCCTCGCAGGAGACAGCAGAGAGGACTGAAGCTGTTTGCCAGTCTGTGAAATACTGATACTCCCGATTCCTCCACTATGGATGGAAAAGCTGCAGTGGTGCCAAGAGAGTTAAAGAGCTTGCATCTGGTATTGGCACCTGTGCTTGCACAATTGCAAACCAGTGTGATCTGAACAGGCTTTTCATTCATGAAGGAGAGTATGGAGCTCAGTTACTTTGGTGGCATGAGCAAAAACTGCTGGAAATGGCATTTGTGCCTGGGAAAATCTGATACTTTTGTTTAAGCCACAGACACTTTGGTATCATCTCTCTGTATCCTTCTACACATTGAATATCTTTCCCTTCACACTAGTATGCACAGTTCTGGTTAGAAGCTCCTTAATGCTAAGATTATAACATCATACTTTAAATATTTATATTTCAAATATTGAGGGGCCAACAGTTACTGCTTAACTACCAGAATTTCTATTTGAAATAAAAAGATAACCTACAAGCCACAGAAGCTGCATAATTTTGCAGTAGATGTTGTTAATCCTCATTTGTTTTATGACTATACTGATTTGAGTGGATTATAAGAACAGCTCGCTCAGAAAAAGCTTAGCCCAGCTGGATGCCATATCAAAACAGAGTGGGCACAGAGATACACAGCTTTCATGTTTTAAGCTGTAATGTTGAAAGGAGATAATCAATTTTAAATTACATTTCTGTCTTGGATTGTTTTACTGGCTGCTATTATAAAAACACCTGTGCTTATCAGAACCGTAAACCATTATTTCTCAGAAAATTTGCTATTTGGGCATTTGACATTACTTTACATCTGATCTCTGCTATTTCTCCTGTAAAATCAGTATTTTACTTTAAAGTAAATGATTTTGCTACTGCATATCATTGAATTTTACATCTGAGATCTGCAAATATAATTACCTGTGATATCATCGTTGCTAACAATTTGGCAATATTATCCTGACATGCTGCTTCCAAAGCAAAGAGAAAGTAAATCAGCATTTAAATAAAATATGAAAATATTACTGTAAAATGATTGGCTTGGGCAACTGATTGTAGATATATAGCTAAAACTGTTTTGTAACTGAAATATGACTAAATTTTGCTTAGGTTTCCTGAGTCGTCTCATTCTATTCTTGTTCATGGGCTTTAGATATTTACATTATATGTAACAAATTGCCAACTTCCATCTGTTATTTGAAGTGTTCTGCCTTCGTGTATTTTTGAACTTATGCATTACTTTCCACATTGATAATGGCTACTGGATAAGTATTGATTTTATAATGCTGATAAGAAAAGGTGTTGTATGGTACCAGGGTCACGTAACCTTGTAATAATAAAGAAAGACAATTTTATGATCACTGTTTGCATTGGTGGTAAACAAATGCTATAGAACTGGAGTATAAACTCTTTCTTTTTCAGTGCACTGATTTCACTTTGAAAGAGCTTCAAGAAAAACAGATAAATAAAATTTTGGCTAACCAGATGACTATCCTCATCTGAAAGACAGAAACAAACTTTGCAAGCAAGACTTTCCAGTGATAGTCTGAATCATTCTTTTAAGATTTCATAATCCCTTTTATTTTTCCCCTGAGGGACTGGTCACTGGTTATCCCTGTCGTTGCTCCCAGAAAGAGCAGAAAACATCAGTACAGGAAACAAGGAGACATGCCAAGGTAAGCATCTCATTTGATACACAAGGATAAGGTGCTTGGTAATTTTCCAGCAAAATTATATAGAGTTGGAAAAAGTGATTCATCGGAATCAGGCATTCCTTGGGAAGTCTTTTCCTGTCTCCGTTTCAACAGGTTGGTTGACTTCCAATACTCAGGTCAGAGACAAAGAGCTTCTTCTTCATTGCCATAAGGTCATCAATACTAAGGACACTCTTTGAATATGAGACACTATGGTTCAAGTCCTTATTCTTGATTTAGATTGGAAACTCAAGCTTTTTTTTTTTTTTTTTTTTTTTTTTCATATCAAATATAAATGGTATGCCCTGGCACCTACATTGCAGTCTGCCTAAAGGTTTCTATTGCTGGGGTTGTTTCACACACAAAAAACCATTGTACATATTCATTGCCCCAGAAAGGGAAGTTGAGTCATTCTGACTTTATAGCCAAGTGTTTGTAGTACTCATGTAGGAGGATGGTATTACGTACAATCAATATTTAGTACTTTGTTAACAGAAATAAGTCTTGCCAGAGAAATTGGTTATCCTGTGTACCTCTTCAATGGTAGTCAGTAGACTCATGATTCAGGCCCTTGCCTAGGGCTGTTTTTGCAGTGCTGCCACTCAGAGCAAAATGTGTTTCTCTCATTTTCTTATTTGAATGGAAATGGAAAGTTTTATGCAATCTTAACAGCACTCATAATGCAACAAAATACACTTCTGACCAGTGCTAAGCAAGGCATGAGAATGAAGCTCCCTTTCTAAGCATTGCAGGATTTCTGTCCAGAAAAAGAGTAGTAAGTAGGGATATGACATAAATGTCTAGAGCCATTCTAAAATCTGTCTCTAGAATCTGTCTGCATAGGAGTGGCAGGTACAATACAGAGGCAGTGGGAAACCTGCACTAGAAAGGCCAGGGGCCAGGCAGGATTACCACGAACATCTGAAATAGAAGTAAGCTTTTTACTTCTAGGTCATCTGTTAATGACTGGAAAGGCTAGAGGCTCATACCGAGAGTCTAGGAGGCAAAGGGGTAAAGCAGTTCCCAGAAACTATTAAGCTTTTCTTTCATATTTTCCTGTTACATATCCACAAGACAGGATTTGTTTGCCTAATTATAAGCATCTAGTTCCATTTGTGATGCCTGAAGGCATACCACTCTTCTTCCAACTGCTGCTTCAGCAGGAATTGATAAATCCTGTGTGGTATAATCCAGCTCTGTGAGGTTATCCTGGATCCTCAATACACACACACACACACACACACACACTTGACTGGTGTCTGGATGACTTACTGTATAGCTAAAGTCATAATCAGCCCAGGAATTGCAAAACTCTAATTGACAAATGTGGTCAAAGGTATTAAGTGACAGCTATTTGTGAGCTTACATTATGTAATATGCATGTGTGGTCTAATTCTATCTAGAATTGGACAAATATTCACTCCATAAAATTGTTGACTTAATTTGAAATCTGCTTTAGTAGACACAAGAGAGAGATAAATATTTTTTTCTTAATCTTTCCTATGATTTATTTAATATTTGCTGTATTACCTGAACTAATGTTACTGCAGTTTGGAGCTTTGATATTGTCCTGCCAATGTAATTGATATAGCGCTGATTTATGTTTGGTGAATATTGTCTCTAGTGTCTAATTTTTTTTTCTGACTCTATTAGACCTTGTCCAAGTACTCCCAAGGACATCGGTATAAGCATATCAATGAAAAGATGAGTTAAGTTTAACATGGCAAGAAGTAAATGCAAAGTAGATGTCAATGTCTGATTAATGACTCCCCTAATAGTCACTGGACAGAAACAGAAAGAAAAAAAAATAATAAAATCCAACCCTAACAACCCTAAAAAGATCTGAGAATGATTACACTAAAATAGAAAATGTAGTCCAAGCTGAGACTGTCTCATTTCCAAGGCAGAGGGGACGAACCAACCCATGGCATCCACTTACAGAATTTTTAAAACCTTGATTAATTTTGGAAGTTCTGTCAGTCACAGTAATAACATTTTAAAAAGATGGAAGTGTCTGAGTTTCTCTTGAATTTTCTACACATATAACCATGTATATCCTGTCTTCCAGAAACGCAAAAGTCAAAGATTATGATAAAGCCTTTGGCAATATTCCCAGAGCTTTACCATTATATTATTTAAGAAGAGGGCCAATCGTGTATATCATAAAAGAAATACGTGGTCTTGTAGCCCTCATAGCTGAAGCTCGTGACTCTGCCGGCTGCATGCTTGCTGTACTCTCTTCCTGTGTTTCAGTTGCTGGGAGAAACTCTATGAGAATGGTAAAGGGAGGAAAGATGGTGGAGGCAGGATGACTTCCCCTCACTCCGTCATTCACAAACATTTTATTGATAATACTAGTTAAAGGTCATTGGCAGTTCTGTGGGAATGAAAGCAATGCAGAGAAAGGGTACAGTGGTTTATTACTTGTGCCACAAAGCTCGCTTGAATAGACTGTTGCTTTTGTGTTAACTCAAGGTGTAATATAACTTAAAACCACCATGTCCCTTGCACTTTGGCAGTTTAAACAGAGACAACAGCATTTCAAATTTATTTGCAGCCATCTTTGTAGAAAATTCTTCTCTATCCACCGACTCCTGGAGCCAAACCCACCCCTTTCTGCCCCAAATCCACACTTATTAAAAGAAGTGTCTCTTTTTCTGTGACAAAAAATCTACAGTGCTAGTTTTTTATGACGTCTAAACCAGCCCATGATTCAAAACTTTACTTTAAATTATCCACAGTTGATGTAACAGCTATGACCTTTTGTACGGTGGTGATTTTCAGGTTCATTGTGAAGATCTACAGATTACAGTACTCAAAAATTTCAAAACTAGATTCTTATGCCTTTTGTCTTTCAAGTGTTACTCAGTTCCAGAATCTCTTTTTCCAGATAAACCAAAGGTAATGGACAATTGCTGTACATCTTGTTTTCAGACAGAAGATTTAGGTTTGATGTCATCATTTTCTTATTCTAAAGTTAAGAAACAGCTCATTTAGACAATTATTTATATAAACTCCAATCATCTTCTGTTCTTTCAGGGTTCCAAAAATGAATTAATTACTTTGGCTATTAAAAAAATCATATATATTATATTATATAATATATATAATATATATATTATATAGATTATATATTATAAAGAAGAAAAGACAGAATAATGATAAAAAACGTTTAGATATTTTTCAAAGGAGATGTTACTCTATTTTAGTAGTGCAGAAGGTGCTTCCATTTTATTCTGCAAACATTCTTACATGTTTGTGTGTATAGAGTAAGACATTTATAATTGCTGGAGTATGCAATGCAGTCCTTATGAAAGTATATAAGCAAATCTGCTGGATGATACTCATTTTTCTCTATGTATCTTTCATTCAGACACTTGTTTCCATCTCTTTGATTCTTAGAAGATATATCGAGCAGCATAGGGACATCCGGCAACTGCAAGAAATGACTTTGGTGTCAGAATCTAAGAAACTGAAACTTGTGGTGGCATCATTAGGCTATCTAAACATGATTCTTGAGAACCAGGTAACAGAACTGGAATCTATGTTAGTTTATATATTTCATATTTTCATTGGAGATATCTGCCTATCCACCTATAATTCCTTCTACATGGGCCCAAACAGTAAGATATTTATGGAGTCTCTGATTAAGCGTAAATCATTGCCATCTTTGGTTTCTATTGCAATGTGTTCCCTTACAGTCAAGGAGCTTGGTGATGATCAAAGGGTAAACAACAGGATTATAATTTGGTAGCACAGAAAACAATGAAAGAAAACTTGTGCTGCTTTAGTGAACCGAATGATCTCTTCTCAGGGTTCTTATAGGTTAACATCACTGTGCAGGGCAGCTTATTTGAAACCAAGCATTCCAGGGAGAAAAAAGAAAAAAAAAAAAAAAAGGAAAACACAGCTTTTCTTAATGCTACTGGGGAGCCTGATGCAGGTCTCCATACATTTGTAATTTTAAAGGGCATTTTGCCACTGCATTTTTTTTCCTTTCTTATCTCACAGACAGAACAATGACATTTCTATCATACACAGCAGAGTACTAGAGAGAAACTGTTTGCTGCATGACATTTCTGTTTAGTACTCAGAGCTCCTGCTGAGCTATGTGCAGACAGGCTCCTGGAAATAATACGCATTTATTTTCCATCCACTAATACAGAGGAAAAAAAAAAAAAAAAACAAAAAACAAAAAACAAACCTTCTTCCTATAAAAGGAGTAATGACTTAGTACATCCCTCTGAGGTAGAATACATAGTCCTTTAAACTAAGAGTCTTAATACCTCTATGGTTCAGGAATGAAGGTTAATGAAGGTGGAAATGACATCAAAGGAGAGAAATCAGCAGGGACTGGACTTCTAACATACAGTAGAGGAGGGACTTCTTCGAACTTGTGAAGAAGAATAAAATTAAGAAAAGTTGTTTTTTAAGCTGAATATTGCAAAGGAGAGGTGACCACAGTGAATAATAATAATAAAACAATAACAGCAATAATAATTAAGAATAATATAAAGAAAGGCAGGAAATAGGAAATCAGGGAATATGAAAGTCAAGATGCAATGGAAAGTCTTCCTGTGAGGCTTAGCTGAGCAAAATCACATCCAGCATCAACTTCCTGAGAGCATGAGATGGGAGGACAGATCATCACCTCTACATTTCTCCTCATCTTTGAACAGGTAAGTATTAGCTACACTCCTTTCTGAAAGCTGTGTGGCAAGGGAGACATGGCAAGAAAAAGGAAGAAGAGGAAACAAAGATAGGAAAGAGGAATAAGAAAAGAAGAACACAGGAGACAGCAAGACACATAGACTATGTCAAGGGGAGAGATAGGGCTAACAGGAATAAAGAAGCACGTAGCAGCATATGGATGGGGAACAATATACTTACAGTGACAGCAAGGGAGATGCACTAACAGTAGCATAACTGTGAATGAGATCTGAGTATGAGACTCACGCTGGCAGAGTGCCAGTTTGCCTTTTTACACATTACCAGTGAATCAAACTGCCTGCCCAAAACAGAATCAGGGCAAATCAAGTCATATTGCATTATGTACACAAAATACAGAAACAACAGCAAAAGAGCCCCTACTGTTCTTGCCCAGTGGTAGATACATGATGAAAAATCACATAAGCAATTTTTTTATCCTAAGTTTTACCAAGTTCTGGCTGACATTTATGCTTCTGTCTTTCCCCAAATGACATTTTAAAATCGTCATTTTGTTCACATATCTGTACTGCTTTCCTGGGAAATCTAAGTTGCAAATATGTCTTTTGCATTAAACATTTTTGATGGGGTATCCAGTTGCCCAGGAAGACTGTGTGTTATATGTTATTATTCTATGACATCTCTAGGTAATCCTTCGGAAATCAGAGTAATTGCCTCTAATCTTCCCTTAGCTCTCATGCAGTGCTGTCTAAATGTTAAAGTTTATTAGTTTTCTTCAAATATGGAAAAAAAAAAAAAAAGAATTTGTGTTTGACAAAGCAAAAAGCTACAGAATCAGGAGTATTAAAGACAGATGGAAATTATAATAATTTGCCTTTGAAATGGAGAAAGAAGGATTATTGCTAGCCATTCAAGAAGATCAAACTTAGATAGATCAATTAAATAGATTAAAAAAAAAAACACTTATTAATTGCTTTGATTTAAAGGTCTGATAAAAGATTGAGTATACATAATATTACATTTATTTATTTATTTATTTATTTAAATTAATATATTTTAAATGAATAGAGTATGAGAAATGTAGTTTACTGTGGAACCATATACATATTATGTATAGCTCCCTCATGAATATAAAAATTAACTGGCACAGAAATAAGAGGATTATTGAAGAATGGTTCTTCAGGATGGCTCATAAGGTGATATATTTATTTATTTTTCCTTTTCCTTGTTAGGGTTTTATGACTTACTACAATTCCCTACCATGACATTGAACTTCAACTGTTCAGAGGGACAGAAGCAACAAATCTAAAAGGTCTTCAGAAATCCAGGAAATACATCAGTGCTGTATCTGAAGAGAGGATACAGAGGTACCTCAAAAGGCAAAGGATTAAGTTATTCTCTATAACTCTATGTATGCTGGTTTGTAAGAGACATAAGAACAGCCATTCCTACTACCTAAATGTTAATACATGCTCTGGTATATTTTAGCCCATGCCAACCAGAACTGTTGTCTAGGGTAGATAGTCTGGAGGCATGGTATATTATAGCATATTCTAGTAAGTAATTTGGTTGTTACCACCCCATTTGGGAAGTGAAGATAGTTTTGCTATGTATACGCACGTTACAACAATTCTGAAATCCTCAAAACCAGGGAATGGTCCTTAACCTCTTTAATTTATTAGGTTAGATATTTTCTGCATGTCTCATCCATTTTCCACTGGCTATACAGACAGTGACTTTGTGTTTAAGCTACTCTCCCCAGGTGAGAGTTTAATGATGAGCGGATGAATATGGGCCAAAGTGAAAAACAGGGTGGCAATAACGACATTCATTGCTAGTTCACCTTAGGACGAGATACCAAAGAAACTGAATTTAAAAAATACACCTCACCCAACTGTGCTCTACTTAGAAAGCCGAGATAAGTGAGCTATATCTCACATCTCCTGGTATCACTACGCATGGTATATTGATCTCAGCTTGAAACAGGTCTGTTTGTTCTAAAGGCTGCTGCTCTCTCGTGAAACTTCTGTAATAGCAAAACTCTGTAAGTGTACAATTTAGGTGTGTAAATACACTACAGAAATGAATTCAATCTAAAAATAGGTGAATCTAAGTACACAAAGCATAGCTTTGCAGGGCATTTAGAAAGAGCCATTGTAAATAATACATATTTGTGTTAGTCTAGAGATGGGAACATACATGTTCAAACTTTTCTCAGTTTAGGAATTCTAGATCGTTCCATAGATGAGACTTCAAGAGAATCATTCATTTGCCTCCACATGGGTAGATTCAGTATTAGATGTTCTCTAATGCATCTCAACCAGCATCCAGCTGCTATTACAGAGTGCAAATCATAGAATCCTAGAATGGCTTGGGTTGGAAGGGACGTTATAGATCATCATGGGCAGGGACACCTTCCACTAGACCAGCTTGCTCAAAGCCCCATCCAAACTGTTCTTGAACATCTCCAGGGATGGAACATCCACAACCTCTCTGGGCAACTTGTGTTAGTGCCTCACCACCCTCTGCATGAATTTCCTCCTAAAATCTAATCTAAATCTTCCTTCTTCTAGTTTTAAACCATTCCCTCTTGTCCTATCATTATCTGCCTGTGTAAAAAGTTGCTCTCCGTCTTTTTATATGTCCCCTTTAAGTACTGAAAGCCCAGTTGGGAGGACTTGGATTTCCTAGATACACCTACCAAAAGTTACTATGGTGAATATGAATAGGCAACAGAAACTAGCTCTGGAATACACTGCATTTATCTCTAGACGTTCTAAAGTATATGTCTGCAGCTAAACTACTCATCTAGTCTTTCTTGAAGTCAATAGAGAGAAGGAAGCACCTATGGCCTCTTAAGGCCATTTCCCATTATCTTTTATAGGGTAAAGTCAGCCGTGTCTAAGAAGGATCTCTTTTCTATTAATGAATATAAAAGGTGTCTGGACAATCAATTTATTTACAATGTACTCACTGGAGATAATCTGGAGTGAGAAAAATCATTTTAATGCCTACAAGCTACTAAAATACTAGTCCTGCCCAGTTCTTCTATCCAACTCCAGTTTGTCCAGATAAACTTTAAGAACAATAGCTCTTTTTCAGGATGCTAAGCATGTTACTAGGAAAAAAAGGACATTTCCACATCAGAGAAAATATAAGAAAGAGAGAAAGGAAAAAAAAAAAGTCAAGATTTTCAACCTAACACTGAAGCTATTGCAATTTTTTTTTCTCTCAACAGTCTTTTCATCCTTCATGAAAAAATCTTGAAGATTCTTCCAAAAGCAGACTTTTTTTCAGGTCTTCTCTAAAGCCAAAGAAGGCAACTTTTGCTGATCACTTAGGAGATATATAAGTGCATTAAACTACACCAATGTGTTTTTTCTAGAACTTCAAGTCTTTAGCCTATACTAGTTATAGAGGGATCGTCAGTCATTGATATCATTACAAACTAAACTATACATGCACTAAACTTGTGATTTTCATGTGTTGATGATTTATATGCCCATTTATCATTTTGGGTGCTTCTGTATGACAATTATTTTGTCCTTCCAATCTCTCCAACCCAATCAGAATCAGTCCTAAAATTTGAAATTAAAAGATGTTTGTTACAATTGATGCAAGGGTGATGTTTACCTCCTTATAAATTACTCCCCCTTCTGCATCCAGCTCAGATAGGAAGCATACCTTTACTGGCCCTGGCTACTTAGTTTAGTCTAATTTGTATCTACTTGGACCTTTAGACTTTGAAATTCCTACTCTTGCTATGATGTGAACCAGACTGAAGCAAGATGAACTCATTAAACCAGTGGCAACCATTATAGCTCTATATGCTCTATTATATGCCAAAATAGGATTAATAAGTACTACAATGACTTTTTCCTCATCCAGTTTTCCACTCTGTTAAAGAATCTGGAATTTGTGTTCCTATTCCATTTTCAATGTTAAAAACAAACAAACAAACAAAAAACACAACTTATTTTAATATCACCATTCCCCAAAAAACAGCAACAGATTTTTGTCTTTAATAAATGTGCGGACTAAACATGGACAAAAATATAAAATATTAGTTCTGAAACCTTTTGTACTCCAGGGATCTTTGTAAACAATATATAAAGCCAGATGTGTAGTTTGCAAATTGATTCCAAAAACATAAGGAACTGAACCAAAGTCCCAAATCCAAGGCCTCATCAAGCAAGTAAATCAAAGTGCTAAGCTTCCAAATTAAAACCTTTGTATGTAGGGAGTTGCTGATCAAAAATGTCAATCAGCCTGTGTGTGTGCGTTTGTATGTACATGCGAGACATATATTTTATCACAGATATCTCAACAACCAAGAGAATAGACTTTTTGTCTGTATCTTCTCCCCATCCTGAGTTTATTTCAGTCTTCGACTTTAATTCTTCTCAACTTCTTCCATTTCAGTAACATTTTGCACATCTTTGTCTGAGTAGGAGGAAGCTTGGACTTCGCTGTTTCTTTGAAAAAGATAAAGAACAATACCCATAGCTACCTTACACCAAGTTTATTGGTTTAATAATGTGCAAAATCACAAACCACAGTAATATGGGAGATCTTTGATATCATTCCCCAAGGTTGACATTGCTTGAAGATAATTTTGCTGCATGTGGCTTTTGACATTTTGTCATTTACATCTAGTTCATCCAGACAGAGAAGCCAAAGCCTGTAGGTATAACTTTTATAGTCCATGACATTATTTCAGCTCATCTCTGTGTAGAGAAATGATATGGAGTCTATTACTGATGACAAAACAAACAAACAAACAAACAAACAAACAAAAACCTCAGAGCAAAAAAATGCAGCCACTCCCAAGACCAACAACAATTATACATCAGGCAGTGCCCTCCACAGATTTTTTTTAAGAAGTTTATTTTTCTAATGTATAAACCAAATAAATGAATTAATCAGGATACATGTATTCCGTTTCTTATCTACACAAATATACTAGTTAAGTGCTACTGTGTCAACAGCAGAAAAGACTGAAGTCTACTTCTTACTTTTATTCCATCACACCCCTGAGCAGCTTTTAAAAGCCTCATTCTTGTTCCTCGTAGATGGAACTTGCTCAAACATCTTTTTCTGATGGGTGAAGTTCTTGAAATGCATCATTCATTGAAAGACATTATTTAAATAGTAACTTTTTGTGTGCTTGTATGCTTCTACTGTTATCCAAAGAGATAAACTCCTGCCTTGCTGGTTCAGAGAAAAGGCCTGAAAATCTCTCCTGCTTCTGCTAGCAACCTTACTCTTCAATAATTGCCACAGATATTCCAGAGCAATTTACTACTTGGTATGAGTAAAAGCATCAGAATTTGTCTCAGATTACTAGCTCCATTTACAAAGTATCTGTCTTCTAGAAAATGATCTTCAAAAACCTAAGAAGTCAAGCACTATTGTTAGGAGAGAGAAGATAATTAAAATAATTGGTAGTTCCTTGGTGCTTGAACTGTCAATGTAGGCAGTGAAAAAGGACAAGATGTTCACCTTCTGTTAATGTACTCCTGCACTGTGGTTTCATTGGTCTTTGCAAGAATTAATGTATCCTATAGATCTGTACATGCTGAACACTTTCTGGAGCTGGCACTAAGACTACTTACATGTTTTGAGCCTCAACTGAAAGAGATAGCTATTTCTGTGCAACTGATCTAGCATTTAGTGAGAGTTTCTAATTGCTGAGAAATTACTAGTGTACATACAGATGTATGTATCTTAAAATGCTTTAAGAATCCAGCTTTACAGCTCTGCTTATAAGCATATATAAATTGTATATGACTGAAAACAGTTATTAAAGATATGTATTTTGCTGTCCTAAAAAAAAAAGAAAAAAAAAAGAAAGCTTTTGCCTTTTGAAGAACTTGTCTATCCCCATCCATTATACAGGATATCTAAATAATAACACTTCCAATTTAGGCACATCGTTTAATGCTTCATTTGGGTGAGATAATTCCAAGTAATGGATATTTACTTTCTGTGAGAAATTAGAGATGTTGCTTTGCTTCAGGTGCAGATCAATAACAACTTCATGACTGCTATTAAATGACAGAAAGCAAGTCAATAGAATCATGATCTCACAAGCCAGTTAGACACAAACTTAAATGCTCAGATGTCATAGTGCTTAAAGACATTGTTG
Organism: Cygnus atratus; assembly: GCF_013377495.2. Lineage (NCBI taxonomy): Eukaryota > Metazoa > Chordata > Aves > Anseriformes > Anatidae > Cygnus > Cygnus atratus. Next base: position 200,041,086 of record NC_066362.1, on the reverse strand, counting down.
TGTTTATTAAAAAGTAGGAATTTGAAAGGGAGATAGTTAACTCTGTAGGTTTTACTTGGGTCTCATCATTGTGGATTCTGATGATCTACGTTTCTTCTTTTACTAATTCTTACATATTTGATATCATAGCTGTCATATTCTGTTGTATTTTCATACCTAAACTTGATAAACTTGAATTTCACATATCTGTTTATAGAGTTCCAATTATGATAGAACTTAATTGGTGTAAAAACATGAAGATTCATGTCTTCAAATCAATTTAAGTTTGAAATTTCTCTGTTCTAGTTTTTGTCTTAGTTTTAGAAACAATCAGATCATCCAGAAAAAAAAAAATACTTGTTTTGGCAGTATTCTTATGATGGTATGGTGCATAAAGCTATTCTCTGTGATTATAAAGTGGTGTTCAGAATGTTCCAATATAGAGAGGACTTAGGTCTTCAAGTTCCAGGAATAGCAAGAACAGAAACTCTTTGCTCTGAATCAGCATCTGAGAACACTGGTCTTCCAAGCCTGGAGTTTTTCTTACTTTAAAGAAGCCAATGTTTTGATCTGGAAATGCTCAGTCAGACACACATTCCATTTTCACAGGAAAATTTATTTAGTTGGTGATCATCATACTGTGAAAAGATAAAAAAGAATTTGAAAACTGAAAACATAAAAAAGAAGCATTACCTTTTGGTCAGTTTATCTCTTTTTAATCTGGAGCAAAATGGATTCAGGGTACAAACAAAAAGTGATGTAATCTGAAATAAAAGAGCATTTTCTTCTATCGAACTAAAAAAACACTGGCCAGATTTACCACATACTCTTACAAACTTCAGGCTGAGAGCCCAGATATGGAAATTCTGCCAGCTGTGGAGGAGGTAAAATGACGTCGTATCTTCCAATGGGTCTTCAGGCAGTCAGTGAAAAGAGTTGAAGTGCTTGGTGCCTTGATAGGATGGCATGTCCAGAAAATGTGCTGATTGAGAATGATTCACAAGGAAAGATTCTTAGTTTTCCTATCGTCTTATAACCTGTGTGGTTATATATGTACATAACCTTATAACTGTTTTGTAATGGAGAGTCACACGTGAAGAAGGAAGGGAATAGCTGCAGATGAATAAAACTTCGTGAGAAAAAGACACCAAAGATACTCCATCACAGAGCTTAAAATCCACACAGGCTTGTGTCTGCAGTTCACCCCTCAAGTAACTGTTTGAAGTGAATCTTTGCACTGATTATTCTAATGACGGACTCTGTCTATATGACAATATATAATAAATGCAGCATGGCAAATAGTCAAGGAAGTGTGGATAGTGAAGTATAGAGGGAGATGACACTGGCATAAAGACATGAATTACTTGGTTACAAGGTGAAAGACAGGATGCCCCATCTCTGGAGGTGTTCAAGACCAGGTTAGATGAGGCCCTGAGCAACCTGATCTAGTGGGTGGTGTCCATGCCTATGGCAATAGGGTTGGAACTAGATAAGATCATTAAGGTCCCTTCCAGCCTGAGCCATTCCATGATTCTATGATTCTATGATAAGATTTATGAAGAATGGTGGGTTTCATACAGTAATTGAAATAAGTATAAACCTCTTAGTTAACTTTGTGAGTAGTTTTTTGAATATTGTGAGGGAAAGTTTTAGGTTGAAAGAGAAGGCAAGAAAGAAACTCATCAATGTTTTCTGCTTTGAAAACACTGTCAGTGAAAGGGATTATGAGATTTATTCTAATTATAATTTTTGAAATGTAAAACAAATCCTTTTATTTATACTTCTTCCCTTCTGGATAATTTAAAAATTTGGATGATTATATTTGGCTGGATGACTGCAAGGGAAGATCTTGGACTAGAACACTTTTGAAAAATGCCAGAGTTTCTAAATTTAACATTCTGTCTTTTCTGTCCTTTACTACTGGTCTAATTGGTCAAGATAGATATTTTAAATTTGCAGTTTTACATATTGCAGAGGTTGATGTCTAAAAATAAAGTTACCTTTTAATGGCTTAAAAGTGATGTTTTATTTCATGCCTTCATTACATCTAGCTTTTTTTTTTTTTTGAATGCTGATTTGAAATTGTATTAGTGAGAATCCATATAGAAAACAAAAAACAAACAAAAAATATAGATTAGTTCCTGAACAATAACACATACAGATACCTACCCAGACCAGTTTTACTTTATAATTTTCTAGATGACTGAATTAATAGTCATTTGCATTATCTTGAAATCCAGAGAAAAAATATTCTTTTTAGTTCTTTTTTTCAGACTTCCTTTATCTATTCATATCAGTCAGTTAGACCTCGGATTGGAAAAGAACTCATGCAGCTGAAAAAATTAATGACTGTGAAAAGTTTCGCCAAATATTTATTCCAATAATCTTTTCCAATTCTCTTCTAACATTCAATTGCTTTTGTATTTTTGCTGATGTATTTAGAGGTCATCTAATCTAACTTGTTGTTCCCTACATTAATTTTTCTCTTCAGTTACTTTAATTTCCAAAATCATCATGTCTCATTCTATACCAGAAGACTGTCTAAGGTAGGGCCACATGTCCATAATTAGGCAGTGCGCTGTGCAGGAAACATGGGCAGAGGACTTTCTGAGTGTGACATCACACCAACACAAAGATGAACTTGAGTATGGTGGTTCTGGGTATATGACAAGACATCCTTACGTAGGTAAGGGTAGACATATCCAGCAGCAATGCCAAACATGGCTTGGTGGGAATATTATCATCCACTGTCATATTTTGAGCACTGTCAGGAGCAAAACTTTAAGACCCAAATGTTAGTTAGATAGTTAGTTATGTGCCATTTAAATTAAATGGTTTCAGAGGATCTACCAGCTAAAGGCAAGCCTGTCAAAATCAAAAGGATACTGTAAAATATGATGGTGTTACTATTATGGGTCTAGTCAATGCAATTTAACTCATGAGTCATATTATCCTTATCCACTGTGAAGCCTGCCCAATTTTGCTTGAGGTCCATCCTTCTAAAAGAACTTTCTTCTCTTTAAACATTTTAATCTATTTCTCTACTGGATCTCCTGAGACAGCCAGATAGCCGCCCTTGTCCTTGTTTTGCTTGACAGGATGCCTTTAGTTTCTTATGTCAAGCAAGTGCGATAGAAACAGCAGAATAAGGGTTACTGGCTTCTGTCCTTAAAACGTTTCTAAGTGGTAATCGCCAGTCTCCATGAAAGACATGAGTTCACTCAGCTGCCTCTCACAGGATATTTAAGATGGATGTAAAGCAATGACCATCCTCCAGTTCTGGTGAAATCAATGTCTCTAAAACAGTGCTGGAAATGTACTTGTGTAAGCGTCTCCTGTGGTATCTGTCTTGTTCCTGCTGAGCTGTAAAGAAGCAATTTAGAAGACTTAGAAACAGTAGTGTTCATGGTAAGCCTGTGACTCATTCGCTGTTCAACAGCCTCACTGAAAAACTGCTGTTATTTATTTATTTATTTTTATTCATTTGGACACACAAAAACAGGGTTGGAAGAGACTTCCTGGCTCACTAAGGTCAGTTCCCTGATGACACAGGTAATATGTTATGCAATCCATTTCATAAACCCTTCTGTCTCTCTGTCTTAAGGATGATAAGGTGTTTTAAGCTTGATTTTTGCCACCACTAATTTGTTGTACAAGAAAATGGGTAAGAAAATGTTCAGTCTGGTGACATGACACTCCAGTTGTCTGTCACCAGTGCTGAGTAGAGGAGAAGGATCACCTCCCTCAAAATCTTGGCAAGGCTCTTCCTCATGCCACCCAGGAGGCTGTTGGCCTTCTTTGCTCGAGGGCTTATTGCTGGCTTAAGGTCAGCTTATTGTCTACCAGCATCTGAAGGGCCATCTTTTCATGGCTTTTTCCAGTCAGTTTGTCCCCAGCATGTGTTGATGCATGGTTCATTGACATTTTATTAATGTATTTTTTTCTTAAAGAACATTGTTCCCTCTTTAATTTTTGCTGACATACTGTATTTACTGGGAAGAACTGCACCATCTTTAATTCTTCACTATGTCACACCGAACGAGTTTTCATTCTTATATCTCTATTTTAGAAAAATTAAGGAAATTTTTGAGGAATTTCCTGAAATTCGTCAAACTGTGCTTTTGCATTTATGTTCCAGTTGTACTGAACTTTTTTACATACACAGAGGACACTATAGAGCCTTCCAGATGAGACTGTAAGAAGAATCACTGTGGATGATACCAAAGGTTCTGATTTATCTATCCAAGTATCTCATCTCAGCTGTACTTATATAGTGGTTTTATATGTGGGTGCAGTACTACCTGATTTCTGCTGGAAGCATACCACCAGCTTATTTTAAGGAGAGTAGAGAACAGTCTATAAAACATAGTCTTCTCTGATGAATTAATATGTGCATGTGTATATTTTATGATTTTTATTATTAACTGCATGTTTACAGTGAAAATCTCAGCCAAACCATCCAAAAAATAAGTTTTGTGGTGATGCACACTTTTGAACATTGTAGCATTACTTTCATCCCATTTGTATTGCTATAGCCTTTGTCTTCTCATCTAATTTTCTGGTTGTTGTTGTTTGTTTTCTGTTTGGCAGGCTGTCTTAATATTGACTTATCAGCAACATTCATTAGTGCTTTTTTTATTTTTTTTGTGCCATGTGCCTTTGTGAAAATAATAAACTTGGCCCCAAGACACATCTTTACATTTCCTCTATTACAATATTTTCTCTTTCAACAAAACTAGTAGTCATAAAGTCTTGACCATTTTTTTTTTTTCCCAAAATGTTTATGTTTCATCACTTCATTTTATCTAACACTTTTTTACTGACATTATACCAGCCACCTTACAGAAATTCAAGTAATGAATGGAATGAATTTATTTTGATCAGAGAACTATTTATGTTACTAAAGAAAGCTACCAGGTAGCTGTGAAAAGTACCTTTGGTGAGACGTTACATTTTTAAAAAAATTTATTCCCTTTTTCTGGCTCTCTCTATATACTTAAAACTAAAAGGTCTTTAGCTGCCTACAGAACATCCCTGTTTTTAGATAGGGTATCTCTTTTTACTAAGAGGCCTTGTTACTGCTCTCACAACTCCATTGGCCAATTTCACCAAAATTCTGGGACGGAAACAGCTGGTCTGCATTCATTGGATGCATTGGTTTTGTCTTAATCAAGCTGAAATAACGGCCTTAATAGACATAGTGTGAACAGTGTACTGTACAAGTTTTCTCCACTTTACCTTCAGGTGGTCCATAGGACCGCCTTATGTTAACAAGTAGAAGTTTTTCCTGGCATGTCCAGCTGTTTGTTAATCCACTGAGAATATTCAGGTACAGTCTCATGTGCTCTGTATTTTATATTCCGAGTCTGCAAACTTTCAGGCTTTCAGTGTAGTCCAGACAGGCAAGTCTAGTACTGACATAGTCCTAAGGACAACCTTTAACAGAGAATTAAGATAGGTCCTCAGGTTTAATACTACTTAAGTGGTTAAATTCCAATTCCATATCCACTAATAAATGGATGTCTCCATTTTCTCATATTTGTCAACATTATCTTTGCTGAAAAGTGAGAGGAAGGTATTTATTCAGCTTTTGGACCATATCTAGATTATCTTTAAGCATCGTCCCTTTTCAACTTTATAGCAACTTCACATCTTATTTCCTTGGGATTCTTTTGCTTCACGTAGGAAGAAGAAGACACTTTCGCTGCTTCTTTTGAATTCCTCTGATACTTCTGTAGAAAATTTGCCTTATATGTGTATTTAGAGATGCCAAGAAATTAGTTTTTTTCTTTCTTTTTGTTCACTCTGATAATTCCCTGCTTTTTGAGATGTTGGGTTGCCCTGATGGGCCCAAAGACCTTCTATACACATCCTGAGACACAACTATACAATTATCAGACACTTTATCTAAGCTGTTTTCTACAACTGTGTCTTCTTTATTGCCCCCTTTGTTTACTGGTAACAACTCTAAAATAATATGTCTTTGATTGGCCAAGCAACAGTCTTCTGGCTAAACACTTTAAGAAACAGTAAGCTCTTACCGTTACTATGTAGGTATCTTTTTCATTTTGTGTGTGGCAAGTCAAAGGTTCTCACTAAGACCAGTTCTAGTAGTGCTTATTTCTTGATTCCAAGTGTAATAGATAGCCAGCACTAAACTAATAGAATCTCTTTAACCACTCAAAGTTGTTTCAACATAAAAAACTCTATTTTATGACTTATCTCCTTTTTTATCTCTATGCAGTCTATCATATCTTTGATTTGGGATATGATGCCGTGACAATATTTTTTATTTCTACATTCTTAATCACCATGTCCTTAAGTACCAATGTTCTGTACCATGAAGGCTGTAGTGAGGCCACACCAGCACAGAGCAGAGCAGAACTGGATAATCACTTCCCTCAGTCACTCTAGAAATGCTGTAATTGGTGCACTGCATTGTACGGTAGGCCCTTTTGGCTGCCAGGGCACACTGCTGACTCATATTCAACTTGTTGACCAAAACCCCTAGATCCCTTTCTGTGAGGCTGCTCTCCAGCCTCTCATCCCACAGTCTGTACATAAGTCCAGGATTGCCCCAACTCAGATACAGAATCTGGCACTTGTTCTTGTTAAATTTCATGTGTTTGATGAATGCCCAGACCTCTAATTTGTCAAGATTTCTCTGCAAGGCCTCTCCATCCTCTAGGGAGTCAACGCCTCCTCATAATTCAGTATCATTTAGTAACAAGCTTACTTAGCGTGCATTCAAGTCCTGTGTCCAGATCATTTATAACATCGAATAGATCTGGCCTATAATGGAGCCCTGTCAAGTCAAGGGAGTCACTAGGGACTAGCTGCCAGCCTGATGTAACCCCATTTACTATAACCGTTTGAGCTCAACTTGTCAGAAAATTGTTCACAATTGTTGTTGTATTATATATTTGTCTGGCTGTATGCTGAACATTTTGCCCGGAAGGATACTGTGAGAAACAGTACTGAGTAACCTGAAATATATATGATGTAACTTTTATATATAAAGGTTACTAAAGCGTTACAAAAAGTAAATCTTAACCCTCTAAATATTTCCACTTCACTTCCACCCTCAGAATTTCCTATAAAACCAGAGAAATCGAAAGGAAAACTCACTCTTCCTTGATTGTGAGATAAAGGACACTTGTCCTAGTGTAAATTAATCTTTTCCCATGTATTTAAACATCTAAGTTGTTTCTTCTACTATTTAAATTCTGTAGGTAAATTTATGACTTACTGTATTTCATCTGGTGTAGGTGGAGATTAATCACTATTTAAATTTAAAAGATATAACAGCAACTTCTGTTACTTATTAAGACATTATTATATTCTGAGATAATTAGCACAAGCTTTTTTGAGGAAATTACATAGTTCATTAGACTTAAAGTCACCTACACTCTACACACACTGTGTGCTAGTGCAAATTATGTACACAAATTGTTCTGGAGACATGTTTGCCTTAAGCTACACCTGCTGGGGCTAACGTGGCTGGAAGAGGGCTGGTACCCACTTGAACTGCTGAGTCACAGCACATTACAACTGGAATCAGGATGCATCTGCATCTTGCAGTCTGCAGTGCTACACTTGCTATTACCAGAGGTCCAGAGAGGATTGTCTGAAGCACTTAGCCTTAGAAGTAGAGAGAAAGAGACTTTTTTGGCTGGGGCAGAAGTAGTCAGGTAACACAGAGGTGGTGAAACAGTGGAAATTCAAATGACAGATTTGAGAAGTGTGAAAACACACATATCTATCAAAATGTAGTTGTCTAAAATAAAAGGATCAGGAAATCTAGAAGGGTCCCTGAAGGAATATAATAATCCAGGAACTTGCAGAAAGATGGGACAAACAAGATGAACTATTAATTAAATAAGATATTGAGTCAGACTCAGTTTCTGTAAGAATACTTATACTTGCTGGAATATGTGCAGCTGGTTGCTGATGGCACCCTTATGTGGTCTGCAGTATTTCAGGTTGAGTTATACAGCACTTACTTCTTCTCCATTGCTGCTGATGAGATTGATGACATTGGCTACATGAGGCTTAAGTATGTCCTGCACAAAGTGCATCACACTCTCCAAGAACTGCATAGCTGACATCTGCAGGCTCTACCTCACAGAAAGTTGTATAAAAAGGAGAAGACAACAACTGAAGTGATGTGTGAATGAAGCAAATTGTACCATCATAGGTCAAGAGTTGGATGTTGCCTCCCCAAAGAAGATGTAAGCAGGAGTAAAATTACCATTTGGGGCCTTAATGATTTACATATGTTCTACATGTTTTTATAACTTTATCTTCTTCCCTGTGTGCATGTGTCACCCACAGATTGTGACATCCTTCTTTGACAACAGCACCTGAATGCAGAACTGCCAATGAATGTTGAAGCATTAAAGAGCAAGAACACAAAACAAACAACCATTATTCCATTTCTGCTACTATACCTACTGTTTTCTGTTTGCTAGTGATGCTTTTTGTCTGCCCTTTTCTGAATTGTTTTTAATTCATAGATCTGATTTAGAGCTGAATATTCATGATGGACTTGGATAAACCTAAGAAGATATTGGGAGACTGTGACTAAGGTAAGCTAAAACAGGTTCTCAGCTATAGTTCTTGTGCTCTCTTCTTACAGAAGTGCTCCTAAGTCAACCTGTTTTACCATGTTGCAAGAAGTAGTAACATTTTTTAAAAAAAGCTTTTTTTTTTTTTTTTTTGATGAGGCATGTTCTGAAGAATCACCTCATATTAATCAAAACCTTTTAAAGACCCATAAAAAATAAACCTTCCTTTTAAAAATGAAACTCAGAAGAAGTAACACTTCACGTTAATTTTGCACTCTACTTTCGGTTGATTAGAGTCCATTATAATCAGAATGAACTGAGAATTAAGTGATGTCTTGAAATATTTTTTTCCTTTGATTAATAAAATCCTTCTTAGCAAGTAGAAATATTTAGGGATAAGACACATTATATTACATAGTGCAACACAGTCTCAATCTTCATTTTAACTAGTCAAATGGCTGTAAGGAATAATAATAAAAAAAATGAAACAAATACATTTGAGAGAAATATTTTACGTGTTGTAACTGAAAGTCAATTGAGGGCCACAGAAACTGCACAAGGAATTCCAATCTGGGCCATAAACAAACATGAACACTCCCTAGCACTCACAAAAATATTTTACTCCAGAATGAGTAAATGAGAATTTTGTAATTCAAAATATTGAAATAAAAAAAGAATAAATAGTAATTAAGAAGCTAGAAAAGTATTGAACATAGCTATCTCATGATTAGACACTGAATGCACAAATGGACATTTTTTAACTGGCATGTCTTGGAAAGCTGTCAGACTTGCCACCTGGCAGTGGTATTTTTCTTTCGTTTGTTGTTATTTTGTAGTTGATGGTTTGTTTTTTAATTAATGTTATGTTGTTCTTTTAATGCACCTCTTTTAGTAATGTATAATAAGATCTCATGAAGACATCTGGCACTTCATAGAATGACTATTATATGACATGCAAGGACTTTGATGTTTTTGTGATGATTTTTCTTAAAAGACAATAAACATTCACATAATTTTTTGATACATCTTGCACCAACTTTTTATAACAAATGCTTAGCACTGAGTTGTTGTGGTTGGAATACATGTTATCACATTAGCATTAATTACTATGAGCCTTCTAAGGTGTTTATAAATTCAAATACTCAAAGGCTAAAAGGACTTTGAAAAATAAACTGACTAACAGAGGCAACCTTAAAACACTAATACACTCCAGGAAAAACTCTTGTTTTCTTGCTGACGTAAGGATTGCCACCAAAATCTGTTCCCACAAAAAGAACCCTGAGCCTCCATCTGTCCTGCCTCAACCAAAAGTCTCTGTTATCCTGCAGCTGTCACACTTCCAGTCTGGACTACCCATGTGCAAGAAAAGGCAGAATCAGATGCTGAGATTCACCTCCCTTAAATATATTCAGTGGTGAAGATGGACACTTGGATAGGTGCCTCACAAGCACCTAAAAAGATTAGTAATGGTTGCTTGAACAAATAAACAAACAAACAAACCAAAATTTAAAAGAAAAAAAAAAAAGAGAAAAAAGAGGAAAAAAGAGACCTCAGACTAAGTCAGACTAAGTGATGTTCCTCATATCCTATCTGCAATTAAAATTAGACATATGCATAAGATTTTTCAAGGTCTGTGTTTAAATTTCAAAAACAGAGATAAGTGTCAAAAATTTCTTTTAAAGCATATAAATGTTTAGATATAAGTAAATGAGTGTATCCAAAACACTACATGTGGCAACCCGTTCCCACATATATACTTACAACACTCACAATTTTACCAAAAAAAAAAAAGTCACATGCATGAATATTTTTACTATCTTCTTGAACTATAAACTGAAGAATACAAAAACAATAAACTGAAGAATTTTTATATACAAATAGTCATATCTAAAATAAATACATTTTTAGGAAATAAACTCTACGGGTGGCCACATCTATTTCTGATGACAATCATATAGCTGTTATACTAACAGACAAATATATACTAATTTTTTAAATTGTTCGTTTCATGGAAAATAAAACTCACTTTTTGGATTCAAGCTACTGGCAAATATGCAGCCATGTGGAAATGTATTTATGCAATATATTTTGTTTTAAGTGTTTACATGTTCTCTTTCTGAGACTGTAGGCAAATTAATACCTATGTCATTAATAATAATTAAGTATCTAGCATGGGATTCAGTCCCCAGACAATTGGCAAATAGATCCAACATTAAAAATTATACAAATATATTTTTAAAATGCACATTATTAGGGTAGAAGATAACTCTGCTTAATGACCCTCCCCCTACCTTTTTTTTTTTTTTTTTTAACTTTATATTATGCTTTGTGCTTTCTTACCTACTTGGAATGACACTTTTTGTTTTAGTATATGACTTAATTAATGTTAAAGAAATAAATCTTTGCGTTTTTCTCTGATCATGAAGTTGACACTGCTTCTATCAAATAGTTTAGTGGTAAAACTAAGTTTTGCAACTGCTTTGCTGATTTTTACAAATCTATGTGTTCTTTGGGGATGGGATGGGGGGTGGGCAGAGACAGATGTTCAAAACAGTAGGGATAAGGTTAATTTTTAAACTTTATATCTCCTATAAGTTGTTTATCAACTGGAAATTGATCCATTTACCTGGTGTGTGCTTCATTTAAGTCACCTCATTGCATATGAGAAATTAGCAAAATGTTAGCAGAGACAAAACAGGACTTACATGACATCCATGTCATTTTGCAGTAGCAGCTAGAGGCCAGGCATAATAAGACAAAACTTCTAAAACCAATCTCTTAGATTCCTTCTATAACTGATGGAAGGATATTACTTCTATTTTAGGGAGGGATGAATTGTCCTCCAGAAATGCCTTTTTCCATTTACCATAGAGCAAAACTAATTAATCAGCTTGGGTCAGATATCAAACTTTTAGCAGACTAAAGTAAAGTAAAATGAGTCTAGTCCAAAGGCATTCTCAGTGCCTTTACAGACCTTTTCTAAGCTACACCAAATTTTAAATCACAACACCTGCTAAGTCGCCACAAAAAAAATCTGCATAGCCAATGCATGGTGATGTCTGAAGCTTTTAAAACCTTGAAATCCTTCAGCTTCAAGGTCACAGACATCCTAATACTGCCCAATTTCTTTATATAAAATTTCCACAAAATACAACAGGCCATTTTTTTTTGTGTGCTACAGAGTGATAATGAAATATGATGAAGGAGATATTGATAAGTCATTCCAGCTGTAGCTGCTCCCTATTGAAATCTTACATAAAATGACAGCAGCTAAAAAAACAACCAGTGTTCTACTTCCCTATATTGGTACTTAAATAATAGCAAGTTGAGCTGCAAAACATTCCATTGGCATTAAACAAGATGTGTTTTTTTCTTGATATGAATACAAATAATGCATCTTAAAACTAATAGCTTTGCCTGGATCTGTTTCAAGTCCTGAGGATGATTTTATACTCACATTTCTACAAAATTCATGTGATGAGAGGTCTCTGGGAACTGTTAATTTTAGCGGTAACTAATTAACAATCTTAGGCATGCACAAATGGAAACCGTATTCCAAAACACATCTCCTTTTGTCTTTGAGTTAAAATGTTTGCCTTGGCATAGGGACTACTGCTCACCAACAATTAAGATTTTTGGAAGCATTCATAATTATTTGTTTTCTTGAAGTTATAGGAGAAAAATGACTGATAAAAATTGAAGTAGTATCATGTTATTTTCAGGTAGCCTTTGATGATGAATTTTTTAAAACCTTGTGCTGGTTATTTGAATAGTCAGAACTGTGAGTGCAAATGAAACAAGGTCTTCAGACTCATTCTTGGCTAGCAGAGGGCGCTCCAGACCACCATTATAATTTTAGTGTTATCATACGGAGGAACAAAAAGCTTCCCTTATTTGTGAATCCCCAATATATTTCCCTGATGAGACTGGAATGGTTGGAATAGCCCAGGGGAGTTAAGTGACGCTTTTACTTTCCTCGAAGTCAACCTTGTATTCCACATAGAAACAAAGCTGATGATCTGGTCTGTTCTCATAGTAACTGTCTTTGTTCCTTAACATCATTTGTCTTCTGTACCTTCTCTGCTTCATTTTTCCTTTCCATCCAGTTTATGATTGTTTGCATTCTTCTCATTTCATCAATTTTTCCTTGTCTTCCAATATACTATTATACTACATTTTTCTCTATTTTTATATAAAATCTTTTCCTAGCTTTTCTCCTTTAGATCCATTTTTCTTCATAGTACATTTATCCTTGAATATCGGAAGTCATTATCCATCATTATTCAGAGAATGAGTAACAACAACTTCATTTACCCATATACTGGCATGTAACATCTGATCTCTGCATTACATTTGTCTTTAATTTTTCTCCAAGGCTCTTGAGAAAAAAAAAAAAAAAAAAAAAAGGCATTATTGAAATAAATGTATACATATCTTAGCTTTATTCACATTAGCTGAATTCACACTTTCAGGTTTGCACAGCATCCAGATAAGTAATAGGAATACTATTTTCTTGCTAGCTACTATGAACAAGATTTTGCAAGTGACTGTAACTCTATTGATAGTCATAATTAATTCTAGCATGAAGGACAATACCCCAAACCTGACATTTCTTTCAAATCAAAGACTACCAGAACTGTTTGATTGGACATTTTCAAGGGGGGATGAAAAGAAATCGCCTTTGGGTTCTTTTGTAGATAGTGAAAATGTCACATGCATAACAAATCTTACATGTTATTTTATTTATTATTGATTTTGAACACCCAAATGTGTTCTGAGAAATCACCATGAATCAGCAATGTGCCCTTGTGGCCAAGAAGACCAGCGGTATCCTGAGGTGCACTTGGAAGAGTGTTGCCAGGAGGTCAAGGGAGGTGATCCTCCCCCTCTACTCAGCCCTGGTGAGGCCACACCTGGAATATTGTGTTCAGTTCTCGGCTCCCCAGTACAAGAGGGACATAGAACTACTGGAGCGAGTTCAGAGGAGGACTACGAAGATGATTAGAGGACTGGACCACCTGTCATACGAGCACAGGCTGAGAGAACTGGGCCTGTTTAGCCTGGAAAAGAGAAGACTAAGGGAAGACCTCATCAATATGTATAAATATATGAGGGGAGGGTGACAAGAAGATGGAGCCAATCTCTTTTCAGTTGTGCCCAGCAAGAGGATGAGAGGCAATGGGCACAAACTGAAGCACAGGAGGTTCCAGCTGAATACAGGAGGACATTTCTTTACTGTGAGGGTGACAGAACACTGGAACAGGCTGCCCAGAGAGGTTGTGGAGTCTCCTTCTCTGGAGATAATCAAAACCCGCCTGGACGCCATCCTGTGCAATGTAGTCTAGGTGATCCTGCTCGGCCATTCTGTGGTTGGACTAGATGATCTTCAGAGGTCCCTTCCAACCTTGGCCATTCTGTGATCTGTGAAATCCTTAGGCATAAAGGACAGATCCTTTTCTTGTAGAATTTGGACACTCAAGAGACATGTGAAGAAAAAAGTACGGATTTCCTTTTAGGATATGCAAAATCTAAGCTTGATTTTAAGCACTACAGCAGGCTTCCATATGAGTTTGAAGTGATGTGGGTAATTGTTCTGCAGATAGATGTGAGTTTCTCTCTTTGCATTTGAAGTTGTTTAAATACAGTCCCGTTTTAGGTTATTAGGATGACACTGAACTTGAGTGAATGCACCCTTCCTCAGACCTACATGTAAACCAGAATTGGTGAATTTAACTATGTCGTACATATGGCCTATGACTTCATTTGAAACAGTGAAATTATTAAGTAGGCAATATCATTTCCAGCTACTAAGGAAGTAAAGTCCAGCAATGCATTCGAATTAATGCATGAAAATACATTTTCTCCTTATTAAAAGCATTTGAAATGCTGAAGGTTATTCAGAACATCCAATTTTAGTCTAACATTAGGTGATTAAGCTAATTGGCTAGTTTCCACATATAGACAATGGAGGGGATGATTTATAGTAGGATCCATAGATTTCCAATCCAAATGTTAAATAAACAGCATAAATGCTACCTGCTGTATCCTCTATACCTGCTGCCTTGTACTGGTCTTGAAATTCTACTCAGAGGTCAATTTTTTATTTATCTATTTATTTTTCCCCAGAAGATGATTTTCAATAAGGCAGGATGGAAATCTCAATTTTATCAAGGCTAAGAACATGTGCGAACTGCAGTAATTTCAGATTTGATGAACCTGTATGCCAAACACAGAGGATGAGATGTCATTGCCCTGAGTGAAACCCATTACCGAAGTCCCAAGACTCAACACGTCTGACATAGTCTCCAAAATCAAAAGAGAACACCTTGCACATCTGAAAAATGCTTGTTGATTCAAGGAATGGGGGACCCTGGCAGATAAAACTCCCATGTATTTAAAATCCAACAACTTTTCTCTCTCTCTTAACATCTCAGTATCTCTGCAAAATAAACAGCCAGCCCAAGTATTTCAGTTCAGAACAAACACACTTCATTTCCCTTACAATGATACATCATGCTTGAATAAAGCACTTCTGGTATTTTTAACCTAGTGACTCTACTTTGGGTTTTTCAGCCTACTTGAAGCTTCTCTGTGTTGTTAGTTCCTTGGCATATCAGCAATTCAGCTGCCATAACAAAATGCACAATTTTAAAGGGCTTGTTTTTAGACTAGTGTCATCATGAGATATTCATTTGTAAATTGCTTATTTATCATCTGACATAGATTTCCATGATAAATCTCCATTACTTTACTTATTGTTCATACAGGACAGTGGAGTCATCAGGAAGATGATGCACATAAGCACAAAATAAAGGGAAAAATGTAAAAAGTGAGAAAAAGTATACATGACAAGTATATGCTCAAGGACCCAAGAATAGAACTGATAGGAGGATTACAAAATGGAAGAAAATCACTTTTACAGTGGTTAAAGCAAATGATCTGTTTATTCCAATAAAACTTGTCCACAAACTTGTCCTAGGATCCACAGTCTGAGCCCTTTCTGAATGTGGAATTTCTCTTGTCTCCTGAACTTTCTCTTGTCTTGTGAACTTTAAAATATCACAACCTCCCAAAGAGAAGACAAGTTGAATAATTCCACAACATGTTCCAATACCTCCAAAATTTTGCTGCAGCATGAAAAGCTTAATTTCATATTTTCTAATTCTATTTCAAGTGATTTTTTTTATTATTTATTGATTTTTATTTTAAGAAAATACTGTGATTGTAGTGGTAAGATATTTCAAACACAAGTTTCTTTCTGAAAATGTAAACATGGAACTCTGCAACTTATTAAATATCTTTCAACATTTTTAAAGGAGGTTGGAAGTAGGAAAAAGAAGTCAAAACACAACAAAATAAAACTGTCATTCTTATAATCACTTTTTAATTTCACCATAATGGATTTTGCCTGTGTTATTTTTTTCATTCTAAAAGGTCCTAATCTGTTACTGAAAGTGACTCTCCAAGGTCATTTCATGCAAATCTCTTAGGACTGTTAAAGGAGACTGAGTAAACTTTTTTTTTGTGTGTGTGTGTGTGTGTGTGTTTTTAATGTACTTCATATACTTTAAATGATTTTTGAACATTTTAGCAGATTGAGTATGGGGAGATCCAAGTACTTTCTTTGGAGTACGATTCAGAAATACTGCTTCACTTCCTGACTGTATGTTGTTAAATCTCATGGGTCTTTCTATAATGATTTTAATGAGTGAAATGAAAGATTCTTATACACAGAAAACAGATTTTCCTTTGAATGATTTACAGTAATATTCAGAAAATTGATGTTTTTAATAGAAGCATGAATCCTTGCATAAAAAAAAAAAAAAGTGAACTTGTTGATTTTAGTGAACTTCTATGAACTTCTTGAAGTACCGCATGAACCTTTTAGGTTCCCAAAACATAGGTTGAAAACTATTCACATTGATCACTGTATCACTGAACCTACAGCATGTTGATGCTATGAAGAAAGGAGTGTAAACAACACCTGCAGACAGGAATTTAATAACTCAGTTGCATTTATGAATCTATTATATTGGAATACATAATGGTTCCATCCTTTCTTTTCCCACTATAGTTTAAATGTGTTCCAGATCCACATACTTGATGAATTTCACAGCAGAAATAGAGTAGTAGGTCTTTTGACTATGGAAGAGATTACAAAAATCTCCATCCTTCTTATTAGCTTTGTGAAATGTTAAATTTTCACCCTGTAAAGATAGGGATTGGCATAAAATCTGCACATCCTTGTACAATGCTGAAGATATGCAATAATCTCTGTGTTAGTATTTCTGAGCATAAAGTCATCTGGAGACAAAACAGTGAAAAAAAACACTGTCCACCTGTTGAAAAAAGCCTGGTAATGAACAATGTGAATAAGGTGAGTATGTTCAAAAATAGTAACTTAAATTATGTTCAACACTGACAGAGCCATCTAAGTTCAACATTTTTTTAGAATATTAAAATTGAACTGTGAAGTAATGAATGACAAATTCTTCTTACAGAGTCAGTAATAGTCTGGCACAGGACTGTAGTGCATAGCAATTGGTAAATCTCTCCAACCTTGCACTTGGAGAGTGTGTCATGTAAGAAAGACATGCTGAATGGTGTAAAATCTGTGACTATTTCATAAACAGGAAAATTTCATTTCAGAAAACTGGTTTTAGGTAAAGTGCAAGGCAAATATAAAATAAATAAATAAATAAATAAATAATAAAGGTTTATATTTATTTACAAAGCATTTGGTTCTAGATAAAAATAATTCAAGGCTCCAGAGAAATTTCCTTAATTAGTGTTAAGCAAAGCACAGAACTTGCTTCAAATGCAGAAGAAAATCTTTTATTAAAATACTGATTTCAATTCAATTGATTTTTTCAATAACCATGTCCACTAGGATAGAAAATTCAATTTAGAAAACCATTTACTATATCTTAATTAAATATTGAAGAATGTTGGAACATCTTTTCTGAGATCTAATAACAAGATAGCCAATTAAGATGTTAATTCTGAAATAACAGACAAATTGTGCCCCGTGATTTGTACAGCGGCTCTGAGTTTTGCAATTGTTTATGTGAAGAGTGGCTGAGAACAGTCTCTCGTTTAAGTGACTGATTCATTTGTTTGAACCTTAATGCTCAAATTTTCCATGTCTCTTTGAGCAAGTAAAGGAGGATTCACCTGCAAAAGGCTCAGACAGAGACAGAGATTAAATGGACTGAAATAATTTAATACCTGAAACCAATAGATGGGACTTTATTAGAAGCAGTGAGTAGCATCTATTATTAATATTAGTTTAGAACTTAGAATTCTCAGACACAAACAAGGCATCTGGGGTATTAATTCCTCTACAGAACACAGGCCACATAAAATCCTCAGACATAAAATCAGACACAAAAGAAACAAACAAACAAACAAACAAACAAAAAAACACCACATCATTTAAATACTCAAAGATAGGGAAATATAAATAAATAATATAATGAGATAACATGATAGTTGATGGTCTTGGTATATTAAGTTTTGTCATATTTTTCGAAGGAGCGGAGAGGAAGACATCCAGAGATTTCAAAGAGAATAAGATATTTTGTGGATGTTGATAGGAAGCATGTCCCAGATATAATGGACTACCATGGAAAAAAGTGCTTTGCAGAAGTTACTTCTCTCCCTAAAATACTAATTGACAGAAGCTTAATTCACAAACATTACTTATTACTATGCCTCATGGTTTGGCACAGGAAAAGCTTAGCAGTCCATACAAAATGAATTTCTCTCTGCAGTGAAAAAAATCAATAATAACAACCAAAAAAAAAAAAAACCACCACAAAACCTAGACACAACCAAACCAACAAAATAAAGAAACAAACAGCACCAAAAACTAACAAAGAAAATAAATGTTTATTGATATTGCTTACAGCTGCTATGTCTCATGTAAGAGTCCATTTAAACTAGAATAGTGATGAGAACTACATCCCTAATGTGATACAACCATAATGAAATGAATCATATCACAAGAAATTAAGGTAATTCCCACAGAACAGAACAAAACAGAAGAAGCGAACAAACAAACAACAACAACAACAAAAAACACATAAAAACACATATATAAACACAAATTTTTCTAACTGAATGTTTTTTAACTGTCATACCAAAATAATCTAATTTGTATAACTTTAGGGAGCTTTCTGAATACTGGCAGATTTTTTTTTTTTTGAAGTACTTTGAAAGAACACAGGTTATTAGAGCCGGGAACTTCTATAAAAGTTAATTTCTATAGAAATGATTTATTTTTCCTGAAGTGCATATTATCAAGGAAAATTGTTAACAAAGTTTCAACAATTTTTTGTGTACCAATTTCATGAGTGAATGCTAATCAGTAATTTATTTATTTTTTTTTAAAGTGATTTGTTTTGAACTCTTCAGATGAAGTTTCCTTGTTCTTGACCACTGATACAGATTGTACAAACAAAATAGCCATGAGATACCTTGGATTACTTTTATAAGGTTCATTTCCAAATAGAGCCATTCAAAGAATATCCTTGTGGGTAATCTAGAAGAGTCTGGAACAAACCTTAAAAGGTCACTCACTTGCTTCTGTTATTGAGTACCCGGTTGCTATAAACATATGAAGTGTTAGAGACTGTGGATTCTGCTTTAAGAGCCCTGTGGGAGAGGGTCACCACTAAAGATGATGCACATAAGCAACATAAAGCAACCTTAGAAACTATTTTGTGGTTTCATGCATCCAGATTTGCTCTTTCTCTCAGAACTTCCAGCCATCTAACACACCAGAAATGCCAGGATGTGAAATCCCCTGACAAAATCAGAATGGGGATGAAATCAAGGTACAAAATCAAATTTCTTTCTTGAAATTTCTCCCCTGACATGCGCATATGGTAACTGATTCAAACCTTTGAAATTTATATTCCCCAGGTTAGTCCTGGCTAGGAATTCCCAAACCTGGAAGGATTTGGGGGCACTCAGGTCCTTACAGTTGGTAGGGAAACTATTTCGTCTATATTTAGTTATTATTAAGCTGCTAAACAGTAATTGATATTTAACTTGAAGCTCCTTTTCAAGTTAAAAGGCAGTAAACAATGCCAGAACCAGCCACTGAGTACAGAGGGAAGGTGTAGGAGCGTGCAGGAATGTGAATTTGCTATAGTGTTTCTGGAAAGGATTCTAGGTAAAGAATGCTTCCTGATGTTCAGACAGAACCTCCTGTGTTCCAGTTCGTGCCCATTGCCTCTTATCCTGTCGCTGGGCACCACTGAACAGAGCCTGGCTCTGTCCTCTTTGCACCCTCCCTTCAGGTATTTAAACATATTCATAAATTCTCTCTAAGCCTCCTCTTCTTCAGGCGGAACAGTCTCAACTCTCTCAGCTTCTCCTCACGGGAGATGTGCTCCAGTCCCTTAACCATAATCTTGGTGGCCATCCCTTGGACTCTTTCTAGTACATCCAGGTCTGTTATGTACTGAGGGACCCAGAACTGGTCACAGTACTCCAGATGCAGCCTCACCAATGCTGAGTAGAGGGGCAGGATCACCTCTCCTGACCTGCTGATGATATTTTGCCTCCTGCAGCCAAGAATACCATTAGCCTTCTTAGCATCAAGGGCACATTGCTGATTCATGTCCAACTTGGACTCCTAGGTCTTTTTTGGCAGAGCTGTTTTCCAGCTGGGTTGCCCCCAGCATGTCCTGGTGCCTGGAGTTGTTTCTTCCCAGGTGCAGGACTCTGCACTTCTCCTTGCTGAACTTTATGAGATTTTTTTGTCAGCCCACCTCTACAGCCTGTCAAGGTCCCTCTGGATGACTGCACAGGTCTCTGGTGAGTCAGCCACTCCTCCCAGCTTCATTTCATTCACAAATTTACTGAGGGTGCACTCAACCCCATTGTCCAGATCGTTAATGAAGATGTTAAACAGGACTGGACTCAATATTGACACCTGCAGTACTCCACTCTTTACTTGCCTACAACTAGACTTTGCACTATTGACCACTACCCTCTGGGCCTGTCTGTTCAGCCAGTTTTCAGTCCCCCCACACTGTCTGCTCATCCACAGAATCATAGAATGGTTTGGGTTGGAAGGGACCTTAAAAATCTAATTCCTATCTCCCTGCCATGGGCAGGGACACCTCCCAGTAGACCAGGTTCCTCCATTCTCCACTAGCTTCTTTATGAGGATCTTATGGGGGATGATGGCAATGGCCTTACCAAAGTCTAGGAAGACAATATCTGCTGCTCCATTAGGCTGATGATTTCATTATAGAGGCTT
Source organism: Cygnus atratus (assembly GCF_013377495.2). NCBI lineage: Eukaryota > Metazoa > Chordata > Aves > Anseriformes > Anatidae > Cygnus > Cygnus atratus. Next base: position 200,020,266 of record NC_066362.1, on the reverse strand, counting down.
CTCAGGTTTGTCAGGCATGACTTCCGCTCGATGAATCTATGCTGACTTCTGATAATTTTATTCTCTTTCATGTGTCTGGAAATGGTTTCCAGGATCTATGATTAGCTGTTCCATCACCTTCCCAGAGACTGAAGTGAGGCTGACTGTCCTGGGTCTTCCTTCTTGCACTTTTTGAAGATACAAGTGACATACACTTCTTCTAGTTGCCACGAATGGACAAAGATTATAGAGTGGCCTCACAATCACATCTGCCAGATTCCTCAGCACTCTTGTGTGCATCCCATCAGGGTCCATGGACTTGTGAATGTCCAGGTTGCTCGAGTATTCCCTGACCTGATCCTCTTCTAGAATGGATGCATCTTCCTTACTCCAGCCAATCTGTCTGGCCTCTGGGGCCTGGCATTCCTGAAGGACAGTCTTTCTGGTAAAGACTGAGGCAAAGAAGGTATTCAGTACCGCAGCCCTTGAACTGTCTTGGGTAACCAGACTCCCTTGGTCTCCCATTTCCTTCAGGAGAGGGCCTTCCTTTTCTCATTGAGGTTCTTGCAGAAGGCCTTCTTGTTGCCCTTGATTTCCTTGGCCAGATTCAATTCTACCTGGGCTTTAGCTTTACTAACCTGATCCCTGGCTAGGAAAGCTAAAACCCTGACAGAATTGTTCATTAAAGAATTCTCTTTCTTGAACATGAATAAGTTCCTACAATTGAGTAGACTCCCTTTGTAGACCCCTCATTTTTGAAGAGCAGGTGTCTTTTAAACCTGTACCTGAGGAAGTCCTGGTTCACAGGACAGTTCACAGACAGTTCACATCTGTCCACCCACCTGAAGATCAACAGCACCTCTGTTTTCCCAGGAAGCCCGTGTGCCTTTTAATAGAGTAGCAGGATCAAAGGGGATGCTAGTAAAGGGTTGTCTTCCCTATTTCTCAGCACATAATATACGTCAGGATGTATTCACCCCAAACCCCCTTTGCTGGCAACAGAAGAAAACAATTCACCTTACCTAAGATCAGATTCACCCTGTGTATATGTCTGTGTCTTTCCATTGATTTAAGTGAGCTCAGGCCAGTTCAGCTCTGACCATATGTGAGATCAATATTGCTCCTCTCAATCAGTGCTATAAAATGTTCAGATATAAAATTGTTTGAATTAGAGTGAAATTATGATGTAAAACCATTACAGAGATAGGTCTTTTTCTTTGATATGCATGACTCAAGGGTCAGAAAATTCCCATCTCAGAAAGAGTCAAACAGCTTTCTCTGGGAAACATCCTGAGCTCAAGATAAGCTTCCCTCTTTGAGAAAATTAATGTTCAATATAGCCTGTTATAAGAAAGCCTTAGAAAAAAGCAACTGTTTCCCAGGGTGGGATAATTTTCCTGATCCTGATAGGATTCCCAAGAACTTCAGAAGAGAGCACAGAAAAGTGGTGTTTTCACTGGTGAGTCAGAAACACCTTGACTGAATTCCTGTGGGTACAACTTTCTGCACTTCCCAACTGAATTATTGTAGCTGAACATAACAGAGGATCTGTGCTATCTGCTGCTGTTTGTTATTGCTGTTGTTCCCAGGGTGCTTCTTTAGCCCTATTGTTTTCAATTGGGAAAGAGGAGTTAATGTTTTGTGGAGTATGAATCACTTAGTCTTCTAGCTATAAGAGCACAACCAGAATGAAATAGAAAACTGCCATGGAGCTTCTGGCGGCCAGTAACTGAAACTGGCACATTAAGTTCAATGTCCTGTGGAATAACAGGGGGAGATTATTAGAAAACACTAATTACCTTTACCCAAGACCTTGTACTAGGAGATCCCCCATGACAAGGACTTATGGAGGAGCAAGTAGTAATTAGATTCCTGACAGACCAAATGCTGCATAAGTAATTAAGCTATTTTCTTATTATTGCTACATAATATCAGTTATATATCTTATAGAATAAAGAAATAAACAAAAACAAACAAACAAAAAAGATAAATCTTCCTAAAATTTTCAGCTAAGAGATGACAGTTTGAGAAGCAACTGTCTTAGATTTTTTTTTTCTTTTGGAAAACAAACAAAAATAAAAAAAAAAACACACACACGGTGTATTCAGTAATATCCATCTACTTGGCATTTCAAGTAATTAGCTACTTACAAAAACAGATGAACTTCCTGCAGTTAGCCTTTTTGTTTCTGGGCTTTCACTTCTATACAGGGGTTTCTAGATGCTTATATAAATATCTGTGGCCAGAGCAAGACATTAAACAACACTTTTTAGTATATTTCTTCTAGTTAATCCCCCCCAAATCTCTATTACCTGCACAGCTAACATTAAGCCTTCTGGTTTATGGCAGTCATCCTCCTCTAGACATTGATGATAAAAGAATATATTAAAATATAATTTTCATTAGGTTAGAAATGCTCAGTTAAAATCAGGTTTTGGGTGGTTAGCCCTGCACATTTTGTTACCCAGAAAAAATTTAATGAAGCACATATTTGGCTATGAAAAGCAAATTGATTTAGCCAAACCCAGAAATGTTTGAACCCATGCAGAGTTTGGAATATGATTAAAAAAAAAGAAAATTATTTAGCTTTGTTTTAACTGCTACAATAGAAGAAATAGTTTTAATTTTGGTTTCCACTGGTAGAACTATATTAAGAATCATCTAAGCCAATCATGTTTTAAAAGTGTCGACATTGGAGATTAACATTGATTTGTGCATATCAACAATTATAGACAATTAATGTTTAACAGTGTACTAGTTAAAATGTATTAAATCACTATGTTTTATAACTGCATTTTCCAAGATAGAGATGACTTTTTCATAATGATTCAGTTAGTCTCCACTTCATTCATTGGTACAACTCAACATGAATAAAGGTTGAAGGATACATCCCCTGAGTAAGTATAGATTTTATTTTATTATCTTTGCCTTCCTAGTTAAAATACTGTTCATTAAATCCATTCTGTTATTACATTGTTTGTAATTAATAAGAAAAAGATCAATGTAGTTCAGCTTGGATCTTATTCCTTGAAACGGTACATGGCTCTTTTATCTGCTCTTCCTGAAAGCAGTATCTTCTTGCCAAGATTTACAATGTCTTTTCAAGGCTGTAGTGAACTGAATTCTACCAGAATGAGGTTTAGTGAGTTTTGGTATTTCATCCACGTTATCAGTTACCTTCAGCCTTAACCTCTGGAGACACGACAGCTTTACTAAAAACTATAATTTCAGCCATAGTGAGGGGGAAATTCATTGCTGTGTGTGCTACTTTGTCATTTTAATAGAGTGATAGAAAAGTGAATTACATCACAAGTTTACAAATCAGAAGTTTTCATTACTTCTAGTAAGATTCTTCCATAATCATTCAGCAGTGTTAACGAGATAGATTCCTCTGTATAAATCTCTGTTGCATGGATAACGTCTTAATGTTCAGGTCTTTTGGGTGTTCTAAGTAATCTTAAATCATCTCAGATGTAGAGTTAGAGAAAGCCTTTCTCTGCTTTTCTGATTCCTGTTTTACTCTTCTAACCAAAAAATGGGATATATGTAACAATAACTGTGAAGCTGAAACAATTAAATGAATATGCTTCTGTCAATCCAGTACTTCTGTTCCTTTGTCTGCTATGCTTTTCTCCTGTTTACCTACAGAAAGAATTTCTGGGGGACACAGAAACAAAGACTTGAACAGAATGGGTGGCAGATTCGCTGGGAGAACAGAATGCTCCTGGGCCATGTGATTTGGAAGAGATGCACTTCATCAGGAGGTGATACTATGGAGCCACCAACCACTGGGTCTTCCTCTCTCATAAACACGTTCTCTGTGTCCAGGCACGTGCACATGGTTTGTGTGTGTGCAATGAATAACTCTTTCTGGGTGCAGATTCTGGGTTCATGTAGATACATCAGAAAAGAAAGAACGAAAGAATGAATGAAAGCTTAAAAAATAACATACCTATAGAAAATAGAGAAAAGTAATATAAAGGAAATCAATTTTAAAACCTAATCAATACCTCTCAGCAAACTTATATTTGTCACAATGGTAATTTTAGAGGAGCAGAAACACCTTTTTTTTTTTTTTTTTTTTAAAAATATGCACCACACATTTAATGGAGAGCATTTTAGGCTCACTTAACTTCATTATCAGAAAATCTATAGCTGTTGTAAAGATCAGAAAATCTCAAGGCCAATAATAGCTTTCATCGTGTTCTGAATATCTTTAAATCTTTCCAGGAATATACACTGGAACACATTTTCAGTGTTACTTTTAATGTTTTAAATAATTACTTATTATCAAATATCAAATTACCAAATGTTGAAAAAACACACTGGAATTTAAGTTTTGAATTTCTTTTCATCTCTTGATTTTCTATTTTTGAGAAGAAAGCATCTCATTGTTTCTCAAGCTTAAACAGAAAATGTTTCCATTGTTTCAAGATTATGTTTAATTTCTTATCTTAGACTTGAAGGAGTCTTTTTCATCTCAAAATGGACTCACCTACTCACCTCAGAAAACTCGCAGTGAGCACTGCCCATCATTCCTAGGAGACATATTTGAAGAGAACAGTCTTAAATGAACCACCCTTAGACTTTTCTCAGTCTGAGTTTTAATATGCTTTTGGCTACAGCAGAGCCTTAAAGTCATAGATAAAATCAGAAGCATACACTTCTTGTGAGAGAGTGAAGTGTACCCACAAATGGACACAATTTTCCAACAAAGCCAGTGACTAGATTTCACATAAGACTGCAAGAATAGGTCTGTTGGCAATGTAGAGTTGTCTGAGATCACATCATCTATTTTTTTTTTTTTTTCGGCCTGAGGATGTCACCTCATGAATTTGTCCTTTAGCAGTAAGAATAAACCTTTTATACTGCTTCAGAATTCTTTGCCTCTTTTTCTCTGTTTCCCCTCATCTCATTTCCATTGAGACAATAGAAGTCTCATGTTATTCCAAAGTGTGAAACAGTTTAAAAATTAAGTTAGAGATTAGGAAGAATGTAAAGAGCAGCTGAGCATGGGAAACAGTTGCCTGAGGAATCTATGGGATTTTCATCTTTGAAAGATTGTAATTAGATCTATCTAAAGATGGAACAAGCATGAATCATGTAGAATAATCCTGCACTGCAGAAGTGGAATGACACCCTGATGTCCCAGCCAGTGACATTTCCTACAGTCTCATGGCACAACTCCGCACAAGTGTACAGCTGCAAAAGCTATCTTCTCTTGCTTTTAAACACCAGTCTTAGATAAGAAATATCAGATCCTCCAGGAAATAAATCATTTAATTAGACACGCTCTTGCAATGCAATATTTGACTTGTCATGTCATAAGAAGGACATATTCACTACCAATGCCAACCAATTCTTTGTTTCCTATTGAGCAAGACTGCCTACTGGGCTCACTGAAGTAGTGACACTTTATGGCACATGTGAATAACCAAAAGAACTTAGGGCCTTGTAGTGTGAAGGGTGTGAAGGGCAACACAGGTGCATAGTAAAAGAGAATCTCCACCCCCAGCTGCTCAAAGTTGAAAGAAGACATAAAAGACAAAGTTACTGAGGAAATCCAAGGACATAGAAATGCAATGATACATGCAAAAACACTAATAAGGACAGTGACAGTGCTAGGATTAAAACTTTTATCTCCGAGGTCTAAACTCCGTATTCGTGACATACCCCTGTCTGAACTTCCATTTTACTCACACCACTGCATTGCACAAGGGCTTTCCTTACTGAGACATTACTTTTGATTTAGAAGATTCCTAAACTGCAGATTAGTCAAATATTTAACAATGCACTGGAAAACTTTGCTCCATCCTAGATTGTTGTCACTTTTTGCCAGTCATTTGCCATTCATTTGCCATTCACCACTTCCAGAAACAATAGATAGGTTTGGTGGACCTTTGATCTGACCTCATACAGCTACGTTTATTGATCACATATATATTGTCTCCATTCAATCCTCAAGCCTTGACTTGTGGAGTTCTTACTTTCATCTTTTGTGATTCATAACATAGAAAGAAAATGATCCTCCTTTCAGTTATTACACAAACATCCTTGGACAGCCACTGTACTTCTTCCATCTGCTGCAGGACACACCTGGAGGTATCTATTGTTCATAATGAGGGCCACTGAGCTACAGGGCTGCCAGGTAGAGGAAAACCACAAACCTTTCTTTCAAAGCTAAGTCATTCTTTAACCTCTAGTCTGCATTACCACTGACGAAGGCCACAGTTTGAATAAAGAAGGTAAGACAGCTTTTCACTTCTCATGTTTGTTTTTTGTTTGTTTGTTTTTGTTTTGTTTTGTTCAGGGAGAAAATTAGAAAGGCCAAAGCTCATCTGGAGCTCAACTTGGCTACTGCCGTTAAAGACAACAAAAAATCCTTTTACAAATTCAGTGTGCTCAGGTGGCCAAGAAAGCCAACAGCATCCTGGCCTGTATAAGAAGCAGTGTGGCCAGCAGGTCTAGGGAAGTGATTGTCCCCCTGTACTCGGCTCTGGTGAGGCCGCACCTTGAGTACTGTGTTCAGTTTTGGGCCCCTCGCTACAGGAGGGACATGGACGTGCTCGAGCGAGTCCAGAGAAGGGCGACCAAGCTGGTGAGGGGTCTGGAGAACAAGTCTTACGAGGAGCGGCTGAGGGAGCTGGGCTTGTTCAGCCTGGAGAAGAGGAGGCTCAGGGGCGACCTTATCGCTCTCTATAGGTACCTTAAAGGAGGCTGTAGCGAGGTGGGTGTTGGTCTGTTCTCCCACATGCCTGGTGACAGGACGAGGGGGAATGGGCGAAAGTTGCGACAGGGGAGTTTTAGGTTGGATGTTAGGAAGCACTTCTTTACCGAAAGGGTTATTAAGCATTGGAACGGGCTGCCCAGGGAGGTGGTGGAGTCACCATCCCTGGAGGTCTTTAAAAGACGTTTAGATGTAGAGCTTAGCGATATGGTTTAGTGGAGTACTTAGTGTTAGGTCGGAGGTTGGACTCGATGATCTTGAGGTCTCTTCCAACCTAGAAATCTGTGTCTGTGTCTGTGTCTGTGTCTGTGTCTGTTTTTCCAGCTCTAGAAAAGCAAACCTTTGTTTCAGTTTGGGTGGTAATGAAGATTCTGACTTAATGCTGCTAATTACAGTGCATATGAATACTAGGTATAATGTGATAGCTGCTTTTCTACACTACACATGGGTACCTGAATGAGAGAACTCAATGAGATAAATGAACGGGCAGCAGAGAGTTGCATCAGATGCAACAGTATTGAGGTGAGGCTGTAGCAGGCTCCCATCCGCCATGGACTGAAAAAAAAAAAAAAAGAAAAAGGAGCAGATTCCTGGAAGATGTTGGGTTTGCATGATTGTGTGCTGAAAATATTTTTTTTTACCCACATATTTTATCCCCATGGAAGAGATCTGAACACTTATACTATGTTTAGCTTCTACATTTTCTGTCAAGGACTACACTGTTAGAATTATTCTAGACAGAAGAATTTTGGCAGATTTATTTTTTCCCTGAAGCAGCAGAAATAACCAAAAATTAATTTAGAGAATATTTCAGGCCTGCAAAATTTCATTTCTTCATTTATTTTACAATAACTACTCAATTTCTCAAGTTTGGACTTGTACAAACACAGAAAAAGGCATGTTAACTATAGCATTCACCCACACCACCCAGAGCACTTTCAGAAGGCAAATTATTACATCCTCTGCAGTGAGATCTTTCTTCATCCAAGAGACACTTTTGCAAGTCTCACAAAAGATCTCTCTTTGAATTATTGAAGAGCTCATTTCCTTCAGATCATCTATCTTGCTTTAATTTTACTTCAGCAATAGTATCCCTTTTTGGTTCCTAACCAAGTTTTCTTCATATATTGCTGTTTCCTATCAGTCAAATGACTTTTTGGACTTCCTGGAACTAATGGTCCTCCACATTTTATTCTCCCTCCTTATCCTCATCTCTACTACTAACCTTATACTTAGCTCTTTTTGCTGCAAGATCTGTGAGCCTCAGAATCGATAACAATTTCCTCCAATCCACCTTTACAGGAGCTAAACAGGTATCTTTTATTAGCAGAGAGATGAGCTTCAAGAGGTGATTTGCAAAGGTTAAAGCATACATGCGCTGTTCTGAGAAGAACAGACGCTGATTCCTAGTACAGTTTCTTAATACTTGATTCATCCTTTCTATAACTATGATAATTATCACCAAGCCTTTCCTGAGCCACTGGACCTTCTTCTACCCTCTTGGAGACCCTCACTTGAATTGCTTGTGATCATTGCTTGTGACACTCTTAGAACTGATGTCTTCCCCTTACCCACCATCAGCTGGATGGCTGAAAATCAGAATCAGTACTAGAGTCTAAGGAAATATTTATTTCCACCTCCACTAGATTTTTTTTTTTACAGTGTTTGTTTAATTTTGTCACTTTATACAGAACAAAGTCCAGAACATATTAATTAACCTCTTTTTACTCATAAAAAAATGTAGTTAATAACAGAGTAAAACTGAGATGATACATATACTGGAACATGAAGCATATGGAAGACTCAATAATTCCTTCTAGATCAATACCACTTTTGAAATGCCATTTGGAAGCTGGAGATATTGAGCAAGCCATTTTATCTATGTATGCCTCTATTTTCCCTTCTCCTTTCCATTCTCCTCACCTTTAAGGCAGGAAAAGTCCTATTATAATCCATTTGGAACCACAAATGTTTTGCAAAACTTACTCTCTTGTTCTCTGGGTTTGTACAATAGCTACTTTTATCCTATAAAATAAAACAAACTGGGGACAGCTCTCTTGTCTGGAAGTAAAAGGCATGCAAACCCTACATCCGTATATCTTAATACTGTTATAGACCAGAACACAGTGTGTGTGTCCCAACTGCCTGCTGGTAACCATCCCTGACAGTGCCATCACCAACACCATGCCTGAGACTCCTCCCAAAAATGTTAATTGCTACAGGCTAAAATAATACCAGCAAGAATAAATAAACAAATAATTAATTAATATGCAGAACTTCTGCCTGTTCTATGACTCCATTTTATTTAACACATGTAAAGGGAATATGCATAATTTCAGTTGTGTCTAGTAGTTTCTATTATGTTATAAAAACTCATGTGAATTGGCACTATAACTTTTAGTTATAAAACTAAAGGTGTGAGAGATATGTTGGAATACCTGTAGATTAAAAGCATTAGATGAAATTATTACCGGAGAGAGTTATCACAGAGGTTTTCTTCAAAGATGAGAAACTAATAGTTAAGAGGAAACTAATAGTTAAGAGGAGCAGGATGAACGTGTACTTATAACCTGAAACAAAACTTCCGCTCTTAAGGCCAACTATTACACAAAATGAAGAACAGATGAAAATCACATACAACCAAATCATTTTTACCTACGCTATTAATACTCCATATTCATTTCTGAAATATGTTCCAAAGTTATTCTGCTACATGAGTGTATAATTTCTTCTCTAGTGAATTTTATCTGGAAGTATATCTCCTGGTATATGACTTGTGGATGACCAAAGCAATAAGCACAAATAGATGTAGCCTGGTGTCTGTATCTTAAGTTGCATAATGGTTAGGTTAAAATAGCACTTTTTCCCACACTTTAAAGTCATCACATTCACCTTTTTATTTGAGGTTAAGTCCAGTTCCTCAAGGTGCATGAGGTAAATATTTACTGAGCTTTTAAAACATTTTCCATTAATCAAAATCTCTTGAACACTACAATCACTAATGACCTGCCATCTTTCATTTCTGTCACAGGCAGGCAATGCAATTTCTAGAACTGTGTAGTACATCAAGAGTGGAGTATTTATTGAAGTGTTTATTGTTTATTTATCTTTTGGCCTCCCTCTATTCCCCTTGGGGTTCTACAGTGTGATTTATTTGATATACGTGTTTCTTGACCACTCTGTTTTTTTGTTTGTCTGAGCATAAAAAAGATGGGAGCAAACCCAAATCAAATATTTTACAAAAAAGGTAAGAGGAAGTGGAAAGTTTTATATCTTGTGATTTCCCACAGAACCGCTGTGTGGCTTTGGGAATTTAATTTTTTGTGCACTTAAAAATTAAGTCAAATAACTCTCCACAGCAGGGAGAAGCAACATGCGTTTGTGTAGGTAGAGTAACATAAGTATCCATTAGTAGATGAAGTTTTCCTTGTGAACCCATTGCATTTCAGCAACAGGAACTTTCTCTTCTAGTTGGAGCATCTATTTATAAACTTCTCAGTTTAATTTGGTAGCCCAGATCAAACCCAAGATCAGAGCGCAAATGAAAGTGTAAATCCTATCCCAGCCCATTTTCCAGTGTAGCTTCACATGAGACATTAGTTGCATGAGCTTTCTTTTATTTCAGAGGTAGGATTTTCCCCTTTGAATGGTCTGACATATCTGTTCATTTCAAACTTTTGCTATTCTGGTTGTAAAATCTGGGTTCATTCTGGTGTCACATCCATCCTAGGTTAGTGCCTTAAGATTTTCTCCACAGAGACAACAAATGAGCCTAGCTCTGGACCAACAATTACATGTTCATAACCAAAAGAGCCCAACAGATGAAATCAAAATAGTCTTCAACACACTGGGATTCTGGAAAATGGAGCTTTAACTCCCTACAGGAACTCAGTACATCAATGGACAACAACGATATTATTGTCTCACATCCTATCTACCTCAAGAAGCTTTCCTGCAAGCTTTTTATAGTCATATAAAAGTCATATACTGAATAACAGTTTTCTTATAGTTAGTCATGACAGTTCCCATTGCAGCTAGAAACAGATATTTTAAACTGAGAAAATGAAAAGCTAGTTCTCTCTAGACTTTGTTTTATTGAAGAGCTAAAACTTTGCAATTTTCAGTTCTGAAGTCCTTACGCATAAAAGGATCTCTTAAAGCTGACTTTAGCACTGTTGTAAATAAGCAAATCCTATACAAAATTAAGTATGTTTTGGGATCTGCAGTAGCTAAGGGCCACCATAGCTTTTGAAAGCAATGCTTACATACTTTATTTGTTTGATGTGGCAATGGAGTGACAATTTCTTGTGTTTAGGATAAAAGAAGACAACACAGGTCATATGGCACCAGTTCCAGATGAAGACAGTGCAGGTGGTTTTTGCTACACTTCACTCTGAGCAACTAGCAAGTAGGGTTTCCATCTAAGTCAGTCTTCAAGACACTCTTTGTACAAGCCCTTTTCTGCAACATGATTCCTCCGAGCTACTTTAAATGTCCACATTAAAAGTAATGGACCTAAGAGGGTCTTATCTTTTTATTTTATTTTATTTTATTTTGCATTAACTACAGTGGTGACTTGTTCACATGCAAATGTCTAAATTGTAGACATATGAATACGTTTAGGTGAATATCATCCTAAGGACAGTAGTCCATTTGGATGTCAGAAAAGAATCAAGATGACCCATAGAAGAGACTACAGAGAAATGTATTTGATGTATTTGAAAGGAAGGGCAGCCACAGCAACCATAAGACAGAGAAATGTATAAGTAATGCATCTCAAATTACCAAAAAAAAATATATATATAAAATAAATATATATATATACATATATGTATAGGTTGGTTCTAAAAAGGAAGGGTAGAGGTAGAAATCCCTGTTGTTGCTTTCCCCTTTGTGTAATAGGGAAGGATAGCTGTGTGCAACAGGTAGTCTGTGAATAGAGGCTACTGTCCTACCTGTGGGACAATCTTAGCAGACCAGCTTTCAAGGCAGTTGGGCAGAGCTACACTCCTTACATGTTGCCCTGAGTATCTCTCCAAGACAGCTGGTTTCACTGTCACTGTTTTATTCCTGTTCCTGTATCGTTCATTCTTGGGACGACGTCAGGTCATCTTTCTAATAATGCACCAGAAAGGCAGCAGGCCGCATTATCTGACTCCTGGAATGCTCCATTTTGTGGTCAAGACACCATTTTTCTTGTTTTATCTAAGGTCCACCAGTTGATTCAGAATATGTGGTAAATAAAAAGGTCCCAGAAGGTGTACATTTATGTCTTTTACTTTTCTGCCTACTAACCCAGGGACCTTTTCTGTTGGGCGAACATATATCTGAGAGAGCTTTCCTTTCCCCCCTTGATGGTTAGGGAAAGAAAAGCTGCTATCATTGAGCCCCATGTAAGGGAAAGGATTACCTATTTTTTGCCTTTAGCACACTAAGAACAGATAAGTACATCAGCTGAAGAAAAGGAAGAAAAGGTGGTGGTTAACCTTCATTTTGGAGAGATTTCACATCTACCCAGAAGACACATCAGCAATTCTTAACACGATGTTACATGAACAAGGCTTATCTTCAGGCTGTATATGTACATTATGAATTTTAAACCTCTGTGAATGTAATGGATGATACAAATCAAATGTTTGTGTGTCAGCTTTCCCTCACACAATGTTGTTAATAGGTCTGGCCATATTGTGTTTGCATGACATGTCATGACAATTATATATGTCTTTGTACAATATGTACCACTATGACATGGCTGACGTTACTTTCTATCTTTTAGATATGCACATCTCTAGGAGAGACCATGAGTGTGGGCTTTACATATGCTTGACTGGACTGTCTTTTATTTTGCCCTACTCTGAAAAGACTGGCTATAATTGCCTAGCATTACTCACCTGCCCAGCAGCAAAAATTCTCCAGCGAGTCCCAGGCGCCTCATAGCCATTAAGAGCCCTCTCACAGTCATGCCTTCGCAGAAGCAGGCAACCACTCTTGCCTTGGGCAAGTGGCTCCGGAGCTTTCTCAGCAACTTGTCAAAGCTCTGTTCGCCAGCATTGCTATAGATCTTGTAGGAATGTGCAATGCAGATCCCTTCCTTGGCTGCCATATCTTTGAAAGCTTCCATTCCACTTTCACCATAGTTTCCTAAATGCAAACAGAGACACGTATGCACATATTAAAATCTGCAGAAGTTTTTTTTGCTCTGGAAACAGCAAATATTTAAAAAAGTACATAACTGCACAGACATCAGTGTAGCCATCTTAAAAAAAATAACACAAACACTTTAATTTATTCATCCATTTTTCAAGTCAAGATCAACAAAGTTTCCTAGAAACCTCACTTCTGTTTAGCAGCCTTCTTCTATGTTGAAACCAGTCTGTTAAGTACCTCAATACCTGTGAGAATCTGTTCAAAAATGTCTACAGCAAAATCTGTATAAATTGCACGTTGCCTTCTGATTCTCTTAAGTTGACTGAATGTGGTCAGTTGCTCTGAGCTTTACTTAAAAACAAAACCAAAAACAAACACAAAAAACATACACACACACACACACACACACAAAAAATCTTTTGGATGTATTCTTTGGTGTAATATTTTGACTATAAACAAAACCAAAATAATTGCTAATAACAACATGACTGTTCATAGTGCAATCTGAACAGCAACAACATTTAAATTACACTGAAAGGTAATAGCTATCCTGTGAAGAAAGTTTTTCAGATGACTCAGGAGAATGAGAGGCAAAATTGAGGACTAACGTTACAGAGATCACAGAATTACAGATGAACTAAAGGTACTTTTTTCTTTTTTTTAATTAAATGTCAGCAAAACCAACAGAAAATTCTTCATATTTTCTTTCAAGCTGTTCTCCTGTAGGATAAACTGGTAATAAATACCAGTAGATAGATATGTCTATTGTTTTTTATTCTATCTCACCATAGAAAATTTCTTCATTTGAAATTGTAGAATAGTCACAGTGCTTAAACAGTGGGTGTAGTGTTCCCACTGACAATCATACTAACCAGGACTGTCCTTTTGGTTCCTTGTGTTCTTCCATCTACCTTTCTAAATCTGTTTCTTGTCTAATTTAAATCAGAAGGATTTGGGGGAAGGAACTCTCTCTTCTCCAATATATTGCCTTAACTTCCAAGTAATATTCCACAGAAACACAGTCAATAAATGAATAAGACTGAGAGTGTTAAAGTAACAGATTTGCAAGGAACTGTTGATCCGTCACTTCTGTTGGTTTGCAAATATTAAAATCTGTAATGACAAAAATATTTCTTTGCCAGCTGTGTTATATGAGTGTTGATAGTGAAAAAATATGTGAAGTACTTAGAATCAGACTACAGGATTTGGGCTGTCTCTGCCCTCATTTGCTTTTGTGACTTTGGACACTGCAGCCACCAAACACTCAGCCTGCCTGCCTAGGAAATCACCCCTATTTCTCTACTGCCAGAGTTTACAGGCTGCATTAGCTTCCAGACTGTACATGAACATGAAAGAAACAGTCTCCAGTTTAAAGATCTTAGCATCTGAATAGCCAAAAGAGACAGGGTATAAGAAAGGAAGTATCACTACTTTAATTTCATATCAGAAATAAATCACTGAGAATTTGAAATTTCCAAATGGTATCCCCAACCAGAATGGCAACTTGAATGCAGGTCTCCTTATCTAATGTGCACCAACTTTTATTTTTCTCCCTGCTATGTCTAGGTCTGATGAAGAATCCATTACTATGCAGCTTGTGCCTGAGCAAAATGTCATAGAAGTTTTAAACTTAGTTGTAGCAGTGCTTCCTGGGAGTTGCTGTGCTTCCCTATGCGTCATACTCATAGGGCAAACATTTCCTGTGATAGATCATCATCAAGTGATTGCCATGAGATGCTGAAGGAGTTTAGCTACAGGTTAAAAACATGATGCCTAATGAAAGACTTATTATAGCCCCAGAAGTCAGTCTGAAGGAAAAATGGGGGTCTGTCACATAAATCTTCCACCAGGCCCTGAGGCCATCTGAAGTAAAATTAGGCAGTATGGCAGGAAATACACTTCTTTGTTTAAAGTCAGTCTCTTTTTTCGTCAGTCTGGATCAAAAAAAAAAAAAAAAATAAAAGTTTTGTTTCACTTTTCCTAACAGGAAAAAAATAAAAAAAAAGGAAAAAAGTCATACCAAGTTTTACCATAGAACTTGGAAGTTTGAGAGAAAAAAAAAAAATCTACAGTATATCTCAAAGAAATTGAAATTCTGAAGATTTCATTTTCTGTCAAGAAACTGTCAATGGAAAATTCCTGGTTAAGTCTAATTGACTTACAGAACTAGATCTCTTCAGTGTTCCAGACACTGAATTCTTTGTTTGAGAGTGTTATAAACGCACAAAAGTATTACCCTGAGGCTTGCTATAAAGCTGAGGCTTGCTATAAAGCTGAGAACAGGCTTAATTACAGTCCTGAAAAAGTAGTAGGTCTTTCAGTGAACACAAAGTGCTTTAACTCTTTTCCAATCAAGTAAAGGTTGCTCCAGCACAAATGCTATTGTCTCATCATGTATCAAGACACGGTGGTTTTGTGAAACTGTGCAGAAATCAATGCCTCACCAAAAACGAGAGGAAATGTACTAAACTACCAAGGCCACTTAACAAAGTGTTACATCCTTAACATTTGGAAAAAAATATCCTGGCACTCTAAATCTGAATGTGACAAGGTTCTCCAACTGGGAAAACTACATCTGCATAACATGAGCTCAGGGGAGAGTTGATGAAAACAGAAAGCAGCTTTGCTTCAAGATGCTCGTACAAATACACCAGTAGAGACCTTGTCATGATCATTACTGATTAAACTCTACTTAATTAATTATTCATAGTGAATTCTCCTGTTGTGTAAGAGGTATGATGAGGTATGTATGTTTAATTTGAGCTATACTGTGGGGATAATGAACAATCCTTGATGGAAAATTTCCTCCTTTTCTGCTAAATTTCTTTGCAACACACTTTAGGATGAATTTCCTCTGAGCAATTTTTTTTGTGGAAAACCTGTATGTGCATGAAGGCATACACGTAGCACAGGCACTGGGAATCTGGGGAAGTTGCATTATCTAATTTCTTTGAAGATGAGATTTGAGGTTCACAGCATGAGTGTATCTTCACGCTTTCTGTATGGAATTGTGTTTCTCATACATATTTTATTCATGAGCTGTGGCATTTCCATAGTAGAAAGTTGTAAAATTGCCAAAATTGGCCCAGGAAGAACAAGTTTCCACTGACAGGGCAGTTCCCAGTCTTCAGACATTTCTATGACTCAAAGAGAAAGATATAGGGACTTTTGGGCTTGCACACATGGTTGGTCAAGGCAAGGATTTGTACTCTGAGAAGAATACTATAGTTTCACTTCCAAATGAAAATTAATTCAGAAGCCCTGTGCTGGAACCAGTGTAACATCTTCTGTGAGTCCTTTGTGACAAAAGCTGCTTACATCCTGGAAATCTAGCCATGTAGCTATTTTATTTCTACTTCTAAATCTAATGAAAATTCCTAAGGAAAAATTAGGGAGAAGGGAGGGATTGATTTACTTCTACTTGGCTAGTCTCAGTTCAGCAAAAGAAATTCCACAAACAACACAAGCTGGAACTGAAATATGGTCAATTTATCTTCAGTTCCTCCTGCCCCACCAAGTTCCATCTTCGTTTCAGTGTTTGGGAGGTTGCATCTCCATATTGTGACTTGTTCTGCTGGAAGAGGTAGCACCTTTTTTTTTACTGGATGTTCACCTCCTCTTGAAAGTTTTTCTGTTGGTGGCATAATCAGAGTTGCTGACAGTTGAAATATGTTCTATACTTGTGGCAACAATGGCCAGCTGGGTTCTTTTAAAATACCAGTCTGAATCCTGCATGTTGCCTACCTCAATGTCTGACCCTAATCCCAGTTCAAAAGCTGCTCCCGTTTGTCTCTGCATGTTTAAAACAAACAAACAAACAAACAGAAATCCATATTGATCATCTGTAATGCTTATCCCTGCTTCACAGTTGGAACTTTGTTCCAAACTCAAGCATATGCATACCCACCTACAGTTTAACTATAGCAATCTGTTAGTTCCACTTCCAATGAATCAATTCGAAAAACTATTAAGAAGCTTAAAAAGAACAGATTGTGCTTTTTTTTTTTTCCCAGATGAGGCTTAATATAGTACAGTACATAATAATACTTCAATCTGATAGAAAAGGGTCAGGCAAACTGCAGGTTGCTCTTGCTGCTCCTCCTGCCCAGCAATTGAGCCAGTTAAACTACCTGATCAGAAACCGTTAAGATCTTATCTGCATTACACAGCAAAACAGCAAGGTTTTTAAACTAAAAATAATAAACAAAGTACGCTGATGTGCTTTATAACACTAAACATTACTGATATAAGATTAAAACGTCCCTACAGCCAAATGGAATAACGAACTACATTTTCTCCTGCCCAGGGATTTTTAGGATTTCACACATTCATTTGGAGTACGGGAAGGCTTTTTTGTTTGTTTGTTTGTTTGTTTTCCTTGTAATCATTACTTGGACATGCATATTGCTATCATATTTTTATTTATTTATTTTTTCTTATAAGAGAGTTTCAGTGAACATGGATGAGAAACAGCCTTTATGAGATATTTAGGATGTACAATTGCTTCAGGAAGCACACAGCAAAAATCAGAAAATAAAAGAAGAGGAGGCTCAAGTAAAATTAAAGAAATGCATTATACTATTAATTTAGCTTGTAATAACCTTACCGATCTCAGAACATATTTATTTAAACAGAAGTGCTACTATTATTTTTATAGACAGAGAAGAGCAAAACACAAAGTAATATTCTATGGTGTATCTGAGCCCCAGAAAAGAAGCCAAGTCAAGTTAAAATTCTCAGTAGATATCTTGCAAGCAATATGAGGATACAGAGCTTCATTTTTTATTAGCTTTTATTGGCATCAACTGGATGAACTTTGCCAGAAATACCCCAAAAAAATCCAAGTAGGTATAATTCTGAAAATGTGTGTGGGAGTAATTGAAGGTGTTTATGAAAGGCAATGTGTTGGCTGATTATCAAGATGATCTTCCTTCAAGTCAAGGAGTGGATAGAAGTGTTTCTCAAATGGAGATGTTAGAAGACTCTTTGACTGTTACACCTAAAATTAATCATCACAGAACACCAACACCTATCTACTACTACTTGTATCTACTAGATATTGTCTACATTTAACTGTTGTGAATGTATGAGCCTTCTAAACTTTTGTCACATATAAAAATAAAGGCATAATACCAAATCCCTTGAGCAAACACAAGCATGGTGAAAGGCACACTTATGTCTGCAGGAGCAGGAACTGAATTATTCGTTTGATGGGAAGCACATGATTTATTTGTAGAGTACAAACCAAATGAAATCAAATCAAATGTCTGAAATTCTGAAGTTGTCCATGTGTGTTAAAGAAAAAAAAAAAAAAAAAGACCCATTGCATGGTGTTTTTAAAATAGGAATTTTTTAAAATGGGAATTTCAGTTTCTATTTTAAGTATATATGTGTAAAACAAAACAAAACAAAATTTTAAAAGTTCATCTTGATAACAGCCCATTAAAACATCTTAAAGGAGGATATTTCCCCAAAATATATTCCACTTAACTACCTCCAACCAGTTTTCTTAATAATCACTCTGAGACTGGACTGTTGTAATACAAGTAGCTAAATGTTGCGAACAAGTCACACTGCTTTGGTCAGCATGATACCAGCTTGTAACTCCAGTGTTATGCTTCACTCGGAGCCACACATTGAAGAATCATTATGAAGTTTCTGCATGGGGCCACTACAGAACTGTGGCACAGCACAGTATGCAAACAAGATAGAAGATTTCTTGATGAAAATTTGTCCTGTTATATACTATTAGTTTTCACTGATGAGAGTAGTTGTCTTGTGAGGTTCTGGTCTTTGGCAGGAGGTGTGAAGAAGGTTTATCTGTTGTGTCCCATGCAGGATCAAGCGATCATGTCAATGGAAGATTTCTGCAAAGACATGACTATACAAGCAGAGTAACCATCTAATGTTGACTGGCCTTGAAGATGTATCAGAGAACTAGAAAACAACAAAGTGACATGGGGCAAAAATTCCCTTCGTGATTAACTGAAGAAAAAAAAACACTATTCTGTCATTAATCTTGCTGTAACTGTCTTCCTTAAGCACAGACAATTGCAAAGTGATTCGGAGTGTATGATCTAACTGCTAAGGCCTTAGAAGGGACATGAAAAAACGATGACTGCATTTAGGACTCTGTCCTTAGCTATACATATGATCACGGAGAACTGATATATAAATTTATTTGGATGGTCATCTTTTATATTCAAACTGTTAGCTTTTTGAACAGGTTGTCTATTGCTCAATGTCCATAAAACTCAGAAAAATAAGGGTACCTTGTACAACTGGTAGCTTGATAGATGAAGACATAATTCAAGTGTTGTCAATATAAAGAAGCATTAGTTACTATGACATCATACTGGTTATAAACTTAATTTTCTTTTCTGTGAACAGTTCTGAAATTCTTATATTTTTACATTTTTACATCTGGGGACAAGAAATGTTTTCATAATCTTAAAATATTGGCAAACCAAAAAACCCTGCCTCTAATCCTCTTAAGATTCAATTCAGTCTGATTGAAGTAATTTGTTTAAATGATCTCATAATATTTAATTTAGGTATTGACCATTTTATCATTTTACTATAAACCTCCTTTCACTTTCTGTAACATAACATAAAACATATGCATTCTGAATTCAGAAAAGGGCTTATTTTTATTTCAAATGTCATTAACTGAAATATTTTGATGTTTAAAAATAAATTCAATTCAAATGTTTAAAGAAATTAATGGACCTTTTGAGTTTTGTTAGTTTTAGCTGTTAGGTATTTTCTGACTGGAAGTTTTCATTGAAAGCTTTTTAAACCAGTCTAGTGAACAATGCAATATACAGAAAACATAATCATACTGAATTAAATTAAATATATCTGTTTATTACTTTCTTATCTAAGAGAGCTGAGAAGAATCAGTTTGATACCAAAGTTTTTCTCCTCTTTCTCATCTTCTTTTGTCTATACATTTTGGCTATATATAATATATTCATGCCTCAAGGAAATTATGTATGACCTGCTTCCACAGTTTGATGAAGCTCACTTCTATTTATTTTTAAATTATCACTTCATAACTTTAAAAGAAAGGCGTATTTTAAATGCCTCTGTAAACTGAGTAGAAGGGACAGTCTGGAACAATCTTTTGTGTACAGAATGAACACTTCAGACCAAAGACTTTTACTTAGTCTGAGCACCTTTGATCCATCCTGCTAACTGATACACCTATAGCTTTGTGGCCTTGTCCACTGACAGATGTTGGAAGTCCACTGTGATACTAATGTCTGATAAAGAAATCTAAGCTTGACAGCTTTTGTAGAAATGTGTTGTTGCCATCTCTGACTGTTCTCTTTATTTTCAGACATAAAAGATTAATAATTTTATATGTTTTGTTTGTGAAAAAGCTCTTTCTATCCATCTGAGTCTAAAATATTTCCCTTAGATATTTCCCATACCATTTCATCATTTCATTTCAAAATGAAATCATTAATGAAAGTACAGTTTGTAGTGGACTCCAGGGATATGCTGGCTTTTCTTTCATTTGCAGTATTGCTTTAGGGTTATACTCTTCATTTTTTATTTGGTTTTCAGATGGAAATGAAGACATGAGAGACCGATGGTATTAGACTGGAGGTTGCTCCTTTCAGAAGATAAATACTATGTCAGAAAGGAGAGGGAGGGCTTTGGTGTATGATCCTGCATCCTTCATTGTGGGCAGAGTGAATTCTCAAGGAATGCACCTAGCTGGGATTCTAATATTTGGACCTATACCCAGTTCAGGCTTAGACAGTTAACTATTATGTTTCTGGCCCTTTCTACAAGTGAACAACATCCCACTTGCCTAAGTTCACAACTTGGAGCATACCTTCACTTAATATCAATTATTCACCTATGGTTTGTAACAGGTCTTTTCTGAAATATGTTCAATGATATACTCTGCTGCTGCAGTAGATGAGCACTACTCGAAGTCACCCAGCAAAAGGAAGCATAATTCAGGGATTAGATAGACTTTGAAGACCTTCAATAATGTCTTTTGTATGTTTAAGTGCCCCTTTTTCTGCCCTATCTTCTCATACTCATGCTCAATGGAGGTAAACACATATTCTTATCAGTGGTGCTGTGAGAATAATCATATCATAGACTGAGAGAAACTCACATAACTACAGTAATGAGTGTCGCATATTTACATTGAACAGAATGAATGACACCTGATGATTTTCCCTCATTGGGAAAGGCAGGCAGCAAAGCACCACACAGCCCTTTGCTCACTCCCTGCTCAGTGGGTTGGGGGAGAAAATCAGAAAAAGGTAAAACACATGGACTGAGATAAAGAGTTTAATAGGGAATAAAAGGAACATACAATAACAATAATATTAATAACAATAATTATTTATTATAGTATAGTAATAAGAATAATTGTTCCTAATAATAAAGAATGTGCAAAACAAATTATGCATAATGTAATTGCTCACCACATGCTGACCAATGCCCAACCAGTACTGGAGCAGCAACTGTACCCTAGGCCAACTCTCCCCAGTTTATTTTTCAGCATGATACCACATAGTATGGGATATCCCTTTGGCTAGTCTGGGTCAGCTCCTGGTGGTGTTCCCTCCCAGGTCCTTGTGCACCCCCAGGTACTTCTCAGGCAGCATGAGAAGCTGAAAAGTCCTTGTCTCTGTGTAAGCACTGCTCTGCAACCACTAAAACACTGGTGTGTTATCAACATAATTTTTCTCCTAAATCCAAAACAGAGCATCATACCACTATTAGGAAAGTTATCTCAACTGAAACCAGGACACTCATAAAAGCTCATATTTGCTTAGTTGTATAAATAACTACATCATATTTATTACAGCAAGTCACTTTGTATAACATCTGTTTTAATAATAACATATAATATTTCCTGCAGTAACTGTAGATGATGGCAAAGCCATTCCTAACAGCTAAATTTCACTGCAACTGCTTGTGCAACCATTCATATTCAGCATGTTCATTTGGCACAAGAGCAGATTGACTGTCCCAATCTAAACTCTCAGAGCAATCAGGTCTATCAGGAATCCATGAATACTTACAGTGGTGACTGGAAGGCAGATCTGTGACTGCTTGCATTTCCCAGGAGTGCTTGTCAACAGATTTTGAAGGGGGTAATATGAAGGTTCTTGGGGCATGTGAATGATTCATAAAGAACAACATGGCTTAAAAATGACACACCATGCCTGACTAACTTGGCATCCTTCCACTACAGAGTGACAGATTTGGTGGACAAAGCATGAGCAACTACTGCCATCTTGACGTCACCTTGACATACATAAAAACTTTGATACAGTCCCACACAACGTTCTTGTCTCTAAATTGGAAAGATATGGATTTGATGGATGGACTATTCAGTAGATAAGGACTGGCTGCATGTCTACATCTAAAAAGTCGTGGTCAAGAACTCAAATCCAGTGACAAGTAATGTCCTTTAGGGGTCCATATTGGGTCTGACACTGGTACCTTCATTGGTGACATGAACAGTGCCACCAAGTGGTACTGTTGACATGTTGGAGGGAAGGGGTGCCATCCAGGGTGACCTTGACAAGCTTGAGAGTTGGGCGCATGAGAACTTCATGAAGTTCAACTAGGACAAGTGTAAGGCCCTGCACATAGTTTGGAGAAATCCCAAACATCAGTAAGGACTGGATGATAAATGGATAGAAAACAGCCCTGCAAAGAAGGATTTTAGTGAAGAAAAAGCTTAACATGAGACATCAACCTGTGCTTGCAGTCCAGAAAGCCAAACATATCCTGGGCTGCATCAAAATAAACGCAGCCAGCAGGTCAGTGGAGGTGATTCTCCCCCTCTACTCTGCTCTCCTGAGACCCCACCTGGAGTACTGTGTACAGCTCTGGGGCCCCCAACATAAGAAGGACACGGACTTGTTAGAGTGGGTCAAGAGTAGGGCCACAGAAATGATCAGAGGTCTAGAGCACCTCTCTGATGAAGACAGATTGACAGTTGGTGTTGTTCAGCCTGGAAAGTGGAAGGCTCCAGGGAGACTCTATCATGGACTTCCAGTATTTTAAGGGGGGCCTACAAGGAAGATGGCAAGGGACTCTTTATATGAAAATGTAGGGATAGGACAAGAGGTAATGGTTTTAAACTACCGGAGGATAAACTTAGATGAGATATGAGTAAGAAATTCTTTACAATGAAGGTGGTTAAATAGGGGAACAGGTTGCCCAGAGAAGCTATGGATGCCCTATCCTTGGAAATGTTCAAGGCCAGGTTGGAAGGGGCTTTGAGCAACCTGGTCTAGTGGGAAGTGTCCCTGTCCATGGCAGGTGAGTTGGAACTAGATAATCCTTAAGGTCCTTTCCAACTGAAGCCACCCTATAAATCTATGAATATTGTTTTATTTTTTATTCTTTATTGATTAGCTGCAGCTGTGGTTTTAATAGGTATATCTAGCAATTCAGCCAAGAGCTAGAGCTGTGTTGTTATAAGATCTTAGTGCATACGGAAACTAAGACTGTTTTTGGCTACATTGGTGGCAAGTACATTCGATACTCACAGATGTTCTCCTGGCTTCCCACACTCATACCTGTTTATAAGGCTGGTTGATTTAGAACTAGATAGATGACCTTTAAGGTCCCTTCCAACCCAAACCATTCTATGATTCTATGATCCTATGATTCTATGATGATTCTGTGATTCTAGGATTCTATGATTCTCTTTAACCTGAATGCCTATGGTGGTGTCAGTGATGGAGAAAAGTGGAACTGAGCCTATTTGACTATTACATTGTGAGTTTTAACATTTGCAGAATCAGCATTGGCACTTGGCATAGCAGACTAATGAACGTTCAGAGCATTCAGGAAGATCAGTCTCTGCTTATTTGGCTATATTTCCCTACCAAGTACCCTTTAGTTGGCATGATTTCAAGGATGTCATTGACACGAAAGGAAATGTTCTTTGGGCACTACTGTTACATACTGCCATTGTCTGCTTAGGTGCTGGAGGGAAAACTATTACCAAAATGTTTACAGGCAACTTTTGTCCAATGGAAATTATATATATATTTATACACACAGTTATTCTGGAATGCTGGGGTTTCCTGCAATGAGACAAAATAGAAGCCTTTTGACCAAAAAGCAAATGGTGAAATGATCAGAGGCCTTGAAACTTTTTTTTGACTGTGAAATGCTCAAGTGTAGAGAAAATGATGGTCTCATCTGATGTGTTAAACACTGTCATCTATCATGTTTAGCTTCTTCATTAATGATCTGAAAAGGGAGTAAACAATGTTAATAAAAGTTGTAAATGATATTGAACACTGAGGATGCCAGTCAGGATACAGAAATATTGCAAAGGTTTCTAAAGATACTTGGCTAGATATTTGGGAAAAGAAAGAGGTTCACCTCAGCATAGTGTCCTGGTTTTGGCTAGGATAGAGTTAATTTTCTTCCTAGTAGCTGGTAGGGTACTGTGTTTGGGATTTTGGATGAGAATAATGTTGATACCATGCTGACGTTTTAATTGTTGTAGAGCAGTGCTTACACCAAGCCAAGGACTTTTCAGCTTCTCGCTCTGTCCTGCCAGCAGGCAGACTGGAGGTGCAGCAGGAGCTGGGAGGGGACAGAATCAGGACAGTTGACCCCAGCTGGCTAAAGGGGTATTCCATACCATCTGACGTCATGCTAATTACAATATATAGGGGTGGCTAGCCAGGGTGGGGGGACCAGCTGCTCGGGGGTAGGCTGGGCATTGGTCAGCGGGTGGTGAGCAATTGCATTGTGCATCACTTGTTTTGTATACGGTATTATTAGCAGTACTTTTATCATTATTATTATTATTTTCTTTTCTTTTCCATCCTAATAAACAGTCTTTATCTCAACCCACAGGCTTTCATTTTTTTCTGATTAACTCCTCCATCCCAGAGAGGGAAGGGGGAGAGTGAGCAAACAGCTGTGTGGTGCTTAGCTGCTGACTGGGTTAAACCACAACACAGGCTAAAAAATATTCTGTATGGGGTGGAAGGGTGGTAACAACAGTGAAATAGAGAAAGCAGAAAGAAAACAAGGCAATTTTGCAATGAGATATGAAAAAGTAAACATACAAAAGGCATGTTTCTGATTTTTTTCTTGCTTTTAATTGCTGGCTTAGACTTTGGGATATATATATACATATATATATATATTTCTGTCATCCCAAACTCCTTGCAAGAAAGTTTGTTATTCTGAATGCTTTCATGATGGGGAAAAAAAATAATAATTTTTTTTTTTTTGGATCTTCATTCCCCAAACTGCCACTAATATGCTCTTGTATTCTCTTGTAGAATCCTTACAAAGGTGTTGAAAATACAGTTTCAGTTCCCTCTGACAACAGAGTGTGAACCTGAGTCTTCCACTGTAGGTGGTCTATTTACCATGTCAAAATTCAATATGGGAAGTTCTCTTAAACTTTTTTGGTTGTGGTTGCCCATTTTTTAAAAGTTATATTTTGTTTTGCTTCTCCATAGTTGATCAGCAGTGCTGAATTTTGTGATCCAGTAATCAGATCCAGTAATCACTCCGGGACATTTTCTGAACTGATTGTGTCAACATAACGTTCATCTTCACACACGTAGGCTTTTGTCAACTATAGAGCATGAGATGTTCAATAACAGCATGACAGCAGTTGTCATGGGAGTTGACATGGTAAGTATAAGAATGAAAAATTAGAACGTGAATTACCATCTGTTTCCTAGAACAATAAGGTACATATGCAAATAAATACTTTAAATACACAATTAATTTGGAAAGCAATTGTGGTGGCTTCTAGCAAGAAAAAGACAATTTTCAAGGTAAAAAGTAAATTTCCTTACCTGAAATAAATCCTAAAAATACTTGGCAGTAGTTTAAAAAGATCTGAATTAAGGGCTAGGCCTCTGTTTAATGTTTCTGCAGTATCTAGCATGCTAAGATTCCACTGCAGGAGTAGTAACCAGCACTCCTAGATCTGGAGTAAGAATAATACCATCTCTGCTAATAATACTTTAAACAAGAAAATGGGAAAAGTGAAAGAAAAATTTATTCAAAGTATGCAGTATATAAAACTATTTGGAAACTGCCTTTAAAAAGCCTAATTTAAACTTTTTTTTTTTTTTTAATGGATAAATGGATAAACTTTTAGAATGTACTAACTTCTACTTCATTTTTCAAGGGAAAAGTTTATTTTAGCACATCAGAAATGTCATCATGT
This sequence comes from Cygnus atratus, assembly GCF_013377495.2. Taxonomy (NCBI): domain Eukaryota; kingdom Metazoa; phylum Chordata; class Aves; order Anseriformes; family Anatidae; genus Cygnus; species Cygnus atratus. The sequence goes on along the minus strand of NC_066362.1, from coordinate 199,994,206 downwards.
CTTGATTTGGCTTATTCCCTTTAGACCAAAATAATAGAACATTGAGTTAATTGTGCGCTATAATATATGACACTTATCGCAGGTAAATTTATATTGTATTGTAAAGTAGTAAATACTTTTCCATACAGCTGAAATCAGACACGTTCTAATAAAGTACAAATTAACCAAAACAATTGAAATGACTCCATAAAAATGAAACATTTCTGTGATGTTTACAGAAAATATTTTAATAATCTGTAGGTTTTATTTTATTTTATTTTATTTTATTTTTAGAAAATAGCTATTCATGAAGGATTTTCTAGACATTACTTGTTCCTTCTGAGATAGAATTTTAAGAACTCAGAATATTAAAATTTTGATTCCTGGCCATTTCTAATGCTAGTTTTTATCTTAACTCTAGAGCAGACATATATTTTTTAAAAGTCTATAAAGTTATCTAATGTTATCTCCCGTTTAGAGATATACACAAACATCACAATTAGGTCTAAAATGCTGTGGCAGGAGACTTTCACTGTATGTTTTTATGAGGGAATCTGAAATCTAAACCTGCCCAGATTTAATTTAATTTGGACTATAGAGTATACATTACTATAGACTATAAATTAACTTTAAATAAATTAACTCTAATAAAGTAATTCTATCCCAACTGAAACCGAGACAGGAACACACAGAAAGAAAAAGCAGAAAACAAAGTGAACTATGAAAAGTTTTATTTATTTATTTATTTATTTATTTATTCTCTATCCATATATAAAGCTCTCCTGGAGTTTCATTGTCATTTCTACACTTTCTGAACCACTATCTCACAATGCTCTTGCAAACCTTATAGACCTGCTTAAGGAACTGACACTGAACTTGGTAAAAGTGTTTGTCAGTAATGAAGTGCTTCATTATGAAATGCCCTTTATAATAATTCCTTGGGTAAACAGCAAATAATAGAGCAAAGCAAAACAAAAATAGCCTTAATCTCTGAAACATTTTTTTTTTAAACTACAGAGTACAAAAAATTGGTGTTCTTCAGTATTTCATCTCTAAATATGTCACCTGCACTCCTTATCAGGCACAAGACTCAGGGCTGACTGGGTATGTCAGAGCAAAATCCTTTTCATCTTCTATATGTCATTGTATTAATTTCAGATATGCATGGAGATCACACAAATCAAGCCACACCACAGCAGCAATCTACTTTCTGAAAAGTCTGACCATGGTGCACTGTGTTGTTATGAGGTGAAAATCAAAGGAAATTTTTGAAAAGTACAAGAATGGCACAGATATGTAACAGAGAAAAGACAAAAAGATAATTGAGTGGGGAGATAACTTTTTACTACTTTACTGATCAAACAATGTTGTGTTAAATATTTATATCTTTCATCTGTATACCTTTAACTACTATTATCATGAATGCGACGGCTATTAAATATTGCTGGAAGACCCCAGCTAAGATTTGGCAACACTCTGTTAATCACAGAATCACAGAATGGTTGAGGCTGGAAGGGACCTCTGGAGGTCATCTGGTCCAACCTCCCCAGCTCAAGCAAGGCCATCTACAGCAGGTTGCCTAGGACCATGCCCAGGCATCTTTTGAAAATCTGCAAGGAGATAGACTCCGCAACCTCTCTGGGCAAACAGCTCCATTACTCTGTCACCCACATGGTAAAGAAGTGTTTCCTGATGTTCAGAGGTAACCTACTTTATTCCAGTTTCTGGCCATTGCCTGGCACTGGGCACCACTGAAAAGAACATGGTTCTGTTTTCTTTGCACCTTCATTTCGGGTGTTTATAGACATAGATAAGATCCTCCTTGAGCCTCCTCTTCTAGGCTGAACAGTCCCAGCTCTCTCAACCTATCCTCATAGGAGGGGTATTCCAGTCCCTTGATCATCTTGTTGGAGCTCCATTGGAATGTTTCCATTATGTCCCAGTTTCTCTTGCACTGGGGGGCCCAGGACTGGGCACAGTAATCCAGATACAGCTGAATAGAGGGAAGGTTAAGCATGATACAAAGGCAGGTTAAGAGTCCCTTTTCTAATATAGTTAATTCTAATTAGACAAGGCAGACAAGGAATGAGAATTGAAATGAAGTCACAAGAAATAAAAGGACTTGCAGTGTCAGACAAGTAAAGATAGATAAATTGTCCCCTGTAACACTTGTTAGTTGAGATATTAAGCATTTTAGCTGGGATCTTAACCGTCATCCTCCTAGGCACAGTTTATCTTCCATCTCTAGTCAGTGAAACAAGCCTATTTATCTGTCTTGCATATTTTTTTTTTAATTTTTTTTTCTAAATGAGGTGCCCAGAGTTGTAGTGTATAATTTGGTTTAGTTGGTTAGTTTATTTTCAGATATCCAAAGATACTGAAAAACATGCAATATGTGTGAAACTGATTTTTATAACACTGTTTTTCAACACATGAGGGGAATAAGTCTTTAGCTTACAGCTATTCCTCCAGAATCAGATAGGGCAATGATCTTCACAAAATGAAAGACCATCAGTAGGTGAGTTTAAGTACTCCACAACCCAGAATTTCTCACAGGGCAATCAAGGAATTGTCCTAGGTAATGTTGGTTAGGTTCACATTTCCTTGGGAAGACAGAAGGGGACTGAAGCCCACATCTGCTGCTTGCCAGCTGAGTACCCTGAACACAGAACCACTCACCAAAATGGGAATACCTTTGCCTTTCTTATTTATTAATCTAATTCCAAGAAAACCCTCCCTTCCTCTCCCCACAGGGGAAAACTAATTGATTTGTGATGTATTTTTGGACCAAATTTACAAGGTGGTTTTGGACAAGAAAAAGAGGTGGTTCTTCACCCTTAAAATAATTTTCCAGCACTAGTGAGAGTTTCATCAAAGAAATGATTTAGTCACCCAGTCAAGGCTAGGAAACTGAGCAAGAGAACAAATCTAAAACAGTGTTTAGGAAATTTTAGATTGCCAGGTTCCAGTGAAAGAACAAGGATATTTGGAAAATCTCTGCTTATTTTGGTAAACTTCTCCTCCCGTGTTTCTGTGAGTTTGCTTTCTTCTACTCCTTGATTGCATGTTAGGGGAAAATAAAAATAAACTTTCCTAAGGATATTTTGTAAACCATAGGTGGTAGACTACTTCTGTTATCTGCATTCAGATGTCCCAGGATCAGCTCTTAAGGTTTGATTTATTTACTATGGAGTAGCTGGTATCACTTTCACTATTAAAGTTACAACCAAAACCCTTATTTATCAAATTTTGATAACTTGTTTAATCAAATCTTAAAGCTAGAAGTGATTTAAGACTAATCAGTGGCATACAGACTTTGTTCTAACTTTTTTTAGTGAATTGGCATCCTTTGCAAACAATTTGTTCTAGGTATAATGGGTTTTCTAACTTTTTTTTCCTCTTTTACTTCAATGTAATGACAATTTATCAAAATTTAAAAGATAAATAGACTCCATTCCCCCTGCACAACTCCAATAAATTTCACTGTTATTTTTTACCCAGTGTAAACTGTTCTTTGAGGATACAATGAGAATTTATTTAGATATAAAAACGAAATGAAGATTAGGTCAATTGTCACATTGCCTGACTCAAAATGCAAAGACAGGACATCATTTGAGAAGTCCACATTATTTGATAAGTATATTGCCCATCTGTGCTCAAGTTTGTTAGGGAGTATATCAGATCAGATTTTCCCCCCCCAGAAATTCATTATCTTAGGTTATTTTCATCTACTGGAATTCAATGCTATGTTAAACTTGTAAAAATCTTTCACTGTTCACTAATCCTTCACTATTGTAAGCTGAAGACTCTTCCAAACTAGGTATTTTCTCATTTTAAGTAGATTATTCAAAATTTCTCCCCTTATTTCAGTATGATTTAGGTGCCTGTTGCTTTCATAGCTCTTTACATCCATTTATTCAGATCCTAAGCCACAGTTAAACCTTGCTTCCTTCAACCAACTCTTCTTTACAGGCCCAATTCTAGACTATTATGTTACACAGTTTAAACAAACCTTCACCACAAGGACAAAGAAAGAGAACACTTCCATACCTGGAGTGCCAAAGAAAATTTCGCCATTATTATTCTCTTGAGTCATTTACATCTAAAGCTCATTTTCCATTCTTATTTGAGGACATGAAGACTTTATTGCCTTCTTTTGCAGCTTGCCTGTAGAGTTATTCATCCTCAGTCTTAAACAGAAATTTCTCCAGTAGCTTTTACATTGTCTTCATAACAAATAAGCATTTCTCTTGTCAAATTCAAAGAAATGCAAGTTAAAAAGTAGGTGGGTGCTTGCAACAAACTTCTCTGTATTTTCCAGACCTCTTTGCTTTCCTAATTGCCTCATTAACTGTAATGGTGTGTTTGCTTAAAAAAGACTACAACAATACTGAATGCTGATGTTATGAAATGTATTAGCATTTCAAACTGAGCAGACCAGGCTGCTGAACACACCATATCTGACTGCTCAAATGGTACAAAGACTAATGGACCACAATGAATAGGTATCACAGCACTTTAATCACAGTGTAAAATAGATGTGAATTTAAGTAATGATGCTCGCACTTATACCAAATTCCAAAATTATTGCAGAAAACAGCAAGCTTTCTGATCTGGTGCCAGGTCGTCAGGCACTGCTTTGAACAGATGCTCCCAGTGGAATTTATTGTATGAAAGAAGGAACACCAGTTAATCTGATTTACAAGGTTATGCATAATATTTCTGCACTGCAAATTTCCAATTTGTTATAAGCAAACTTTTAATTCTCTAATAAATACATTTGAGAAGATTTGCACTGGGCTTTTTCAGTATATATAGAAAGAGCTGCTTTGCATAGATCCCTATCCCCATAGCATGTGAAATGATATGTAATTCTGAAAAGTACATGAATAATGTGAGTAATTTTAACTGAAGGCTGCAATAAACTGCATAAATTAGGTTCATAAGTAAGAATAATATTAATGAGGCTGACAGGTGGAAAACTTCTGTAACAATGCCTGCTTGCCTTCAAATTATCTGGTGTATCTGTATGTGTGTTTATGTGTGAGGGATCTTGTGCATATTTACCAGATTATCAGGGCAATTTATAGCAGTATTAATAGCCTCTCCTCCCTTTTTTTTTTTTTTTTGGTTTTGTGTATGGCTCCTGTACAAATCTTAATGGTGCTATGTTGATTTCCTCTCAGTATAAGCAGTTTAAGGCAATAAATCCTGATAGAAGCTCTGCAAACAAAATAGAGCTATGCTTTTATTTTTATTTTTATTTTTATTTTTTCCCCTGGTGTATAAAGGAAAAAAAATGCAGTTCTACTTTTGTTCTTTCTTTTTCACCAGTGCAGTACATGCTTTATAAACTTATTTGGGTATCCACTAAAGATTTGTGTTATCCCCATTTTGCCAGCAATACCTAATGTGACAACATCCTATTCTAAAACCAAAGTCCTAACTCCTTCTACCTCCTTCCTTCCTTTTGGAAAGATTATATATTTAAACTCTCCCATGAAATTTCCAAGATGATTTCCAGCATGGAATGATTTCAAAGAGAAAAGGACCTTCTGTAATCAGCTTGATGTCATCTTTCATAACAGCAATGGATTTTATGTTTCCACAGAATTTCTTGCATTTGTCTAAAGCAAATTCTTCAGAATGCTCTCTGAGAACAAAATAACAGTGAGTTATTGTTTTCTCTAAGGTTTAATAATATAATATATTTACTAGCAAATTCTACAATTTAGAATTGTGCCTCTAACCAGTTTTTCATGTAATAACCTGCAGGGTGTCTGCTAGAATGTCTTGTTGGCCATGTCACTGAAAGGCTGGGTGATAACACTGCTTGAACATGACATGCTGAATCCTCATCTTCCTCTAAGCCACAGAATCTGGACTAACACTAGTGGGAAGATGGCAAAGTATCTTCAATATTCTGAGCTACTGCTCAAAATAACCATGCAACACTCAGCAACTGAGTAGTAGGGAAATAACAAGCGAACAGTGTAGAATTTTAAGGAAGATAAATAAATCTATTCAAAATAAGCAAGAAATGTTGCCTGAGGCATAATGCTCTTTTGCAATATTGTGAAGTTGATGAATTATCAAAAGAACATTGTTACAACCCTAAATATCATAAGGTTAAAAGGCCAGACTACATATCTCATTATTTATTGCAAGCCAATGTTTATTTCTGACTTTTGATTGCTTCTTCTTTTAAAATTATGGGAAAAACCAACAAATCCAGATTCTTCTTTCCCATTTAACCATAACAGACCTCAGTATGGAATGATTTCCTTTCTTTAAACTTCTTTAAATGCTAAGTTCAACGAAAAGAGACAGAAAACATCTGTTAGAATGGTTCGCTTGTTTAATCATCTTGCCCTCTTCCAAAGTGTCAAAACTTATAGAAGTAAGAATCTTAAAAGTAATATGTGTTTTTACTTCTACCCTGTTTTCCTTTCACACTTGTACTCTGAAAGAAGGATATTCTGATATAAGCAGGCTAAGTGCAATGACGGCATTATCTAAAACAGCAGAGAGCAGCAGTCTTTAAAAGGTTCTACTTTTGACTTGGTTTCAGATTTAACTCTTAGTTTCCACGGTCATCTGCAAATAGAATCACAGAATCACAGAATCACAGAATCGTCTAGGTTGGAAGAGACCTCCAAGATCATCGAGTCCAACCTCTGACCTAACACTAACAAGTCCTCCACTAAACCATATCACTAAGCTCAACATCTAAACGTCTTTTAAAGACCTCCAGGGATGGCAACTCAACCACCTCCCTGGGCAGCCCATTCCAATGCCTAACAACCCTTTCAGTAAAGAAGTTCTTCCTAATATCCAAACTAAACCTCCCCGGCGCAACTTTAGCCCATTCCCCCTCGTCCTGTCACCAGGCACGTGGGAGAATAGACCAACCCCCACCTCTCTACAGCCTCCTTTAAGGTACCTATAGAGAGCGATGAGGTCTCTCCTGAGCCTCCTCTTCTCCAGGCTGTACAACCCCAGCTCCCTCAGCCGCTCCTCATAAGACTTGTTCTCCAGACCCCTCACCAGTTTCGTTGCCCTTCTCTGGACTCTCTCGAGCACCTCCATGTCCTTCTTGTAGCGAGGGGCCCAAAACTGAACACAGTACTCAAGGTGCGGCCTCACCAGAGCCGAGTACAGGGGGACAATCACCTCCTTAGACCTGCTGGCCACACTGCTTCTTATGCAAGCCAGGATGCTGTTGGCCTTCTTGGCCACCTGAGCACACTGCTGGCTCATATTCAGCCGACTATCAACCAGTACTACCAGGTCCTTCTCCGCCAGGCAGCTTTCCAGCCACTCATCTCCCAGCCTGTAGCGCTGCTTGGGGTTGTTGTGCCCCAGATGCAGGACCCGGCACTTGGCCTTGTTGAACTTCATGCAGTTGACCTCAGCCCATCGGTCCAGCCTATCCAGATCTTCCTGCAGAGCCTTCTTTCCGTCGAGCAGATCGACACACGCACCTAACTTGGTGTCGTCTGCAAACTTACTGAGGGTGCACTCGATCCCCTCATCCAGGTCATCGATAAAGATATTAAAGAGGACCGGCCCCAGCACTGAGCCCTGGGGGACTCCACTAGTAACCGGCCTCCAACTGGATTTGACTCCATTCACCACAACTCTTTGGGCCCGGCCATCCAGCCAGTTTTTAACCCAACAAAGTGTACGCCAGTCCAAGCCACGAGCAGCCAGTTTCTCGAGGAGAATGTTGTGGGAAACGGTGTCAAAAGCCTTACTGAAGTCAAGGTAGACCACATCCACAGCCTTCCCCTCACCCACCAAGCGCGTCACTTTGTCATAGAAGGAGATCAGGTTCGTCAAGCAGGACCTACCTTTCATAAACCCATGCTGACTGGGCCTGATTGCCTGGTTGCCCTGCAAGTGCCACGTGATGACACTCAAGATAATCTGCTCCATGAGCTTCCCTGGCACCGAGGTCAAACTAACAGGCCTATAGTTCCCCGGGTCTACCCTCCAGCCCTTCTTGTAGATGGGCGTCACATTTGCTAGCCGCCAGTCAACTGGAACCTCCCCTGATAGCCAGGACTGTCGATAAATAATGGAAAGCGGCTTGGCCAGCTCCTCCGCCAGTTCGCTCAGTACCCTCGGGTGGATCCCATCCGGCCCCATCGACTTGCATACATCCAAGTGTTGTAGCGGGTCGCCAACCATTTCTTCATGGATAGCGAGGGCCACATCCTGCTCCCCATCCCCTTCCACCAGCTCAGGGTACCAGGTATCCAGAGAACAACCGGTCTTGCCACTAAAGACTGAGGCAAAGAAAGCATTGAGCACCCAAGCCTTTTCCTCATTTTTTGTAACTAAGTTTCCCCCTGCATCCAGTAAAGGATGGAGATTCTCCTTAGTCCTCCTTTTTGCGTTGATGTATTTGTAAAAACGTTTTTTGTTATCTTTAACGGCAGTAGCCAGATTGAGCTCCAGATGAGTTTTGGCCTTTCTAATTTTGTCCCTGCACAGCCTCGCAACATCCTTATAGTCCTCCTGAGTAGCCCGCCCTCTTTTCCAAAGATTATAAACCCTCCTTGAATATGAATGAATATGAATATGAACCAGTGGAGCTGTTGCGTTCAGATGGCTAATCATAGAATTATATAATAGTTTGAATTGAAAAGGACCTTAAACATTACCCAGTTCCAACCCCCTGCCATGGACAGGGACACCTCCCACTGGACCAGGTTGTTCAAAGCCCCTTCCAATTTGGCCTTAAACAATTCCACAGATGGGGCACCCACAGCTTCTCTGAGGAACCTGTTCCAATGCCTTACTATTCCCATATTAAATCATCAGTATCCAAAGCAGAAACAGTAGAAGGTTCTAGACAAGGAGAGATTTTGGGCCTCTGGCAGCCTTCGGACACCAACTTATACCTAATATTAGTGATAAACTTAGTCTGCCTGGAGAACTCCTGTTTCATGTGATCAAACAATAACTGCCATAGGAAAAGGTAAACCTGGAAGTTCAAAGCTCTCCATCAACTCCACGAGGGAAAGTTTTGTGGTAACAAGAAGTCTTTCTCTTTGGAAGAAGAAACAGCTCTCCTGGTTTATTATAAAAAGAACTCCATCAGACCATGGAGGAATCATAGAATAGAATCTTAGAATATCAGAGTTCGAAGGGACCCTCAAGGATCACTGAGTCCAACTTCTGTCGCCCCAAAGGACTGCCAAAACAAACAAAAAAAAAAAAATAAAAATCAGATCATGTGTCTGAGAGCATTGTCCAAATGCTTCTTGAACGTTGGCAGGCTTGGTGCCGTGATCTCTTCCCTGGGGAGCCTGTTCCAGTGCACAACCACCCGCTCAATAAAGAACCTCTTCCTGATATCCAGCCTGAACCTCTCATCACAGCTTCAAGCTGTTCCCTTGTGTCCCATTACTGGTCATTAGAGAGAAGAGATCAGCACCTGTCTCTCCACTCACCCCCATGAGCAAGTTGTAGATCACAATGAGGTCTCCCCTCAGTCTCCTCTTCTCCAGGCTGAACAATCCAAGTGATTTCAGCCACTCCTCATACATTTTCCCCTCTAGACCCTTTACCATTTTGTTGCCCTGCTTTGGACACTCTCTAACAGTTTTATATCCTATACCGTGGTACCCAAAACTGCACACAGTACTCAAAGCGAGGCCACACCAGCACAGACTGGAGTGGGACAATCATTTCCCTCGCCCAGCTAGCAATGTCGTGCCTGATGCACCCCAGGATATGGCTGGCCCTCCAGGCTGCCAAGGCACACTGCTGGCTCATGTTCAGCTTGCTGTTGATCAAAACCCCCAGATCCCCTTTTGCGGGGCTGCTCTCCAGCATCTCGTCCCCCAGTGTAAATCAATGTTTTACACTGAAACTTAATGCTCACCCCAGACAGAAGCACCTAGAATGGCTGCAAGATGAAAAATGATGCAGCACAACTTTTAAAATGACCATCTCATAACTGAGCACTTTGTAACGTGTTTTCTCTTATGTCAAGGGAGAAAGTGATTTTACTGTGGGTGTAGACTGTGTCTGGTTGTTGCTTAGTTCCCAGTACTGCTATGGACAACTTGAGGTTCTCAAGGCAGTCACTAAACTTACTGTATTCTACATGAGCACTGCCTGTCAAGAGTTTAAATACACAGAAGAGAGGTAATGAAAAAGTGATAGAAGTTGGTCGTGGATACTGAAACTTTTACTTGTTAAGTGCAGTGTTGGGGTAGTACTCTTCATAAAAGGAAAAGAGTACATCCAAAATATGTTTCCTGAGGCTAATAACTTCATTAAGTGGCTGAGTGAGAAAAGAATCGCCTTCAGACATCCAGGCTCTCTGGTTTCCTGGAATACCAGAAATCTATACCTTTGTAACTTTCTGAGATAGGAATCATCTCCTACAGCTTTAGAAATTTATGTTATAAATATTTGGTTAGATGAATGCCACCTCTGAAAACAGCATACAGTGTCTTGCTCTTCCCATCTCTTATGTAGGAAGGCTTCACATGTCTATTAGAAGCATCACGTCTCTTGCTCTCCTCTCCTTTTCCAGATCTGAACCTCAAGCTGCACTTGTCACTTCTGTGTTAACTCTGGCAATGGTGAGCACTTCTCCAACTAAATAATGCAGCTTCCAGAGTTTATTCCACACAGAGGAATGGAGTTGAGGCAATACAGACTATCACTTCTGTGGGCTATTAAAAAGTTGATTTTAATTCTGAGTAGACTATAAACACAAGCAGTCCCATGAGAGCTTGCATCTTAATTCATGTTGAAAAGCTAATGGGATTTTGGTCCAATGCCATTTCATCTTCCTCAGCAACCTTTGGTCCATACTGATACCGCTATGAGTACCAACAGACCTCTAAAATGAAACCAAATAATGCAGAGTAAAATTATAAGTACAAAATTAGATTTTTTTTTTTGAAGTGAACTAAGAATAACGCAAACTGACAGAGGAAAAAAAATAACACCCAGAAACAAGGGAACTGAACTAATTAAACCATGAGGAAAACAATACTAAATCTATTTCCCCAAATTGATAATAATTAGTAGTAATAACTTTCACTTATATTGAATGAGTCACCCAAGGATCTCTAAATGCTATTTAAATATGAATGTTAATTTTTCCTCATGCTCACTTCTTTGGAACCTGAGACACAATATGATTAAATAAATTCTCTAAACTCTTTCTTTAAGCTGTTGACAGAGCACAGAGACTGTCCTAGTCCATTGCTTCCCAAATCTTTGCTCTGATTAGTTCTCTGTCAGTGTTTTGCTGAAAATCAGAGAAATCTTTGAGAATGATCATGCACACATGCTACATAAATGCAACATCAAAGCCAATGCAGCATGATATTTTGCATTTTTAGCAGGTATAATGTATAATATTTGAACAAGGTATTGGGTTTACATGGCAAGGTTTTGGAACCGGGCGGGGGGGAGGGGAGAAGAAGGTGAGGAGGGGGGAAGCTGCAGTGATGGCCTGTCTGAGAAGAGTCTAGAAGCTGTCCCATGTTAGTAAAGAGACAGTTCCAGCCAGCTCCAAAAGGGACCTGCCACTGGCCAGAGCTGAGCCATGGGTGACACCAGTTCAGCATCTGGGAGAGCAGAGTTAAGGAAGTGGGAAAAAAATGATGCACTACATGAAGAGAAAGGTAAGAATGAAGTGGTGGCATCACTGTCCCTGGGGGTTTTCAAGGAAAGGTTGGACCTGGAGCTTAGGAGCATGGTTTAGTGGGTGACATTGTTAATAGGCTGATGGTTCGACCAGATGATCTTGAAGGTTTTTTCCAACCTTAATGATTCTATGAGAGCAGCAACCCTGCAGCCAGCAAGGTCAGCGCAGAAGGAGGGCAGGAGGTGCTCCAGCACAAGTTCCCCTGAAGCCCATGGAGAGGCCCCTGGTGGAGCAGGCTGTTCCCCCTGCAGCCCATGGGTCCCACATGGAGCAGATCTCCACACTGCAGCCCGTGAAGGAGCCCCCGGTGGAGCAGGTGGATGTGGCCTGGAGGAGGCTGCAGCCATGGAGAGCCCCTGCAGGAGCAGGCCCCGGGCTGGAGCTGCAGCCTGTGGAGAGGAGCCCACGCAGGAGCAGGGGGTCTGGGGGGAGCTGCTGCCCATGGGGGACCTGCACTGGAGCAGTTTGCTCCTGACAGATGGACCCCGTGGTACATGTGGGAACAGTTCTTGAAGAGTTGCTGTGGCAACCTCTGCAGGATCAGTTTGGGAAGGACAGCATCCCGTGAGAGGGACCCCACATGGAGCAGGGGCAGAGAGTGACCGTGAGGGGGCGGCGGAGATGAAGTGTCATGGACTGACCGCAAACCCCCATTCCCCATCCCCCGAGCCACTCGGGGGAGGAGGTGGAAGAGGGTGGTCTCAACCCTTGAGACCTTTTTCATTGTATTTTCATTGTATGTTCTATTGAGGAGGAAGAGTGAGAAAGCAGTGTTGTGGAGCTTGGCTACCTGCTGGTGCAAAACCACTACTCAAGGTATCTCAAAATTCATATTCTTAAGGCCTACATTCAGAAGTTAAGGACACCTATGGTAACAAAAATATGACACACAAACGGGCCTTTGTCAACAGAAACATATTAAAGGACTTTTTTTTTTTTTTTTAATAAAAAAGGCATTGTTCTTTCTCTTCATGGTCAAGCAAGAAACCCTTTCCTCTCTAACTGTGCAGACCTATGGCTTTGTGTGGAAATATGGGTCTGGTCATTGATATACATCAGAGAAGTTGTAGTTAGGTAAAAATGGAGGGTTACCTGCTTATTCTAGTCACACAACACCACGAAAGGCAAAGGACAACAGTATGGTTTCAGATCACATATCTTGTTATTCAGGTGAGACACAGCTGGTGCTCAAGGGCCCTCCCAGATAATCATTTATAATAAGCCTTAAATAATTAATCAATCAATCCACTATACAACACATGAATCTAAGAAGCTTTGCAGTAAAACACGGGGAAAAATGCCTGAAGAACAGCTTAAGGGCTAGTCTAACAAGAAGTGCTGAAAATACACACTTCAGCATGCCCTGTCTAGCTCAATATTTGCTTTAGGATGAGTAAACTATTACCTGCCCAGTAATAATATTTGAAAGTGTCCCTGTAGACAGAACTCTTGACGCTAGTTTTTGTCCTGAGATTTGGCCTCATTTACACACAACACTCAACCTACTGATATACCTTCCTTTCATAATTATCAACAAAAACAACAAGTGGTTTTGGAACAGTCAAGCCTCTGTTGTACCATGTTAATAGTAAGAATCTTGCTAAACATTTTTGAGAGACCAAGTCATAGCTGTGAAGTGACAACAGGGCAACCATCCTTAGCCTCTTTTAAATTTTTCCCTCAGAACAGATCCTAGTTTTAAGAAAAAAATATAATTTATCTAGAAACCTGAGAACTTTGATGGAAATGGAAGTCTTTACTTATCTGACTGATAAACATTTTTAATATTTGGCAATAATCATAGAATGTAATTAGCCCGTAGGTACCTAACTTAAACACAGCCACTCAATCTTACAGAGAAATACAGACAATTTTTTATATTACTTAATGCTCTAATTTGTTTACTTTTTTCATTACAAAAGCATTAATTATGTTGAAAAATGGTAAATTATGATCAGTTAATATACCACTTGGATAACAGTCTAACAGTTCATCACATATCTGGAATTCATTCATTTGCAGTAATTCAAATTGCCATTGTTTCAACATATCATCTAGATAAATCTTTTTCATTATATATTTCCTTTGTTTCTCTGTGCTTCACATAATTCACCAGAGTTTCAGTATACACCAAGAACAGAAGTTGGAACCAGAATACTTATTTTCCCTTACATTCTACATTTTCTGCTCAGTTGTGGTGTGCAGATCAGTGACTAGCCTGAGGTTTATCTAACTGAACAGACCATGAGACATGACATGAAAAATTGGCAGACATGACATAAAACAATCTGAAAAGCAAACAAAAGTCATGCATAGTGTTGTGAGGGATGACCAGGCTTCAAGGTGGTTGAGGGGGGATTTGTATGAGAAACTCCCAAGCCCCACCTGGAGATGAATTCTGGGGACTGGTAGAACCACCTCAGCAACACCAGTTAAAGCTGAGGATACTGCAGTAGTGGTATTAAATCTGGCTACAGATGTAGCAAAAGCAGATCAATAAAAAACAAACAAACAAACAAACAAAAAAAAAAACAGAACAATAATGGGGTTGTTGTTTATATGGAAAGAGTGGAAGGGTAAAGAAAAACAGTGATGGATGTGGAGGAGGGAAGTACAAACATGGAGAGAAAAGCATAAAAGGACTGGTCACGTTTAAGCATGCTTTGGGCCTTCCAAAGTAATTCATCATTTTGCAGAAATCTGACATTAGATACTTCAGACTAAATTGTCAACATTTGACACCTTTCCTACCAGTTTACACTTTTGTTTCAAGTTGTCTTGCATGATGTGATTCAAGTTGCACTATCTTTGCAGATCAAGACACTGAGATCAGATTTTCTGTGTAATAATATTAGGCAAAATTAAGTTTCAAGCTTAAGTTTTCAAGTTTCATTTCAAGTATCATTGTCAGACTTATGCAAGGTGAAATTGCAATTTTTTGTCCAAAGCCCGAACACTGCTTTGGGCAAAAAGTTATGTGTATAAGTATACACACATAATTATGTACAGGAAAGCAGGTAACTTCATGATACTTGTGCATCTTTCATGCTCTCTGCATTCATTTCATTTTGGAAATCTGTTTAAACCAGCATTTGCTACATTGTTGTACAATGACTATTGGGAATCTATGAGATCATTGTATACTAATGTTGAGTGATCCACTCATTGTGTCCTGAGACCTCTTCTATACCATGAGACAGTCAGCTTGTCCAGTCCAACAAAAAAAAAAAAAAAAAAAAAAGCTAAAGAATCACAAAATCTCTTTCTTTTCAATTCTACAATTCAATTAAATCTACAATTCAATACTGTCTAAAAATACATGAATATTTCCAGACAGCATGTTTACATATATCTGTAAAAACAAATATGATGCCTTGAATTTGAAGTTATGAAAGCATTTTAACTATTCAGCATGCATTTAAAATCCTGTAATGTAGATCTGGATTAAAACTGTTTCAGACAAATAGGAGACCAGGAGAAATAAGTTTGTTCAAGGTCACATAAAACTATTTAATGAAAGAGACAATCAATATTAGAACAAAAAAGTCTAGATTAACCAGTCCCCATAGTCTTTACTAATCTCTAGCCTCCTTAGCATCAAAAGCTCTAGAATAATAGATCACAAAGTAAATTTAGGATAGACTTACAGCTTTCATATTGAATGAGCATTAGTGGGTCTATTAAACTTGTCTGCTATTTGAGAGTTGCATATCCCTTTATTCTATTATTTGTTAATACGTATTGGCAGGCATCACCATCTCAGATGTCGTGAGTTTCACTTCAGAACAGCTGCCAAGATAATACTTCTTAGTCCAAGGGCATTTCATTGATGTGGACATAGCATCCTCAAGGGAGTCTCCTCAGCAAAGATGCTGGTTATTAATGCAGACACGTATCTATTGTAGCTAAATGTATCTTTTCCTCTATGGCATCACAGAGATTGAGAAGGGTTGACATTTTCCAGTAAAAGTCCTTTCCTGCATATAACATGCAGAGAGATTGTGTAAGGACAGCTGGCCTTTTATAAATGCAAAAGAACACATTCTGCTGCAGAATTTAGAAGTGTATGTTCCAAACACTAATAGATGTTCAGTAACTAATTCTAACAAATAAAGGTTGATTTAAAAGTAACAAGAACCATCATGATTTTATTTTATTATGATTTTTCCCCCAACAATCCTGGGTACTCAAGGCACTTCCTTCTTGTAGCTCCAAATTAACAAAATATATATGGATATGTTTAATTATAGATAACTTCAGTAAAGTCAGATGGATTATTTGTTTTTACTATTAAAGACATACTTAAGTGCCTCTTTCCACTGGATGTGTGCCAAACTGCTTTTCAGTTCCAGCTGTTTTCCCTTCCAAGGCTGTGAGCAGCTTTTCCTCACCTACTCTCATTTCTCACTGTATCCCGAAATATCAGTTTCACTTCTGATCAGCCTGTGATATCAAGATCTTTCACCTGCTTGTTACACTTTTAAGTAGGCAATTTTGTGTTCTCTGTCACACCTGGGAGAAGTACTTCATAGACATCTTCAAGCGCACTCCATTGTTCTTAAACTTCTTCAGTGCTGTGACGCACCCAAAGCTCAATAATTACTCGATTGCTGAAGCAACAAGAATACAGTATTGCCTGTCAAATTTTCCTTGTACGTGCATGTTTTATACTTTTACTGTGAAATAAAACCATTTATTCATGGAAGAAAACACCTCTCCTTTCCTGGAACTTCATTGCTAACAACACAGCCTCTGGCTCATCTGCTCTTTATGATGGTTTGTGACACTCACTTACCTGATACTCCCCAAAAGGGAAAAAGTGTTACCAACCTCTTGGCAACTGACTGGCTAGGTAACAAGGACATGTTTGGTGAGATTTGAATAGATTCTAGAACTGCTGCTAGAATACTAAACAAACAAATAACTGTAAATAAATAAATAAATATATATACCTATTATGTGCTATGTTGATTCTACTTCTGACCTCAGCTCAAACCATGTGAGCTTGTATCTTCACTGAATCACATACGTAAAATTATACAAAAATGTGTTTCTGGCACTTTATTTATTTATTTTGGTGGAGAGGTATATATAATTTGGGATATAATTGGTACAGCTTCTCAGAATTTGTGACAAGTTGCATGAAATGACAGATGTCAATACACATTAAAGGAAAGAATGATATGATACCACAAATAACTGACCTGAAATGGCCACATATTTACAAAAATCCTTAAAAAGAAGACTTCTATAAATACATTTTGATTAGTTTTTAATATTCTTTACAGCAAGATAGACATTTTCCAACAGACAAGAAGGTTAATCAGAGTTCAAAATTTAAAGTGGATTTCTACTAAGCTTTTAATTCATAAAAAGCACAACTACATACAGTTTCACTCCATTAAGAGTCATAGTAAGTTATCAAATTAACTGAACCTCTTGACTGCTGGCAAAGTGCATTCTCAGATATGTATTCAAAGGCAAACACAGAAAAGGCTCAAGTATTTTGTATAACTTTCTTAATAAGTTTACTTTTCTTTTATATTACAATATATGTTTCAAAAACTGTTTATTGAGAGATTCGGAGTTTTAAAGCTCCATGAAAGGAAAGTTTAAAGATCCATTTACCACAGAGGAAATTTTGAGGCCTATTTGGGGTAGGAGTGTTTTCAGATCACTAAATACATAACTTAGATGCTATGTGATTTATACACTCCTCAGAGTGACAAAGGTAATTGATCAGAAACTGAAACAGATGGCTGTGTCAGAAAGGACATACAGATGGCCATGGAGTTTGACTGGAAATATAAGCCTTTATAATGGGTTAAAAATTGTTGAAGAGAATATCATAATAATGGTATATGGGATAGGCTGGATGACATCTAAAAGAACTCAAAAGCATTTCAGAAGTCCCTAAGCTAAAGGAAACAGCAATATCTAACTGGAGAAGCATAGATAAGCATATGAATAGTGTTGTCAACATATTAAAAAAACAACAACAACAATAAGAAAAACACTCTAAAAGTTGACATAAATATGAGGAAATGGAAAAACACGTACCGACCACCTTTCTCTTGACAGCTATATATTTCTTCTTGCCCCACACATAGGACTTTGGATGCAGGCTGGTATAGTATCTACATGACAGAAGTGGAGTATGAAGTATTTCTCCTCTTTTATATGTACTGGCCAAAAATAAATAAATAAATAAATAAATAAATAAATCTGGGAGCTACTTCTAGGTAGAAATAGCCTCTGTGGACATCCCAAAACTATGATCTTGTCCCTGTGGCTGCCAACAGTGAACAATCTGGGAACATATACTATGACATGAACTGACTTCAATATCCTCATTTTCTTCCTTAAAATGAAACTCATTCTTTTCATTTGTTCAGATTTTACACCTCTTCCAACTTCATTCACTTAATTCAGAAAGTAAAGAATCAAATCAGATTGTCTGGATCATATCTGCCAAGATTTGTGTAGGAAGGTCTACAGTGAGTGAAGCCAAACACTGGGAAGGGCTCAACAGATCTCAATCACATTAACAGATGGGTCACAGATTCTTTGGCTGAAACATAAAAAGTCACCTGATTTCATTTGAGACACTTCAGACACTGACAATTAAATAACCAATTAATTTTTAAACAACTTAAACAAATTAAATGATCTGGTTTTGTTTCCTCTGATCTACATATTCTTTTCTCTGTAGGGAGCCAATACACTAAGCCAAAGCACTATCTTATTTATCAGGACATAATGTAGACCTAATCTTCATAAAAAATATAGATTTCTAAGTAGCATTTTCTATCAGGGAGATTTTAAAATGTCACACTTAAAATTTTCATTTTCCTCATATTTTCCATCTTCTTCTAGCAGTCTACACCAAAGTACACAAGTCGGACAAGATCCTGCAATACCGACAGCTGGAAAGGCAAAATTTACATCTGTTCTTAATTTCTTTAAATTTATTTCCTGTGAAAATATGTATCTGGAAAGGAGATTTTTTTTTCCAATATTTACCCCAAATTTTCTCATGGGACAGAAATGTGTACTTACTAACAGCTCTATTTCAAACACATCAGTCTGGAGTATTTTCTGAGAAAATCCACTCTGGCATACTTTTATCATCAGGTATGGTGGTTTTACTCAGCTGGGCAGCCGAGCTCCGCCACAACCGCTCTCTCGCTCCTCCTCCTCAAAGGGAAAGGTGGAGAAAATACGATGAAAAGGGCTCACAGGTTGAGATGAGGGGAGAGAGATCATTCAACAATTATTGTCACAGGTAAAACAGATTCAGTGTAGGGAGATTAGAGAACTTTATTGCCTATTACTAACAAGCAAGAGAAGTGAGAAACAAGGAAAAGAAACTAAAAACACCTCACCACAATCCACCCTCTTCCACATTCTCCTCCTTGAGCGAAGGAGGGGAATGGGGAATGGGGGCTGCGGTCAGTCCCTGACGCTTCGTCTCCGCTGGTCCTTCACGGTCACTCTCTGCCCCTGCTCCACGTGGGGTCCCTCCCACGGGATGCCGTCCTTCCCGAACTGAGCCTGCGGGGGCTGCCCACAGGCTGCAGCTCTTCAAGAACTGCTCCCACATGGCTCCATACCATGGGGTCCATCCGTCAGGCGCAAACTGCTCCAGTGCAGGTCCCCCATGGGCAGCAGCTCCCCCCAGACCCCCTGCTCCTGCGTGGGCTCCTCTCCACGGGCTGCAGCTCTGGCCCGGGGCCTGCTGCTGCAGGGGCTCTCCATGGGCTGCAGCCTCCTCCAGGCCACATCCACCTGCTCCACCGGGGGCTCCTTCACGGGCTGCAGTGTGGAGATCTGCTCCATGTGGGACCCATGGGCTGCAGGGGAACAGCCTGCTCCACCAGGGGCCTCTCCACAGGCTGCAGGGGAACTTGTGCTGGAGCACCTCCTGCCCTCCTTCTGCACTGATCTTGCTGGCTGCAGGGGTGCTTCTCTCTCTTTTCTTACCTCTCTCTTCCAGCTGCTGTAGTACGGGCATTTTGTTGTTGTTGTTGTTGTTTATTTGTTTGTTTTCCCCTTTCTTAAGTCTGCTCTCACAAAAGTACAAACAACATCGCTTATTGGCTCAGCTCTGGCCAGGGGCACATCCATCCCTTTTGTAGCTAGCTGAAACTGGCCCTTGTCTAACATGGGCAGCTTCTCGATTCTTCTCACAGAGGCCGCAACTCAAGCCCCCCACTACCAAAATCCTGCCATATAAACCCAATATATAAGGTAAAGAAGTTAAATCAGATGAATGAGATTTATTGTGATTAGCTTCAAAATGGCTTATTTTTGTCTTTTCTACGTGGTAAAAAGCAAGTCCAAGGAAACAACAGTAAGTTGGTAACATGCACTATGTACTTATATATATATATATATTTAAGTACACATATATATATACTATATATATATATTTGTATACATATAAAAAGGGCTGGTAGGTACTAAAAATTTCCCAGCATATTCACACATCAGTTAGCTGTAGCAATCTCTGTTCTATAGATACATGAAATAAGCTAGTATACTGCTTTGTCCCAAGATATCTTTTTCTCCCTGTGAAACTTAGTAAACAAAAAATGCTGCAATGGCAGCCACTAATACAAAAGAAAATAGTGTGACTGGTTTTGGTCTGCAGTGTCTCCATTATTTGTTATTTATTACCTCGGCTCCTTCAAATAAAAATGCTGCAACACTGAGCTCATAAGACATCAAAGAGGTGAAATTTTGATTCACTGTTAACAGAAGAAAATATTCTTTCTTTTTTGTGTATTAATTATTGAGTAAAAGGTTTTGGAACTTTTAAACTGACTTTTTTATGCACAATATTTTGAAGTCCATAATGTACTAAATCCAAAGTGCAAGATACAGTTAAAAATCCTTAAAATACTTAAAATAGTAAAACGTAACTTTTTTGTTTTAAGAACCATTACAAAAAAAAAAAAAAAAAAAAAAAAAGGAAGGAAGGAAGGAAGGAAGGAAGGAAGGAAGGAAGGAAAAAGAAAAAAGAATACTGCTTTCTGACGGTCTTTATAGCTTTGGATTTCTTATGCACAGAATATATAAATATTTAAATAAAAAGTATTCTCTCAAAAGAGGGTTTAATGTAACTAAATGGTCAAATTTTCTGATAAATGTTTGATATACATAGAATATGTATGGTTTGATATACATAGAGTGCATAGAAACCTGAACAGAGGTCACAGTCTGAAAGTACTATACAATATCTAAGGATAAATTGGACTAATATCACTTGACTTCAGGCATCAACTTTAGCCTCAGTAGTTGGTAGAAAAGGACTGGCTCCTCCATCAGACTCTTTGTGACAGTCTCTTCTGACTGATTGTACATGAAATGAAGAGGCACTCTAGCCAGTTTACATACTTATCTGGTGTGAATAATCCCCCAGGTACCTTTTTTTTTTTTTTTTGGGGGGGGGGGGGGGGGGGGGGGAATTTATAATCTGCATATAAGAAAGCATGAGATTAAAAATTATCCATAATTCCTATGTGTCTCCAGAAAAAAGGAAAGTGAGAGAGGGAGATTAAAGGTATTGCAAGTCATTGGTCTCTAAGCAATTTTCCACAGAGGAAACCATAGTAATAGAATAAAATTGGTGCTGGAAGCTATTGAGCATGTACTATAACCTTAAAAGAAATTTTTGTGATAAGTATGCATGATGCTATGATAAATAGCATGCTTAGAATAGAGGTCTGTTTTTCTAAAGATTATTCTGAATCAATAGCAGAAGATCTGGTAACTGTATTTATAGCTAACCGTGTTTTCAAGTTTCACAATGCACAGTTCTGTTATTATCTACATTCTTTAATCATTCCCCTAAGACTTTTTCAAAGGCTTTGTTTGTACAAAGTTAGAAAGATATTTACAGATTATCTCCCCCCAAGAAGGTGTCTGCTTGGACAAAAAATAATTTATGTGCAAGGAACTGAAGTATAGAAAGGGGAGAAAGCAGCAGTTTTATTATTATGTCAATCCACTCAGCATTAGCTAGCCCTCAGCTAGCCAGCCAGCATTAGCTGGCCCTCAGTCATACCCTCTCACACTGCTCCCAGTCACACCTTCTCGCCTCTTTCTTTCCCCAGCATTATAGAGCTAATGACACTTCAACAACAAAAATGTTATTTATTTTTCTTTCTCATCTTGACCATAGAGGCAGTACAAAGGAGGGATGGGAAAACACAGATGGGGAAAATAATGGGTCTAACAACTTCTCAGGCAATGCAAGCTTAACATGAAAACTTCCTGTTTCTTATTGTCTCGTTCTGCATTGTGTCAATTATCTTAAGCTTACTGATGAAAAACACCATACATCCATCCGGTCTTGGCATAATAAATATGGCTGGCTTCCACAGCAAGCTTTGTCTTTTGGCAACAAGCCACTTCATGAACTGAGAGTCAACAGGTCTAGATGAAGATTCATTCTTCAGTATTTAGGAAGTTGACATGGCTGACCCAGACTGGCCAAAGGGATGTCCCATGGTGTCATGCTCAGCAATAACAGCTGGGGTAAAGAAGGGGTGGGAGAGGGGGAAAGAGATGAGGGGGGTGACACATATGGAGTGATGGCATTTGTCTTCCCAAGGAACCATTACGTGTGATGAGCCCTACTTTCCTGGAGGTAGCTGAAGACCCGCCTGCCAATGGGAAGTAGCATATTAATTCCTTGGTTTGCTTGCTTGCACATGCACCTTTTGCCTTATGTAGTAAACTGCCTTATCTCAATGAAGGAGTTCTCACACTTTTACCTTTCTGATTCTCTCCTCCATCCCACCTCGGGAGAGTGAGTGGGTGGTTTTGTGGTCTGCTAGGGTTAAATGACAATAGAACTATTGTATTGAGAACCCATAATTGTTTTGGGGATATTGAAACTGAAGCATTGTAGTAAAACATAAAAAAACACATATCAAATGGAGTACATGGACTTCATACATCTTCCGGAACAAAATGGGTTTTGTTGATGTTGTTTTGCATGTTTGTTTGTTTGTTTGTTGTTAGTGAGTCACTGTCTCCTTTCATTCATGTCAATAACGTATAATGAGTTCAAAAATGGACTTTCATACAAAAATACTTTGAAGATGCAATTTATAGACCATATTCTGTTACTAAATGCACATTATGTCAATCAAATGCATCATGATAGAAAGGAATGAATAGAGTTTTTTTGTATCATAGTTTTATTTAATCTTAGAATCTTCTCATCTTAAAATATTTAATATCCTTCTCTGAGTGGAAATAAGATTATTCTACAATTTAATATCAGTACTGTTTTTCTCTGGGTCAGTAAACATCAATTCTGATTTTGACAGGGTTTATTGGAAACACATTTCACCATTTACATTTCCTGAGATTATCAGCTGCAAATATAAGACAGTTTTGTAGATGATGTAAATATAGTGTACATCTTCCTATTGTATAAAATGAAAGAAAGAGAAATGCAGAAGTGTCAGAGTATTACACTCTAAGAAAGCGCATCTCTCTTTTTATCAACAGAAATGTGATAGAGTAGAATTTCAATACAGAATGTTGTAGACTCCAAAAGCATTCGTGTAATTCAATATGGAAAAAAAAATCAGCTAAATTAGTGGAAGAAAATGACTGGATCCCCTCAAAAAGACATGGGTATAGCTGCCAAAGAGGTCCTATGCTGAACTTAGCAATAAGCTGAGAAAGCGTGTGAAAGAGAGCATTCCGTGTTCTTTCCATAAATATTTGACCACACTCAATAGTGAGAATACCAGTCAGGTATTTCTCTCATTTATTACAGTTTTTTCTTTTTTTTTTTTTCTTTTTTTTTTTTTTTTTATGCCCTTGTCAAGATGCTGCTGCTATTTGTGGCCAAGACTTTTCAAGGCCATCCGGTTATATTTAACCCACTGCTAAATATATTTGAAAGTTGAACATGTGAGGAAGAAGCTGCAGGATCGAAAGCTGTGTGAATACTTCCCCTGTCATCACCAGAGAGGTGCATATTTGTCAATCCGTGTCTTAATGGTGAAAAAATTGACTATGATTTCCATGCCTGAAATCAAATGTTCAAAACTTACTTTTGCACACTCAGTGCTGAGAACCCAGTAGTCTTTATTAGACTTAGCAGAAAATGCCACATGAGGAAAAGATGATTTCAAGATTACGTTTGGAAATTTTTGAAAATGGAACATTTTAAGTGCATCAGAGCATTCATTCTGGCTTTTCTTTCTCCCTTAGAAAAAAAAAAAAAAAAAAAAAAGGAATTTCAAAGTTCATTCCAAAATATAAAGGTGCAAAAGAATACTATTTTACCACAGAATAGAACATATAAATCTGAATTATTTTAATCAAAAATCAATTATTTTTAAGTTGTATCTTTTAGAAACTAATTCAAAAGCCAACACTTGATTGTCTTTTGAATGAAAATGTCTTTTTTTAAAATCCTTTAAAATGACTTTTTTTTTTTTTTTTTAATGTGAATTATTAGTTTCATTAACATCACTGAACTACCCAAGTGCTTAATCATCTTGTACAGTTGGAGCTCTTCTGCTACAATGTCTTCAGCTAATCACCCAACTTTTATCCTCATCCTAAATAACATAATATTTATTAAAAACTGTTTCCAGGAGACCTAAAATAATCTCTTAGCTACATGATGTTACAGTCTTCTGTTCTTATCCTCTTCTTTCTTCTTTTCTATTTTAGATAATTTCTTTTTAGATATTTCTTTTAGATTTTTAGAATTCTTTTAGAATTCTTTTAGAATTCTTTTAGAATTTTTAGATATTTCTTTTTAGATACTCACTCCAATTTACCTTATAGTATATTTCTTCATGTGACCCATAGCACAGCAAACCCATATCTCTATGCAAGAGCTGGGCAACATTGTATTATAGTTAATAAACAGTAATCACCAAGAAAACTCAGTTGCAACAGACAAATAATCACAGCTCACACAGGTCACAAATAACCATCTGCAATGTATCAGTTGAATCATATCATTATTCAACTACCCATTTAATGTATTTGTAGTCATTCTTTGCCAAGGTATGAAAATATCAGTTGCTGCAATCCAAAATACACAATTTAAGTGTAAAGCTCATTTGATGAAACTAAATTATTGGGAATAATTAAAGACGTTTCTTTCTCAAATGACAACAGTGAGCAGAATATTATTAATTCGTCTGACCGCTCACAGTTTATATCGAAGAGTAAGGGAACACTACTGTGTGGTTCATAATTTGGAACTGAATTTCTTTTATTTGTAATATATGCGTATGCAAAGAATATATCAGAGTCAATACAGAATAAAGGCAACAAAACCATATTTTAGGTAAACTGTTTAGGTAAACATAAACTGATAGGAAAATAGACGAAACTAACACAGAATGCTCTCAAATGATTATTAACCAAAATGAAGACTGGTGAATGAGAATGGAAGACAGTTTGTAGCTAAGTTTGATTTCTAAATTTTCCTCCTTAGATGCACTGCTCATAAACCTCCCTATTCGTACATTCAGCATGACAAGTCTAGTAATCACCATAGTGCCAAGTCTGAAAACCAGTAGTACAAGGAGGACCATGAAGATGATGAAAGGCTGGAGCACCTCTCCTGTGAAGACAGGCTGAGAGAGGTGGGGTTATTCAGCCTGGAGAAGAGGAGGCTCCGGGGAAACCTTATGGTGGCCTTCCAATACCTAAAGGTAGGGGAAAAGCTGGGGAGGAACTTTCTCTTACAGGAAAGCTGGGGAGGGACTCTTTATCGGGAGTGTAGATGTTGACTTGTTTGAGATACAGCCTTTTCTTCTACTCGTATCTCTTTTCATTTATGAATAGTGCATCTTTTGGACAGCTAGTTCAGTGAAAATGTGGTTTCTTGAAACATGGACCTGTTAATGAATATGTTATTAATTCCTGACCTAAGTCCCCTTCAAACCTAAGTGATGTCTGACCTTTGTATTTGTAAGCCTTAAATTTTCAGCCTCATTGATGAGCTTTCAGATGGAACAGTACCGAAAGGTCACCAATACATATTTAGCAGGTTCAGTTTCATCGCTGTGTACAGTGTTTTGAAGTCACAGGTATAATAGTACAGGAGACAGTAACCACATTCAAATAAGAGACTGGAGAAGAACCAAGCAAAAAACTCACCTATAATTAACTTTGGTTGGAGCTATTGCAGAAGTAAAGACCATAATTTACCATTTAAACTTGAATTTGAATGTGAAATATCCTTCAACATAAAAATTTTCAAGTCAAGGTTTATGGTTCATGTAGTATGGAATGGTATTTTGTTATTGACACAGAGAGGTGATCTAGTTCACATTTGCTGTAGATAAGCAGTATTTCTTTCTTTTTGATTCTTAGTAGAATATGTACTTCCCAATTAGAACAATAGTATCTTATAGTCATTTCATATCAAAATAACACAAATCAGGAAGGTTTAGATTCCCAGGGCTCTTAAAATACCCATTGCAACATCCTTTTTTGTCATTCATGCCAGAAGTCTTAACACTTGGAATACATTCAAGATAGCTGAGAGGAGGAACAAAGTGGAAAAACAGTAATGTCTATCTGGGTGAAAGAAAATGTCTTGAGATAAGATTTATATTTTAATAATATTCTAATAATAATAATAAACAACAATAAATAATAATAATAATAATAAATAAAAGCCCTGTCCAGTGAACAAATCTACTTCATCTTTTTTCAGCAGCTATATGCAACATCATGGTTTTGAACTACATAACAATGAAGATCCCTCCAGAAACATGTCATTTCAATAAGGTATTTTGTGATCTAATGTATCATTACATCAATCCATCACCACATACTGGTAGGAAATCAGAAGGATGACAGAGAATGACTTCCCACTCTAGAACCATTACATTCAGGAGGATCTAACTGTAGTTTGTATGAAAAATTCCTGAAAAATCCTTTAAAATCTGGGTAGACTGACTAAAATCTTAACTGGTCCCCATTCGTACCCCATTGCTGAAAATTTTGTGATAATTTGATCAGGCCCCAGGATCATTAATATTATGGCAGTGTCCTGCAATGCAGTACTTGCCAATGAAAAAATCTAAAGGAAGAGGTAATTACACTCTCACAAGCTTACAACGTAATTTAAATGTAGATATAAAAAGGGATCATAATTCAAAAGTAGGGAAAGTAAGACTGTAGAAAATGGTAATAGGAGCATAAAATATATTGGCCACCGATGTAAATGGATATATGACTTCACAAGAAGATTGGGAAGCTTAATTTATGTTTGATCTTCAGAAAAGAGGTCACCTTTAATTGCTACATATTATTGCCATTATCTATTATTATCACTAATGTTAGCTCTAAGGAATCAGTGATGGAAGGCACAATAAACCCAGGAGATATCTTAATAATTTAACTCATTTAACTATCTCTTAAAAAATAATTACTTTTAAGCTGTGAAGCTTCTTAAACAGGATGATCATCAGTCTTCACATGCTTGCTTTACACTTACCCTGAAAACTTCTTGCTGAACAGTCTATACTTTTTGGCACCATGATCTTGGGAATGTTAGTCATCTTAAGACTTAGAAACAGAAATGTGGTGCTGAAAGGAAATTCCATGAGATAAAATAAATCAACAAATGAAATCCAAGTGATCAAGTGCAGACTGTCATCTAGACTCTCTTCATGACAGAGTGAAGAAAAGCAGCACTTTGAAGGCAAAATCTCTCTAATTTTAAAGGAGACATATAGCGCTAGTGGAAGAATATCCTGTGTAAAACACTTATTTCTCCCCATGTTTTTAATGTATCTTGCAGTGGGTACAAATAGATATCATGTGTTTCAAAAGTCTATCAAATAAGGAAATGCAATGGATAGGAACTGGATATGTGAGATGAGTTTTAGACAATAATTACTAAACCACCTGGCTAGCTGGAAAATTTAAAATAAATAAATTACGGGTGATGTTGGTTTACTAGTTTAAAATAAATGTTGTTTATTTGCATATCGATTTTGAAAACTCATTCATCTGAACATTATTTTGTCTCCACATACAGCAGATGAAGCTGAACGTTCACAGAGAGCAAAGCAGAGTTAATTCAGTGTCGGTGGTAGCAGTGTTCATTCTTTCTATATTTGTGTCTCACCTGAAACGCTTGTCTCCAAAGTGGTAGATCCGGATTTAAAATCTCTGACAGTGTTCAGGACGAGGCTGGATGGGGCTTTGAGCAACCTGGTCTGGTGGGAGGTGTTCGCTGCCCATGGCAGGGGGGTGGAGTTAGGTGGTCTTTAAGGTCCCTTCCAACCTAAACCATTCTATGATTCTACGAACATGCAGCTACTGCTGTTCAAGGGTGTAACCCTAATTATCAGCTAACACTATTACAGTTGGAAACATTCTCCTCCTCTCTTCTGAGACGTGCAGTGGATGTGCAAAGGATCAAGGAAACCCAAGTGATTCTGAATCTGTTCCTTTCTCTAGAGAGGCACTTTTAGGAGATGCGTAGAACAGCAACTTGGCAATCCCTGGACAGCCTGTTCCTTGGTCAGGAGGCCTTCCTTTTCTTTTTCTTTTCCATCTGACAGTTGCCAACCATAAAGACTGCAGACACTCCTAGACACAGTATTCCCTACTGACTGAGTCAGGCAGTTTCTCAGTATGCAGCAGTATCTCCGAATAGACCGTTAAGGACTGTTGAAAGATAGTACTGTTTGAAGAACTATTAATTCTAAGTCTAAGTGCTCTGAATAATTACATGGGAATAGATATCTACAATGCTAGATTTTATAATGCCTAACTTACTGCTCAAAGTAAATGATCTGACCATGTTAGTGCTTGATAAGTTTTCCAAGATTCTCAATACCATTTAAATGTCTTGTTCTTGTTGTTTCAGATTTATTTATTTATTTATTTCACTAAGAATATGAATAACATTTTTTCTCAGGAATGACAGAGTTCTTATTAGTGCTTGTGTTCCTGTTTATGTCAAGACACAACTCTGGCCCTGCTTCCATGTCGGAGTAATTTGTAGGATAAGAAAGAGTGGTAGATGATCTTTTCTTCTCAGCATGTTACATAGGGAAGAAAAGCATCCTTCATCAATTTTAAATTGTCTTCCACTGAGAATGTTCTGATCTACCTTTCAATATTTTGCAATAGAAGGATGTGAGGGAAGTT
Organism: Cygnus atratus; assembly: GCF_013377495.2. Classification (NCBI taxonomy): domain Eukaryota; kingdom Metazoa; phylum Chordata; class Aves; order Anseriformes; family Anatidae; genus Cygnus; species Cygnus atratus. The sequence continues at coordinate 199,965,375 of NC_066362.1, read as the reverse complement.
GAAGATATTATACTCAGAGAAAAAAAAATAAAAAAATGCAGTATGCAAATTTGAGAAATTTAAGTGTTATTTTTAACCACAGAACAGAATTAGCAAAAAGTCTAATGAAAGTTTTTTTCTCCTTTTGCATGCATTGCTACTATCTATGGCAAGAAGGGAAACAATAACACTGAATTGTTTAGAACCTCTCCTTTGGACACAACAGAAATCTGCTTTTATATGATTGTTGCAGTGGTGTTCATCTGACTGTCCCAAATATAGCTTATTTTCCACTATCTGGTATATTACTCACTTCAGCTGATGAGTTCATACTCTCCCCTGCATCTTCTTCACACAAATCAAAGTACCCACAACAGGCCAGGCACCACTATCTACTTCTTTGACTTAAACCTCTGTATTTTTTTACAGCTTCTTTGTAGATCTCATTGTAGATCTAGGAAATAGAATAAGCTATATTTCCACACTCACACAACCAGCATAAGTAAATATTTTATTACTTGTAAGAATATTTCTGTGTAGACCCTCATAATAGCAGAAGGAGAAGAGGCAAAGAATGCAGTCAGATGGGAATTCTTGGTAAGGTGTCCTATATAACTTCATCTGTGACTCTGTTCTAAGGGTGCAAAACTCCCCAGTGTGACAGTATAATTTAGAGCAGAGTGAAGAGTATCAAAAAAATGTTTTCTAATTAGAATTAACTTCCATTTTATGTGAAGATTTCACAGCTGTTGATGACTATACCAGGTGCATGTAGCCATAAATGCTCTTGTGTAGCTTTCAAATTGCTGTGAGTAGCGCATAACTCTAGTCAAAGTACTCAGTAAAGAAAAAATAAATTTTATTAGTACTGCCACATTTATAAGAACAGTTGATGTAATTAAAAGGGTCCATACCATAGTAAGCAGAGCACTGGGCAGCGCTCATAATGGCAAAAGCAATGGCATGGTTCTCCAAGCCTTCCAAACAAATTACCTAATGACTTCATTCAGAGGACTGCAGCTGCAAACTCTGTTTGGTGTGGGTACAATGCAAATTTTATCATTTCTTGGTAGCATTTATTCCTTATCCAGACTTCTGTTTCTTTGCTTCCCCTTCCCTCACTTACTATTCTTGCTACTCTCATGAGAATCTTAATTCCTACTGCTAGCAAACAGATTATTCAATTCTACATTCCTCAAAGTGATCAAAAAATCACATGCCATATTTAATACAAATGAACTGGTTCATGTATTTTGATCACGTTAACCACTGACTGAATTAGGTTGAGTTTCCTGCAGTTCCTTTCTTCTGCTGCTAAAGTTATTTTTCATGCCTTTAGCCTACTCATTATATTTAGCTTCTGACTCATTTCTTTAGAGCTCTGAATTCTTTTCTGACTCACTGGGAATCATTTATTCTGTTTTGGTTTCACCAGGACAGGTTTCCAGATTTCATCTCTCAAATGTCATCACTAATGTCATCACAAAGTTTGTTTACAAATGACTTTTTGTCTCACGTGGAGGAACATTGATGTCAGATGCTGCTTCACCAATCAAATGTCTTAAGAAAGACATTCTGTCCCAGAGCAATTAGGAAGGGTTCCTCTTTAAAGGTGATGCGACCGATAGCCTAGCTGAAGTGCCTCTACACCAATGCAAGCAGCATAGGAAACAAGTAGGAGGAGGTGGAAACAATGGTGCAGTTAGACAAACATGACCCGATTGCTATCACAGAAATGTGGTGGGTCAGATCACATAACTGGAACACTGGAACAGAGGACTACAACCTTTTCAGAAGAAATAGACAGGAGAGAAGGGAGAGGGTGTTGCTCTCTATATTAGGGAATGGATTGATTGTGAAGAGATGCCTCTGAGAAACAGCCATGGACAGGTGAGAGCCTGTCAGTAAAAGTCGTGGACTAGACCAATAAAGGACACCTTGTGGTTGGCATCTACTAGAGCCTACCTGATCAAGGGGAGCCTTCTGATGAGGCCTTCCTGTTTCAGCTACAAGAAGCATCGCACTCGCATCCTGATGGGGGACTTCAGCCACCTAGATGTCTGCTGGAAAAGCTACACAGCAGGCTGTAAGCAATTCAGGAGACTTCTAGAGTGTGTTGAGGATAACTTCCTAATCCAGGTGTTAGACAAACCAACCAGGGGAGAAGCTTTACTTGACCTGGTGCTCACCAATGCAGATGAACTCATTAAAAAAGGTTAAGACTGGAGGCAGTCTGGGCTGCAGTGACCACCCCCTGGTTGAGTTTGTGATCTAGAGGAATACAGGTCTCGCAAAGAGCAAAGTTAGAACCCTGAACTTCCAGCTATTTAAAGACCTAGTAGATGAGATCCCCTGTCCTCAGGGACAAAGGATTTAAACAGAGCTGGAGACTCTTTAAGGATGTTTTCCTTAGAGCGCAAGGACTATCCATTCCCCTGAGTAAGAAAGCAAGCAGGGAGTGCAGAAAGCCAGGTTGGCTGAGCAAGGATCTGTTGGTCAAAATGTGGCACAGGAAGGAAATGTACAGGCAGTGGAAGCAGGGACATTTGGCTTGGGAAGAATACAGGAATGCTCTTTGGATATGCAGGGATGAGATCAGGAAATCCAAGGCACAGACAGAACTGAGCTTGGCAAGAGATGCAAAAAGTAACACAAAGAGATTCTGTGGGTACATTGGACAGAAAAGAAAGGCCAAGGAGAGTGTACCACTCTGATAAATGAGAAGGGTGAACTGGTAACAACAGACATGGAGAAGGTTCAGTGAGTTCTTTGCTTCAGTCTTCACTGTCAGTCAGGCTTTCCACATCTCTTGTCTCCCCTGAACCCGTAGATGGAGGCTGGAGGAGCAAAGTCCCTCCCACTGTAACCAAAGAGCAGGTTCGAGACCACCTGGTGAAGCTGAACAGGTACAGGTCTATGGGGCCTGATGACATGCATGCCTGGGTCCTGAGGGAACTGGCTGGTGGAGTTGGAAAGCCTCTCTCCATCTTATTTGAAAAGGCATGGAAGTCAGGTGAAGTCCCCAGTGACTGGAAAAAGGGAAACGTTGCTCCCTTTTTAAAAAGGGTAGAAAGGAGGACTTGGGGAACTACAGACTGGTGATCCTCACCTTTGTGCCTGGAAAGATCACGGAATGGGTCCTCCTGGAAGCAATGTCAAGGCACATGCAGGACAAAGAGGTGATCTTAGAGACTGAGTTGCATACAGGTGTGCTCAGGTGCTTCAGCCGGTCACTGTGTAAGGGCTTATTTCAGTTGACCACAGATGATACTGCCATGACTGGCAGCATTTAAGACACTAGGAATGCTGGGACTTAGACATAGGGCTGGCAAATACGATCTGGGACATATAGAATATACATGCCCTTTGGGACTGGTACCTGGAGATCAGTCAGAACAACTTTACAAAACCTAGTGTCTACTTTCTGGTGAGATGAATAGTTTCTAGACCCCACTGAATAAATCTCTAATGGCTATCATTGGAATTTAGACCAACAGTTCACATGAACCCATGCATGTAGGCATATTGGAGGAGATTAAGAAGCGTTTGGACTATGCTCTTAGTCATATGGTATGAATTTTTGGGTAGACCTGTGTGGAGCCAGGAGTTGGACTCGATGATCCTTTTGGGTCCCTTCCAACTCGGGATATTCTATGGTTCTATGATATTTCAATGTCTTAATCTGGAATTAAACTCTGCTACAGGATTTTGATTTTAACTAATATACACAATCCACTAAAGTCCAGCAATTTGCATTCTGGTGAAACATTTTAAAAGTTTCCTTAAAAATGAAATTAATAACTTGGAGAATTACTAATAACTTGAAAGTATGTATATTGTAGTAGGCAATGAAGTACTCTAACTATAATATACAAATAAAAAGTAAGAGCTGAGCAAAAGCAAGAATTTCTGTCATAGGTAGTATTCCACTTTCATAATTTCCTCTTATCCTGGAGAAGAATTGAGCTTTGGGATGTCAAACAAACAAACAAAAATAGGTCAAGTAAATAAATAAATAAAAATCAATTCAGAAAGTATTTGAAATGCTAGTCTTCTATCTTTGTTTGAATTGAGAACAATGATGACATTACAATTTTTCCCTTACTTAGACACAGAAAGGATATTATGATCAGCTTTTCTCAGGCATATAGAGGTGTAGCATGGAATTATTTAGACACCTGAATATTTCCAAGATGTTTAAAATTAGAACTGATAAAAGCTCAAAAGCTGATAAAAGATGTTAAATTTAGAGCTGCAAGAAATATATCAATGAATCTCTGAGTTAGGATGGGATATCTCTGTGCTGTGATTCAGTTTCTTACAGAAAGTGAGCAATTAGGATATGTATTTAAAGTAGGTTACCTTTTGATAAATATTACATCCATGACATGCAAAAGAGTAAGAAGTAGGGCGACTCAAGCAAGCGTGAAATAATCCCTTTTAATATCAACATAACAAGAAAGAATTTTAAAAGCAAGATCTTAACATCCTTCAAAGAAGTGCGGTTTACTTTGAAACAAGGTTAACAAATGACAAATAGAATGTAGTTTTATAAATCTTCTTGGCCCCCAAAATAAACAAAAGTGCACAATGAATGAAATCAAACTGAATGTGAGAACATTAAAAATTTGAGATATTGAATTTCTGATTAAAATAATTCTTTAAAACTCTTGGTATTATATGGAAATAATTGGAAGAGCTCCTAGGATCATAACAATAGCAGAAAAAACATTATAAACATTCATTTTGTTTTCAGTAGCAAATCTTTTCTTTTCTAAGTGGAAAGGACAGCTCACTGTGCCTATTGCAACAGAAGAACATTTCGGCCTTTCCTATTTCGTCTGTTTTTAAACCAGCATCACTTGTCTGGGTCAATATTAGCATGGGAGCATAGACGTATCTGTTTGATTTAAATCTTAACCAAAGAAAATACACAGTTTAACCAACTAAGAAGAACTAAAAAGGGAAATAATTAATAGGATATGAAAAACTGGTGTTATCAAACCAATATTATTTTAATTATTAAATTAGAATTTTGTTTTAATAAGGTTAATAATGTTGATAAGATTCATTTCGACCTACTATTGCGCAGTATTTTAATTAAGAGACCTGAAAAAGAGTATTTTACAGAAATTAAACATTAAATTAAGAATTGACTGATAGATTTTAAATTGTGTAAAGGGGGAATTAATTAATGTAATGTAGCCAGATCCTGCAGAGAGTCATCCTGGACCTTCTGGCATTTAACATTCTTATTAAAAGCCTGGAAAAAAAATTAAGATGTGTTAAGCAATTCCAAAAACAGCCTGAAGACAGACGAACTGCAAAATATTAACAAAAATAGACAAAAGTTGTGGAACATCTTGGATGATTCAGATGGTTGGGCATAAACTAGTGAAGTGTTTGCATATAGCCAAATGGGAAGTTATATATCTAGGAAGCGAAGTGGAAGGCTATATTTGTACAATGGAAATCTATATTCAGACAGTAAAAGACTCCTGAAAAGGATTTGAATCTTAAAATAATTCATTAACTGAACATAGGTTGTTGGGTGTAGATATGTTCAAAAGGCTGCATATAAACTAAGGTAGATCAAAGCAGAATAAAGAGTCACCTTATCTCTGTGTTTTGCTTTGATACAGTTGCTACTGTTAGATTGATTTTGTATAAAACAAGAGGAACGATGATTTCATGATCACTCAGAAAAGAACCATACAAATATTTAGAAGACATCTTTTATAACAAAAAAAGAGGAAGAGATCAGTCTGTTTACTTCCCCCAAATAAAGAGTAACTTTTGTGATTTGTTCACTGTCCGATTACTTAACACAGAGTAAGAGATTCAAATGGACATGCAAAGTAGGATTATTTTGTTTGACTTCAAATGTCTACCATGTACATACCCTTATCTAAGTTTCTCACAAAGCGATCCTTGTTAAAAAAAGGCTTTTAGAGTAATTTCTGAATTCTGTTCTAGTTTCACAGAAGTCCCTGTCTAGCATCAACTAGGTAAGCATCTGTAGTAGATTCTGTTTAACAGAGGTGTCACCTTAATAAAGGGGTGAACTGTGGTTCTAAATATAAATTTAAATACAGAATTCAAACTTATATTATACAGAGATTTTTATTTCTTTCAATTATAACAAACTGAACAACTGAATAAACATAGAATCATAGAATCATTAGGGTTGGATAAGACCTCCAAGATCATCTGGTCCAACCATCATCCTATCACCAATGTCACCCACTAAACCATGTCCCTAAGCACCAGGTCCAACATTTCCTTGAACACCCCCATGGATGGCGATGCCACCACTTCCCTGGACAACCCCTTTCCAATGCCTAACTACTCTTAGACTGTTAATCTTCACATGGGTTATAGGAATAGTCAGAAGAACTTTAACAAGCACTTTACATTCCACTGGAAACTTTTGGGTGCAGTAATGGTGTCATTCTGATACATTTAAGACCAGAATATGGTCTAACGAAAACATAAGAACATTTTTTCTTGTTTCCATAGCCAACACTCTGACAGGAGTTATTGTTATGAAAAAGTATTCAAATGAGATGGTCCCAAAACTAAATGAATCTTTGAATAGGAGTTCTTAGAATGACGTTTTGTGTACATGGAGATCCAGAGTGATGGATGATACCGTAAAAAGATTGTCTGGCTGCAGGAAGGGACTCAAACAATTTCAGTGAATAAAATTACCATAAAACTTCTTGAAGTTTTATTTTCTCATAATTACTGTACAGAGTTATTGCTTTTCTGGCTTTTTTTGTTGTTGTTGTTTGTTTGTTTGTTTGTTTGTTAATATTCTAATCCCGTGAATGGCAAAGGAAATCAAAAACTTATATTCCTCTTGGGGAGCCAGACACCAATTTTAGGTGCAGGAACTCACAGTCGTTATCTGGTAGCAGTATGTTGGGCTGCCTTTAAAGAGAAAGTTTTCTTGAAGAGGTCATCCACAAAAAATGTCACCTCTGCATTTGGCTTGCCATTTGTATACACAATGACTGCTCCAGGTAAAAGCCTGAAAAATTAAATAGCTATCATGTCATTCCTGTAAATGGTTTCTTCTATCCCACACTCAGAGGTGACGTATTCTAGGAGGGATACACAGACTGAGAGTACGTAATCATAAGGTTAATGCAACTAAACTTAATGGAATCATAGAACATCCTGAGTTGGAATGAACCCACAAGGATCATCGAGTCCAAACCCTGGCTCCACACAGGACCACCCTAAAATCAGACCCTGTGTCTGAGAGCATTGTCCAAACGCTCTTGAATGCTGTCAGGCTTGGTGCTGTGACCACTGACCTGGGGAGCTTGTTCCCTCGGGTTCTGTCGCTGTCCCCAGAGAGCAGAGCTCAGCACCTGCCCCTCCACTCCCCTCGCGAGGGAGCTGCAGGCCGCCATGAGGCCTCCCCTCAGCTTCCTCTGCTCTCTGCTGAACAAATCCAGTGACCTCAGCTAGCAATGCTATGCTTGATGTACAGCAACTCTCTGTTGTGTGTTTGACTTGTGGAGAAAATCTCAGCAGATTACCACATATGAGTCTGCATCAGTCTTTGCCTGACTTCATTTGCTCTAGTTGAGAAGGCAAATTTTCACTTATGCTATAAGGATGAAAGAAGCTGCCCAGAGAACACTTGCTGCAAGGTTTCAGATTAGGATTTTGGTGGTAGAGGTGTGTCAGCCAGTCATGACTTGTGGTGCAAAAGTGTCCCAGTTCAAGACAGAAAGGATTTTCTCAAGCTCTCTCAAGAGGGAGAAACTACATGACTCTACAACTATCAAACAAAAGGCATTCTTCAAAATGCTCATGCTCTACTTAACATTGTTTTTGAGCCTCCCCACCCTCCCCCATCTGCACTGACGCTATGTGCCTGTGGCAGATAATGAGGCACTCAAACTGAAATAAATGCCCATACTGTGGCTTGACTCAGACACAGAGAAGCAAGTAAATTAGGATTTATGGCTGACGTGCTGTCCGTACCTGGTCTTATTATACATCAATACTGCAAATGTCTTCACCAGCAGGATAACCATTTTACCCCTAACAATATGTTGACATTTTAATGATGATTTAAGGATGGAACTTAAGTTTTAATTTGGAAATTTCTTGACTTTATGGGTTTAAAGGTGACTTGCAAGTGACTTGAAAGAGAAACTAGTTAGCTGGAGATATATGTAGAGTGTCGTCTGTGTTCAGGGTGATTTTGAAAGCCTTGAACTGTGACTGGCCTAATTTTGCTCATTTCCAGTCCATTCCAGTGAACAACTTGAAGTTTTAATTTAATCTTCACAGCACATTAAGGTTTATTCCCCAGATATGAAGCTTCCCAGCTTCCAAAACTGCCAGGATAAGTGTGTTTTTCTGGGGCAATAAAAATCATAAGATGCGAGTTGTTGCAGACGAGGTGCAAAATAAAACTTTCTCAAAAGCTACTGTGCAGGAAAAACTGGAGAATGTTGGATAGATCTAGTGTGTGATCACTTTTAGGAAAAAAAGGTAAATACCAATAAGGGGAAACTTCCCTGTTACAGCAACAACAACCACAGCATTCATACACCCTGTCTCTTCAATATTCTAAGAGTTTAGATGGACAATCAACATTTCATACATAGTGAAATATCTCAGTATTCTCATTTTTGGTGAAACAGTAGGTCAAAAAGCCACAGGACAAGACATTTTTTATGGCCTTTGACAATGTATTCCAGATTAATGAATTTTCATCTCTTTAGTTTGTCAGAAAGAAGAACAAGGTGACTTGATTAAGATGTGTAACAGCATGGCTGATGTTACTATGATGTTGGGATGTTAGGAAGATGTCCACAGAAGTGAAGAGACTTTTATCTATAATGTAGGTCAATGTAACAGCAGACCACATAGGAGCAGATTCCCATCTTGATCAAGCCCATGTGCTGGCTGCTAGGCCACAATGTTTTAACGGAGGGAAAACATCATGTGTTAAATGTCTAAATATACTAGAAACTTGGAACTGGAAGTAAGAGTTTCTGTATAATTACGCTGATCATCTTAGTGAACAAGCTGCCAGGAGAACAGCTGATATGGATGTCTTCAACTCACAAAATTAAGCACAGCTTAGAAGATACATGAGGGGACTTGGAGAAATTCATAGACTGTTAAAAAGAGCAAGCTATATGAGCTAGTCCAAAAAGACTCTTTGCCCTAAAATATGCAGAATGACATTCAGAACAAAAACCAGTGGGTACCAGTGGTAAGGAATGAATCCGAAAAGTGATGGTTGTGGTGGAGTGATTTGTAAACACTTTCCCTATGTTTTCTTATTTCCAGTGAATAATTTCAAAAAATACAGAACACCATAAACGGAAAAGAGACCAAAACCATCACATGATCCCTACTCATTTTCTGCTTGGAAATAGCAATTATATAGATTGTCTTTGATGAAAGGTGTAATGTGTGAAATGTACATAATTATGGTCCAGCTGGGAGTTCAGAAGTAAGAACATCGGAAAAACATTGATTAAAAGGAAAAAAAAAAAAAAAAAAAAAAAGCTAGCTTACAGCTATACTAAGCATTTCTGCAGCTGCAACAATCAATACATACACCGTAAAACTACAGAACTAAATGTTCACTTCAAAGATAATCAGATTATTACTTTCACACTTCATCTTGCATTGGTTTTAGTTACATTCTTTCTGAAATGTTATGAAAGAAAAATTGATGTATCTTTTTCCTCCGATTTCCTTGTGATTGTCTTAGCACAGAAAAGGAAATCAAACCCTGAGAGAAAAAGTCAGTTCCAGATGATATAGACCTTTTAAATATTTGCTTCTTATCACCCTCCTGCTTTCAGAAGCTCTGTTACTAGTCTCTGTAGGGTTTATATCACTTCCTTTAATTTTGTGCAAAACTCACAAGAATTTGAAGGTACATACACTGCCAGAAATATACAAATAGTTAAGAATAATAGTGAAAAATTAAAGCATCAATTATTAAACTGTTCATACTATGTTATTAGAATCTTGACCTTTTTAATGTTTGTTGAAATATTTCACTGGCAAATGACCAGACTCTGGAGTGGTTGTATTGTATTAAATCAAAGCAAAAAATATCTGGAAATGTGGAACATTGCTTCAGTAAAGGAACTACCTGTGAAATCCAAAGACTAATAGGCAGAGATGGTCAACATTTAGGCTGCCAACTAAAACCAAAAATAAACACTTTCAGACTGAAATGGAAACAGGAAGTCAGAACTTACTGTAAAATGAAAATTTTCAAAACATTTCAAAATAAGTTCATAGAATCATAGAATCATAGAATGTCCCGAGTTGGAAGGGACCCATAAGGATCCCTTAAGGATCAGGTCCAACTCCTGGCACCGCACAGGTCTGCCCAAAATTTTAGACCATGTGACTAAGTGCACAGTCCAATCGCTTCTTAAATTCAGACAGGCTTGGTGCAGTGACTACTTCACTGGGGAGCCTGTTCCACTGTACGACCACCCTCTTGGTGAAGAACCTCTTCCTGATGTCCAGCCTAAACTTCCACTGCCTCAGCTTAACACCGTTCCCACGGGTCCTATCACTGGTGATAACGGAGAATAGGTCACCTGCCTCTCCACTCCTCCTTGTGAGGAAGTTGTAGACAGTGATGAGGTCCCCCCTCAGCCTCCTCTTCTCCAGGCTGAACAGGCCCAGTGACCTCAGCCGCTCCTCGTATGTCTTCCCCTCTAGGCCCTTCACCATCTTCGTCGCCCTCCTGTGGACACTCTCCAACAGTTTAATGTCCTTTTTGTATTGTGGTGCCCAGAACTGCACACAGTACTCGAGGTGAGGCCGCACCAGCGCAGAGTAGAGCAGGAAGGTCTACTTTGAAAAGATACTTTGTTACAACTTACAAGTTACTTTGAAAAGATATTTTTAATGAAATTTGAGGGTTAAGCTGTTTTTCTGGCATGGATTTATGCTGTCATTTCTTCATGTCATTTCACAGTGTGTAAGTAGTAGTAGAACATAATAACACATCATTGCATATCAGATTTTGAAATGACATTCACATCATACACAAAGACCAAAACATCTTGAAATATTGTAAGAATAGTAGTTGTGAAGAATATGACACATCTTACCATATTCTGAAGAGAAATTACATGTCATTTTGCTCTACTACTATTGACATGCCACTGGAATTCTGTAAAACAGGTAAAGATATATGAAAAAAAAAAAAAAAAGCCTTATGGATTTTGTCTTAAGATTGCATTTTTTTTCTTTTTTTCTTTTCTTTTTTTTTTTTTTTTAATGGAAACAAGCAAACAAACAAACAATTTTCAAGAGGCATTACATTCGATTCAATCTCATAGCAATCCTCCTCTCTGATCTTCTGGATATTGCCCCTACAGCCTGAAATAGAATGTGTAGGTCCATCAAACTGAAGGAATTAATTAATCAAAAGAAAGGAAGAAAGATAGAAGGAAAAAGTCAGCCATTCTGTACAGGACTTAATTTTGCACTCACCAAGAAGTGAACGAAATGGCCATAAAATTGTATTGTCATCCTAAGTCTGTCAAAACTCTTTCCAGTTAACTTGGAAAAAAATTAAATAACAAACAAAACAATACAAAACAAACAAAAACCAAACACGATTACGAGGGTAATATCGGGGGTGTCATCCCTGCCCAGGGTGTTGGAACTATATGATCTTTAAGGTCCCTTCCAACCCAAGCCATTCTATTGTTATGGCTAAATAGATTACATCTACTTTTACCTGACTAGAGCAAAATAAACTGAATATTGCTAATAAATCAAATAATAGCCTATTTCTGCTACTACTCTTACTAGGAATGAATTCTACTGCAAGATTAAGAAAGGGAGCCCTTTATCATTCTTTGATTCTATGTTTTCATGAAGAATTCTTTAAATTCTTCTTCACCAGCTTATTTGCTTTTGTCTGCACAGCTTGAACAACTCAATTATTTGTCCTGTAGTAGGATGCCCAAAACTCAATGCAATATTCAAGGTGCAGTCTCACTGTTGCCGAGTACAGAGGAACAATCACCTCTCTAGTCCTCCTGGCCACACTATTTCTGATACAAGCCAGGATGCCACTGGTCTTCTTGCCAACCTGGGCACACAGCTCGTGTTCAGCCAGATGTCGACCAGCACCCCCAGGTCCTTTGCCAGCCAATCTTTCCCAAGCCTATACTGCTGCATGGTGATGCTTAGCTACCAACCAGTGTTAAACCACCACAGTCCTTTCTGATGTTGCATTGCTTTCACTTATCTACAACTCTTGTGGGAGACAGTCCCAGCCCGAATGAGAGAAGAAGTAAAGTTTTAGCACCTCTGGTAGTATCGTGTGCTTTGGGAACAGATTCTGCACCTCTCAATAGGACAGGGAGGAGAGTAAAGGTACTTTAATCCATCTTCCCCAGTAAAACACAACTAAGTGATACATCTTCAATTTTCAGTGGTGAGTGTTCACAGCAAATAGTTTTCAGTCAGTCTGTGCAGTGACATCAACAAAAGAATCATGGAAATTATACCGAGTGAGATAGAAAAATAAAACTCCTTGAAGAAATTGCAATTTCTACTTGAATGTCATATAAGAATAAGAAAGATATGTTGGTGAATTATCCTTTTTAAAGTGTTTTCTCAGGTCTTGTCTGCTGGTGTGAATCATTTCACTAAAATTGCATAGAGAAAATCCATAGTGTATTACTGATTTCTAAGTACTTCAGTGCTGACAATTCCAGAAATACTTTGAGTAATTAGAACAGATTAGGCAGATCAGAGTTCTTGAAATAACATTTCTATCAAGAATAGTTATATGTTGTGGAAATTACAGTTCTTTCTGAAATCTTTGACATGGGAATGTGATATGCTACCTATAAGCTCCGATAACCCCTGGATAAGACACATATATCTATCCTTTTGAAATGGATCATTCCAGTGTTAGTTAAGGCTCTATGTCTTTGCCTCATTTTGGATAGAAAGCTATATGGAAATATGGTAATAGTGAGTGCGTAGAAATTAACGTATCAGGTAGTTTAAATGAAGCCATTATTTGTTTCTTTGTTGTATTTGAAAGGAATGATCAACTCAAAAAAAAAAAAGAAAAAAAAGTGCTGTTTACATATAAACAAAAGAACTAGACTAAGTAAAGCAAAGCTAATTAGAAGTTTAGAAAAGGTTTCATTTTCCTCCACATCTGCCAATTCACCAGATGAATCTGATAATACAAAATGACAAACACATATTACAACAGATTCAGTGATGAAAGCAAAACTTCAATCCATAAAAGGCAATCAGGTTTGCAGAATGTTCCCTTACAGCACATCTGATAGCCCTTTTTGATTTCCAAAATGAATTAATTTGATACATTATAACTTAGCTGGTTGTTTTAAGAGTTTTACTTGGGAAATTACAAAGAGTCTAATAAAGATTGGTATTACATACACTGCCGTTACCACCAGTCCTGAGTTCTAGGACATCAGAGAGCACAGTATGCAGCTTTTAAATAAACCAAATAAATTTTGGGCTACTTCATGTCGTTTAAGTGAACATTTCTGTAATTAAAAACAGTAAAATACTTAAATGGCAGATAGCAGCTCTTGACAGGAATTTTTTTCCACTTTTGTGAGAGGTCTTCACATTTTCCTAGATTGAACAATAATAGTGTGATCTTATTAAAATCATAGGGAAAAATCTGTAAACAAGATGCATTTTCATATATTAGTGTGGGAGTTTGAAAGCCAAGTACTGGTTTGATAAAAAGAAAATTTTAATTAAATATATTATTACATTCAGAACATGTGCCTAAAATAATCAATCATGTCTGATTACTGCGGGTAAATGTGGTCTGTGTTTGAAAGCATAATGATGTTTTATGCAACAGACCTGCATAATATGACCTCACACCACTGCTTGTGATGGGGCAGTAGGGAAGTTCAGATCACTCTCTTCTGAAGAGGCAGAACATTGCTAGGAGAAGCAGAAATGTCTCCTCTGAATAAATGGGTTATTGGAAAAGCACCAAGTTTGCCACACATTTGGGCAGAAGTGCTGAATATTAGGATTCCTGAGCTTTGATTCCGCCTTATAAACTGTCCGATGAAAGGCAGCAGTGAAAAATCAAAATTAAGACAATTTAAATGGATCTAGCCCAATCATTCTGGAAGGCATGGAAGATGAGACAGCAAGGGAGCTGATGAAACGTAAGCCATGAGGTCTCTGTGATTGCATTCAAAGAAACCTCTCAGATCAATGATTTGCACAGTAGAGGTTTTGTTGCTGCCCCTGGATCAGGGAGCGTTGATGCATATGGCAAAGCTGTACGTGTGGGAAAAATTCCCTTGATTTTATTCTAATCTAAACACTTCACGCTGAATATGATTTTCAAGCCACTGACTTCACTATGCTAAATCTAAACAATGTTAATGTTATTTGCAAGCTACATATGAAACTAAACCTTTAAAATGTTTAAATAAAAAAAATAAAAAATAAAAAAAATAAAAAATTGAAATTATCAAATGTGTGGCAGATGTGTTACCAGTGACCACACTCATAATAATCTGTTTTACCAGCATGGAGTTTGTTTAGTTGTTACATTGCTGCTGCTGACAGCTGAATACAGCACAGAGCCTGACATTAAATGTCTTCTTGCTCAAACAGCCTACATTACTTCCCCAGAATAAACTGCTGTTGCTGTCAGCTGCAAGGTTACAACTACTATCTATCAGATGCAACATCATTACTAGACAGTTCCAGACCTTGCAAACTGTTGGTAGCCGTTAAGAGAATCGATGGCAGAGTCAACGTAAAGGAGAACCATGAAGTTGAAAACAAACTAATAGATCAGTGGGTTTGCTTTATATGTTTCAATATACAAAACTGCAAACTGAATGGTAATTGTTACAAGGTGAGTTGAACACATGCCAAATCCAAGAACAAGGGAAATGAACTTAAGCAGAAAGAGAGGCAGGTACTAAATTAATTTGGTCAGAACGTCTTTCCAAATAGAAGAGCTGCAATATGAAATATGCAATCAATGTCAAATCTGGGACACCTGTTAACATATTTTTTTAAAAATGGATCAAAAAGTCATTTCTATGAAATAAATATGATGGAGAAAACTGCTGAAGTACAGATGGGTTTGTTAACTTTTCTTTCAGTTAAGACTTCTGTTCTTTTGTCTTTTAGATAAAATGTCAGCTTAATCCAGTTCTCAAGTAATTTATCTGTGAGTAACAAGGAATAAGCATAAGTGTATTGGTGATATAAAGTATTTGGCAAATGGTAAACATTAATGCTCATAAAGACTTTATTTTATGAAAAAAAAAATAATGTGGTAATAAATGCCTTAAGGAAAAGAAGACAGCAAACATAAGGAAAATTGACCTTGTGCTGTATCAACAATGAGGGTCAAAGAATGTTTTTAGTATTTTAAAGTTGAGAAATCATCTCCCATATTCCAGGTCCTGGAAGGCAAGGGGATATGTAAACAGAATTAAGTAGCTGCTATAATCTCCCCAGTTAAAGAACTGGTCACAAAATCCTTTGTCCTACAACTAGAGAAGGGATTGGATGGGTTTACATAAGGGTCAGCTACATGGAGACAAGGCAGTTACAAAACCTAGTGCCAGATTTGAGAGCAAGGGAGGTGTCTGAGTTCTTTTATGCCTGAAGTACTTGTTAGTCTTAACTCCAGGGATAAAGTTTTTGAGACTGAAGCCCAAGAGAAGACTGTTGATGTGACTGATCTTAGATTGTTACTGGTAGCAAATTTGGAGTACTTGCTGGGTGAATTCCTAGCACCTCAAAGGTTATTGGAGGGTTGTCCGTCCTTCAGACTGTCTGTTCAAAATTGCCCAATTACAAGTAAACTCCTTTACAGGCTAAATATTTAAATCCCCAAAATAAAGGAAGGGACAGAAAAGGTTTTCTGGCATGACCTTGTTTAGAATGTGACAACTTAGAGTAACCACTATTTTAAACTTCTCTGCACACTTTGTGCAGTCAAAAGTGTAAAATTCTTACTTGTATTTCCTGGGATACACAAAAGAGTCGTTAATTTTATATTTGAGAAGATGTGATTGAAACAGGGTGTGCCTAGGTTTCAACAGAAAAAAAGTTTCTCTAAAGGACAGGAAAGACAATATGTATAAAAATAAATGCTACTGCCTTTCATTATATTATTCTCAGAAAAAAAAAAAAAAAGTGATGATCCAGGGTATTTGATTATTAGTATGAATAAGTGTTCAGAGCCCAGAGGGCAATAGGCTCAACATGTGCTATTTAGGAAAAAACAAACAAACAAACCCGCCTCCAAATAGCTGTATGACACAGCTCATTGCCTAAGAGAATACAGAACCTGAAAATAAATAAATAAATAATACTAGCATGTAAAAAGACTTTTGAATTAGTTTCTGCTGCTCTATGGACCTTGGTATTAGCTGAAACTAAATAAAATAAAATAAAATAAATAATATATATACATATAATGTATTAAAAATAAATGTATATAAAAAAATGTGTTTTGGCTCTCCCTTTGTGGAAAGTGCAAATTAAACCTTCTCTGAAGATGTGACAAATGTTAATGAAAGCTTGAATGTGAGGAGGAACTAGTTTATGTCTAAACAAGCTTGCCTTATAGCCAAGAATATGACAGTCCTTAGGCTGGACAGAGGAAAAGCAAAATTACTAGTTTCTCCTGACTATTGGTTAAAGTACATTTCTTTTCCTTGCTGTTAGGACTATCTAAAAAACTTCAACTGTACAATAGTTGGAGGAAAAAGAGAATTTGCATGAGAAACAGAAAATATCTTAAACACTATTCTGAAGAAAGAAGTGTCCTCTTTCTATTCTCAAGATTTTACACTTTCCCAGCTGCTCATCAGCTCAGCTTTAGTGAGACATGTAGACAGTGCAATGCATTTTGCAGCAGGTAGCTTAGGATAGCTTCCTGCTATATGGGAAATTAGAGTCCTCTCAGGTCAGACCACTTTGAACCATTTCACATTCTGTATGACATTCCTTTTCACTGGACCTCCAGAAAATAAAAGTGACAAACCTGCACCCTACCGCATGCTGAAAGAAATGTTGCCCAAAGTTCTAGAGTGGCTTCACACTGAATTACAGCTTTCAGAATCACCTGATTACAACATCTGAAACAAAACTAGATCTTCCAGAATGTTCTTTCCTGACACCTTCTCTTTTGCTGGTTTGCATCTCATTTTCTTGATCTGCAAACCCTGTTTGGAAAAGCCTTTGTTTCCCTGAACATTGTACAAAGAAATGTAGCTACCTAGTCTTATTATCTAAACAGAGTCTTTTAAAAGTAAGCAGGCTAGTGTCAAACACAGTCATGTGTGCATGAATTTCTAGATCTCACCAGAAACATTCTGGTGAGACTTCTAAGGCCATTCTACATTTTACATCACTATTTATGAATTATAATGTTATTAGCTCTCTGACAAGTTCTCTTAAAAATCCTTAAAATTAATTACATTCTTATACAGGTTTAGCTTTGAAAGGAATAATTGAGACATGTTTGGCAACTCATTTTCACAGGGGCTTAGATTTGCCATTTACATTTAACCTATAAAATCTGCAATCCAAATTTTCTTTTAACAAAGTCCCAGAGAAGCATCTTTCTAATTAAAGCATGTCCCCTTTTTCAAACAGCAGAAGAGACTGTAGCAGCAGTTGAAGAAAATTGGATTATGTTAACTGGGAAAGTGATGAAACAGGTGTATGCGTTCCTTCAAGATCTGTTGACACAATAAGGAAAATACCAGTTGTTTACCATCATTTATATGCTTACTTCCATTATATTTGAATAACACATTTCAGTTGTGTGTAAAAGCTGCCAATGAAGATTAAACAATGTTGAGTTGATTCTAAATTCCATTGTTCAATCTGACATATTTCTCTTCACATTTTCCCATAATAATCAACAGAAAACAAAACTAAATGCAAATGGAAGGAAAGAAAAAGGCAGTACTCTGAATCATATATATTATTGTAGTGATATCTACAAATGAATTTCAATACATCTTGAACTGCATACCAAATCATTTTTCCTAGGACCTACTCTGAGAGATTTGTAGGTTGTATAGTGCCTACAAGGGTCAGTGAGTACCTCAGAACTGTTGCACTAAATAAGTTGGTTGTGAATTATCTAATTAAACATTTCATCATTGGAAAACATCAACCTCTTGAAAATTAAATTTATTTTGAAAATTGTAACATTAAGATAAGTTTTATAATCACTGAAAACAAAAACTACATAAAGGTCAAAATCAAATAAAATATTTTGTGATAATGAAAGTTTTAATTAAACCAATATAATTTGATTTGGTTTGTGATCAGGTTACTGCAGAAAGGCAATATATATATATATATTTTTTTCTTAGTGTCTTTTGCTATTCTTCTTAGTATTGTAAGCTGTGAGTGCTTATGAGTATATAGGAGTACTTTACCCTTTGTCCTGAAGTGGATTGCTAGCTGCAGAGTATCAGCTTTAACAGGTTCAAACAAAACTATACAGTCACATTTAAAGGCAAGCCTTACATAATGAGCTTTTTACAGTTTTACTTTATTGTTCTCTTCCAAAAGGTTAAAGGTTGTGCAGACATTGTAAATTATAGTTAATATTTTAATGTTTCATTTATAATGTCAATCACAAATACACAGTGATTGGAAATCATTATGAATTCATGTTATCTTCTTTGTGACACAGATAATTTGGATCACAATTACCAAGTACATCGGAAAAAAATAAATAAAAGTATAACCCAAGAATATAAACTGAACTTTTATTGCTTCCTGACAATCAATAATAGGAAAACAAACACTGAATAAAAAGAGAGAGAGTGAAACAAAAACTGACTGATAATCTTTTGCTTAAGAAAAATTAAATAAATGTCAGGCATTATATAACCCACACCAATTATGACTGTATTCTGGAGTAGATCAGTTAAGCTCTACAGCATAGCTTTTTCTATCAACATGAAGATGTTATACAAACATATCTGGCTTGTGAGTACCTCCATAATTCTCTCTTTGCACCCCCAAATTTTTACATATTTTGACAAATTCCAGTTTTAATCTGCATTTCTAAACCCAGATGGATAAACTTTTCTCAGATGACATGGTATTTCTTTGTGAGTAGACATATTGTTATTCTTCTTTGCACAAATGGAAATGATCATTTATCAATCTCCAATCAGTTTTTTACTTACTAAATGTGATCCTCCATTTGAAGATGCCACTGCCTATGCATCCTGTGGAATATTAGGACAAGTATTCTTGAATATCTGAATATCCTCTTTTCCTTATTCTCCCTTTGATGGTGCATAATGTTAAAAATCAATATTGTGATCATTCAAGGAACAATTTATTCTATTCCATCCAGTGGCTAAACGCATTTTTCTTTTTCTTTTCCTTTTTTTTTTTCCTCTTATTAAAAAAAAAAAAAAAAAAAAACAACTTTGTTGTAAAATGCTGAAGAAGATGTGGCTTAAATTAAAGGATTTTGCTGCCACTTATATCAGGAAAAAATAAAAATAAAAAATAAAATAAATAAAATAAATAAATCCAACCCAAAACACTGGATGGGAAAACAACAACAAATAAAAATCGGAAGAAATAATAATAAAAAAAAAAAAAAAAGAGAGAGCTTTGCAGTAGATTAGAAAACAAATTCAGCTATATGTAACAAATAAGCTTATTCAGGTTATTTTTCCTCCATGATAATGCTTGTGTCCCTCTGCGTAGATAGGCTGTTTGAACCACCTTTTGTACAAAAGCAACAGTACCCTCTTCCCTCTTACCCTTTGATTTTGCCTGACACTGGAGGTTTCTCCTCACTGTCTCTCGAGAAGCTGCAATTTCCTGAAACTAGTCTGCTTCAGTGCTTAGCATGAAGCATGGGAGCTGGGTTGTTCACAGCAGCTTGTGGTGATGCCTTGGGCATCTTGATTGCTAAAACAGTTCTTCCACAGGGTCCCTAGATCCTCCTGAATCCCGCTCCATGTCCTGTGACGCATTTTTGCGGAACACTTCCTGCTCCTGACTGCATTGGACATGGCTTATTATCCATAGCATAACATATAAATATATAAAATATAATATCATAGAATCAATCATAGAATCATAGAATGGCTTGGGTGGGAATAATAATAACAACAAAAACAATAATAATAATAATAATAATAATAATAATAATAAGCAGCTATTCTCATATGTGACTTTTAATATTATGGTGAATTCTCTAATTTGGAGAGAACAGCATAATTCTTATAATTCTCCAAACTTGCTAACAGTCTTGGTCACTACTTTTCTTACACATAAGAAAACCAAGGATTCTTTCAGAGTAAGTAGTGGATCGCAGTAGAAATCTACCAGAATATCTCTCAATTAATATACATTCCCTGTGACTTCTAGTAGCACATTTTAAACCTGTATTTATTTCTTACAAGCATTAAAACATCTATTACTAAATAAGTTTTCCTAGAGGGAAAATGAGTACTACAGTCAGGTTTTCACCTGTGAATCATCAGGAAAAGGAGTTAACAAGTAAAGTCTCTTGTGCTCCCAGGCATGCAAAGAATTTCTTCAGTGCAGTTATTTCATGAAGATCACTTTTTAAATCCCCCACACACACCCTTTTTTATTTCTACATGGGCAGAACCCAGAACAGACATGTTCCTTATTGAGATTATTGCAGTGACATATATGTTTACTGAACTTAAGACTGTAGAAAGGAGTATAATGAAATCTTCCTGAACCCTATTCATAAAAGATTGAAAAATCCAAGCTTAAACTTATTTTTTTTCTTCTTCTTCACTGTTTTATGCTAACGGTAATCCTTTACTTCTCTCTACAGCTACATGTTTTTCTTGACAAATTGAATGTTCTTTCTTTCAAGTTCTTTCCTTCTTCACATTTTAATTTATAAGAAATGGCTAGTAAACTAATTAAATGGAAAATCTATCAAGCACACAAAGGTTTTATGTGAATTGTTGCTGGACTCAGATAACATCATTACATTTGAATTTTACTCCGATAAGATTTCCTCTTTACCTCTTCTGAGTTACTAAACAGAGAAACAGAATCATAACATTTCCACTGGAGTTTCTGTGCATACACAGAAATTCATTTTCTGTCTCTGTTGGATGGTTGCAGGAACGCAGTAGCTGCTCACCAATAACTATCCACTACTATTCAGCCTTCCTGGTTGCAAAAACATTCATGGTTGAATACCTGAGCAAGAAGTACTACAAATCCTAGTTTCTACCAAATCCTAAATTAACAGAAAAGGAAGTACTCCAGCGACTTTAAATCTCTTGTGTAACCTTTGAAGCAGATGGTTTACAAAGAGGAAGATTCAGGGAGCATCTCCCCCACCACCCTATGGGTGTGAGACTGAGGTACAGAACAAGGAGAACTCAGAGATCACTGAGACCAGAAATTATTCTAACAGTCCTCTGACCTTGCCATTAGCACAATGTTGGCCACTGAATATAATTACCTTCGTGGATTCCAGAATCTGACTGACCTGGGCAGGAAGCCTTAATTCAAAAGTACTAATGAGTAGAGACCACTCCTCTAGACATAGAGGTTTAGTGGTTAAATAGCCCTATTGGCTTCCCACTATTGCCAAGGCATATTTCACCATCTTTGGTGAAAATAATTTGGTAAAGAATCCAGTGTGATAATCTGAAAAAAAAAAATAAGAATAATAAAAAAGTAAATAAAATCAGGCTGAAATCTCAAAGCCTGAAGTCAGCACACTGAAAGCAAGCAAAGCCTTTTTTATGAGAATGTGGAACAGGGAATTTTTATGTACACAGGGATATGTACACTCCCGCATCATCAAACCACAGCCACATAGGTCTTAAAGGACTTCAGACCCAGCCACCTGCTATCTTTATCAAAGGATACCATCCTACATGCATCACAGCAGAAGTGAGTATGCGTGATATAATAGACCTAGATATAGCTAGATATAGCACAGACCAACAAATCCCACAAATCCCCACAAATCTGAGAAGTGGAGTCAGCTGCAAGTGAGATTGAGTGGGATATGATTAATGATTTAAAATATTCAGACATGCAGAAAAATCAGACCTACTCTGCACATCATCTGATAGGCAATTATGTTTAAATAATTCAATGTTATCACTTAAAGGTGAAATCAGCATTTTCATGCATCTTAGTTTCTAAGTTTTTGTCAGCAGTTTTCTATCAGCAGGATAATGTAGTCCAGAAATCCTTGTTCATTGAATGGATCTTATTTAAAGCAGTAAATATTATTTTTATATGTCATTTTTCTTTACATTATCATTTTAGTAATTATTTGAGTCTCTAATTCCATTTATTTTTCATAATACCGTTGCCTATAGTAACAAAGACATAAGGGAGTTATACTTTAATGTAGGAAGGTACAGGCCATATTTATTTTGTATGGGGCCAGTAGCTTCAGTATATAATACATCATGTATTTATCATAACCAAGTTTCTTCTGTTTAATATACTTGGGAATGTTGCAAAGTATTAAAGGAAGAATTATAGAATCCAAGACCAAAAAGAGCAAAATAGTCAAGCTTTTATCTCTAAAATATGTGAAACCTAGTTAAAAACAACCTTTTGAATTGATTTTGAATTAACAGGTACTTATACAAATTATACACGTTTAATTCCACATGGCATGGCACATCTAATCCAGGAAATTTTCAGGTCTGTTGGCAATCAACTTTCTCCTCAATTTCTGATTTAGGTCAGACAGCAGGATGCTAATAATAAAGATCATACTCTGCATGGTAAATTTTCTTCTTTTAATCCTAAAATATTTATCAAGGTCTCAGATCTCTAGATCCAGCAATGGTAACTACATTTTGAAGAAAGACCCTTTCTAGCTGACACAATGTTCTCTGATCATATTTTTATCTCTTTTCTTCTGAGAAGAAGACATAAAATAAAGAGTTTATTGTTATTATTATTATTATTATTATTATTATTATTATTATTATTATTATTATTTTATTCTGTGCTAACATAAAAAGAAAAACAAAACAAATAAACAAACAACAAGAAAATCCTGTTCTTAAACTCTCAGCTGAATCAGGACACTGTATTTTACAGTAATTATATTATTAGATCCCAATTCTCCAAAACACTTAATTGCCACATGCATTTCTTTATCTATAATGGAACTGAGAAGTGCATAATGTTTTCCTGAATGAGGGTTACAGTGAGTTATCAATATCGGTTTAATATCACCATAACATGAGCCTATTTAAACCTTCAGCAAGCAAATAGATCAAACTCTATACTTGGTTAGTCTTCAAGGGCTCCATAAGAATGGTAACCTCTCCTTTCATGTTCTATGAAACAAAAAATATTAATATTCTTTTTTCAGCTCCCTTACAAGAGTTTTTAATAAACATGCTTTTCATTGGTCAGAACATAGGTGGTTTTTGTATTAAGAAAAGTTCATGCGTTCAGTATCTATACTAAATTTAATAACTGCGTTTAAATTATCATCACTTTCCTTCCTTTTTGAGGATCAGAATCCATGATTATGAACTCAAATTATTTCAATTAAAACATCATTAAGTTCTGAAAATAACATATCAAATGAGAGGTAGCATTCTGTATAAGAGATAAGCACACAGTTTCAAAAGCAGCTTTGTACACATCCCACAGTGTGTAGCACCATAAATTCAATGAAGTAAATGTCACCAAAAGACTTATACCATGTAAGTACAGAAAAGGGCAGATGCGCTGGAGGGCAGATCAGATCACCGTACATCAGCAGGATACAGAAAGCGCAGGGCCTTGATAAAGACAGAAAAATTAACATCCTGCACAGTCATAAAATAAACACTTTCATGGTGTGACTCAGCTTTTAGAAGAGAAACTATTCATATACATTTTTCCACACTTATTTACTCTTGTTAGTTGCCCCCATTGCACAAACCATCTTGTTTTACAAGTTATTGGGTAAGGCAGCAGATTGTTTCATTTGCTACAAGGTCATCACAGTCACAGTCCTCTGCACTGTATCTGTGGTGTTGGGGGATATCTAAAGTGTCTCAACCCATGTCTTTAGTCTTTGGGACCAAGTAAAAGAGTGGTGAGACAAGCCTTAGCTTTTTTTCCACCAGTAATAGCAGTCCTAGTTGAGTCTGGAAGAGACCTCTAAACATCACATGGTTGAATGCTCCAGTCAGAGCTGGATCTACAGGGCCTTGTTGGTCAAGCTATAAATATCTTCGAGAAAGGAGATTCCACAATATTTCTGTGCAACCTGTGCTGGTGCTTGATCACCATCATTATCAAAATATCTTTCCAAACAATCAGAATTTTTTATTTTCCTGCTTTTCGCATTTTTGTGGATTTCATTTTTCTCATTTGCTCCTCCATTCTCTATCCTGTCATGCTGAGGAAAAGGAGTAAGAGAGAGATGGTGTGGTACTTACTTGCCTATTAGTGTTAAACCACAACAGGCACGGACTTAAACATGACCCTACTGTTGTGTGTGCCATTTAACTGTAACTGTATTCCCTGATGTGGTTTTTTTAAGCATCAGTGTTCTGGGCAGGCATGTTTCACAAGATGAGCCACAAGACATTCTCACAATAGCCAAGTACTATGAGAGAAATGTGGACATTTTATGATAAATATGTCATAACAGGGTAATCATCTAGTTATAAATTCTAGACACAATGATATACATAGAGAGATCTTATATAGTCATATAAATATACAGTCTAAGGTTCAAAGAATACTGAGTCATGCTTTTATAGCTCACATGATCATTCATTACACTGAAGTACAGTGTTCCACAAAGACAAAGATTGTGAAGAAAACACTGAAAACTGCAACAAATTCTGAAGGTACTGAATGACTATGCAAATACATGAGTTACACAAACAGGGACACAAGAAAGGCTTATGGTCCATTTAAAGGCCAAGAAAATATCTGGACTTTGTCTTTCACAAAGTAGAAGACTACAGACTGAAAAGAAAAAAAAAAAAAAAACACTTTTGGTTATTCCAATTACAATTCAATAGAAATCTTAGGATACTACTCACTAACTCATCAGTAATAGATAACAAGCTGAAATGATGTCTGATTTCTATAGTGATAGAATCTCGTAGCAGTGACCAAATTTATGAGTTCTGCTCTTATTTGCAAGAAATACTGAATGCCATGAATGCATCTTTGCTTCCTCTTAACTCAGCTTTTGCTTCTTGATAAAATTTATTTCAAGGAGCATACAGACTGAATGAAGACTGGTTAATACGTGCACACTCCAAGAAAGGCATGATAATTTCCTCATAAATTAATTGTAAAATTTCTATCTTCAAAATTAATCTGATCAGAATGCTAGTGTGAATCATATTCACTATTTCTTAATGTGATATTAAGATTTGTTAGGGATTCTTAGGCAGGTCAGTTCTTGGGATCAGCTAAACAGAGGGGTTGTGATATATCATTGGTAGAAAAACTTTTTAAACAACTCCAAACTTCTCTAAAAAGATGAAAATATACAAAAAATATTTGCACATTATATTTAGAGTCATTTGCTTTGCATTCATTTCTCTTGCTGCTACTAAGAAAAACAATCTCTCTATTATTTTAAGAAGTCTTTCATAAGGGAAAACAGGATGAATACCACTCACAATGTTTTCTTCTCCACTTTGTGTTCTGAAGGTACTTTTCCACTTCAAACACCTCCTTGTTTATTTCCAAGGAAAGCTGAAGGCTCAGCTTTAAATTTTGTGCCTGTTTCTAAGTCACTTAATGCAGTACCACTTCTAAATAGGTGCAAATAGATTTGGCAGCATATGTAACTTTTTTTCACACTACCCCTCTCTTATTAGTATCTGATACTAATCACATTTTTAACTATGTCTTGACAGAATGTCATACATAAACCTATTCCTTTCTACAGATTGAGGCCAATATCAACAATATGTTTTCTCTTAATGTAGTTAAAACAGCAGGTTAGCTTATGTACCTTAGTCTACCAATGTCACAGATGTGGAGCTAACAGGGTAAAAATAAATGTCTGTCTGAATTACAGTGCTAAAAAATCTCAGAATTTAGTGCAAATCACAACTGATTTTCTTCTTCTTAAAGTCCCATGTCCTGAATTCATATGGTTTATAAGGAGAAATACAGTCTCTTTTGAAACATAAAAGTTCTTAAACTGGTTGAGAAGGAGAACATGAAAACATAGTCAGTGTTCCTGAAAGGCTCGTAAACCAACAAGAAAGTAAATGGATATTGGTTAGATCAGTCTTATATAATTTGGAGGAGTCTGGCAGGTTTGAAATAACTGGGCTGAAAGGCTTAGATTACTTGTGGGGGAAGAAAAGGGTGCACAGACTATTACTTTATCATATAGCCCCTTGGTACAGAGGTTCCTAAATCTTTTACAATTCCAAGACATGTAGTAGGGTTGTACATAGGGCTGCTAAGAACACTCATTTGTTTTCACTGTCATAAATACTAGTAGGGTTTATGTTTATTAGTGATTGATTGAAGGAAGTGGAATGCCATTCAGGGATCAAGAAAATTAGATATGACAATTTTTTTGGCTGTCAAGACTTGAACTTTCAAAGACTGATGGAGCAGTACAGTGAATAGACAAGGAATGAAGGGTGTCTTCAGATAAAATAATTTCCAAAATGATGTAAGAATCTAAAGAAAGAATTTTCACCATAAAATATGTGAAGTCTAAAGAACCTATTCTTTACCTTCAGAGTGACTAAATGAAGCTTTCAGAACATCGCCAATAAATTGTTTTTATATTCATACTTATTTCTTTTACTATTTCCAAACAACTGGTGAACTATTGGGTCTGAAAAGGGCATGGACATGTGGCATTGGGAAGGTCCAATATTTGAATTCTTCTGAGTCAGACACTTATGTGCTGAGTTGTCTTGAAGCAGCAGTAAATTATTTTATGCCTGAAGAACGATGATTTTTTTGTAGTTGTTGTTTTGGTTTGGTTATTTTTAGCAGCATTTGGGATCTTCAGGTATGATACATTATTTTTTTTTTCTAAATTACAAAGTTGTTAAAAATATTTGAACATATCAACTGTCAAGGTTTTTATATCCTAAACTAAAACATTTTTCCAGTGCTCATTACTTAGAAATTAAACATCTGAAATCCTCCATACAATGTTATTCCTTTCCAATGCAGACAGAAGAGTTTTCATAGTTTTCATCATTTAATTTGAAATGTTTGAAGAAGTGTTATACCAGTCCATAAGGATATGGCAGCATTATTGAAGACAAGTCTGTTTTCCTAAGCTTGCTTTCAATTAAAGAAGAAAACTTCTGGCAGTCTCAAAATGGGAAGTTAGGTTTCTGTAGTGCAAGAGAATAAATAACCCTGATTCTTTATATAATTCCATGCTGTTTTTTTCTCTTTATCATTTTTAACTTTTCAAGCCATAGATACTTGATATTAATAAGGATTTATTAAACATGAATATAAGCTAAATGTCTCTCAGATAAAGGGAAGAAAGAATTAAATTGTGTGGAGATCTTGGTGGTATCTGCAGAGTGGAAGTCAAAGATATGGTGGGAGACCCAGGCCCATACGTTCACAACATGGCTTTATTTCAGCCTTTAATTACGTCTGCATTTTCTGACACTGCTTCTCTGCAGGCCTGCTGTTCCTTATTCACAAACTCCCACAATTCAGGCACTCTACAACAAACCTCTAACTTAAGCAAAGACATTGGTCAATCAGTCAGGTGTAAGTGTGTCAACCAGCATGGGCTGTCACCCACAAAATTTCCTTTCTGAGACCTGTGGGGGGGGGGGGGGGAAACAAACAAACAAAAAAAGTGATAGCAGCTGTTTCTCCAGAACAAAATCAGATTCATAATATTAAAAGCAATATAGCGCCCAGGAGAACAACTGAGTCTAATATTTCACTAATATTTGACTTTCTAATCTTCTAGGGACCTGATTCAACCTTGGAATTTCCCATTTGCTTCTAGTGAGCTACAGCTCTTGACAGACTGCTCCTCAGGTGCTGGGCAGGATTTGACACCTTTGCCTTCCTGCTCACTCCCTTGACCAGTGCTCTTCCTCTTCTCAACCACCATCAGCAAGCAGTATTATGATCAGCCAGCTCCCCAGATATTTGTTTAAAAGAATACTCTTTATTCCTTGCTGTTGTTCTACCATTTATGCCTGATTTTGACAAGTCCTTTTTATCTATCTATATGTATTCAAGCTGGGTAATATCATACTGACAGACTGGGGTGTGTGAGATTTTTTAAAGAAAACACACTAATCCAAACATTTCCCTCTTCTCCCTAATGTATTATTGTATTCCCCATGGTTTTCTGGACTATAAAGCAAAGCAGGATTGTCTATCATGAATGAGGCATATTCACATCATTTTCATGATCATGTCAGTGGGCTAATTTCCCAGCTAGATAAGAACCAGCCATCTGAACACAGATACATAGTGTTTTTTTTTTTTTTTTTGTAGCTGTGAAGTTCCAGCCCTCTAAATATAAATTTGTTATTACAGGTCAATAGTCACAATCTTTTTATTGGCCTGACAATGTGGGATCTTGTCTTGGCTTGAGCTGGTTTTAGCTTGTCTTAGCTGTGATCGCAGTACTACAGCAGTCAGTTGACAATTGTTTGGATTTGTTTCAGTTTTAGCTTAGCTTTGTAAAATTGTGTGGTGCAGCCACCAGTGTCAATTAATGGTAGAAACAACCAGCTTTCCTGTGTAGAAGGAACTATGATCCTAGAATAAAAAAGTGAACACAGTAGGCAGTTATGGGTCCTAGAGGGAGTGCAGCCTTCTGCGTCAGGTAAAACCAGTTTCAGGACTCGTAAAGAGATACAACGTGGAACTGCAATCCAGTGAGGAAAGAGCTAGTAGGGAGATTGTGTTAAAAACATATTAGAACAACCTGGATCAGACATAACTCTGGAGAGAAGGCAGGGAAGAAATCCCTGCCATCACAAACACACAAACACACACACACACACAGATACACACAAGACTGTTAATACTTTAATTAGATCAATAATTAGACCACTATAGAGTCTGGGGCTCTGCTTATCAGATATGTTCCCATAAAACAATGTTAAGCAGAAGATGGTGTCCTACTTTGTTTTCAGTATCCTAGCGTGGCATGTCTCCTGTAGTTCTTGAAATGTATGTGTGCCCTGTGAAGGTGCATTACATGCCCTCAGGTGCCTAACAGCAACCAGAACCCTATTTGAATCCTGTCTTTGATACCCATTACTTTTTCTCCTCTTTCTTCCAAGCCACACTTTCAGCCAAGAAGGGAAACTAACATGAAAGTATCTTTCAGTCACATAAGCGGTGACTGTGCAGGGCCACTGCCAGCTGCATCTGGCACCCACCCTAGCTTCAGTGAAAGGGAGCCATACACAAAGGTCACTGCAAAGTGTGGTGTCCCCATTCTCCTGTTTTACCACAGAGTCACACAGAGATCATGAACAGGCCAGAAGGATGGCCAGCAGAAAGGCAGCTGAAAGTTAGCTAGCTGACAGGTATGTTTGTGCCTCTAGATATACAAAACCTCAAGTAGAAAGAAAATCTACACAGTAGGCAGTGAAGAGTAATGATTATGGTAAAATCCAGATTAGCAGTGTCAGTGATTCAAAAACTGCTATCAAAGAAAATATATTCTTTTTACCCATACAATAATCCCATAAATAGTTATATTGAGGCTTAGCAAAAGAGATTAGGTTTTGAACCAAAATGACTCTTCTTCCTTCTTCTGTTCCCTGCTGTTCCTTAGGTTTCTAGCTTTCCATATGACAAGGCTCATGAATAGCACTCAGGGTTATCATTGCATCACCAAAGTCAAAAGAAGGCTGTCCATTGTTTTCAACAAAAACAGGAATAAGCACTCATAGACTCTAAAGCTTGTCATAGGACCTGCTGGCTGTGAATAGTGCATTTGTGATGACTTGAAGAAAAAAGGATTTGGGGCCCCACGATCCTCCATTTCATTCCTCTCATATGATCAGAGATGGGGAAAATAGGAATGCACAGATGCATCAATTGAAGTATAATTTTTATGGCATTTTTATCCTTGTACACAAATGAACCCTCAGGAGATAAGACAAAAGTTGCCACAGTGATTATTTCCTTATTTCATAAGTACACATTTGTCAGCGAGTCAGCACGCAGCTGCATTTCTCAGCTGTCACTTAGCAAAGTTGCTACCAAGTTCACTGGGAGTGTGGCTGAAGAATATGCCTATATTGCCAGCATATGAGAGCTCTGCTTCTTCCATTAACACAGTCTTTTATGGTAAAACACAATGACAGTTTCTTCTTTCTGTTCCACATTAAAGTTTCTGCATAAATTTAATCAGTACACCGTGGACCACCCACAGACTGTCACACAAAGCACTTTCCTTTTAAGAGACAAGCTCACTGTACAGCTCCTCAATTATGGACCAAAACCCCCTCATCTAAATTCAATTCATTCCTTAGTCAAGTATTTATTGCAATCAGTGCCTAGCAATCTAGTTCATAAAGTCCATTTTCCCTTTTAGTTACTTGGAGAAATGGAATGTACTGATCTAAAAAAAGACAGTATTCAGATTTTCATCTCATTTTGGCCTTTCTTTCAAGTGGATAGACAAACAGTAACCATCTAATTGGTAATTTAAAGATGCAGATCTAAAGATCTAAAAGGTATATCTTCAAATTTCAAGGGGTTGTGCAATGACTATTCGTTTTGAAATATTTTCGAGCATTTAAAAATATATAGTAATTCATGTATACTGATTAAGACCAAGCATCCATCTATTCTCTGTAGTATCTTGCCTTCAGTAACCAAAAGATGATGTTTAGAAACAACATACTAAAAATGTGGCAAACATATCATAATGGTGAAAGAGTCTCCCTTAGGTTTCAACTGAACATAAAATGTTGTTTTACCTGAAAAAAAAAAAAAAAAAAAGTCCACTAATTTGCTACTATATGTTTTCCAGCACTCATAAACTGTAACCCAGGAGACTAATTTTTCTCTGTAATAACCAATGAATTTCTTAGTGTGTCTCTTTGAATATTGTGTAGCTGAGAAAATCAGCAATTTTCTTCATCTCTCAAAAGAGAGAGCTATAAAAACATTTTTAATGTGATGCATTTGCTATGTCACATAATCAATGAGCTTTAGATTTCAGAGAGGCAATAATTATGAGTTTTGTGTCACTTACTATTGAGTGAGGTTTCCATGAACCTTCCTGAGAGTGGAAAAAGCTGGATGAAGTGACAGAAATGGTACTGAGAATTTTGTTTTAGCAGTGAAGAAGGTGAAGAAAGAGAGTGGATACAGTTATTAGGAAGGACTTGGATTTGACTGGCTTGCAACTGTTATGGAAAAGCTGAATGGATGGAGTGTTGCTATGGCTGGATAAAGCTCAGAGTGCAATTAAAAGAGATAAGGAGTTGCCAAGACGGTCACTGGTGACTGCTTGTGTGGAATAGTGTTGAGATTGTGGGGATCTGTGGGTAGGAGAATAACTGGGCTATGGAGATTGGTGAATGAGCAAAGATGGTGGGTACTAGATGTGAGAAGGATGGGATGATACAAGGAGGTGGAGGCTGTGAAACATGCTAAATGGGGACTGAGATACTGACACAGTGCTTGAGTGAACTGGTTGTGATAGAAATGAGGGTGCTGGGATGGTACAAGGGCTTTCTGGAGATACTGGATATGAAAAGGCTGTATGATACTGGAGATGGGAGAGATAGAACAACCCTGAAGACACAAAGTTTGTGTGGGAGGAGGCTGGAGAGATCTGACCTCACTCAGAAGACAAGGAACAGCAGCAGGGAGAAGATAGGCCCAGAGGTACAAGCTGACCTAACAGAGCACAAAAATACATCTGAAACTGAACCAGAGGACCATTGACTCCAAAAGGGAAGCCTCACCATCTTCTAGTGGTGAGAGAGGATTGCATAGACAGTGATCTCAGGAACCTCACTAGTCCAATGAAATCATCCTTACCTGAAATCTCCTTTAGGTTACAACCTTACACCCTTACCTGAACTCTCTTTTTGCTTATAACCCTACCAGTGTGAAACATTACTGTACCTGTGCATTAGGATTATTATCCTTTCTTTCTGTCTTACAAGGATGCAGTGAGGCTTAATTTCTGAACCACTTGGAGAATTTCAGATGAAATAGCTGTGTAACTGCATACTAGTTAGAAGAGTGGATACGTGTCAGCCAGTAGGCATTCTTTAAGTGCATTTAGAATACTATGAGATCTATACGAGACTATGCAAGACTTAACTAGGCATGAATGATTCATTTCTTACCCTAACACCATTTTGTGCTACAGTTCCCTAATCACAGTGGGCTTTGTACAATTTTATCTTGTCAGCAGTCATTACAACATATTGGTGAGCTATGAATCTTAGGGAAGGCTTTGCACTTGGATAAGCATCCAAGTGTTTCCTAGTGATAACAACTTGTCAGTGGAATAGATTTCTGAGGGGGGTAGTTAAAGCTCTATTCCTAGAGAAACTGAAGTGAGATAAATCAGTTAAAAGAAAGCAAACAATAGGGAGTCAGGAAAAATGCAGAGGACTAGACTTAATCACACATGGATTTTTCTGATCCTGTTTTGTCATAGGTTGTCTATTTTTCAGTACTTGTTTATAAAACCCATGAAGACAATGATAATAACTAGTGACAGTTCCTAGCAACCAGTCTGATAACTCTGCTTCTGAACTGAGTACCTTTCACTCATAAGTAAGATGCAAGTAAAAGTGAGGTTTAAATGACCCATGTTTGCTTGGATGCCATCCTGCAGCAATGTGCTCTAGGTGATCCTGCTTGGCAGGGGGTTTGGACTAGATGATCTTCAGAGGTCCCTTCCAACCTCAACCATTCTGTGATTCTGTGATATATGTGTGATTTGGGTTTTCAAATATAGGCTGGGAGAGTGGTAGATTCTTAACAGGAGATCCAGAGTTTTAATATAATTATTATTCATGATAAGTGTCCTCTATAAGTGCCCATCACTCTCTGTGTAGAAAATTATGGAATAGTTGCCGGAAGTGACTTAGTGAGGCTAAATGTTTGTCTACATTTTAAGAGAAGGTTCATCACTGATGAAACTTCCAGAGTGAGATGTGGCAGATATGCAAGGAATCTGTTCCATGATAGTTCCCTTGGCAATATAGCCTGCAACCTTATGTACTGGTAACACCAGGGGAGCTTGGTGTGCTGACTCTAAGAGATATAGAACAGAGGGTGGAGCAGCGTGAAGACACTACGGCCAGGCACTGTGCTGTCACTGCAGGGATGGGGAACCTGATGGTACTATGGAACTGATAGATTGCATGGTCAGCCCTGAGTCTAACTGATAACATGTACTCTGGGTGAACTTTGCTCATTATAATCTCATTATAATGCCAAAACACACCTCCATCCCAAAGGCTACCCACCTCCAAGTTGTGAACACCCCTCACCAAGCATGTGCTCTGAAGTTCTCTGAGCCTATAAAGAATCACAAAATCACAGAATTGTAGGGGTTGGAAGGGACCTCAAGAGATCATCTGGTCCAACCCCCCTGCCAAAACAGGTTCCCTAGATCAGGTTGCCCAGGTAGGCATCCAGACAGGCCTTGAATATCTCCAGAGAAGGAGACTCCACAACCTCGCTGGGCAGCCTGTTCCAGTGCTCCATCACTCTCACCATGAAGAAGTTCTTTCGCATGTTGGTGTGGAACTTCCTGTGCTCTATCTTGTGGCCATTGTCCCTTGTCCTGTCCCCACAAACCACTGAGAAGAGGTTGGCCAAATACCTCTGTCTCCCACACTTAAGATATTTGTAAACATTGATAAGATCCCCTCTCAGTCTTCTCTTCTCAAGGCTGAACAGACCCATGTCTCTCAGCCTTTCCTCATAGGGAAGATGCTCCAGGCCCCGTAACATCTTTGTTGCCCTCCACTGGACTCTTTCCGGGAGATCCCTGTCTTTTTTGTACTGGTGAGCCCAGAACTGAACAGAGTACTCCAGGTGAGGCCTGACCAGGGCAGAGTAGAGGGGGAGGATCACCTCCCTTGACCTGCTGGCCACTCTCCTTTTTATGAACGCCAGGATCCCATTGGCCTTCTTCGCCACCAGAGCACACTGCTGGCTCACAGTCAACCTGTCATCCACCAGGACCCCCAGGTCCTTCTCCTCAGAGCTCCTCTCCAGCAGGTCATCCCCCAGCCTGTACTGATACATGTAGTTGTTCCTTCCCAGGTGCAGGACTCTACACTTGCTCTTATTAAACCTCATTTGGTTATCTCCTTCCAAGCTCTCCAGCTTGTCCAGGTCTCGCTGAATGGCAGCACAGCCTTCTGGCATGTCGGCCATTCCTCCCAGCTTTGTATCACCAGGTACTTGCTGAGGGCAGACACTATTCCCTCATCAAGGTCGTCGATGAAGATGTTGAACAAGACCGGACCCAGCACCGACCCCTGGGGATCATCTCTAGTCACAGGTCTCCAGCCAGACTCTGTGCCGCCGATCACCACCCTCTGAGCTCGGCCAGTCAGCCAGTTCTCAACCCACCTAACTGTCCACTCGTCTATCCCACACTTTCTCAGCTTTGCTAGCAGGATGTCATGGGAGACAGTATCAAAAGCCTTGCTAAAGTCAAGGTAGATGACATCCACTGATCTGCCCCCGTCTACCCAGCTGGTGATGCCATCATAGAAGACTACGAGGTTGGTCAAAGACGATTTCTCTTTGGTGAATCCATGCTGACTACTCCTCATAACCTTCTTCTCTTCCAATTGCTTGGAGATGGCATCCAGAACAAGCTGTTCCAACACCTTTCCAGGGACAGAGGTGAGACTGGCCTGTAGTTTCCCGGATCCTCCTTCTTGCCCTTCTTGAAGACCAGAGTGACATTGGCTATCCTCCAGTCTTCAGGCACCTTTCCTGTTCTCCAGAACCTTTCAAAGATGATAGAGAGCGGTTCAGCGATCACCTCCACTAACTCCCTCAGCACACGTGGATGCATCTCAACAGGACCCATGGATTTGTGTGCATTGAGCCCACTCAGATGCTCCTGAACCATTCCCTTGTCAACCGGGGGGGAGATCTCCACTTCCCAGATTCCTTCTCCTCCCTCCAGGGTCCAGCAGTCCCGGGGGGGAGTCTTTGAAGCAAAGACTGAAGCAAAGAAGGCATTCAGTATCTCTGCCTTTTCAGTGTCCCCCGTTACCAGGACACCCCCCTCATTCAGCTGGGGACCCACATTATCTCTAGTCTTTCTTTTACTGTTTACATAATTAAAGAAACCCCTCTTATTATCCTTTATCTCATACCTATCTTATACATTTAAAAAAAAGCGAGAAAAAATTTATACTAGTGACAACGAAGACACATTTGACTAGAGTCACTCAAGCTCCACCTAAAAGTAAGAAAATAGTAGAAAGTGTCTCAAAAGAAGGAAAATGTCAGGGGAAAACACCATTTCAGACAAGTTGGAAGGACATCGCTGACTGCTGGGATCAGTCAACAGGCTGAACCTCTCTTTCTGCCCCATAGGGCTGCCTCTTGGGTGAGATTTGAACACTCAGTTATACCAAGTGCTTCCCCGGGAAACGTAACATTCTCTACAGAGTTGTTTCATAAGGTATCACATGTGTAGTTAGTTGGTTGTGTTTGTCATATTCTTGGTATTTGCATGTGTTTTGCAGACTGTATTTATCACAAGCAATCCAAAAGAACTTGTACTCCTGTTGCTTCAGTAAACTACACCAGTCATTTATTAGACTGAAAATGTATTGAGCTATTTGTGCATCTGTGATTGTGATAATTTAATATACTGAATGTGACTGGACTTAGTGCCAAACTGGGCATCACTCAGAATCTAAGCCCAGCCACCCCCAGCCCATCTGATATCTGAGGACAAGCTGGTATGCAAGGGAGTTTAGGTCCTGTCAAACTTACTTACCATCTAACGCAACAAAAATATAGAGACAAGATACTGGAGTTGGAAGGAAGCTTGAGAACCCAAATTGTACTTGCCACTAACAGCTGATTTGGAACTCTTATAGTGGAATCAGATTCTTGGATGAATTTATTAACATATATTTCTCCTTCAAGATAATTTTCTTGCTTTTAAATTCTACATGGAAATTATAGTCTGCATGACTATTTTCACAATTTATCTTAATTAACAGCCTAAGCCTTCATGTACATTCCAGATATTTTAATATTATGCAACCAATTAGTACTATCTTT
Organism: Cygnus atratus; assembly: GCF_013377495.2. Lineage (NCBI taxonomy): Eukaryota > Metazoa > Chordata > Aves > Anseriformes > Anatidae > Cygnus > Cygnus atratus. Next base: position 199,929,102 of record NC_066362.1, on the reverse strand, counting down.
ATTCCCTTAACTCATCAATGGAAATTTCCTTGCATAAAAAGATAACTCCCATCTTGATCACATTTGAAAATAGAATTAGAAAGATATGAAAACCAAAAAGGTTTTGTAAACCTAGGCATTTTTAAGAATTCTAATTGAAGCCTCCAAGTTATATAGATTACACAAGAGGAAAGCTTCTGTACTGGGATACAAAAGCTATAAGCAAGAGATGACCAAGGAGAAACTGTGTACCAAGGAGAAACCATGATGCTAACGGTCATTGCCTGTCACTCTGCTAGCCATCACATGCCAAACAGTTGCTAATGTCTCACAGTGTTATTTCCAAAATTTAAATTGGAAATAACATGTATGCTCTTTACACTAAGGACAAATTCAACAAGCTTAGGAAGAAAGTAATAAATCCATTACAACTTGAAGTCTTTACAAAAGTCTGTTCGTATGTTAGTTATAAATTGGACTGGCATAATAATTTTGTTTCATCCTAGAAAAGATAATTCTCCCCACAGTCAGAACTGCTATTATTCTAGGCTAACACCATACACCTGCCATACAGGTTAGACAGGATTTGAGTTTTCTTTTCTAAAAATCTGACTCCGTAAGAAAAAAAGAAGCCAGATTTTTTATCTCAGATTCTTATGTTGCTATATCAGTGCTAAGCAGACACACCAATGCCTATTGATTTTCATGAACCTGAACTTGTTTACAACGAAGACAAACCTGTTTCAGTGGGTTGCCTATACTAAATATTTAAACTTTAAAAGGTTTTGACATCAAAGCATTTTCTGACTGGATAAAAAAAAGATGCCTCCCTTTTCTTGCAGGTACTTTTTCCCATTTAACTCAACATTTGCATTTTACATAGTTATTTTTTCCCCTGGTCTTGCAACTGTAATTAAATATGACTGTGGATAAAAAGATGAGGGAAAAAAATAAATAAAAAATAAAATAAAATTGATTGCATACTGTACAAATCTAGAAAGAAAGATTAAGTGGTGCTAATGATGTGTAATTTGCATGCCTGCTGATGACAATGTGTTTATACTGAGTTTTCTGAAAGTACTTCTCTCTTGTGGTTGAAGAGATCTAGGTAACTGGCATTATCACAGATCATATTAGTATTTTAGAATATTCAATGTTTAGTAAGTATATGTATAAATGAAAATCTAAAAATACTAATTACTGTCTGTTTTGGCTCATTACCAACATGAGGACATATGCCTATTCTGGTAGATTCAAACATGTTGTCTTTTCACAGTGAAGCAGCCCTAATAGCATACAAACTGCTTTTCAAACATGTGAATTCCTTTTGTCATCCTTCACTCAAGCAGAGAATAATTTATGAAAAGCATAAGAGTTACATATCAGTAACTTTATTTAAAAAAATCTGTCAGTGATCAAAGCCAAACATGCTCCATTTGCACATCACATTGTTTTGCTACCTGTAGCATTGTTACAACCTTCTTTATGACCAGAAAATTAAAATTTAAGTTTACCAGGCCAGTAATGTGCTTGTACATCAACATTTAAGATAATTTCCAAGTTAGTGTCCAAACCATTAACCAATTTTCATACAGTTCTTCTCTCAAAAGCATCTCATACCTGGATGTACTTTACTCTGTGTCTGTTACTTTAATTGGGGTTGGAAAAGAGGATGGTAAATTCTTTATGCTAACATACAGAAATCCATGGTAAATATACATAACGCAGACCTGTAGTGTGTATACTTATATACAAAAGAGTTAACCTCTCTGTGTTAACAGTGGGTTAGGAAATATCCCATCATTTTTTCACTCATCCAAAACAAATAGAAAAAAAAGGAAGTATTATTCAGCTGTTAAAGCACTAAGTTATGTGGTTTTAACAGCTATTTAGTGTGCTTGTGGACTGAGAAAGAGTATTTAATTAACATTTCTTCAGGATTCTTGTTAGTCTGAGTAGGAGTGAGAATACTTCCCTATATGAAGGATGTAGAATAATGTTATGGGAACATAACCCCCCATTTTCTTGATGGTGCTGGAAAGTCTGTAATGAGGGGGGAAGGGATAATGAGCAACTCAGTGCCACAGATCCAGAAGGTTTGTGAGCAATTTGTCTCAAATCTAAAAGGGTAGCTTTATACAGTTTTCCCAGACACTTTTCCCCATTTATTGTTGTTAACAATGTGTCTGTATTGCATTAAACACTGGGTTATTTACTATTTGCGATTAAATCAAGACTGCTGGGGGACAAGTTGGAAGATAAAGTTATGATCTTGGGGAACTGCTGTGAACATGAGGTGTTTCAGAACTGCAGAACCAAAAGCCCTGAGGAGATTGACTTGACCTTCAAAGTAGCTTGCCAAAATTGTCTCATAACTAGCAAAGCCAAAAAAATAAAAGAGAAATAATGTCTAGACTAAAAGTGAGAAGCATTTCAGGCAGATATCCTGGACATTTGAAGATGGCCAGAAAATCTCTTTGCTTGGCCCATAGATCATTATGGCATCAAGCTGTGTGGTGCGGTCAACATGCTGGAGGGAAGGGATGCCATCCAGAGGGACCTGGACAGGCCTGAGAGGTGGGCCTGTGTGCACATCATGAGGTTCAACAAGGCCAAGTGCAAGGTCCTGCATCCGGGCCAGGGCAATCCCAAACACAAATACAGGCTGGGAGTAGAAGGGATTGAGAGCAGCCCTGAGGAGAAGGACCTGGGGGTGCTGGTTGATGAGAAAATTGACATGAGCTGGCAATGTGAGCTCGTAGCCCAGAAAGCCAGCCGTATCCTGGGCTGCATCAAAAGAAGTGTGGCCAGCAGGGTGAGGGAGGGGATTCTCCTGCTCTGCTCTGCTCTTATGGGACCCAACCTGGAGCCCTGAATTCAGCTCTGGGGCCACCAGCACAAGAAGTATTGTAGTATTAGAATGACTTGAAGTATTGAAGTATTAGAACCAGTCCAGAGGAGCGCCACAAGGATGATGAGAGGGCTGGAGCACCTCTGTTATGAAGACAGACTTAGGGAGTTGGGGTTGTTCAGCCTACAGTATAGAATGCTCTGGTGAGACCTTACAGTGGCCTTCCAGTACCTAACGGGGCCTACAGGAAAGCTGGGGAGGGACTCTTTATCAGGGAGTGCAATGATAGGACAAGGGGGAATGGCTTTTAACTAAAAAGATGATAGATTAAGATTATGTATTAGGTGGAAATTCTTCACTCAGAGGGTGGTGAGGCACTGGAACAGGTTGCCCATAGAAGCTGTGGATGCCCCATCAATGGAAGTATTCAAGGCCAGGTTGGATGGGGTTTTGAGCAACCTGGATTGGTGGGAGGTGTCCCTGCCTATGGCCAGGGAGATGGAATTATTTGATCTTTAGGTTCCTTGGGAATCCTGGGTTCCTTTCAACCGAAACCATTCTATGATTCTATGATCATGTTTGTTTGTTTGTTTTGTTGTTTGTTTGTTTTGTTTTTTTTTTTTTTTCTCTCTGGAATGCTCTATTTTAATTGATGAATTTGAACTGAACTTTGTCTTCAGAGGGATCTTTAAGCCTTAGTTATTCAACAAAATGGTTCACAAAGGAAAGAACTGCAGGTTCCAAACCCAAAAGTACCATAGAGTAACAGTGAGTACACTGGGCAGCTTTGAACCAGACAACAAAGCATAACACAGAGATCTCTGAGCTCATGGAGAGCAGAGCTGGAAAATCCACTCATAACAGAATAATGCCAGAGTCGTTTTCTAAGATTAAGTCCAGATACAGTTTAGACAGCTTAGCTTGGCACTGCACTTTTACCAAGAGCTGCATGGTATTGCACGAACCTAGAGACAGAGTGCCGTAGGTCCACTACAGAATAGGAAAAATATGAGATTCCATCAGAGAAAGGGAAATAAATAAATAAATAAATAAAATATTAAATGTATTTCTAACTAGGCAGATTCAGGGCTTGGCTGTGAACACTAACTCAAACAGCATTCATCCATCCCACTTAATCATTATCATTGTCCCTACCAAGTTTCTGTCCATGTCAACTAATCCTGTACTAAATAATATGTGGCCATGGCTCAGGAGCTAGCACAGCCAAAAACTATTTCCAGTAGACAGATGCATATGGCCTCCTGTATAATAGGATCTTCGATGTAGAGATGTAACACCAATGGGTCTCTGGTTCTTCTTGTGTTGTTTTATTTAGTAACAAGACTGTTGCCAGAGAGACTGGGAGTGAAGATGGATCCAGCTGTCTTGACAGACATAGCGCTTTTCTCTATAATGCATTGAAAAGGGTCTGAGAAGGAGTATTAGTAATGCATGATACAACTGTATTTTAGTGCAGTGGATTCAAACAAAATAAATCACTTTTTACAAGTTAATTAATTTATTATTAAGTTGTGGAAGAACTGGAGAAAATGCATTTATAGGAGATAATCAATGTGGCTGTTGAAAAGATCAGACTGACAGAGCATCCTTACAAAGACATATGTCCAAGCCCAACCAGAGAATTAAAATCACTGCATACCATACTGGTGTAGGAGAGAGCCAAGCTGATTGACAAGGCTGGGAATATGGTCTAGCAGTGAGGCTGAGAAAAAGAGTGCTTACAGCTCATTTCCTGCAGATTTTCAATATGATCCCCACTGCACATATACATCTCAATTCTCGGTCATTCCATATGCTGCAAGTCCAACTGCTATACACAGGCAAACGAGATGTCTTCTGGAGGTCAAAGGGAAAAAAAAATGTTTCCTCATGTAAATTAGAAATTGAGGAGTAAATTGCTAATGCAGAAATAGGAAATGCAGCCAAAATTACATGAAATATATATTTTTTTTAATTAAAAACATAAAGCCTTTCTTAAGAATTATGCATATATAACCCATGGAATTAAGATTAAGTATACATTGAAATATGTACATATAGCAAATAAGCCAACAAATTTAATTTTACCATCATCCTATAATTCATTCAGAATACAATCTTTTATATATATATATATATTAGACAAATTGTGATGATAAACTGTAAACTACATAAATTTCACAGTCTCAGTCTCAGGGATTCTCAAAGTGTCATAACAGCTCTATGTTTTCACCTATGCAGCACATGAAACACATTTCAGCTAACTGGAAGAAAAAAAAAAAAAAAGGATAAAGAAAACAAAAGAATTGGAAATTATTTTTGCCCATGGAGGGGCAGGGCGCTGATCTCTTCTCTCAGGTGACAGCGATAGAACCCGAGGGAATGACATGGAACTGCGACAAGGAAGTCTCAGGTTGGATGTTAGGAAAAAGTTCTTCACTGAGAGGGTGGTTGGGCACTGGGACAGGCTTCCCAGGGCAGTGGTCATGGCTCCAAGCCTACCAGAGTTCAGTAAACATTTGGACAATGCTCTCAGACATAAGGTCTGATTTTTGGGTGGTCCTGTGTGAAGCCAGGAGTTGGACTCAGGGATCCCTGTGGATCCTTCCCAAATCAGGATATTCTATTATTCTGTGATTCTATGAACATTATTATTTCCCTTTTGAGTCAAGACTAAAAAGAGTAATGGAACAACGTTTGAAATGCAAAAACTTGCAAAATGCAGATAGAGTCTGGGAATTTATAAAGGGGTATGAAGGATCAAGGAAATTAACATCTTTGAAATTCACTAGGAACTGTACCTGCGTTTCCTTTAGAGAGAAAATCCTAAAAAAAAATAAAAAATGAAGTTTTATTTTGCAAATGTCAGTCAGCTTTCAATTAAACTGTCTTCTTTACTTCCAAAGCATCCATTGAGGCTTGACCTAAGTCCTACTTGGATATAGAAACATTTCTCTGTGTTTCTATAGCTTTCCTTGTAGGTCTCCTTTAGGTACTGGAAGAACACTGTAAGGTCTCCCTGGAGCCTTCTCTTCTCCAGGCTGAACAACCCCAACTCCCTCAACCTGTCTTCATAACAGAGGTGCTCCAGACCTCTGATCATCTTTATGGCCCTCCTCTGTACCCACTCTAACAGGTCCATGTCTTTCTCATGTGCGGGGCCCCAGAGCTGAATGCAGGGCTCCAGGTTGGGTCCCATAAGAGCAGAGCAGAGCAGGAGAATCCCCTCCCTCACCCTGCTGGCCACACTTCTTTTGATGCAGCCCAGGATACGGCTGGCTTTCTGGGCTACGAGCTCACATTGCCAGCTCATGTCAATTTTCTCATCAACCAGCACCCCCAGGTCCTTCTCCTCAGGGCTGCTCTCAATCCCTTCTACTCCCAGCCTGTATTTGTGTTTGGGATTGCCCTGGCCCGGATGCAGGACCTTGCACTTGGCCTTGTTGAACCTCATGATGTGCACACAGGCCCACCTCTCAGGCCTGTCCAGGTCCCTCTGGATGGCATCCCTTCCTGCACCACACAGCGTGGTGTCATCGGCAAACTTGCCGAGGGTGCACTTGATCCCACTGTCCATGTCGCTGACAAGGGGATGACAGAAGGTAAAGCAAGGAAAGCAAGACCAATGCCATGGACTCACACTCACGGACTCTTCACGACAATGAATTAAACATCTATCAACACTGTACTTTTGCAATGATAGAGGTTAATCACATCCTGGGCTGCACAAGCAAAAGCATACCCATCCAGCTAAGGGAATTGATTTTTCCCTTCTATTTGTCACTTGTGAGGTTTCACTGTGGAGCCAAGAAAGTCAACTAAGACTAACAGGCAAGGAAAATTAAATTTGCAACTCAAAATGAATTCTAGACTTGAACAAATCTCTTCAATGAGGAGGAACAGGCCTTTCAATGACGACTTTTCTACTGCTGTTTACTTTTTCTCAAGAAATCATCTGAATGATTGACATACACGTACACAGTGACCTGGCTTTCCATAACTATGATATAACTATAGCCAAGATTGTCACCTCCAGACTGCCTTTAAGTGGGAAAAATATTACATGTTTCTGGTGCAAAAATTTATTGATGTCTTTGAGACATCTACTTTAGGATTAAATAAATCTCATTATAGAAATGCCTTCAAATACCTTTGAATCTCTACTGAGAGCAGACACATCCACCCATGATCCTCTCAGAGGAAGACACTGATGCTGTAGACATACATCTTGCCTGGTGAATCCCTCCTTATCTATCAGTTTCAGTTACATCAATAACCTGAAGTGTGTTTCATAACATAGAGGTCCAAAGTGAGGATTCTTTAACTGGGGCTTGATTTTTCAAGAAAAACACATTAACTCCCATTGCAACTGATCATTTATTTCCAAGTTTTGTACCAGGGTATCCAAGAACTTGTTTGAGGCTTTGGAGAAAAAAAAAAGTTCTTACTTTTACCACCCTTTCCACCCAGACAGTTTCCAACCCTTCTCCTCTCTTGCAGCCATCCCAGAATCACTCATGATTTTTGATGAGCTTAGCTCAATTAATCTTCTGAACCTAATTAAAATGATGGTTTAGTTGTTCAATAAAAAAAATACCCATCACACTATATTTATTTAATATCTTTCCTTCGTTACTTTGGAAACCTCAATATCACAGGTTATGTTCAGGAACAATTCGGTTTCCCTGCAGTGAAATTACTTTTTTCACACTATCATATTAAGTTCTACATTCTGATATTTCCCTTTATCATGTACAAGGCAGGGATATCAGCACCAGAGAACACAGAACAACATAATGTAGGACACCTTTTGTAAGAAGCAGTATAAAATATTCAGCATGTGTATGAAGGACTGAAACAGGTTATAAGCACCCACTGATGTATAAGCACCCACAATGTTTGAATGTGAACTTATCAGACACTGACTTAATACCTTTTCAACTGACTTAGTCAAGCTCTCCTTAAATTAATGAGAGTTTCCAGAGTAGGAACTTAATAAAGGAAGCTAGAGAGGCCTCAGGATATGACCTGTGGCCAAAAGATGGACATTTCCTTCATTCATTGAATCCCCACTTGGCAAAACTACCAAAAGAAACCTTGGGAGAGTATATTTTTCCATTCTCTTTGGCATGCCAAATGTTCAGCAAATATTCTGCCAAATGAGGATGAACTACACAGAAGTACTTGACTAATATCAAGTAGTTGTATATCTGGAGAGTACAGAAAAAATGCAGCTGTGGTATGGTAATAAAGAATAGCTGAGGGATCTGTGGCCCATGTGCGCTTTCCCTTTGGTACAATACAGCTTTTGTGTGATATAATGTGGTAACAAACATGCCGTTTTTCACCTTTGGATCTAGTCTGTGTCTGTTCTTATGGATTCAAATGCTTTGGATGTGTCTTAATTGCAAGAGTGTTTTATTAATATAACCTTTATGTATTGAAACTGAAAAACAAGTAGAATACTCAACAGAACTTAAAGCTGACTTTGTAGCCATATATATATATATATTATTTTTTTTTTCCATCGTTTGATACCACATCAGGCAGGAGACATGACTTGTTCTGATTAGAAACGATATAGCATCTCTTGCCATGGACTTTTTTTTTTTTTAAACTGAATAACTACTGGCAGCCAAGTTCTCTTGTACCCCCACATCTGTCCTGCTGTGCTAAACATCTGCTGAATCTTGGAGAAAAAGGGAAAGGCCAATTCAGAATGAGAACAGTCTGGGGATAAGGCCAAGAAACTCACTGGTATTTGTTCTGTACTGTTCTCAGTTCCATACAACTTGTCAAGCTGGTTTACCAAAGTCATCTGAATAGATATTTCAGTCAAGATCAGTTTGACAGCTTACAAAAGAAATCCAAGACTCTCATTTTCTCCTGTCTGAATAAGACCTCTAATAAGTACAGAAGCAACTGTTGTTTTTTGTTTGTTTGTTTCATTCTGACTAAAGAGCTATGGAAAAAAAAAAAAAAAAAGGATGAGAAATAATGAAATAAGGATGTAAACTCAGCAGAATGTGAGACAATGGGGAAAAATAAAATAGGACAGGTTGTGGGTTTTTTTTAGGATGTGGAAAAAGTGAATGAAAGGCAAAGCAAAACAAAGTGAATGAGACTGATTGGGAGGACCTACCAAATGTCCCAGTTTCTGATCAAAACAATCTTGAGAAGAACAATAAACTAGTTATTCAAGCAACACCGTACATACCTGACTATCTTCCAGGGGACCCTGGAGATCTTCCCCTGATGTTAGTGAAGAGAGGTAGTAGCAGTGTCCAGAGAGAACAGATCAGAGCCCTCTAGGACGTTTAAGAATATCCTTCAATCAATGTAAATCAAGGTTCTGATTAACTGTAAACTTAACTCAGGCTCCCCACAGAAGTAGGTGCAGTCACATTCACCTGTGCCCCCAAAATTGAATCATTGCTCCAAGTGAACCCTAATTTGGCAAACAGTATCAAGAGATCTGACAAGTAATTTCAGCTGAACTACATTTCCTCAGGCTAAATATCAGAACATGAACAATTTGACACTGTAATGACTATTCACCTTGCCAAGTAATAGAACTGTGCCGTATGTCTTCAACATCCTTTCAGCTGCACTGTAGACGAGTAAGGAAATAATACAGAATTTCGTGCTACTTAAAGATTTTTGGTTTGTTTGTCTTGAATAGCCGCTTAAGAAATTGACTATTTAGAGGTGTTGGGATTTTTTTAATTATTTTTTTAAAAACATATTGATAACAACATATTTGGTGAGTCTGGCTAGGAGGACTGGGTGTCTTGTGAGACTACAGTATGAAATAAATCTGCACAAAGGGGAAAAACATCCCATTTCTGCATTCTGAACCAACTGGTAGAAGCAATGCAGAAACACGGGAAAAATCTGGACTAAAGATTTTTTTGTTTTGTTTTGTTTTCTCATTGAATGATGGTATGGAAATGTTCAGCACATCTTTGCAATCTGTACAATGGAGAAAGTAATTGTCATTCCATAATTAAAGATTAGAAATAAAACTGTACCAGATCAAGCTTTAAAGCAGTACGAACTGAGATGTTAGGATGCTGAAAATCATGAGTTATGAGATTTGGGAGACAAAAGAAATTTGAGAATTAAAGAGTAGCAATTCAATTCACTGAGAAATGTAGTTTGATTTTTTTTTTCCCCAGGCCTCTTACACAAAATAAACTAGAATGAAGTAAATAGATAAACTGACTGTTACTGTTTGTGATTTCTCTTTTGTATACAACCTAAATCTATTTACGTGGGGACAGATTAAGGTTAGAGAAGTCTGTAAGATTTAGTTCATTCATTTGGAGTAAAAAGTAAAATGTTAATATTAATTTTACACTAATAAGAACATCATTTCCCTAAGCTAAACTTCTTGCCTTGTGTGAAAGCGAGGGACTAGCCCAGGGTAAGTGTTCCAGCCAGATTCTCAGTCATTTACAAAAGTCTAAGGGTTTGTAAATTTTGTTTTATTTGATTTTATTTTAAAAACATAGTTTCCAGCTGTTAAAGATTCAAATAATATTTTCAGAGTCTCTTTCTGAATCTGCAGAATGCATAAGGAGTTGCTTCGATCTATCAAACTGAAGCACATATTGCAGAGATTGCTAAATTCATCTACCAGTATTTTAAGTATCACCATACTAATTATTTTACTATCATCAGAGCACAAAACAGAGGACAGAAAGTGTCTTTTGAAGAATATTTACCTTAAACAGGGAAGTGAAAACTATGTCAGAGGCTATGTGGTAATGTGGCTGCAAATGTATTGTAGACTTGTATCCTTTCTTTTCTTTTTCCTCTGAAGCACATGTTCAGTTTGAAAAGGTATATTGAGAGCATGTCCATTATGTGACATACTTTCACAGAAACAAAAATACCAGGTACTTTGACTTTAACAATGGAAGGCATAAGGAGGTAGTAGCTGTGAATTGTAGTTGAACATATTCCAAATGCAGATTACACATGCATTTCTAAGAATGAGGGTAACTCGAACCACCAAGAGATTCTCAATCTGTTCATTTTTCAGTTCCATCTCTGACACCTTTCTAGAAGCTCATCTTTAGTTGATAACAAGTTTCAAGGCCCAGTACAAAAGAAACTGGGTATGCTGCAATAGGCAGGCATCCAAATTAGGTGATCTAATGATCTCCTTATCCTTGAACTATCTCAAACTTCAAATCTAAGAAAAAGGACTTGACAAATAACCCTTCTTCCACATGACAGTGCAACCAGACTACCGTCAGCTTCCCACTATTTTCTGTCTGTGTTTTCACTGTTTGTTTTCCTCTCTCAGAGCGTCTGGACTTCAAGTAGATTATTTAGCCTCTGAGAGCTGGGCTACAGTGCCCTGCATGCTGGGATGCATGCAGTGGAGCTGCAGCCCTAACTGAGCAAAATAAATTGGTGAAAAAACAGATATTGCAAAGGGTATTCAAGAGATGGCAGTGTTGTACTCACCATCCATCTCTGCTGCTGGAGATTTCAGCTGAAGTGATCCTGTTTCAGTGAGTTTTCCAGGCTTTTCAGACCCCTTTTATTTCCCCTTTTCAGTCTTTCAATTTCAGTTTTGCTATTTTAAATTCTAATTATGCAACTGAACCATTAAAAAGTACATATAAATCTCATGTATAGCAACCTCAGGGCAAGGAACATGTTTGAGGCTCTCTGAATGGAGCAGAAGTTTTCCTAACAGCCCCACAATGAAATAAAGGCATTTTCCTCTATCTGGAAATATCCAGCAGTACCCAGTACTTAACAATTTGACACATGCTCAGCGACAGGCATTTGAGTGGCTGCTGAATATCAGAGTGATTCTCTAGTGAGCAAAGTGTGAGCATTCGTAAGCAGAATTGGCCACTAAACTTAGACACAAAAAGAAGAAACAAGTACTGACTGATACAGCAAACAGTCACTGCTAATACTACACTGGCTGGTGCCAGCAAGCTGGAACAGGACAGAATTATGTTAACATCATCCTGATGATACTCTGCATCAATAATGCACAGCAGCAAGTAACGAGTAATGTCTTATTGACTCTCTTGTGTTACCTTGCAGCACTGTTAATTAATACCTGCCCTAGAGGCAAACATTCAGGCAATTTTTCAACACATGCAGTGGAAGTCAGGTGCCATCTCCTCCAGTACCCAGCTGGGAGCCACGGGAGAGCCTGTGTCAGGGGCTGAGCATGGGAAGAGCCTGGCAAATAGTTGGGTGGAATGACTACTCTAAAGGTCGAGCTAAACAAGATACATCACATCATCCAGGAAAGTGGGGACAGTTTCTTAAACAGAAAAGATTTCAAAACCTCAGCTAAACTATAAGCACTATTTAAATGTAAATGGGCAAGTCATCTAGAAGAAAGTAGAATGGCTTCATTCATCAGTACTTAATTCATATACACAGGATCTTAATTTATATGTTGTTCCACTACACCACTTGGCATCCATCAGCAAGAACAGCTGAGCTATGCAGCTGGGACTGGCATCTGTGCTGACAGGAGTCTTGTATTCATATGTCAAGTTTTGGCACAGGGCACCTCTTTTCTGACCTTATTTAAGTCAGAAGTCTGATGTAGAGTATCACAGCACAGTCAGAAGCAAACCACCATGCTGATTTCAAGGTACAGAATTTCTTCAAACAGAATGATGGACAAATGCAGTTTCCTCTGCTTGAGAAATGTATGGGTGTCTGAATTTTCACAAACAGTTTCTGCCCAACTGAAATTTCTGGAATATTAGGAAAAAAAAAAAAGTTTGTGTTTTTTTTTTCATCTTTTTACTCTACTTTTTTGTAGACATATCAGCTTTGCCTACACAACAGAAGCCAAAAGGTATGTGCATAAATGATGGGGAAATTCTGCCTTAGTCAAAGTCTTTGCCAATGCTGAGCACTTACTGTAAAGAAGAAAGCTTTGCTCTCTTCATTCCCAGGGATTTTACAGGATGTTGACAGCTCTCAGTCCCTTTTAGCACTTACCCATGGGGACATATCTCACTCATAGAGTCTTTTAAAAGGTCATCTTTAATCTTTGTGATTCTCTTTTTGCCATTATCCCAACGTCATCAAATATCACTCCACCACTTCAGTAAATAATGGTGAACACATCAAAAGCTATGTACTCCAGAGGCCAGAAGGCGAAACAATTGTTTCACACAGTACAGAGCCAGGCTACAGGACTACATAAAAAAATCTGTTCTTAAATGGGAAGTGTTTTTTGTTTTAGGAGAAATTCCTAAAATCTCCTAGAATGTTGTATGAGGTTTGTACTTCAGCACAACATGACAGTGACTGATTACAGCATTGTCAGAGACAGGGGCCAAAACCAAAGCCCCATGGGTTCAAAGGAGCCTGTCAGTGATCTTTGGATAAGGTTTCTAATCTATTCAAATGTGTAGATGTGTCTACTGTGACACATCAACACCATTATTCTTTATCTCAAGTACTGTCATTGCTTTTGAGCCCTGGAATGTGGAAATTGGGGTTTAGAAGGATGTGGCATCTGCCACTTTAAACCTGTCTGCAGAGATGCTGCCTAGTACTGTAGCAGACATGTCAGATGTGCAATGCAGAGAAAGGCAGAAAAGACAGAGATTTGGTTTAAACCTCTGTGCTCAGTTTCAATAACAGCATTAAAACAAAAATGACTTTTCACTCTTTCTCTCCTTAAAAGCAGTCATTTCACAAGCAGTGGCCAAGCTCTTTCTAGAGAGAATTAGAGGCTGAAAGAATCGTAGAATCATAGAATGGCTCGAATTAGAAGGGACCTTAAAATCATCTAGTTCCACCCCCCCTGCCATAGGCAGGGACACCACCCACTAGATCAGGTTGGCCAAGGCCTCATCTAACATGTTCTTGAGCACCTCCAGGGATAGGGAATCCACAGCTTCTCTGGGCAAGCTGTTCCAGTGCCTCACCACCCTCTGAGTGAAGAATTTCCTCCTAACCTCTAATCTAAGTCTCCCCTCTTTTAGTTTAAAACCATTCTGCCTTGTCCTGTCTATTGACACTAAGTACACTGATTGAGCAAAGAATAACTCTCCATCTTTTTTATAAGCCCCCTTCAAGTACTGAAAGGTTGCCATGATGTCACCCCGGAACCTTTTCTTCTTTAGGCTGAACAGCCCCAGCTCTCTCAGCCTCTCTTCGTAGGAAAGGTTCTCCGGTCCCTTCATCATCCTCGTGGCCCTCCTCTGGACTCATTCTAACAGATTAACATCTTTCTTATGCTGGGGGTCCCAGCACTCCAAGTGAGGCCTCACAAGGGCAGAGCAGAGGGGGACAATCACCTCCCTCGACCTGCTGGCCACTCCTCTTTTGATGCAGCCCAGGATACAGTTGGCCTTCTGGGCTGCAAGCGTGCACTGCTGACTCATGTCAAGCTTTTCATCCACCAATACCCCTGAGTCCTTCTCTGCAGGGCTGCTCTTAATGACTTCTTCTCCCAGTCTGTACTCATGTCCTGGACCCAGGTGCAGCACGTGATACTTTGACTTGTTGAACTTCATTAGGTCCACATGGGCCCAATTTTCAAGCTTTTCCAGGTCCCTTTGGATGGCATCCTTTCCTTCTATTGTATCCACTACACCACTCAGATCAGTGTCACCTGCAAATTTTCTGAGGGTGCACTCAATCCCACTGCTATGTCACTGATAAAGATATTAAACAGTATCAGGCCCAGGACAGACCCCTGCGGTACACTACTCATCACCAACCTCCACTTGGACACAGAGCCATTAACCACCACTCTCTGGGTGAGACCTTCAAGCCAACTCTTTATCCACTGAATGGTCCACCCATCAAATCCATCTCTCTCCAATTTGGGAACCAGGATGTCATGTCTCCAGACATGAGATACGACCAGATGTCATATCTCCATCATACAAGGCCACCAGATTACCCAAGACTAATTTGCCCTTGGTGAAGTCATGTTGGCTTCCTCAAATCACATCCCTATCTTCCATATGTTACAACAGAACTTCTGAGAGGATCTGTTCCATGATCTTATCAGGCACTGAGATAAGGCAGATTGGTCAGTAGTTCCTAGGATACTTTTTAAAATGAGTGTGATATTCCCTTTTCTCTCGTCACTGGAGATTTTGCCTGACTGCCATGACTTTTGAAATGTGTTGGAGAGTGGCTTAGTAACTACATCAGCTAGTTCCCTGAGGATCCTTGAATGTGTTTAACTGGGTTCCATGTATGTGTGTATGTTCCAACAGTGGTCTCAAACCTGAACTCCTATGGTGACAGGGGCTTCATTCCCCCAGGCCCTGCCTTGAGTTTCAGGGACTTGAGAGACGTGGGAAGAGAGATTGCCAGTGAAAACTGCTCATGCCAGGAAGAAAGATATTAGGGTTAATTTAATCAGGTAAAAAGAAAGACCAATGCACTAATGTCAAATGAAGAGTATAAAAGGAGGACAGGAAGAAAGGCAAATGTACAGAAAATTAAGGATCAGAAAATGTCTGAAACACTGTAAATATGAGCCTGTGGATCTTGAAGGCAAGATTAACATTAAAAAAAAATGGGGAAGAAATGTCTGGAGTTCTTTGAAACTTTGGAAAGTGCTTTCAAACAAGTTCATTTGGTATTTTGGACAGGACAAAGGGATGTACAAGGGCACCTGATGGGGCTCTGGGTAGACACAGACCAGGCCTCATGGCCTTCCAGGAAATGCTGGTACCCAGCAGAAGACAAAAGGGGAGAGGAGAGGGTGGAAGTGGCATTGCAGTAGCCCCAGATGCACATGAGGATGCATGACTGCTGGTGCTGGCTGTACTGTTGCAGGGGTGGATGGACCACAGTGACATCACTGAGCGACAGACTGTGATGCTTGGTTCTCACGGCTTACATCTGGGTGCTTGGCCCAGCCCAGCCTGTCTTGTGCCTAGACTCCCACTGAGTGGGTGTGCAAGGCTTGGAGGTCAAGCAACCAGGTGGTTTGGGTGCTGGCTTGTGCTCTTGGGACTGCTGGCAGCAGCTCTCAATACCTGTCCCCACAGCCATCACCTGGTCTTTCCCTGGCCCTGCCCAGATCAGGCAGATGGGGCTCCGTGGGGTGCACTCGCTGCAGCAGAGGTGAGTTGTGCAGGGACATATGCCCTGGGATGGCTGTGGTGGGTGCTGGGGATCAGGGAGCTGTGTGAGTGGGGAGCATGAGATGGTCTGCGTATTGTGCTAGGAAGGTTTCCTGCTGAAGGACCTAGACATTTCGTCTTCCCGTCCTTGGGACAACAAATGGCTGTGTCTCCTCTTCCTCTCACAGTGCATTCATAACATTCACCAGTGCGCCACTGGTGAGGGGTGCAGCTCATCACCCTCGGTTCTTCCCAGCCCACTGCACTGTGAAGATCTTGGCAGCAGAGGTGGCATGACTATGTCCAATCTGCCAGGATGACAGAAAGGATGTTTCCTACGCAATATGCCATCACCAATTCTGTCTCAGATTCATCCTGAGGTGGTCCAAGCAGAAAGAGAACTGTCTGCTCTGCAGGAGACTCATGACAACCATCAATGTTCCTGTATGAGCAGATGACAGTGATCTGGAGGTTCATCATCTGTCCCCCAGTAATACCACTACCAGCCTACTTCCAGGAAGGCACTGCTCCCAACCCCCTTGCTGCCACAGCTCCCACAGACTTGTGGCATCCACTTCACCCTCTCTGCTATTGCCAGATGAGAAGGGGGCTGTGGAGAGAGAATCCAGTGTTCCACCAGTGGCTGGTCTGCCGCACGAAGTCTGGGCAGCACTTTTCAGGCAGGGAGATCCTTGACCCCTTGCTGCCCTGGCTATGCCAAGAGCTGGCAGTCATCTTTGGGACAGCATAGTGGCTGGCAATGGCAGCCAAAAACCTCATCCTGCAAGCCCTATGCCTCTTCGGGATGGACAGCGAAGTCCTGATCCAGCAGCTGCAACCTGGCCTGGAGGACAGCATGGTGATGCTGATCCAGGGTGTCATCAACACCGTTGTTCAGCAGTGTGGCAAGCAGGCTTGGAGGTTGCTGGGCCTCTGAGATGCCTACGCTACCAGGGGGCAGGAGGACAGCCCCACAGCCATCCTTGGCATTACCACCTCCTCACGGATGACTCTAAGCTCCAGTCCTGGACCCTCCAGCAGCACTACAGGTCCCAGCACAGAGGAGCTCCCCAGCACATCAGGAACCGTCCTTCATGTGGGGCACAGCCAGCCCCCCCACTGTGCCCATCCTGAGGGGGCAAGAGGAGCCCCGTGAGGAGCCAGGGAAGGCGGTGACTGTGGAGGCAGCAGGACAATTTGCCAGGGCAGGAGGGGGCAAGAGAGACCCCTGAGGAGCCAGAGCAGGAAGCAGCAACAGGACCCTCGCTGGTATAGTGGGTTTACATGGCAAGGTTTTTGTAGCAGGGGGCTTGTGGTAGTTTTACTCAAGTGGGCAGCCAAGTTCCACCATGGCTGCTCTCTTACTCCCCCTCCTCAAAGGCGAAGGGGGAGAAAATATGACACACAGGGCTCAAGGGTTGAGATAAGGACAGGGAGATCACTCAACAATTATCGTAACAGGCAAAACAGACTCAGTAAGGATATAGTAATATTTATTGCCTATTACTAACAATAGTTAGATAGTCAGATAGAGAACTGAGAAACAAAGAAAAAAAACCAACCAACCAAAAAAAAACGCCTTCACCCCATCCACCCTCTTTCACCTCCTCTCCCCCAAGCAGTGTAGGGGAATGGGGAATGGGGGCTGCAGTCAGTCTACAGCACTTTGCCACTGCTTCATGGTTACTCTCTGCCCCTGCTCCACATAGGGTCCCTCCCATGGGGTGCCATCCTTCCCGAACTGAGCCTTTGGGGGCTGCCCACAGGCAGCAGCTCTTCAAGAACTGCTCTGGATATGGGTCCATACCACGGGTTCCATCCGTCAGCAGCAAACTGCTCCAACCTGGGTCCCCCACGGGCAGCAGCTCCTGCCAGGCCACCTGCTCCTGTGTGGGGTCCTCTCCACGGGCTGCAGCGTGAAACCCTGCTCCACCATGGTATTCCATGGGCTGCAGGGGGACAGCCTTCTTCACCATGGTCCTCACCGTAGGCCGCAAGGGACTTACGCTCCAGTGCCTGGAGCACCTCTTGCCCTCCTTTTTGCTGACCTTGGTGCCTGCAAGGCATTTTGTTTTTATCTCCTTTCTTAAATATGCTCTCACAGAAGCATCAAGGATGGCAAGCTGTGGGAGGGACCCCACAGCACAGGGATGAGAATGACTGAGAAGGAGTGGTGGAGATGAAGGTCTATAGACTGACTGCAGCTCCTATTCCTCGTTCCCCTGTACCACTCGGGGGGAGGAGGTGGAAGAGGGTGGATGGGTGGGAAGGTGTTTTTTGTTTGTTTGTTTTTCCTTTGTTTCTCAGTTCTCTAGGTTGTTAGTAATAGGCAATAAATATTACTATCTCCCTACTCTGAGTCTGCTTTGCCCATCACGATAATTGCTGAGCAATCTCCCTGTCCTTATCTCAACCCTTGAGCCCTTTGCATAGTATTTACTCCCCATTTCCCTTTGAGGAGGGGGAGTGAGAGAGCAGCTGTGGTGGAGCTCGGTTGCCCACCTGAGAAAAAAACACCAAAGCTGAGGCAGGGACCACTCACCCAGGGTCCCTGGCGACCCCCAAAAAGGAAGGTCCAACAGTGCTCAGGCCTCCCCATGCCCTGCAAGAAGCTTCCTCCTTGGTGTAACTAGCAGGTCTTACATTTCTCTTTAATTAAAGATAGACAGATAGATAGATAGATAGATAGATAAATAAATAAATAAATATTATTCTGAAATGTCTCAGTCTTATTCCAAACAGAGCTGGTGTTGCCATGAGTGTGGTACTGCTCTCCCCTTTTTTCCTGCTGCCTTTCCTCCTTCACTGCCGGGCCCCACCAATGGTGGCACCAGCCTGCTGGGGAGTGCTACCACCAAAATATCACCAACCTATCACCACCAAACTATCATGTTTATACAGCTTATTTTGTTTCTAAGGATCTCAGAGCACTTAAACGGTATGAGTCTGAGGAGAGCTGCTGAATATGTTAATGATGAACTCTGTACAAGAATAACAAAAAGAAGCAGATTTTAGAAGTACTCTCAAATATGTCCATTCTAGTGACTGCTGTCATGAAAGTTTTAAACAGGTAACAGAATAGACCACACATTGGGTTTGAAGACTTTATTTGAAAAACACAAGAAACACATGGGTATATCAATTCATCCTGAGAGCGGTGGGCCAAGTGGAAAGAGAACTGCATACTCTGCATGAGAGTCATGACAACCATCAAAGTTTCTGCTTGGTCAGATGATGACAATCTGGAGTTCATTTTCTGTCCTCAGGAACACACTGGCTGAGCAGGCAACGGTACTAGAAAGCTCTGGCATACAGTTGGTTTACACAGCATAACACATTACAGCGCGTGAATAATGAAAGACATCCAAACCAGTGAACTTTATTGATGGTCAGTTGAGACCATGACTTCATAACACAGCATTCAATAACTCAGTAAATTCTAACAAATTCATCACACATATGAGTGGATATTTATCTGCTCTTCATGTCTATGTTGCTATAGTATTTAAATAACTAGGAAATGAAACAACAAGTAATTCATCTGTTCTGCTTCTGCAAGAACAAATGCACTGATAATCATTTAACAAAATCAAGGGACATGAAGTTACAATTCCTAATTATAGAAGTGAAAGCAAGTTCCAGCAACAGACTTGCATAGGGAAAGTACTTGAAGTCAATATTTAATACCTACTGGAAAATTAAACATATGGGACAGGGCTTGTCTTTCACCTAAAAATTAAAAGAATGTAATTAGATTTTGTGTTTTGAAAGCAGCAGGGGTACTGCAAAGCACAAGTGAATTCCAAAAAGGCAAGTAGGTTGCTTTTGTTCACAACAGCTTCATTTCCTTAACATTCTGCTATGTTTAGTACTAATAACATTTATAAACTGTGTTCTGGAAAAGACAAACCATGATCCAGGAAAATAAATTTTTCATTCATAAAACAAGGAATATTTTATTCAACTAATTCTTATGGATTACAAATCAGAAGCTGCCAAACAATTTCAGCTCTCACTAAAAGCACTCCACAGAAGGTCAGGCTAATATGATACCATCTCTTTTCCCAAAAATATATTTGATCTCTGAATAAATTTGAAAATATCTCAGACATATATGCATTTGCTCTCATGAAAAAAAAATGCAATAAATATTAATGCAATAAACTTTAACAAGTTGCACTGAAAATGTCACCATTTTTATTAGATGAAATGGAATTGCTTCTAAACATAAATGAGTAGAAATAAAATTAAAAGACAGTTGTCTTTGGGTCTCATTTGTAAGTATTTTCTATATCTAGTCACTGTGAAGTATGATATAAAATACAAATCAATACAGACCCCAAAACCTACAAGTAGAGAAAGGAAGGAAGGACAAAAGGGAGAACAGGGAAGAAAAGTGAATCAATCCTGTCCCTCTACGTGAAATGTAGAAGACATTTTTGTTTCCAAAAGAGGTGCTAATGGATGACTTCAGAGTCAGAAAAAAAAGTTGTTGGCAGTATGAAGTTTTGTTTCTTCCTTTGTTTAAAATTGGAAATTTTGAAGACCATGAAAAATTGGAGACTATGCAGTGGAGGGCTACCAAGGTGCTTAGAAGCTGGAGAAACTGATATAAAAAGAAAGGTTGAAAGAACTGGGTTTATTCAGCCTAGAAAAGATAAAGGTCAGAAAGATCTAATCACTGTCTTCCAGCACTTAAAAGGTTATTGCAAAGAAGATGACAGTGCTCTCATCACAGCAATTCACAGTGACAAGACAAGGGAGCAGGGGTGCAAGCTGCTTCAGGGGAAATTCCATCCAGACACAGGAAAAATATTCTTTACCATGAAACTAAAATAAAGATTCATATAGGTAGCCCCATGGAGTGGTGAAATGTTCCTCTCTGAAAATTAGTTTGAGTGGTCCTAGGTCATAGAATCATAGAATCAAAGAACGGTTTGGATTGGAAGGGACCTTAAAGATCATCTTTAAGGTAATCTAATCAAAGGGCCAGCTTTCACCGGGAGGTTGGACTGCGAGATGCCCAGGGCTCTTTTACAGGCTGAAGTTTTCTATTTTACTGTAGTTCCAACAAGTCCTTAAACTGACACATATTTCTGAAATTCATCTAGACAAAACTTCTTTTGCAGATTTTAGAATCTGTCTTCTAGAAGATGATGAATGGTGTTATCAGAAGTTCATAGTTATTAAATGATGATAGATTTCATTATATCTTCTTGTGTGATTGACATTACATATTATTATTTCTCTCCCCTCCTGACAGGTCTTTTCTATGGGCCAGAAAGTGACCCAGCATCTCTGAAGAATATATATATGTACATATTTAAATTTATTATTTACTTAAATCAGTAAGGTGCAAATAAAAAGTCAGCAAGACTGTTTTAATGTTTCATTAGAAAAAAAAAAAAGATTTTATGTTCTTAATTTCTGAAGTGCTTAAATGAAATGTAATTATACTTCAATAATTTCCCCAATGATGGGTTTGTTTCTGTTTAAGAAACAAAATAATCTTTTGGCATTACACTGCCTTTTCATTAATATGTATGTGTTTCTGAGATATAAAAAGCCACATAAATGATCATTGCCTTATAAGTAATTTTGCTTTATCTGATAACAAAATTTATGACTTGCTGCAGAAATTATGAACACAAATATTTGTCTATATTTGTCATCCCAAAAGATGATGCTAGATGACCATAAAAATGAAACACAATTAAGACTTAAGCACTGTACTGTTGTCAAATGAAATGAAACAGCAGAAGAGCTTAAGCCTGTTTTTCCCACCTGGCATACCACTTTCAACACACATCTTTGAAGTTTAAAATCTCATTTTTTTCCTCAAAAGTTATATGATTTTTACTCTTTATTCTGTTCCCACAAAGCCTTCCTAATTATCATAGCTTGCTTTCTGCAGAAGACGTAATGTATTATATATCAGTCCTCTCCTTACAAAATCTTTCAGCCAGTTTGAGCCACATTAGAAAAAAATAAAAAATAATAATAAAAAAATCAATGGAAATCACAAAGATGTTAAGTGAAAATGACTAAATAAATAAATGAATGAAAATAAATAAATAAATCAATAAATAAATAAAAGAAAATGGAAATGAATTAATAAACAAATAAGTCTATTCAGTGATTAGAATGACTGAAATGAAAATTTAAAATAAAATAAATAAATAAATAAATAAATAAAGCTATTCAGTGTCAGGGTAGAGGAAAGTTACCCAAATCACTGCATCTACCAAGGGAAAGGGAAATGGAGGCAGAACTCAGCCATTTTGTGCTACGTTTAGCAGCACCTGCACATAACACTCCACATGCTACCTCTTGCCTACATGGAGGAACCAGCTCACATTTGGTTGAGTACAAAACTAGGTCTATCGAGATAGAGGAGTTAAGAGAACGATAACAACAACAACAAAAGGGGAAATCCTGACTCTTTAGTTCAAGGGCTTGCAAGACTGATTTCAGTCTCAATGTTACAAAGAAAGAAAGAGACAAATAAACAAACAGAAAAGCCTTTGATGACTCTACCTTGCCATGCAAACACTCCCCAGAGTCCTAGAGCTCTCCACTCCTATTTTCAGTGGGCAGCGGGGAAAATTTCCTAAGACCAAACTCCTCCTTAGGTTCACCAGTCATCTCCATCACTGCAGAGGGCTGAGGTCTCACACAAACCAACCTGTGATATGCTATAAGTCCTCCTGACTTTCTTATGTTCATACTTTCCTGCAGCCTTATGTGAGGGCAGAGAAGTCCTGGAAAAAAATTCCATGCCAAAGTATTTTAGAGATGAAGAATTTCACAACTTTATGCTTAAGGTTGAATATATGTACAGAGAACAGAATTATCATACTTTACAGAAAACTGAAGCTATTAAATCAAATCTGATGAACTGATAGAAAGGACTTTAGGGTTGCCCCAATTCTTCCAGGGCATACTTCAGGACAAGTATTGTTCTCTGTACCTTTCCACTCCACTCCTTGTGTTCATGCTGTGCCTGAGTACACTTTGGGAACAGACAATTTCTAACATTTAGAAGAACACAAATAAGGGTACAGATTACCCAAACATGGGATTTTCCTGAAAGACCGGTTGTGAGGCACTATCTGACTAACATCCTGGGACAAATTGGCCTTCATTTATGTGTTTTGAGGCTATTCCTATTTCTCTAGGCATCTCATTAGGAATGGTATTTTTAACTACTGTTGTAAAAAGTTGACCAATTTGCAGACTGGCACATTCAGCCTTAACAAGGAGTAATATTTTACTCAGTGCCTTTGAAATCATTAGTGAATTCAGATGTTCTGTCAGTATGGGTGTGGAAGTCAGCCTAGACACTCCTCCCCCTCCAATTCACAAATTCTTTGGATATCGCACATGTGAGTCAATATCAAACTTCTCATCACCATGGAGAGAAAGTATGGGACAAAATGGGATGAAGCTGAAGAGATTAATGAAAATACCTCCATGACTTTTTCAGCACAGAATCCTGTAATAATCCTGTATGCTGCTGGTTTAAGGTCTTCTGCTTCTTGAGGTGAGACTAGAAAGTGTTTAAGTAAAAGTAAATGCTAAATATATTGGTCCTGAACATCTGCCACTAAGCAGTGCTATCTAGTGTATCCCAGGTCAGTAAAATTAGATTTTTAGAGCTCTGATTACTTTTTCATTATTCTGGTGTTTAAAACAGGTGTTATCAAGAAGAAAAAATATGCATAGCCAAATCTAATTGTTTGGTCAAGCTTAGCTAGAAACAAGCATATGTTAAAACTCCCAAATCCTGGATCACATAAAGTAACTGATTTGTGCTCAAAGAGTGTGAGTGTAAGTTTAGGAGCCACAGACAAGGAAAGAGAAGACACGAGTATGTCATGGACTGCCCTGACTTTGCCTCAGAATCCCAAATTTCAAGGGCAAGGCTTAAGAAAGTGAAGAAATCAACTGCAGAAAATAAATAAATAAACAAACAAAATAAAATAAAATAAAGGGGTCAGGCTCTGTTTTCAGCAGGTTCCTAAAACCATCAGTACTGACTTCTGAGTAACTGCTCCCTGACATCACAACATAATCAAATCAGGTCAATATCAGTAATAAGCAAGCCTCTCCTTGAGAAAGATTAATATCTTCTTTCAAGATGTCTTTTATGAAGGTGAAATCTATGGCATTGACAAGAATAGTTCCCCCTTCCCTGAGGCTAATAGCCAAGTTGAATGGAAATCAAAACTGGAAACCTTCACTAAGTTGGTTCAGGAGAGGCCAAACTCAAGTACATTTTACAGACAAGGATTTCTTCCAGCAATAAAGAACAGCATGCAAACTGCAAGATCCTGATTTTGATATCCCTTGTACTCATGTAAATCCGAAGCCCATCTTTTGCAGTGATTAGAGGAGATCTTTATTTACAAGAAGCATCCATCAGTTAGGACAACTGTAGCCTGAGATTAAGAGAAACAATCTACCAAGGAAGGCAACAAATAGAAAACTCTACGAGGAGAGAGGTCACGGTGCCCTATTCTTTCTGTAGAAGAATGTCTCCATGGAGACAGACACATTCAGATTGGAAGCAAGACAACTTTTAACGGCAAGAGTAATTAACTGTTGCAACATAATTAAAGGATGTAGCTGATTAATCATCTCCTGGAGGCCCTACATTTAGACCAAATGTCTTTCAATAAGATATACACTGGTTTAGTCACAAGTTCTTGGGATTGAAAACATTTGCATTACAGGATAGAATGATTTCTTCCCATGCTTGTTTTACTGGACAAAATTCTGTGACCTATGTTATGTAGAAGGTCCCTGTGTCTGAGCAGAAAAATTTCCTGTGACGTTTAAATCTACGGAACAATGCAAAAATTCACAACACAGAACCCTCCTTAGGGCAAACAGGTAAAGCAGCCTCATGTACTCAGCAATACTCAGAAAACAAGCCTTAGCATATTCTCTACATTGATTGTATGAGCACAGGGTCTGCTCTTGGCTGGGGTGAAAAAATGCCCTTATTCTTCCATTCACACAGGTAATCAATAACCTAGGAAAGATAAATGTTGTCTTCACATCCATATAACTGGACAGTAGAGCAGATGAAGGAGAGGAAAAGGAGACAGAACATACATAATTACTCCCTCTTCACTTCCTATTCCTTCCATACATTTACTCTCTCTTGCAGATTTGCGTTTGGGTAGAATAAATAGCTCCATGTAATTTCTTTGACATTTGAGACAGACACATAATTTTTTACACAATAAATATGTGGATGTTTATTTATGGATATAAATATGTGAATACGTCAGACCAATAATAAGTATGTGTCCCACTTCTTATACAAGTCAGTTACTTCACAGCTATCAGATTATTTAAATCTGCTCGTCATAGGTAAATAGAAACTTTTTTTCTTTTTTTCCTTTTTTTTTTTTTTTCTGTGAATAGTGGTTATTCAAGCTAGAATCCACTTTAGTTCTCTTGACACACTGAAATATTGCTTGCTGTCTGACTGCATTTGTCAGGGGAAAGAAAAAAAAATCAAATCACTAGCACTGAATCATTGCAACATACACGAAGGTGGCAGAAATCTTCAGTACAACTCCTGGTACAACCACTTAATGATAACATTGTCTTTCTGCTAAGAATACAGACCTCAACTGATCACACAGTCATTCTACACAGCTAGAGAGTTAGATTACACATGCACATGGATGGGCAGACACTTGCACTATACAGGCTTCCAAATGGACATGCATTAGTCCTGATACGAAATTCTTTCATGTTGCAGCAATGCCCATAAAAGCTCTGTTTTTTGTTTTGTTTTTCCTGAGTGTGTCAGGATGGAACAATCCCACTCTGCACCATTTTGATCATGGTGTCTGTAAACACACTACGGAAGTCAGACTACAGTAACACAGATCTATTTAAAATTAATGGTTAGAAGTAGAGGTATTTGTGCTCTTTAACTATTTCCAGTATTACAGCAGAAAATCAAAGGTTAATTAAAAAAAAAAAAAAAAGCAACATATCAGCATCAAGTATCATCCCACAGTCAATCTGTCTACCTCCCATCTTGAATTTCATTTTAGCTTTTAAAACTATTGTTTGATAACTCAGAAAGATACCACAGGCTCACAAAATTCAGCACTGTTTATAGTCACATTCTCAGCTCTAAAGGAATGTGTTCTCTTTCTTGAAAAGAAACAAGGAACATCGACTTCATTTTCTTCCACCTACATCAAGTTTCCCAGAGTACATTTTGAGGAGAGCTTTCTAGATATGCTGCAGAACATTTGTACTCTGCACCAATACATTCAGACACAGTTCAGTGGGAAACAGGGGACTTGCATCCCTGCCCGTCTTCAGCACTGTTCAGAAAGGCATGGCCATTCTCATCTCACAATGTCACCAGTGAGATCAGGACTTCACCTGCTTCTGGTTTCTGTTGGCCATAGCTATATCCCACTGCCTGAAACAAGGGCTGATCCAGACTTAGCTTGGGATTCAGAAGTCCTGCTTCACCAATATGATTTAGAAATATACAGTGACCACTGTCCCCTCCTGCAATAACGAGGATCACAGTCTCTGTCTCACAGGACTGCTGAGAGAGTATTATATCTGAAATATTACATTAGGAGAAGAGAGAGATAAGAATAAGATGGGACAAAATTCACTGTGGCCTATCTCCTTGTTTTTCACCCAAACCATAATTAATCCAGAGAACAGAATGGTAGTATTTGGAAGCAGCTTCTGGAGGTCACCTGGTCTAATCCCTGCTTCAAAGAGGGGCAACTTAGATCAGGTTGCTCAGGGTCTTGTCCAGTCAAGTTTTGAACTCCACCCTGGATGAAGATTTCACAAACCCTCTGAAGAACTTGCTGCAAGGTTTACCATCCTCATGGTAAAAAAATAGCAATAGTAATATATATATGGAACTCCACTTGGTAACTTTTGTGATCCCTTCTGGGTAAGACAACAAACCAAAAAGGATTCAGGTATCTAGCTACCAACTTGCACCAGCATACAATTAACCATCCAGACTTCTGCAGTGCAAGGAAGAGCACAGCCAAAGACCCCAAAATCAACATTCTGCTTTGACCATTATGCCAAATAGACAGTATAAAATACTGCAGAAGATCTGCCCTGCATAAAGGTGAAGATGCCTGATTTAGCTAGACTGAATCTCTTCTCTCTGCTTAAATCACAACTTAAGCCAAATTAAGCTTTTACCTGGGGTTGCTCACTTGAACAGGGTCAATCTTTTCTCATGTGATTTTGGCATAATAATGCCCATGTGAGAAGTGAGTTTCCATTTCCCTCTGTGCCTGAGCTGAAGCAGAGAGTTCAGATCTCCTAGCAGTGGCAACTATAAGGCATGGTGGTAAAGGTCTCCTTCAGTCACTCCAATCAAAGATTTTCCTTTTGTATAAATTTCTCAAGCATACGGTCAGTCCAGGCAAGAACAGGAATACAACTTTGAGGAAAGCACTCCCCTTGGACAATGAAATTCCAGCTTCTGAAGCAATCGTTACTGTGGATTTTATAAAGTGATGATAGCAAAACATCCAGTCTCTGACCTAACATTTAGCAATAGACTGAGAAATATCTCAGGTGTGGGGGTTTTGGTGGGCTGGTTTCTTGTGTGGTCAGTCCCAAATTATAATCTATTCCTATACCGAGAAAATTTTATTATTTTATTTTTTCCCTAATTTGTTATTAACATACTAGGCAGCCAAAATACATGTTAAGTGATTCCCTTAGAAGTTGCAGATTTTCTCTATGTACAAAACTGCTTTCCATTCAATTCTTCCTTTCTTTTATTGCATAGTGAATTCAAGAAGAAAAGGGGACAGGAGAATGTAGCCACAGGAATTACTTCTATTTTATTGAACAATAGGCCATTTTTTCTTGCCCTCTTATCTGTCTTGAACATGGCATAACAATTGGTTTATTTGAATGATGACATAGATTTTAACATCAAGCTGTATACTCTCTGTTCCACTGATCAGGGCATAGTGCATCCAGTTTATAAATTGCTGTTTTTCCTCTATTTTCAGCCACGTAGCTCAGCTCATTTCCAAGTTCATTAATGCCAATATTTTTTTCTGTGGAGTGAAATTAAACTAGCCAGAAAATTCATTACGTCTTACTGTCTTCATCAGGATTAAACACACCAATGTTCCCATAATCATTTTCTTCTCCTTGCTGGTATTTTCAAAGATTTTGGGCATATGCTTTCAGACGTGTTTCAATTCACTCGTTTCTTCTAAAATGCATATGCACATACTGCTAAAGATCACACATGCACTACTAGTGTAAACTCACTAAATGACCTCCCAAGGTGACTCCAGCAGCCCACAGTGACACGTGAACAATCTTTCATAAATTTATTAAATTTGATCTCAAATCCAGTTCAATCTACACACAAAGTTTACCCATTGTAAAGCTATTCTAGAGCCACACTACCCTGAGAGCTGGAAATCCTTCTAATGCTCAGTGTCCACTTATTTATTAACATTTTTTCTTTTAGTCATCATTACTATCCAGTGTGTTGTATTTAAAGACAGCAATATTATTCAGGCTTCCTTTTGCTCCACTAAATAAAGCCAATTCTTTTAGGCTCTTGTTTTATGATAGGCTTCAGGTTATACTAATAACCCTTCACCACAGCTGTTCCTTATTTGATTCTCTCTTACCCCAACCAATGACTGTGTGCAATAATCAGAATGTGATTTACAGGATCCTGTACAGCAGGACTAACAGTTTTCTATTTTTCCTGGAAATACCCGTCCAAGATCACATTTGCCTTTTCCACATCTCTGTCAGAATTTCTTACTAACTTATAGAAGAAGCCTTGAATGACTGTGATACAAGATTGTATTATTCCATTAAATACCTAAAAACAGGGAAAATTTTAAGTACAAATTCTTTTACTCTAGTCTCCAAAACCATCTAATTATTCCTGTACAAGTACTGTTTTTCTCCTTTCTACTGGTTAATAATTTTAATAATTTTCTATTATTAGAAACCCACATAGATTAAACTTATTGTACTTATACCAGTTACAAAAGCACTACATAAAACCAGTACCAGTGTTGATCACTGAAGACTTTTGTGAAGAATCTTATGCAGTCTTACACCTTCTTTTTTCATGCCACCTATTTCCAACCAAACACATATTAAACCACTGTATTTGCTGTTCTCCAATAATACACTGCTATCCCCTAAGCAATGATTTCTTTAAAGGATCTCAAAAAGAGGGTGCAACGTTCCCCCTGGAAAAGACCTGCTGCCTTGCTACCTGGGTTTGTGAAAATCATTTGACACTATCCCACAAGACATCTTTGTCTCCAAAATGGAGAGACATGGATTTGATGGATGGGCTGCTTTGCGGACAAGAAAATGACTGGACAGTCTCAACCAACAGTTTGGTATCCAGGTGGAGACCAGTGACAAGTGGTAGAGTGGTATTTTTCAAGGATTTTTACTGGGACCAATACTATTAATCATCTTTGTTGGCAACATGGACAGAGGAATTGAGTGCACCCTCAGCAAATTTGCAGATGACACCAAGCTGTGTGGTGCATGCTGGAGGGAAGGTGTGCCATCCAGAAGGACCCAGACAGGCTCAAGAGGTGGGCCTGTGTGAAAAACACATGGTTCAACAGGGCCAAGTGCAAGGTCCTGCACCTAAGTTAGGGCAATCCCAAGCATGAATACAGGCTGGGTGATGAGTGGATAGAGAGCAGCCCTATCGAGAAGGACATGAGGGTAGCAGTGGATGAAAAGCTCAACACAAGCTGGCTCTATATGCTTGCGGCCTGGAAAGCCAGTGATAACCCCATGCTTCATCAAAGAAGTGTATCTAGCAAGTCAAAGGAGGTGATGTTCCACTCTCATGAGACCCCACCTGGAGTTCTGCATTCAGCAGTAATTTTAAATACTTATTTAAAGTACCAGAGTTAGGAAGGCAGTCATCCAAGGTCACTAATGAAGAGGTTAAATAAAATGAAGGGTTGAATCACTACTTGGAGATCTCACTCTCCATTGAGTGTACAGTATCTCTGGGACAGTTTAGTTAGCAGCTTGAAGAAAAAATTAAATAGAGCCAGCTGTGCCACCTAGAGCCACTTCTATGCCAAGAAATGTTTATTTTGGTTTGGCAACAAAAATGAATTATTTTTAATGTTGACTCAATCTGTTCTTGTTCTTCATAACTTCGCACACCTCAGTGGTAGATTTACATATCTATTTTACTTTGCAAGATTTTTACAATTTTCACTTTGTTACTGTTTTGGACAGGCATAATACACTATCTAAATAAACTTTCTGAGGGATTTTAGAGCTCTTCCTTCCATTCACAATTGGAAAATCCATTCCCAACAGATCCCATTCAATGCCATTAACTGAGATGTAAACTTTGAACTAGAAAGATATCTTTGCCTTAAAAGAGTGCCCATTCTGTTTTATATTTGACTGTCTGATC
Organism: Cygnus atratus; assembly: GCF_013377495.2. Lineage (NCBI taxonomy): Eukaryota > Metazoa > Chordata > Aves > Anseriformes > Anatidae > Cygnus > Cygnus atratus. The sequence continues at coordinate 199,898,699 of NC_066362.1, read as the reverse complement.
ATGAGTAGTGTAATTTATATAATCTATTACCTTTTTTTAAATTTCTCAAATATCTGTTCTTTTGAAATTATCCCTCCTTCAATAAACGGTAATGTTTACACAAAATATATTCATTTAATTAAAACTGAATGAGTTCACAGCTAGCTCTTTTTAGTGTCTCATTATTCACTCCAATAAGACAAAGCACGTTTAATAATAATACATTTTCAGCTGTTAAATATCTCAAGCTGTAGAGAGCTGCAAAGAAATTAGGATCCTTGGAAAGCAAAGAAGACTATGAAAACATTCAGGTGGAGTGAACATCCATTTGTTTGTGCTTGTATTCAGAACTGCTTTCTTCAATACGTGCCTGCAGGTTAAGAAAGATATTTTTCAGAAAACAAAGATAACATTTATGCTAGGATATTAAGCAATACAGAAGAATATTCCATAGCTCTGAAACATGATTCTCTGTGGAATTTAACTGCTAGAGTAGTCCCAAGAATCCTTTTTGCCTGGACCAGATAAGACTGTCCCAAATAATTCTCAGACACAGCTGAAGAGAGTATGAATCATGATCTATTTAAAATAGGCAGGTCGCACATGATCAGATTGTATCAGCTTTTCAAGAACAAACATTTTTCAGGTATAGCAACTGTAAATTCAGAATTGCATATTTACTACGGTAAAGCTCACTATAAGGACAAGGGACATGACATGGACACATAACATAGATCAGTTTGCATCCACTGCTTAGGTCTGGTCCTCTTTATTACAGATTTCCTTTATAAAAGGATTATTGCAGTGGTCCAAAAGAGAAACAAGGATGAAACTAATAGTTAGGAAATGTAGTGCTTAAACTCAGCCCTTTGCCTTTATCATTTAATGGTGTAAATTTGTCCATGGAGTCCCTGTTCCAAACAGCTTCAGATTATTTATTTCAAAAAAACTAGAATTACCCTTAGAAACATAAAAAATATAAAGTCTTCACACCAGAACTGAAAAAAAATATGTTTTGGAATAGTGTCTAAAACTGTGAGTGCTTAAAATTTTCAAATATAATTTTCATAGAACGGCTCAGGTTAGAAGGGCCCTTAAAGATCATCTAGTTCCAACCCCCTGCCATGGGCAGGGACATCACCCACTAGATAGGTTGCCCAAGGCCTCATCCAGCCTGGTCTTGAATGGCTCCAGGGATGGGGCATCCACAGCTTCTATAGGCAACCTGTTCCTGTCTCACCATTATCTGAGTAAAGAATTTTCACCTAACCTCTAATCTAAATTCCCCTCTTTTAGTTTAAAACTGTCCCTCCTCATCCTATCACTACCTGCCCAAGTAAAAAGTTGCTCTCCATTTTAGCCCCCTTTAAGTACTGAAAGGCTGCAACGAGAGGCACAGAGCTTTCTTTTTTCCAGGCCGAACATCCCCAGCCTTTCTTCACAGGACAGGTGCTCCAGCCCCTTCATCATCTTCGTGTCCCTCCTCTGGACTCATTCTAACAGATCAACATCCTTCTTGTGATGGGGGCCTCAGACCTGGACACAGGGCTCCACGTGGGGTGTCATGAGAGCAGAGCAGAGGGGGACAATCACCTCCCTCTCCCTGCTGGCCCCTCCTCTGTTGATACAGCCCTGGATGCAGTTGGCCTTCTGGGCTGCAAGCGTGCACTGTTGACTTTTGTCAAGGTTTTCATCCACCAGAACCCCCAAGTCTTTCTCTTCAGGGCTGCTCTCAAGGAGTTCTTCTCCCAGTCTATACTCATGTCTGGGATTGCCCCGGCCCAGCTGCAGCACCTTGAATTTAGACTTGTTGAACCTCGTTAGGTTCACATGGGCCCACTTCTCAAGCTTGTCCAGGTCCCTTTGGATGGCATCCCTTCCTTCTGTTGTATTGACTGCACCACTCAGCTACCATATTATATATTTTGTGCTCTCATATTACATTTTGCATATTAACAACACAAATATATAGAAGAAGCATTTTGCTAGCCATCACTGACCTCCAACAGAAAGTTTATTTCAAGGTACTGGTTTTACAGATCTTACAGTAATATCACTATTTCTACTTCAGTCAAGACTGAAGAGTCAAGGAGCTTTGCTCAGAGAAAAACATTGCAAAGAAGAAAATGAATAAACTGACTGCCACACAGAATGAGTCCTTGAGGAAAGATCTAATTAAAGCAACAGCCAGTTTCTTCATCATCATTGTTCTTATTCTAGCAGATAATACTAAAGACTTGTCCATCGTGAATTCAAAGTCTATTGTCTATCAGCGAAGAATGCTTTTTGATATGATGCCTCTTAACCACTTGAACTGTACAGATAAGAAATAGCAAACAGGTTCAGAACACTTACTGAACCAGAACCCCGAAGTGTATATGATGGATTGAAACTGCCATTTCTTTTTGTCTAATTCCATTGCACTCTCTGGACTAAAGAAATAAAACAGCTTAAACAATGAAAGAAAAGGACTCAGGCTGCAAGAGTAAAGTAAGTCCAGACTGCATGTGCTACTATTTGGAAATGGAAAATGGTTTTCATAAATTACTTATAACAACATATATGGGTACCAGCTAAGGTCAGGGTACCCTTATGCTAGGTACTATTCAAATGCATAACAAGAGAGAAAAAAAGCCAGAAGTTCAAATAAGTAGACAGTAGAAACACAGTGAAAGCACAAAGATATTCAGACTGGTAGGAAAAACAACAACAGCAACAACATTAATTCTTGGCTTGAGAGAGAAATCCTCATGTTCCTGTTGAAAAAACTGGCAATGCAAGTTAACACTTAATGGCACTCAGCAAAAGTGTGTGATAGGATCTCAAACAAGAACAAAAGCACTGAATCAAGGCTACGTAGTTCAGGTCAAGCAATGGTTTAATTAGGGGTGTAATTTCCACAACTGTTCTTATCCACAGATAGGACAGATATCTCTTCTTAATACTGAAATCCTGAACTTCCCAGGAGACTGCTCAACTGCAGGGCTGGATGTTTCAGTACTGTCTTTTTATTAGAAAGGTTGGGCACCCAAATAAAATGTAGTTTATAAGTGAATGATAAAAGACTTTATTAATTACTTGAAAATTATTCATAATCTTAAAGCAATGTGCAATTGAAAAGAAGGTAGCAATATCTTATTACAAAATCCTTCCTATCAGAAAATGTCACTTGGTAACCTTGTGCAGACTTTACTAAGCTGAAGACCTCACCATGGATTTTACAATAACATAGTAGTTTGCAGATTACAACAGTTAAAGCAAAGTCCATAAATGGAAAATACTAATGAAAAAAAAAAGCTGATCTTTGAAATTAGAGCATCTTCTCACACACCCATGCAAGTTAGCAAAATAGTTTCACTGCAAAGGTTACCATCACTATTTTAGAGGACAGCAAAAAAAAAAAAAAAATTGGCCATCTGAAGCCTTCATTTTTGTAAGTAAAACCAATAGCCATCCAGAAGTATGGTGTGTAGGTGATAAGACTAACAAATTCCACCAGCAGAAAATTATAATGCAAAAACATCCATTCTTTCTATTTGGGAAATAAATTTTCATTTATATATTCCCCTTTTTCTATATGTTTATGTCTTTTTGTTTTTAACAGAGAAAAATGAAGAAAACTTATATGTTTTTTTTTTCACAGTAATACAGAGAGCAAACGCACACAGAAAAAAAAAACTCTCAAATGTTGTCAGTTTGTTACTTTTTTTTCACAAACTTCTTTACAAAATTGTGAAGCATTATTCATTTCTTGCTTATGTGAAGAAGTTAGTAGCACCTCTATCATGATCATAGCAAAATGACAGATCCACCTAGCTAGAGAGAAACCATCATCTTATGAGAAGTTTTTAACATGATTGATTTGAAGGGCCATTTTATAAAGCAAAATTCAGTCATTTCTACTTGACATATTTAGGACAGATCAACAGCTTATAAATGATTTTAAGTTATTGTTGTATACAATAATTTGCTTTTACTGGAAATTTAGCTACATCTGCAGAAACATTTAGTCCCATAAGAACTCTTTGCCACATTCTTGCTACTGATCTGAAGAGCAGCTTCAGGACATTGTCTGGATGGTCACACTCAAAGAGTTGTGGTCAACAACTCTGTGTCCAGGCAAGTGGCATTCCTTAAGCATCGGTATGGGGACTGGCACTCTTCTCCAGTGCTGACATCTTTGTTGGTGAAATGAACAGTGGGATTGAGTGCACCCTCAGAATGGTTGCCAATGACACCAAGCTGTGTGTGGTACGGTTGACATGCTGGAGGGGAGGGATGCCATCCAGAGGGACCAGGACAGGCTTGAGAAGTGGGCCTGTGAGGACAACACGTATTTCAACAAGGCCAAGTGCAAAGTCCTGCATCCGGGCCAGGGCAATCCCAAACACAAATACAGGCTGAGTGGAGAATGGATTGAGAGCAGCCCTGAGGAGAAGGGCCTGGGGGTGTTGGTGGGTGATAAGCTCGACACGAGCTGGCAGTGTGAGCTTGCAGCCCAGAAAACCAAATTTATCCTGGGCTGCATCAAAAGTAGTGTGGACAGCAGGGTGATGGAGGGGATTCTCTCCCTCTGCTCTGCTCTCATGAGACCCCACCCAGAGCCCTGCATTCAGCTCTGGGCCCCCCAACATAAGAAAGACATGGATCTGTTGTAGCCTTCCATAACCTAAAGGGGGGCTACAAGAAAGCTGAAGAGACTTTTTAGAAAGGCATGTAGTGATAGGACAAGGTTTTAAACTGAAAGATATTAGATTTAGATTAGATATAAGGAAGGGTTTTTTTTCACTATGAGGTTGGCGATGCACTGGAACAGGTTGTGCAGAGAAAGTTGTGGATGCCCCATCCCCAGAACTGTTCAAGGCCAGGTTCAATGGTGCTTTGCACAGCCTGGGCTAGGGAGTGGCATCCCTGCCTATGGCAGGTGGGTTGGAACTAGATGATCTTTAAGGTCCATTCCAATCCAAAACATTTTATGAGTCTATGATTTTATGACTAGTGTTCCCCACAGAATTCACATAATAAGCAAAGGACCTGATGTGGCACCTTCCAGATGGCAAAGGGTTATGACTATCCTCCATGAAAGACAGCCCAGTATAAGAGAGAGCAGAGGTGTGGGAGCCAAGATAGGTGCCATGGTTGACTTCCAGCAAAGTACTCCAGCTTTTAGTCCTCTCATTACCTACTGGTAAAATATTTAATTTGTGGAGTGTTTTGGGGTCTCTTGATGTTATTTTCTTAATAGAATCTGAGGTGTGTTAAATACTCAGATACAGAAATTGTATCAGTGAAAGAGTTCTTCTTGATCACCACTGCTATTTCTGCAATTTGTTTCTCTATACCTTGTTCTGTCCTTTCTCCTTCATCTAGACTTTTGACGTCTGCTGCTTCTCCTCTTACTAAGAATCTTCTTGACTTTCATACCCAACCTGCACAGAGTTCACTCATGCCCTTCTACAGCCCTCCTGATAAAATAATCTGTTATGAAATTGCTGCAAATGAAATTATATAGTGCTCTTGTCTTTGAAAGAACATCCCAGCAAGACAGACAGAGCAGGGAGAGCACTGCCAAATCTGGGACACTTCTTTTCAGATTGCCTGTAGATACAGGACAGCAACACTCCACCATTATAAGGATTGGCTACCTTTGGCCAGTTTTCTTTATGGACATGATTGGTCCACTGCAAAAGGCTGAAATGCTACTTTCTGGGAAGACCTTGACTTTTTTTTTTCATTTATCCATATAAATATGATGATGCCACAATATCCCACAACAAAACTTCCACCTTGTGAGTATAAATTCACTTTTTATTTCAGTTATATGTTAAAGGTTATTCTCTACATATCTCAGTTAAGCCATGAATGTTGCAAATGTCAAATGAATGCCCTGTTTTCTGTAGGCAAAAATATAGGTTCTATAGGGCCCGTGCACATACAGCAAACATTTCCTTTGGAACTTGCACCTGTATTTTAGCTGGCAGCATAATTAGGTCCCATATGTTTAATGAAATGTAACGTGTCAGTATTTTGTAGGCTGAGATTTGTCACACGGAGGTGTTGGATGTAACACCCACTCTACCAACTGTTCAAAAGTAGAAAAAACAAAATCAGTGAAAAGCTTGTATGTAAAAGAGAAATAGGAATTAGCTTTTAAGCTTTCATTTTTTCAGGTTTTGGTGTCCATTGTCTGTCTGCCTTCCTAGGGGAGTTATGTCAATCAATGTACTTTTTCTCAATAATGTTTCAGAGGAAATTTATACTTGGTATCTTCTCTAAGGGCACAAACCTCTGTGGTTGGTGACAGAACATGTACGCAAACTGCATGTCCAAGGCTTTGTCTGGCCTACATTATCAGTAGTATCTAAATGTTCCTTACTCTCTTCTGGAGTATCGATACTCACAACACCTCCATTACACATTTCAAATGTGGGTGTTTGGAGCAAATGCTTCAAGGACACCCATGTGTGCCAATTCTCAACCTACAAAATACCAAACCATTACAAAGTCATTAAACAGGCCCCCTTGCAGATGGTTGCAGACAGGCCCACAGCAAGCTACAGAAGGGGCTGCAAGCATGCCCAGAATAGCTCTGATCTAGCTGGTTGTGCTGCAGCACTAGCTGATATGTTCGTCTCCTCAGCATCATATCTTATGCTATACTTCCCAGTGGATGGATCAGCTTGAGCACAATGCTGTAATGGTGCAACGGTGCAGCCCAGTGCAACCTTCGAGTACCTGAACCATTCTCTCCATCATGTGACATTGGCACAGTCTCTGCAACTTCATCAGGGCCACATGCATAGTCTAGGGGAGCACAGAAATGGGTATCTTACTTCCATGTAAAGCATCCCAAACTCCCTGCTCCAGTAGCCACTGCACTGTCCTGCTTCCTACACCCAATACACTCAGGCCATGTTTTCTAGTGCTATAAATTCTGGTGATTTATTTTCACTCCCACTCCTGACTGGAGCAGTTGAATGTGGCTGAAATAAGTGACAGTACTATGTTTCCAGCCCACAGGAACATGAACTAACCAAACAGCAAAGGCAGATTCACAGCACAAAGCTGGGGAGGCAATAGTCTTCCCTCTCATAGTGTAACTTAATGTCATGCACATGCCACTTCATGTGGATGGAGAGGCTTCAGCATTGCCCTGACACGGTCATAAGCAACCATGCATGACTCAGAGGCTTCTCAGCACACCACCTCCAGGGTCAGCACCGTTTATGTGTCACTCCTCCCACAGGGTGGTGCCTAAAGGCACCTTCTAGCCCTGCCTGAGCAGCCTGTGAACAGCTCACATAGCAGAAGCTGTCTGCATAAACTGTTCACTGAATACACATGAATAATGCATAGAGCTGTAATAAAGTCAGCTTGGGAGCAGGGAAAGAAAAGGACAATGTTAGCTGGGATGATTCAGACAGTTCTAGTTAACAAGCGAGAGGCCAGAGACAGAGGGAGGGGGAGGAAGGGCTCACCATTAAGAAACATAAAAATGGGAAACAGAGGAGGAAAAGATAAATTGGTAAGTCCATAGGTCATGTAACCTTCACTTTTTCAATAAAACTGTATATCAGTAGGTTGTTATAACTATAAATATTGTACTCCTTGGTTGCATCTTACATAGCTTACAAAAAGAACCTGCATTCCCAGCCTGTTCCAGTCATTGAATAAATCAGATTTTTATTCAAAATCCATAAGGTTGAGAACCCTGAATGCATGCTCTATGAGATGCTTCCTTTTGAGCTACTTAGACATGTTGGCATTTATGCTTTTGCACAAATGCCTTCGAATTTGTGCACTTTAGATTCAAATATTAGCAGTCAAAATCTATCCCTCCACAGAATTTCTGAGTGAACAAAACCTTCAGCCCCATATCCAGTGAGACTTAAAGCATCTACATTCCCTATTGATTTCAGTAAGCATGGAGGTACCAAGAAAGAAGTTAAGTATCTAAATAACCCTATGCAGTGGGCTCTCTTGGGAAAGACGCAAAACAAAAGAAAGAAAGGGAAAGGGAAAGGGAAAGGGAAAGGGAAAGGGAAAGGGAAAGGGAAAGGGAAAGGGAAAGGGAAAGGGAAAGGGAAAGGGAAAGGGAAAGGGAAAGGGAAAGGGAAAGGGAAAGGGAAAGCATCTGATCCAACTTCAGCATTTATTTAGACCCCTGAATTTGAACTAGTCATCATACTTTCCCTTAAGGGAAAGAAATAGGTCAGACAAATTGTGTTTGTGTATATGCATGAAAATAAGCAAGGTAACTTCACATCCCATGGCAGTTTTGGAAGGAAAAACAAACAAACAAAAAAGCAAACAAACAAACAAAACAACAACAACAACAACAAAACTTTATATATATAACCATGACTGGAGACATATGAAAAGCTTATATTGGAAAGATAGTATACACTCTCACATTCTCCCTTTGGGCACTTAGCCTAAACTTTCTGAAAGCTTCTGTTGATGTGAGCAGGTTTTAGATTGCATATTTTTGTGTGGTAAAGATGAGAGAGAATGAAAAAGGAAGAACCGCAGACATATGAAATGCGTCCTTAACTTCTGTTCTACTCATAAAAGCAAATGAGAAGCACCTGCAAAGGTTGTCTCTGAGGCAACCAGGTGGAGAGAAGGTGGAGGGGACATGGGTTTGAGCTCTTCAGGTACAACAGATATTTGATGAATAACCCTGTTTCAGTGTAATTGAGAACTAAGTTGGGTATGAAAACTTGAAATTGATGAAGATAAAGCAGAGGAATAATTTCAATTTATATTTCCCTTTTAAGGCTTCACTTGCAAATGAAAAAAATATCCTGTTTTCAACCTAATGACAAATCTGCAAATTCATCAACTGTGATACTCATTAATTAAGAAAATGTAATTAAGAAAAAACAAATGTAGAACTGCTGAAGAATATATCTAGTCTAAATGTTATTTTTTAAATGAGAATCTGGACTTTAAATGTGAACTTTAAAAGACATCTGGACTAAAACTAGATTCACCAGGTGAATTAACTTTAAAAAAAAAAAGTATTCATTTTTGATAGCCTTTATTTTAGCCAGGGCTTGATCTGCTTTGAATGGTAGTTGTGATCACATAAGGCAGAAGTTTTAGAAATATCCAAATCTGTGCATCATATCTTATTCATGCAATTATCCACCTAAAATGGTTTGGCAATCTTATTTTGACTGGAGAGATAAGAGGAAAAAGATTTAGACATAGCCATGGGAAGGGGTAGGAATGGGAGGTGGTGAGCAAGGAGTTAAGTAACCAGAAAAAGAAAGAGGGGAAAAAAGAAAAAAAAAAAAGAAAAAAGAAAAAAAAACTACCAAGGAAGGTGAGATAGTAAGCCAGATGGGCAGAAGATGGGTTATGACAAGATGGGGGCTGTAAAAGGGAAAAATAAACCATACATGTTTATAGGCAACCACTGCATTGGTTTGCTGATAAGGTCTGTATCAGCAGCTTGTATGCTGATTTATGGAAAAATAGTTCCCACATGACTGCAGGCTGGAGAAGTAAATGAGGTAACAATTTCACTAAAAAGGGTCAAAAAAGCAGTATATGCTCTTTAAAAAGGATCTTGACAAAGCTAGAAAGATTTAGAAAATGATCTATAAGAATAACTTAATATCAGGAAGGACCACTCTACAGAACTGACTGGAAAACTAAAACTAAAATTCCTTGTTTTAGCCAAAAGAAAGATTAGAACAAAAACTGCAAAGAGAACCACTGAGAACAAATGAAAATCAAGGAGTTATATGTTGGAGCATTGTGATAATGTAATTTCACATATCTTGATCAAAGTTCTCTCGCTACAGTTTTGCACCTTTCTTTTCATATCTCTATTCATCTTACTAGGGAAATTTTCCTCTTTACGTGTCTAACACCACCTAGGAATTTTGTAAAAATTTATCTCAGGGGAAAAATGTTTTTAAAAAATGAAACCCTAGGTTATGGCAGATGAGAAACATGTGACTATATCACAACAGACGGAGGAACAGATAATTTTTCTCATCTTTCCACTATTCCTAGAAGTTAGGTTTGATTTTGGCTGTGGGATTCATTCAGTGAGCTGATTTACCAGCTACCCTAGTTATTATCTTTGCAACTTATCTAGTACATATTCCTCTCCCAGCAATAGCCGTTCCAGATACATCGTTTATCTGCCATTTGACAATGTAATGGATATTATATGGAGGCTTCCACATATACCGCCTGGATCAGGTATCTGGCCAGTCATAAATGCTGCCAGACAGTTCCAGAAAAAATAAATAAATAAGATAAAAATATAACCATCAATTAAAGGAAATCTTTACTGTGGTTTTCACCAGTCAGCATATTTAGAATGATGAGTTAAATCATGTTAGTTTAAAAACAAGCATATGCTTTATGAAAGGCATTGTTTCAAAAATCTGTTGCCAAGGTAGATTGTAACTCTTCTCTTAATAACCTTCACAATCACTTCTCCAATGTACACACGTACTATATGTATACTTATAATACTATGCATTACAGCATGGTATGCTTCCACATCATCAGGAGCCTGCAATCACGTTTTAGTACGATGGATGTAATGTTATCCTCCATCCAGTAGCTTCCAAATTGCATTAAAGCAAAGTCTACAATTTTTGGTTTACCTCCATGATCACTGCCTCCTGGATGATTCAAGATTCAGCTAGTCAGAACCGCCCCAGACAACACTGAAAAGTTTAAAAGATCCAGCACAGTCCTTTTGTCTTTCTTAACTTTCAGAGGAATTGCAAGCTCTCTCTTGTAAATACAGGAAGTGGTCCTACACATATCAATCAATGCTCCTTAATTACACAGAAACATTCTGATTTTGAAACAATGTTGATTTAATTCCTGCACTACTAATATACAACAATAAGTTTTTGATACACAAAGATACTGGCAAGAGTTGGACATACCTCTTTTCCTTGATTATGTATGAAATTAAATTCTAGTGTCTTGTAAATTCTTTTCGAACCCAGGGACTTTAAACTAAAATTTTAAACTAAAATTAGATTTAGATTAGATGTTAGGTGAAAATTCTTTACACAGAGGGTGATGAGGCCATGGAACATGTTGCCCAGAGAAGTTATGGATGCTCCATCCCTGGAGGTGTTCAAGGCCAGGCTGGATGGGATTCTGGACAACTTGGTCTGGTGGATGGCATCCCTGTCCATGGCAGGGGGGTTGGAACTAGATGATCTTGTTTCCTTCCAACCCAAGCTGTTCTATGATTCTATTCTATGAAATAGTGACATTAAAACACTGAGCACCTAAACAAAAGAAGCAATGTGACCTTTTGCTGATCCAAATATCGTGGTTTTAGCTACATCCACCCTATACCATTCCTTTCAAAGTGATGTTTTTTAACTCCATAATACACCTCTTTGACCACCTTCCCTTTTCTCTCTCATGATATTTCTCCTCACAATCTTCATCCCTGTTACATTCCAGAGTATAGCACTCATTTTGTATTTTTCTATCTACCAATATATTTCACCACGGGTATGTCTGACAGACTGCCTGCAATATTAAAGTACTTTCAGGTTAGTCAGTCACTGTAGAAAAAAAGTAAAAATTAACTTTATACTACTTGAGTTTTTTATCTCAATACTTCCTGATGATTAATAGCATTTGTTCGATTTTCACAATTTTGATACTAGGAGAAATACATGAAATTGAGCAACAAAAAGCAACATCATTATAAATGATGATATTCAATCAAAAGCAAGTAAATACCTCAACAGAATATGACTGGAACTGTATTTTTGATTTCCTATATTTTCTTTCAGGTAATGAAATGTATTTTTTTTATTTTTGCTACAAGATTAATGCTTGTGAGCATACCAAATTGTGATCAACCTGATCTCAACATTTATGTTTCAAACAGTGTCAAAGTAGCAAAAAATAGAAAATAAAATTAATTTCAAAAATAAAAATAAAATATTTTTTTTGCCTGAGGACAGAAATGAAACATTGCCACAGTAAAACATTCTCCAGTCTTTAGACTAGAGATTCTTCCATTTTCAGAAACAGGTTTTCAGAAATAAATTTTCATTGAAATTGAAATTTTTTGCATGGAGTAACAATGATTTTTGGTATATCTTTTCTATGTGTTTTTATATATAGGCATAAATATAGGCATATAAGGCATAAATAATATCACCAATGATTAAAAATCCAATTAATCTAATTTTGAGTCATGATATTGTGTGAAAAGCAAAGTCTCTGAACATTATATAGTTTGAATATAAAGGAAAAAAATCTAGATTCTGAAGGAAAATCTCCACATCATATAGGCACAATTTATTCCAAGCAGCAAGTTTAAGGTCAACTTGTTGCAGTTCTTTCATTCATTTCTTCATTCTCTTCTCACAGACTATGACTAATTTTCATTTTGCTCTTTACTTGGTAGCAAGAGATGTAGGCAAAAATAGTCTTGTAACCAAGCACAATTGAACAAATATGAAAGGAAATGTGAGAAATAAAACTTATCTAAAGGAAAATAAAGTCCTGTTTCTGTTACACTTGCCAGGGTATGTCCTGAGAAAATGAAGGTGAATCACCTCTTTATATGCATTTATGATAAATTTAAATGGAGGAAAACATTATTAAAAAGAAAGCACTTTGAGGAGGAGTTTGATCCCATGCTTACCTGATACCTCTCTAAAGAAAATGTTAACAGAGTGGCTTATTTCTTAAGGCTGTGTTCAAAAGTAAATCACACTTTTTACATACTGGAGTGAAATTTATCCCTTGCCACCCCCAATAAATTTGGTCTATTGTGTTTCAATTGTACTTTTGTGTGGTTGTGTTTTTCCAGCATATATTACCTCTTTACTCCATTCAGAGAGGCAAAACAAATGGTTTGAAATGAAAATGAAAAATATCTTTTAAATTATTAATTCATTCGCCTCCAGGCAAATTTTATGCTCTGACTTGCAGGGACTGACCTTGTTTCTGACTAGGAAGGCCTGATCCAAATGTTACTCTAGTCAAAGGGAGCAAACTGACTTCAAATGGGCTTTCAAAGAGGTCTTTGCACCTCAATGATGGGAGAAGATAAAATTGTATACATGTTTCTCTGATCTATGGGAAAGACCAGGGAACGTTTTCACATGTGACATGAGGTGAACAAACAGTCCTTTGTGCCTTGTGGCAGACAGCCAGATTCTCCCCAGTTTCTGCAACAATTTCCACTTAGTTGTGTGGTGCTAAGTGGTTAAGCAAGAAAAATCTGAGACAAAGCTCCAAGGTGCTCGAGCTGCATGGCACACCCGCATGCCAACCATAACAACCCAAAATTCAGACACGGGCCCAAATTTTCCTCTCTACTATCCTGTCCATGCACTAGTCTCCCCAGGCATAGACAGCACATAAATGGGCTAAAAAGGATCCCCTTCTTATTGGTGGTGGTTTTTTGTTGTTCTTTGAGTGTTTTTTTTTTTTTAATCTTTCTATTTCTGTAAGGGACAACATCTGTCATAATGTTTGGAAAGTGTCCAGAACATCAGACATCACCAAGTTTCAGATAAATACCTTGTTCAGTTTGTATTTGTCTATCCCATTATAAATACCATCTGTTCTACAGTTAGAAAACGTTTGTATGGTGCTATTTGACTGAAGAACATATTCATCATCATGACCAGACCATGCAAATAGATCATAAGGTTCACAGAATCTGAGTTTAATGTTCATTCACTGAAGTCCAGAATTATACTCTCGTAAATATGGTATGAATGGTATAAGGCCTCAGGTATTAACTTAATGGTACCACCTATCTTGTCCACTTCAATATAGGCAGAAGTAGGCACATTTTACTGATGAAATATATCATTCATCTGTTTTTATTCACATCCAGCTCCCCTGACATTTATTACATTTGTCTTATAGCAGCTATCTCCAGCTTTTATTCTTGTGTCCTTATTCCCTTCTTTCCAACGCACAGTGCGAAGTTCCTTTGCCATGAGATTAACATGCCATATGTTACCATCTGCTCCAAGTAGTGTCCATGTGAAGCGGCAAAAGTATTATCACTCTGTGCACTCAGACCTCAATATAAGCTTGACAGTTCCCAAACTGAATACATAAGCATCCCTGCTCAATAAACAGAAGTGTAAAAGTTGTTCATAACAAAAGTTAGATGAGTCATCAAAGTACTCAGAATATACAAACTTAAACTAATGCAGCACATCACTGGCAACATTTTTGACCATGATGTTATTCAAACACATTTGTGCAATGAAGGCTGCACACTAAGCCATGCCAAAGACATCAGCTGGCACAGAGTATTTTCATTACATGATATGGTGTATGGTGATTTGTACATTATTATATTAAACTGCTAATATATTCATGCATCCTCATAGAAAAGAGACTGAAGTTATTTACCAGTCTTATGATGGAAGGATGGTTACAACAATCTGCATCTAAAGTTTAACATGTATATATATATATATATGTATACTGCAGAATTATCTCTCTACATATTTTTAGGAGGAAAATGATCTCTACATACTTGCATCAGACCAGCATCACCCCAAAAAGGCTTTTGAATATGAAGTCTGCCAGAGAAGCATACTCTGTGTGTGGGAAGGACAATCTGTTTTCTATTGGTTGTAATAAAGCCAGCAGCATCTGCTGCTGTTCAGCAATGCTGTCACCACTACTCAATCTCTTAATAACATTTTACATTCTCCAGATCATATTCTGCACCTTCCATTTCAGGTTCATCTGTTTGAACAGAGGTGAGATCCTAAAATTCATCACAGAATGTAATTCCAGAAAATGCATTACATTGTGGTGCCATTAGAGAGGGACTGGTGAAACTTGCTCTTAAGGCAGTATGAAATTCTAGTCACTTACAGCAAGACGAAACCACTCAAGTCTGTCAATACAAGGATAATGAATTCAGGCAATCTTTTCCATTTCTTTTCCCTCATACTCTTCTGAGCACTAGGCAAAAAGCTTAAGCTCTATCTCAAATTAATAAAAAGAGGGAAGCAATATAGCACATAGTTCTGATTTTCTGGACTCCTGATGGTGTGTAAAGAAGATGCAGGGAGACCTCCCTTGCTCGCTTCCAAAACCAATGACCAGATGCAGAGCAAGAAGTGGCTAAGTGGCTGCAATACTCCACAGGGTACTATAAAAAGGACAGAAATAGTACTGATCTCAAGAAGCCGGGACAACTTGCATTCAGATATTAGCCAGAACCTTAGGTCTTCTGTTATTTGTGCTTCTGTGGCTCAGATACTAATCAGGAAATACTCTGGTTCAGCTGCAGTTTCAAATGGTGATTTAGGCCTCTTCTGCACTAGAAAGACCAGACACTTTCTCATTACACATTGATAACAATGTAGTTAAAATAATTATTCCACATAAGTATACTGATTGGTAGATTAAGAAAGATAAATAAATGCCAACTACATTAAGTTAAGGTCACTTACAAAACTCCAGAGTAAGCATGTTTAATAACAAGTGGCCTTGTAGACCACACAGTTCTGTATTTCAAACTGTTTTCAGTGGTTATCAATGGGATGCTACTTCACCCTAGGGAATGTGAAATCACTATTAACTGAAATAAAAGTCTATGCAGTTGACAACAGACTGGGGGAAAAAAATAAAATATCAAACTATTGTCATCTAGCTATTTGATCACATCAGAGTAGTTCAAAGGCATTCATATATTAAAATAATAATAATAATAATAATAAAATAATGACAACAACCACCTCTTACCTTCAGTATGTACAGCAGAAACATAGGTCCAGTTATAGCGCTTGACAATGTCCACCATAGCCCGTGCTTGCTGTGCATCAGATGGCACAACTCTCATAAAATACTTGAACAGAGTTTTGTCACTTAGGTCCATGCTTGTAGCAGAATAAGCAATCTGAGGTATATTGAAAAGCTGCAACAAGTTCTGTACCTGGATAGCAACTGAGCTAGAGCCAGGGCCAATGACACCAACGATGGGTTTCTTGGAGCGGAATGATGAAGATCCATCCACACATCGCACCATCCCTTCCTCTTCTTCTGATGAAATAAGAGAGTCCCTTATAAACTCAATGCTCTGCTCCAGAGCCACAGCAGAATGCCAGCAAGAGTCCCTTATTTCACATCCTAATGTGATATTTGGCAACAGTGTGGGGTCCAAATTAATTCTGTCAAGGGTATGTAGCATTGCCTCCACTCTCTGAATGCCATACTGCTCTCTTACCTCTCCACATTTCCTTTCATGAACCTTGTCAACTGTTGGTTGATGATGGACAGAGAACAGAGCTCCAATGATAATATCACCAGGCATGTGTGCAACCACCCTTCTTTCATTGGCCTGTGCAGAAACCAAAAGCCCAACATTTCCACAGACATCTTCCTTCAATAACAGGATTGCAAGGAAAAGCAAAAGGATCATTTTAGGAAATGGTTTAGGCTGGTAGAGACAACATGGTGGAACAAAACCGGAGAGCTGGTGAAAAGCAGTTAAATCTTTTAGATAAAAGGAGCAGAATGCTGATGATTAACCAGGAGTTTGCATGTATTCTCTAAGGAGTCACCATCATCTTCAGGTGGACAGCTATGCAGAGCTGTGCATGTGATCATAATCCTCATAACCTTCAAAAATGAATAAATAAGAGAAAGAGCTTTAAAATTAGCAATAAAGTCAGCTTTGTAATCTGTTCTAAAGTTGTACTTATTCCTACTGCTGTCAATGACTGTAATACATTTCTTTCCACCATTTTTCAAGTTGGAAAACTTTGTTATACTTCAGTGTTTCACAGTCTTAGGCTTGTACTTCTGCTGTTATAAACCAGTGTCTCTCTCTTTGACACTCTTGTTTAAAAACTCTTTTGTGAAACATTTTCACAAGCTCAAAAGACAGACAAGTATTACATTCCAAAGAAGAAAGATGCTACCACACCTAATGCGTGTCTTTGAAAACAGCCCTCTTTATTTACAGGTGTTTATTATCTCACAAATGCATATATCACACTAATGTACCTTGAACCATGTTATCAACTACAGCACTAGGAAACTTCTACTCTTAAATAAAGCCTTTCTTGAAATACGTTAAGAAAAGAAGAATATGTCTCTTCCAATCTGAAAATGTGTTTTTTGTCGTTGTTGTTTTTTGTCAGCCTCAACATGAAACCAATGATCTTTTAAAATAAGTTAAGATTAAGAAAACTGATGTCTTCATTAATATTTGTGTTTGTTTCAGCAGTGAATGTTTCAGCAGAGGAACAACAGATTCTTTCCAATTCTAAAACAGCAAATCAGAGTGAAATCTTTTTCACTGATTTTCGCTGATTTTTTTTTTTTACTGATTTTAAATCAGCAAAAAATTGTGATTAATGGAACTTGAAAATGTACTTGAAAATGTTCTGTACCTAGCAGTGGATTTACAATAGTCTGCTTCTCATTTTAAATGTAGTGCTTAAACAGTAGTTTGACCAGGTCTTGATCACTGACCACATTAAAGTATCGTCTGTTGCTCTACTCCTACCAGTGGATCCATTGGCAGTACAGAAAGTTGAGCACACTCTTAAATCTTGGAAGATGCTGAGCTAGTTAGTGAACTGCATGCCCAGTCTCATTATTGGGAAAAAAAAAAAAAAAAAAAAAGCTGCAAAATCCTGGGACAGAGCCTGATCTCAGTTTTACTCACATAAATCTTTCTAATGTAATAAAAAAGAATATAGGAGTTTTGATACATTTCAGATCCACTAGTCATTTATAATCCATTAACATGACTCTGACAGTGCTCAGATGTTGCAAAATGAAAGAAACCCTTTGCCATGGGAAATCTGCTGCTGCTTCTTCCAAGGTTCAAAATCTGGCAGGATTTTAATCTTGAATTTACCACTTGCAGCTAGATCATTCAATACAGTACCACAATGAAAATCTTCCTGATTCTAAAGATGAGAAAGTGAAATCTAAAAACAATTTTCTGCTTGAGGTTAGCCTTGTTTAGTTGTTATTGTACCTTGACATCTATAGATTATAAAATATTTACACAGAGGGCATCATGCAATAGTTTCAGTGAGTATTCCTAAATGAAATCCAAATCTTTAAAAACATTGCATAGAAATGGTCTTGTAATATTAATTGCAATATTAATAAGTTCATGTAATATTAATTTCTAGAAAAAAAAAAAAGTGATAATAATGACATAGGGTTAAGAAAACTGTAGAATGCGTCAACAGGTTTTTTTTTTGTTTGTTTGTGAAGAGCTGGCTTATCAATACTGCAACCCCTTGCCACTGTGGAATAACAGCAGTTCAATTCAGGTTAATTAGTCTCTAATTACAGAATATAACTACTGCTTATGTATTCCAGTTGTTTGTCCTGTGGCTCTGAAGACAACACTGCATAATTTGTAAACAGTCTAAAGCATGAATGACAGTGCGTATCTTTGTACAATATCATAGCTATTAAATTCCTATACCTCCAAGTAATTTAATGTTTTATCACTTTATTAAAATCTTTTAAATATTTATTAACTTATTAGCATTTTAACAGACGTAGTACTCTGCTATTTAAAACATGGATGCTTAATTTTCTGAGCTCTTCAAATTAAAGCTACATGTACAGAGCATGACTATATTGAGATCAAAAGTTAGCCCTGCCTCAGACTATAACTGGATATACAATTAGATGTCTTTTTATAACCTAGCTGCCTATGCAGCTGCATATGCACAAATAGAGAGAGACTGGGTGGGGTGGAGTGAGCTTATGACTCAAAAAGAATCCAGTCCTCATCCACCATTTTAATTCTACAGCACACATTCCAAGGATTCTGGTCAGGTTTACTAATACTGTCCTTGGACTTATATCTTTAGGTTAAACAATTTCTATACAGGGTATATGGGAAAGAGAGGGCGGGGACATTTTTATCATCTTCACTCCAAAGAACAGCTGTTTGCTCTTCTCTGTCCACTGTTGTATCTATCAGTATAAAACTACAGGATAAAGAATGAAGTAAAGCTGAAGGTCTCCTTTATAATTCTAGTTCAACAATAACAGCAGATATCAGGGCTAAGGAGTTCCTAGGGCCCAAGAGCAAGTCCTAAAAGCAAAAAAATCCTTCCACTCCATGGCATCCAAGGGAAAAGAAGGGGCCAGATGCTGACTGGAGTAGCTCCAGAATTAATGAACTGTCTTCTCGTACCCTGCTGTACTACATTGAAATTCAATTTACTTGAGATTTTCAATGTTGTTACTAATTGCACCAAGCAAACTACTTATGTTATGTAGTATTAGGCTTAGGACTCCAAAGTATCTAAAGTCAATGTCTTCTGTGGGCTTTCATGTTGTGGTGAAACAACCTGGAATTGCTACGGACATGGTTAAGTGAGCCTACTAAGTTACTATGGATTTGCATTTGTATAATAGAGATCTGGTTCTGTGGTCTTACTCTTGCTCTCATAATCCTAAAAATCACAGAATGGCTGAGGTGGGAAGGAACCTCTGGAGATCATCTGGTCCATCTAACCTCATGAAAGCAAGTTCAGCTGAAGCAGGTTAATCAGAGTCATGCCCATTCAGGTTTTGAATACCTCCAAGGTTGGAGGCTCCCCAGTTTTTCTGGGCAGCCAGTGTCTGAGCACACTGAAAATAAGGAGGGTTTTTTTGTTTGTTTGTTTGTTTTCTTCTTATATTTAAACTGAATTTCCTGTATTTTAGTTTGTGCCCATTGCCTGTCATTCTTCCCTAGATATCACTGGATATGCCAGAGGTGCCACAAGGGTAGTTAGGTAATGTATCGCATTCTAGGACAAAAGATGGCTGAGCAGTGAGTTAATAGACTAAGCACACAAATTACATTTCCTGGAGAACTCCTCCATTCCTCCCTGAAAAGAGGATGGCCAAGGGATCTATCTGTTCAAATGTACAATTGTACTGCCATCTTATTCCCAGAGAATCACATACAAGTCATTCCACATTTTGATTTCCATTCTTTCCTCCTCCTGGAAGCTTATTATTACAAGCAGTATGATTACTAACACAAAATGAAGTAAAAACTTCAGAAGCTTAAATATAATTCCTGTGTTAAATATTAGGGAGTTAAAAGGAGTTTCCTTAAACCTTAAAGGGAGTTTCGCATGCTATAGACTTCAGATTGAGAACAGTGTTATCAACAGCATCATAGACAAAGAACTCTTAAACACATGCATAAAGTAGTAGAAATTGTTTCCCAATTAATGATTTACCTGCATTTACTTGTTTTCATTGGTGGACAAGCAAATCAACATGCACAGCATTTAGGGTCAAACTTATTTTTCACACTGTTCAGCATCAAGGGAGTTACTACTAATTTACTGAAAGACAGACAAAATGGAATCAGGCACTTAATTACTGGTGTATCAAGGTTCCTATCACATTTCAGCTATGGATCTAGCTATAAACTATTCTTGAAGTCACATGCTATAACAATAGCTGACAGACACTTGAGTCTCAGTCCTTTGCTGCACTAGCTTCACACTTGGAACGACTGTGGAAATGTTAAGGTCAAAACATAATTCTGCCTATCTGGTCTTTGTGTACTCTTGCTCTAGTTGAAAATTTAAGGGCTACTCAGGTGACTGAAGACACGGATATGATGAAGCATTCAACACATTCCTCTAACCTTTGCTCTCCCTGGCAGGAAAAACTTTATGCCAGTCTCTGTCAGGAGAAATTCTCAGCTGTTCCTTTAGGGCAGACTTCCAGCTACTTCATGTTGAGGTTTAACCAAGTAGAAAATGAGCATCTGTAATATTCCATGAAAGATCATCTAATTCTTAAAATGATTTATTTCAACCTCAAATGCAAGTCCATTTATAATTACAGTCTGAACAGACCAAAACAAACAAAAGAGCCCTAATATCTAACTGTGTTAATTAAAATTTGATAAAAAATCCCACAGCAGTTCACAGAGGGCTAATTTCCACTATGTACGTGCCTGAGAGTTTATACATGGGGCACATCTGACTTTTCATAAGGTCTTCTACTACAGCAGGTCTAACTGTTTAAACCTTAAGAATGAAACCCTTTCCAGTGACTTACGTTATTATAGCAGCGCCCACTAGTGACCCCAGAGTGAAGGACCTGTCTTTTTTACAGTGAATTCTTTTGGCTGTGTGGTTTCTTTATGTAAAATACAAACTCAGCAAAGGGAGGTTTTGATTTCAGGTATTTTGTATCAGGAAAAAAAGAAGGAGCAAAAGATCAATACTTTCTTTCAGGTTTCTTATTGATTACATTTTTGTAAGCTTATAATCTGCCGTTCAGAGTCTCTAAATCTTCAGGTAGATATAAATAATAAAAATAAAATTCCAGATTATTGAACCACAGAACAGTGCTGTGATGAAATGAGAACTCAAGGCCCGATCCAGGAAAGCACTTGGAAATATGCTCCATGCTAAACACATGAAGAATGCTGTTGATTAATCATCTGTTAAAAAATACCTAAGTTTAACGTCTCTTTAAAGGATTTTCCCAATCAGAAAAATCACAAAAAATTATGGTCCCAAAATTCATTGATTTGCAGTGACAGATTTACTTATAGGCTATGTATATATAGCCTACAACCATGTACCTGACAATGAAAGGCTTTCCAGGCATTCATTTACAGCACACAATGCAATTAATTTTGTGCCATCAGATGTGAGATAATAAATGTCAATATAGGCATAGATATGAATTAAATCAATATATCCCAAGGAACTAAACCAGGTTCCATCATCATAGAAGACAAAGCAGGCAGCAACTGACTTACTGGTCCAGGGTCAGCCCTGCCACTTTTCTTGCAGTGAAGATCTTTGGGAGACAGAAGATGGAACAACCTTAGAAAAGTGATTATATAAGTAGAAAGACCTCTCAGCTCTTCTCAACAGGGAACAATGTGAGCAAACAGTGTACATTTAGGATGCTAAGCTTTTGCTCAATTCTTCTGACTATTGGCATTGCAAACACTAAGCATTGGGTTCAAACTATTCTCGCAACCTTGTTCCCTATGCTATAGAAAGGTTCAAACTGCAGAAGGTCCCACACACATTACTCAGAGTTAATTTCATTTGTTCACACAAAACCTGATGCACTCTAATAGTCTTTAGTTGCAAAACATGTATATGAACACACTGATATGTTTTGAGACTGCAACTGCCACTCAACTTTTCCATTCACTAAAAAATAAAAATAAAAATAAAAAAAATCAGCTCCATGAATTCCAGCAGGTTTTGGATCAAGCCCTTTGACAAAAGAAACAGCCTTATACAACAGGAGAGACTATGAAACAGTTTTCAGCAATTCCACTTAGATATAGAAGGAAACTAAGCAGCACAGAAGATTTCTAACCATTTGGTCAGAGCAGCCACAGAAAATAGCAGACTAGTGGGCAGATCTCATGCATGCCTTCATAGATAATAAACATAGAAAGCTATAATTATCAGCAAGATCCTTAGCAATCCCAGGAAGTTCTTCCCCATATTCTCACATGCACACACACTTTCTGGTTAATGAAACATTTTTTTTTCTAATGTGTAGGTGCTTAACATCACAGCAAAACTTGCAATGATCCCTGCAATTCTGCTAAATATACTACTTCTTACTGCTATACCATATGACACAGAAACTAATAGCTCTGGTGTGATTTCAGTTGTACTCCTAGACATTTTAATAATTAGCAAAACTGTATGATCTGGAGGAAGTGATCAAGGAAAAGCAATAGCAATTCCAAAAAACATAAGAACTTCTATCTTCTAGCAAGTCACAACAAGAGTATCATTGGAGTGGCATTCCAGTACTACCACTATATAAAACAAACAAACAAAAAGACAACGATACACTGGCTGGCAAATAAAACAACAAAGAACCTATATAGAGACACAATAAATATTCTCTGATCAGTTGAAATAGTGATTAACGCTGGCGTCCCTGATCACATAGCATAAATATTAGCATGTAGTTAAAGTCTTTGAGAATGTGCAAAATGTTAGTGTGTGATAGAGATGTTTAGGAATACTGTGATAATAATAATAATAAAGATGTAGAGAATGAAAAGAACCCAGCAGTTAAGTTCATTATACACTTTCTCATTTTAGGATTGCTTAAAGTGATGTATTTTCAAAACAGTCCTCTGACACTGCTTTCAAGCTGGTCCTCCCGCTTTGTTCTTAGGACTAGCAGAAACAAAACGCTCCGTCGCCCCTCAACTCCCAGCCACCCCTGCCTACCGGAAAGCCCTGGTCGAGGGGGAGGGAGGTCGAATGGCAGTGGCACGAAGAGAGAGAAGGAGCCCCGGGGTGCGGGGCAGCGCTGCTGCGGGCTGCGGGCGCCCGGCGGGGCGGGCGCCTGCCCCGGCTCTGTCCATGGTGCTGAGCAGCACCAGCACCACCGCTCACCTCGCCGGAGGTTTTTTTTTGGGAAAGCGGTTAAAAAAAATAATCTGAAAATCAACCAGTGGTTAAAAAATGCCACGGCGGTCACTGTTGTTTTGCAGAACCACTTTTTGTTATAAATGCATTGGGTGCTCAGAGCTGAGTCGGAGAGGAAACTATTGGACAAGGTTAACTCCCGGAATAGCTACCTGCGCTGCTACGACTGTGTGGCTGGGCATGCACACGTATATGTGTGCATGCACACCGGTTCTTAGGTCTCTGTCTCCCCAGTGGTGTCACACTCAGTCCTTAATGAATCATTTTTGCACACAGAGGCATTAGCTCTCATTATTAAATGAGAAGCAGACGGGAGTTGCCGAGCAGAGCCAAAGTGATTTGTCCCAAGGTCACACGGAAAAGTCCACGGATGGGCTCAGCCTGGCTGTCTCCGAAAAACAAATACATCCCATTTCCATTCTCCCCTTCTGGCAAGGCAAATCCCCACCGGTGAATGGAAGGGATATACCACATGCATCACCAAGCCCAGGTATTGCAGCACCCCCATCTCCTTCTGCCCCACATACACCGCACTCCTCGGGAGGGGTCAGTGCCCACTGCCCTCCAGTGCCCCAACCTCCAGGTGCCTCAGCAGCCTCTGGAGGTGTGCCCCACAGGCTGCTTTGCTTGCCCCTCAATAGCCTTGCTTGTCCTCCGGCAACCAGGGCACGGAGCAATAGCAGGAAGGAGGGAGGGAGGGGAAAGAGTTCCTCCTGCATCCACAGGGTTTCTGTCCGCAACCGGGGGTTCACAAATCCCTTCTCCCACCCCGCAGCATTACCTTGTCGGTGGGAGCAATCGTTCTTTCCTACGGTGGCGGCAAAGCAGTCCTTTCGGTGGCAGCAATCAAGACGGGTAGAGGTAGGCACCTCCTATTTTCAGCCACGGCAGAGATAGCATTCCTCGCAACAGATCTTCTGGAGCTGAATAATCCTCAAATGCCTCTGCAAAGATCACCAGCAGGTGAGCCCCACTCGGCTAGCATTGTCACTCCTCCAGCTATGGGCACATCCTGTTTTCTTCTGATCACAGGCAAACGCTGAGCACCGCGAATCCTTCCCCCGCGCATGCATGCACACACACACGCCATGCAACACGCTGCTCGCTCAGCATCGCCCAAGTCTCATTTGCAAGAGGCGTGAATGGTCCCTGGATTTAAGGGGGGAGGAGGGGGAGCGAGAGGCGTGAGGAGGAGGAGGAATAAACAAACAAACAATGAAACAACAGATGGGGCTTTGCTTTCTGCCACCACAGCCTTGGTCAGCCAAAATACTTGCTGCGTCTTGACCCACCGGCTTAAACACCTCATCCCCTCTTCACTTCTAGACGGCAGCAACCTCTGCATTTATAAGGGGTTAATCCTGCCTTTTGCCCCGCAGGGAGATCTCTCCAGGTGCTCGGAAGGTTGCAAAGTCCCCCCATAAAGCGGACACCTCCCTGCCGCACCCCTCCTTTCCTGCCAGGCGTTCGGCTCCGAACACCATTACCAAAAAAAAAAAAAAAAAAAAAAAAAAAGGGCGAGACCTTCTTCGGGAGGGTCTGTTTGTCTGTTTTAAACCGAGTCGAGGGGAAGAGCTCACCCCTGCAGTCTCGGCGGGGTTTTAGGGAATTCACTCCGCCAAAGTTTTGCCTCCCCTCGGGGACCGCGCTACACGGTGGCTCCTGCACCTGCGAGGCTGGGGGGGCGGAGGAGGGCAGGGGGCTCGCAGGGAGAGAGCCGGGCTCCAGAGCAACTTTTTAGTGCCACCAAGTGGCACAGATCCCTCTAGGAAAGCGAGCAGCCTGCCAGTCCTGGGCTCTGCCTGCTGCTCCTTGGCAAGGGGACAGAGGGGGTTGCGAGAGCATCGACCCCCTCCACACCCACCCACTTGTACCAAGCACAAAGGAAGAGCTACGTGCCACTAGAAGGGCAAGCTGCCCTCTCCCTTCCTTGCCTTGGCTGCAGGGCGACAGCACCGGGCACGGCGAGACGAGGAGCGGTGCCCCGGCCAAGGGCAGCCGGGGCTGCCAGCCCTGCCGGAGGGATGCGCCCCCTGCTCCTCTCCCCACCCCCGGACTGCCCCCGCTCGTCCCCACAGCAGAAGCCACTTGCACCCATCTTGTCCAGCTCCTCTTCCCGCCCCCCCCCCCCCCGGAGCCCGCTCCCTGGACCCCCGGGCTCTGCCGTTCCCTGCCAGCCCCCTGCCTCCGCAGCCAGCATCCCTGGGACCGTTCCTGCAGCTGCATGGGTGGGTTTCCTCGTCGCCTACCTTCTGCCCCCGAGCTCGGCGCCCTCCATCCCTTCTGCTTCCCCACCTCCCCCCAAAAAAACCCTCAGCACCTCCCTGCCCTGCTAACTACGAGCTCCCCACACATGCACCTTTCCTCGGTTAGCCCTTCCCTCCTGGAGCCGGCTGAGGCTTTACCTTCCCTTCCAGCATCCCTGCATCCTCCCAAAGCTTCCTCCCTCCCTCTCTCCTCCTCCTCACGTCTTAGCCCTACACACCCCGGCTCCTGTTCTGATTCACACTCAGCCGTCCCGCTCCTCTCCCACCGGCTACACCACGCTGCCCGGGGTGAGCAGGGACCCCCGGCACAGGGTCGGGCACGATGGTTTTGGGGGGATTTTGGGTGTGTGGGTATGGGTGTGGGTGTGGGAGGGGTCCTAGGTGGCCTGAGCCCTGACAAACTCATCACCTCCCAGCACTCCCGCAGCAGCAGCGGCAAACGGCAACAAACCATCGCAACACAACGCCGGACAGAGATCATCTCTTAATTCAAAGTTATTCTTAGTAAATAAATAAATAAAAGTTAAATAAATAAATAATAAAGCAAAATGCCATTTAAGTAAGAGCTGATCTGGCATTTAAAAGGCTGCTGGGTCCGACCATTTATGAGGCTGCATTTGCAGGGGAGGATTAGCTCGTGCATCCATTTTCGAGAATTAACAGCCATTCTTTGCCGCTGCACCACAGCTTGACACTCCCTGCTGGTTCCCCCCTCTTTGGGTTGCTGCTTAAAATATTATCTTTTTTTTTTTTTTTTTAATGAATACTGAATAACCTAAATCCTGGCTGCTGCTTGACATGGCTCCCCCAGGGTGACTGCACTGACACATCCAAGCTGCACCTCTGCCCAGCTGGGGTAACTTTGATAAAGTTGTTGGGGAGCAGGGGAAGAGGGATTGTCTTGCTATGGCTCCATCTATGCTCCTAATCCTCTGTGATCTCTTTACTGCTGTCTCTCTAACACCAGATTCCCAGCTTGACTGGTCCTTTCATCCCAAGGGGTGAAGGATAGTAATCCCATTTGTGCTTACCAGGTGCGGTGCCTGGCCTCTTTCTCCTTCACATCCTCCTTCAATCCCAGCCTGGGACTGGCTGGGAGCCCATCAGCCAGCACCTGCTTCATATTTTCCCCCAGCTTTCCTGGCTCTTGCTGCCACTGACACCCTGGCAGCAGCCAGTCCTTAAAGCAGAGGGTACTGTGAGCATGTGTGCATGTGGCTCCAGCCGTTTGTTCCCCCTACTCAGCTCCCGGGGACTTTGGGGGATTGCCTCTTGAAGGTATGGGGGTAGGTTAGATGAGAGGGGAGAGCTCACTAGTTACAAGGGCTTCCAACTCCTGCTAGTGCCCTGGTCAGGTGATGAAGAAGGAGCATCCTTCTTCCTCATCCCCACACCTATGCTGTTCTCAGACATCGTCTTCCCACCCAAAAAAGCACAAGCTGTGAAATTAATGGAAACTCAGCAATTTCAGGCTGGAGACAGATTAAAATACAGACCAGATACCTATAGAGAAGGGGCAGATATCTATAGAGAAGGCACAGATCAGAAAAAGGAGGGGAAGGATGGGTCTGTAGAAGGGGAAGGGGAGCAAAGTGGAATTCCAGTGCACAGCATTCCTGGAAAGAAGCAGTGTTGGGGATCTCCAGAAAGGGGAGATGCTGTTGCTCAGCTGGACTGTCACAGCAGTTCTTGGTCTCCCAGGGACCGTGTGTGTGATGAAGGAGTCAGAAAGCAGCCACCTCTCATTGGTAATGGAGACACCCAGCTGGCTGGGATGATGGTGGGTGGCCGCAGCAGGTGAGGGAGAGGATCCCCACACGAGCAGAACACACAGATTCACATGGATGCAGCGACACTGGATGCAAAGCAGCTCCCACACACATATCCCCAAGGACTCCCCGTGAGTCAGAGCCCAGAGTCAGAGTTCACTGTGCCAGATGTTTGGAGCAGCTGGATCAAGGATTAAAAGAGGCAAACAGAATGGATGGGGGTGGCCATGGCACTTATATTCTTAATGCTTCACACTGACCTTTTAAATGGGTTCCCTATAAATACAAATATATAAGGCTTTTTCCCTTTGCTCTCTTCCTTCCCATCCTCCCTTCCCTTCATTATCAACCATTTTACAGAACCCATAAAAGTAGTCACTGTTTTTTCAACTGATGGTAGATTAGTTTTTCCCTGCCAGGAATTTTTTCCCTCTTATTCTGACACTATTTTAAAAGTACATAAAATGAAAGCTTCCTGTGCCACTTTGTAACATCATCAGTAAAAAATAAGCATATCAGTACCTGGATGAGGAGATACAATGACTACATTTTCTGAGCCCACTACTAGTAACATTCATTATTTCTGCAGCAGTAGCACCTATAGACAGTAACACATTAGGCAAATCTGCACACGTTCTGAAACTGCATTCTGAGGAGCTCATCAATACAGCAAATCACAGGGGTATAAAAAGTATGAAGTCTCCAGGTATGATCAGTATCTTCAAAGAGCATTCTAACCACTCCACCACTCTAAGACTAAAAGCAATGAGGCTGAAGGACTATTAATTTGAATTCTCTTCAGTTCCAGAATTAATAAACCTGTGGGACACTGGTGGCACAAAGACAGAGTGTGGACAAGAAGGTGAGATTGTGAAGATGAGCCAGATGTTGTTTTTCTACAAAGTTGTCTGTAATATAAGCATAAGCATAATAAGAATATGTTTTTATTTATATATGTATAACCTAATCAAAAAAACACTATTTACTCCCTACTAGAAAAGGAGGTGAAGATGGAGCAAGGTGGGAATCTATCAATCTAGCACACACATAGTTTCTGACATAATTAAAATCAACATAATTATTATTGGTTCCCAGGAAAGTATATGAATGGCAAGTCTACAATGTAAAAGGAGATATTAAAAATGCAAATTATGCTATACAACACATTGTAAAAGAAAATAGTAGTCTGCCAGTGCATAATAAGGGTGCTACTCTCAGAATCCTTATTTCGTGTTGCCCTTCAAACCTCAAGGAAAGTTATGGTCTGGCTTTATATGTCTATTTGGTAGAGACTTGCAAATAAACTCTGTGTTCTCTTTAGGCTAAATATGGAGAAATAGGTTTTTGTAGTGTGCAATTCACTTGACCTACCTTAAACATTTCTTTTAGGGTGATGAAGAAAGAGGCATTAAGATGTGCCTGCTTCTCTTCTCAGATTCTGAGGGGTACCTATTCCTCATAAGGATATCTGTGTTATGCTGGTGTGCATTTAAGGAATCTATGAGTAATTTTTGGCTCTTGGCTGTGCGTAGGTGTAAATGAGGAACTGAAATGCCCAATGCTGCCAAGACTGTTCTAGTTCTGTGCAAGGAAATGGCCCAGCTCTTAGTATCTGAGAAGACTCAGAAATCCCAGACTGAGCCTGGCTGTGAAACTCCTTCAGCGTTACGCAGTCCTTGGGTAAGTATCCTTATGCTTGCAGACTGGAGGTGTCTGTATATGTCCTTTTTTGGTCTGCCTCTTGTGTCCATTATTAGAAAACAGGGCATGGGAGAATAAGACCAGAATACAGACCTCTGAGAAGCATGCATGCAAGAATAGTGTAAAAGAGAAGCACAAACTTTTACATGTCTACAGAGATTTCAGCGAGTAATGGGATGTGTCAAATGCAACTAAAAGATGCCCCCAGATTTGCCTATAAATCATTATTTAAGAGAATTAAACTAGTTTGCAGGACATCTGAATATAAATCTAACACAATTTTTTGAATTTATTCTATGGCATCGTTCTAGATGTCCTCCCTTTAATTTCTTCTTTGCTCTTTCCATTTCATGTCTTAAGTGGAAGCATTTGCCAAAATGAGTAGAACTTTCACAGCAATAGCGCTCTCTGATTCATATTAATTCAGGGTCAGTAACTCCAACTGAGGAAATTTGACTTACATTTTACCTTTATGAATAAAGCTATTATTCCTATTACTCAAGGTCTCTATGAAGTTATTTTGCTGTAAACATGTTCAATTTTGTAAAATTAATTTTTAAGTGATGACATTTATGTGATTTCTTCTGCTTTCTCTATTATTTTCCACATCTTTATGTTAAACATGTATGCATTTTATGTCTAGCTACCATCTCAGAGGCAATTCCCATCATTGTTTTCCACCAAAGGATTCCAGTGCCCTTGACAAAAAAGACTTAAAACTGATGTATGAGGATCTTAGTTAAAGGCAATCAGAATGGAAACATTAAAATGGGAGTTTGGGGTATAGATAGACTTCAGTACTGAAATTTGCAGAAATGAAGGTGACTCTCCATTAAAAAAAATAATAATAATAAAATAAAAATAAAAAAAGTGTCATTCAAAATCTGAAACTGGTTCTCCTATTTCTACTCAGTGAGTTCAGATCTGAGTGGGAGAGTGCTTCTAATAAGGTTGGAGGAATGTGAAACCTCCAATTATGCTGCCATGTGATACGCTATCATTGCTCTGCAGTGAGAGTAGAGTATTGAGTGAGTGAAACTCAACTGGTAGGTTCCTGCGGGGTTTTGAACTCACCACTGTTTACATCTGCACTCCAGACTGGCATCTTCTGCTGAACAGCAGAGAGACAACGAGTACAGGATTTTTGATCTTGCAAAGCCACCAAAACTACTCATAATGAGATAAGATCTTTGCCATTGTAATTGATTCATATGAAAACAGAGCAGAGGAGGTGGAGGCTCTGAAACTGGTTCTTCCATGGGAACTTTGTTCATCACAGTACCCAAAATTTGCTCAAATACGACATATTAATATCAGAGATACACAATGTTTTTACAGACGAATTTTATTTCCATTGTTGAGAACCACCCTTTGGTTGAAGAGACACCCTTGGGACTACCCTGCACGGAAACAAACATAACAGAATAAAAACATGATGAATTTCACGTGAACAAAACTGTCCTCCAAATGAAAGTGGCAAAACATCACTGCAGTGATACATACTAGTCACTCCACTGGTGAATATCAGCTGAAGCACTGTTGTTTCTAGCTATTCTTGGCCAGCTAATTCCTCCCGCTGACACTGTGGTTTGATTCCCATTCCCTCCATGAACAAAGGAGGTTGGCAAAAGACTGGGAAATACGTAGCACAAAACAGTCTTGCTCCAGCAGAAACACAGACTAGAATCAGCACGTGGCTGCTTGGCAGTCCACCTACCACAGAAAGTGACTTGGAGCCAGCTCTGCCTCCTTCTTTGTAGCTCTTTATGTGCAAAACATCAGCTGGGAAGGATAACTTGCAAAAGACACAAGAGACATAGACACAAAATAATTTCAGCCTTTCTCCTTCCTGTAGAGCATCGAAGGAGATTAAAAAAAAAAAAAAAAAAAGAGAGAGAGAGAGAGAAGTAAACCCATCAGTAACAAAAAAGAATCATATGTTTGGTATGCAGCTTGAAATTACAAATCCCCAATACTGCTTTTCCAGGTAAACAATTATTGTAGTTACCATAGGAACACAGAGTGGACAAAAAGTCTTTGTGTTTTGAAGATGACTACTTCTCTGACACCAACAAAGAGAATGTAGGTTGTCCATAAATTTATAGTTTCTGCTCAAATTAAGTTTTTGCATGGCCCAGTGAAGAAGCAGGTTCACCTCAATTTTTTATTGGCATGACTTCAAGCAATGAGCAAGCTCTCGAGATTGTGAAGCAGGTTCATTCCAGAAATGGAAGAGGTTGGAGAAGTAAATGAGTAATTACATGACTTTAAACTATAGTTAAGTACCAAATGTATTTCTGATCACTTACATATAGATCTCCTTTTCCCTTTAGGTAAATCTGTCTATACAAACAGCCCAAAAGCTTGTTCTGTCAAAGTGGGTGGTGCTCACAGTAGCCATCCTTTTTTTCTTTGAATACCAATGCCAACTAAAAGGAAATGCAACGAAAAGAAAAGCAGCTTGGATGCTGGGTGCTCTATGATATTTTATGTCTAACACAGCTTTGTTAAAATAAATTAAAAAACCAGTAGGACAGTCATTTATAATTAGTGTTTCCCCAATATCTCTTCTGTCTTCTTCACTGAAGGTCAGAACAGTTAAGCCATGGTAGCGTGCTGGCTGGATAATCTCATTGCTGATGAATCAAAATTATTTTCCAGTAATGTTTGATAAGCTTAGGGATTGCTCATGGGTACATAGTGGGATTCTCCTCATCAAACATGTACTACAGTAATGTGATATTCAACTCTGGTTGTCCGTGCTCCCTTCATAATCAATGTAGAACTGGTACTTGAGTGATGCAATTAGTCTCATTCCTGTGCAGGTTTCAGATAAATTTACCTTAAAATTGACTGATTTGTGGAAGCAAGACTAACTAGCTGAGGAGCAGCTACTTACATTATGAACTGGTACAGTTAGGTGACAGGAACACATTAAATGCTTTTCATTAAACAAGAAAAACAGCATTTAAAAATTACCCTGTTAAGCTGTGGTGGTTTCACACTGATGACTAGCTAAACTCCACCACACTGTTCTCTCACTTTACTCTTCAAAAGAACATCTGATGAAAATATGATGAAAAAGGTCTTAAGGGTTGAGATAAGGACAGGGAGAACACTCAACAATTATCGCCATGGGCAAAACAGACTCAGCATAAGGGACGTTAACGTAATTTATTGCCTATCACTAGCAGACTAGATCAGTGAGAATTAAAAGCAGACACAGACACAGACACAGACACAGATTTCTAGGTTGGAAGAGACCTCAAGATCATCGAGTCCAACCTCCGACCTAACACTAAGTCCTCCACTAAACCATATCGCTAAGCTCTACATCTAAACGTCTTTTAAAGACCTCCAGGGATGGTGACTCCACCACCTCCCTGGGCAGCCCGTTCCAATGCTTAATAACCCTTTCGGTAAAGAAGTACTTCCTAACATCCAACCTAAAACTCCCCTGTCGCAACTTTCGCCCATTCCCCCTCGTCCTGTCACCAGGCACGTGGGAGAACAGACCAACCCCCACCTCTCTACAGCCTCCTTTAAGGTAACTGTAGAGAGCGATAAGGTCGCCCCTGAGCCTCCTCTTCTCCAGGCTGAACAAGCCCAGCTCCCTCAGCCGCTCCTCGTAAGACTTGTTCTCCAGACCCCTCACCAGCTTGGTCGCCCTTCTCTGGACTCGCTCGAGCACGTCCATGTCCTTCCTGTAGCAAGGGGCCCAAAACTGAACACAGTACTCAAGGTGCAGTCTCACCAGAGCCGAGTACAGGGGGACAATCACTTCCCTAGACCTGCTGGCCACACTGCTTCTTATACAGGCCAGGATGCTGTTGGCCTTCTTGGCCACCTGAGCACACTGCTGGCTCATATTCAGCCGACTATCAACCAATACTCCCAGGTCCTTCTCAGCCAGGCAGCTTTCCAGCCACTCATCTCCCAGCCTGTAGCTCTGCTTGGGGTTGTTGAGCCCCAGGTGCAGGACCCGGCACTTGGCCTTGTTGAACTTCATACAGTTGACCTCAGCCCATCGCTCCAGCCTATCCAGATCCTCCTGCAGAGCCTTCCTGCCCTCGAGCAGATCGACACACGCACTTAGCTTGGTGTCATCTGCAAACTTCCTGAGGGTGCACTGGACGCCCTCATCCAGATCATCGATAAAGATATTAAAGAGGACCGGCCCCAGTACCGAGCCCTGGGGGACACCACTAGTGACCAGCCTCCAACTAGATTTGACTCCATTCACCACAACTCTCTGGGCCCGGCTATCCAGCCAGTTTCTAACCCAGCGAAGCGTACGCCAGTCCAAGCCCCGAGCAGCCAGTTTCTTGAGGAGAATGTTGTGGGGAACGGTGTCAAAAGCCTTACTGAGGTCAAGGTAAACCACATCCACAGCCTTTCCCTCATCCACCAAGCGCATCACTTTGTCATAGAAGGAGGTCAGGTTCGTCAAGCAGGACCTGCCTTTCATAAACCCATGCTGACTGGGCCTGATCGCCTGCTTGCCCTGCAAGTGCCGCGTGCAACATAAAACCACCTTAAAGCAACATAAAGCAACATAAAACCACCATAAAGCAACATAAAACCGCCTTCCCCCAATCCACGTTCTTCCACCTCCTCCCCCGAAGTGGCACAGGGGAACAGGGAATGCGGGCTGTGGTCAGTCCACAACGTCTCATCTCCACTGGTCCATCATGGTCACTCTCTGCCCCTGCTCCACGTGGGGTCCCTCCCATGGGATGCCGTCCCTCCTGAACTGAGCCTGCGGGGGCTGCCCACAGGCTGCAGCTCTTCAACAACTGCTCCCACACGGCTCCGTACCACAGGGTCCATCCCCCAGGAGCAAACTGCTCCAGCACGGGTCCCCCACGGGCAGCAGGTCCCCCCAGACCCCCTGCTCCTGCGTGGGCTCCTCTCCACGGGCTGCAGCTCCGGCCCGGGGCCTGCTCCTGCGGGGGCTCTCCATGGGCCGCAGCCTCCTCCAGGCCACATCCACCTGCTCCACCGGGGGCTCCTCCACGGGCTGCAGCGTGGAGATCTGCTCCATGTGGGACACATGGGCTGCAGGAGGACAGCCTGCTCCACCAGGGACCTCTCCACAGACTGCAGGGGAACTTGTGCTGTGTGCCTGGAGTACCTCCTGCCCTCCTTCTGCACTCACCTTTGGGGCTGCAGGGCTGCTTCTCTCAGTTCTCACCACTGTCTCCCAGATGCTGTAGCACAGCAGGTTTTCCCTTCATTAACTCTGCTCTCGTGGAGGCCCAGCCAGTGTTGCTCATGGCTCGGCTCAGGCCAGCAATGGGTCCCTTTTGGAGTGGGCTGGAGCTGGCTCTGATCTGACATGGGGCAGTTCCTGGGCTCTGCTCACAGAGACCACCCCTGCAGCCCCCCTGCTACCAAAACCTTTCCAATGTAATCCCGATATATAGGCAATTGTCAATACACAGGTATAAACTTCTGTTTAGGGGGAGGAGGAGTGAGCAGAACAACTGTCTGCTTTTTCCCCAGCATGGGCCACTAGCTGAATATGAAGTTTAAATGTTCACTTTTCCACTTTTTCTGTGTTTAAACATTAGGCTGTGGAGTAAAGTAGCTCAGAGACCTAGTGTATTCAAGAGCACTCCAGTGTTCATTTGACCAACCTACCCAATTGTTCATATTTCTAATGCAGCTACTCCCACAGCATCAAGCTGATAGAAGTGCTTATCATAATACAGACCCACTGAGATTCCCTATATGTATTCTGAAACCATATGAGAAGTCCCACTGTGGCCCCAAAAAGTTCTGAGAGAAAATTTCAGACTTAAATATGATGAAAAAAGAAATACATGAAAAAAAAAGATTTGGTTAGAATTTTGACTCTAGAGAAAGATTGATGGATGGGCATTTGGATCATCTCTGAGGACAGCAGAATTTTAAAAAGTGTAAAGAAAGAGTAAAGGTACACTGAAACCCTTCTTGCTCACCCTGTGCTTTGGTAGAAAGAAATAGTCTCTCTTTTCCATCTAAAAATACCTGTACAGGTCTATTACTCTGATATAAGAAAGCTACAGTAAATTCACAAATTTTCTAGTAGCTACCTAGAAAAGGCTAGATGTTTTTATCATGCCAATGAAAGCATGCTGATGAGGGTAATGGGAAAAGAAATGAGTCATTATGTCAAGTCAACAAAGATGCTTATCATGTACATTTACTGGACCCTTATTTACGGGCCATGTATACGTAGTTGCATAAAGCAAATATCCTTACTGTAGAGGAACTGTGCACTCCCTATTTCCTACACTTTTCTTAAAGGAGGTAGTTTCTTGTTAAGAAAATAAATTTAGAAAGGAAGTAGTCAAAATCTGCCATACCCTATTTACCTGATGGGAAGATGGAGTAAGAACACATGCCTAGCTTACATTTTATATTATCCAAAGCCTGTGCTAGGACAGAAAAATACTTATTCCCATACAGGCAGATGGTTTCTTCATTGGTCCTGTCAGTACCCACTGAATAAATGAAAACAAAGTAAAATAAAGGACCAGATATGACAGAACGAAACAGCATCATCTCTTGTGGCTGGAGGACATGACATAAGAAATAGCCATTTGGTTACATGCAATGTCTAAATTGCCATAACAACTATGAATATGTTGCTGGAAAAACAAAACAAACAAACAAACAAAAGAACAACAAAACAACAACAACAAAACAGAATTGTTTTAAGCAGAGATATAACCTTATGCTGTACAGAAAAATAAAACAACCCACAACTTTCAGTCAGTCAGCAAGTCAAAGTTCCATATACAAAGTGGCCTCAGAACCTTACTTTGTCCACTGGTCTATTAATCACAGTGGAGGGAGTAAAACACAACTCTCATAATATGGTCAATTAGCTTGTTAAGACCATGTTTGAGCAGACAGCTTCATTCTAAGGTGATGCTTATAGTTTTCCATTAAACAGCTTCAGTTTTCTAGGTTTTTTAGGAATATTGGTACTACTTACGTTTCCAAATATATCACCATGAATTTGCTTACATGGCATTTAACAGTTTGGAAACCAAGGATGTAAAAGCTTGCAGCCTGTCTCTGAGATTGACACTACTGGCATTATTCTTTCAGTAGCAAGAGGAGACCTGTGAATTCTCCAGAAATACCCATTAACAATCTCAGTCAAGAAATAAATCTAAAGAAAAAGAGTTAAGTGTGGAGGAAGACTGTGAAGCCACTGAAGATAGTACAATCAATTTGGTAATGATGTTCTAATTTAAAGAAGACAGAGAATATACATTGCCATATTATCTCTGTAATGCTATTCAAGAAATTCTTTCCAACGGTAACAAGTTTGTTGCTTGTGTTGACTGAAAACAAATTAGTCCTGTAGCCAGAAGCAAATTATTCTAAGATTATTTCTACAACATATGAGAGAGTTTTAAAATAACATTAGGAAAATCACTTTAGCCATCAAAATATTCAGGGCTTTGTCCTTACAATTCAGCATAGTACTTAAGCCTGCTACCAGATCACTTGAACTGATAGGCAGTATTTATCTCACCTCGCTTTGGGCTTCTGTAATATAGATTCATTATTTTTTCTACAACTCTGTTCGTGCCAAGATGCAATGTCAAGATATAATTAAACAAACTACATTCCCTTTCCAAAAATCATAAGGTATAAGACACAGAACTTTGCTCTGTTGCAGCCCTATAAACTGCAGTCCTCCGGGGTTTTAATATCACAACTGTCCATGTAAATTAAGTTTTATGGGTTTGCTACTATTCCAAAGCCCTGCAGATTATCATCTTGCTGTGTGACCTTCTCCTGAACCTGTTAAAATAATCAGGATTTTGATACAAGTGGAAAAACAAGATGAGAAGTAGTTAGCTCTACATATTTTAGAGCTCGCCTTTTCCTCACTTTCATATTATTTCTGTGATTTTCATGGGGACACTGAAAAGTCAATCTTTCAATCTTGTCATTATTTTTGGGAGGAGGGGAGGGGGGAGAAGGGGTGGGAGGGGGGAGGACAGGACACAGACAATGCTGCTATCAGTTTCCAAAGTATGAAATGAAAAATGCTCAAGTAGACCCTTAGATAGTAAGCAGAAGAATCTCCCCCCATACACACACACATACAAACGCAAACACACACACACACACACACATTAAATGTGGCAAATGCAGATAGAAGTCCCCATGGTCATCAAGAGGCAGAAGCAGTTAGTACATCTTCAATTTATGGAACTGGGAATTTAACATCACTTTACTAGTCAACGGAATAGCACAGAGATTACTCCAACCTTCATCTAAGCCTAGAGACCAGTTAGACAAGAAAGCATGAACCTTTGATTTTTGGAATTAGCCTCTTGTTTATAATTAGGATGACAAAATTAATACATTAAATCAGCAAACTTCATCTTCCAAAGCTAAGACTGTAAAAATGCCCTTCAATTGTAATCCCATTAGTTTGATCATGTTGTTTAGGATTGTCATGAAAAAAAAAAAAAGATTTTATTAATTTTACTTAAGTTTTTGCCTTAATTTAAATATAACATACAGCAAGAGTCATCCCTGATTATCCCTTTCAATGGACACACTGTAAAAGAACTCAAGAATTTTTGGAAAAAAAAAAAAAAAAGCCATTTTTATATTGGGGTTCCTTTTAATGCAGACAGAACACTGAGCCCAATCTGGCAAACTCACAATATCTTTCCTAAAAGCATTGAGTTGCTGTCAAGTGCTTACCATCCAAAGCTAAATTTGTATGGAGGAATTGATATTATTTATAAAACACTATAATAGGACATGGTAGATCTAGGGTTAGTTTCTACTAACAGTATTTGTATGTGATTTTTGGTGTGTCATCTTTTTTTCTCTACTTCATAACTTAATGTCCATAACACCATAGAAGGAATTCATCTAGAACTCTTCTTCTAGACCTCCTAGTTCAGTCAGGATGATTTTAAAGGATTGCTTCTTAATTTTTTTGTTTGGTTGTGTTTTATTTGCTTGCTTGTTTGTTTGTTTTGGTGTTTACTTGCTTTTCCCCATAAGAACATGCTATTTACATTAATTTATTAAAAAAATAATAATTTTATTTTACATTAAAAAGATACATTTTGTAATAAATCCTAAATAGATAAAAATTGCAAACAATAATGAAATAAAAGTTAATAAATTAAATACAGCACTCCAAAAGAGTTCAGAAACTTTGAATATATTCAAAACTTACAGACAATGGATATACTGGAAATAAAAGAATGATCTCAAAAAAATCTAGCAGAATAGTAAAAGTCTGTTTACATTTGTTATATTACCATTTACTGTCTACTCCAAAAGATAGTATTGTAAAGCAAATATCTTGATGAATTTTTGAGATTCAGATGCTCTAGAGATAGGAGACATACATGGATATCCTGCTCTGATGAGCTGCCACTGTCTGCATGAGAACACAAGGTTGGAATCTCTGAACCTTCTTACAGTTATGGTTGCAGAAAGAACATCTAAAAGGTCTTTTAACCTTTAGATACCTAGTAATTGTGTTTTCTTTCGGCCTCTTCCCTGTACAGAAATAAATAAATAAATAAACAAACAAACAAACAGAAAAAAAAATTATTTTACCCAGAATGAGTACTGAGATGCAGACCTCAATACATTTTTTCCACGTGTACAAAATCAGCAAGCCATTTGTTTTGCAATAAAAGCTGTTTGATATGTTGCCTCAAAAGCACTACAAGAAAGCTGATAACATACTTCACCATTTTAGAGATAGCAAGGACCACGCATGCTCCATGCAGTTATCACCTAGGAAACAAATGATTGCATCTTATTTTTGGCATAAAGCTGTAGGTGTACGAAAGATCTGAAATGAGCTCCCACACAGTACTGAACTCATTCCTCATGATGCCAGCAAGAGTAATGAGCGGAGCTGTTGGGAAGCACCTCCTAGCGGTAGCCAGAGAACCACCCACGGGTACTAGACGTTATGTCAGGGCTCCTCACCGCATGCATTCCCCAAGAACACTGTGTTACGGCCTGCGTAATGCAGAAGTCAGGCCAGGCAATCATAATAGGCTCTTTGGGCTGAAGATCTCCTAATAAAATCTGTGAGGCACCCAGAAGCAGCTTGCATCAAGATGTAAAAGCATTCAAATGGATTTTAATGAAACAATTAATTTAAGTGCTCTTCAGATCTTGATGTAAATTGCCTCTGCATCACAGCTTTACAGCGGGTTGCCTAATAAATTGATAGATTTTAAGGCCAGAAGGGACCATTACAATCATCTAACCTGACTGCTTGTATAGCACAGGTCAGAGAATCTCAGCCGGAAATTCTGTAAATAAAGCCAGTAACTCTGGATTAAGCAAGAGCATCTCTTCCTGAAAGCCTTCCAAACTTAATTTAAAGATTTTAAACAATATCCACCAAAAGGCCCAGATAAATAGCGTAATGAGGCATTATCATAACTCCAAAGTGTTAGCATCTTATTTTTAATCTTTAATTTCTAGATTTTTACCTAATGCATCATTTCATGCAAACAGCTTGCAATAAAACTGTGATCTACTTGGAAAGAACTTGATTGTGAAGTCTTGTGCAGATCTGCCAATCATAAACTATGTACATTTACCTTTCCTTTTTTTTTGTTTTTCTCTGCCTGAAGAGCCATCTCTATAACATTCCTAACACAGACAAGCCTGCTCTTACCTTGGTTCTGTGGATCAGGTTTTTCTACAGGGGGAAAGTCTGCAAAGCAATATTAGGCATAAATTTATAGGGAAATAGTTATTTTACACTGTCTGTCCACATGGACATGTTTAGTGCATAATAGCAAAACGGTGATTAATTCCTCTTTCAGAAAGGAGTGAGCTCCTGCAAGATTATTAATGCACTACTCATTCACAATATTCCTTATTTCACAGTGGCCTCTCTCCATAGAAAAGCCCACCATGCAAAACTGTCTCATTCTAATCTTAACACACATATGTGGTACCTCATAGACAGCAGGAAAGAGCACTTAGGATTTGTACCCAGAAAGAAAATAGAGTGACCCCTTCTAGAGAGCTGCATGTTAAAATGGATGATCTTTTTATTGAATATAATAGAATAATAAAGATAGGTACCATTTAACAACATAGTCTGCCACCATTATGATTTGCAGAGTTCACTCTATCTGCATTGTGATGGGCCTTCTGCTAACAGGAAGATGAACTTTTTCTTTTTGTCTATACAGTGCCTGGCACAACAGGATATATGGTTAGGGATAAATGCATGTTGCTATAGCAGAAATAAAAAATGCTAACCATAGTTTACTTCAGTGGGACTCAGTGTGCACATATGGTCTGTCCATATGGAGCTGATTTCGTGATGGGTTCCTTTATGTGCAGAACCTTATGGGTTCATCGGTAGAAAACATGAACTTTCCAATAAAGGAAGTAAGTAGAGAAGCAAAAAGTAAAGCTGATGGCCAGAGGCCATAATGTTCTTTTTCATTTAAAATTTCACAGATTAAAAACAATGAAAAAATCAGTCACCGAGCAATTAAAGTCATGACTGCCTTGTTGATCA
Organism: Cygnus atratus; assembly: GCF_013377495.2. NCBI lineage: Eukaryota > Metazoa > Chordata > Aves > Anseriformes > Anatidae > Cygnus > Cygnus atratus. The sequence goes on along the minus strand of NC_066362.1, from coordinate 199,858,012 downwards.
TTAATTTTGGATACCGCTTTCTGTCAAACAATGTTAATGCTATAACCTAGACATGTGCTAATAGAATTAATAGCGAGAATAAATGATCCAATGTGGGGAGGGCCACTTCTCTTTTTGAGCAAAATAATGGATAGCTCTATTCCAGCCTGATAATATTTCACAGCTTATAAACTATTGCTTGGTATGCTGAGGTTAAAGTGAGCATCTAAAAATTCCATGTCCTGAGACATCTGCAAAACAGTTTCATCTTCACAAAAGAGAATGCACACAAATCAGTGTTAATTGCAACATTCATATTTCTGACATAGTCAAATGCCTTTGAAGCTTGATGATAACAACAAAGCTGAAATGAGCACAGAGAATGTAGGAAGATGGAGCCGACACAAGGATCAAGTGATAGGAAAGCAGAACATTTCTGGCATCTAAGCCACCACTTTGAAAGTCTCTGTCCATGGAAATCAGCTTGACCTCCCTCCAAAATGACTTTGCTCCTATTTTTGCAAACAACTCTCTTCAGAAAAGCTGTGCAGCTTTTCCTGCTGCTTCAGTGCCGGGTTTATAGTGAAAGTGAAGTTATCACAAAGTAAAGATCAAAGAGGATATTTTTACTTGGACAGTGATGACTTTTTATGAAAAGCTACAAGGTAAATAACTAGAGCTCTGTAGGTAGATTTGAAGAGGTATAGATATATATAATGGATCACAGCTAAGCTGTCTGCCTCTGCAGCCTTTATTAGAATTAGTGTGTATTTCCATACGTGTCTAAGTAAAGCAGACTCCAGAAATCCCATGCTAGGACTGCAGTTACTCCTGTAATTAACAGTATTTGTTCATTTTCATTTTGACATTCTGATGTCACTGTTTACAGCAAACTGTCCTAACCCCCTGCTTTTCTTGCAGTTTTCAAACTGCCTTAATGTAATTATGTTAAAATTGTGTTAAGACTGAAAACAAGTCAAACAATACTTTTTATTCCTGAGTCAGATTTTCTTCCTAATCCCTTGTTTGAAATGCACTCAGCAGGGTTATTCTGAAGCATCTGTCATTTACATGCAGCTTTCATGAACTATCACTTTTCAAGTAAAACAGCTCCAGAAGCGACCACCTAATTCTCACCCCTGAGCTGTTCAACCCATACCTGTATTCCACAGAGAAGCTTGTATGGGATACTGTGAAACCAGAGTATGTGAAAGACAATACAAAGATGCCCACCTCTTGCCACCCTTATTATTAATATATATATATATATTAAGAGAGAAAAAAGGGGAGAAGTGGACCTGGTGTCTGACAGCACATTCTGAACAGCACCCACCCACTGAAAGAATGTCATGCACAAGCACAGGAGATTTCATGACAATGGGCATGTTTTTCATGTATGTGTGTTGTGATGAATGCAGAACTGTTCCGGTTTCATATTGAATTTCATAGTTATAACATTTAACTTTTTTTGTTGACTTTTTGCCTTAGTAAGGGAGATGGATTGTAAAATGTCTCCTCTACAGTAGCCAGAGTCATAACATGTATTAAGTGAAATGATCTATTACACAGGCCATGGTACTATAAGACTGGAAGTGTCACTTTGTAATTAAAGTGTCAGAACAGCTGGGAAGATTTATAAGGGTGATATAATGAAATTATTATTCTAAGGTTTGTCTGTTTCTTGTAAATTTTGTCTGCCACTGGCATGTGCATTAGCCATGTGATATTTATAGCATGGGCTTTCCAAGCATAGTTGCAGGGATTAATGTATGAAAAATTAATGTATAAATCTTTGAAAATCAGATTAGTAGGATACAATAATAAGAATATTGTCAAAACAAGAATAACGGCCTGGGTTTCCAATGTGTTAATTCTATTTTGTGGGGCTCTGAAGACATAGCACAGGTTTAAATGTGTTATGCCTTACACATAACACTGTTGGATCTAGCTGAGTGCAGATTCATTTTGCCCAAGGGAGTCCTCCTGTGGAGCACAAGCTAAAAGCATTGAGGATGTGGCAAAGGAGAGGGAAAGGTGAGTTCACAAATGGTGATACTTATTGCTCACAACAGTGCTTCAAAGCCACACACATAAGTAAATATGCATCACTTCCTTAAAGGATTTCAAGCTCTACTCTGAGCCAATCCTTCATGCAGCTAACATGTTCAACGTACGTGTAAACATGGTGTTCTACTTATGTCACTACTACAACATACTTCCAAATGCTTTTCAAGTACTGAGTTTATTCTTCACAATTTATAAACACCATTTGTTTTTGTGACTAAAGTGAAGAAGGAAAAAAAAAAAAAGAACATAAACGAGTCAATAAGATTCTGTTTCAGATCACGACTCTGTCATGTACATACCAACACAAGAGCTGGGTGTCTAAGCTTCTTCCACTTCTGCTGTAGATATGTAGGGCAATTGTCTGCAAATAGGTATCTGCTAATATATGGAAAACAATGGTGTGTTTGAGACTGAACTGGGCTGGCAAAACAGCATGGGTGGAGAGGGAAGGATGTGATGGGACACCACTGGGATATACTCAAGACTAGAAAGGCACTGGGTGCCTACACTTCAGTGGTTGAATCTCTCCTAGTCAGTGTGTCTGGTGGCACCCATGAAGAGATGGATCGTACGAGTAGATTCCTACAAACATATTCAGTTGTTCAGAAAAATGGCATCTGGAGCCATTTGAGAATCCTTAGGCTATTTCACCAGGTTTCCAGCTGCCTTTTGCGGAAGGTGCCAACCTGCCTGGTGGCATATTCTTCTAACCCTCTCTATCTAAAATTGCTCAAACATCTACATTCAAGGAACTAAATCCTTACCTTACCCATGACACCTCCATGGAGTTACCTGTATGCAGGTATCTAAATTCATGCATCTTAACTTCCAACATAAACTGCATCTGTCAGATATCACTCTTGTTTTTCAAGAGGCCACACAAGCCCTTTAAATTCTAAAAACAAACATTGCAAGAAAATGTCAAAATAAAGCTGTTTTAATTTGAATTTTAGCAATTTATGAAATATTTTGCACGAGTTTGCTTGTGTGTTTGTTTGTTTGTTCTGAAGCCAGATTGTGTGTCTTCAGATCTCTGAACAGATCTTTAAAAGAAAGAAAGTAATTTTTTTCTTTGATAAATATAGATTTGGTCACTCCATACCAAACACAATTTCAGTTTGAATAACAGTGAAAAACATAAGAGGAAATTAAGACAGATCAAGATTCATGTTGAGTATTTTTAATAAAATACATGGTTTTTCATTTTCAAATGGCATTGCAGGCAACCTTTCAATAAACTGAAATGTAACAAAACAATTAGAACTTTTAGATGAATTGTGCTCAGCCCGAAATGTAATGAAAGGTTTGGGATTTTTGTGAGAAAAATAATTTTATTTCTTTTTCTTTTGAACTAGAGTGATTTTTTTTTCCCCGGGGGAGGGTGAGGTGGGGGGGGGTGAGGGGGGTGCTACTGAAGATAACAATATTAATTATACTTATCGTCCAAGAAAGAGGATCCTCGGCCTTCTCTATATTGATGTATTTTTAAATGAGTCTTTTTTTCCTTCCACCATTTTAATTGTGCTCAAAAGTCTCTCCTCTATCCCAGCACAATATGTGAAAATGTGAAATAGTACTAAGCAAACTGATGCAAAAAATAAAAATAAAATAAAAATATAAATAATAAAATAAATAAATAAATAAAAATTAATGATTCCAGGCATAAAAAAGTGGTAATGCAGTTATTATTCTATTTCCTACATTCCCAAGAACTACATAGAAACTGCAAAATCAGTCTCAAAAATCCTGATTCATCCTTGTTTTTTTAAAGATAATTTTTAGACATTTAATAGACATTGCTTTACACACTGTAATATTTAATGAAAATTACATTTTTTTTTAATTTACAAAAATTTTATGAACGACATATTCCATATCTTAAAAGCTTTAATACTTTCTCCAAATATTAGCTCTCCCAATGTAATTTTTACTAAATTTAAATTTGAAACCACTGCAACATATTTTTATTTTTGCCAAAAATACTTTTTAAAATATGGGTTTTCAGTAACTGGAAAAATGTTTTGGTCTTTAAACATACCACAGAAGCTGATCAATAAAAGAAACAAACCCTCTGGATGATTGCATTTTATTGAGTTATCAAAATACTTATTATTTTCCAAGTTTTTCAGGATTTTTTCTTCATCTTTAGCAATTCTTTTTAAAAAAACAGGCACAGTTTTTCTGCAGGGAAACAATTTGTACGTTACAGATTATCTTGTATATGTACCTACTATAAGTGACATAGTACACATGGTAATGGTTAATGGCACCCACACATACATATATGCAAATGTAAATATGCTACAGACTTCCTTTACAGTAAATAGAAAGAAACAGGTTCTTATAGCATGCAATACAGATCATCATGAAATAGTCTGAAAAGGTCATACAGATTGCAATTAAAATTGTCCTTATCTCTCCACTGATTATAAAACCCTGCAGTAACTTACTAAGATGTGTACTTCTACAGTGCTAGCAATGTTTGGTAATTTTTTTAAATGAAAGTGATTTTAGCAAATAAATACTCCAAATTAAGGATTATTCAACATAATTATTCAACATTATTAACCTTGGAAAAAAAAAAAGTTATTTATGCCTTGTAATCATAATGGAGGGTGAGGAAGCTGAGGAATTAAAATGACATACTGGAAGAGAATTCCTATAGAGTTCAGCCTGAAAACCTTCAGCTGTAGCTCTTAGCGAGGAAAAGACTTGAAATGAGTCCAGGCGTGAATTTCAGCTTGGCAATCTCTAAGATATCCTCTTTGTTTGTTGTTTCCATAGTAATTTCATTCTGAAGTCAACATATCTATGTACTCTTTCAGTGAAAAATGGATATTCTAGTTTACATCATTCTACTTTACATCTTCAGTAATATTCTTACAAAAAGCGAAAAACATTCCATGTCATCTATTTGCTTATATATATGATATCATTGAGCTTTTCTTTCTGTTTGCAAAAAATATACTGTTCATTAGAAGGAAAGGCTACCTACCTCTTAATATTGTTTGTATTTCAAAATCTTGTCTAGAAACAAAATAAAGATTAAAGAACAACTGATACTGCAGGAATCTGTCTCCTCTGATTTGTCAGTACTTACAAGTATATACGCGACACAGCTTGCATTTAAAAGTGAGAGCATTTTTCTAGCCATCGAAAAGATGGTTTGTATAAAATTGATGTAAACTGATCAGTACAGCTAAAAAAATGCATAGACAAGTTCATTTTTGTGATAGATGTCTTGGGCAACTCAATCAACAACTCATTCAGGGTTGTTTTTATTTCTGTCACTTGTAAGAAATAGGAAAATATTTCACTGAAGCTGAATGTAAAACAGTGCCATAATGGTGGGCAGCACATGGCATCTTTGCTGGATTCAAGGACTGCTTGGGCTTGGTCTGGTGAAGTAATGCATGGTTAAATGCAAGGTTAAAATCACTCTTCTTGCATCAGATGTCTGTGTCTGAGGTGGCCACTTTGTTCTTTGTAGCAACGGAGAGAAATTGGCACCTCCAGAAAGTGGTTCAATTGAACTATCTTGGTCACCTGTTTTAAGTGAAATGACTGCACTCGCAAGCTTTCAGCATTTCCTCTGAAGGAAGCCTAGGGTGACCGTTCAGGTTTGCACATCTGAAGTAAGGACAGATTTATTCCACTTGGAGTTTCATTCATTCGTATTTACTCATTTATCATATCTGCTATATAAATCATGTGATATGTATTGTTTTGCTGTTGACAGGAATTTTTTCCAGAATTTTTCAGCCATGCCTCAAGATCTGTGTGTTTAGACTATACATAAAAGAATAAATAAAGATGTAATTCATCAACACTCAAACATAAGAAACTGTACTGGGTTTATGTGGCAAGGTTTTGGTAGCGGGGGGCTGCAGGGCTGGCCTTTGTGAGAAGATTCAAGAAGCTGCCCCATGTTAGATAAGGGCCAGTTTCATACAGCTCCAAAGGGATCTGCCACTGGCCAGAGCCAAGCCAGTAAGCAATGTTGTTTGCACCTCTGTGAGAGCAGAGTTAAGAAAGGGAAAAAGAAAACAAACAAACAAACAAACAAAAACCACCTGCTGCACAACAGCAGCTGGGAGAGTGAGGAGTCAGAAGCATCCCTGCAGCCCCCAAGGTGAGTGCAGCAGGAGGGCAGGAGGTGCTCCAGGCACACAGCACAAGTTCCCCTGTGGCCCGTGGAGAGGTCCCTGGTGGAGCAGGCTGTCCCCCTGCAGCCCATGGGTCCCACATGGAGCAGATCTCCACGCTGCAGCCCGTGGAGGAGCCCCCGGTGGAGCAGGTGGATGTGGCCTGGAGGAGGCTGCGGCCCATGGAGAGCCCCCGCAGGAGCAGGCCCCGGGCCGGAGCTGCAGCCCGTGGAGAGGAGCCCACGCAGGAGCAGGGGGTCTGGGGGGAGCTGCCGCCTGTGGGGGACCCGTGCTGGAGCAGTTTGCTCCTGGGGGATGGACCCTGTGGTACGGAGCCGTGTGGGAGCAGTTCCTGAAGAGCTGCAGCCTGTGGGCAGCCCCCGCAGGCTCAGTTCGGGAAGGACGGCATCTCCCTGTACTAATCTCAACCCTTGAGCCCTTTTCATTTGATTTTCTCCCCCTTTCCCTTTGAGGAGGGGAAATGAGAGAGCAGATGTGGTAGAGCTCAGCTGCCCAGCTGGGTAAAACCAGCACTGAAACTTGAATAGTTAAGATAAAACGTCTGGTGTGGGACACATCTCACCAAATTTTGGGTGTCTATAAAGCAGATATTGTATAGGTAAATAGCCTAAGATCCCATGATAATAAATGGAATTTATAATAATGGTATAATAATAAAAGGAATGTGTATTTCATTTACATTATTTTAGGTATTTGCTTTATTTTATGATGAGGTAATTTAAATTCTAAAATTTTCCTCAATTTTTTTGTAATTTTGTTATTGTTAATTTTGCTACAAATTCCCAAACTTAAAAGAGGATTTGTGTGGCCTTGTGACAGGTTGCTTCATCTCTCTTCACTTCAGTTTCTTTACCTTTAAATGAAGGCAAAATAATTATATGGTATACTAATACATAAAACATATTTATACTTCTTAACCATTTCCAGTTCTCTGGGTGACATAAAGTATTCAAGGCACTTACAGGAATGTGTTGATCACACCACATATGAACGCATACAAGGACAGTTAAAAAATGTAGTGCACCAGCAGACTACTTTGGTGATTATTAGCTTTTCCTTGTCATGTCCAAGTACATGAGCCTATTATTAATTTAGCTAATATAAACTTTGGCCCAAAAGGAAAGAATGTACTTGTAGTATTGTAGACTGTCAGGCATATATTAGGAATCTGTTCTTCCTTCTAGTTTTTAGTTAGCACAAATTTATAGGAATTATCTGTGGCCCAATTCCAATGCAGCTAATTGGGGCACCTTAGAGGTGCAACCTGATTTGATGTATCAGGGTGAAAGGACTAGTAGAGTTCAATCCCACGGTATTAACGATGATGCAGGAACCAAGGGGTAAAATCCATTACTGCCAATTTAGTCTTCCAAATGACAGAGTTCTGAGGTTTTCCCCATGGTATCAAACTGTTTCAGGCAGCAGTTTCACAACCTGTATAAATGATATAGATCACAAAAAGGAAGAAAACGCAGTGAGAGCAAAAGGGTTTTGCTATCACCTCACTGCTGTTACCATATACCTTGCAGAAGTGGCAGTGTGCATGGGTCATTGGAATGTGTTGAGTGAAGGGAAAGAAGGATTTGCCTCTTCATTCCCCCGATAAACTATATTTCAAGGTCTGTATGCTAAATACAGTTGCAGAACAGACATGCTTCTTTGCATGGTTGAATTCCATCCACTAATCTAATATGCAGGGTATGGGAGCAATAAAAAAATCAGAAAAAAAACGTAATCCAGAAAATTATTACCATGCAAAACATCAGGAATCTGACTAGAAAGGCTCAAGTCCGAAGTTTTCAAGCACTGAAAGAGAAAAAAGGAGCTTTACCCCCATGAAACAAAGATATTCCCAAAAGTAGAGCAGAACTAATGCTTACTTTTAATTCTAGGAGATCCCAAAATATCAGACCTAGAAAATTTGAGACATCACTCCATATAGAAAAGCTACAGGAAAATGTTTTTAGAGATTTCTGAGCTTTATATATTTTCCATGGTGGAATCTTATAGCAGAAATCTCCAAGGACCCTGAATTGAGGCTGGGTAGGCTTTTAGCACGTGCAAAATAATCACTATAAAATATCCAAAAATATGGACCCCTCAAGTAATAATTTGTACAAAATAGGTTGAATTCCAACTCCCTCTTCACTGATGTTTGACCAATGGTGGTGTAAGAGGGGCAATTAAAATTAACTACATACATATAGTCAGTAATTTTCATGCTGTGGCCCCACTTTCGGTACTCCTCTCATGGTATTCTCATCATTCCTCAGTGATGAAGCTGTCTTTGTTTATGCTGGTAGGCATATGCATATTGCTTTGCAGTTTCCACATGTTTAAAGGCATTTTAACTAACATAACATTAAATGTGTTTTTGTCCTTTGTGACTGGAAGACCAAGTTCAAAATAAATCTGGCTGTATTTAACACTAAATCAAACTAAAATTTACTAACATATGTGAAGCTTCTTCCAGCAGAACCTTCTTGGTGTCTGATACTGAATTTATTTTCAAAGCAAAATAATTAGTTTCTGGTGTCAGCTGAAATGTCTCTAAATGACCAGTTCTACATCAGTACAAACCACTAAAATTTCACTGTTACTGAAATACTATTCTTTTGTCATACTCCACCACTATGTATCAGCTTGTTTTCCCTAACCAGCTAGTAAACACAAACAAAACATTGTACCTGTAGGTTTAGAAAGTAGATAAATATTTCATGTATGGAGATAAACACATTGTGTCTATTTTATCTAAGGACAGGGAAATTGGTGACAGAAAGATCTAGGCCATAAGCATGAGGATTTTGCTATGTTTTATGTATTCTTGTAAAAATATAAGGAATGATATAAAGTTCCCTTCAGAAACTCACTCTGAAGTCTTTACTTCTCACGCTTCCCAAGTGATCTGCTAAATCACTGCTCTCAGAACTCAGTCACTCCTTTGCACTTACTGAAATTAGCCTTTTGATGCCACAAGGTTTTTTGATTAGCCACAAGACTTTTGATGGTCTTGACGGATTTGCCTTTTTGGCCAAACCATATTTTGACGAAAAGACTTTAATGTTTGGGCCAAGTCTATCACATGTGACTAGTCACAAAGGTTAGTTTAAACATTCTGGTTATAAGAATCTCTTACACATATATCAGAAATACTAAACATATTTCCTCATAAATCTGTTTAATTTGTCTCAATTAGTACCTTAGTACTTTGCAAAACTGATGCATCCCTTGCTTCCCAAACTGTTTATTTTTGGTTTCTTCTACATATATGTTCTCTGGCTTGAGGAGAAGAAAGGACTTCAAGAAACATACTGGGCTATTCATTTATTCCAACTTTCTTTCTAGATAAATCTCCAAAGACCTGTAAGTGGTGCAAAGACATTTATAATATCAGTGTGAATCACCTGGAAGAAATCTGTTTTGCTGGCAACAAAAACTACTTTTTTTCATTCAGCTGTTTGCTTTTTATTCTGAAAAAATTAAAATAGGCCTACTTTTCATTTCTAAATGAAACCCAAAATTTGTATGTATTAATTATTCCAAGATCCTTGCTGTTGAATATGAAGGAGATACATATTGTAATACGTGTTTGCCCAGAGGGGTTGTGGAGTCCTTCAAGAGCCGCCTGGACATGGTCCTGGGCACCCTGCTCTGGGTGTTCGTGCTTGAGCAGGGGTTGGAGAAGGTGGCCTCCAGAGGTCCCTTCCAATCTCAGCCATTCTGAGATTCTGTGACAATACTTGTGCTGTAGTAGAGACCAGAAAAAGGATGGTGAACTCTGTGCTAAACATAATGCCATCTTCAATGGGGCAGTATTTAATTTGTATTTGTCATAGGAGTGGTCAAACCAAAGGATTGCATTGTCCAGGATCCTGGCCCCACTACGGGCCATAGCCAACACACCATGATTCTGGAAATAGAACAAGCCTGAAGAGGCATTTCTCTGGGGTGATCTAGCATCCTCAGACAATTTAGAGTTCAAAGTCTTCTGGAGCCAGAGTTGGTGTCTTTGCACTGAACTTGGCTTGATAAATTTTTCTTCATGAATTTGCCTGGTCATCAGCAAAGGATCCAGCAAATTAACTATGACTTACATGAAGAAAAATCTCTTTTTGCATTTTTTGAACATACTACCTCCTAATAGCAAAGAATGAGAAACATAAAAAATCATTCCTAATTCACCTTCTGTTTGTAACTCAAAACCATCACCTATTATCAGAATCACTGAACGTTACTCTGGAAGGATTTTTTTTTTCCCAAACTCTTAATGCTTTACCAAGATATTTTGTTCTTTATTCAGAAAGTTTGCAGCATGAGAAACTGAGTTTCCTATCTGCTATTTGCATTAAATTGAAATTGAATGTCAAGGTCTTATTTATATATTTATTTAGCTGTAGATTAATTAGTGAAGTTCTACAAAGAAAGTCAAATTCAGTACAATTTGATTCTTCATTAGTGATTATTTGGATGACGGGTAGAAATCGAAGACTACATCTAATATTTCAGTCTTTTGTGTAGCTGGGCCTTTGAGTATTGTCAGAGAGTTATGGAAGGTTAATAAGATTTTTTGAATTCTAAACAATGTATGTCTTTTTCCTTTATCTTCTATATGCTGTAGAGAGGTTTAAATTAATAGAAATGTGAGTGGAGCTATTATAATTTCCTACTTTATCATCTGCATTTTCTCTCTGCAATGATCTGGGACTGAAGAACCACATGATCTTCTCCACTCTGCAGAGCAGGGGAAGCAAATGTGGGCCATTCTTCTGCAGGCACTTTGGACTTGTAGGTTGGCTTGTTCTTGTCCATTGCATCTCAAGAGGCCTCTCCTCGAAAATCTTGCAATAATAAGCAGATATGCAGGTAGCAGGCTGGGAGGTTAGGGAACATTTATTTCCCACTGATTGTCTTATGGTGGCTCAAGTTTCCATGTCTACTGTGTATTGTAGTCTTGGACAGCCTGGTTTTATCTGATCTGGTCCTTCTACCACAGTTACAAACATAAGGGGGGTTCAGGCAAAGCAAAAACTATGGGCTTTAAGAACCCATTCAAAATAAAAAGTCAGGATGTTTAAGGAGTTCTCTGAGGTACCTGAAAGTCTAGTCAGCCAAGGTGGTCTTCAAGCCCAGAGGAGATAAAGCTTATTCCAGGTTAGGACAGCATTCAAAGGAAAAAATCAAACTGCAACAAATTAGATTAATTTCTTCTGTACATATTTTCTCCATTAAAACTAGACACATTTAATCACATTTCCAGTACTTTTTATTTTCAAAAGCTATTACATATATATTATACGAAATAGTCCATTATCTTTTCCCATCCAAAAAGTTTGGACTTATACTGGCAAATCTCTGGAATACATTTTTAAATGGCTGTAGCATTTTCCTCATCATTTTTGAGTATTCAAATGAAATTTATTTTTTTTTGGTAGTATGTCAAAAGGTCCAATTTATAACCAAAATGAGGTATGCTTAAACATTAAAAAAATATATATAAAAAAAATATGTGTGAACTACTTATCTGATGCATAGGTCCCACTTCTATCTGCAAGCAAAGGCAAGGCTTCATGGAATCCCAGCTGTGCTTGGCTCAAGAGGTTATATGAGGTGATCTCCACCTCAGAAGGTCCCAGCTGGCTTGTACACATGTACCTGTTCTGACTGATTCTCCCATTTCTTTTCCAAATTTAGTTTTTGACACTAAAGCCCTGTTTGTCTTACTGCCAGGAGTAGAAGAGACCTGCTCTTGTGCTAAATGTCACTCCTGTGCTTTTTAATAAACCATTTGATTACCTTTTTTTCCCCAAACATGCACACAAACAACAGGCAGCTACTAGTTTATTACTCTTTCCTGTCTCTGCAGAGCTGGATAAATGGAGCGGGACAAGCCTGTAAGAAGGGCCTAGAGGCATCCAGGAATAGAGTAGCACTTATTACACACAGCTCTTTCTGAAGAGGAGCCAAGCACGGTGGGCAACCCCAGAGGAAGGTCTGTCCATCCGTCCCACAAACACTGCCCCCACACACAGGTCAACCTGCAGAGAGTTAGGTTTATCAGGGAACACAGAAAAGGAGGAGTAAGATGATAGGTTATAACTGCAAAACGAAGATTCTGCAGCTGATGGAGACTCAGCAGTGGGGTACCTGCCGCAAGGACTAAGAACGCGGTTTAGCAGAATGGGAGAGTTAAGTCTGAGAGCTCTCCAAGAGAGAAAAGTCTGGCCTTGTTTCTCCTCAAGCTGTTTCCACTGCTGGTTTTGCATGAGTTAGAGTGCTTGTCTGACCTCTCAGCAGGGCAGTTCCCCTTGGAAAATAAGCAGAACATTAACCCAGCAAAAAATATTGATAGTTTCCTGGCAGGCTGCTGAAAACTTTCTGTGCTTTCAGCCTCAGTGAGCTGTTAGATGAAACAGGGATTTCCTGAACCACCACACTATTATCTATCTAGTTAAACCTGGGCTCTAACCTGCTATCAAGGCCAAATTCACGTATCAGCCACACAGTAGTAAAAAATTGTTTGGTGCTTTTCCTCTGAAAGCTCACTTACCAAAATTTCCACTCTGCCCAGCATGCTCCCAAAAACCAGAAATCAGGCTGTCTTTCAGCACTGAGCTGAAAGCAGAAGTGAAGTATAAGTGGAGTTTAACAAAATTAAAGAAAATATTCAGAAATGCTTCAGCATCCCCCTTAGCTGCTGTCTTGTCATCAAGACTGATAGGTATCAGATAGCTTTTGTGTAGCCTGCAGCAAAGATCTAAATCGTATAGATTGATAGGGTAGCAGCCACTTTAATACTGTCCTCAGTCTATAATAGGAAAACTGAGTTTTGACTTCTGCTACTGTTTCTATACCATTATTGCTTTGATTGCATTAACATATCTTCTTCCTTGCTTTGAGTAGCAGATCAGTGACTCTCTTTTTCATATTCCTACATATTGACTGTAATGCCCAGCCAATGTTTTCAGATCTGTGTGAATTCCTATTTTCTGGTGCACACTGTCTCTAGTGTTCCCAGTATCAGATCAAAAATACCATGGCCACGTTAGAAAAGCACTGATACAGTAAAACTCATTGGTTCAATGTTGTTAAAATGTGTAGACTAACTTTGTGCCAGCAGACTTTGTACCCAATCAAATATCATCTGTCCAAACATTTCTGTTTCTGCTAGAACGTGTATTTCTCCTCTTTGTATGCAATATAAAACCAGCATATAACTATAGCACTAGCTCCGTCTTCTCTGGCTGATTCAGCAATGCTGAGACTGGGGATTCATGCACAGAGCAGGATATGCTGTTATCAGGAAGGGGGTTGATCCAATATTGCAGTGATTGCTCTTATTAAAATTATGTGATAAAATAATTTTAGCCTGGGAAGCCAACTACATCTGTGGATTCTTCTGCAAGAGCTCAGGGCTAAGGCTGGCGTGGGGTGACAGGAGTGCTTTGAATTGCTGCACAAGCTAAGCTTAATCGAACTTTGCACTGAATGTCAGATTAGGGGCCCGTCATCCCACTCATGACTGAATATGCCCACGGGTACATCCATCAGACCATCAGCTGTGCTGACTGGATATTAGGCATGCTGCTTTTGAGTTAAAAGTTGATTACTTAGAGCATTCAGAACCATTTTTCAGCCCAGGGCTATGCTCCTTTCATACATCCAAATGGGTATTTAAGCCTTATCTTCAAACATCATACCAAACAGGGTGTGGAGATATTTGTCTTAGGCTAAAAATCTTATGGGAATTTGTAGTCTGCTTCTCTTAATAAAGAGCCTTGATTTGTAGAACTGAGCTGAGCTAAATTCTTATTTTCTAATCAGAAACTTTATTTTTTCTCACCTAAGGATGTAATGTTTAAATGCCTAGCTTTTTCATGGCTCTTAATGATAGTCAGGACTCTTCTTAAACTTATCCTACTCATTTATCAGCAGCCAGAAAACAGGCATTTAATACTAGTTTTAACCACAAATTAGTATCTATGACATATACAGAAGTCATCATCCTACATCCACTACTGTTTTGCTTCTTCTGGGGGCCAGGAGACAGATTTGGCTCACTGGCAAACCACCAGGAAGAATGATAGCTCCATCTGGTACATGGCACATGGGGCAAGGGGAAGAAAAAACAATGCTTTGTCCTTCAGGTACCTGAAATGCAAGTTCAGCAGGAGCTCAGGCAAACCTCTGAAACCGGGTGCCTTGTGCAGTACATAAGGATGCTGATGCTGAACAACAGCGTGTAGCAGGTAAGGATCAGAGAACACAATTTAAGCTTATTGGTTTGTCAGACTGAATTTCCTGGCTGGCTAATAGGCTATCTTTCCTTCCATTTGTCAGTGCTCTCTCATTGTCAAAAGGTCCTTGTACACATCTATCTCAAATAGCCATGTATTATATTACTATTTCTCTCTTTACAGAAGTTTTTCTCTCCACTGGAACTGAGCAGCACCAACTTTCTTTGTTTATCTAGCCTTTGTTTCTTAACAGTTTTATACCTGGCTTTTAAAATATTTGCTATTAAATTGATTCTCCACTTTCCCAACCTAGGTTTCGCTGTTTCCCTGCTCAACATAGACAATTGGACCTTAAAAAACACCAAATCTCTAAAAAATGTTAAGAATGATATTGAGAGATACAATCTTCACAGTATTATCCAAGTTCTAGAAGTTTTTAAACCCCACTAATATTACCTGAAACTTTGATTGCTTCAGTATCAGCAGCCTGAATTTGAAATTTCCGATGTTATTTTCCAAATGTAAGAAATTATCTTTTTGAAGATCAGCCTGGTCAGACCTGAGGAAGCCAAGGGTTATTTTTACAAGCTGATACTGTTTGTGATTTGGATTGTTCCTTTTCTTTGCCTGTAACTACATAAGAAAGCCATGGGTGGTGTCTATGTGAAGACTTTGGTTTAGCAATAGCAGCATAGTGCTAAAAGCTGTTTCTCACACCACAAGAATACCAGCATGTGAACTTCAAGAAGACTTTTCACCGTGTCTGATGGTTTTCTTATTCATAACTACTGACTTCTCTAGAAAGCACTTAAGGACCTTGTAATGAAAGCACAAGTTAGATATTAATATTATTGTGTTGCTTTTCTAGACTGAAAGCGATACTTTACTGATCTAGTTGCAAAGTCTAGGGTAGAGTTAAGATATAAGGACATGAAGTAAAGTCCCGTGCTAGCTTGTTGTCAAAGACTGCCTCCACGAGGCACAAAAGTAAGGTGATTCACGATCATTTTTGGTTTGGAATCAAGTAAACTTGGATATGGCCATCAAGCTGCTGCCTTTGGATACAGAAATTGGCATGCTTTAACCATGCTAGTCTTATGGATAATCTAACATTTGTGGGCCTTAAGTGAATGTCTCGACCCCTACTCAAATTCAGAGACCCAGATATGAGAATGAAATCTCTTGGTGCATGCAGTGTGATGATACTAATCCACTGGAAGAACTCAAGAAAGAGTTCTCAGTCAAAAAAACTAAATTCAACTTACACAAAAACTTCAGCTAGATATGATGGTTGTGTTAGATGAACAGTGAAACAAAAGAGTGCTGGGCTGAAGCACAAGAGGAATGGAAAGTCTCATGAGGCCTTTTAAGTGATGAGAATTTTGCCTGGATGCAGCATGTGAGGTGTGACTGTCTCATGTTTTGGTGATCCTACAGTCACGCATGGGAATAGGAACACATATTGTCTTACTTGGTTAACTCTTATGCCTGCTTATATATGGAAAGCTTGATTTTCCAAATACTATCTGAATCACTCACAATTAATCAAAAGAGGCCTCTGCTCAGCAGTAGGTCAAAAAAGACGTATGTTGCTCCTCAGTCACATTTCTCATTCAGAGTTTCTCATTCATACAGTTTCACAGGGGATTCCTCTGTTAACTAGCTGTTTCAGAAACTTGTCATATGATAACTGTTAAGGCTTGTATTCAATTATTTTTTTTTTTTTTAACATTGAACATTAAATCTCCATTGAATATAAAAGTAAGATATTGAATGTATTTTTTGTGTATGGTTGTCTGCATATATTTGAGGGCTTTTCTGGTTCACTCTGAGGCTGTGCCTCAAGCCTTTCCCAATCCCTGTGGCTTTTCAGTGAAAATTGATTACATTTCATTACAATGTCCTTAATGATATATATATTTATCATTATCCTCAGAGATGGGTCTCTTCTCATATATACCAGTTTTGCACTAGCCTCCATGGGAGGAACACTAAATGAAATGAATTGCAAAGGTTTCCCAAACAGCCAGGCAGAGAGAAAATAAAATAAATCAAACAAGTAACATTTCTGTGATTAAATCTGTTTTACAAGCTTAGCATGGAAACCAGGGGAATCGGTCAAACAACAGTAAGTATCAGCCTGTGGTTAGAAACATTTAAAATAATTAATTAATTAATTAATTAAAATAAAAACAGCTCTTTTTTCATTGTTCTTCCTGCTCCGAGTGCCTCCATCACTGGCTCCCCGGCACCAGGACTCAGGGATAATCTCTCTGAATATCTGAGGCATAGAAGCCAACAGGATTAAAGCACCTCGTGCTCCTCAGCACAGTCATGTGGTGAGCTGCTGATCCCAGCAAAAGGCATCGTTTCTCAGCAGAGTTCTCACTTCATTTCCCTATATGTTGTCCCTGCCTTCCTGACATTCTCTGTAACCATGAGGAAATAATTCATTATGCTTTTAGGAAAAAAAAAATAAAAATAAAACACTCTTCTAATAACAATGACAGCTGAAGAAAACTGGATAATTCATGTGCAATTCACCCAGAAGGAAACCAGCTGCTGTCCCTTTAATTCAAGGGGCAATTTCAAAGTATGTATAACGTCCAATGTCTCTCATATTGCTCCATTAGCTCTGATCAGGCTTTCTTAGAAGAAGAAAAAGGAGGTGGGAGGTCTGGAGTAACATATTGAGCAAACAACATAGATAGGGGATTTGCAGACTTCATGGTGGGAGAAAGACCAAAGTCAAGGCTTGTTTTCCAGGTCCTGCTAAAAGTACTTTTGTCAAGTCTGTTGGCAAATTGCCTGTACTTTCCAAAAAAACTGCAGAGATTTGGGCACAGATTTGAGTGTAGTCTTAACCATTAAAGTGCTATTGATTCCAGTGAAATTAAACTATTTTTTCTTGAAAAGTTTATCAGCTCTCTTGTGAAGATACTTTGTCATATGCTAGCCTGGGAAAAGCATCTGTTGCTGAAATATGAAAAATGCCATGCCAAATCATGTATTTGGTTTCTGCCCTCTATGCACACTTAATTTGACTCCATCTTATGTTTACTTTTTCTTAAAAAAAATAAAATGTAGTCTACCCCAAAAATATTTTTCTCATTTTCATATTCACTGTGCGTATTTAATTGATCAGATTCTTCTGAGTTTTTTTAAAACAATCATTTACACCAAAGTGTATTATCAAACAACTACTTTGAAGACCCGACAGTTGTTTCTGCGTCCAAATTTTAATTTTACTTCCTCTCCAATTGCCAGAAGAAAGCAATCATGTGCTAGGCAGAAGATTAACAAATTGTAATAAATGTCTTTATTTTGAAACCTGTAGGGGGTGGGCGAAAAAGTCAGTTGGCTTTCGCCCAGAACATGTGATAATCAGATTAACCATGAAGTGTATTCTCTGTGTAAATGTGCCCAGGGTAGGAATGGGGAAGGACATTGGTGGGTGTACTGTAGTAGAAGTCAGCAGTGAAGCATTCCCAGCAGAAGGGAGAAAATTCTTTTATACCCAGGACATTGCAGGGGTCAGAGAGGGTTCTCCATGCACTGAAGCGTAACGCTGATGCTCTCCTGCTGCTCTGTGAGGATGTCTCTGTTTGCCATGGGTTTCCTGCTAGTCATCCTTCAGCCGTCTGCCGGGCAGTTCCCCAGAGCCTGTGCAAACACCCAGAGCTTGCTGAGGAAGGAGTGCTGTCCTCTCTGGGATGGAGACGGGTCCCCTTGTGGGGAGCGTTCCAACAGAGGGGCCTGCCAGGCCATACTTCTCTCTCAAGCTCCACTGGGGCCACAGTTCCCTTTCTCAGGAGTGGATGACAGAGAGGACTGGCCTTCTGTGTTTTACAACCGGACCTGCAAATGTAAAGGTAACTTCATGGGATTCAGCTGCGGGGAGTGCAAGTTTGGTTTCTCGGGACTCAACTGCACTAAAAGGCGACTGAGAACGAGAAGAAACATCTTCCAGCTCACCAACAGCGAGAAGGACAAGTTTCTTGCCTACCTTAACTTGGCAAAGAACACCCCCAGCCAGGACTATGTCATTGCCACTGGCACGTATACCCAGATGAACAACGGCTCCAACCCCATGTTCAGAAACATCAATGTGTACGACCTCTTTGTGTGGATGCATTATTATGCTTCTCGAGACACACTCTTAGGTGGGTCCAATGTGTGGCGGGACATCGATTTTGCCCATGAAGCCCCTGGTTTTCTGCCTTGGCATCGTGTCTTTCTGCTCCTCTGGGAAAGTGAGATCCAGAAGATAACAGGTGATGAGAACTTCACCATCCCCTACTGGGACTGGCGAGATGCAGAGGACTGTGTGGTCTGCACGGATGAATACATGGGTGGCAGACATCCAACTAACCCTAATTTACTCAGCCCAGCATCATTTTTCTCCTCTTGGCAGGTAAGGACAGGCTGAGGGGAAAAGATGGGGAAGGAGAAGAGGAAGGGAAAGGCAAGAGGAAGGGAAAATCTGATTGTGTCAGAACTATCCTACCTGACTTTAGGTACTTAAGTGAGGTGCACAAGCTGGAGAGAAAGTAAACTGCCAGAGAACAAATGATTTTACATGGACTTGATCTTCATTTAGAGCTGTTCATTCATCTCTCTGTCTCTTCTTTGACTGTAGGACTTAGTTTAATTAAGAACAAAAAAGTTAGTCTAGAAGGAGGAAAGTCATGTCTTTGTGTCCAAGCATGACCTTTAGCAGGCTGAACAGGCTCAGGTTTGCTGAAGCAGCCAGCAAAGATAAAAAAGGATTTATGTATGCAAGTTGCTAGCACACAACCATTGCAAGACAGCTGGTGACTGAATAATGGAAACAGAAGGAAACAGTTTTCAGAGGCTCTACCCCTGTCCGGGCGTCTTCCTCCCTGCAAGTGTTAAAAACTATCCAATTAGTCTTGTCTGCTTTCAGCTTAAATAAACAGACAAATAAATAAGTAATCTTTAGAGCATGGAAGAAACAGCTGTGTTATTCTCCTCTGTAGTTCAAAAGAAAAATAAGAAGTGATCTCTGTTGCTCAGAGGAACTAAGAAATAAACTCAATAGCTATTCCCGCCACTTAAAAGCATTGCAAGTTAGTCCCTAAACCAGGATTACTGTACATATTCACCTAGGAGATATTTACCTAGGTCTCATATATTTGAACTATACTGTGCTGTTCTAACACCAGAGGCTTCTAGATGTTTTTAGTCTCTTGCTCATTACTACCAGTGCCTAAAATACAGTGACATTAGCTTCCATAGACATACTCCATCTTGACAATAGCAACAGTCCCTTCTGGTGCTGAAGTCTATGAATATGTTGGTGTAAATCTTGCTTTGTTCTATTTATTTCTGTACCAATAGCCCAAACAAAGGTTGAGCAGTTTTAGTGATTTAATGAAAAGTGAAAGAGATACAAGCCAGCAGCTCTCAGATTACAAAACAATGACTAACAGGGCTTAATGTACTGGTTTTCTGTGTTTAATCTTGATTTGTGTCCCCTAAACAACATAGACTGAGTCTATACCTGTAAACTCAATCATTCCTGGGTACTGTAACATACCTATTTTAGGACATTCTTTGGCATACATTTTATATGTATTATACAGATATATATATGTAAATATATATATATATTATATATGTATATTTATATGTAGTTGTACCCCAAGCAGGTACTTTTCAGGGACCATTTCTAGGAAGTTGTTTGCATACAGTTAAACCATTTGGGAGACAAAGATGGGTTTGCTAGCATAGACATGGATTATTCTGTGACATTTGGTCCTAGTGCCTGGGAACATTCCTGGCCACTTTTAATTTACCGGTGTAGGCATAGCCATAAAATATATATAGCCAAAAACATGTATTTTGATCCCATATATAAACCTTCAACTCATTTCTAACAGTATTTATCTGTATGAACTCTACTAATTTAATTAGATTGCGTTACCAGAATGAAGTGGATCTGATGCTGTTCAGTGCTAAACTAAATAAAAAGTTACATGGAAATGGTGCAAGTGTTAAAGTGGAATAAATGAAACTGGAATTGAGTGGGCTACCTGTGTCAAGTGGATCTATCAGTGCAATACACTGGATGAGATAACCAAAGTAGTAGGAGACAGGGACTATAAAGGAATCAGCAAGTTGCCAGCAGTGTTTTCTAAAAGCCCTGGAGGGATCAGATAATTACGTGTAGCTTACTTTTTCAAAGGTATTATTAATCATATCCAGATTCTTAGAATTTCTCCATCATTGTAATAAATACCCAGACACTTTACCAGTGGTAATGAATATATTTAAGAAATAGTCAGTTTATAACTTCTCATTTAAGGTCATTGTCACAAATATACTCTGAAAATAACTGCTTTTTTAATGAAATAAGTTGATTTTAAAATATATTTTTATAACTTCAGTGAGCACAACAATGAAAATTGTGCTATATTTAAAACACGTTCAATGTCAGCACGTAAAAACACCTAAGTATTTGCTGAAGCTTTTCAAGTAATTTCTGCAAATGGTTGTTTATCACTTACATTTTTCAGTCACTTCTGGAAATATTACACTTTCATCAAAATTTCCAAAACAGGATTATAAACAATTTTAACTTCAAATAGTGACATTCCATTTAACATCTTCTATCTGCTGCCTTATTTAGAGAAAGAATGAGCAAGATTGATCAGAGCTGCATTTTCAGTCAGTTCAGGATGAAGATACCACACAAACTGATATTTCTTTATTGGCCTTGAATTCAAATTTAAATAATTGCTTAAGATAGAATAACTTAGTTGATACAAGTAGCACAAAATAAGAGATCAGAATCTCACTCCAGAAAATCAAAAGGGAACAAAAATAGAATTAGCTTCAGCCGGAAAACAGCCATAGGTTTGCTGCAGAATATGTTGATTATCCAAGCTCTGTAGCTAAACAACAAGGGGTTAAAAAAAAAAAAAAAAGAGGAGGATCCAAATATGTGAAGGAATTTAGGCTTTTATAGGCTTTTATAAAGCATTCAAAATAAAAAGAGGGCAGGAGAAACCTTTTCAATAAAACATCTATAATATGGTATCCTTCAATAATTTTAAGTCTATTTCCAAAGCATAACAAAATAATGTTTGTTACATTAGGAAATTCTGCGCGAGATGCAGTTATGGATTTATTTTAAAAAAAGGCAAAGTGCTTATTTGCAGAACAGCATCTCTTTTTTTTTTTTCTTTTCTTTTTAAGCCCTAAAGAAAAGAGAAAATACTTTATTCCATTGAGAAGTTGCCATGGCAACATGGATACCCATGAATACATGCTGAAATTCTTGCTTTCCCCTTACTTTTTCTTCGGCATGCTGCTGTTACCACTTAGCTGAGTGAATTATCTGTCCACATTTTTCTCATGTTTATTATCTAAGTGAAACTTTTGATTCCTGACTCTGTTTTTACCAGCAAGACTATGAGGAATCTTTAGTGTTTTTGTTTGTTTGCTTTGTTCATGATTTAGGGTGGGTGGGAAGGATTTTTTTTTATGCTTTCGGTTGCTTGCTTGTGATGATTCAAGTGTTGCATTTAGATTTATTTAGGACTGCATGACACCTACTAATGCTTTACCAAGTTTTGCAATTCCATGCTGATTTAACAGAAAGTGAGGTGGCAAATACAGTTTTTCCATGACATTCTGAGAGTTTTTTGTTTTTGTATTCATTTGTATCCAAGCTAATGGATTTGCTAAAGAAATAGTTATTATGCCTCACTTAAATAGTAATAGATGAAATTCTGCTCTCCTCTGCACCAGAGATAATTTGGAGAAATTACTGAAGTCAATGGAGCATTTTCTGCAATTAAAAGCAGAATCTTTCTGTTGGAAGTTAGCATCAGAGCTTTGGGGTTCCCTCCATGTGCTAGAGAGACAACAAGGAAAGTGCTGCTTTAGGTTTGCAGTTGTGGAAACATGGCCACACCACTGGGTTCATCCCCCTGAATTTTGTCTCTTCCAAAAGAAGAGTGCCTTGAGAGAAGTAATTACACAGTGTGGAGAGCTGTCTGCTCTCAGCTGCGTTGGTGTAAGCCTGGAGTCAATTCTTTGCTGCAAGCACCGAGAATTTCCCTTAGCACTTCATTCCGTATCGTCCTGCAGAACCACTTACACAAATACAAAGCTACTACAGAAAGGGAACAAGTTACACAAATAGCAAATGGATACAAGTCTCCTGAACTAATAATGGCAGTACTTTAGATCCATTACCTGGAAATATGACTTCATAAGAAATATGAATTTCAGCTATTCAGGTGCAGTTACTTAATTCTAAGCACAGTTTACCAAGGAACTGTACTTGTTAGTTGAATAGTCTGACGGGAACATTTGAAGCTTTATTTTCTGTTCACCATTAAAAAGGGTTAATAAATTTCAAAAACCTAAACACCAGCAGCCAACACATCTTGATTCTTAAACCAGCCAAGCCCCACATCCTTGTGGACAGCTGAGTATCTCATAAATTATAACAGTTAATTTTTATTGCAACTTATAGTTTTTGTGTCATCCATAAGCGGGTAAATAAATAAATAAAGCCCAAATGGAGCAAACAACTGTAAAAGAATTTATCAGGACTGATCTCATGATATGCTATCCCCACCCTGAGGGAAGTGGAATCTGCACACAGCAGGGACAGCCAGTTGAGCATCCTCTGCCATTTTATGTCATTATCATCTGAAAGTAATTCCTGCGCTTCCATGGGATCATGGATGGCTAAAAGCAGAGTTTGGCATGTGTCTGTCTCTTCTCTAAAATATAGCCATTGTTGATCAGGAATTGTGTAGTGTGGAAAAATAAACATATTCCAAGGTATAGAAATAAATAGCTAAGGAATTTCATAAAAAAATATTGTTTGCTTTTGTTTTGTTTTTTAATAATGCACCAGAAAAAGAACCTTCATGTAGAAAGGTAAGTCTGAGAATTTATGTTAGATGTGAAGACAACAACTCTAACAGGGCACAGCTTGAAGACAAGTAGAGATCAGGAAATCAGATTCTGTCAAGCCAGAAAGTGTTAATGAATATTTCAGCTGTAATTGATAGCAGAGTTTCCTACTCCACCCAAGCACAGTTCTGAGGTGTTGAACCAGATGTAAATTATCCACTAGTTTTGGGCTGTCTCTGAGTAAAGAGATTAAACTCAGCCAGCCTATCCTGAAGGCTGAGAAAATACCTTGAAGGGCCTGGGTTTGTTTCAGTGCTGTCACTTCATGTTTGTCTCATCTCTTTGTAGCCTGAGTTTTGTAGCTCCTCCAGTTAATGCTTATGCTAGAAGGGTCACAAAGATAATTAAATTTCTTTAAAGTTTAACTTTGCGATTTATTTTTATTTTTTTAATTTTTTTGCCTGTTTTACCTTTCAGTTCCTGGTAATATTCAGGAGTACGTGAACAATCAGATATAATGATACACAGTCTATTACAAACCTTTTGGGCTACTATAGATACAACACCTTTTAAAGTTCTACCTATAAAAGTGATCTCCCAAAGTACAGTTGTACAATTTGTTCTATTGTAGATCGTTTGGGGATTTCCTTGTATTTTTCTCATTTTGCGAGTACATTAGCTTCTGCATGCCACTTAATTAGGATTAGATCATGCCAGGCCCTAATGCAGCCAAAATAAATAAATAAATAAATAAAAATAAAAAGTAAACCTCTTTACAATTGCCATGTTTTAAATCTGGCATGAGGGCTGCACTTTAATGCCATTCCCAACCAAGAACATGTGAATAAATGGAGAGAGACAGAGCAGAGAAAGGCACTGAACCAGTACAAAATTTCTTTTAGACACATAATGGGACCCGGGGCTCCGATTTAAGCATCTAGACTTGTTGTAGGACAAGCAGACACAGGGGAATGCAGCAAGGAGGACTTGGAAATGCCCACATCCCACCCTTGGGAGAGGCAGGATGTGTCCCACAGACAAGCAAGTCAAGTGGTTGCTCTGGCTGCACTCTGAAGTACGTATGTTTAGGTTATATTAACCTGGAGCATAACACCATGAAAACATATAGAATCACAGAATCACAGAATCATCTAGGTTGGAAGAGACCTCCAAGATCACCCAACCTCTGACCTAACACTAACAAGTCCTCCACTAAACCATATCACTAAGTTCAACATCTAAAAGTCTCTTAAAGACCCCCAGGGATGGTGACTCAACCACCTCCCTGGGCAGCCTCTTCCAATGCCTAACAACCCTTTCAGTAAAGAAGTTCTTCCTAATATCCAACCTAAACCTCCCCTGGCGCAACTTTAGCCCATTCCCCCTCGTCCTGTCAGCAGGCACGTGGGAGAATAGACCAATCCCCACCTCGCTACAGCCTCCTTTAATGTACCTATAGATAGTGATAAGGTCGTCCCTAAGCCTCCTCTTCTCCAGACTGAACAATCCCACTTGTTCTCCAGACCCCTCACCAGCTCATTGCCATTCTCTGGACTAGAGCTTCTGGAGAGGGGTGGATTTGGGCTTGGTGAACTTTTGGGTGGTCCTTTGTGGAGCCAGGAGTTGGTCTCGACGATCCTTGTGGGTCCATCCTGACTTGGGATATTCTGTGGTTCTTTGATTCTATGCTACACATATTGCAGGTCCCTATGAGCACAGATACAAAGCAAGCACAAAGAATTTATCACCAAAAACCCTAAAGCTTTGAATTTAAAAATAGCAGACATAGGACTGAACACTGCCAAAGAGTCCTGTAACACAATTCCTTTTATTAGGCACAGGGGCTGGTCTGTGTAAGCACTAGCATACTAAAAGACAAAAGGGTTTCCCATTTGTGAAAAGGTGCGAGACAGCTGCAACAGTTCCACACATTTACAGTCTGTTTTCTAAGAAATGATACAAAGAGCTGTGCTAAAGATCTCAGCTGCAGTGCACCAAGGGATTTTTTCTTTTTTTTCTTTTTGGGTGCTACAAGGCCCAGGAATGATGTTGCACATTCTGGACTGCCATCTACTGGCATTTACTCTGCTAACTACTTACATAAGCTGATCCTCAGAGCATCTTGCTAACTATTTCTCTGGAGAGTGTGGATTTATAACGCAGAAGAGCAGACATTCGATCTGAGTATGAAGCTTTTTACAGGGTGAAGAGAGAAATTTGCTCAGGACTGTTACAAAATGGAATAAAAAAAAAAAAAACAACATGTGTTTAAGCAGTGTTTTGCATGTAGAAACACCTACTGAATTGTGAGAGAAATCTCAAATAATTTTCTTCAGACAGGATCTTCTGTGAAGCTATTTTATTCGCGATTGCAATGGCGGGCGTCCTGTCAATCAGGAGCGCATTTTAGTAAACAAATCACAACCTTTATTCCCTATTACCCGATGCCTGATCACCTCCCCTGTTTCCTCATTGGCTGAGTACTACAGGTTCACAAGCTATACCATATATGTACATTTTTTTCTTTTTTTTTTTCAACCCTTTAATTTCTCCTTTCTTATGTTTTGAGAACTTGTGATCTTTGTTTTACCATTCTCACACTGCCCATCCTGTTTTTCTCAAGCTTCTACCTTATTTTGGAACAGTGAGGCCTTCTACTGTCCACTTATCTACTTAGCATTTCTCCTTATTATGACTACACAACTACCTTGGAATACAGAAAAGTAATTCTCTACAGCAAAAACACAAGTTAGTTTCTCACAATTCCCCCCTCTTCTTTTCTTACTCCTATTGTTGTACCTCTTCACATACTGTACTCTAGAGTTTTTCCAACATTAAGGTGCAATATTCTTCTTCGGATGTCATGGGGGGGTGATAGATATACAATGCCATTATTATTACAATACCAACAAATAGCTGTTTGAGCCAATTCTATTCAGGTAATCACGAAATTAGTTTCTCCAAAATGTTTCTAAATGCCCAGAAAGTGTCATCTTGAGCTACTCTGTGTAGGATCTTGTTGTGTTTTTTGTTTTGTTTTGTTTTTTCCCAAATATTTTTGAGATCAGTCAAATTCATCCCATTTGATCTACAAATATACAGCAACTAGTATTAATTACAGTGCACATTCCTCCTTATGAGGTTATTAATAAATCTAATACTATTTGATTCTAGAGTACTATTTTTGCAAACTTATCTAACTTATTTTCAAGATCTTCAATATATTTACAATATTTTTTGTATTTTGAGATATTTACAATAGCTTTTTCTAATTCACTCACCCCTAACCAAGGTTAAAACCACCTTGCAAAGCTGTGAAATGCTGGAGAATTTTACTAGAGAATTATCTGGAGTCCACTTAATTCTGCGTGTGGTCTCAAGGGGCTTCGGATTTGTGGGTCTTCAATAATAGTTACATTTGAAATTATTGCCTCCAGGGTGCAAGCTCACTTCCATCCTAGGGGCAACACCTTCCTGGCTTTATTACCACATAGCCAGTACCACCCCTTGCCATTTGGGACAGGCCATCTGGTTACAGGCTTCTCATGTTGTATCTGGTGTGCATTATGTATATTAGCATTCCCATGGCTACCATATTCAGTACAGTATGGATTATTCCCTATTTCATGGATATTTCCACACCCAGGGTCAGTAATATTGCCCCCTGAGTTTTCTATCAATGTTGTTTAAAAGGCACCTTTGATAACACAATATGTTGTAGCCAGGACTATGTGTAGGGAGCTCAACTTCAAAATCTATTCCTTCCCAGGACTGAGTATGATTTGTCATTTTTAGAAATCTAGAGAATCCAGGCACAGTTGCTGCTGGAAATAGCAATCAGGGACAAGGCCGTTTCAATCTTTCTAGTCATCTGGGTGTAAATCCAACAATTATTTTGAGATAGAACTCAAGAGATGTTCTGGATTAATTGGAAATGCTAATTTTTCCCTCCATCCTATCACTAATCCCTTGAGAATACGTATTACTAAGATAAACTTAAAATACATCATTTCTATGTATATATACACCCCTATATTAATTAAGAAATAATAATTAAGAAAAACAATAAAAATCACAAACTAATAAGGATTCTTCTGGTGGGGATTGAATACCCTCCTTTCTTTTTCTCGCACTTCCAGAGAGTGTTCACTGGAAACACTCCAATTCTGTGTAATTTAATCCCTTTTACTTATTAATTCATTAAGAATTCTTCTTAGGAGAAGTTAAAGGTTTGCGATAGATAGTTTTAACAGTTTTAACCTTAAAAGTCTTTGTTAATGCAGTCTCTCAGGTATCAGGGTTAACTGATGCTTTTACCCAGGTATGAGTCCACCCTTTCTCAGCCATTCTTACTGTTGACTCAGTAGTCAGGAGCACTTGGAACAGTCCGTCCCACTCAGGTTGCAGTTTCAGTTCTCTCCATGTTTGCATCAGATCCCAGTCTCCTGCTCAGAATGGATGGATCAGGACTTCCAAGGGTGGGGTTTGAGCTAATGATCCACAGGTCCTGAGAGATGACAAAGAGGACAACAGCCTGAGTATATAGTTCTTAAGAAAAGCATCTTTTGTCTCAATTTGAGGTAATTCTTTCCCTTTGTCCAGGTACAACAATCCAAATAATATTTCATATGGTGAAACTCCCACATCTTTTCTTGGTGCAGTTTGAATTCAGGGAAGTGCCAAAGGTAAGCACTTCGTTCGGGGAAGCTGAGTTTCAATTGCTTCTTTACTGTCTGATCCGCTCCACCCTTCCAGAAGAGGAAGGATGCCAAGGAGTGTGAAATTTCCACTTAATTCCTAGAGTCCACATTAGCCCTTGCAATATTTCTGACATAAAGTGATTTCCTTGATCAGAGTAAATATTTTCAACAATTCCATACCTGGGAGTTATTTGTTCTAGAATTACTTTAGTTACTATGTTCGCAGTAGCAGATACTGAAGGGAAAGCTTCCAGCCACCCTGACAAATGATCTACCAAGACTAATAAGTATTTAAATCTACCTACTCTAAGGAGTTCTGTAAAATCTACCTATACATTTTGGAAGTGTTGAATTCCTGGTTCTCGCCCCCTTTGGGCTGACTGCAGATAATTTTCCCATTTGACTTTTGGCATACTACACAACTCCTGAGTACTTGTTCAGCCAGAGTACATATATTCCTACACATACATATTTCCACAGCACAGTGTCACACATTGCTTGAATTCCCCAATGACCCTCTTGCTGTAAAACAGTTAATATTTGCCTCATTAGCACTTTATTCAGCATTTCTCTCCCATCAGGGAGTATCTATTTTCCTTTGGACTTTGTAACTCCTAATTCCTTAAAAACATCTTTCTCTTAGAACTTTTACTTTTTAGTTTTGGGTAGGGGTAGCTCAACAATTCCCTGAATCCTCTCTGGATTTATTCTTCATTCCTCCTCAGACACTACATATACCCTAAATATTTGACTTCTCTTTCTACGAATTTTAATTTATTTTCCAATACTTTCAAGCCCTGTTTTCAACAGAAAGTCGAATAGCCTGTTAATGTCTTCCTTCACAACTGTTTTCTCCTGTCCTGACAATAAAAGATCATCCACATATTGTAACAGTAACACCTCCTTTGGAGGTTGGAATTACTCCAAAATTTGTTCTAGAACTTGCCCAAATAAATTGGTGGCCCTGTAAACCCCTGAAGTAAAATTGTCCATCTGTATTGCTGCTTCCGCTCCGTTTCAGAGTCTTTCCACTCAAAGGCAAATATATCTTTGCTCTCAGGGTTTGAAAGCACCCCATTAATAATACTGTTATTCCAGCCTAACAATTTATTATTTGAATGCCCAATTACATTATCGAATCCTTTCCCAACAAGTTAGTCCCTGCCTCGGGTGCATACAATAATTGCCCAGTGATCATTCTATCCCTAGTCTCAGCTTGGTGTCCCCAAAAAGTGGCACTGTTATCCCAGTCCCTTCTACCCCCATCACATTTAGGGTTTCATTAGTTAATTTAAGCCTTGATACTTTACAGGCCAGTAATGACCTAGCTGCCTCAGTGTATTGGGTTCACATGGCAAGGTTCTGGTAGTGGAGGGGACTGCAGTGGTAGCCCCCTGTGAGAAGAATCCAGCAGCTGCCCCATGTTAGATAAGGGCCAGTTTTAGCCAGCTCCAAAGGGGCCCACCGCTGCCCAGAGCCAAGCCATGAGCAATGCAGTTTAAATCTGTATAAGAGCACACCCAAGAAAAGGAAAAAAAAAAATGCTGCACAACAGCAGCTGGGAGAGTGAAGAGTGAGAAACCTCCCTGCAGACACCAAAGTCAGTGCAGAGGAGGGGGAGTGCAGTGCAGAGGTGCTCCAGGTGCTGGAGCCGAAGCCCCCCTGCAGCTCACAGAGAGGGCCCTGATGGGGAAGGCAGACCCCCACAGCCCATGGTGTACCACGGCAGAGCAGATCTCCACACTGCAGCCCATTTAGGAACAGCCCAGGAAGGTCGGCATCCCACGAGAGGGACCCCATACCAGAGCAGCTCCCAAAGAGCCTATTTTTTGCTGCCTGTGGAGAAACCCACACAGGACCAGCCCAGGAAGGTCGGCACCCCACAACAGAGCAGGGAGGAGAGTGACCGTGAAGGAGCAGTGGAAACAAAGCACCACGGACTGACTGCAGTCCCCATTCCTCCACCCCCCCCGCACCACTCAGAGCAGGGAAGAGGTGGAAGAGAGTGGTGGATGGGGGAAGGTGCCCCCAGCTTGTTTCTTTGTTTCTCACTGCTCCAGCCCATCAGCAATAGGTAATAAATTTTATTAATCTTCCCATGCTGTCTGTTTTGCCCGTAACAATAATTGTAGAGTGAT
Source organism: Cygnus atratus (assembly GCF_013377495.2). Taxonomy (NCBI): domain Eukaryota; kingdom Metazoa; phylum Chordata; class Aves; order Anseriformes; family Anatidae; genus Cygnus; species Cygnus atratus. Next base: position 199,827,830 of record NC_066362.1, on the reverse strand, counting down.
CCCCATTGAGGTACACTTGAGGAACCCTTGAGGTACACTTTTTCATTTAGCAGGGAACTAGCTTTCTGAGAAGCCCTGACTCCCCTTTTCTGAATTTATAACAGCAATCTCTCCTCCATCTTCCACTCTGGATACTCCTATTTGAAGTGGCCAGCCTGGCCACACTTAAAACATCTTCTCAAAGCCTGTCCCTGCTAGGATTTAGGCTGCAATACAGGTAGCTTTCCTTGTCTGCCATTCCTTCATCTCTCTTCCTCTCCTTTCCATCCTGGGCCCGACTCCTCCCGAAAGTCCCTCTATCTCTAGCCCTCTGCCTCACTACCCAGTACGCTGTGAATACCATTAGTTTCACTCTCTGCTTTTCCTTCTCATCTCCCCTCTTGGCGTACACCTTCATACTACCTGCACTGCACACTCCATCCTCCCACCTTCTGGAGCTTTTTCTGTGTATCTGGCCAGGCTTTAATCACAAAATGGACTTTAAAGAGCCCTTGAGCTACCGGGTCCTCAGGATTCATCCCCGAGTACTTTCTAATTCTGACCCCAAGTCTCTCATAGGATTTCTATGTTGTGGGTTGTTATTATTTCAGTTGGATAAGCGGATATTTCTGCTCTATTGGAATTACTCTCGGTCCGAGGGGGGGGGGGGGGGGGGGGGGGGGGCGGGTGTTAGTTCTTTCCCATTCTTGCATAGCTGCCTGCCGAATCACATTCTTCTCCAGGGAATAACATACTCAGGATTGACATTTCCCCCCCAGGAATACAATCTAGGCCTTAGAAATGGATTTGACTGTTCTGCTAGGCCCTCAATTAAAGCCTTCATTTCCTTCTTAAAACTCCTAACCTCTCTGCTGGTAAGGGGGGAGTGGCACCAGCCCCACGTCAGCCCTGCACGGCCCCGAGGCCCCACCAGGACCCCGCCACCTCCACTCCTGCTACTCCGCACTCCCCGGCAGGACTTCTCCAGGGACAGCGTCAATTGCAGTCCCTGTCTCCCCTCCTGGAGCACCTGCCACTGCCTCCAGTGCAATATTAGGATTATAGGGAGCATAACTTGATTCCACTTCTGAAAACCTTATCTTTTACATATAAATTTCAAGCCTGAATTTTCATCGGACCCGTATTTTACCCAAAATACTGAAGTTCCTTTTATTAGCTTTTTAGGCCAGACAATTACACAGTATCAAACCATTTTTTAAAATTATATATTTTTAATCTTTTTCCCTAGTTTTTGGGTTGTTTTTCCAAATCCTTATCATTCTCTCCAAAGGGCTATCTTTAGGCAAAATCCCAGGGTCTCCAACCCCACCCTGCTGACTCTTGGCACCCTTAATCCCCAGCTCTTCCTGACGTGCTGCTGTGGACTTTACCACCCACAGGGTACCACACGCCTTCACCTAGGATTAGGACAGAGGTGGGGTGTACTGCCCAGCACCTCACTTCACCGTGCTTGGGGTACCGTACACCTAAGGGCCCAAACCCCCCGAGACTCTCTTTCCCTCCTTTCCTCTCCCTTTCGCTTCGTCCCTCTCCAGCCGAGGGGACTTCGTTCGTCCCCTCGCAGGACTACCGAGCCTTGCAGATCGGGACTTCACATTCGCTTCGCACTAAAAGTGTGTATCATTCACACTCCACAAAAGAGTCTCCCCGAACCCAACCCGAGGCAAGACATGATAAAGTTTCCCTTACCTCGGACCGTGCACGGCTTCCCGGTCCAGGTTATCAGCAGTAATCCCCGTGCCTGTTCTCGATCCGGGCTGTGTCTGTGTATGTCAGTGTCTGGCCTCCCTTCTCCCCAGAGCTTCACAGAGCCTGTCTTCAGGTTAACAGTCTCGGTCCTTTGCCGGCGGTACCGAGATGACTCACCACCCCCGACTGGACCGCTGAAATCAGCGAGGTGCACCTTCCTGTCTGTGGTGGCAAGAAATCTTCGGCAGGCGACAAGATCCCAGACAAGCTCCCAAACTGTGAGAAAAATCTCAAATAATTTTCTTCAGACAGGATCTTCTGTGAAGCTATTTTATTCGCGATTGCAATGGCGGGCGTCCTGTCAATCAGGAGCGCATTTTAGTAAACAAATCATAACTTTTATTCCCTATTACCCGATGCCTGATCACCTCCCCTGTTTCCTCATTGGCTGAGTACTACAGGTTCACAAGCTATACCATATATGTACATTTTTTTCTTTTTTTTTCAACCCTTTAATTTCTCCTTTCTTATGTTTTGAGAACTTGTGATCTTTGTTTTACCATTCTCACACTGCCCATCCTGTTTTTCTCAAGCTTCTACCTTATTTTGGAACAGTGAGGCCTTCTACTGTCCACTTATCTACTTAGCATTTCTCCTTATTATGACTACACAACTACCTTGGAATACAGAAAAGTAATTCTCTACAGCAAAAACACAAGTTAGTTTCTCACATGAAGCTTTTTACAGGGTGAAGAGAGATATTTGCTCAGGACTGTTACAAAATGGAATAAAAAAAACCAACGTGTTTAAGCAGTGTTTTGCTAGTAGAAACACCTACTGAATGAAAAGAAGGCAATTATGTGACCTATTTTGTGTAAACTTTATGCAGATTAAATCTAAAAAATAAAAATAAAAATGTTTGACTGGCCTTTGTGCTGTTACAACTTACACAACACATGACTGATAAAACAGCAAATAATAGTTTCAGGATAGAACCATACTTTGTAATACCTCAGTTATACCTTTCTGGAAAAGCATCCTGGCTAACTTTACGGCCAGTCTTTAATTTGTAGTGCAGAACAAATGGCAGAAGGGCACAGATAAGCATTTTCGTTCCTTTGCCTTATGCTGTTATTTCATGATCATGAGTTAATGGATACCTTATAGCATCTGGCTTCTGTTTGGTTAATCAGACAGTTAACAAGGGCTACACTGAGACATAAATTGAACAATAACAAAATAAATAGACATTTATAAGCCTCATAACATTAAGAGTTGCATTAAATCACGCTGAAACAGATAAACAAAACATTGGGGAAACGTTCCTTTGTTTAGTATATTTGAGCTCATGCCTGAAGATTGCCCATCTGAATATTTGAGTTTTGAAGGCAACATGCGATTCCTCTTTAGGACGCAATAGGGATGTGTCTCCATGGTGGTGGGGAGAAGATGAAAAGACAGGAGATGACAGGGCAGAGAAGCCGAAAGAAGATCTACATAAGGACTGGAGAAAACAGAGCTAGACAGAAAGCTTACATGCATGTAGTTTCCAAGCCAAATGCAGACTGGGAAATGGGTTGAGATCCACCAGCCAAGGCTCACTTGTTTTCTTCACTAGTGCATTTCTAGGGACATAAGACTGTCCATTCTTTACAAACAAATTACTAGAGCATTTCCCACAGCCTGAAACCTGTTTTCCTTTTAACTGGGTTGAACTACAAGAAAGTAAATTTTTACAAAGAGAAAACAGTCATAAAAACAATAGCATAGCTGTACTTTGTGTTTATAAATGTAGGTCTTTCCATGTTGCTACATCTCCCTTCCTGGTGAATTCTGAAAAGAAACTTTTTAGAGCTGCCAGGAGGGATCAAGTTCTGCACACATGAAACTCTGCTGGATAACCACCTAAAGCCTCCAAGGGCATCTCACTAGTTTTAACAGACTGGGGCAAATCTCAGTTAAAAGAGAGTCTCAGTGGATAAATTTCTCTGAAAAGCTTTCTTATCTCCTCAAAAAAAAAATATTCATGAGATTCATATTCATAGGAAACTTATCACTTAAGAACTCCAGCTCCTTAAGAAATCTAGGTTATATCACCAGCTCTGTCACACATTTTCCGTGAATTTGTGGTCAAATCACTTAGAAAAATGGTATTTCTCATCTCCTTCCAGTCATCCAAAAGTTCATTAGACAGCAAAGCAAGTTGCCTTTCTGTCTTTAGTGACTTCAGAGGCACATCCATGCCTCCAGGGTGTGATTCAACCCATCCTAATGCAGAAGCAGAACATTAAGTTGAACACTCTTAATTTTGCTTTCCTTGCTAACTGCAGTACAGAGACAGTTTTCACATTGATTTTTTTTACACATTTTCTTTCATTGACTTAATCAATGGAGAGAGTTTGGTACCCCTTAGAAGTAAGTACACCTCACCTACCAGGCGTCCGGTTTCGGAGGGCTGAATCACACGCGGGAGATGCCTCTCTCTCTCTGTCGATTGCAGAAGTTGCTCTAAAGCGCTGTTTCAATCCAGCAATTCGTACACAGCTAGTGCCAGCAAAGTGAATCTCCCACTCAATTCCTTCACTAACAGAGAATCTCATGTTCTTCTACCTCATTCACAGCAGAAATGACTGCTTTCAATAACTTTCTTCATTGTTTCTGTCCATGAAACAGGAACACATCTCCAGGATGAAAGACTTCTGGAGGTTTCAGTGTTACGTGTTTTCTCTTGAGATATATCACTCGATATTAAGACCTGTTATTTTTCCATACAGTTTTCTCATTAACTGCACTGATTACCTGTTAACCACAGAATCCTATATTTTGAATAGATCTCTGCTTGTTTGGAGTATTGTTTGGGTGTTTTGGTTTTTTTGTTTTGTTTTCGGAAAAAAATAATGCAAAGCACTAGACAACACACTTTGTTCAGACTCGCAGCCTCATCTGCAGTACATATGAAACAACTCCTGGAAATTTTGAGCCACTGTTATTCGTTTTCATTTTTGTAGACCCCATCAGCTGTGCCACAAGACGGGACCACCAAACCGTCTAGTCTGATCTTCTACTTGTTATTGTGTCATTACCTTTTCCTCCATCCTCCATTCTGACTGCACGTCAGGCAGGTTTTCCTGAATGTAAAGAAGAAATGTGTGTTAGTACCTGTACGAAGTGCCTACGGGTTTATTTTAGCAGAACGTGGGGAAAAAATAAATAAATAAAATAAAATAAAATATAAAATAAAATAAAATATAAAATAAAATAAAATAAAATAAAATAAATAATAAATAAAATAAAATAAAATAAATAATAAATAAAATAAAATAAATCCTGGCCAAGCAGTGGATGCAGTGAGAGCTAGTATATGAGAGTTCTTATGATGACCATGAGATCTTCATGGTCATCATAGGACCTACATCCTTAGGTAACTAATAAGTTGTTGTGGCTTTTAAAAGATTCTGAGTGACACCTGAGTAACACTGATGGTCTGCGTGGTCACTTTTAACCCATAGCAAATGTGAAGGAGTTTGACTTACAATTATCTGAGTATCATTTAAAGTTACATTGAGCTACTAGTTACTTAACTACTGATTTGAGTATTCTCAAAGTGGACTGGCAGTTTCCACTTCCAGTCATCTGATGGTCATCTGATTAATAATGACTTATGTCATGGTACTTTGTGAACCCAGAACATTTATACAAACAATGCTAGATTCTGACAGTATTTAATACTCCTATCCCTCTTTCTGCCTCAGGTCCTTTTCCAATACTCATGACTATGGTACCTCAGATTCCGATATATGTACATCTCCACAATATTCCTGTGAGGAACGCAGTATTTTCCTGTTCTGAACATAAAGTGTCATCAAAACATAGTGAAATTAAGTGATTTGCCCATTTATTCTGACAAAGCACAGACAGATATTTTCAGAACAGAAGATAACTTTTTTTCATATTCCAAATCAACAGTTCTCTCCTTCCCACATGGGGAGACAAATCTGCAATTATGGCTTTGTTCAGTAGTCTGCTGAAGCCAAAAACCTCCATTAGCAACTGCAGTAGCAGATTTAACTCCATTTGAGTCCCGCTGCATTGGTTGGTAACACTGAATTTATCTTCAATGAGCTTTCAAGTGCATAAATAAGAACCGATGCCTTAGTCCATATGGACAGCTTCAGACACCCACAAATGTATTATTTCAAAATGTGCACCATTATTAGAGGTGTCTTCTATGAAGTATACAAGCTCATATTAAAATCATTCATTAAAATAATTAAAATTAATGTATATTATTGCAAGAAACATTATATTGTAAATTTCCTTAACTCCTTTCTAAATAATAATAATAATAATAATAATAATAATAAACAAAGTACCTCTTTCCTGCTTGATTTTTTTTTTCTGTTTTTACAACTGCAACTCTGCTAACAGAAAGTGTTTTATACAGGTAATCTGTACTCAGTCTGAAGAGTACAACAGTCAACAGTCTTTATGCAATGCTACTAGTGAAGGACCTATACTGCGAAATCCTGGGAACAATGACAAATCAAGGACTCCAAGGCTCCCATCTTCAGCTGAAGTTGAATTTTGTCTGTCACTGACTCAATATGAATCTGGATCCATGGATAAAATGGCCAATTACAGCTTCCGGAACACTTTGGAAGGTAACATATTTTATTCTGTTTTGCTATTTCTAACAGTAACTTGAATTTCTCTAGGATTAGAACCTTTAAACTTTGGACAGTTTTAGCTGGTTCCATGAAGCAAAACTAAAGGAAAAGCTTCCTCCTGTAATAGCAACATAGAAAGAACCATGTTAAAGTTGATAAGAAAATAGAAACTGCAGGCTAGATCAGACTCTAAATCCATCTATGAGATATTGTCTCTGCAATAGTCAGTACCAGGCATAGAAATGTAATGCTGCATAAAAAAGAGATCCTCTAATAACTTACTTACACATGATCATAACCACGTCCATTTGGGTTACAGGACTGTCTTGGGGTCAACATTATACCTAAAACGTCACCTTTAATATCTCTTCCTAAAGTGTTTAGTTATTCGTCTTAGTTATCAAACTCTCCATCTCGTTATGAATGTTCCTAATTTGCTAAGAAACATGGATTCTTTTGTAAATGGAATAGTTATTCTTAATCATCTATCAACCCAATCTCATTTGGATATTGGTAAATTGCTAATAAACAAGGATAGCACGTTATAGCTATCAATAAACATTGCTTCCCTGCTGCATTATATAACTACAGAATCAAATAGGACGTATTTACATCGATATCCCAGAGATTTTTGCTTGCAAGGAAACACGCAAGTGTCAAAACAATACAATATAGGTTGGTGTGAGCATAAGAAAACAAAGGTTTTAATATGTTCAGTGTTGCTCTTAATGTAGTGTGGAATGTTATAAAGCTGTCTTGGGGGTGGGGGGTGGGGGTGGAGGCGGGGGGGAAGGGCAGTTAATGCAATTATTCCATAAAAACAGTCAAAAATGTGGAATTTGTGTGCTGGAGTCAAAAGAGAATAGAGACATTGACTCCAGCTCTGGATATAGTTTTGCTTTCTACCCTCGAAAACAGAAACAAGTGAAGTATGGAAAAAAAAAAGGTGACATAACTGAGTAGAATTTTTCTGCATTTTTCTCCATGAAGTATATAAACAAATACAAAGAGTAGAATAGGAAGAGTAGAGAAAAAGGAATTGAAGTAAACAAGTCATGAAATAATGACATGCTGTCAGTATTGTAGACAAAAGCATAGCCATAGTCTATGGAAGTTAAGCAGAGCTATGGATGTGTTTACTGAGTGGGCATAATCAAAATGGACCCCTCACTTTCAAAGGCTATATTTCAGTATCATGATTGCTCATTAAATAAGGATAATTCAGTACTTGCTTAAAAAGAGGAAAACCTGTGTTTGGTCAAAGCTGAGCCTAAACTGACAGCTAAACAAAGCCATAGATCAAGTACAGGCCTTTGAAGCAAAAATATACAAATAACATTTCCATATTAAATCAACAGTAGCTATTTGAAAAAAAAAAAAAAAAAAGTCAATAACATTTGACAGAATTGTGCAATGACCAGGAATGTACCTACAGCTTCCAGAGAGCCGGGAAGTAATTATTTTAGTTCTAAAATCAGAATCAGTATTCTGTCTGAATAATTTATGCTGTCATCTGTCAGTCATACCATGGAGAGGGTCATGCTTTAATCTGAATTGTGGCAATGTTACTGCATCTGAAAGGAGATCTTGTAGATCAAATTTTCCTCCAAGTAAGTTCCGTTCTGTGTAACAACCCTTCAGGAGCTGAAGAGTGTTCAACTTTCTCCTTAGTGAGATGGTGAAGATCCATCTCACCGCCACAATCATTCAGATGCACTAGGTAGGTACCATTAGGTTCTGGTGGATTTCATGTGATTTAGACAATTCTTCCAATAGACTGGAGACAAAACTACATGTTATTGAGGAAGGGTACAAGTCAAATATGATCCAGAAGCTTAAGTAGTTACAGAAGCAGTGTATATTATCTTGGGCATAGTGTTGCATGGCTTCTGGATGCATCCATTTAGTCCAGAGCAGGGGCAGAGCAAATTCATTCCTGTCACATTGGTCCATCCCTACGTGCCTTCCCTAGCATGCACCACAACCCTTTCAGAGCATCTGTCTGATCCATCACATGTGATTCAAGGAGGGAAGAAAAGAGATGGAACTCCTTTTCTCTGGCAGTGAAGGCCATTTGCAAGTCCTAGAATCCATGTGAAGGGAGGCTAGGAGGCTGCAGAGAAGCTCAGTGAGGAATGACTGAGGCAATGAATGTCCCCTCCTTAGAAATTCTGTAGACATGAAACCAAAAACCAAAACAATCCAATACTACAGTGCTCTCTCTTCTAGGGGAAATCCTGTTAGGTGACCATGTTGGCTTGTAGTCCAACTGCCAATGCACTTACTAGATGCCTTATTGTTGTTTAACTTTAATAGCCCAGCCTAAGGAGATCTACAGTGCTCAAGAGCTGTTGTGAAAGAAAATAAAGGTCAACAGAGTGCAGAAGCACTGCAGCAGCACGTAACTACGTGAGAATAACTCCTCCTTTTTCCTTTTAGCCTTGTGGTATCTTTTAAACTCAAGGAGCTAGTCCTAAGACCTGATCACTTTGTTTGTTTCATGAAAGGCATTTTTTTTTTAACCCATTCTTCTAAAAATTGTTACTGAAAACTCCAAAAGAATAAGACATTCCCTTCCAGTACAACTACCATTTCCCTCTTTGGTGCTTCCATGAGGAAAGCTGTTTCAGAGCATTGATTTTAGTTTACTGTAAGGTTTTGGTTTTGCTTTCTTTTTTTTTCTTTTTTCTTTTTTCTTTTTTCTTTTTTTTATATAAGACAATGATTCCTGTCAAAATCTTGAATCACTCCTTTTCTTCCATATATATATAATTTTGAATGACTCCCTTGTTATAAGTGCAATGTACGAAAGGTAAGACACTAAATGTGTATTAAATGGCCTCATGGTATGAAAGCTCTTCTTACCTCAATATTTCACAAGGTTTCTCAGCCATAAAGTGTCTTTATTTTCATTAACACAAATATGTCTCAATATATTGTCGGGGTTGGACCCCTCTGTTTGTTCTCGATTCATTAAGCATTTTCTTATGCTAATGAGATACATATTGACTTTAATAGTGAACAAATGCAGAAAAAAATAATGGCTATGGACAGAATTAGGGTGAGGACTATAACTTGTCCAAATTGACCCACTTTGACAGCACCTTCAGGTTTTTGTTTGTTTGTTTGTTTGTTTTCCCAGGTACATTCCTCATTTGTTTTACAATCATTAAAATAGAAAAGTAGCAGTAATTACAAAACGGAATTTCAGAACACTGGGCAGATTTTGTCCATCAAATTAAGTTACTGCCTTCCTGTGTGCAGAAGTTGTATAGGATGTATACTACAAGTCTTCTGAATATTTTAAGAGACTTTTCTATTCCAATATGCAGCTAACTCCTCTATGGTATCGCAGGCTGAAATTCCCCTGTACAACTAGAACTTTAAAGAACGTGCTTTTGATTTTCACTCTTGGTGTACAAGAGTACACAATAAGCACTCTTATAGCATAAGAGTGCATAATAATGGCACTCTGTTTAAAGAGGTCCTGTAAGTTTTTTGAAAAAGATAGGAAATAAAGCATCTCAGAAAATATCAGCACAGAAGATTCCAGAGGACAGTAACCATGATGTTACATTTTTTTCCATAAGAATATTTCATTAGAGCTAGTGATTGCTGGAGTGAAACTTTGCCCACAACATTCCATGATAAGGGACTTTTTTGGTGATGAGCCTGTCAAAGTGCAAGCCAGACCCATCTCAGTAGGTGTTTATCTGTGTTACTACAGAGATGGAGCTTATTCCATCAGACACAGTATCATTCTCAGATTTTTTTTTTTCCTTTGAGGATATTTTATTTTTGACCTGATGTATTTCAACACTTAAGTTTATACTGCAGGTCCATAAACATTTCAGTCTATTCATCTAAAGAGAGACTGAACTTCAATACCACGTCAAGAATATATGCTTAAGGTTGAAAAGGATGGTGGGGAGTTCTTAAACTAGCTTTACTGCCAAAACCAAAAACAAACAGATAACAACAACAACAACAACAATAAAACACAAAACCCACCACCACCATCAAAAATAAGCAGACATATTTTGTTTGCTCCTTTCCTATGAGTGGTCTGTTTAGTTTGTTGTTTGTTGTTGTTGTGTACATTTGCCAAGTTTAAATTGCCATTTTTCTTGCATTGTGCCAGTGCCCACTTCTGTGATGACATTTCTGACAAACCTCCTAATAGTCTGTAGTTCCTAACATTTACCTCCTTTTCTAAGTGAAAATCTTTTCAATCCTTCTTTACTTGTTTACACAAGTTTGTGCCAATACACCTAAGGTCAAATTCTAATCTTTTTTAGATCTGAAATAAATCCAAGGTAACTCCACTGACTTTAGTGGAGTTACACAAGACTTACAAAAGATGACCAGAACCGGGCCAGTGACTCTAATGGAGTGGTTCTTGATTTACATCAATGTGAGATTTGCTACTCAGTTTTAGTTCTGTAATGGAAAAAGCTGTGATCACTTGGAAGAACTAAGTACATGGTAAGGCCAGAGTACTCCAGTCCTACGCATGTTGTTGTGCACTTCTGGGCAAAACTTTATGATCTTCTATGCCTGTTCCATGTAAACTGGAACAAAGACAAACACCTTTTTACCCATCTAAGAGGTAGGTATCAGCATCCTTATGAGCAGGTGCCAACAAGACATGATAGATCCTTGTTTGACTAAGAGAAAATGCTGCTATATGGACACAAATAATGTCATTTAAGAGTAACTACATCTATGTACAGCTAAGGTCAATATTGTTCATTAAAGCATCACCCCACTGAACATGAGCACACAGGCTGTCCTCTTAATCTGGGACAGGACAGTTTCTTCTTTGACTGAAAACCAGCAGGTTAAAGGCAGGTTGCACATTGCTCCTTGAAGAGTAGTATTTTAAGTAAGATTTGCTTAACTGAGAAACACTTTTGACTGTATCAGACACTTCACAGATGCAAGAAAAAAGTACAGAAAATCAGTCCACCTTATAAGCAACAGGTAAGATCAGAAATGGCTTAGCTGACTGCACATGAAATAGCTGGGTTTCTTCTTTGTGCAGTTCAGTTTTGGTGTGACATATTAATACTACCTCCTACAAATTAAAGATGACTGAAAAACTTAGATTTTTTTTTTTTTATGAGCCAGCTCCACATTTGAGATTAATTTATTTATGGCAATTTCAAATAAAAATCAGTGCCTTCTAAGTTTCATTTTTTAAATTCTAAAACTGTATATCACTTCCATTATTCATGAGTTAACTCATGACACATGGTATCAAGTCAAGCCATGTCATAGCATTCCATTGCCTGTCACAATTATGTATCGTTACTGCTATTCTGACATGAAATAATGGAATAAAACATCAAACACTTCAAAAATGTAATTGCATTTTAATAGGATATTTTACTTTTTTTTTCTGAAATGAGATGTTTTCATGTGGAAAACTTTTCTCTGCATTTTCACTCTGATCCATATAGCTAATGAAAAATGGCATCTCAAAATGTAGTCTTCCGATAGAAAACTTCTAATTAAAAAAATTTTAGCCTACAGCCAACATCCCTCACCCAGCTCAAATTCTCAATCTCGGTGTAAATTTATGCTGCACATTGAAAAATGGCTGGCAAGTCACAGAGGGTCATTACCAGAGAACCAGAAAGTCTGTTCAGCCCAGACCACAATGAAGCTCTACAAGAATCATTTTAAGTAAAAAACTAGATGGTGACATGGTCTAAATTAAATAACCACAAACTTTCATTTACTACAACACCTTAGGCCAAATTGCTGTTCCTGTAGCTACCTTACTCTGGAAAGATTACAGTAATAATGTTGCTTGAGAAAATATATAAGATTTAACCCTGAAAATTTTCCTTTGACATTGCCAGTGGTTGAAAAACGCCAGCTTCATAAGCCAGAACATCACTAGCTTCAAAGACAAGTAAGGATACGGCCTTAAAATTTTTATATCTGTATCTTCCTTTCTGTTTTAAAGTAGGTGTATCTGTCTGACCTGAACTTCTCTAAAATGTAGAATTTAGAGAATTCTACATTTATTTACGAAAATATCATCCCCAGGGAGAGTGGGGCTAAGTATACCTGTCAGTTGGACTTGGACACACAACAAAGCAACATGCAAAGCAGAATTTGGCATTTAAAGTATCTGTTGCCACAACCACAGACCTAGAAAGTCATACAAAACTAAATTTTATTGTATAAGAAAATCAGTTTTGCATTTAGAAAAAAAAAAGTTTTGCAGTTAATAACAACAACAAAAAGGCTAAACTGCTATAAATCACTCAGTGATAGGATTGTTGGAATGGTTTCTCCATTCCTGCAGCACTGAAGGCTGCTAACACTCTTCAAATTCTGCATACCCTCTGCTAAACATATAGCTCTTCAGCCACTGGCACTGAGCACTTAAGGAAAACACTATTTGCTTAAGGAAAACACTATTTGCTCCCAATACATAAAGCTTTGCCCTTGACTGGTTGTGCATGGACTTCTACTGCCTCTGTTATTAGACAGTAAAATCTGTAGTTACTATAATTAAATACTCTATTAAAGGACATATATCTGACCCAACTGCACATTTAATGAGAACCACCTATATATCATCTTAAAAATGTTAGGCAGCCTTAATTGTGAGTGACATAGTTAGCTCCTCCTATAATAAACTTTGGGCTAACTTCCCATTTGATTTAATTTGGCCTGGCTCCAGTGAACCTACTTCAACCTCACTGAATCACTGTCAATGACTTACAAGGCTATGAGCAGCAGCAGAAAGTGGTTGAGGCACTGAGCCTGCCAGAGTTCAAGAGCATTTGGACAACACTCTCAGACATATGGTCTGATTTTTTCGGTAATCCTTTGGGGACCCAGGAGTTGGACTCAATGATCCTTGTGTGTCCCTTCCAACTGGGGATATTCTATGATTCAATGATTCTATGATTCTTAAAAAATGTGATTCTTTTCTCATTTAAAAACAAGCACTGGTAAAACTTCAAGTTACTTCAGTGATGTATCCCCTAACAGCTATTCCTAATACACCATAAGTAAATGAGAGTTTAAAAGGTTGTCTGAATGTTACAGCTTCCTATACTGGCCAGATGATTTAATAGCTCACCACCACTGGGGGCAGTCCTAATTCTCTATGCAATCTCCTCCATCCTCCAGTCAGTCACTTTTTTGGTACCAGCTCCAGTATTCATCATATTTTTATATAAGATACTGCATCTCAGTAGCCTAGAAAATGAATAAAAACAACCCTCAAGGTAGTTTTCTGCCAGGTTAGGGAGTTCACGGAAGACCTGACAAGAGCTGCAGTTAATGCATAGGAGGGGCTGTGAAGGTACAGAATGGGGTGAGGCAGGCATATGCTCCATTTCAGCTCACTGCTGCTTGTAGATCTGTAGCCTTACATTTGCAATAAAGGTGATTTTTCTACAGCTACTTCAGCAAAGTGTCCTGTACTTTAAAGAAAATTCTTATGTTTTCACATATGATTTTTAATTGGCTCTACCCCACTTCATAGTGTTATCCTGAACAGCTGATTGTCCTGAAGTCTTTTAGAAAGTCTGAGAGAAAAGACTAAGACCCAGACAAATAAAATAAAGTGATATCACACTATGTTTTTATTCATGATAGCTCTATATGGAGTTTTTTATATGGAGTTTTCATAATAAGATATCAGATATTAAAACTTCTCATGTGCATGGTTAGCCACGATGTCACCTTTGAGACTGACTGAATGCACCCCAATTAACTGGGAGGTAGGCTTATCAAAGCTGTCTGACTTACAAAGCTTACGATCATTGCAACAAATTGCAGAAGTGCAGAAGTTCCATGGAAGTTGTCCAGAACCAGAATGTTCTGTATATTTTTTTTTCTAAATTACTAAATAAAATGTTTGTAGTGCAATAAGAAATTTTAAGAAGTATCCACATGTGGTATAAGACATCTAGCCTTTTACTTAGACTCTGCATAAAGTTTATTTTACCTTTAATATATCATAATGTAGCTGCATATAAGTAGGAGAGTGTTTCAGAACGATATACAGATAGATCTTTTTCAGTTAACATTCACAGAGATTCACTTGTAAGAGGTATTGCTGCATCAGATGATCCCAGTGATCACCTGCTGTGGCCATCACTAAGAAAGGTCAAAATTGTTGCCATCAGTTCCTATGAATTCTGCTCAGATTGTCAATGTACATTATTCTTCACAGCACGCTTGGTAATATTTTATCCTGCTGTTTCCCCTGGGTGACTACTAGGTAATATAACATTCACCATCAGACAACTTTCTGTGGGCAAGAGTTTCCCTTTGAGAAATTCTGCCCATTGTTGTTTATGTCACCATGCAGTATCTTCAATAATCCTGTTACACATCTGATGTACTTAACACCTGCAGTTGTCTGTATGCATTGACATGATTCTCTCTCTCCAAAACCCAGATTAACCCCACCTTGAAGTCTTACAAATTTCATCATAAGCCAGGTCTACCCCCACCAGCTCTCCTGATTATGTTTTCTTCTCTGAATTCCCTTGAATTTCTCAAAATCCTTGTGATAATATTGCAATCAAAAAAGATGGATAGTTGTTATTGCATATTAGTTCCTAGGTACTATAGCTATGATTTGATCCTTAGTATGATTAGTAAAGGTTTTACACCAGAAGATTTTCCTCAAAGAGGTTAATAGACAAGGCAAAACCTGATGAGGGAATTCAGAGGTACAAAGAGACGAAAACATCTCACACAGCAGATCAGTCTCAGTGGGGTCTGAAACCCAGGTTTCCAAGTTCATAGAATATGACTCTTCTGATAAAGCATCTCTGACCATGTATCAATTAATACTTTGTGTGACACAAGAGCAGCAAATCCAAAGAGCAAAACAAAACTGAGTACCTGACTTCCATGTTATATATGAGGGTTTTGGTGAAAAAGGTTTTTTTTCAAACTAACTCCAGTGCTGTGAACTGAACACCTACGGACGTTAGATTTCCTCCAAAAGGAATCTAGTACTAAGTCAAAAATTGCCCTGTGATGTGAGTCATTGCAGGAAACAGAAGGACTGTTGGGAGATTCACTTCAAAAGAATACTGCTGCTCCTCATTCAAATGCTAGTTCTTGGTCCAAATAAGTAAATAAAGCATGTGTTTAAACTGTGTGAGGCATTTTCTAAGGAGGAGAGCTAAGAGTCTGGGGGCTGGTCTGTGTGACTCTCTCAAAGCCCATATTCTAAGTGGACTCCAAAATAACTGCAGTCCACAAACTTTTCATCCTGCAAGTCTGAATGGGGAAGATTATCAATTGATTATTTACCAAATGCTTTTGTAGAGGTAATAGCTTATATTGTGTTGGCACCTATCGATGAAAGAATGTATTCTATAGAGAAAAATTATATTAAATGACTGCATATATGATGAGATACAGTAGCCTGTTGTAACTTAGAAATGTATAAGTATAGAGATAAAAAATAATATTAAAAAATTAATAAAGTTACTCAACATGAATAAATGTATATACGTAAATGTCTGCAGGGATTAGGTTTCCTTTTAACAGTCAGACACAATGGACAAAGAAATTTAAAAATATAAGGCAATTAAGCTAGTACATTTGCTGACATGCTGCATTAGCTACATGGCAGGAGTTTTAATTTAGCTTATTCTAATTTCATCTTTGCTACGCCTTTGAAATATATTAACACTCCTTTACGTGTTTTCTGAAGCTCGTCTAAAAAGCTGAAAGTAAATGTAGTGAAATTAGCTACTTTGATCTTCAGTCTTACTGCAGAAAGAATTATACACATTGCCATATCAGCATATGATTTCCTCTTGAATATACAGGCTTTGCTGATCCACACACTGCAATATCAAACATATCTCAAAGCGGTTTGCATAATGCACTTCACATCTACATGAATGGCTCCATGTCCCAAGTACAAGGCTCTGCAAATGATCCTATCTTCATACTACACCATGCTTTTGTTGACAGGTGAGTTTAAGTCTTCTTGGTAAACCTAATTAATTTTGTGTTTTTACAGTGTAGTTTTTCACATATATTTCAAAACTGCAAATATTTTACATGCAATTACATGCACAGCATTCTCAGACATGTAGAACTGAGCTCTTCTATTACTTGAGAGTGTCTTCCCTAATATGTCTTTATGCTCACTGGATTAAATATCACTTGAAAAGTTGACAAATGCATTCGGCTTTAATAACCAAGATAAAAATAGTCCTTCAGTGATGTTACAGTGATTAATATATATGGATGTGTATGTCAAGAAGTTTGGACCAAAAGCGCATGACTCATTTTAACACGACTATAATCAGTTGGAGTAATTCCTTTACATTCTAAATGTCAGTGCTGTTTTAATTTCTATTCCATAAGGAAAATCCGAGTGTGCTACCCATAAATAAAAAAAATAAAAAATAAAAATAAAAAATCCATATTTCACTGTGACAAACAAAATTGTGACTGTCTCTTGCTGAAAGAGAAGACTACAGCTGTGCAGATGGAGAGGAAAGCAAACAGAAAGATGTCATGTTTATTAATAAGAAAGGATAGGGAAGCACAATTCTGCAAGAGGAGAGTGAAATTTCTATCCTAGGGAGGGTATTCCAAGATTTAATGGTCATCTTAAAAATTTCTGTATGTCATTATAAATTATGTGAATGGCTACAATTTGCTGTGTACTGTACTACACAAAACTGTGAAAGCTAAAGAGTAATAAAAATGGAAGTTGACTAAACAAGACTGTAAGATACATACCAAAAAAAATTAAAAAATTTAAAAATACATTAAAAGACAGATTTTTCTAAGTCAGGTTGCTGCCCAGGTAATTTTGAGCAGTAGTAAAGCAGTAATAAAATAATAAATAAATGAATAATAAAAAGAACATTCTCCTCAGACCTGTTTATGCAACAAAAGTAAGCCATGTTTACACTAGTCCAAGATCTAGCCATAGAAAAGTTTTTTTTTTTTTTTTTTTTTTTTAATAGCTGTGATCCTTTTCTTCAAAACTTTGAACCATTCTCCCTGAGAAATGTTCTTACATGTGTGGAATATTAGCTTGTTCAACACCCCCCCGCCCTTTTTGACTCTTCCTGTTTTTTATTAAATTACTCTGTCAAATAGCTACACTATAAAGTTGCACGTTACACATTCTGAAGCATTTCATATTTTCTTTCCAATCTTCCTCTACTTTCTCAACATGCACTGACCATGCCTTGGCAACTGCAATGCTTAGAACAAAAGAACTGTGACCCACTACATACTTTTGTGAGTCTTTCATCAGTTTGTGTGCTCAGAAACCTGCTGAGTGAGACCCTGCCTGCACACAGCTAGGCACTTATTCAGATGAAAAACAAAATGGTTTCTTTCTTTGGGTTGCTGAGGCATGTGGCACAGGAGGGATGCAGATTACATCCTCAAGACATCATCTTGCAGTGAAGTTCTGTAGTTTCAGGGAGTTCACACCAGAATTCTTATAAAAAAAAAAACCTTATTGTATTTGACCAAAATCTAGTATATGTGAAAAACAAATTTGAAGTTGGGCTTTTTCTCCTCGGATTACATAATTAATGAGCCTAATGGTTGTGGTTTTCGTACCCAAAAATAGGGCATGAAGTCTAAGCAGGTCACTGAGGCATCAGTGGAATGGTTCCTTCAATGGGTAACCCACCTGTCTTCTGTTCCTTGTACACAGGTTATAATTAGCTTTCTGGAGGTGTCAGCTTTGAAACTTTTCTTTGTGGAAAACTTTTGTTCAGAATACTTTTAAAGTTAAATACTGTTTCTTAACTGTATTTAGCATATCCACCCATTGACTGCTTGACAGGATGGATGCACAAGGGTTTCAGGTGTGGTTACAAATTTCAGGTTTGGCACCTGGAAATTAACATTCCAATGTCTAGGCTATTAAAAATGGATCCATTGAAAATTCAGAGAAAAAAAAGAACACAGAAGGGAACACATTATGCTCTGCAATATCAAAAGACATTGTTTTCCTCAGATATTCACACTTGCATAAGACCTACGCATCTCTTAGCTCCCACTCAGTGCAGGGCTTAAGTAGCACCTTGGTCTTCACGCTGACCCCTCCCACAGAGGAATTTCGGTTATAGTCATTATAAGCCCCTGGAAATACTTTTCATATCTGTAATTGTTATCCATTTTAGAAGGCAAAATTATTTGCAAAAGATAACATCATTAAATCCCACTAGTGTTGAGGAAATAAATCACCGCACAGGCACTGTGGGGGCAATGCAGAAATCTGTGATGCAACCTCATCCGATCTGTGGCAGAAGAAATGTTACCAGTGCTCTGCAGCTGCTGTGTATATGGGTTTCAGTACAAACAGATGTAAAAACTGATGATAATGCTGCCTTTTGTATAAGTGACAGAAATGCATTAGCATGATTAGGGTTACTTAGCAGCCTTATCCATGACAGATTAATCATGCTTTTAGTTATAATTAATAAGTAGGTGACTGATAGGTACGTACAGTACATTTAAAAGAACCCCATTCCTCTCCTACATAGACTTTAAATATGAAGGGCTGCAAAGAAATTCTCTTTTGAGAGGCAGGCAAGAATACAAAGCATAGAGGAAACGGGAGAAACGGTCTACAGAAGAAGAAGCATTATATATAAATTTTTTTTTCATATCAACTTTTCTCATTTGAGGTAAACACTTTTGAGGTGGCTGCTGTCACAGCATAGGGCCAGTGTGTTTTTAACTATATAACATTTAAACTAAATCTTCCAGGGAGAGTATCCCCTCCAGGACTTGGTACAGGCATGGAGGGTTGTGAGACAAGGGTTTACTGACAAAGGATGAAAAAAGACTGGGGACCAGCAACCACAGGTCTGCTGGGTCTTGCAATCAGGGAATGGTTCTGTGTCAAGAAGACAAGAAACAGCCCAGTCCTTCAAGTACCCATGTAGGACCCAGAAGAGGGATTCCTCACTCCACTGGAAGTTCCTTGAGTGAAACTGAGCACGTAGTTTTGCTTTCCCAAGATCACATCTGCTGGAGAAGTGTTTCCTGCCCATTGATTTCAAAAAGAGGTGCCTAAAGACTTCTGAGGAGCTGTTGATCTGAGCTTCAGCTAACCCATCTGCAAAGTGGGTGATATTAAATGCCTACGCAACAGGGACGCTGTCAGAGTAAATGCATTAACAACTGTGAAATGCTCAGTTACGACCATAATAGGAGTGATAGAAGTAAGGCAATAGATCATTGGGACTGATTTTACATAGAAACATATGGTACAGAGGAGGATAAACAAGTGTATATGGAGTCTGCTGACAGGTGTGAGCCAAATGTTAGGAGCTGCTTTCCAAACTGAGCAACAGTAAGCCTCCCATCTGCCACCCCCAGCCTTTCCTGCCCAGGCCTGATGCACAAAATGCAGGATGGATGGAAAGAGCATAGGTGCAGATGAGAAGATCTTTCAGGTGAAAAACAAAGCATTTGCTTACAACTGTTCTTTTTTAGGTCATTCCCCTACAGCAATGCAAAAATATGAAGGTACCCAGGAAACAGTTTTCTTAGCAATGATAGATCAGGTTCCTTGCCCTATTTGCTAGCTAGCAGATTGAGCGATGAAACCCCAGGGCTTGGTAAAAACAGGTGACCACCCCCTGAAAATTATTAATTGTTAATTGAATCAGTTGAAAGAAAGCAAGCATGCAAGCAAGCAAGCAAGACAGAAAGACAGAAAGACAAAGACTGAAAGACAGAAAGACAGAAAGAGAAAGAGAAAAAGAGAGAAAAAGAGAAAAAGAGAGAGAGAGAGAAAGAGAGGAAGAAAATGAAAAAAACTATTCATTCAGCAAAAATTAGAGCTTTTTTAGCTCTGTGAAGCATTTCTCTTAATTGCAAATCTCTCTGCCATTCAGATATGCTCTACAGTCAGCACAAGGGAATAACAAGAGAGGAGACAACCCACTCAAGCTGGAAGAGGCAGCTGCACAAGCAGTGAAAGCAAGGGCCCACAATCACACTTGAGCTCACAAGGGTGTTTTCTGTGCTCTGAAAATGGATTTTTTTTTGTGATGACTCTTTTGGCCCCTACATCCCTATAGTCCCATAGTAACTTTATTTGTTCTCCTAGCACATCTGTCCTTTGAATGTTTCTTCCATCTTTCTTCTCGTTTCTGTACTTCAGTATTTTTCTATTTCTCCTCTCCTTGACTTCCACAACTTACCCCAACAATTCTCCTTGCAAAGAGAAAGCAAAAACAAAAACAAAAAACTAATAATAATAATAAACTAAAATAAGTTGCAATTAAAGATCTCCACACTACTATATACTTGTACAGCTGTTAATTCAATAGGGTCCCAGTTTTCATCTCATTTCTAAGTTCTGCAGAACGGGAGAAGGTGCATCATAAGAATACACGTGACTTTCAAAGGTCCTGACTTTAGTACAAGCACTTCAGAACTGATTTTCTAGAGACACACAATATGGTGTAGACGTTCATTCTCTTGCATCTCTAAAGTTTAGTTTTGTTAGACTCCTCATACAGCTAGACAAAGATTTTCAGTTTTAGTACTGCCACCACTGTGGCACCTTTTTAGCCAGCTTTCACAAGTAACCACACAGCTCAGAATACTTCTGCAGCCATCACTGCATTAATCCAATGCTCTGACCAGATATTTTTCTCTGTTTGTACCTTTCTACCCTTTTGTTGTTCTCTGTCACATCAGATGAACTCTATTTTTAATGCCCTTCACTGCCTGTCCCCAGATCATACCTTACGCATTGCTAAGGAATTTACTCACCCCTCCAATAAGTTTGTGATATCATTCCTTGTCTTACGTCTGTTTGGCATTCAGACAAGTCCCTGCATACTTTTCCTTGTGGGGAATTGTCCACCCTACACTTCCACAAATTTAGTCACTGCTCTTCCTTTTGATGTGAAAATTAAGACATTAATAAGCTGAATCCTTCACAGTTTCACTGGTGAACCATTGTGGCCCCACTGCACCTTTGTCTAGTTCTCCTTCCATCTGTCTGCATCTATCTGTTGTCCCTTGTCCCATGTGTAAGTTATAATTATAATGACGGTCCCTCTGTCATTAAGGGACTGTCTAATTGCTCTCATTTGTGCTGTGTCTGGCATATTCTTAGCCTCAGACTATGATTTTCAGGTATCTAAGCAATAAGGGCAGCAGAAAATAGCAATTGCTTCATTTACAGTTGTAAGAAATGGCAATGACAAGAGAGCTGAGCATCTGTGCGTTGATCTCAGTTCAGTAGTGACTCCATTGCTTGCTACCACACAGGACTTAATATTTGCATCAAGGAGAGAAAACTTTCAAGTGTTTGTTTGCACGTCTGGGTATATGCATGCACATGCACTCTGCCAAAAGCAATCCAAGTTAAGCATAAGGTCACATAGCAAATGGGGACACTTGAACTTTCAGCCACTTATTTGCATACACTCATCACTTTAGAAGGGTGCAAGAAACTCTCCTGCACATCAGCTTCAGAGCCCCATAAAAATGCCACTAACTCTGCCTGATCAAGGCACGTTTCCCTGTGTTGTTCAGCAACACCAGCTGCCGTAGACTCCTGTGCAGGAAGCTAAAACAATCCCCTCTGCTGCAGTGGCAGGATGGATCTGGGAGCATTAGGAAATGCCAGACTCTGGCTTATCCCAGGATCTAACAAAAAAATGTTCCTTATCACACTGAAAATCAGTAAAGTGTTAAATTGGAAAGCATGAATGGAGCAATCTGTTCAAAAGTATATTAGAAACCAAAATCTACAGATTCTGAATTTCATGCCAGGAACATCCTATTGTGGACCCTTTCAGCCCCTGTGTACTCAATATACTCACCTTCATGTCAATTCCTTCTCCCTTCATTCCTCCCCAAAAAAATAGTTAGCATTATGTCAAAAGTGATTTTGTTGGAAAATACTTTAACAAGAGGAAATTTGATTTTCATTCTCAGGAGATGTCAAAATAAAAGCCTCTTATTTTTACTCTGTTTAAGAAACAGAACATTTTCATTTTCTCTTAAATGTCATCTCAGGTTTTGGAAACCAAAAAAAAATGCCATGAGAAAACCCAGGTTGTTCTATTGTTTTGAAATGTTGACGGGAAACAAGAACTTTTTTTAGCTCTTAAAAACTGTTTGCTTCAAGAATTTGGAACATTCAGAGTGAAATCATTCAAAAAGAATCATTAGAAATGCTTGTAAGGCAAAACTAGGTTCCAGACTTAATACATGAAATAAGAGGCATTCCTTATCCTGAATTGTCTCAACACAAGCAAAATGTGAAGTCAAGGAAGCATTAACCCCACTTTGTATATGGAAACTTAGAGACACTGAAAAAAATGACTTAAGCAGAGCTGAGATGGAGATTGCAATAAAATGATATATCAGCTAATAATAAAACAGTGTAAAAATGGAGAAGTCATTGCATAAACGCTAAGCATATGATTAATTTCCTCTCTTGACATGAGCACAGCAAGACTCTTAATTGCTTTCTGAGGTATTTTTGCAAAAAAACAATGGCATAGGCTAAAAGTCATATTTTTCTGGAGCTGAATGAACTATGGCATGGACAAAAAAAAAAAAAAAAAAAAAGACTGTGTGAAAATTGTTAGACAAAGGCAGGTCAAGAGGCTGCCATTAGAAATACACCTCCTCCCACCACAGTCCTTCTGCATCATGTCCATCATGGCAGATCAGGGTCTTACTGTCTGTGCCTAACGCTGTATCCTCCTAAGTGCCCCTGTAAAGGCAGTGGATGAGGTGAAGTCCCTGGCATGAAGGTGAAACATGACTGAAGTCCTTCTACTCAAAGAAAACATGAACATCATAGGTCTACTGCTATTCCCAGGGATAAACTAGTTCAGCTTTTATTGGAGAAGCCCCTGGGATTTGCTCCTGACCTCGAGGTGTTCTGCACCACTTCCAGAACAGAGCTGGGATGATGGTGTGTAGCAGGACAGTCTGTAATGCTCCAAGATATTACTTTACTCCATAAAAGCTCTTGTGTTTTTGTAATATAGCTTTTGACATTTGACAGCTAGGTGAAACCTTGTGGAAGCTGGTGGATGTGACACTTATCTCGTACTTAGGATACATATCCATAATTTTGATGTTGCCTTTTGGAACTAAACAACTGGATTACAAAGTGCCACTGCACAAAGAAAGGAATCGTGTTCACAGGGCTGCAGAGATAGGTGGGGTGAGATGCTGTCACTGGGGGCTGCATGATTTCAGTGGGACAGTATGCATAAGCTGAATGTGTGAAAGATGAATAAAGAAAGGGGAAAAAAGCTTCAGAAGGAAACAAGGGAAGTAGCAGGAAGACAAGGACAGCTGGAGAAGCACTATGTCAGCATTGTGGAGCTCTATCATGATACCCAAAGAAGCCCTAATAAACCATTTTATCTGCAAGTCTGTAGGTGAGGACCTCCGCACAGGAGATTACCTTGGCCCTCCTACCCAGAAAGCTCTCTGGACTTGTGAGGGAGTGAGTGTTAGTACCGGAGCCGATAACCTGTCCACACCTAGGCATGTATAAGAGCCACAGCTGGCAGAAATACTGTTTTTTTCCCTCTATGGAAAGACACCTTCAGCACTGGCTAGGCTGTATTCTTCTTGCTCTACAATGCAGACTTCTTCTGAGCCCCTACTCATAGTCAGTAGAGACCTTAGTCAGGGAATCACTGCCCAGTGACCAGCTCAGCTGTAAATATCCCTGCTGAGGCACCTTTTTGTTCTTGGATCAGGTGGGTCCACTCAAAAAAGACCACTTTTTATCTCTGCCTAATATCTAGCACAGAGGGTTCCTTTAAACTTAAGTTGGGAGATACAGACACTCATAGCACATGGAGTACTTCAGGTATAAGTACTTACTCCTTGTGTACATATGACTGAGGCTGACAAAGTTATCTCCCCACTTTCAAAGCTCTCAGGAGAATTAATTGCATTTTTAGGATGCATCCTGGGTGGCAGTTGCCTATCAGACCTCTCCTACATGCCTTGCATGTATTACATGACCCCTGCTGGGAAGAGAGCCCTGATCAGCATGCACTTTTCAGCTGAGTAACAAAATCCCTTCCTTACCAGCAGCTGCTGTGCTGGAAGCCACCACTTCACAGAAGCCAGCTGTGTTTAACCAGGTGGGATGTCAGAGAAAGAAAAGTGTTTCCCAGCAGAACATCTCATTCAAGTGTGGGCCAGGAGGGACTTTGGTCTCAAGTTTTATTGGCACACACAGGCTCCTACAACAGGTATGAGATGCAGAGCAGATCAGTACTGAAAGAGTGGGAAACTCAAGCAAAGAATATTTTAGAAATTGTAACAGGGAAGGAGTTGTCTTAATTCTGCTTTCCCTCAGGGGCATCTATAAATCTGCAGGAGGACACACGCTGCCTCTGTTACCACAAGCCAAGTAGCTGCCCTGGGCTGGTGCTGAGCTAGAGCAGTTAAACCTTGCCTCCTAACCTCTCAGGGCTGGTACCATGTTAACCAGCTACTCAGCTTGTTTGATGGAGCTGACTCACTCAAAGTGGGCTCAGTATGTGGGTAGCGTGAGTTCACATCTACTGCAAAATACCATATAAATACCATGGAAATCAGAGTGTAAGTGGGAAGGTTGGGGTGTTGCTGAGAAACACAGCTCCCCAGTATCTCTCCTTTGATATTCCTGTGTCTAGGCTGACAGGCAAATTGTACACCAAGATACTGAACCTGTTCTCTAGCTTCTATTTCAATAAGGAAGTTGGGCAGTTCCTGCTACTGCAATTGCAAAACACCCAAACAGACACAGAAACAGCCTTAGAGGGTCACACCACAGGCTCTTCTAACCTGTATCATGGCACCTGTTGTGGCCAGAAGCAAAAGGGAAAGAGTACAGGTTTAGGGCAACCATCCTCCAGAACACCCCCCTGCATTGCCCATTGAACAGATGAGGGCTGAGACTATATAGTGCACTTGAGGCTGCACCTACGTCTTGAGTAACCCACGCTCAGGTCCTCTAGCAATCCACAGGTAGATCATAAATAATCAGAGGCATAAAAAAAGTAGGAACAAGGAACAGGCTCTGGAGATAAATGCTCTTGGTATCGATTAAACATATATAAAACCTATAGTGCTGCTGATCTGCCTTGCTTTGGGGAATGGTGAGACAAAGGTTAAACAGACACCTTCTGGATTGTATGTGAAATACAGTAGCTGGCAATCTCACCTGCTATGTCATTATTCAGGCTAGATGTTTCTAATGACCCATTCTGGTCTTAAAAATCAATAGTATAGGAGGTTCAGTTCAAATAGTCCCATTTAAAGTACGTTTCATATCACTCCTGCTGCAAGATTTGGCTCAGCCAACGCAGTTAAAGAATGGATCACTTTGTACATTACACATTATGCAAGCTATTAGTAGTTTTTAAAAAGAAAGGTTACTTCACCCTGAAACTTGGCGAGAGCCACATGGTTAGTCTTCACCCATTCTCTTAACGCTGGAGGAGGAGAAAGCTCTCTCTGTGACACAGTGATCAAGACAAGCTCTGATGCAGACAGCTAGCATAGCACTGAATTTCCTTCCTGCAGCACTTCTGCAATAATAGCTGCCGTAATTGTTCAAATTGTAAAAAATCACAGGAAAACATGGTACTTTTCTCACCCACATGTACCTACCTTCTATTCATCAAAAGAAATTATCACTTTGCTGCTGTAGATGTGACATATATTACATGCCCTTGTGAACCTCAATAATGACAATCTTTCAGTCTCCAAAGAAATGAATTACAGAGCACAGGAGTGGGTTACAGTCAGTCCAGCTACTGCCACAGCAGTCCATTTTAATCTGCTTGTTTGCTTTCTCTTCGGGAGAAACTATTTATTAAACTTTGGAGCAGCTGGCATTTGTACTGTCTCTTACTTCAAGTGATGTTTTTCTGTTTAGCTGCAAACAGTGGCAATGATGAACTTTCTCAAGCTAACACAGGAAACATATTACAACAAAAGTTACCTTTTTTTTTTTCTTTTTTTTTTCCTTCCATTCAATGCATGATTACATTTCTATTTCCTTTTTTACAATGGACAGAGGATACACCGTCATCTCTTATATCTCCTGGTTTTTACAGTGTTGAGCAACACTGGATACCTAAATGTGAATGAGAAACATATACTTCTAGCCAAAAATTACTCTGGTTCAACAGCAAGAGGTGAAACAACACAGCTACTTTAAGGAACAAAATCTTATCTCCTGCAACTAGTTAGAGTCATTGCTGACTTCTGTTGGTATAAACAGACTGGCTTGACTAAAAAAAAAGATAACAGTTTAGATCACATATCTGACTGAATCTCAGCCCAGCTAAGCCCTAACCTAAACTCACTGTATTTTCTAGCATAAGTGCAAAATAAGCTTCTGCAGGAGATAACTTGCTCTGTCAATAACTGAGTTATGATGAGGCACTACCTAGTCCACACTAGACGATACTCACATTCACTTTCCACTGCACAAATTCCTACATGATTTCCAACACTCATCTCCTGCCTTTAGTGTCATGAGCGATGTGTCACACTCATCTTATCTATTATCTCCTTCTCCAGTTGGAATAAATTTCTTTATGTTGTAACCCATCAGCAACCCATCAAACATAAGCTGGGCTCAGCACTTGTTGGTTCAGCCTACCTAATTTTCCAAGAAGGGAGAAAACAAGAATCTTTCAGTGAGATTTGTTGAGTGAGAAAGTGGGTTGCAGGGATACAGGCAGGTTAGGCTTTGTAGTATGGCAGCTGTGCTCTGGGCTTATATGCAACGGGGTTGAAGCCCTGAGCAGCTCTCCTCTTAGAGAGGAGCAGCACTTATTTCTACACATGCAGCAGCAATCTCTGCTCAGGACTCTTTTGTCTAAATCCTCTTCAGGTCTCAGGTGCCTGAGCAGCTTTTTCTTACAATAGACTTTGGAGGATCTGAGCAGCCTTTACTTTGGAGGATTTGCTGCTTTTTGTATTCCAGAAGAGAAACACTTGGAGCACTACTTGATTATTGGAGCAATGACTGGAAGCTGTGCAGCCGTTTGCACCCAACTGAACGCAATAAGCAGCAGTGAGAGATCCAACTGTGTGTTCTCCAAATGGCTATGGATATTTAATTTTTTTTGACATAAAGAGAAACAATTTCAGCTGGAAAGACTGAAAACCCTTTGTCTTCCCCTAATCCTCTATAGGTGTGGAGGGCCTTTTTAAAAATAGGGGAAAACTGCTCTAAATCACAGTAGAGAGAATATTAAAATATCTCATATCCCCAGCAATTGTAGTAGCCTTGAATATTTCCAAAAAGTGGGTGTTGTGGTTTAGCCCGGCTGGCAGCCAAACACCACACAGCCGTTCGCTCACCCTCCCCCCTCCCTCTCCGGGATGGGGGAGAGAAACGGGAAAGTGAAGCCTGTGAGTTGAGATAAAGACAGTTTATTAAGACAGGAAAAATAATAACAATAATAATAATAATAATAATAATAATAATAGTATTAATAGTAATAATGTGTACGAAATAAGTGATGCACAATGCAATTGCTCACCACCCGTTGACCGATGCCCAGCCTATCCCCGAGCAGCCGCCCCCCCACCCCGGCTAGCCACCCCTATATATTGTTCAGCATGACGTCAGATGGTATGGAATACCCCTTTGGCCAGTTTGGGTCAGCTGTCCTGGGTCTGTCCCCTCCCAGCTCCTGCTGCACCCCCAGCCTGCTCGCTAGCAGGACAGAGCGAGAAGCTGAAAAGTCCTTGGCTTGGTGTAAGCATTGCTCTACAACAATTAAAACATCAGCATGTTATCAGCGCTCTTCTCATCCTAATCCAAAACATAACACCCTGCCAGCTACTAGGAGGAAAATTAACTCTGTCGTACCTGAAACCAGGACAGTGGGACATGGGCAAAGTGGCATTGGTTGTCTTGTAGATGGGGTTGGTCATGTTTACTCTCTCCTTCTTTATTGTTTCCCCTGTCTGACATTCTCCATGCACCAAGATTGTGCAATGCCATAAATTAAAACAAAGGAGGTGGAAAGAAGCACAGGTGCTTGTGGTGGGATGGTGGAGCAGAGCAACACCAGGAACCTCAAGCACCACTTGTCTTCCCAGCCCTGATGGTACTGTAAAACAGGTGGGAAGGTTTCAGCATGGTGCAGATTATCATGGCTCATCCAGAGAATGCTCTTTTTGGAGGCAGCCTGCAGTTGATGTTACTTTGGCTGGATAAGCAAAGGTCTTCGTGTCAACTGTACATTGGTCCTCAGCTTTAGAGGTGGTCTGGTCTACTGTGGTCCACAAAAAAAAAATAAAAAAAAAATATTCTTTGGTTCAGAAGGCAGAGTAAAGGAAAACAACGAAGCAGGCCAGACCTTCACTGAAAATGAATATTCAAACTTCAGAGATATATAATTGATTTACATGACAGCATAAGCTCCAAGATAAAATGTAGAAGCACATCATTACATGAGGGAACATCTCCACTGGTCTAAAACATCTTTTTTCTGTTTTTCTGTTTTGTGCAAGTCTGTGTTTAAAGCATGAGGGATTGTCAAATCTGATAGACCACTAGAGGTAAGTCTACCACAGCTCCATGTTCTCAGGTCCAAACAGTGCTGAGTCTGAATATATTTATATATAATATATATAACATATATATAAAATATAATATATATATTATATAATATATATATGTTATATATATTATATAATATATATAATATAATATATATGATATATAATATAATATATAATATTATATCTATATATAATATGTATATATAATATATATATAATATATAGTGCTGAGTCTGAATATATTTTCCCAATAGGCACAAATACACACAATGCATACAAATGTATATGTATATATATGCATATATGTATGACCAGCCACACAGATCAACACGGAAAATAAAGCACTCACAAATACCAACAGTAGGAACAACCTCATCCTCTTGTCCTCTCTGCTTGACGAGGCTGAAAGCCTGTTAGTCAAAAATTTAGATACATATATATACGTAGAGAGAGTCTGGATCCCTCAGTAACTGACCTTGGACACCCAGTTTACCCAGTCTCTGGATCCCCTGGTCTCCCAGTTGCCTCTCTCACAAGCAGATACACACACTGGTCTCTCCACTAGCTAGTCCAGGAATTGGCAGAGAGGCAACTTGGAAGTGGTGTCACAAGGGCTGGTGGAAGAGGTGTCATGCCCAAGGGTTCACATGCACACTGCAACTTGGAAGTGATGGGGGAAGCCTGAAAGTTCCCCAGCAGCCAGGACTGGGACACAGAGCAAGCATTGAAACCCAGGGCAGTCCTCAGCACTGTTTCAATGCAGGGAAGACACAGCTTTGGAAATCTTGGCTGGGTTCCTTACAGTAATTGAGGGCAGCAACTTAATTTTTAATCAGACTTTTACATTATGACAGGTTCAATTTGTTTACAAGCAGCCTGAGAGTCCCTGTACTGTCTTTAGTCAACTTAAAAGTAAAAGAAAAAAATGACCCTGCAATATAACTGCATATACTGGCAAATAATGCCTTGACTTTACAACCTCAGCTTTAGTAGCTCTTCCAGGACTGAAGCACCGATGCTTCTCCCAAATGCTTGGGATGGGAATTACCTGAAGTGACTTTGTAATATCAGGTGACTAGTGCCAACTTTTAAAGTGATGACTACTGTGTAATCAGAGTCCTTGGACTAGCATCTCAGCTTCCCTAAATTTGTTTCTTTTCCATTTTTTTACTAATGCAAATACATGTTGCTTGCCAGATTTCTTTTACAGAATGTCAGGTCTCATGATAGTGAAATAAATTGTGTAAACGAGATCTAAGTAACAATGTTCTGCCTTCCTTTTACTGTAGTCAGTCTTACCTTGCCTTAGTCTCACAACAGTAAATCAGGAACGAAAGTCTCTGTGTCAAGTCTGGTGCAACCAGTGATGTAGTACATATTTGAATGTAATAAAGTTATTAGTGACTTGCCAAGTTGCCATGTATCAGCTAAACCCTTAGTACTGGCTGTATGCATGCTTAGCAGAGGTTCATGGATTTATCAGGCTAATGAGAAACACAGAGCACCGTTTCACAGTTGCTTTTAATCAGCTTAATCTGGTTCATAACCACCAGAAGAAACAGTCCTGCCCACCTCTTCTGAGCACCTGGACATGCTTGCCCCTGTTCCTTTATTGTACTGGTATTGGCCATTATGCAAAAACATAATGAATCAGGTCTGGGATTTTATCTCACCTCAGCTCTCCTGGAATAAATGAAAACAAATGAGAAGTTTGTATTTAAAATAAATCAGTTCCTTAATCCCAGTTATAACAAGGTTGTGCGAACACTTACAAGGAAGGTGAGGACAAGGGGTAAAAAGACAACAAGAATGCATCCTGGGACATAGAGTGACCATGAACCTTCATTGTCTTCCCTCTGGGGACACCTGCAGTGTTGCATGTGTTCCTGGTCACCCGGCAGAAGAACTTGCATAGAGGTACCAAACCCCCTTTCCCTCTCTCCAGCTGTTCTTAACTGCTAGGTAAAATACACCAGCTTAAACATCTCCTAGAAAAGATTCCCGAATGGCCAGTTAGGTTTACGCTGTCTGTCAGTGTCTCTGCAGTGGTTCAATACAAGGAAATCTTTAATAACAGATATTGGTCTGGTTTCTCCTCCTACGCTGCAATCGGTCAGATGTAGCTCTGTGCCTGACTGTGGAGGCACAGTGTTCAGAAATGGCTCCTAGGGGAGACTCTTCGAAATCGTAAAGAAAATACCTACTCTCATTGTCTTGTTTCACTTTTTTCCAGGTTTTATGATTTTGTTCTTGCAAGCAGCATCTCTTTTTTTCAGATCACACAACATTAGCTAGAATAGTATGAAGTTATACAGCTTACATATAGCAGTGCTGCTTATGCTCTGCTTGGTATTTCCCACTGGCAACATAAACCCATTTATTTCTTGACTCATCCTTTCATTAGTTATAATCCCATTGCATATATTATTCATAAAATAATATGAATCCAGAAATATATATATTGGTGGCCTTTTTGAAAGGCCACCAATCATCTTCACCAAAATCATCTTCAAATCAATCTTATTCCCCCCACCCCTTTTAAACCAAGGTGGTTTTTTTGTTGGTTTTTCTTTTTTTTTTTTTCTTTTTTTTCCCCCATATTAATTTTCTGCTATGGCTCATTTCATTTCACTTTGTATAATCTGGTATGTATGAAGCAGAACAAGGAAAATACGCAGGTCTATTTATATGCAATCAAATGAAGTGATATATCCATATCTTTTACAGATGGCTTTAATTTTCTCTGTAAAAGCACCTTACTGCACTAAAATTCATTGTGAAAGCAAAGTATATTTCCCCAGAATGAAAATTTAAACTACCGAAGCATCAACATACCTGGTGGGAGTCTTTATTACTTTTTACAATATACCAGCTCTTTACAATAGCAGTACTGGGACAAAAAAAAAAAAAAAAAAAAAAAAAAAGTTCTAACTGAACTGGAGTTTAAGTGATAGTGAATTTATCATGTTGTTCCAAGGTTTAAATAAAAACACAGAGCCTTATTTTAGCCTAAATATGTCTAAATCTAACGTATTCTATGACATTAAAATACTGTTTCTTATCATAAAAATAATTTTTGCATAAGCTGTTGATCATCATAATCTAACAGTTCTAAAACCTTCAATATTTACTCTAATAAAATCCCACTTTAAAATAATTTCTAGTCTGGAAGTGCAATACAGAGAAACTGAGCCTCATTGGGCTTTAAATGTAAGACAGGGCCTCTTTCAAAATTCAAATTATTTTCCTATTCCTTTTGGTTCCTTAACCTCTTATTTGGATATGCAATTCAGGCACTTTGATTTCCTCAAGAGAAGGGAGCAGCCTTCCAGACAGAAGCAGTCTTTGCTCTAATCTAGATACACTTATTTTTTAAGGCCTTTGAAGAAAACCTCTTCCATTTTACTTTTGCTTGCCACTGAATAAAGATGAAGGGTGTTAGGGCTATCATGAGACTGATTTCCATTTCAGTTAGTCCATTTCCATATTTTAATTTTCTATTTCTTAAGTCCTGATTGTCCGTGACCTTTCTAGGCAAGAGCTGTCACCTTGGCTCCCTGGGTAAGACACCTTCTTACCCACTGCTTGTGCAAAGTACCTCTCACTAAGCCACCAAGATGTAGAAATTCAAAGGAATTTGCTTGGGCTGTGAGCCACAATTGTTTGAGGGTTTTGGAGAATTTGTTTTTTGGGAAGGATGAAGCTACGATTTAAAGTTATGATTTCTAAATATGATTTTTTTCAATGTCTAATCCTTGTATCAAAGAGAGTCCCCTGATAATCAGGGTTTGTTTTCTGCAGCCCAAGCAGGGGACCCCATTCTGCTCACTCCTCCAAAAGATTTGTGATAGCCAAGCTCAAGTTCTGAGTTCTTTAATCCTATGAAGAAGACAAGGAGGGAACTGGCTTAGACAAAAAGATTTTTCTCTGCACAGTGCCTAGGCGAGTGACCATGCATTTGTTTCTTCTTTCATTTCTTGTAGCCAAATTGATGGCAACCCTTGTGTTTCACACAGAAACACTTCTTCCTTTCCCTCTTCCTTTCCCTCTTCTACTTAATGAGGATTTACTCTCTCTTTTACCCTCTTAGATTCCAGGTTAGGTTCTTCCCATTCACATACCCTGAATAAAATTCCCAATGGATTTCGATTAGTTCTTCTCTCCTTTCCTGTATCCCACTTTATATATCCCACCACCCTCACATCCCATCTGCTCTTTTCAGCATTGCCAGCATCTCCCAGATGATGCCAGTCTAGCTAGGAGTGCATTGCTAAAAATATCTCCATGTCTGGAAAATATTACTGCTACCTGTGCAAGTAGCTAATTAGCTGTTTGCCCTCTTTGTCTATGTGGTGAGGAAGAAAGAAGCCAACCAGACTGCTGTAGGATTTAGGCAGATATTTCCTTCATTGAGCTTCTGCCCAGTACCTTTTGGGGGCAGAAGAAATATGGAGATTGGATATCACAGAACTCTTATTCATTAGATGTCTTTTTGTTAGTTTCAGTCTCATCACGTCAGAAAAAAAAAGGAAGGCAAAGTGTAATAAAACGGCCTTTCAGTTGTCATTTTATTTATAGCCCTGCTTTGTTAGACTCTGTGGGGCAGGGGAGGATGCAGAGGTTCATATAAAGAAAACATAAAAGCAGTTTTGCCAAGGTAACCAAGAAATCCAAGGAGTTCAAGTCTGCCATTCCGCTACAACCTTGGCTTTTCTACCAGCAACACCGTCACTCCACAAAGGGACCAGCTAATTGCATCAGCACTTTGCTTCTCTGTGTGAGTTTTTAGTTCTGCAGCTCTAAGCTCTTCTTCCAAGTTTGCAGCTACTGCAAGCATATAAACATGGAATATGAGAATATATTTTCAAGGTATAAAGAAATAGCTTACAACATGGCTGCGTTTAAGGGAAGAAAACAAAACCTTCTATCCACAGTGAGTGGAACATCTGATGACCAAAATACTGATTTCTCTCTGCCACAGAAACCACATGCCCACTGTCTGATAGAGCAACCATTTCTGTAGGCCAGGACACGTGGATGAACATTCTGATGACAAGGAGCTGACAGAGATCTTATGGGTCAGGATTAAAGGGAAGACAAGGACAGGTGACATTATAGTGGAAGTATGCCACCTGCTCAGGAAGATCAAGCAGATGAGGCCCTCTATAGACATACAGAAGCAGCCTCACGTTCACATGCCCTGGTCTTCATGGGGGACTTCAACCACCCCAATATCTGTTGGAGGGACAGCACAGCAGGGCATAGGCAACCCAGGAGGTTCCCCGAATACATTGATGACAAATTCCTTCTTCAAGTGATAGAGGAGACAATGAGGAGAGGTGCTATGCTGGACCTCCTTCTCACCAACAAGGAGGGGCAGGTGGGGAATGTGAGGCTCAAGGGCAGCCTTGGCTGCAGTGACCATGAAATGGCGCAGTTTAGGATCCAGAGAGCAGTGATGAGGCAGCACAGCAAGCTCGCTACCATGGACTTTGGGAGAGCAGACTGGCTTCTTCAGGGATCTGCTTGAGACAAAGCCCTGAAGGGCAGAGGTGCCCAAGAAAGCTGGCTAATATTCAAGGATCAGCTCCTCCAAGCTTGGGAGCAATGTATCCCAACAAAGAGGATGTTGGGCAAAAACACCAGGAGGCCTGCACAGATGAATAAGGAGTTCCTGGCCAAACTCAAGCAGAAAAAGGTGGCCTACAGAGAGTAGAAGCAAGGACAGATAGCCTGAGAAGAATACAGAGACATTGTCTGAGCAGCCAGGGATCAGGTTAGGAAACCCAAAGCCCTTTTAGAGTTAAATTTGGCCAGGGACATCAAGGGGAACAAGACAAACTTCTATAGGTACATCTGTGATGAAAGAAAGACTAGAGAAATTGTGGGACCTCTCTGAAAGGAAATGAGAGACCTGGTCACTGAGGATATGGAGAAGGCTGAGGTACTCAATGACTTTTTTGCCTCAGTCTTCACCAGTAAGAACTGCAGCCACATGGCCCAGGCCCAGAAGGCAAAGTCAGGGACTGCAAGAATGATGAACCTCCCACTCTAGGAGAAGATCAAATCTGAGACTACCTAAGGAACCTGAAGGTGCACAGATCCACGGGGCCTGATGAGATGCATCCGTGGGTCCCGAGGGAAGTGGCAAATGTAATTGTTAAGCCATTGTTCATCATATTTGAGAAGTAGTGGCAGTCTGATGAAGTTTGCACTGACTGGTAGAGGGAAACATAACCCTCATTTTTAAAAAGGGAAAAAAGGAGACCCAGGGAACTACAGGCCAGTCAGTCTCACCTCTGTGCCTGGCAAGATCATGGAACAGATTCTCCTGGAAACTCTGCTAAGGTACATGAAAAATAAACTGGTGGCTGGTGAATGTATGAAGAGAATTAACAGCGTCGGTCATGGATGGTCATCATGGGAGTCATAAAATGTAACTCTCTGATACAAAATTGCCTATGATGCCCAACAAGAACTATTTAGATTTTACAACAAATATATATCCTGTTTCACTCTCTCCATGGATTTTCTCCCCAGCTGAATGAACTGGGAGACTTACTTTTCTACCCAGCTGGAAAACCTTTCTTAAAAAGCAAGTGTAAGATTCCTTCTTTCATAACTTTTCTTACAAAATATGGCTAAACCAGGAAATGGCAGTGCACCCTTTTAAACCGAAAGATACAACCAGGAGATAATTAAAAAAAAAAAAAAAAAAAAAGATTATAATGTATTAAAGAAATGTATTAAAGATGTCAGATTTTTCAGGCAAAAGAATAAAAACATGAAGATCCTCACAAAAAATACAGAGCATCATGCATTATCTTGCCAAGGAAAAATGAGTATTGTGAGCCCATCTTACTGAACAAGCTGGGAACAAGTCTTTAATGGAAAGCATGAATACAACTTCTTTGAATTGCTATATTAGCAAGCAGAATATGATCCTAATATTTCAAAGTGTCAAAAAAAAATAAATAAAAGCCAAGAAAAAGCCAAGATAAATGCACAGGGCCGGCTATTCTAGAGGGAGTAATGGAAAGTGTGACTCTTAAAACCCAAAGGGATATTTTTGAGATTTTTATAGTGACATACAGATATGTTAGAAGAAACATATTTCTGTAAAGATTATATGGTTTTATGTTGGCTAAAGGAGAGACCTGTTCATAAATAACTCAATTAATTATGCAACATAACTTATGCATTAGCACAAATCATCATATCATTAATTAGAGACATATGATTGCATCTAAATCTGAGAATCAGCTGCAAGAGCCGGCAATTTAATGCTCCTCCTATGGCTAAGAACAGCTTGGTATCTTACGTGGGAACCACACTGCAAATGAAGGAATCCAAAGCACATATATTCATTTCCATGGAAATGCTTTACATTTACATTCTATTTAAAAGATTACTGGCCTAGGAATTCTTGAAACTGCTTATGAAACTGCAACATTTAAGTCATCCAGGGAGAATGCTGCATTTCAGGGCATGTCATGCAAAGCTATTTCAGGTGAATGACAACTCCTAGCTCTGAATTGTGTGCTCATCAACCCTTCAGATTTTTAGAATGTGGCTGCTGAATGTGGCTTCAGCATTTTCTGAAAAACAGACCCCAAGAAGTACCTCAGATTGAGCATTCAAATGTTAGGGTGTGGATCATCATCAGACCTTGAAAATCTGATCTAAGTCCTTTCTCTGCCTTCTTCTTAAATTATAATCACGCCCTTATAACTTAAGTGCCTCTGTACCTCTAACAGTCCTATGCGCTGACAGTAAGGGTGCCTTGCCCAAAACACAAGTAAGAGGCAAGCAGCGTAAGGACTGGAGGCCAACACCCTCCCTCCCTCCCTCCCTCCCACCCCCAAGCTAAACTAGCAGCCTGATTTCCCATACATTTTATGCCTTTTTAAATGATTACTGAATTTCTCTATGCCATTCTCCAAAGATGTAATCTGATTACAGACTTTCTGTTCAAACTTTCTCATGATAACTGCAGCTGAAGCCTTGATATCGTTTAAATTTATCTATTTGAAAGCTTCAGCTGAGCATTATTATTCTGACAAGAGTTTTTCTAGACAGGGCTGATGAAATTAACTGAAGATGAGAGCCACAAATGAAAATCTTAATCAAGATTAATACCTGCGTTTTTAAGGGTTGACAAGGTGGATGAACATAGTGATGCTTTCATCTAATAAATCTTTTGATCCTAAAAAAGAACCAAGGTTCTGGCCCAAGCTCTGTTTTGATGAGGGAGAGGGGGCTTTAATTTTGGTGGGATAAACAAAGTGTTTCTCAACATTTCTGCCGAATGACAGGAGGTAAAATTCTACCAGCAGAATTTCTGCATGTTCCACTGAGATCCAGATGCTGCAGAGCACTTGCACTTAGTCTCTGTGTTTTTGAGATAACTTGAGTCCCTGAACAGCTGGTTATTAATTACAGGGGTATGGGGAGCCTGTGTCCTCCGGCCAGTGGCTGGTGTTAGGGAGCAGCCCTTGCATGAAGCACCTCCAACCCTGAGCAACTGTTGAGCCAAGGTCTCAAATAAAGTATAATCTACAAGTCTCTTTAGATCCTTGCATCTTTAAATCCCTCATAACTGATAAATGAATTCAGTGATCCCTCCCTAAGCTTGATGTCGATAATGCCCTCCTACCAAGTTCTTTTGATGGAGTATAGACTCCCCTATCTTTACATGTAAGATACCTGCATCTGCTCCCCTGGCAGCACCTTGCCACCTCCCCTGTTCTAACCTGGTATATCCAGGTGTTTGCTGACAAGCCAAGGTGTAAACACAGTGTAAACAGTAGGGAATTTGGGAAAGGATCTGAGGATTGAATCAAGGTGAAGAATTGAGCAGACAAAGCTCAGGCACAAAGGGAGGAGAACTGAGAATGCTTTGGAGGGTTGTTGATTTTGTTTTCCAAGCATATCCAAGAGTTGACTTGAAAATATCAATACAAACTCTTCTGTTCCCATACTGCAGCACTTAAGCTTTCTCCCTCCACATTAAAGAACAGACTTAACAAACCTCTGCTAGGAGACAGCTAAAGGAATGAAAATGGAAAAGACCAGCTCAGGTCAGAAGTGTAGATCACACCTATGGCTACAGAAAGCATCTTTCCTGACTGCTGAACTGCTTTATCAAGTTTTTGGCCTCATGTAGTGCACCCCTTCTTCCTCAGATATATCAGGTGGTGTCAAATCAGCCATGGTGTAACCACAGTTTAATGCAGGACTGAAAACCTCTAGTTACAATGGAAAAAAATGGGGTAAGGAGAGTGAGCAGCTGGGGACAAGACCATCCAGAAACAGCCATAAAGTTTCTGAGAGTGACAAGCAAGGACTGAGGTCTTTAAACCTTTTCTCTGTATCCCTCACAACCATGTGAATTACTGAGCAGAAATTATAGTCAGGTCATAGTGACACAATGAATTGCATTTAGGGAATTTAAAAGCATATTCAGCCTCTCTAAAGCACTGCAGTCCTTTGCTTTTCAGAGGCTTGAACAGGAACTCAGGACCAAAGTAGCTAAACCCAAACTACTTTTAAAGTATTATACACATAAACAACAGTCATTGAATGCCTTCTTGTCTCCAGAGGTCAAGAAAAATGCATCAACTTTTTTTTTTTTTTTTTTTTTTATCTTCAAGTAGAAAATTTCTGCTAATCACCAACATTAATAGACATGTTTTTTCTTCTACAGCATTTTTGAGCGGTGGTTAAGAAGACACAGGCCCATGCTAGAAGTTTACCCAGCAGCCAATGCACCCATCGGCCACAATCGAGAAAATTACATGGTCCCCTTTATTCCTCTTTACAGAAATGGAGAATTTTTTGTACCATCGAGAGAGCTGGGGTATGACTATGAGTATCTGCAAGAACCAGGTAACGCTACAATTTTAAGTAAATGTCAAATTTGTTGCTTATAACATGGACTGTGTCTGCAGAATGACTATATATATATAAATATATGTATATAAATCCTTCTATTCCAGCTTTTTCCATAATGCAGTCCCAAGTTGTACCTGCTTGTTTTCATATTTCTCATCTGGTGATATGCAGAGTCAACATAACACCATTAGAAAAAGTCCCAGTCAAAAATAATCACTGACATCAATCCTATCTAGCCTAGCTTCAATAAGAGCTGAATATGACCCAAAGGGTCAACTCGTGATTAGAACAGGGGAGAAAAAGTGCTGGATTTTGAGTCTTAAAATGGTGACCTGTTGACCTTGTGCTTGTCCTGTGGTTATTTATATGGCACGCGACTGAATCATTCATAATGTTAATTTAATGTAATCGAATGAGTTTTGCTCTGTTTGGTAATGGTTTTGACTTGCATTGCTGTTCAGAGATGGTTGGCCATTTTCAGACACTGAAAGGAAAGAGGCCCTCGGGGCTGTAGCTGCTGAAAAACCTCAGGTAGATCAGATCTTGTGCTTAGGGTAGGGGACTTCATCAGTTTTGCTTGAGTCTCTTTATTGTCTAAGGTAAGGGCTAAATTCTGCTAAAGTTATCAAGTTGCCCAGAACTGAGGATTGCTCAGATACTTTGGTCTAAATCCTTTATAAAATTAGGCCATTGGAATGATCAGACACATCTCACTAGAATGATCAGACACATCTGATGTTCACCACCACCAAAAGCTACCAGGGGCGTGGGATGCAGTTACCTTTGCAAAATATTGGCCACTGAAGGAATAGATTACTATGCATGTTTGCTTTTCCTGTTTTAGGCAGAAAACTTTCTGTTAATGTGTCTCTTCGGTTAAAAGGCAATTAAGAGCTAGAAGTGCAATAATTATAAAGCAAAAGCACTAGGGACATTTTAGCAACACTTAACATTCTCGTTGCTTTTTTTTTTTTCCTTTACCAAAATTATATCAGTTCTCAGGACACCCCTGCTTTTCTTATGGATCTTGCTTACTAATGGAGTACTGTGCTTTCTGTGTACTTGATAAACTGTCAAATAATGTATTGAGCTTGTTCATTCAATTCTCAAGTAAAATCTAGCTTGCAATTTACAGTCATGCAGAAAATGCATTTTTTTAAACTATTTTATGTGTGAGGAAAGAAATCTTCAGCTCTCATGGAAGATTGTTAAGACTTTATTTTTACAATAACACAGAGAAAGAAGTCAATATTTTACCTAACATGCCATAAGATATTTGGTCAACTCCATTTATTCAGAGGGAAAACAATCTAATAAATATTTAAAATATAATCTCAAAATTATTATTTTGGTCTTATTAGACGCATTTTTGCCTTTTTGATCATGTCACCATAATTTAGTTCCTAATCAAGACTACAAATAAATATACATATTTTTAATGAGATTCACCAGTTTCTGAAAAAACACATTATTCCTAGAATCGTGCCACTAAAAAAAAATTGCAAAGTACCATGAGAGTCAGAAACGTTGAGTCCTGAATTGGTACTACAAAAGAAAGCAAATGGTAAATTATTTACCATGTAGCAATTCAATTCTATTGCCTCCTGATCTCTTGCCTTTCCCTAGAGGAGTACACAGTCCATGGAAAATGAAATTCTTATTAAAATTCTGCCCATGTTTTTAACACAGAGGTAAGGAAAGCAGTTTCTTAATTATTTTGTGAAAAGATAATTCACAAAGAGTGAATTAGAGAAAAGAGTGAAATTCAACCTCATTTAGAAAGCCCAGATAATCCTCAGACGTTGTTCAGCCCTTTGTTAATCTCACTGAGAAGAAGAGAGTTTAAGCTATTTCTTATCTGAAGGGAAGAACTGGTTAGAAGTGGAAAATGGCCTGGAACCCCAAAATGCAGATATGGATTTTCTCAGTACTTCAGTGTTTAAACCCATACTGTTCTCTAGAGAGGAACAATGGGTTCCTGTTAAGAGGAGCACGAGAGTAAACAGGAATTTCTTGATACAGGAGCTGAAGCAGGGAAGCTTGCCAACCCCCCTTGAAATCTCCCTTGTACTCAAGGATGCACAGAAACTGTATGGTTTGGCAGCCAGGGGTTACTAGACAGATAGGAAAAAAAGATAGGGAAAAAAAACAACAACAACAACAACAACAAACACATACTAGCTGTAAAAATCTGGGTGGTCAAGAAGAGGTAACATCTCTGGATGCAGATCATCCAAATGAGGCAGAAGAGGACAAGCAGAGGAACAGGACAGGACAGAGAGAGGAACGAGCACACCAACCAGGTCTTTTAAAGAAAGCAGCTGGAGGAAAGCAGCAACAGCGGCAGTTCTGAGATGCGGTACCAGCAGCTTGGTAGAGAATGAGTAGGACTATACAGAACATGATGGGGCTGGTTACAAGGAAAAAAACTGGGAAAGAATCCAATGACAAAATGGTATTTTAACACTAAATTATATTGTTGATCTTCTTATGAGGAAAAGCTGGTGCCTGGAGCCCTGCTTTCCACAGAAAAGCAAATCAATGTGTGACAGTATGTGGCTATTTTAATTGCAGCTTCATTTATTTTTATAAGTATGACAGCCCTGAAGCAGAAGTGGTCACAAATAGTGTAGATGGAAATCCATCCCTCAGGAATCAAAAACACATGTCAGAGTCTGTTTTCTGGGGAGCTGATTTGAGCAGAAACTGAAGCAGACACCCAACTTTGCTTGACTTGAGAACCGTGAACTGTAAAACTGCCACAATTGGCATGGCTTACTGAAAATGAACATTTGTTAGCATCAATAAAAGAGATTTGGAAGACTAATGGCACCACCTAGCAATAGCTGTCAAAACAATTTGCTGTGACAAGAGCTATTCCAAGCACTTATCTACTTATTTTTGAAGGTCTAGACTAAGTATTTTCTTTATTATTATTGTTTTTTTTTGTTGCTGGTTGTTTTTGTTTCTTTTGTTTGTTTGTTTCAGAAATAGGAATGGATAAATCCATAGACACAGCCCTGACTTTTACCCAGAAAATCTCTCTCTTTCAGTGGGAACAATTTAATGAGCACTCTAAGTGTTGCTGGGTGACTTTTTTTTTTTGGGGGGGGGGGGGGGTTGGGGTGGGGACATTTTAACTAAGGGGCCTTGACACTCAGGGCAAAGCAAGGGATAAAAGCATTGTGACTACAATGCAGAAGGCCAGGTTGCTCATGGATGTGTTGCAAGAGAGAGCTCAGATCCAGATTCTGCCTGCAGCTCATTTCTATTTCTGGCTCTTCAGCAGTTTTGTTGCACAATCACAGCCAAGCAACTAGAAAATGTGACAGCTGGCAAATATGTCACCACCACAGAGGGGCTGGGCTGGGTCCCCTTTCTCAGGAGCACACACTGTTGGCCAAAATGTGAAACAGTGACGTTGTGCATGGAAAAGCTTACGATAAAACTGTGGTATGTGCAACAAAATGTGGATCCTGGGACAAGAGTATGCAATTAAAGGTGACAGTACTGGAGAAATGCTGTCTTGGGAAGTGGTTTACATTTCCGAAATAAATAAAAGATGAGAAGAGATTGATTGGGTCCCACCATTTTCTTCAGGCAGAGATAAGGAAGTGTAGAATAAGTTTACTTAAAACAGGGGAAACAACCAAAGAAAGCAGGAAGTAAAAAATATTCTTTGGAAAGAAGAGTATGAGCAGATTTTTTGACAGTTATGTAATAGTGCTTAATAGAGGAGCATAAATATGCATTTTAAAATCTGCTTTTTTTTTTTTTTTTTTTTTTTCCCTCGGAGCCAGTTAGATGTAGGAAACTGTTTTTTGGTGAGTTAGTAACAACTTAATAGCAGATAGTGTTCTCATATCAGGTGATATGAGACATATCATAGACATATCTCATAGACATATCTCACCTTTTTTTGAGAAATACATATAAGCAAACTGTGAAAGAGAGGTCCAAGTGTTAACTGAGGATGTCAAACAAACAAAAAAAAAAAACAGTATTGCTCTATAAATACACCTAGGAAATGTTTATTTATCTTCTTTCAATACACCAAAGTAATCTGTTTTTACCAGTAATCCACTCTGCAGATGTGTCATCGTTGCCAGTGAGTGGGCAGGAATGCACAGCAATGTTACTATGCAGAAGTAACAGGCAGAGACAACTCTAAACGACTTCAGCATGGGAAAGGGGAAAAAAAAAAAAAAGGAAAGAAAGAAAAAAAAAAAAAGAACTATAAGGCTCTTACCAGTCATACAGAAATGTTCTGGTTCTCACTGTTTCTACAGCCAGCCACATGATGTAAAATGGGATGGGTC
The DNA here is from genome assembly GCF_013377495.2 of Cygnus atratus. NCBI lineage: Eukaryota > Metazoa > Chordata > Aves > Anseriformes > Anatidae > Cygnus > Cygnus atratus. Next base: position 199,784,689 of record NC_066362.1, on the reverse strand, counting down.
ATAGTTTCCAGATTTATATACCTTAGACTCAAAGTAGAACTGAAAGGGAACAGCTTGAATTTACATCATTAGATACTGTGGTTCTACTGTAAACAACCCACTAACACCCACTGCACAGCATCTCTTTCTTCCAAGATAGTGGACAATGTCTGAGTCTTTAGACTTCCTCTTGTTGTCAGAACACATTATGAAAGACTTTCCAAACTAAGAATAAGAAAAATCTAATGAAGTTTGTGAGAGCTGTGAACTTTCCATCACTGCAGGCTCAACTGATCCTACATTAAGGCTGAGGAAGTCTATAACATGAAATCCCTACCCGTTCATCTTCCTTGTTGTTGGTTGTAGAAGTCTCACTAGCATTTCCTTTGATCACCCAAAAGGATAGAATCAGTGAAACCATCCACATCGTATCAAGGAAATGGCAGCAACCAAATAGAAATAACTTACTCAACAAGATGTGAAAAAAATTGCAAGCTTGGGCTGATGTTTGCACTGTCTCAAAGTTTGCACTAAAATCTGGTGCTCCTTAACTGCCCACGTTAGGGGTAGAAAAGCATGCCAAATGGAAGAGAAAGACTGCCAACATATCAGAGGAACATATGCTGATAGAAAAATGTTAGAAAAATTGTTTTGTTTATTTCTTGGCTTGACATAGTTTTTATTTCTAATTTGTGGAATTAACCCTTGACTTTACCATCCTCTAGTTTACATAGAAGGAATATCTAAAATATATAAATATTATTTCAATAACATTTTAAATATTAACTTATTTTTTTTTCCATCCTTGGGATCCACTATATCAATAATGTAGTTTGAGATCACCACAAAAGGATGAATCAATAAAAGTTTACATTATTACCCTAAATATAGGAATCACACATTACTTTTCTCCAAAATTACAGTGCTGTAGTTTCCTGCTCTCTCAATGACATCCAATGACCCGGGCAAAAGGGACTGTTTGTTATTTGTAAATAAGAGAAAGGGGGGGGGGGGGAAGGAAGGAAGGAAGGAAGGAAGGAAGGAAGGAAGGAAGGAAGGAAGGAAGGAAAAGTGGAAAAGTGGAAAAGGAAAAAAAAGAAGGAAAAAATGAAAGGGAAAAGGAAAAGGAAAAGGAAAAGGAAAAGGAAAAGGAAAAGGAAAAGGAAAAGGAAAAGGATCTGATGTATTAAGAGTAAGAAATGCTACGTTGCTGTTACCTAGAGCTAACACTCTTTGAGAAGAAAGAGAACATCAAGAGTTGAATGCTAAGACTGTGATGGAGGTTAATCACTGCTATTTTCCTATCAGAAAGAGCAAGAAGAGGTATTATGGGTGTTAGTCACTAATGGAAGGCTAGATATCAAGCACCAGCATGACCTGGCTTGCTCTTGCTTTGTTATGAACCTAATGACTGAAAAGACAGCTTTAATCAATGTTCATGGCACCTTCCCATGAGGATTATCCTTTGACTCCAAGCACCAATACAGAAGGAAATGAGCTGGCATTGGCTAATGTCTCCCACAACGTAGCTACATGGGAGCTCCGCTCCCTTGACACTTTTCACAGGTAGCCAGCAAACAGTCACTGTGCTCTTGGGCCTTGCACAATTAAAGATTAAAGCATTATGGTAATGTAGTCCTCTAAATCCCAGTTTGCAGGATTTCTGCAGGGTAGCCAGGCCAGTCATAGGTTTTTGGTGGTGTTTTAGTCACAGGTTACAGATTATAGAGTGCCCTGGGGTGCTCCATCCGCTGACACTCAAGGGTTGCCATGGCAACTTTGTGATGGAGAAGACAAGCATCTTTTGTGCAGCAAAAAGAAGTAGAAAATTGGCAGTGGATGCCAGGAGGTGGTTGTTGCCTTTGAGCTAATTACAGAAACTGTACAGACTGAGGCTGAAAGCAAGAGAAAGACATGTTTGACTGAATATCAGGATATAATAAAATACATACATTTTTTTCTGAGAGGGACTGCTGTGAAATGTGACAACTCTTCATCTCAAAGTCATGCTGTGTTTTACCAGGGAGAAAGTATCTCAGGTTTCAAAGTAATATTGACGGAGGAGAGAGCCTGTTGAAAGACAACATACAAATTTATGATGTCACTTAAAAATCCTCACTTATAAATTCAACAAGATGTAGAACTTTGTGATAATTCTTCTTCTATACTTTAAAGACCATATCTGTTATGTATCAACTTTCATCTATCATATGCATTCTCCAGTTTGAATAACCGAATTGTTTCTAATTTAGTCATGTTTGCAATATAAACCTGATAGAGTTGGGTTAAAAAACATTGGGATTATGGTGTAAAGCACACAAAGTTAAGAATTGCCAGAATTAAAATTGTGCCTTTAAGTCATAATTCACCCTCCAGCCCTGTATCTGTGCACTATTTTTAATTGCACACTATTTTGTCCCCAGACCCCCATACACAACCTATCTAGAATCCATTAAGAACCAGATGTCCAAGCCTTTTCAGTTTTGGTTTTCTTTTTCTCAGTTAAGCAGTGTGTAACCTAATATATGATTTATTGAACACTCTTAAAATGTTATCCTGAAAATGTGTCCCCTTGCGCTTTTCTTTGTGACGATCACTATAGCAGCTGTGTCCTGCAGAAATATTAATTTATATTTACAATGCAGAGAATTCAGTGAATGGTACCATCCTTCCTTGTTTGACAGATGAGAAATGAAGGATTAAAGAAAGAAGGTACCTCATACACAGAGGTTTGCAGAATTATTTCTGAACTCATCAAGAACCTATTTATTTATTTATTTTTAATTCTTAGCATTATATAGCATTTAAGTGTCTAATGAGGTCAGAAGCAGAAGGCTGAACATGCAGACTCTTGCAAATCTAATCTCAGAATACAAAATTGGATTAACTTGAAAACAAGGACCAGAAGAGTAACAACAAAGCATTCCCCAAAATGAAGCGGAGTTGAAGGGACAAAACAACTATCTCCTGCCTAAAATCAGGCTAAATTGGAATATATCTCAGAAAGTGATTCAGACATCAAATGTGGTTTAACTTTGAAGGTACCCCAAACCAAAATCATCTTTTCAGAGGGCAGTTACTTCTACTGAACTGGAAGATGGCAGGAAAATATTTATAATCTTGGGGGGAGAAGCTGGAGGGAGGTACTGCAATTGCCAGAGGCTGGGTAAGTATTTTGTGAAAGGATCATGATAGGCTTAACCTGTTCTTAAACTCTTACTTGTACTCAGCTTCAGTTATTGTTGCTAACGAGATGCTGACCTAGCAGGACCTTTGGCCATACTTTATCAAATTGTTCTTGGGTTACATTCTTACAGCTTTCACAAAACCATAAGGAGCACTGGTGATAGTGAACTCTGCTCCTGACTCTAATACAAAAATGGAGAAATTTTAACTATAAGGACTGAAGGTATTTTTTTAAAATTGTTTGTAACCTTCAGACAATTTGTAACAATTTAATATCAATTTTTTACTGTGAACTTTTCAGTATTATCTGTTATACAGCCTCTGTAAACTGATACTACATTACATCATGTAAAAAACCCTCTGTTTTTCTCCTTTTTTTTTCCAGCACTTGATTCTTTCCAGGAGTTTTTAATACCATACCTTGAGCAAGCCCATCAGATCTGGCCCTGGCTGGTTGGTGCAGCTGTGATTGGAGGCATAGTTACTGCTATACTCTCCAGCCTCATCCTGGCCTGCAAGAAGAAAAGAGCAGGAACTTTTCCGGAGATACAACCCTTACTCACAGAAAGTGAAGATTACAACAATATATCTTATCAATCCCATTTCTGAAGACCTCCAGTAACTCAATGTTGTTACTAAGGTGCTAATCAAGCATTCAGTGTTTGATTCATGTTTACAAACATCTTGTTGAGGTGTGCTGTAAAAGCAGGCTGGACAGTTTTGTTCCTCATGCCTCTTGTAACCTCCAGTGTTCCAGTAACTTATCAGATACACTCCTCCAAAATCTCTCAGATCCAACATGTTACCATGCCACCCAAGGAACACCTTGTATTTCCAATGCTTGATTAAATAACGCTCCTATGAACCTGACTGGCCTGTGTGTTGGTTATTCAAATGTATAATTCTCTGCTCTTTTATTTGTTTTCTTTCATCTTTAGACTCTGATCTCATAGGCCAATCCATGTGAAGAAATTCACAGGGCACAAGTAGGTGCATGGATTTAGTGAGAAGCACTTGACTGCAAGGTCAGTGCTACTTTCACCCTGTTCTTCAGAGCCCTGTAGTTTAGTGAGAGAAATGTGCTGTGTCTCTGAGCAGAGTGAATGACCCAGAGACACATTTTTCTTTTAGATTATATTTTCCTTCCAGCTCCAGTAATGCCCTGTTTGTCCTTGATTGAACATCAACAGCAGCAAGTGGGCTCTAAGGAACCACTTCTCACTTGTCTCAAACATTCCAATTAGTCTTCTGCTATATCATTTTCCATTTGTCTGGGGTGCAGAGGGGCTTTTAGGAGATGAAACCTAGTCTCACTGTGTATATCCCTCTTCAGTTTGACTTACAGTTTTTTATATCATGGTTGACTTGTGGTTGCTCAGCATACACATATTCCATACAAGCAATCCATACATGACAGGTATCTAATTACATGATGAGCCTTAACCCAAAAGAAATACTGATTTTCAGGGATGGAGACTCCAACTGGCTTTCAGTAGTTCCAAAACTTATCTCTAGCAAAAAGCATAAGTTCACACAGTGGTCCCTGTTGTGCTTTAACATTGTTAGGTAGCCAAGCACCACCATGACACTCTCTCACTCCCCCTCCTTAACAGAATGGGGACAGAAAATATGATGAAAAGAACCTCATGGGTTGAGATAAAGACAGGTAGATCACTCGCCAATGACCATCATGGGCAAAACTGTCACAGTGTAAGGGACATAAATGTAATTTAATGCCAATGAATAACAGACTAGAGTAGTAAGAACTAAAAGCAACTTAAAACCACCTTCCTGCCCCATTCACTCTCTTCCATCTCCTCCCCACAAGCGGTGCAGTGAAACCGGGGAATGGGGGCTGAGGTCAGTCCCTGACGCTTCGTCTCCGCCGCTCCTTCACGGTCAATTTCTGCCCCAGCTCCACGTGGGGTCCCTCCCACGGGATGCCGTCCTTCCCGAACTGAGCCTGCGGGGGCTGCCCACAGGCTGCTCCCACATGGCTCTGTACAACGGGGTCCACCCCCCGGGAGCAAACTGCTCCAGCATGGGTCCCCCACGGGGAGCAGGTCCTGCCAGGTCACCTGCTCCTCTCCACAGGCCGCAGGGGAATTTCTGCTCCGTGTCTGGAGCACATCCTGCCCTCCTTCTGCACTGACCCCAGTGGCTGCAGGGCCGCTTCTCTCAACATTTTCTGACTTCTCTCTCTCAGCTACACCTTGCCATGTAAACCCAATACAGTCCATAAATGATCTATGTTGTGAGTCTGGCTCAGAGAATTCCCATCACTGTCTGTTCTTCTTTTAAAAAATCAGTGGATCAAGACAAGGTCCATCTGAATTTATTCCAGGCATTCAGGATAGTCTTGTGGTGAAAGTGGTACATTTAGCCTCTGGAAAATGAAGTCATGAGCACCTTGAAGGATGTGAGGAGTCACAGACAGGTCCAGGGGAGTTGTGAGAGGGCTGAGGGAGGGAAGGTGAGTGGGAAGGAAGTGCAGACATGGCCTCATTGGAAAATGGGGTAAACATGTCCTTTGACCATTGGTCTGAGTGATATTTCCTAGTCAACAAATGACAAGGGACCTCTCAAACAAGCTGTTCTCTCTCACAACTGCCTTCTGTAAGCATTCTTATGGACCTTTGAAATACATTATTTTTGTATTTTTCATCTGGGCACCTAAATGGATTAATTTCCATTCTGGGGTGATTGCACTGTAATTGGTCTTTGAAGGGCAGGAACAACAGTCCTGCTTAACAAACTTAATTTCCTTTTACGACAAGTTTACCCATCTGGTTTACCAAGGAAAGCCAGTAAATGTGGTCTTTTTGGATTTTAGCAAAGTTTTTGATACTGTCTCTTACAGTATCCTTCTTGACAGTATCTATACTGTCCATTATACAGCTGGACATGTACACAATGCAATGGGTGAACAATTGGCTGATGAGTTGGACTCAAAGGGTTATAGTAAATGGGTTTACATTAGACTGGTAGCCATACACTAGTGCGGTTCAGCAGGGCCCCATTTTTCTATTCAATGTTTTTAGAAATTATCTGAATGCAGGACTCAAATGCATGCTAAGCGAGTTTGAAAATTAGGAGAAAATGTTGGCTTCCTAGAGGGAAGGGAGACAACTTGCAGAGAGATCTTGACAAATTAGAGAGCTGGGCAATCACCAACAATGTTAAATTTAACAAGAGGGAGTTCTGGATTCTGCACCTGGGACAGGGTAATCCTGGCTGTTCACACAAACTTGGGGACATGTGGCTGGAATGCAGCCCAGCAGAGAAGGATCTGGGGATTTGGTTGGTGGTAAGCTCAATATGTATAAGCAGTGTGCCCTGGCACCCAAAAGGGCCAACTGTATCCTGGGGTGCATTAAGCACAGTATAGCTAACTAGTCAAGAGGTGACTGTGGTTGTCACATTTTACTCAACGTTGATGTGGCCTTACCTCAAATACTCTGTGCAGTCTGGAGCTTGACCACATAAGAAAGATATTATTGGAATGAGTCCAAAGGAGGGCTACAAAGATGGTGAAGAGTCCTGAGGGGAAGATGTATGAAGAGCAGCTGAGGTCACTTGGTTCTTTCAGCCCAGAGCAGAGCAGGCTGAGGGGAGGCCTCATGGCGGCCTGCAGCTCCCTCACGAGGGGAGCGGAGGGGCAGGCGCTGAGCTCTGCTCTCTGCGGACAGCGACAGGACCCGAGGGAATGGCATGGAGCTGGGACAGGGGAGGGTCAGGCTGGGTGTTAGGGAAAGGAAATAGTTCTTCACTGAGAGGGTGGTCGGGCACAGGGACAGGCTCCCCAGGAGAGGGCACTGAGCCTGCTGGAGTTCAAGAAGTGTTTGGACAGTGCTCTCAGACATAAGGCCTGATTTTGGGGAGATCCAGTGTGGAGCCAGGAGTTGGTCTCGATGATCCTTGTGGGTCCTTTCCCACTCAGGATATTTTTTGATTCTAAGACAACTCTTTACAGGGCAGAGACACAAAAGCGAAAGGGGCTGGGACGTCTATTGAGAAGGGTCCTCCCAAAGCAGAGGGTTATATAGAGGATGTTCTTCTGTGATTTCTCACAGCGAAGTGTTAATATCCCTCTACTGCTGTGGCAATCCTGCTTTCAAGGAGCATACAAGGACATCTGCAGTCTCCCAGCTATCTGTCTCTGAACAGTAACAATAACATAAACTGACCAAGTGGAAGGTGGAAATCCCATTAACGAGAGAAGGAAAGCTCACCATCGACACCCTCAAATCTAACCATATCCCATCCCCGGGAGCTAAGTGATTGACTTGTGCCCACTGAAGCTGCTCCACTGCTCTGATAAAGGAAGGCATGGACTGAAATTGCCTCCATCTCAGCAAAGTGAAAGCCTTTTGCTAAATGAAGGTGTTTTTCTGTGTGAAAGACTCTGGTGCCAAATCCAAAAGATTCTTTTCCTATGGCTTCTGACCGATGAGCTGAGATACTAGTAGATGAATGCTTTCCAGTGTCTTAGAAAGTACTAAAAATAAACAGATTGCATGGAATCTTATATGATTCTTGGCACTGAGGCACAGGGAGGAAGAACGGAATTATATTATGATAATATTTCATATGGTCAGTTCAGCCATTTAATTTATATTTTGTATAATCCAGAATACCCTATTGGTAGAAATAAATACTAGCAGCAGAATTTAAACAGTAATATTAAAATTCTGACTTCATAAATGTTGATTGGCTTTGAAGTCTGATAAACAGAAAGATTTTATGCAGTCTATTAGAGGACTCTTCACAAATTCTACAAGTAACAACTATTTGTTTTATTTCTCTGAAGTACTTCAACTAATTAAAATGTGAAGAAAAAATGTCTGATATGCTCACATTTAAAAAAAAAAAAAAAAAAGCAACCAACCTTTGGTTCTCGGTGATTCCTCTAAAACCATGCTTGATGTGTTCAGTAACCATGGTTTGGCTAAAATATCCAGACTCTAGTATTTTTATTCTTCTGAACAAATAAAAATGTAACAGAATATTTTTGTAAAGATCTCTGGGTGCAAGGAAGGGTGGAATTAAAATAAAAAGTGTTTTTTTTTTTTTTTTTTTTAAAGTTGTAACTTTTTGCAGAAGCCTAAGCAGCACAATATCTTGGGAATCCTGGACTCCACACTTCCACTCAGCTCTAGTGGGCAGATGGAGAGCTGGGAGTACGCAAACTGTGGAAGCCATGGCACAGTTAAGATCTACAGACTTTGAATCTATGGAGGCAGAGTGAAAATCCCATGAGCTCCAGACTTTGAATCTATGGAGGCAGAGTGAAAATCCCATGAGCTCCCAGGGCCTTCGCAGGCAGAGATATATCTCCTGCAGAAACTCTGCAGCCGATAAACTTCTGTGTTCCCCCTTGTTTCATTGTGTTTTATTGTTTTATTGGAAGTTTGTTGAAAGCAATGCCCATCTGCACAATATTTCTGCCAGTAAAATGTTTTTATTTGGAAAGTTGTTCTGATAGAAAAATCCTAACTGTATTAAGCAAGTTTATCTCAGCCTCTGCAATATTGCATGGGCATTTTATATGTGTGGTGATATAAAGGCTGAAGAGGCTACCTTATTTTCATATCTGCTAAGGTCATTTTTAGCAAAAGTCAACCCCTTGTAAAGGTCATGGCCAACAGGCATTTCTGATCCAATTCCTCAGTTTTTTGTGTCTTTCTTACAGAAGATCTTCACCAGCATACCATGGGTCTCCCAACCTTGGCCAAAGCAACTCCTCATGTGTGGAAGGATGAAAGTGAAGCTTTGGCTCATCATGTCTTCTAAATCATTTTTTTCCCCTCCCAGCTCTTGATCATCTCTTCATGCCCCAAAGCACTGAATTCAGAATTCATACCCTGTGACCAAAGCTTGTGACCTACAAGTAAAGGTTTCTTTATGCTCTACTCATTTTTTTTCCAGAACTTCTACCACTTCCCAGGCAGCCTTTTCCTTTCCTCTTTCTTCAAAGAAGGATTTAATAGCTTCTTTTCTGCCCCACAGAATTTTCATCATGGAGACCTCACACTAACACCAGGTGACGAAAGGGAATTTGTACCTCTTTCACACTTGTAGGCATATGGCCTAGCAATTTTCCCCTTTAATTCCCATTCTCTGTATGACCTGGAAATCGTGTCTGCTTTGACAGGGAATAAACAAGGTAGCCCTGTTTCAAACAGTCAACTTGTTCTGTGGCAGGGACTAAATAGTACAGTGTATATTAATCTAACTAGAACAAGATTAACACAAGCAACACATCCCTGTTCTTTCTATTGTTGTGGGGTTTATACTTAGACCACTGTCCCAATAATAGTTTGGAGTCAAAACTCTCCGTAAGCGTATCTGACTCTGAGCATATGTAAACCCCACTGGACCTCCTCTCTGAGCAAGCTGTTCAGGTTCTTCCAGACTGAGAAGTGAACACCATTGGGAGGTGGGGATTCACTGAACCAATATTAAAGCAGCTATTCTGGGACAGGTTAAATTGTCTTGCAGACATGCCTAATCCTTCCCATAGACTTTTTAGAGGACCTTAGGTGCTACCTTCAACCTGACACCTAGTTTTAGGATGGTTCAGGAGGGAGAGGATTCTTAAAGCACCTTGGCACAAAAAGTTTTTTTGGCACACCTCACCCACACTTGCAAGATATGTGCTTTCTACCTGGAGGCTACAAAGTGAATAGCACATCCCCTTTCTTCTCAGGGCCATGTTCAGGCTCATGCTTACTCCTCAGACATACATAAGTTACGTGTTGAAGGACCAACCTCTCCTTTTTGTAGATGCTTCTCTGAGATGAAAGCAGGAGCTCCTGCTTTGTTTTAAACTGGGATAATATAATGCCATGAGGCTGTGCATGCCATGTTAGCTCATTGAATCAGAGTGGACAGAGCTTAAACACAACCCTGCCTTTACATTTTCCTCTGGCTGGTCAAGGCGACTTCCTCCAGTGTGTCTCCGCTTCTGAGACAAGAAATTCCCTGTCAGCAGTACAATTTCTCAGGCTGGGGGAGTACATTGTGACAGGATCAGTGCCAAAAATGGAGCATTATAGTGCTTGGTGCCTGTATAAAATCTATATTCTGTATATGTAGGTCATGCAACCAGATGCTACTTTGACTCCAGCGGGCACTGAAGGTAGGATTCTCTGACGGTACTTGTCAGATGAGGATCACACCAGCATCAGTGTCTAGAGATGTATCAGCACCACATTGTTTCACATAATGAAACAAAAATACTGTATGGCTGTCATTCAGAAATCTATAGTATACCTGCCTGGCTGCTTCATTATCATGTACTCAGTATTGTATGGCTCTTGCCTTTGTAGGAGAAGACTGTTACCTCTGTGGAGTCTTCCATTTTCTATCCTCATCTCTTTCTTTCCCAGAATATCAAGAGTCACATTTTATCAAGGCAGGACAATGAGCAGCTGTCAATCTTTTTCTTTCTGTTTTCCCTCCTGCCTTTTCCCAAAATTTGTTTTTAGCACCTGTCCTCTCCATTGAGCTACATCTGTAATTCACCATCTGTGTATACAAACATGTGTAGGGATGCAAGTCATTTTGAATTAGTCTCCATAGTGAGCTGAAAATTGGCAGCAATGAGACCTTGTCATTGCAAATGGTCTTTTCCTGTAATTTTTGTAATAAGCTCTGAATTAGAAATGAAGTTGCTATTATGACTATAGAAAACCAACCTATTTCTGCATATCCATCTTGCAGCCATTAGGCTTTCTGATAACCCATTTTTTAATATATGAACAGTTCCCCATGAGTTTGCCTGCTACCTCCTCCTCTTGAGGACATCAGGAGTGCAGAACTCACACGGAGCCAACAAGTTCTGGAAATCATGGGATCAGGGAAAATAAACATGGAGACTACTTCTTTTCCTGCACACAGAGAAAAAAATATATATATATATCCCCTTTGAAAGAAGAACAATTCAGCAATAAACACTAATTATAGACCCTAGCTTTGGCCTGGCACTATGGATCATCACCCTTTCTGCACCTTGATTCAGCCTTACGTGGCCTTACTCTTCTGTCACCACATGCTGCACTGATCTATCCTTCAGAGAAGGGCTTGGTGGTGGGATTGTCCTGCATTACTGAGGTTGATACAGCAATGGCAATGCAAGACCGCCCACAGGGTTGGTCCCTAGCCATTGCTGTCTGAGTGTGAAATACAGGTTTTAAAAGACTTTGGATGTATGAAAACACCTCCCTGTTTTTTATCATCATTTTCAAGTAAAAGAGCCATGCTCCAGCAATAATAAGCAAACAAGGTATTTTCAGTTGGATTACATATTGTGGACAAATTTTCACACATTTTCCTGCAATCACAACAACGTTACAATGTTTCTAGTTTGAATTGCTTCTTGGAAAAACCTAAGCACAACCGTTTTACTGTGCTACATTTTCTAACTGTTGTACATCTTTCTAAGCACTTCTGACAACAGTGTCGTAAATATGAATAAGGGAAAATAGTCTGCAGAGCCTCTTAACTCTTAGGGCAAAGCCATGCACCAGGCTGTCCTTGTCTTGCATACCAATACAACCCTCCTTGTAATCAGATTCTGTTTTTCTCCACCAGCAACTGATGCTGATGAGCTTCTTTACAACATTAAGGATATTACTCACCTTCATTCCTCTGTGCAAGCCATTATAAATAAATAGTCTATATGCCCCAACGAAGAAAATACATTTCTGGAAAAAGTGCTGAAAGCTTACACTCTTTGCAGGCAAAGACAAGAACACTGCAAAAATGTGCTGGCTATTTTGTCAAACAGCTGAACATGTCAGGAAGATCGCCTAATAAGGACTTGAAGGCCTGGATTGTTTTCTCATAAATTTACTGGGAGATTGGCAGGGTGGAAAATACTAGTCCATTAATGATGTTCCGTTAAATTTACTGTGGACTGATTGCATTGTCAGGTGACCTGACTATACAGAATGAAATATATACATGGTTAGATAGTTGGAAAAGTATCAAATGGCTGAGATCATTACAGTATCTGTATATGGAACTATTTATTGTGCAATTATGAGACATGATTTTTTTTTTTTTTTTTTGTTACTAAAGCCTGAAGCACAATGCATATTTGTTTACATGGCAAGGTTTTGGTAGCAAGGGAGCTACAGGGGTGGCCTCTGAGAGCAGAGCCCAGCAGCTGCCCAATGTCAGATCAGAGCCAGCTCCAGACAGCTCCAAAAGGGACCCACTGCTGGCCAGAGCTGAGCCGTGAGTGATGCTGTTTGTAAGAGCAGATTGAAGAAATGGGGGGTAAAAAACCACCAGCAGCTTGGAGAGAGGGGTGAGAGAAGCAGCCCTGCAGCCCCCAAGGTGAGTGCAGCAGGAGGGCAGGAGGTACTCCAGGCATGCAGCAGCAGTTCCCCTGCGGCCCGTGGAGAGGCCCCTGGTGGAGCAGGCTGTCCCCCTGCAGCCCATGGGTCCCACATGGAGCAGATCTCCACGCTGCAGCCCGTGGAGGAGCCCCCGGTGGAGCAGGTGGATGTGGCCTGGAGGAGGCTGCGGCCCATGGAGAGCCCCCGCAGGAGCAGGCCCCGGGCCGGAGCTGCAGCCTGTGGAGAGGAGCCCACGCAGGAGCAGGGGGTCTGGGGGGAGCTGCCGCCTGTGGGGGACCCGTGCTGGAGCAGTTTGCTGCTGGGGGATGGACCCTGTGGTACGGAGCTGTGTGGGAGCAGTTGTTGAAGAGCTGCAGCCTGTGGGCAGCCCCCGCAGGCTCAGTTCGGGAAGGACGGCATCCCGTGGGAGGGACCCCGCGTGGAGCAGGGGCAGAGGGTGACCGTGAAGGAGCGGCGGAGACGAAGTGTCAGGGACTGACCGCAGCCCCCATTCCCTGTTCCCCTGCATCACTCGGGGGGAAAGAGGTGGAAGAGGGTGGATGGGGGGAAGGTGGTTTTAGTTTGCTTTTAGTTTTTGTCTGTTCTACTCTGCTAGTGATAGACAATAAATTACATTCATTTCTCTATGGAGAGTCTGTTTTGCCAGTGATGATCATTGTTGAGTGATCTCCCTGTCCTTATCTCAACTCTTGGGCCTTTTCCATCATTTTTTCTCCACTTTTTCTTTGAGGAGAAGGAGTGAGAGAGCAGTTTTGGTGGATTTCAGCTGCCTAGCAGGGTAAAACCACCACAACATCCTAATGTGATAAAGCTACAGCCATTAGCTGATAAAAAGATACATATGTTCATGGACACAGAGAGGTGCTATATAACTATTTTTACTGTAGTAGTAAAAGTTGTACAACATGCATGTATGTACGTGTGCATGCACCTGTATATGTGTGTAGACAAGCCCTATAAGGACTTTTTTTCCTGCTCTCCTTTCATATGGATGGCGTTTCAGACATTTGTATCAAGAGAAGGTGAATCTGGTTTGTCAAATCAGAACAGCAGCAATTTGTTTTCACTCTGACCTTGCTAATTAATGCCACAGTGACCACAGAAGACATAGGCCAGCAAAGAATCTGGGCTCCATGTCCTCTTTTACACCGCCACAGGCTTCAGAAGCTGCTTTAATTTTTTTTTTTGTAGTTTTTTAATTCTACAGTCTGAAGTCCCCGTTATTTAACCCAGAGGGTTGACTGTCAAAGTACCAACCTCCCATTAGCATTCAGGGAAAATCAGGCTCTCGACAACTCTCATTTAGGTGGCTAAATGAAAATGAGACATTTTTGTCTTCCGTTCTGCTACCAGAAAAGTTGCTTGTAACTATTCAAAATGAAGTCACTTCTATAAAAGAAAAACTTACTCCTTTCAGTGGTACAAAGATGCTTAAATCCACAAGGCTAGACACCAAGGCTTAAAAATTATGGTCTTTTGTTTCATCCTAGGAGCCATGGTATTCTAGCACCCTGAACAGGGAGGGATGCCTGCAGGGAGGTTGCCACTTTAGAAAATGTGTACAGAGGTATGGATATGCATGACAGATCAGGGAATCACTGCAGTCACCATAGTTAAGGTGCCATTATCCTACAAGATGCAACACTGTAAAAAGTTAGAGGAAGGCTTGCTTGGAAAATGTATCTGAAGAAATATCAGAAACTTTGAGCTAACAAAATTAATTTCCAGGAAAAGCAGAATGGTTTTTGAGGAGGGAGACAGGACAAGTTGTTGGTTATTCAGACCATCAGTCATCTGTCAACAATGCACAATTTCAGATTAGAAAGTGCAGTTATTAAGCTCAGTCTAATGCAAACGCATATGCTAAACAAGACATCATAAAGGGTAATGACAAATCACGGAGCTATTAAATTCATGGGAATTAAATTTGGGAGGAGTTGGAAAAGGGAAACATGAAAATTGCAGATTATGTGAACTCATCTCACATACAAAAATGATAATGGGTTTTCAAGAGAAACGATCCAAGTTGCACTGACTGCAAATCATTTCAGTGTGCCAATCTTCAGCCTTCCTGAAACATCCAGTTGGATTTAATGCCTTTTTGGGCACGTGTAAGTTTAAGTATTATGCTCTCTGTGGTGAACAGGGCTCTAATTGGATTGTATGGCTGTTCACCAGCTCTTAGGAGTCTGGTAGGACCAGCAACGGGGTACTGATCCCCTTCACCTCAAATTTCAGAATCAGAAACAGGTGAGGAACCACCTGTGTGTGCTCCTCAAATACTCTCAATTTTGTAACACGCACTCCTTCTTCATCTGATCCTCTGGATGAGATACTCTAGGCTGCGGGAGCTAGTTCACACCTAAAGTTTTTGTATCCTGAAATGCAAAAATCCAGTACATTGACTAACCGAAATTTGTGAGAGGCTGGCTCCTGAGCTGAGGGGACAGCTGCTGCTCAGCCCCTGGCTGCTGTTTTTCCCTCTAGAAAGGCTCATCTGTTACTGGGAACAATCTCTGCCTGTCATTGCCCACCCTTCTGCTCACCGTAATATCAGGAATTTATCATGATCAATGATGCCTATACAGAGGTGAAAAGGAGAGGAGGAAACACAATATCTGGCTTATGATAGAAAAACAGCAAAAAGGCTGCAGAACTTTGCTTGTTCTCCTGTGTAAGGAGAGCTCCCCTTGTTGCTTCAGCATTTTTAGCTAGGCTTTGTCAAAATAAATAGTGGCCCAGTTTTAGTGCTCCCCCTCCCTCTCGTTTGAAAGAGATTTTCCTCTTGATCAAATGCATTTGTGAAATGTGTCGTTTCCCATAAAAACTCTCCAAATACCAGACAGAAAATCAAAGCTCATGAGCAAAAAGACATTTTTGCCAGACCTCATTACTTGACCAGGGTAAGGTGAACAGGGATATTATTCTAAATGAAAAACACCGTAATTTGAAAATATTGGTGTTTCCTACGATAACTCTGCCCAGCATGCCATCGACACCATGTTAACTATAAACAAACACCTTATCCATTTCCACAGCTCAAAACCTTCTTCACTGGTAATGTTAACTTCCTGTTAACTTCCTGTTTATACCATAACAAATGAGAATAAATGAAAAGGAATTGAAGGAATTCAAAGTTTTTGTTTTTTTTTTCCCCTCATCTTCCCACACTTAAACTCCTCATCATGGTGGGATGGTACCCTTTTGCCATCATGATATCAACACCACTCTGGAAGGAGAATGTGACAAATACAACCTTGAGATTGATATATGCAGTTTAATTGCGTATCCTTACTTCTCAAAAATAAATAATGAACCAGAACTTTTGACAGCAATTCTGAAATCTGTCTACACACTTGTTTGGTTTTTTTTGTTTGTTTGTTTGTTTTTCACTGAAATAATTCATGTTTTACATGGAATTTTCATGAAAAAACCCTGCCAATGCAGAAATAAGTAGGTGGACATTTACCAGGACATTCAATATTTTGCAGATAGATTGAGTGGGTGCCTTTGTCCTCGGTGCACTACCAAGACTCCTAACAACACTTCTGAGAAGTGGATTATGAATTTTAGAACAATTTGGTTTCAGATACGCTGTAGAATCGGCAGTGTCTTGAAGATCATAGTAAAATATCAGCTCTCTATTGAGTTCTATCAAAAGCAATGTGGTCTGAGCAGGTACTTCAAATAAAATACACTGTAAAATCCTTTACCAGACTGAGTAGACTAAAGCAAATGCCCACTCTGTTTCACTCAGTTAGGACCTCAAGTGCTCACATTAAGTCAGAAGGATTTCTGTACACTTCTGGTATGGGAGGAAACTTTGTTCTTCACTGATTTTAGTGGGTTCAGGCGGCTGCTGTCTTCTATTCCCACTGTGCTCTAAAAGGGCAAAGACATGATGCAGAGTGCAAGGGAATGGTGTTCTGCTAAGTTACAGTAGCAGGATGACTGTGTATGAGAATTAAATAAATTCATCCTGCTTCTGAGATGGTCTCACAGTCAGAGATACAACAAGAATATGTTTGGCACAGTCCTTCATTTCAAATGCTCTGGATTTGTCAGAAATTCCACGAGATGGCATATGAAGTAAGCACATGCCTAAAATGTACAGAAAATGGCTCTGGGTGACTAAACAAGGGTGTCTAGCACCATTTTGGTACTTCTGGCTCACTGTTCCAGAGGATCGTGGGTTTCCTGTAGCATATCTGCCAACCCCGTTTCAGCTGGTTTAAAGCATTTCAAATGGTTTTAGAGCCTCTGTTTAAGCAGCAAAATCCCATCCTCCCCTGCCAGCAGTAATACTTATGCATATATGCACATACACAATGCTTCCATGATTAAAGCAGTAGGTCATTAATTAAAACCAGGTCACAAACAGCAACTCAACCATGTTTTGCTCAGTCTCGGAATGCTTGTTTATTCCAAAGTCATGAAGCTTCCTGTAAAGCAAATACCTTGAGATTACAGTGCTGTAATTACATGACAAGTAAATGTACGGTGCTTTGTCAAATACAATACAAGACATAAAGTCAAGTTAGGGCGTCCTGCTAATATAACAGAATGCAACAGTAACATCTGAACAGCAACAGAACTCAGCAGCTGAATACTTTACTTGCCAGCATTGCCATTAAGATAAAATGGCTAAATCAGTCTACTATTTCTGGAAAGAAGCATCTTTTCCTTACCGCAACCAGGATCTTGCAATTTAGCTAAACGAATTTGAAAAGAATACCTAGGGATTCACAAGCACTTGGTATAACAACAGGTCCCAGGTAAAACCATAAAGTTCTTCATCAAGTGTGACTTCAGCAAACAAAACGTGAAATTTTAACGCAGCTGGGTATCAAAACTTCAGAGAATTTGGATTCATCATGTTTCTGAAAATCTAAGAAGAGTGGTTGGTTTGTAAGGTAACTCTACAAGAACATCAGATACAGTCCCGGATTCCTTCCTACCTGATCTCTTCTTTAGCCAATAGTTTGCACCTGCCCTCACAACACTGTGTAATTAAGAAAGGGGCACTAAGGGAAAAGACTTCTGCACGACTCAGAAAAAAGAGAGAGAAGAATAACAAAACAAAACAAAACAAACAAAACAAGACTTTTTATGATCGATTTTGTACCTGTGCCTTGTTACACATCTAACTGGTAAACGGTTTTGCTTCATTTGATGGGGACAAGCAGAGTCAAAAAGCTTATCGCTTACTCTTAAAATAAGGTCTACTAGGCACGCACTCATAGTAGAGACCTATTTAAATGCTTCCAGCCTGTGAAACACAGGTTCTGTGTCTTGTGGGGGGGGGCAGCAAACTGAAGCTACAAAACGGGGTATTTCATATGACAAGGGTATGACTTGCTATTGGCAGGAACCTTCTAAGTACTACTCTTGTTCTTAAAGCCAAGCCTGGGGGAAAAAGTACAAATGAAAGCTCAGGACCAAATTTTGCTTTCTGTTCCGCTTGGAAACTAAGCAGTCATTACCCTTCGAAGAATCATACCACATCCTGATCTATAAAAACACAGGAACAGACTGAAATTGCATTAATGTAAACAAGGATCTCTGAAAAGAACACTGAATCCTTAAAAGTGTAGACATTTATGCTGGCACTTTCCAAAATGGTTATCTTGCACGCTGTATACAGATAAAAAAGTAAATACCGCCTTCCTTTTTAATACTTGCTTTTTAATTCAGCTCTAGTAGGAAAATTAAATAATTACAGAATTGGAAATTCAGGACAAATTTTCTGGCTTCTTGCTTTTGGGACACAGAAGACTGCATAAGAATAAGGGAAGAATGTGGTCAGTAGTGAAACAGCTTTCCTTTCCTAAAAGGAAAACATTGGGAAGTTGAACGTTATTTGTTGCTTTTTCCAAATTTTAGTGATGTCGATATTTTCATCTAAAGTCCATCTTTCCCAAAACCGGACTGTGGTTAATTATTTTCTGTCCATGTAGCATGCTGGTTCAGTGAAGTCATTTAACAGTGGGACCACAGGCCAAGGTCTCCACAGGACACCCGTACTTGTATCAGTGCACCCCAGCTCTTGGACACTAACTATGTTAAACTCTCCCACAGCTTCCGAGTCCCAAAGTATCCAAAGTGAGATTAAAATTGTCTTCCTCCTTTCTAAAGCTCTCTATCGTCATCAGCTCACAAGCCATTACGAGATAACCTGTGGCTGAAGACAATGCCCAACATGCCACCTACCTTCGGTACCCGTCTCTCTCCCAGGAAGTCTGGTGGGTGCCGAAGAGTCCAGCAAGCCCCCAGTAGCCTGCTCGCACCTGGGCTCAAGCTACGGGGCAGCCCAAGTCTAAATGTGCCACAAGTATCATCTTGAGGGGTCAGACAGACAAACTCCTAACGGTGCTCTACTTTAAAAGGACAACATTCACTTAGCTCAGATTGTGGTAGTGCCTTGTGTAGTTTGAACAGTACTTTTCATCAGTGAAGGCTGGGAAGAAAAAAAACAAAACAAAACAAAACACAAAGAATGCTTTGCCATTAGAAAAGAATAGTTTGCTGTGGTGTGTGCTGTTTTCCAGAAATTTTTCCTCTTCAAAGAAACCTTACAGAATCTTTTTTTTTTTTTTTTTTTAAATAAACAGAGATTTTTGGGACATGCTGACATTTCCTAAGGAAATAGATGGAGGATTTTTTTGTTCTGAAAAAAACAAAAGTATTTATATAAATATTGCAAAATCATAGAACCTGAAAAAAAAAAAAAAAAAACAAGAACATATGCACATTATGAAATAAATATAGCTGGCCCAATCTATATATCTCAGTTTGAGTAAAAATGTCACAGTTATGACTTTTCTCCTAAACTCTCACAGACCAAGGAAACCATTCCTTACCCAAACGAACTTCATCAAATTTGCTCTTGCAAGTGATTGGAAGGAACGCAGGGAGGGAAAAGCTCGTAAGATTAAGGGTCTCGCAGCCTGGCACTGGTGCGCTAAAGCTAATTAAAGCTAAAGAAAAAGCCAATTAATAAGGCCCAGAGCTTCATCAACGCAGGAATTCTGGAAGAAGCTGTTGGTTGCATCTGAATCTCAGTAAAACTCTGCCCTTCTGCAGCTGCAGCAGCATCAGTGCCTCCTTCTCATAGATGCAGAGCAGAACATACATGTTGGGAGTGGTCTGCATAACAGCACAATCCTTCTTCTCTCCCTTTATAAACAATGAGCTCTCAGGCTCCCTGAAGCAAAGGAACCAGGTGAGGAAACATTTAATCAGTGAAAGGAGGAATTTACATGCAGTTGATAAACTAGGAGCTGTATGGAAATAGAGGATGTAATTGTAAGAAGCAACCATTTCCATCACTGCCCACTGTCCTGCAACACCTATGTGTGAAAGCAGAAACATGACTTAATGTCAGTGACAGCCACAAACAACCTCAACCTGAATTTCACCAAATGGGTTCCTGTTTCTCATCCACAAGACAATATAATCTTTGCTATTATGTGTTTTTCCCATTTTCTGTTTTCCCATCATTGTGGCACTGCCTCTCTTCCCATTCTAAAAAAACATCTTCAGGGCCAGGGTCCTGCATCCCATCACTTACCTAAAGCTAGTCAGAGTGACTAGAAGACCCTCCGTGGATCAGGTACATTAGAAGAGTTACAAAGGCTGGTGACTATGGCCATGACTATGGCTATGATTAAACCAACTTGAGCATTTTCCACAGTAGCATTTTCCTGAGTTAAGAGACTCAGAGGGTGGGAGAAGCCTCTTGACACAACATGTGCTGTTGAGGCAGGGATGTGACAGCAGAAAAGGAAGACACTAGATGATCTTTAAACGTCCCTTCCAACCCAAACCATTTTGTGATTCTGGGATGTATGGATGAGTTTGTTTCCAGTAATCCAGAGGTGAGAGCACCTCTCCATACACAGACTGGAGGTATGCAGAGAGAAAAAGACGGAGCTGAAAGCTCAGCTCCCACTAGACTTCCACAGAGTGGGAGAAGACTGAGATTAATGAAAGCACCAATGACTCCTGCTCCAACAGACGATACTTCACTGTCGGGTGGAGACCCTTAGGCACGCTGCATCTCAGCCACATTTTTTAGCTCTCCTTTGGGGCATTATGGCCATTAAGTTTCTCTCAAAAAGCATGAATTGACCAGTTACAAGTGTTCAAGCAATCGAAAAGAATGCTATGGGTGAATCTTCCTATTATGTATTTTTTTTTCATCAGCTAATTATGTTTTTCTGACACAACAAAGGAAAAACATGGCCCTTGTATCTTCTCTGCAGAATTCCCTCTTTGTTCCCTGTGAACACTAGTGCAAATATGGGTGGGGTATATACATTTGCTGATGGAAATTGGCAAGCATCATCCTTACTTTTTCAGGCTGTTGCTCTTACCAGGAAAGTATATGCTTTCGAGCATCTGACCCCTAATGATAACTCCCTGCTCCCCAGTCACTGAGCAACTTGCTTTTTCAGAGCCAGAGAAATACAAAGGGTATGTCCATACCATCAGTTAGCCAGGCGTCTGAGACTGCACTTGAGACTGACCAGCTCATCATCTATACAGTTTGCCCTCAGATATGACAGGTCTGGGCTCCAAGCTGGACACTGCACACAGGTGGCTAACCCAGCTGCATTAAAACCTGGTTTCATCTCACATTGCAGGCTCAATCTGAGAGCCCTCAACTTTCCCTGATGCCAAATGTACTTTTAGGGTAAGCTCTGACTCAGCACCATTCACAGATGTGATGGTCAATGTTGTGACATGCCCTCTTTCTGGCTACAGATCACATATCACTGTTGTGCTTCTCCTTAAAGAGTTATCTTCTTTGCCCAAACCTCGCTTCCTTCTTCCCAGCAGCTTGCAGAGTTTCTGTGCAGCACTGCTAATTTGGCTGCACTGAGAGCAGCTCAGGACACAGTCCACTCTGCATGCTCTCTGGTATTTTGTATTTCTCTTAGATTATTTAAGGGAGAAGAAAGGGCTCAGAGGTGTTATTTATTCAGTTCAGAAGTGACCCATTAACACTGTGCTACATTTCTAACATGCAAACACCACTACTCAGCACCAGCAGAGAATCCACTATCCCTGAAAAAGAAATGACAGGCTCTTTGGAAACAGAAATGCCTTGCTGTCAATGAATATATTCTTGGCTACAGCACAAGGAGGAAGTTTTCGATCTTTCTCCCCCATCTCTCATTCAAATTTCTTCCCCAGGGTTGTACAGTATGAGACGAGCAACATGACCTTGCAATGACAGAATTTTAATGTGTGACTGGTGCACCAAAAGCAATGCAGCAGCATCGCTCTTCTCAGTGTTGCTATGTACACTACACATTTATGTAACACTGCTTCTCATCTTCAAGGCTGTCTGTACCTAGGGTCACAGCAGCAACGAACACAAAATGTATTTATTAAACTGTTAAGGCTACTGACAGCTAGCATGGAGAACTATATACTCCAGAAATTTGGTGAAAAGGAGTTAACACGTAAAGCCATGCCCAACCCAAAAGCTGCAAAACAGAACTAGGTAGTTCTTGAAACAGGTTAACTAGAAAGAGTCAATGATGAATTTATTTCAAACAAATTACTTATTTTGAAGGCATTTACTAAAATATACTAGTTTTCTTCTGTGCTTAGCTTCGAGTAGCGCACTGCAAGGCTATCTCTTTGCATACATTAGTTCTCAAATCCCAGGGAGACTTTGCATTCATATCAGGCAATGGGGTTTGCTTTCAGTGTCTGGAATTTAGGAGCCAGGAAGAATGACTCCCTCCTTCCCCTTTGCTTCCAGGTTCTAAATATTTCAGACTGCTCAGTGCTGGAATTTATCATCCTCTCCTGCCCTCCTTGGTTTGCTCCTCAGTTGACAGCAATTCTCCTGAAGCTTCAGGAGCTACTCATGGCTTCCCCCTCCTGGTGTGACAGTGCAGATCATTAGGAAGATGGTGCAGATTTCAGGCTGCTGGACAGGCAGATTTTGCCAGAAAAAAAATAAATAAAATAAAATAAAAGCAGAAAGAGCATTTGGAATATTCCTAGCATTTTTTGTACGGTCTGACACACTCAGAAACCCAAGGGTTCTGTTAAGAGACAACCTATAATTGGGATGAGTTGCTTTCACCAGCTTTCTCCCTGTATCCTCCAAATAATGGGAGAGATCCTTTGCTGTTTGTACAGCATACAAATACAATCCTTCTGGAGAATATAATGCTACACTACAAACCTTGAGCATCTACTGCAAGTTTGGAGCTATTCATAACCTCAGAGGAAGTGCACAGCATTCCACAGGACCAAAACAGATCCCCATCTCTCTTACAACATGGGTGATACAGCTAGCAGAATACTAAACCTTTACAAATGCTCAGCCAGCTCCTGAAGAAGCATTTGTTGCTCAAAACCTTTTCCAAGAGCATTCATTATATGTGTCCGTCTAGCAGAGTACTCAGGGTTCAACCTTAAACGATGCTGGCTAAACAACCTACTGTACCTATGAAGGAAATTCCAGACTTTCTGGGATTTACTGTGCTTAGTAAAGGAACAGGTTCTTCATGGGAATGAAAAGTCTCATTTCAGCTCCATGTATGTATCCACTAGTGCACCATCACAGTGGCCTTAATGAAATACACCAGCAGCAGAGATGACTCAAACCCCAAATCACCATTCAAAGTTGAGACCTCAGCTGTATTCTATATATCCCTGATAAATGTACATTCATTACAGAAAAGCTCAGTTCAGCACAAGCGCCAGTGGCATTTTGATTAAACTTTGCTGTTAAATCATCTTTGTTAAAACAATAAAACTGCTTTTATTTGTGAGGGGTGGGAATTGTGCAGACAAATCTTCTCTGCATAATCCAGAGAAGAACAGATCCAGCTTGTCTTAAATCACACTGGCATGTTTATGAAATGATTGCCAGGCTGAAGTGAAAATTAATCTCCCTAGAAGCCCTTTTATTTTTTAAACAAGTAAACATTGCATTTCAATAACTTTGTGTCTGCTCTGACTTAAGGGGCTCAGGCTCCTACTGACAATGACTAGTTAGCCTCCTGCCGGCTTCTCTAAGCAATGGCTTAGAGTTTGAAACTGTAACCTAGCGTGTTAGTGTTGTGTAGCGGCTTTTCTCTTAGGCTTCTGCTCTAAAAACAAATTTCTTACCAAACCATTCCTTCTCTGATTTTTTAGTCTTTTACAGCTGAATTACTATGCCTCCAGGGGCCAGTCTACCACTCAGATTATCTAACCCTTCTCGGCCAGCTCCAAATCGCTTTCTCACCTGTGTGCTAGAAACATTAGGGGCAAAGGAATGATTCTGCACCTGCTTGCACTGGCTGCACAACACACTCATGGGTTGCTGTGTGCTTATATCAGACTCTGCGCATGCATACAAGCATATGCAGTACCTCTCTCACCTGCAAGACACATCTAGTAACAGGACAGGTGAAGATCTGAATAATGATGGGGACTGAGTGTTGAGGTAGCAAGCCCATGACAGGGATGCAGTGTGTGCACACCCCAGTGCTAGTGGAAGCTGAATGTGTGCAGTGCTTTCATACACATCTTCCATCCCATCAGGCTCACGTGGGCAGGAGTCTTCAAACAGAAAGAGGGTTTATCTCCTTTCCCTTCACAGCAACTGCTCTCTAATTTCTTTGAAGCAAAACAAACAGCGTTTTTCAGAAAAGCAGATTTGACTTAAACTTTCTACCAGGTCCGTAAGCAGTGCAGTCATCAGCTAAGAGGCTGTGGTACACCCTGGTCTCCTCATCCTAGCCCAGGTTCAAGGTTGCACGGAGGGGTCTCTCATACTCCTTTTAGTCCCATCTCCTAAAAGATCTGATAATAGACCAAGGAAGACTTTTCATGCACTCAGTACTGTATGCAGAAACAGGGTATGTTAGGCGAAGTGCCACTCCAAATTGCTGGAATAATCATCATGGAGAGAGAAGGACTGGCCTGCACACCTCAGAGGTGAAGGTCGCTCCCCATCAGGCCTTCCCACGCTCCATCAGGGCTCACCTCTGCAGCCCTTCACTAGGGCAGTGAACATTTACTCAGACAAGTAATCTCAGTGCTGTGGGAACAGGATTGCTCAAGTAAATCTGACTCACCCAGCTGTTAGCTGTGTAAAGTCCCCGGTCTCTCACTGCTGTACGAGAGGGCTGGACTCTCCTTGCAGAGAAAGGGTTTGGCTTCAATCATGGCATGAAAACCCTCCCGTTTTAAATAAACATTTATGAATCCTGAAACATTTATGATGAATAAAACACAAAGACCCAATGAGTGGTCTGAAGTTCTGGGACAACTAAGCGAGAAGTGGCATAACACAGGGTGGGATCCTTCCCCTGCCAGCAGGAAGCTTATGACAGACACTTCCAGGACTCAGTTTAATGCGTAAAGAGACATTCAGTTACGTAAATCCGGTTGATCTGTAAACGTGGAATTAAGTGCTGTCAGCCTTCACTTACTTGTCTGGCACCAAGTTAATATTTTCATGTACGCTTGGCTTACAGAGAGAAATACTGCATAGTTTAAAAGCAAGCTCAGCTCGGTTTTGCAACCTAGTGACACACTAAAAAGCAGCAAGAAAAATGCAGCCTGACTGCCTTTATCAGTAACATTTGCCATTCCTGAAGCCAAGTCACAGCCACTAACCCTTAAACTTTCTGCTCCTCTAAAAAGCACAGCGCAAAGAAAAGGAAAAGAGCAACTGAAGCTTTTAACCTTTCCCCAAATCCATACTTATCTGGTCTAGCAATACTAACATGAGCAACAGAAAGGTTCAGTCAAACACAGCTTTACGAAAAATAAAGCACAAACACTGATGAATAGCAATTACACAGACCTTTTCACTGCAGGTGCACAGAAGTGATCCCAAAAACATTAATTACTCCTCACAACACTCCAGACAGGTAGACAGTCCCCAGCCTGTTTTACAAGTAGGTCAGCTGAGGCTGGCATAGGACAGAGGCAGAAAGAGGAGACCGTGCCTCTGACTGCATCTTGCTCTGACAGCACTGCCTCATGTAACAACAGGAGATAACATTCCTCCACACAGTGTCAGCTCCTGCTAGAATTCAGAGCAAAAGCACAGGACTATTATTATTAATTATAAAACACTACCTATGTAAGAGGTGAGCCAGAAAATATAATCTGTTTTAGCGCAGAACCAACTACAAAACTAGCTGCTCATACAGTGATGGAACCGATATCTATCAGAGAGGAGATGTGAAACCACAAAGAACATCGTGATTAGATGACTCTACACCGTATTTAAAAATCATTAGACAGTAGATCCTAAAACAAGAGGAAAATGATCGCTGTGTGGTTGTAGTTAACAGATGCAGTCATGATTGCAGTCATGCTTTAAGCTAACTGCAAACAAACACAAAAGCCGACAGTACAGGCAATACCTGACATCTATGCATTTTGCCATCAGTGTTATGCTTATTATGAAATCCACGCAGGCAGTGTTAGAAATATTAGTGATTAAAAAGGATCTGATCTTAGTTAGTGATCTGATACTTTTCTGCATACCTCCTGTTTTACAGAGACAGATGAAGGAGATCCAATGGGAAAACAATGATCCTTCCAGCCTCAAAAAAAAATTAAAATCAGTAGCTGCAATGTAGGCTCCCATCTCACACTGCATTTCTATTTTGGCTTCTCTCTCCTCTAGGCTACTTTAAGAATTCTCATCAGTAGGAATAAGTCCGTCTCTGGCTCTTTCTTTCCCTTCTGAATTTCAAATTGGGCAGAGCCAGAGGCAGGAACTTCAGTGCAAAGTCCAGGCACTAAGAAACACATCCCCGTGGGGCTTTGCTGCTGCACTTGGGGCAACTCCTGAGCTGAAGCTGCCAAGGCAAAGACCAAACTCATCTTCACTAGTTACACATACAACATGCCAATACACCACCTACCAGAAAAATGCTTTCCTCTGAACACTGATACTGATAGACCCCTGTACAGAGCTTGTGCTGCGAGCTGAAAATAAGTAAGTCTTTCTTACTAAAATGAAAAATGCATTCATTGGAAAGCAGTAAACTGAATCAAATGCACTGTGCTAAATACAGGTGAACCACAGGTATGAGAGATGATGAGCTATTTTACATCTGCTTATTCTGCAGATGCTACTGGCTGTGTTTCCAAGCTTCTGCTGAAGATGAAGGGCCAGGTTTTCAGCAAGTGTAAAGCAGTGCTGTTGTATTCAGATGCACTAGAATGATTCCTGTCAATGCCACCTAAGTGTCTGACTCAAACTTAAATGTCCCCTTCTCAGCAAAATGACATAAAAAAGGGTAAAGAGAAAATAAAGGAAATTGGATTGGCTATTGAACTGAGGGAACAAAATATTGCTCCTCAGAACCAAAAAGTTTTCAAGTGCTTGTTTCAACCCCTAGCCTTTCCTTGGCACCTATCAGCAGTCAGAAAAACAGCTGTAATAAGGACAGGGAAGAAGAACTTAAGTTTGAATGTTTCAGATCCTCCCCTATGGAACACACTGAAAATATAAAACAGAGCAGGGGCTGTTCAGCCTAAAGAAGAGAAAGCTCCAGGCTGACCTCACTGTGGCCTTTCAGTACTTAAAGGGGGCTTATAAAAAAGATGGAGTGACTCTGCTCAATCAAATAATGACAAGACAAGGGGGAATGGTTTTAAATGAAAAGAGGGGAGATTTAGCTAAGACGTTAGGAGGAAATTTTTCACTCAGAGGGTGGTGAGGCCCTGGTACAGGTTGCCCAGAGAAGCTGTGGATGCCCCATCCCTGGAGGTGTTCAAGGCCAGGTTAGATGAGGCCCTGAGCAACCTGATCTAGTGGGTGGTGTCCCTCCCTGTGGCAGGGGGGGTGGAGTTAGATGATCTTTAAGGTCCCTTCCAAACTGAGCCATTCTATGATTCTGCAAAGTTTTGATCTGCACACAAGATGTCAAGAGCCACAGAAACGAAGGCCTCACTCCTACTCTGCTGTAGATCTGGCCAGATCCTGGTTGCAGGGACACCAGTGTGACTGAATAAACAAGCCTGACTCCAGTGAAGGTAGTCCAAGGATCACAATCAACCAAAGACAATCTGCAATTTCTAAAACTGGATTTTCAACCTGCTTCATTGTAAGAACAATCAGTAAGAACATCTGAATGCTTTAATAAGTATTTGAAATTCAGGGCATGTGAGTGCAAAGTGAGTGCAACTTCCATGTTGGGTGTGTGGTATACTAAAACGTCATGTCCTGTCTCCTCCCATTAATTACCTTTTTTTTGCTCCATCTTTCTCGCTGCACAAATCACACTTCTTTTGCAAACTCACTGAACGCTGAATTGATGCAAGATACAGAGTTCTCCATGTACAGCTGTTTGCTTGCCAAAAGGCTGTGATACATATGGCTGAGTCCGCCCACAGGTGCTACATCGTTGTGCTTGCTTTTCCATAGGTTAATTTCCGTCTTTGACTAAATTCCTCCCTTTCTTTCATTCAAGGTGGGAATACTGACACCCATGACAGAAGCAGACTAGAGTAACACTGTATATTTGAAATACAGAATCTCAATTCCGCAATGCATAAAACCTTTAATATGGAGTGTCTCCACCCCAAAGCCATAAGGTTTGTATACCAACAAAAGCAATAGGTCTTTGAAATGCACTATGTTTTGCCATTTGGATTAACCTGGGGTTTAATTTACTGATCCAACTTCAGAGGGCTGAAGTGGAAGAACATTCCACAGATTGTCCTTCCATTGGCTTTAAAGCAACTGTGTCCCTCCCCAGTGTTTGTACTTTTCATTTAACAGAAACAACTCCAAAGAATCACTGCTGCCACAAATACTGTGTGAGCACATTTGGCTTTGAGCATAAACACTTATTATTTGTTGGTATACTGCCATGTCCATCATTTTCCAGACTCTTAAATAATCATAAATAAGAAAAACTGTGCTATTCTTTGGTACATTTCTGTCTGTTTAAACCACAGCTGAACTTTTAAGTTGTACAAACAAAAAATTGCACTTTTATCTTCTAGAGACTCTTGCTAGTCCAACAGATTTCAGCTGAAGGATTCTTTATTATACTCAAACCTTGTCCCATAAGAGTTGCTGCTGTTGCTCAGTTTATGAAGTATCTTAGAGATTTTGTTTGGTCCACAACAGAAAACTCCAATGGTCTTCCTGAAAGAGAAAATAAAAAAAGTTACGACATTGCAAATAAGCAGTAACTAGTAACAACTGACAGAATTGGGTTCTGGTTTCACAGTATTATAGAAATGCCAGCTATGTATAGATTTTAGGGTGAGAACAACTCACTAGGTCATGTAGCTGGTATTGCAGGAGCCACTAGATCTCTCCCAAGTATCCCTGCATCACATCCTCTTACTTACTTGACTAAGATGACTCTTGCAAAAAAGAACCTCAACTTAGTCTCAAGATACAAAGCAATGAAAAACTGCTAATTAATCACTTTTTTGTTGTTAAAAAACATGTCTTACTCTAACAACTTTATTAGTGTAACTTTTGATTTACACCTGGTAGGAGATCTAGTCACTAACAGGGATTCGTTACACTAATGAAAACAGAGCACTACTAACCCATGATTATTTCTGGCAGCAGCAGAACAACTTTACCACATTAGTTTCACATTAGCATGCAATCCTTCCTCCAGTAGCTGTACTGGAAAGCCTTGTGAAAAGCCAAACACAGAATAAGATCCTCGTTCATCATCCACAGCTATCAGGCCAGGTCCATTACAACAAGTCCACTGACAGCACCACCTTGCACTCTGATCACCTTAAACACAAGCTTTAAGTCAGACTCACGGTCACACAGCATCTAAGGGCGCCAGGCAATAGCCAGCAGTAGAACAGGGCAAATACACAACAGCAGGACTGAGCCACTCATGATATTCATCATCTCCCTTTCCTTGAAAGATGAGGAGAAGAGCAAGGAAGGAGCAAGGAAAGAGGATGTGGTACTGTCTCTTATATATTATTAAAAAAAAAATTCATCTTCCTGCTGAAATTGTGCCACTGCACAGAAAAAATCTTAAAAGATTTACTGAGATGGAGAGAGAACGTAAGGGGGAACATGGCTCTAACTATTATGATTTACAGCACTCACCAGGAGGCTGGTGACTTTGAGTTTTGGTCCTTGCCTCCAGGACTGTTTCACTATTTTATCCAGTGACTATTTAACACAAAATATCTTAGCACATGAGGATACTCAAATACACAGTTTAAAGCTGCCTGTGTATATGTTTGGTGAAAAAAAGGAACTAATGCATATAAAAAGAAATCTTTGATGCATACTGCCAAGTGTATGTCACTGATGTTAAACAGCAGTGCATATAGCATGGCAGCCCATTTTATACCACTGGACACAAACACTGGCATGGCACACCTGAGGACTCAAACATCAGAAGGCATCACAAGGTTACAGAGGTAAGTGCAACTATGTCCTTGTGCAGGTACCTCACAATGCTGACATTTTAACTGACATATATTACATCATCTCTTATATCAATCCACATCAAATATTCATAACTCATACTTTTCTAAATTTTATGTATATCTATTAAACTTTCATGCCCTGGCAGAACTCCTCTTAATGGCAAAGGGTGTTGCGTTGGTGGCTGGATTGGCAGAAATAATGAGAACACTATTGCTCGTTGCTCTCAAACAAGATTTCTCAGCACTTGCAGAATCTGAACATCCTCTGTTCTGTGCACAGAGGGAAAAAAGGGTGCGTAAGCTGGCAGCAAGAATGTTTTCTACCACACATTTAATTGAGAATTAATGTTATTGTTTTCATCAGTCTAACTAGTATAGACTACTGCTAAATAAAAAACAGATCATCTGTCTCTCTCCCTCTTGTTTTATATACGTGTGTATATATATATATATATATATATACACACCTCTTAAGCACAGACATATCTAAGCTGCACATACTGCAAATGTACCCCCCATCCCAGCAACAACCTTCCAAGGTACACAGAATTTTTGAGCAGTAAACAAAATCAGAGAAAGGTAAAGTGATTTACCTAAGGTGTCACAAGAGGTTTGTGACTGACTCGGAAGAGCTCCTGGCATTGCCCCATACAGCGAGCCAGAAGCTCTCAAGTGTTCTTCCTACAGATACCCAGCATCAGCAGCTGAATATTATGCTGCGTACTACTTACCTCCCACAATTCACCCCACATGTCCTCCCTCACCTACACCCACCACTTCTCTGCTTGCAGATACTTTCCTCCCTGCCTCACTTGGTTCCTGCCTGGTTTGCTGCAGCACAGGCTACGACACCAGCAGGCAGGGAGCTGAAAGCAGCTCCTGCATGGAGCAGCACGCTACTGCCCTGAGCTGATGGGATTTAATTGCCTGTCACTTGTTTGGGTTAATGGCTCACCTTGTTGCCCAGAGGAAAACAGCGAGGTGTTGCTGGGACATAATGTCTGAAAATCTTTTAAATACCACTGGCTTGTTTACAATCAAGAAAGCTATGCTATAGGCCCTTTTTTAGAATAATTATAAATATTAATAAAGGATTTTATTCACTCAAAGCACTACGTAAATAACTATCCTGTCAAGACTTCTTAATGTTCCTATTGGATGAGAAGGTCAGCACGTATTCTTACATCTGTTTTATGAACAGTGGGAGCTGAGGGAGAGCTGAAATACTTTGCAACCTAGAGAGGACAGACTCAAGACTTGAAATGTTCCAGTTTTAAATCCCACATTCATTCCTAGAGAGAGGTATCTCCTTTACAAAGCATGGGAAATGTGTCATGGTGCTCCACGCCTTCCTCTCCTACAGATATTCATGTCTTTTTCTAGGTCAGTCTCCCATCTGGAAAAATGCAGCTATTTGAACAAAGCAAAACTGAGAAAGCGTTTCAGCAACAGCAAAGCGAGTGTAAGCTTTTCACTCAGGACACAGCTGAACAGAAACAAGGCTGCTGCTCTGTCCCCAAAAAGCAAGAAAAACAAGACCGATAATTTATTACATAAACTATCCCAGTGCACATCCTTGTGACTGCAGGTGTCATATAAAATATCAACAGTAGATGGCATGCGTCTGCTCCACTTAGTTTGGAGGGAAGAGTTAGGAGCCAGAGGCCGGGTTGTCCCATGTCATGCTCTGAAGCTCTGGCAAAGCTCAGACACTTACAAATGCACTTTGGCTATTTGGGACCCAAACAGCAACAACAGCAACAATTCACAAACCACAAACCAATCTGATGGCTAAACTGATGAGAGGTTTGCCAGCTGTGTGTTTACTTATGCACAGCTTTGACTGAAGTCACAAGATAAAAAATGGAAAATATCTAGGCTTCTTGGCTGCCCATAAACAAGCCCAAGGGGATGATTGCAAATACATGTGAACATCTGAACGCTGGCACCAGATGCTGGAAAAAAACTTGGTTACCCAGCTCTTTTTTTTGGTCTCCATATTGCAGCAGGGTTGTTTAGGTGGAAAGTTACTCAGAAATAAGAACTGAAATAAAGTTAGCAGGAGACCAGGAATTAGACTACAGAGAAAAATGGAAGCTTCTGTCTTGTCCACGGAAACAGAATATTCATCTGTAATATCAATGTTTCTGTAGTATTGCTGAGTTACAGGTTGCACTGTCTATCATGTCACACATAACTACAACTATAGAAACAGACCTATGTCTATAAATTGTGATAAGGGGGTGACAAGTGGTGAGAAAGCCTACACCTCAGCAAGCTGCACGACGATGAAAAGAGGCAGGACATTATTTAGGTAATAAGAGACACCTTGCTTGGAAATGGTGGTATAATTTAAAGACCTGACGTGAAAATGCAGAAGAAATTTCACTTGAAGGTCTAATTAGGCATAATGCAATGGAAAGCACAAAAGAAAAAGCAAGTATGACTACCACTAATAGCTTCATCTGTATTATGTGCACTTGCAGCCTTGCAAGGAAGTGGCAGAAGCCTCATGATTTTCATCTTTTAAAACTGGATTCACGCAGTTAAGCAAAAAAAGACATTAGAATGAAGCAAAAAGAGGTTAGCAGTCCTCTATGCAGGAGCCTGACCCAGAGTCAACTTGCTTCTCTGCCCTCCCTATTTCCCCATCTTTCCCATGGCCCTTTACTACTGCCCTACTTGAAGTAATATTCGTTTGCTCTGTAGCAGCCTTTGGGGCATCCTTTCCACAACACCCTCTAGGACCTGAACACAGGATACATGGCAGCAGCAGCTTACACTGCCAACAGTGATACACAGTGGTGCTCAATAGTTCTTAAGATCCAGGGCTCCAAATCCCCTAGTCATATTCAGCTCCAGAAGACTCAATAAGCTACGGGCAACAGTTCACAAGTGAAACAGAAGACAAAAACATTTTGAGGGAAAGGTCTGTAGGTGAAAGGGATCATGAGAGTATCTCTCAGTCTGGTGCAGCCAGAATACCTTCAACAGCTACTGCAGGTGGCTTGCAGCTCCTACCCTACTGACTTTGCCAGAAGCAGATTAGGGAAGACTCACACAATCCTGTCTACCAGATCAGCTTTTGAGTCAGGAAACTGCCAGTAGGGTGTAACATAATCAACCAACAAAGCTGGATCTGGAAAAAGACATTCCATAGTCTAATTGCATGTCTCCTGTTTTACAACATTCTTGTTTTAGACCATAGTATGTTCGCCTAGCACAGTAAAAAGGCACTGCCAGGTCTTAACAAAGAATAAAAAAGTGCCAGGAATTTCCGAAGACAACATATCCTCTGAATAAAAACAATATAGGACAGCCAGATTCTTCCTTGTGCAATTTATTTGTTGTAATCCAGTACTATAAATCATTTAGGAGAATTATATATAGGAAAATTATAGGAGAAGTCGGTGATTTTAAAAACCTGCAGCTTTATATATAGAAACAGCCTATGTTGCAAGCAAGATATTGCAATGGATAAAAACATATGCAATCCCTGTGCAGTGAGATGAAAATCTATTACTTTTATTTTCTGGGTCACTGAACATCCTAAGCTGCATGAAAAGATGAACTATGCTGAGTTTTTTTTAAAAAAAGTTTCAGTTTGTGCAGGCTATCTCTCAGAGCAAAATACCAGCTAATTTCAACATCAGTAGCTTGAACATTAGACTCCAAGATAGAACTCAAAAAACATTTTCATACAAACAGAGCTGCAAAGACCTAATATCTCCATCCTTCAAACTGGGGCAACCCTCCAGCAGACCGGTACTCACCGCCTGTTACACTTTGCTATTTCATCGAAGAGGAGCTTCCACCGGGGTCGTCCAATCAAAAGCCTCGAGTTTAGGGCTTGATATTTTTCACCAATTATTTTCTGCAAGAAACAAAAAACTGCAAGCTGCCTGATTTGCAGATTGCCTCACATCACCCAGGGCTCCCATTTCTGACATTGCCTGACTTACCATATCGCTGAGGTGTAAAACCCGAGCACAAGTATCAAGACAGTTGCGATTAAAACTGCAGCCATTTCATACATCAATACCTCTGCTCACTGCCTTTTTCAATGGCTCTCCTTGGTGTTCGTTATACATTGTTCCTCTTGCAGCTGCTCATTAATCTCCCCGTTACTTTTAAACCAATTTATTTAAGCCATAAAACAATAACTACGCTCCTATTATTCATTCCCTCATTGGCCTTTAATGCTTAGCTGGAAGAAACACTGCTGATGCAAAAATCATATTTCTGTCTGAAGAATTTTTTTTTTGACTTCGTACAAGTTACTAAGATGACTAGGCCTGAAAAAGTAACAAGGGAAATCTTACATTTCTCCCTGAGAGTAGTTTGCCAGCTGCTTTGTGCTGCCTCAACAGCAGAAAGCAGCCAAAACTGGTCCCCAGATGGAACCCAACCCACTGCAGCAATGCTAATGCACCAGCAATTTTATAAGGTCAAATGCCCTTCCACTGCAGGGGCATTACCTTTCCTTGTTTTTTGTGTCCTAACACAACAGGAAGGCAGAGAGGAATCACATCTTCTCTAGCATCCCACATTCCTTCCGCTGTGGAGCGATCTGAAACATGGCTCACACCAATGCAAACACAGAGCCTTGGCCAATTCATCTTCCTCTGGCCTTTTATATTCAAGAGGCATTTGCTGAAGGATGGGATTGACTCCCTGTTGTCACAAAAGCATACTGCTCCCAAGCAAAGGGAGCACAAAGTGAAACTGCCCTAATTTTGGTAGCAGTCAGCACTTGGACTGACATCAGTGAACGCATAATCTGTAAGGCAATGGAGAGTTGAGTTTAACACCCCCTTTGAGAAATCATCATCAGCATTGTAGTTCATGCCAGCTTTGTTCAACAGCCACAAAAGAAAAGTAACTTTAAAAAAAGACTTAAAACAAAGTTGACTTAAATAATAAATTCAGTAGCTGCTTGATACACAGCACCAGAAAACTTGCTTTGAATTGGCTGTCATTACAATCTTGCTGTGTCATCGCAATGCGATCCTGCTTCAGGTTTCATTTTTAACCTAACCAGATTAAAATTTTAACCACAACAGGTTCACAATTACATATTTTCAAGCACACCATTCAAAATGACATATGTCATCCAGGCATTACAGCTGTGGAGCACTGTTCATAACTGCTGTAGCTATCACATCATCTAGACTACTGGATAGCATTCCTACCAGAGCTGTGAATGTTACGCTTCTCTACCTGATACCAGGCAGATCAAAATCCTTTGGGCATGGTTTCTCACTGCATTTCACATTTTGTAGTACTTGTTAGGCTTGGTCCCGGGCCCACTGCAGTGAATGGTAAAGCTTCCAGATGCAGCTGGGTAAAGAATCAGGCCCAGGTTTATGTGCTAAATAATGTAAAATGAAGATCATAAGCATAAATAGCTATGGGAGATTCCAGGAGCTGAAGAATGAGCACAGTTTTGGGGTTGACAATGTATGACAACTGACAATTAACTTACAGTCTCATCTATCAAGCACTTTGTAACTTTTTTTGATATTTCAGGCAAACAAAAAAAATCTGAGCTTTTAAAAATAGCTAGCTTCTCTCAAAATATTTGTTTTAAAAGAAGATTTGAGCTTGCACGCTGCTACAACTATTCTTTTTTGATTCTTAGCCCAGCAATGATGCAGATTTCCCATCAAACCCTGCCAACTGTCTGGTCTGTGGCCTGGCCTGGAAGGACCTCTTTCCTAGAAAAGGAAGATATGGATTTCTGCCCACATATAATCAAGTCAAGGCTACTAGACCAGATTCTTTTATGCGGTGGGGATGGACTTGCTCTCTTGCCCTAGCAATGAATCAATCACTTGAGTTTACGGCCTCATTTCCTGTTTTTACCATCTGCAATAATTCTCTTTTGCATATGACTGACAGTTTGCATTGTCTGCTACCCCAAGGTCTAGTTTGGTTTACAAACAGCATTTAGCCACATACCTGTATTCCATCTGTTTGACTGAGGTACAGCTGGATATTTATATAGTCTGGTCGATTCTCTTGCCAAAGCTGGGAGGATGATAAAAACACCTAGTGAAATAATATCCCTTCTTTAAAGGAAGTATAAAGTCACTTGTGCCTACTATCCTGATGGACTCAGGTTTCAGCATCAGTGAAGTAAGTTTTTTAATGAAGATGTGCTTACATAGCACCCCTTTGTGCACTACGGAATGTTGCACATCATGCTGTGTGCAAATTATTATTTTAGAAGGCCACATTCCTTTTAAAATCCACCTGAAATTGTACACCCCCTCCCTTCTTAATCTGTCTACGAGCCAAAAGGCAAAAGGCCACTCAGACTCCCCAACCTGCATGTTCCTTTTCCATCTCATAAATTTCACAGATAACTGTCCAGCAACACTGTGCAATGAAATACCAGTGAGACATAAACTGGCTTATGCATCTCCAAGCACAAATGGATGCACAACCAAGCACAACCAGGTAGCCTAGGCAGAGCTGAAGTTCGCTGGTAGTCCTTATTGCATGCCACTTGTGTTGTGTGGACATAGCCTGCATTTATTACATTATTGGCATCCCTCCACGCAACACCCGTTACCTTGTCATGCAGCATACAGAGCAAATCTGCAAACCAGCGGAAAGATTCAACATCCCTGCACACCCAAATGAAGTAGAGTCTCCTCAGCTTGTAGCGTTTCCAGCCGTCACTTGAAAATGAAATGTTTGGGGAATTAAAAATTATCATTTAAAAAGGCTACATTAACTAAGTTGCTTTGTATTCATTAGTGGAAACGTGAATTTCCATTAGAAGCCAACTGCTAAGTTGTTCTTCATCCTATGATAGATCAGACACTGAAATGACCAACATGGTCTATTAGGATGATCCTGGGAATACTAAATCTCTAGTGCAGAGCCAACGCCCCTCACAGGCCCTGTTTCTGCATTAGGAAGTTGTCAACTATATAGATGATCTGGGCTGCAAATATAGATTCATGTATCATGATCAGACTTTTATTTCAAAGCAAAGCAGACATTCTAAGTTTAAGTGTATTATGTCAATTCTTTATTAGGTTTATAAAGCAACCCATGAGAGGAAAATATTGACAAATGCAATATGTCAGGACTAAATTCTGCCAGTATATGTGAAAGGCTCTAGTTGATTATAATTAATACCGCAGCAGAGTCACAAAGACCAAATCAAATCAGAGCTCCATTGTGTTAGGCAACTGTGAGATATAATACAGTCCTCTGAAAATGGTGGTGGGTAAAATGCAGTCATGGACAGATTCTGACATTTCGTTTAGAAAAACATGACTCTTATGTCAGATTTCTTATGCAAACAAAATGCAAATATAGCACAAAGGAAGTATTGGAATGAACTGCAATAGAAAATAGAAGTGAAAAAAAAATCCTGATGATTAATGAGTTCAAACCAAACAAAAATATCCAGGAAGTCTTTTCTTAGTTAGCCAATGCTGTTTGTGTTGCTCACTGAAATGGCCAGTGAACAAATTGTTTCCTCCTTCTCCTCCTAAATTAATGTTCAGATGGAGAGGACCATAGAATGGCAACTTCAAATACCAGTCCCAGGAGCCAACCCCAGCAGAAAAGCTTCATAACACACCTCACCAGACTCACTGTGCATTATTCGAACCATAAGGTTGCCAGCATACTCAGCCAGGGTATTGCACTAACAAATACACATAAAGGATGGCTCCAACCACTGTCTCACCTCCCCATGCTATTAACTTCCACCATAAGAATGAGGAGCAGAGACATTTTCAGCTGCATGTAGCGGCTGAGAACTCAACTTTTATGTGATCCCTCCCTTACAGAGAGAAAAAAAATGCACTAAGACTGGGGAGGAGAGTGTCTTTCAAGTCCTGACCAGCTTTTGTACTTGTAAGCTGTTGACCTGTAGAGTAGGATTTCCTCCATCTTCTGTCTGCCTCTAAGACAAACCCTTAGGAAGGGTCACAATCTGGTCAGATGTGACAAGATAACTACAAGCAGTAGCAAGGAAAATAAGTGCCTTTCACCATAAAAATGGACAAAAGAAGAAGAGAAAAATGCAAGGAATTTTGTATGGAATTGCTGTAGCTCAGTAACAAAACACCACTCCTGGTGATGAAACACTGCAGCTCGACAAAGAGGCTGGATGGCAAGATTTCAAGAATCAAGTCAAGCATAGATTTAAAATCTCACCTCAGATACACATGCATGGATCTACCTCCAGCAGGATATATTCTGCACTAAAGGTGCAATCTCCCAGGTGCAGTCTCCCATTATAACCAAATCTACATGCACATAATACTTTTTTCATGCTTCCAAATATTACCACTGCCCGTAATAAAAGCTGTTATTTAAGGATCCTCCTGTTGCAAGCCACTAGCTTGCAAGCCACTAGCTTTTGTTAATGTTAAGTCATGATTTCTTAAAAATAGTGCACAGGGTTCAACAGTTAAGTGCAGTCAAGGGCAGGGGCAGGAATTAAATTGTGCTCATACAACAGGAACATAATTGAGCCGGAAACAAAATGCCTCTCCATCTCGACAGGGTTCTGATCTCCCCCAGAACTGCCTGTCCTTGACACAACAGGACTGGCCCCACTGCTCTGCAGCGCTGGCATCATAAGGAAGTTTGCATTTTCACACCTGCCAATTTCTGCTTCTCAGCCAGGGCAAACACAACAGGCAGCTCATCCAGTACACTCGTGATTCGTTGTAGATGTTTAAATACTGAGAATGAAAGCAGGCTGAGACTTTTTTTCCTGAGTCACAGAATTATTCCCCTGCATAATGCTACAGTGCACAACAGGAAGATTGGCTACAAAGCCCGTTTACGAGATTGGCTACTTGGAAGTAATTTATGGCTTTAACCAAAAGTGTGGATTACTGAAGTTTTTGGATGTTAAGCTTCTATGGCAATGTCTGTGCAAGTTCTTATGGCAATAACACAGTGGTTGGGGAAGCCATCTCATTAACTGCTGTTGGTCAGTCATTATGATCTGTGACATTTTAGCTAAATGCTGTCAGGGACAAACCATCCCAAGAAAAATGGTCAGCTTACCCATCTGGACTACAGGCTTTCAGAAAAATTGTACCCATGTTTCACATTCTTCGTATCTTTGAGGAGATGATCAATACGCTAATAGGAAAAGAAAATGAGAGAGCCCAAGATGGTCTTTGAGGGCTGCACTATGAGACGGGTGGGGCTGATAATTTTCTGAAGTGCTCAGCATTGCCAGGTCCAGCCCAGATCAAGGACAGAAGAATGTGGATGGCATTTAAAATCCAAGGTTTAATTTCACTTTGGAGTTAGAGCTGGCCATTGGCATTTACATCTTAGAACAAATGCTTCAGCTGTGCATTGTAAAACCTTCCCAAAGCCAGCTAGCCTTTCTACACTTCAGGGAAAGATTGCTGCTTTGGTTGGCTGTTTATACAGTGCCTATGAAACAGGGGTGCTTAAATTGTGACTGGAGCTCTTAGCCAATGCTCCAGCAATAAAAATCAGCAGCAATCATAAAAGCAAGCCTACATCATACAGTGTAAGATTTGGTGGAAGCATGTTGCCAGTGTGACAGAGAAATAGATGAAACGTTCGGTCTGAACAGAATTTCAAAGGTTTAAATTTAAAATAAGGGGGGAAAAAAGTACAGAAAAGGGCATACTTAAAATTTTAAAACTTCAAATAGAGTCAAACATCCAAACACTATCTGAATCCAAGTCAAGCCCATTCCTTTAAAACCCTAAGCTTACACTTCTACAAAATTCAAACAGAACTGTACAGTTGCCCTGCATTTCCAGCAGAAGGACTGTCACGACCTCCTGAATCTCAAAAACACACCACTGTGGTGCACCGCCTCCTCTAAGCAGAGACCGGGGGACAAATCTAGCTGAAGGGTCTGTGACTACAGCAAACATTAGTCACAGGTGAGGCTAGTGGTAGGATATAAACACTAGTGCAAATGTCCCAGCTCATGTGCATTAGTGGCACAACTCTGCCAGAACTCTGCGTTACACAGCCTATATGAGATTATTTATGCTCTCCAGGGGACAACCCAGTTCTTTACCTCTCTTGAAGGAAATTCACTTATGTTATGCTGGTAGAAGTTTTGAAATACTCTCAAACCCCTTCTGACATGCACTACTATGGTAAATTGGAGGGTGTAGGGAAGAAATGGCTTTAAAAAGCTTGAGCTCACTTACAGCAGCGTGTTGAGTACCGATGCGAATGGCGTAACTCCAATACCACCAGCCACACAGAGGCTGACCTCATAGTTCAGGGATTCCTCAAAGGGACTTCCAAAAGGTCCATCCACATACAGTCTGCAAGAAAAGCAAAAAGAACACTTTTAGAGAAAGCTGCAAAAATCAAAGGAGAGAGGGAAGGCAAAGAGGATTGGAATTAAAACTCTACAAAGAATTTGTTTCAATATTTTATTACTCCTGGGATGCAAAATATGAAAACCTTTGTCCTTGAAAGCTTGATGTGGATGACTGTGGAGAGAAACCAATGTACAGGTGGCATGAAAAAATTGTGTCAGATAAAATCTCCTGGCACATTCCATGATTAGACAAGCCTTTTTAAATCAAAGCAGTGTAAATGACTAAATTATTACTGTCCTTTGTGTCTGGTATTAGAGGGCAAAGAAAGTGCTGCACTGGAAACAATAACAACTCAGTGTTATTATATATATGCAGGAAGACAGAGTTTGGCTAGCCCTGCCTAGAAGGTTTATCTCTTGAATATCAGGAATGTGATGTATCCCAAACATATATCTGAAGAGGGGCAAAAAAATCACTGAGATGTATCCCTTTGCCTCATGGCTTTCATTCTTAAAACAGTTTTGTCTACCTGTTTGTAAAGATCTCTTAGGAGACTGAGTTCCATTTCCAACCCATTTTGGGTATTTCAGAAACTGATGAAAGGTCAGCTTACTGTAACCTAAAAATGGGACTTTAGACATCTTCACAGGTTTGACCTCCAAATCTTCAGTACTCTGCTGAAAGTCTGACCAAGGCCACCCACAGACACAAAGTTTATGGACAGCAATTTTTCTACTAAGACTCACATAACCCCCATTCTACCTATGTAACAGCAAGTGCATCTCCTGGCTACAGTAATAGATTAATCTTTACAAATAATTACGAAGAAAAATTGAACAATACATTTGATTAAGGTTCATTCTGCATATGAGTGAATTACTGGATCATCACATTTTAGGTAACCAGTGGGACCAGCGCTGTGTTCAGCAGCTCAGTGACAAAGTATTTGCTCACAGCAAGGCTGTCTGAGATCAACCTTTGGCATGACTCCAGAAAAAAG
The DNA here is from genome assembly GCF_013377495.2 of Cygnus atratus. Classification (NCBI taxonomy): domain Eukaryota; kingdom Metazoa; phylum Chordata; class Aves; order Anseriformes; family Anatidae; genus Cygnus; species Cygnus atratus. The sequence goes on along the minus strand of NC_066362.1, from coordinate 199,743,434 downwards.
CTCCAACATATACATTTTTATACATACTTGTGCAATTATGCAACTAAGCTAGGCACAGTGTACACCTAATAAATGGACATAGGCTTCTCCTTTATATCATCAGCCAGAGACTTAACCACTAAAGAGGCGTCTCTTTTCCCAGACAATGTCTTCCAACCTCTGATTCTTTCCTACTGAGGGATGGCTTTTAGCTATAATTTAACATCTTACAGCCTGATCCCCTTTCTTTTAGCTTTGTGGTCTGACCCTTGGCATCTTACCAGTCACGACAACATCTTGTCTGGGTTATCTTCAGCCAATATAGTCCTCTCTGGGAAATTTCTTCCAGACCTTTGCTATTACTGACATCTCAATGCCTTTTATGTTAGGCTCCTTCTTCTAAAGTTTCTTGTCCTAAGATAGCTAACTACCTATTTTCTGATGGATCTGGAGATAAATGGCTGATCCCTATCTATGCTCTGTCTTACAAACTCCTTTCTTGGGTCTTGGTGTCCTACCTGGAGAGACAAGGAGAGACACAGGGCCAGCCATACCTATCATCAGAAGGCATCAGAACTCTTGGCAATAGTATATAGTTAAAATACATCACTGAAATTCATAACTAATCAATCTGCAACCTAAATATGCTTATACTTATTTATGTCTTTATATTCCGAAGTCACTACTGTGTTATCTTGGGGAATCTCAAACCTTTACAACACCAGGTATGTTAGTACCGCCATGGTGAGAATACATGAAAAACAAATTCACTCTTACTTAGGACAGATAAATTCTTTTGCATAATGGGGCCAGGAAAAACTCAACTGGATGTGTGCATACAATATAAACAGAATTTTAAGTGTCTTCTCATGAAATGCTTCCTGTTACATAACACTTTATTCCCCATTTGCTTAAAAAGGGTTTACTTTCCATTAATGATATGAGACCACTGTTGGAGCAGAGTGCAGCAGCAGCTGCTTTAAGAAATATCCTCAGCACTGCATTGTCATTTGACTGAGGGGGTAAAGGAGCATCTCTTATTTAAATAAGCAGCAGGGGCAATGTAGAGAAACCCAACGTAGAAAGGTGTGTGGTCCAGGGACATTTTGAGAGAAGTCCACAAATGTTACGGGTCTCAGATGTGTGTCTCAACAGAGATCTAATTTGGGGATATCTGTGTGGGCAAGAAGGTGAAAAATCTGTACAGGATTACCAAGACCAGCAACTGAAATCCACTGCCAATCCTGGCATACCTCCTATGCACATGTTACCCTAACCAGATCCTGCCTAGCTGGTGAAATCTGGAGAATTGCTCCCGATGGTATTAAGGGCATAAGCACAGGCCTGAGGGAAATCTCTTGTACTCTGCATATGAAGCACTAACTTTCATTAGGATATACAGACAAAGCCAACATTTCGGGGGAGAACAAGCAAACAAAACAAAAGCAAACCAGCAAAGCAGATTTTCCCAGAAATGTCCACAGCTGATGTGACTATAGTCATACTTTGTATGGGTGCCACTTAGCAGGCTTGCACTTGAGCCTGCTTGAGGACTATCTCAAGTATGTATGCCTGCTCTCACATGGGACTAAGCAATTCCTGGAAAGTCTGAGTGCCATTGAATACCACTGATTTGATCATAAGTTGAAACATGCAAAACCTCCAAACCAGACACGCACGTGTCCTATTCCATGCCAGAAATCAAGAAACAAGCTTCAATTAAACATGTATTTTGATTAGGCTGCTTCAGTTCATGGCCCATTAGCCAAATCTGGCCTGCAAAATATTTTTATCTGCCCACTGGTTCTTCCTCTGAGGGAGTGAGGCGCAGTTGTTTGGACAGCAAATGCAGTCAGAGGAGCCAAGGGCCTCCTGCTGTGCCTGCATGTGGCCCAGCACAGAACAGCCAGAAGTCACCACTTCCAATTGCAAGAAAGAAAAACAGGGAAAAAGCTGGAGAAATATTGCTACTGCGTTAGCCCACTCTACAAGACTTGGAAAGACTGATTCCAAGGATAACATAATCTCCCTGGATGATTTTGTTGAATGGATGTCATAAACACGCTATTTAACCCCAGCGTGCTATGGGAATAATTTATAACAAAAAGAAATGTGTCTCTGATGCCCTGATGGAGGTGGTCTGTTAGGAACTGATCCTTCTTCAAGTCAGAGGAAGAAAAAAATCGGATGCCATATAAAGCAGCGCGGTGAAGAACAGAGCACTGATTCAGCCATTGACTTCTGCAGGGATTATGCAACTTTCACTTCCTGTCAACACACTCTTCCTTTCGTCTGGTAGAAAGGAAAAGTTCTGTACAGAAGTGGCTCATTATTGCAAATGAAATCGCACAGCGTTCAATAAAAAGACAGATGAGCCAAGGGGAGTAGGATGTCGTTTTGTTTCTTGAGTTATGTCCCAGATATATCACACTACTATATTATGGTCTCCCCCCAAGCTTTAATTTAATTAACATGAAGGAAGGGAATAGAATTTTAGTAAAAGTTTAGAAATTCCCCCTTCAGGCAAACTTATTCAAATAGTGAGTTGTTCTTTTCGCCAGTATTCATTTCTTGTCTTTAGACTGCTTCCAGTTATTCTGGCACAATTTCTCAGCTCACAAACAGAAAAAAGCCCTTCAAAACAGAATGCATCACAAAAACCAGCAGAGCACAGTATTAAAAAGCATCTTATAGATGGCTGGTGAACGTATTTCCTATTTAAAGCCCACATATTCTACAGTACAGTAGTACAGAAGTACCCCAAAAAGCACCAAGATGGATTTTTCCAGCACTGGGCAATACAACTGCAGTAACACGTGGCTGTCCCTAAATCAATGGACACTGTTCTGGGGACAGGGGCAGCTGCACTGCTTTTGAGACCCAACTTGTCACCTTCTATCAGGAACTGCACAGTGATGTGTGGAGACACCTGCCCACACCTCTGCTGGACTTAGAAAAGCTTAGTGCCTGCCTCCTACTTCACTGCTCAGCTGTAAATGCTGTATTACGTTGGAGCTTTGGGAGCTACCGCAAGACATTATCATGGATATTAGTGGAATAACAGATGGATAGGGGAGTTAATTCAAGAGTTTGTAGGAAATTTTAATTAAAGAAGCATCGGCATTTGCAAACTGAACAGAATGACTGGATACTAAGTACTGCACAAAGCACAGAAAGTAAGTCCTCATCTGACTGAAGTCTGTGGCAAAACTCTTGCTCATGTCCACGGAGCACAGATTTCACTGAGCAGTGTACCTGATATCCATGGAGCAGTATTCAGTTTGTTGCTAAGACCCAAGTGTAGATATCTTTGTATAAAGATATACTAAGTCCCCAATACAGTCAAAAGAGATGCAGCCCAGATGATTAATGTATTCAGGGTGCGACGAGCTGCTCTATGTCTACTGATTGTACTGACTCAATTCAACAGGTCCTTGGAGATCGGTGTCCCTCTGAATGGCTGCTGAAGGCCTGGCAGAACTAAACTGGCATCAGACACCTAGCTGGAGGCACCTGAAGCCAGGCATAAAATCTCCACGGAGATAACTGGACATCAGATACCCAGTTCGCACACAAACACCTGCATTTACATATCTTCAGCTGGAGCTGAATCCCGTCTGTGATTCCCTATGAAGAGCCCATGTCCTTGGATTCAACAGATTTTGGATAAAGTTCCCCAAAATCAAAATAAAACCAAGTAAACAACCCTCCTCCCACATTTTTTCTCTTTAACTTGCTCTACCAAAACCTCAGCTCAGTACCACCACGATGGATACAGCCTCAGACCTCCAAGGAACTGACTCTCTGCTCGCTTCAACTCTCCTTGTGCTCTCTTGCTGCTGTAACTCCTCTCCCGTCTTACACACCAGAGGGATGCCACCACCTCCCTCTGATAGCCCACAACACCAGCTCCCACCCCCATGCAATAAATATTCCAAGTGCCTTCATGTTCCTCCCACACTGCCCTTCATGCCTGGGAGGAAATTTCTGTAAACATCTGCAGAGCTATTTCATTATCTCCCTTCAAAATCCTTCTTACGGTTCCTCTCCTGGTTTCTCTAATATCTAAAAAACCAATAAACCAGAAGTTTACAGCAGTCAGGCTGCTGACTTGCTTGCCACAGCTCAATTATGTTCTGGCCCAGTACTGTTTCACTGTTTCCCTGAATTTTGTTGTCTGATGGTACCCATCTGTTGTCTTCTGTTCTTCAAGTTAGCGTTGATTTGGTCAGGGCAGTCTCTGCTGTGTGGCTGGGCGTTATCAGGAGGGCTTCCTGACGCACGGTTCTTCAGGGCACTAATAATAATACTGATAAATAATACTGGAAACCATCCAATTCTGAAACTTATATGTGAGGAAATGTTTCATATGCTAGGCTTGCAGAAAGCAAAACGGACTGCAGAAGTGTTCCAACATAATTTGGACCCAGGGCTCAGTTCACAGTTTTTAGTAAAAACCTAGTTACAACAAATTTTACTTTTCAAAGACACTGTACTTACTACTATGCAAAAATTTCAACCATTTTCTACAGCAAAAATCCAGACAGCTGCTTCATCTTTTGAAGTCATGTCATTATTTAAACTTCAATTAATAAGCATATACTCTGACATTATTTTTCCCGAATGCTTGTGATTGTTGACAGCATTTTAGTACCAACATCCTTTTACAGCTGAAGAACCAACACTTGAACAAAGTATGACATCCTTGGTTTGGACGGATTTCCAAAACTACTATGGCTTTTCAGGGCTTGTAAGTGTAACAAAATGTGACATCTGGCATGTGAGATCAGAGGCTCCCATGTGTTCTTCTGACATTGTGAAAGATGATGTTTTCGTTACAGAAAACAGCACTCCCTCAGACAAGTAAGCTTGTAAAACCCAGTGGGTCCAATTAACTTTACATACTATTTTGCACGAGATTGCACAGTGTTATCATTCTAATTCAGATTTCATTAGGCCTTATCTCCTTTTTTTAAACATCTTGAGTTTAATTTATGATTGCACATTTTTTTTTCTTTTCAACTTCAAACATGTACTACATACATTACAGTACGTACTACATACATTACAGTATGTACTAGAGCTTGTAGAAATTTCCTTCTCTCTTCCATAGCAGTTGCTTCCTTTATCTGTTGGTATAACAACCAATTGTAACAAAGTAGATGGCTTAAAAAAATACTGAATCATTTATCACCACATTTTCTTCTCACAGTAACATGGCAATTTATCATTATTTTATTTAAGTTCTAGTTAAACCATTGCATTTAAGTATTTCAGTACCATTGTTTTCTCCTTGGTTAGGTAAAACAAAATGAAATCACCTGTTCTTCAGCTTATTATATCCTCAAGAGCCCAGGGATGATTGAAGAAGAATTTCCATCTGAGATGGCACTTCCACTGAAGACAACAGAAAACAGACACTCCTGATGGACACCCTTGCAAGTGTGGCTCTTCCTTCTTCAGAACTTCTATAGCACTCTAAGACTGCAATTTAATACTGCCTTCTCTCAGACCAAGTTATTTTTCCTCAGAACTGAATAAAATTGTCTAAATATTTCCCAAAAATATTTATGGACAGGCTGTATCTCTCATTGCTGACTATCACAGGAGAGAAGCATCAGTTTAGACCATTCGCCTACTTCATTAAAAAGGTATGTAAAACCATTGTGAGAACTACAATCAAGTATAATTATGTATTCAGACAACTTTGTTCTCTCAAAGAAGTACACGTACTTTCTGTTCCAAATTCTTGGTTCAATATTCTTAATTAATGTTACATTAATTCTTCTCCATGGCAGCCTTTTTACTGTCATTTTTATAAAATGTTTCCAAAATGTATTCCTTTGATTAAAGATCACACATGATTTAATTTTATTATAAGAAGAAATCCAATTTTCTACTTACTTCGTTAACAATTACGGTAACTTTTATGAGGTGCCTTGCCTCTGTAAACTTGTCTCCTACCGATTCTGCCTCAGCTAATGAAGTAAAATAAAAAGAAAAGTAATTGTAATGACTGTACTACCTGTTTTAAACTTGCCTTTTGAAAATTTAGTTTATCATTAAGTGATAGATGCTGCTTCGGACCAGCAGCCACAACTAGGTTGAACATGTTGGTGGCCAGGTTTCTTCCCAACTTATTCAATGCCACCACAGGAGTTATCTGCCCATTTCATGGTATTTTTGTTTTGAAGTAGTCAACTTCCATATTTGCTCTTTTGTGTCTTTTAATAGTTAGAGGAAGCTTTTTCTTGCCTGTACTGGTGCCGTTGGTGGCCATCTCAGCGTTGCCATCTAGCAGACAGCATGCGTCCTTCTCACACGAAGTGCTGATATTAGCACTGAGCCCTTTTCCTCCCTTAGTAAATTATACTTGCTAAGATGGGATTTCCCCTTTCCCTGTGTCACTGGAAATGCCTTCAGCCTCAGTGTCTCAAGGGTACTGTGGAATACCTAAAGCAACTGAAGGAGCTGTACTGCCAGAGTCAGATGCTGATTCAAGTTTTTCACACCTCTAAATATTACATATGCTTTTTGAGGCTTTTAGCCAGCACTGGAGGTCTAGCACAGTTCCCTCAGCCATTGTTCAAGTATTTTCAAGTTAAGTTACAAAAGAAAAAAAAAGAAAGGAAAAGACTGAAATATTTACATGGGAGTTTCAAGAAGGCCTGAGAGTATATACACAAGACATAGTAGCCCCCCATGGAAGCTGCTTTGTGCTTATTTACAGATATATATGAGGGGAGCATATTGTATCAAAGGTCAAAATACATTTTTGGTAGTAGGGTGGGGGAAACAGCAGACCACTCTAACAAGACATCCACATTGCAAGTAGGCTTTTCCCAAAAAGCTCCAATACATCCTAGGGGCTGGGGAAAGAAAAGTCGGCACCTGCTGACAAATTTCAAAGATGACAAGTGCAGAAATTAAAAGCCTAGCTAGGTAGCTGGAGAAACAAAATGGGAGGAGAGAAGAAGCTGACTGGTGTGCCGGCAGATACAGTTGGTAGCAGATCTGTCTGAAGACAAAGACCAGGAACACCACAATCCATTCCAAACGCAGTTTGTTCTGGCCATGGACTACATTAAGTAGAGATGAAGAATTAAAAGTGGGAATAAGCAGAAAGGAAGAAAGGAAGAAAGGAAGAAGGGAAGAAGGCTAGAAGGGAAGAAAAAGGATAAATCACACAACAAATCCTTCAATTTAAATGAAATAGTCAATCCTGGAATAAAATGGGATCCTCAATATATAGTAAACATGAGCAGAAATACGCTACTTAGAATGTAACAGACCCCAAGAAAAAACTGCCATGTCCCACTGCTGACTCTTTTCTGTCATTGGGTGTACATTGGGTAAGCAAAGTAATTTAGTCGAGTCACAAGCCCATACTTTCTCTGGAAAACTCTCTTCGCAAGGATATGTCTCTCATAACTACACTCTTTAAGGAACAATGCTTTCCATGAGCCTCACATCCTATAAAGGACTGTTAATGTGTCTATAGGAGTAGGTCTCCTTCAGTGCAGCTATATGAAGCAAATAATCACTGGTTTGGGGGTCTGTAAAACATCTCTGCTTGAACTTAGCTGTCAGGAAGCCCACAAAGAAATTCTCCAAATATTGCCCTGACGGTTGAGAACTGAGGTCTGCAAGGTAATAGGAAGGCAACTCCAGGTGGCTTCCAGATGTTCAGTGATGGTCAGAGAAGTTCATTTCCTTAGATGGACAGCCTCTTATCTGGAAAGGGCTAGAGAAAACTGGCAAAGCCAAAATGTAAACTAAAGAACACCTGCTGAAAGCTAGATGGAACCACACACAGTTGCAGTAAAATGTCAGGTTAAGGATGAGATCACTCAGTTTGGAGAAAGAATTTCTGAAGTCAAAATAAGCCTAAAGATGATTGTCCACAGAAATTCCCAAAGAGAAGCTTATCAAGCTACCGGAGAATATACTGCATTACATCATAGATGAGCTCAAGCCAGCCCTGAACATCTTGACCTCTTCATTGTTTTCCTCTGAATATGCTCCAACTTCTTACTTCGAGTTCTGTATTTAAAGTGAATGGCCCATTATTGTCTGCAGTGCTCCAATTTCAGTCCTGCCAAGGCTCTATATAATGGCATCATTATTCATAGGTGGTAGTGTCATTATTATTACCTTTCTAGACATACAAAGATGACTCTGTACAGCCCTCTGGCCTCTTAGGTTATTCAAAACAAAGCATTTTTAATCCCTTCAATTTTTAAATTCCTTTATGCTCTTCCCTTTCCGTGTACTGTAAGAATATCCATGATAACAGAGAGAATCTTATTTTTAGCATTTCTGTGAGCTTTAAGAAGCTGAAAGAGAATAGGTGACCCTGAACAAGACAGACAAGCAGAAGACTTTGCAAGAGATGGAGAGGAGATGAGTGTTTAAATTCACACCAGGCACTTCAAATATAAAATTCCTCTCATAACCTTTCCCACCCTTACTTTTCATAAATATCCTGAGGGTTGCAACCCACTGGGTGCAAAGCATTGCTGTAAGGCACAGTGACTAGAAGGCAGCGAGGAGAACAGAGGCTGGATGTCACCACAGAACACATCCGGCACAGATTTAGGGTCCAAGACGAAGGCACCCTGGGGCTTTTGCTGTAGGCCCGATACCAGTTCCTACTGGTAAGGCACCGTGAAGTTGTTCTGTGAATGCACAGAGAAACCACAGCGTGTGTGCCTCGTCGTGTCGCTCCGGGGGCACACGGGAAATCTGACTTGAGACTTCTTGCACAAAATCAGTGTCCTACAGCTCCATGCTGGCTACGCTGATCCCTGACATGTTCTTTGTCATTGTGAAATGCAGATCACAAGACGGTGCCCCAGGCCTGACCTCAAATGCCAGTTTTGATCAGTCTGAGAGGAAGAAAAGTCCTCCTGCCTTTTAGTCCCATCTCCCTGGCCCTCTCTCCTTTCCAGAACGTCATTCAATTCCTCAGCCATGCTCTTCCTTCTGCTGAACCAAGGTAGCAACAGTTTCTCAGACTTCCACTCCAAAAGCTTAATTTAATAGGTTAAATACTCTGATACATGCAGACAGAAGGCTGTTATAAAGTGCTAAATATGATCCTAATGTTTTTTTTCCCCTAAGCCACCATTTCTGCTTCAATTATGATAAATTGTCTCTTGGTGAACTGTCTGAAATTTCTGCTTATTTCGACTCATCTTACTTTTCTTTCACCCCTGAAATTTCCCAAATCACCTAGAAGCTTCAATCCATCTGCTCTGAAATATACTATCCTCCCTGGCTCAATATCATCTGAGGATTTAATTAACTTGATGTTTACATTTCCCTCCTTGTCACTCATTACTTAATATATTGAAAACAACAGGTCCCAAGATGAATTGCTGCATATTTGATACCTCACTCCATTTAAAACTGTCTGCGTGAGAATTATTCACTGGTTGCCACCTGCCAGCAGCTGACTTTTTCATTTTTTCTTTTTTTCATTTGAATATACTGTGCAGAATTCTTGTTTAGACAATACTTTGCTAAATTCTCTCTTAAAAAAAAAAAAAAAAGTCTGATTACAGGACAAAGAAGTGGAAAAAATGACACTGAATTCTATGACACTGGGATTTAGTTCTGCAGGGCTGAAAGCGATACTATCAAGCAAATATAGACTATATAGTCTATACTATACTCATGCTACCTACTTTTTACTAGTCCTCCTGCTATGGTACTTATATTTGCAAGTAACTACAGCAGGACATGGGCAGTACACAGTGGATGAAATACCAATGCTCTGGGTTCTGTGCATCTACCAAACCTCATTTTTCCAAGAGCTCGTTCTATACCCATCAGCTGCAGAGTTTTAGGTGTTCCACATACCATTTACTTGAAGGTTTCCTTCAACAACTGTACTTTTAACAAACTGTAAAGTAAAAAGTGGGCTGAGAGGTGAATACTTTCTGGTTGTCCCTTTCTGAAATTCTGAAACTGCATTTGTTTTTCCTAATGGTTTCATTCATCACCCATTTGCTAAAACACCACATTTCTGATGTGACTATCTGTATTTCTTGTAGAAGTGCCCAAAGGTCCCTAATGGAAAGGTACCCTTCGCCCTGTACCAAGAACTTCACCACCAGCACAAAGAGGACGGATGAATGCAGCAGCTCAGGTGCTGTTCTGGGATTGAAAGACCTACGATCAAATCTGCTCTCTGCCATGCCTTCCTCAGGAGAAGTTGGGCATGTCAATTTGACACTGTTTGACAGCATCTACCTGTCACACAGGAATAATTAGATTTCTCACACACAGCAAAGCAACAATCCCTTCATTAAAAGGCTGTGGGGCCCATGGATACATTCATAATGGTGGTCATAAACCCCATCAATATACAGATGGCAGCATTTAATGAGTATACAAAAGGGAAGGAAGGACAACTAGAGTGTTTCTAGAGATTCATTGTTCTATTTTGTCATCTAACTGATGGCTTTTATCTGCAGACCTCTCAGACACACGTTTTAAATAAGGCTAAGTGATAGCTTCCTGTCATTGGAGAACTCTTGCCAAGCCAAACAAGAGAGAGTAAAGATGACTGCAGATAAAGGCACTGGCCCTGTAATTTCCTTGTTAATTCTATTTCATCAGTTTGGTTAACCTTAGATGGCAATGTTCAAATACTTGACTGAACAGGGCTTTTTTTACCACCGATGACCTAACGATAATGAAACCATACATAATTTAGAAACATTTTTGATTTTTTTTTTTCTGTGAGTAGGTTTTATGGTGCAATGTCCCTTGAATTTTCATCCTCCAAGGAAACTTCAGGGCAGAGAAAAACAGATCCCAGCCTCAGCAAAGTCAAGACACACTTAATATTTACACACACATTGAATATTTCAAGCATGAGTCTTCTCCTTGGACATCATAAGATGGATGGAACAGGGAAACAAGTCAAATTTAATTGTCTCTTAATTGCCATAATATTTCCATGTGGTCCAGATGTTATTCACTGGTGCCAGAATTTCAGTGCAGGGTCAAATAATTAACAACAGACAAAGTTAATACAGGGAGGGGGGTTCATCTGACCAGGTATAGCTGGCATAGGCAACAAAGAGATAAATGGTTTTCTTAAACTCCAGTGATGCTCTTTAGAGTTGCCTGCAGCCAACCTGCTCTGTTTTGCTATCAAATGACTTCAGAAAGCCAGCCCAATTTTTTATAAACACCATTTGCACCGATTCCTTAGCATGGATTCCTTAACTATCGTGCAATTCTGCACCAAGAAAAAGAAAAGTTAATCATCAAAACCTCTTCAAAGCTAGATCCTTTCACCTAGTAATACGAATGCGAAATGCATAGAGTTAAAAAAAAAAGCATTCAGGCAGCAAAGTGCTGCTGTGGATGGGGCAGTGAAAGCTAGGAGAGTTCCCCACCTCAGGAGCGCTGCTTCTGCTGACTCTGAAAGAGGGAAGCAGGGACTGAGCCCCAGGGGACAGCCCTTCTGCTGCAGTTACAGCTTGGAATGAGATGCTCAAGTGCATGCTAATGGCACCATGGGCCAAAGAAGCCTTGAAGACACCAAACTCAGCCTGTTTTCTCCTGGGAACACAGCGATCAGCAAATAAATTAGCCAGACATTCCTTAAACCCTCCTCCCCAACAAAGGACAGAAGGAGCTCAAGTTGTCAGTCAACACCAGCATCACTTGCCTGTCACCGAAGTGCCCAGAGGCTCTCATTACAATTAGAGTGTTATAAAGCTGAACAAGCTCATTAAATTCTGCTCTGCTGATCCCATAAGGTAAACCTGTTCATTTGAATTAAGGTGTCTTTCTCCATGTAACGTGTGGACTCTGTGCAAAACAGAAAGCTGCATCTGTCTTTCCCTCCTCCCTGCTCTCCTCCCCTCCCACCCTCCTCTCGCTCAGACACAACATCCAAGATATTCAACATCACTCTGCTCCCTTCCAAGCCGTTCAGACATCAAACTCTAATTACAGAGCTTTTTTTCTTTTTCTTAGGTTCACCACCAGGTTTGACTTATGTGAGCTGAAGCAAAATTTCATGTCCTCTCCTTGAAACAAAACAGGGCTGACAGAGAAGCTGGCGTGTAGTGATTGTCCTTCAGAGAAAGTTTGCTCTTTCTGAAGGGAAAGCTGTATAGCATTTCACTTGAACATAACCAAAATATGTAACCAGTGACTTTTACACTACAGATCTTCTGAGATCCTTCTGAACAGCAGTGCCTGCCCTTTCCACTCAGAAACGCTGGCACAGCCACTCAGTTTCCTACTGAAACACCTTACCTAACAGACTGGGATACTTTGTAGTCTTTCTTCCAGATTATACTCAAATTTTATGGAAAGCTCGAGTTCGGTTCACAACTATCCCATATTTTATGTTATACCAGCTTGAATGAAATGCCAGTTTTGTAGATTTGAGCAAAGTGAGGGGTATCTCTCCAACACACTTCAAACTCTTGCTGATGCAGTGATAAGCTGAAATCCTAGAACTGCTTCTTTTGAAAACTTTGCAATGGCAGGAGATACTCTTGGCATATTAAGATCACAAAGTTTCATCTTCACAGTGTCCAAATGCCCAGAATCAAAGGTTTATGATGCTTTCACAAGTTAATTCCATGCACGATTTGCCTCATCCCAGTTAAAATGGCATACTATGGCACAAAAAAATAAACTACAAATAGCTTTCAAAGTCTGTTGAGGTTTTTGTAGGGATGCAAATACTTATTTTGCAGAAAACCCTAGAAATAAATGGATGCATTTCAAATACTGTTCAAGAAGATTCAGTTATACAGGCAAAAAGGACAATTTACTATTTTTAAAGGATTTCAGAATTGGTTTAGCAATGGGATAGCAGTATGGTTAAGAGATTCAGTCGTTTATGGTGATTTATCTAAAAGAGGAAGTCATTTTATCTTAAACATTCCCATCTTAGAAATCACCAACATTTTAAGGGTATCTTATGCCTTAAAGATACAGTAACAGTGAAGGGAAATACAAAGGTATAATATCACTAGGTAACATCGTGAGGCACCATGCAGAGGTAAGCAAGAGCCCAGTCCAGTGAGTGCTGAGACAGTTGGCTTTAGAAACTTGAGTATTTTCTGAACCACACAGGACACATAGAACACTTATGCTGTACAGGTTGTAGGACAGCTTACAATCTCAAACTGATAAACTGGAGTTGGGGTAGGAGCACTGACCCTACTCGTATTGTTCTTTTTTTTTTTTGAGCATGCAGCAATTTTGCCTGCCACAGGATCCCAGAATTTGCAGAACTTGCAGAGTTTGGTTCTAAATGAGTTTTTACCATGCACAAACTTAATTTAAACCTTGTACTACGGATACCTTGACAGCAATGGATAATTAAGTCATAAAGCAAAGTGCTACATGAAAGCCATTAGGCTCTAAAGCAAATGGGGTATCTTCTCCTTCCAGTCGGTGACTATATCACAGCTTCTGCTATTGCTTTGAGGGGAGCAAAAATGTCATTACATTCATGATACCAAGGGAAAAGCATTGCTAGGCACCTCACTAGTATGTAATGTCTCACTTCAAGTGCAGATACTTACACTAGTAATTTTCTGTCAAATCTATAACCCGCAAAATTTTTTCCATTAAAAAACAACCACCAGAAACTCTGAATATCACCCAATTTATCCTCCCCATGCAATAACTCTGTACAAATCTTCTATTCAAGCATCCTTTGCGTTAGGACTTATCTACTTTCGTCTCCAATTCTGCTCGTGAGCAGCCTCAGCTAGCTGATTAGGCAACACTCAGAACGGATTTGGCAGCTAATATCACGGGCCATTGCTGCTCTGCAGCCGCTAACAATGTTTTCCAGCTGCTGGCTGTCTGGCTGTGCTAAAGGACTTGTGGTTCTTACAAACTGTGGATGTAGAAGACTTTTCCTCGAGGCAAGACAGGCCTACGGGGCACCATCTCCCAGGAGCCAACACCTGTCCCTGTCATTGAGGGTAACTAACTGCTGCAATAACTTATTATTGGATGAGATGGATTCTCTACTACTGCCAGTTTTTAAGACTTGAAAGCAACTTCTGAGCTAAGTTATAGCCTGGATGCTGAGACATGTTCCTTCATGAACCCTATGTGTTTACTTGGGGATATTCAGTCTAGGGTGGTCCAGTTGGCATCCCACAGTCCAGAGCTCCTATCCATTTCTCAGAGGAGATAAGGGATGGCTGTGAGATCAACATGGGCCTCTCTCTGTTCTTGATTAATACCAACAGCTTAAAGCCTGACTTACTGCATGAAAAAGAAACGTGAAGCGTGTCTCATACATAAAAGAGCCTGGCACTCGGAATTGAGCCACTCCATCAGTGCTGCCTGACAAAAGGTTGCTAGAACTGAAATCTAGGCTCATGTCCTGATAAGAATCATAGAATCATTAAGGTTGGAAAAGACCATCAAGATCATCTGGTCCAACCATCACCCTACCACCAATGTCACCCACTAAACCATGTCCCTAAGCACCATGTCTAACATTTCCTTGAACACCCCCAGGGACGGTTACGCCACCACTTCCCTGGGGAACCTGTTCCCATGCCTGACTGCTCTTTCTGAGAAGAAATGTCTCCTCAATTCTAACCTAAAAAGAAGAGATCATCATTGCCTGTTTTATGCAAAACTAGACCAGCTTAACTGCCTCCTTTGGCTTGAAGGTTTGTGCTCCTCTCTCCTCTTACACAGAGCTTATACTTGCTCTGATACCCCAGGGGCAACCCTAGTGTATGCTGCTTTCTGAGGTATTAATGTCTTGAGGAGGTACAGCTGAGATGCTGATCTAACAGCTTTCCTCCTTCTTCAAACCTTGTTTGGGCGAGAGCCAGAACAGCAATGAGTGTTGCTAGATTTCTGCCCTCCTTAGAGACCAAGAAATACAGTTTTTGTTTATGTCTTATATGAAATATAAAGGAAGACATGCTAGGCAACTCCTTTTTCCCTCCCAATTTCTTCCACATGTTTAGGAGCACAATATTGTCCATTGTCCCCTTTGTTATAACTGCAATTCACATCTTTTTTTTTCTCTTTTTCAGCAGGACTTACTAACAAAACACCAACAAAAGATGCTGGCTCCATTGACAGGTTCTGTGACAAAAAACAGTTTCAGGGGTCTCCCAATGAAAGCCTGGGGCCAAAAATTAAATTGCTAATGTGCAGGTAGGTGTATAGGATTGAATGAATGAAGCAGTTCCCTTTTGTTCATAGACTTAAGGAGGAAGTCACTATTGTCAACAACCATGATTTGTTAGCACTTTATTTTTGCTCTGAAGAGCCTGGTGCTTAGATTTCTGTAACTACGGTAATTGTGAAACTATTTTTTCAACTATTATAAGCCATTATTTTTAAAACTATGATAAAACTAGATATAAGGCCAGAAGGGATCATTGTAACTCTCTCTTGCATAATGAATCAAAGAACATCTCTAATAATTTCTGCATCAAATTACTATAACTTCTGTTCGAGCTGTTTAAAAAAAACATCCTTTGAGACATCTGGTGACAGATAATTCCCCACAGTCTCACATTGCTGCTCAGTAGTAGGCAGGTATATATTAATTAAATCAACAGGCTTTATCAAGAACCATGCTCAGGCTCCCAAATAGCAAAATGAAAACCAGCTGCAATGTTCTTCTGTCTTATACCATTCACTTTGAACAAAGTAATGATTTCACCTCCTAAATATTTTGAAAGGTTTAGGAATCTTTTATTTTCAGCCAGCCCTTTCCCCTTCTCAATTGGGAGCACTGCAATGTTTTGCATAAAACAGTTCATGACTGCTAATGAGCCACAGCTATGCTATGATAAACAGAGCTAAGTTGAACTTGAATTGTAGATTGCTTGGTGCTTAAAAGAGAATATATATGCACACAGAGCTTCAATTTTGCATGTATGTTCCTGCAGAAAACTCCCAGAAGACATGGGGTTTTGCCCACATCTCTCTACATCTGAAAGATTTGTACTTGTTTCTTCAAAGTTTCTTCAATTTCAGGTGAAGTCTGAGCTCTGCTGAAGCTAGCAGCAAAATTCCCCTCGACTTTAAGGGGACCCGTTCACTCCACATTGCCAGTACTTGAACTCAAGGCCTTTGGAAACAGAACAAAAGTGTCTTTATTTTGCACTAGAAGTTACTGGGGCATTGTACGGGTACTATAAACAAATACAGCCTCTGTCTCAAGGAATTTATGACCCACATTTGAGTTTAATGTGCCGTTCTAAATATTTCAAGATACTGAGTTGGCCTTGCTTGATATTATGTGGATATATCCACACAAGTCTTTGTAGGATCAGAACCCAAAAATGCAGTGTACAGAATGAATTACTGTACTCTTTCTATCTTCTTTATGGTTTAACCAAAATCCAGAGCCAATACTTGTGTTTTTATTGACATGATTAGCCCTATCACATGATTGTTGTTTTTATAAAAAGCTACCAGCCTTTACTCTACTGCCATTGTTGTTCTTGCCATTTGGTAAAAATTCCAAATGACAGGAGAATGCCCTTTTCCTATACTGAATGCTTTAGTGTCATGCAGCTCAGCCCTGCACTAGATTGCAAACTCTACAGGATAACTTACCACTGCAAGTCATATTTAAAAAAAAAAATCGATGAAAAGTAAAATAAAATAAAATAAAAAAAAAAACACAAAACATTAAAATCATCCCAAAACATTTCTCTCTATAAACAACTTGAGTTTCTTTTAAACGCCACTGAAGATTCCTGAATCAAGAATCTCTTTTTTTAGCTAGTAATGAAAATGCTCTGAGTTCCCCAAGAATCACCTTTTCTGAGGTCTGTGCTGCTAGCGAGATAGCTGCATTTTGAAACGAATCTTGGAGCACTTCAAAAACAGTAATTTTCATGCTTAATGTACAATAGTACACAAAGCACTGAAGTGCTTGTGTGGGCAAACGGCTCCTTCGCTTGGCACCTTCCCATTTGATTTCAGCAATGTGGGCAGGCCACATGTTTTTGCAGTGGAAAACAGGATGGATGTTATTTTAGATGAAAGAACCAATTGCACAAAACTGAAAAGACTGTAGAAGACCTGATTTCTAATTCTGGCCTCATCCCCAGGAGAGTTGGTCCTGGGTGACACTGGTAACACACAGTTGTTACTTTGCCTCAGTTTCCCTTCTGTAACAATACAGAGCATCTTTTGTAAAGCGCTTCAAAGAAAGACTTTTATAGAAAAAGACTCCGTTAAAGTTCTTCCCCTCTTTTTAAAATTATAAACCTCTTTGCCTGCCTTTACAATGAAGACCGAGTGACAAATGTATAGGTCATGATTCTTCCCCTTGCTGAATGTCAAGGAAGACTCTGCCTTTGCTACTACTGTGAACTAAACTGGGTTTCTATGCCATGATCCTGCTAGCTACTCCTGTGCATGCTTAAATCTGGGCTGCAGAGGGAATCTCCATGGATGTGATAAGCCTGTGCATCGTAACTTCCAGGAGTTGCATGCCAGAACCCACTGCTTTTTCTGGTTAGACACAAATTACTTTTCTCTCTAAAAGGAAAACCACTCTTAAGACAGTTACAAATAAGATACAAGATTTATTCCTGGGGTATTATTTATGAAATATCATAAGCTTCTTGGCTTGGCTCTCAAGCTGTAGTAAATTGGCGTGGATCCATCACAGATCCATTATCATTAAAATGAGTAGCAACTGGGGACCAGATGGCACAACAGTTTAGGGCACTAACTTTCTGCCGCCTATTTGTCTAGACTACTCCATGACGAGAACTGAATAACATGATTTGGCTCTGTTTGAGCTAAAAATTTCAGCAGCTTTTCAAAGACGACCTTCAAAATATATGTTTAAGCAGACACATATATAGAAACAAGGATCCTGGATTTTCTGGGCTTTGTGACATGAAAATGACCAGCAGTTTGCTACACACACACAAAGCCTACTTTAATTTACCAAGAATATATGCCAAAGAAAGGTTTGTAAGCTTATGCCAGATGGAAAGCAAATGTATTTGGAAGACTCTATTACACCTGCCACATTCTAAGTTCATTTTTTTCACCAAAGTTCAACACCTTGTCATTCCTTTTAAATATAAATAATAAGATAATATTAAACTTATGTAGTCTCTCTGACTACAAAGAAGTGCTGCTATTTCTGTATACAAACATTAAGGAAACTGTTACCAAAATACTTTCTTAATTCCTCTCCATGTTGAGAGAGAGAATCTACAAGCTTTAAAAAAGAACACAAATTATTAGAGACCTTTTAAGTAAATCCTGCCCTGTAATAAAGTTTTATCTATTTAATATGTCTGACAGAAGGGTATGTTTTTAAATAACCTCTAACCATTTTAATGGAGGTGTCATTTCGGATGGTATAGAACTCCCTTGTTTAGAAGAAAATGGTAGAATGAAATAACAGAGATTGGAAACTGAAGCTAAGGAAATTCATTCTATACATACATCAAACAATTGAAGCAAGCAGATCTAAAGGTTTGCAAATTTTCTAGTTTTTAATGTCTCACTTTAAAGATTGGATGTCTTTCTAAATTTATGCTCTGGTTGAACCAGAAGCTTGCTGCAGGGATTATAGGGTAATGCTCTATGGTTTATGTTAAGAAGGGAACTCAAATTAGCTAGAATATAACAGTTCCATCTGTTCTTAAAATCTGTGAATCATCCAAGAACTTTTCCACCAAGCCCACAGAAGATAAGAATGAAGACTGCAAATATTTCTGAAGGGAAAAAAAAAAGGCAAATAATCACTCTAAAAAAACACACACATACTTGAGGATTTCAGTAGTATCTTGAAAGTATAAAGTGCAGCTGCACTCTCAACTTCCTTGCATACTGAGAAATTTGCTAAAAAGCTGTAACACCAACAGCATTTCTGGCCCATTCCTCACAATCATAGAATCAAAGAACCTCAGAATCACAGAATGGTTTGGGTTGGAAGGGACCTTGAAGATCATCCACTTCCAAACCCCTGCTATGGGCAGGGATGCCAGCCACTAGATTAGGTTGCCCAGGGCCTCATCCAACCTGGCCTTGAACACCTCCAGGGATGGGGCATCCACAGCTTCTCTGGGCAACAAGCAGAGTTTCGTGTAGTGTCAGCCTTTCTCCTGCTTTTTCAACCTACCAAACTAATTCCTCACTCTCACACTTAACATTTCCCTTACCACTCTGTTCTTTTTTGTCCCTTCTGACATACCAGGCCCCTCTACAGGGTAGTGTTCAAGGCCACCATGCGATCTCCCCTGGAGCTCAGAGAGGAAATCACACTGGTTCCAGTCAGCAACTTAGGCCCATGCTGATGGCACTAAACTCACTGGCACATGCAGGACCCTAGAGCCCTATTAATGACCATAACAACATCGTCTTTGTCAGGATCAACACTCTGTAGCATGTGTCAGCATTTCAACAGTTCTGGCATTTTATGAGTAGATTCATGTGACAAACGGTATGAACCTCATGGCCTAAGAAGGCAACCAAGAAAGCTTGATAAGCTTGATAACAACTTGAGGAAAACTCCTCTAGAAATGCCCTAAGCACTATTTTTAAAATGTTTTTAAGAGATTTAGGAGCCCTAATGCTCAGTGTCAAAGTGACTGGTCAGGAATTGGAGACTCATTGCAACAAGCTGAATTTGCTGACAGGCCTGATCGTGTTGGTGTAGCCCACCTCAGGGGCTTCAGCAGGCTCATGGAGGTGAGGGAACAAAGGAACAAGCTGCAAGCATGTCTGCAATTTGGTTTGAGGGCCGAGGCTCTTCCCAGGCGGGTACTATTTGGAGGCTGCTATGAGCCCCTGCCTGCTTGGCTGCCCACAGCTGCAGGTTTATTCTTAGTTTCAGGAATGCGAATCCTCACGGATGTGGTGATGGTTGCACTTTAGTTAGGAGATAGATTTTGCCCTCCAAACATTTCTCTCTGTGAATAGGGCAGTTTCCTGATGAGGTGGGTGAGGGGTCAAGTGATGTCTGATTTTGTCCTCTGACAGTCACTTGAGGTATGGAAAAGACTTGCCTGGATTAGACTGGTCCCCCTAGTTCAGTAACCCGTGACTATGTGCAGTGCAGAATGTTGCAGTAAGGATCTCTACCATAGGCATTTATGAGAGAACATACTTCCACATCCCTTCCCCAATAACTGTAATTTCCCCCAACACATTAACACAGTTCCATTGTCATGTGAATGAAGCACAAGGTGATGCCGAGCTCCTTCTGCTCTGCAAGCTCATAATGAAAAGTGAGAGGAAGCATACTCCTGGCCAGGGTGACTGCATGGGTGGAAGAGGTGATCTTAGAGGTCTTTTCCAACCTTCTATGATTCTTTGGTGCTATACAGATGTGCTGGTGTAGTGCTGCATCTAAGCCCATAGGCTGCGCTGACAGCTGGTGCTCACGATGACACGCTACTTGAGACATACACTGATAAGTCAAGGAAGCACTGTGATGTTCCCAGTGGCTTTACAAGCTCGAACCTCTGTAAGCTCAGGCTTCTCTACAACCTGCCCCATGTGTCAAAGCTTGTATCTGCTCTTTAGTTAAGCCATGAACAGGAAAATAAACTCAGGCAAATGCAAGGACCATCAAAAGATCTGGCATTTCTTCCCACATCAACAAGGATTGCAAAGTGTATTTCTTTGACACATTTACCCAGCAAATCCAGAACAATATGCATGCATATTCTATGAAACTACTTCCAGCCATTTCAGTGCACAGACATTTTCTCTGAGAAAAAACATGTACCCTAAATTATGCTGCTGTTCTATGGGAAGGCGATCAGATCTTAATATAACAAATGTACAAGAACATAATTCAGCCCAGAACGTCAAGGTTTCTATTTCTTTCAAAAACTGACGGATTACAGTTTGCTCATTTTGCCTGTAACATTTATTACTAAAACTCTGAGTATCTTGAGAGATGCTGAATATCTATCTTTCTTTCCCATGTCCTTTCTTTAGGAATATGTTTCCCAAATATGTACAAACTTTTGCCCTTTCTACCTACTAAGCCCTGCTAAGCTATTCAGTTAGGTCACTATTACAATTTCCCTTTTATTTTTAACTTTCCATATTCTTAGGAAGTCCTTAAGCATTACTAGCTCCAGCTTGTGCCCTACAACAAGGTCTTGTTAAAATGACCTTGCTCTTTATGTAGTACAAACGACTATTGCTCAGCTGAAGTCAATGAAGGAACACTGATTTATGACATCAGTCTGCTTATTATCTTGATTTCTGTTAACTGACCTTTTAATGAAAATGAGCATACAGAGGGAAAAAAATAAAATGGGAGTAAGACAAAATATATTATGAAGATGAAGAGTTTTTCTACCTTGCTGAACACAAAGATTTCGCTTACAACAGAACCCCTGGGGAAATTAGGACACGTCAATAGTCTCCAACCAGCCTGTAAATAAACTATAATAAATGATGAATTTCTGTAGCAAGCAAGCAAATCTGCACCAATTAATGATGATATAAACAGAAATCTATTGCTTATATATTGCTTATACGCAAACTTTTTTTTCAGTTAGGTGCCAAAGTATGGCTGATTTTCTATATTAAAGGAATCACAATCTTGCCAAGTAATGTGGCTGAAAACAGGCATCACTTTGTGACACAAAGCCACCATAACTTCAAACAGCTCCATACTACAATATTGGTTGTATGATCTTGAAGGAGCCGGAACATCCCATGAGCAGATGGCAACAGACACTCATTCACCCATAGATCTAACAATACTACTATATACCATACTAGCCAGCAATGCTAGCAACAAATTGTATGCAAAAATTTAAAGTCAGACACCTTAGGAATGATTTATACAGACAGGTAGAATAAACCAGTTTCTCAGACCAGTCTGACAGCATCCATACCATACGTGAAAACATCTAAGCCAAGCAAAGCATTGTACAACTGTGGAAAAATAACTGTTTCATGCTCCAAAGGGTGAAGGACCAAGGTAGTACATGGAAGTCCTAGCAAAACAAGCAGAGCAGTCTATCAACTTAAGGTATCTCTGAGAGTGACATATATTAGACCTGAATGGTATTCTAGAAAACGAATGACGATAGATAATGCAAGCACTAAAATCAGGGGGATAAAATCCTGTCTCCCTTTAAGTCAGTGGTAGAGTTTCACCATTTTCAGAATCAGGATTCACCCTTGAGTGCTTTTATCTTCAAATATTTACAGTGAGGAGGTAACTGGTTTTCAGCACTCAGCTCCTTTATTTGCTGCATACTTTTAAAAGAAAAAAGAAGTTATAGGATTTTAGGAGCTATATTTAACAAATAGCTCCACCGGTCTTTTATGCATTTCAGGAATCAGTTAACGATAATGATTAAATTAAACAATTTCACTGATTTTCATTGTTGTTGCTGGATTGACTCCAAACACTTCTTTTACTCCCTCTATTCTTCCCACACTATCCTCCTTTCATCACTCAGTCTGGCCAAAGTTACTGTGAAGAGACTCTCTTCATTTCCCTTCACTGCCTCTTTCCAAGACTTAGTTGAAAGTCACTGTTTCTTTTAACCAACACAACAACAAGCAGCATCTCTTGTTTCATTCAGGCATGTGAATTTAGAAAAAGAAATTTAGTCCATGATACTCATTACAATTACACCATCCAAGGCTTCCTAAACACACAACACCGTTCTTTTGGTTTGCTTGCATGTTTATCCTTAAAAATGGCAGGAAAAAAAATGTTTTCAAGTGTTTGTAGGCTTCCAGAGGAGAGACTGTTAAAATCCAAGGGAATCTGTCACCATAAATGATGGAATCCCACAAGACAAGAGAGGGGATTAGCCTGACAAAACATCTGCCTATGTCAACACACAGTGTCAAGTGAAACAAAGCTCCACCAGGCTCTGATCCAGGCAGCTAAAGTCTGCACTCTGCCACCACCTCCCCCCGACAGCTGGGCAGGCTTGCAAAGTATGTCTGCTTCTTCCTGACACTGCTGAAAGACTGCAGAGCTCAGTGTAGTGTGGCTCCTCTACAGCTCTGCCTTAGGACTTCACACCAAAAGCATGCACAGAGCTACAAATGCTTCACTCTCCTTTGCTGCAAATAGATAAAGATTTTATTTCTCCCAAGAAGGCAATCTTACTTACTTGGGATAGCACCTCTGCTGAAAGATGGGCAGAATCTCTGTGTCTTGATTTGAATGTAGAAGCAGTAAATCCCGAAATCTTTCTGTCAGGACAAAGAAAAAAGAAAACAAAAACAAACCCAGGCTGTGACTCTGCAGTACATGTTTATGCCACCAGTAAGTAAGCAGTAGTATCAGTGAATTCTCTTGTCCAGCACTGGTTAGCAAAGGGCCAAGCCACATTTACAACAAAGAAAAACTATATATTCATACACACAAAACTGCTAAGACTAGAAATCACTCTTTCTTGTAAACCCTTTTACTAGTATTTCAAAATGTCATTTTTTTTTCATCTAATATCGAATTCAAGTAGAGCTTACAAATCTCTGAGGCCTGTGTATAGGTATTCTGGGTATCAGGGAGAGGAAAAAAACATCCCTGTCTTGAAGAGTTTAGTCTAAACAGAGTGAGGAATAACTAAGAATTCACCAGGCACTCAAGAATCATAGTAGTCTAAATGAAGATAAATTAATTAATTAAAATTAAATCACAATATAAGTCCTTAGGTAACTGACTCATTGATATTTCCAAGGAAGGCTGAAAGACTGGATCACTTTTTGTTCAAAACTATGTATTTCAAAAACTGCACTGTAGGGTCATCTGCAATAGATAAGCTTTTTTTGTGACATAGCTTCTTTGACTAGTGGGTTCAGGGGCAGCTGTTTTGTGCAAGATGCAATGTGTAATTGGGATCTGTAGAAGTTTCTATCAGAATCAATTTCTCAATTTCTGGAATATGGGAACCTGCTCAAAATTATCTCAATACCTAGATTTAGGGATAGAAGGGAATTTCCTATTCAGGTCAAATCCCCTCAGCATGCCCCTCAGCTCTCCATAGCACGGGACGCACTCTGCTTCCTTCCATCATCTGCAACTTGTATTTAACCAGACATCTAGAAGCACAGAGAAACCTTGGACCCTGATGATACCCTTCTCACCTTTGCATCTCCTATTTTCCCTGCAATACCATGTAACTGTAGCTTGAAGGCTTCAGCTGCAGGTTTAAGCTTCACTCCTTTCCTGAGCCACTGTTTGTAGCCTGTGGTGTGTGTAGTAGCTGTACCATGGGTTTCTCTAAACTAGCCATCTCTTCCATGTATGTTTCTCATTCTGGGAACTGAACTTTAGAACAAATATAGTCCTTCCTTCCTCTGTATCACTAGGTATCTCAAAATATCCTCTAAAAAGGGTTTACAGATAAGGAAATCAAGGGAAAGAGAATTAACGAAGCTGAATCTCTCAGCACCAAAAAGGAATCATAAACACCTTCCCACTTCTTACAGTTTAGTATATGATGGTTTTCCTAACATTAGTTTTTTATGCAATATTGTGTCATCGTAACTGCATCAATTTGGATACAATTCTGCTATGTAGCCATTTAAATTAAGAAAAATAAATAAATTACCCATACTTCATAAAATTACATTACTTTGAAGAAAGCATAATAAATTCAAAAGGTCAAGCATCTCTGATGGTCTGATCTTGTCTTTCATCAGCTGGCTAAGATGTTTTGCAAACATCCCACAGAAAACTCCAGGATCCACCAGTGAGGAAACAAGGATACTAATACTTAGTATCTTCATCCCACACCTCTTCAAATGCAATTTTGAAAACACCTGTACCTACAAAATTCTTACCACATCTTCAGAATGCAAGCTGTTAGCTTTCCCTGCACCTAACTGGGACAGAGACTGGATGTGGTGGACAATGGTAAATGCAATGCTGTAAAGATGGAAACGAAATTCACTTGGCATTTCTCAAAGAAGGGCCTGCTTATTGTCTTGCCATTACAACTACTTTTTACCTCTTTTTGAACTTTTAGGAAGACGCAGAGATTTGTTTTTTTCCCGTTGTCTGGCACATGGCAATGTGCTGCATGCAGGCATGCCCTGTCACCCTTACAGATTACACGTTATGATCTTCAAAAGCCACAGGACAAAAACTGAAAGACTTCATGAAGCTGTAACTACTGCAAAATATCTAACTGTGTGTGTGTCAGAGCGAGCACATTAACTTCCACCACCACCATCTCAGGAATCTTAGTGTATTTTTCATGCTTCTTAACACAAGTCAAGTTACTGGTGCCAGTCTAGGTACCCTTTATAAATAGGCTTCCTATGAACAGCCTTTGAATACACCTGGTGGAGGAGGAAGAGGAAGTTTTCAATGGCAAACGCTGAACTACAGGACTTCCCTCTATGACTTAAGGGTTTTGACCTCCAGAACATAGTGCAAGTCACCACAATTAAGGATTTGATTAATACAATGTCTTCTGGGTGTCTGATTTATGCATTTTTCAGGGCACATAGCCAGGTGCTATAGCAGTGGAAAGCACTGGGAGACACCACATTACATTTAAGTGTGTGAAACTGTTTTGGCAGATGTTGCAGAGGGCTTACTACTCTTTAGGAGAGACAAAATACACTTTGCCAAGGGTACAGATGTGTCCTGTGCCGTTGCCTGCCTGAGACAGACAGCACCCAGGCTGAGAGCCATAGTCTACCTCCAATGTCTATTCCCTGACTTTTTTTTCCTATGCTGCTGCCCTTTCTCCTTGATCCAGGCCAGCCGGATTCATTCCACTATTCAATTCAACAAGCTGCGATCTTGAAAATATTTTGAATAGTAATGTGACAGGGCTGGCTAGAACTGGAGTGAAAGCAGCCAAGGCATCTGAAACTGGCCTAAACAACTCCCCTACTGGATCGTGTTCTAGTTAAAGTCAAGTCAACTGTTGTTTTGTTGTGTGTTTTTTTTTCCCTTCACTATGGCAAATTTCCCAGGCAGATGTGTTTTCTTTCCACCATATGACTTTACTCACTTTTCCATGGCAACATTTACACTATATGGTAGTGTTCTACCTCATCTCACAGACATCCTACAACTTCCTCCAGTACATGTAGCCTCCATCTCCTGTAAATGCTCTCAAGAGAAATAGCACGCTGAACAGAAGCTTGTAGGATTAATTTATCCCACAGCACCCTTAAGTACGTGATTCACCCTTCAGGTCTATGATATTCCCATATTGCACACGTGTACAGTACAGAAGTCAAACTGGTGCAAATGGCAGTATCACCTTTAAGGACTATCCAGCAAGGTGAGGAGAGCTTTGGTAGCTACTGACAAGACATAGGTACTTCTGGTGCTTCTACATATGTGGAAGCCTAAAGCTCTATAAGAGACAGCTTTTCAATTTGCAAAATAAAAAATCACGACGATACGTTCCCAGACACAGGAGGTGGTGGTGGAAATGAAGATAGAATCGTTCAGTTGCAAGGGACCTTCAAAGATCATCTAGTCCAACTGCTTGACCACTTTAGGGCTAACCAAAATTAAAGCACATTAATGAGGGCACTGTCCAAATGCCTCCTGAACACTGACAGGCACGGGGCACCAACCACCTCACTAGGCAGCCTGTCTTAGAGTCTGACCACCCTCATGGCACAGGAATTTTCCCTCATGCCCAGGCTGACCCTCCCCTGGTGCAGCTCTGTGCCATTCCCTTGTGTTCTACCATCAGTCCCAGGGAGCAGAGAGCGGCACCTCCCTCAGCGCTTCCCTCCTCAGGGAGCTTCCAGGTGCAGTGAGGCCTCCTCGCAGCCTCCTCCTCTCCACACTGGGCACCCCAAGGCTCCTCGGCCTTCTCCTCACAGCACATGCCTTCCTGCCCTTCTACCAGCTTTGTTGCCCTCCTCTGGAGGCTTTCAAGTAACTTTAAAGATGATCTTTTCTTCTAATCCATACTACAACAGATGAACAATCTAAGAAAAGCATTTTTAGACTACTTTTATTTCCAATCACTATTTGATCAAGAGAAATAAACCAAGTTGCAGACAGTCTTATCGTTACTCAGATCACTTTAGAGAGACATGCTGTACTTCCTGTTCTTATTTTTCCTTTCCATAATTCGGGATGTTGGAACGTCTCCCAAAATCGAGTCTTTTCCTTCACTCCCTACAGTTTAGTACCCAAAATGTGGTGTGTTTTTTTTTGGCTAGGTGCTGGTCTCATTTATTAAGAAAACATTAAGATTTACTTCACTGTGTTTGTAAAAACTTCTGAAAATCTGCAACCACCTTCTCTCTCATTCGATGGATGTATTTTGCATTAGTTTGTCTGTAATAGCTATTGTTCTAATGATTTTTTACAGTGTTCTGGGATCAATTATGCCATTGATTTTTTTGCCACTCTGCTCAGTGTGACACTGTACATGTCATTCTCACGAAGTCCTCCATATGTCTACCCACGGGTCAATATTCTCATCAAGAATGTTGAACATCAAGAATGGTTTCATAGTCCCGTCTTACGCTCAGACTTATCTTGTCAATATGCTGAGTGTCTCCACTTCTTTCTAGCTTTCATTTTAGGTCTACAGTTTCTTCTAGATCTTTGCTTAGCAAGAAGTCCTCAGTTAAGTTTACACCACCTCACTGGGATCATATATGTTTAGCTAAATGTGTAGCATAGTTAACTGTGATGACTAGGACTGGATGCTGTGACACAATCCTATGCCCTACGAAGGTTGTGGACTATAAAGGAGGAGAGAAAGTTTGTCATGAAGAGCTTAAGAAATTTAATCTGTCCTCTGATATACATCTCTTCTTCCTCTCTCATATAATTCTTCTTCACTTTTTCACTCTTTGTTCCTCCTTTCCCATCTGAGCTCAAAATATTCACAAGTCAACTCTTGAATCTCAGTATAAATGCACACTAATATTACAGAATTACAGAATTGTAGGGGTTGGAAGGGACCTTGAGATCATTGGGTCCAAACCCCCGGCAAAGCAGGTTCCCTAGAGCAGGTTGCCCAGGTAGGCGTGCAGACGGGAAATATATCTTTATAAAGTATGTTTTGACATAACAGTTTACCAACTTTCAAGGACAGAAGAATACATTTCAAGTGAAATTTTCCCTTTTAAATATTTAGATGTATGCCATTGTTAAGTAAGAATGGGTGTTATGTTTAGTATGGAGAGCAAACAATAACGTCAGACAAATGTGAGCAATAGTGGGTGCATGGTCTGAAATCCACTCAAACTGGTTACAAAATCAAGTTTCCTTTTTTTCTAGCATACCCTGTTAGAGAGGTGGAAAGAGAGATGAAGGGAAATGTTATGATATTTTAGCATTTGAGATTCTCAAAGCAAAGAAAAATAATTTGTATGGAAGGTCTCTGTGAATTAAAATGCATTACTATTGTAGACATAGATATCAGACATTACATTCTGTAGACGTAGATACTATATCACAGGGAGCAGTGGCCTTGTTTTTCCAAGATGTCATGCCTCTGAAGCTCTAACTCCTTTCACACTTACAAGATGATGCCAAAATAACTTGCCAAGTAATACTCACTGCAATTTTATCAGGTTTGACTTTAAAAGTCAGGTCTTGCACATCTTGTTTCCTTGCTCCTTTTCTTATTAAAAAATACTTCACAGAAAAAAAAAATAGCAAAGTCACTCTACTGAGTGCCAAGGGTCTTGAAAATCAAATTCCTGCTCTTTTGGAGTTTGATGGGTCTTTAAGCATGGGGCCATAGCAGTACATAAATGAAGTCTGAGATATTACTGTCTGTTTATCCCAAACACCTTTTACCCAGCAGCTTTAGACCACTCTGAAACTCTAATAAAAAACATGTTGAATTCGATACAATTAACTCAATTAGGAACACTGAAAAACTGACAGTAATTGCTTTTTATGGGATAAGGATTTTTAATATTGGTTTTATGGATTATTCTTTAAAATCAAAGTTAATAAGAATAAACAGAAATGTGATTAGAAAGCAATATGGGAATGGAAGAACAAAATAGCCTCATCAATTATAGAGAACAGAACATTGTGATCCAGAAGCCTATTTGTCTACTAAAAGGTCTATTCATATTGCTATACATATGCCTTTGAATATTTTGCAATCATGTTTCAGTAATTAACCTTAGCACTTCTGCGTTCATTGGAGACACAAACCTCAGTTTCATCCTTCACTAGATGTGCATTTGCAAGCCCCATAATTTCTGCCTAAAAACATCTGCCTGGTTTTATGCAAAATGCAGATTGGTCTGGAGGACCTGCTGTGTCATCGATAGCTCCTCAGCACCTTGCAATAATAAAAAAAAAAATAAGCCAGCTTTTTGAAAACTGTCAGCAGCATTATAAAGGATTTGAGACCCCACTAATCTGCTTTGTTCCCAAGCTCTGTAAATTTGGAAACGCTGTCATAAGTACTTCCTCAGTGCGTTGAAAAAAAAAAAAGAAAAATTATTTAGGAAGATGCCTTTGCCAGTGATGGGCTATAAAAAACATGCTGAGCAACAAGATGGCATAAAACTGAAGTGTCCAGTATTTTACCTGGACCTGTGACTTACTAATGGCCAAAGTTTCTCAAGTAAAGGAAGTGTCACTTCTCTCCTCTTGTCAAAAGCCTGTGCTACAGATATCTTCCATCAGATTAAAATGATGAGGTAATGTTAAAGGTTCCAAAAGGTTTCATGATAAACCTCAGAATTTCCCTAAAACATACATATTTTCCTGATACAAAAAGCCTGTCTTTTTGACCAACAAACTTCTGTGATTCTCATTCCATTAAGCCCGCAGTTTAATTCTCCTGTTTCTGCACTACCATTTCCTTCCCTCCTGATTAGTCATCTGGAAGACTAATTAGAGCCCACCATTTACAGAGCTACTCAAAAAATTAAATGCTAGTGAAAACCCAGAAAGTTGAATATTATATAAAAAAAGCTTGCAGATTATATTTATTTAAGGCAAATAGAGAAGCTTTCACAGAAAGGAGAGTGGTCTCTTTATTTTTTAAGCTAGGTGAATAAACAGACATCCTCCCTCTATTCAACATTACCTTTAGCAAGATTTTAGTTTATTTAAATTGAGGGAATAAAATAAGGAAATCAACTAATCATCACACAGGGCAGCAGCAAACCTTCTAGTCACTCTGGCCCTGCAGAATAGTCCTCCTTTATTTGAAAAATAAAGTCTCTGCACACTCAGCTTTCCTTCCTAATCTGCATTTACTTCCTAAAAAAGCAGTCGGCTCCTCCCTTCTCCAGCTGTGTGCTTACCAGCTGGAAATCATTCTCCCTCTCTGATTCCAGCTTATCTGTTCATCCTTTCCCTGCAGGTGCTTTCTTATGTCTTCAAAATGCCTCACCTAATATGCCAAAATTAGCTTGGACAGATTTATTTCTCACAAGACCTTCCTCATTTCCATTACAATCGCACATACTGCACAATTACTGTGCGTGCATCCCCATGTATCAGCCAAATGAGTAAAAGGCAGCTCTTGTTCAAGGAACCTCAAAAGGTTGAAAGGTGAATGATGGGAAGAAAAAAGCATCACTTGCTTTGCTTCAACAGCAGAGGAGATGCTCAGGAGCATATTTAGCCTATGCCGTGTATGCCCAACCTGAACTGCCAGCCTGTGAAGAGAAGTGGACACGACACCAACCTTAAGCAGTCTCAGTGCTCAGTGCTGTCAGAAATCCTTCTGGAGGTTACACAGCAGCTCCCTGTCACAGCTGGGAATTAGCTAGACCTCCAAGGTTAAAAACCAGTATCTCGATCAAGAGACTTCTTTTTTCATGGATGTATTATATTTGAAGACTATTTCTTTCATCATAAAACAGGGCTTATTAATAATAATAAAGGTAACCTTAAAATATCTTTATAAATACATGCTACGAAAGAAATGTTATTTACACTGAATTTTGTAAGCACTGAGTTCTCCAATTGCTTCCTTTAGCCACTAAGTGCTGTACTTTGCTCTTTGGACTCCACAGGAGTCAATACAGGGAAGCTCAACTACCTTTCTTTTCACTAGGGATGCACTTTCCTCTTTCACAATGTGCCACGAGAACTGGTAAGGCACCAGGTCTACCCCTTCTTGGCTTAAATGTAAAGTCATGACACTTGATCTAAAATACCCTTACCTTCACAAAAAAGACTCGCAAAATTATGTATGGGCAGGGGGGACTCACCTGATTCTCTCTTTGTACTTTGCAATCTGATACAGAAACTAGCAAAAGCCCAAGCTTTAAAAAGCTACGCAGGATTTTAACACTGAAATGGAGCTACCACCCAGCTGTGCAATCACAGCAATACCACTGCAGCAGGTAAAAAGCTGAGGAAAGGCATGGTTCATCAGAACAGCTGTATTGGTTCAGATCAAGGGCTCCCTACCCTGATACCTTGCTTCACATGCTACACCTATGGAAGAATCAGCATGGGGTTAAGTCCATTCTGCTTTCACTTTCCCAGCCTCCAACCGTTTCTTCCACAGGTCATCCCCTGAGCTTTACATGGCTTGTCTTCTCTTCTGTCTTCTTTGACTTCTCCCTTAAGTACTTGTTCAGTTCTCCATGTAAACCTCCTTGTCTCTCCCCCATCCTCTGTCAAGGAATTCCAAGGTGTTTCTCACCTCCTGAATAAAGAGCCTTCATCTTATGTTTGCTCTGAACTAGTGTCTGCATTTGATGGCCAAAAGTTCTGCTACTGGCAGAAACTGTGGTCAGTCCCTACCCGCTTCCAGCATGATTTGGTACTTCACTGTTACAATTTTCCCAAATTCTTTTCCAGACTAAAAAGTCCTCACATACTGAGTTGATCCCCATTTAGAAGCCTTTTCATGTTTTGAACATCTTCGTGAACCTTGTCCAGTTCTAATGTATCCTGTTTGCAACAAGAGGGCCAGACCTGTATACGGGATTCAAGGCTTGGGAGCACCACAGAGGTACACAGCTGCACAGTGATCTGCTCTGCTTTATTCTCTACTTTTCTCCTCATGATTTTCTTTTCTTTACTGCTGCTGAGCACTGAGCTGATGTCTTCATGCAAATAACTGTCATGACTCCAGAGCATCATTCTTGGGCTGGTTACAGTCACACCATCTCCATCCACTGTGTGCATCACCAAATCTATCAAACATCAGTATGCACCACACGCATATGTGTACTGGTATTTTTAGCCAGTTCTGTAAGAGTAATATATTTTATATGTATTCATTTGAACAAACTACAAGCACTCTTAATTAAACTTATTTAAATGTCAGCCACAAAATAATGGAATTAATCCCTTCCAAGGCTAAAATTTTGCAACCACTGTAACAGAAACACCACCAGTCACTGGGAACTTCTTCGGATTCTGTCTCTATATATTTGGTCTCAGTTTAGACCGTAAGTATGGGATAATTTTACCCACTTACTACTACAGACAGCTTCATTATTACACTCAAATATGCAGATATATCAGTGTATAATAACTTTGCAGCATCACAGAATGATAGAGGATGGGAGGCACCTCTGGAGATCGCCTAGTCCAACCTGCTGCTCAGGGGGAATGAGAGCAGGTTGCTCACGGTCCTGTTCGGTTGGGATTTGAGTATCTCCAAGGATGGAGACTCCACACCCTCTCCGAGGAACCTTTTCCTGTGTTTAAGCACCCTCACAGTGGATTTTTTTTTCTTACATTTAAAAAGAATTTCCTGTATTTCAGTTCGCTTCCATTGATTCTTGTCCTTTCAATGAGAGGAGTCTGGCTCCATCTTCTTTACTCCCTCCCAAATAGAAGGAGATAGGACACAAGATTTTGGAGGGAACAAGTGGATACTACGAGACTTAGATTCAAGACCTAATAAAGCCATTCCCTGTGCAACATAAGGGGCGATTTAAGGTAGGTAAGATTATATTTCATCTTCAGCTACTGTTTTTTTTTTGGGGGCGGAGTGGGGGGGGGTGGGACTGATGCACAAAATGCTTTGCATACCCAAACACAAAGCAGGCCAGTCTTGTACAAAGCACTTCTACTCCATTACACTAGAACAGGAGGGAAGCCCTAGAAGATTTTGGCCTAGCTGAGGGTGCCCCTATACAGACATCACTGCTAAGTACCTTCCAGTTCTTTTTGCTGTCTCACTTCTTAAAAATCACACTGAAGTTCACTTACTGTTGCATCAGCAAGTCTGGGTATTGGGGGGGGGGGGGTGTGGAAAAGATGCATTTTTACCCTGAATATCAATATTTTGTGCTGTTGCCATTAATGCACACCTTTGGATAAAACTGCTAAGCCATGTCTGTCTTCATAAGGAAGGGACACAGCAGGTTAGGAAGCAACTGTTCCCAGAACCAAGACACCCCCAGACCCCTGCCATAGGCTTTGTGCCAGCTGTGCTGGCTAAACATTGGTTTCTCTTAGTTGGGGTAGGGAAGGGAAAATGATGAAGAAGAAAGAGTTTGCAAAAATAGTTTCCTTGTTAATGCTTGCTCACTCCCCGCATTGTAATGTGAGGTAACCCTGAGATTGCCCAGCCCTTGTCCTGTACCCTCTTCCCTCAAAACACAGCTGAGAATGATGTTGCTAATCGCTGAGGCTTAACCCCTTTTAGTAAGGTCATTAAGCATATCGAACTGCTTTGACCTCAGCCCAGCATCTGTGAAATACAGACACCAACTTCCACTTCTTCACAGCTAAACTGTGGGAATACCTACCCTAAAGGTGCTACCTTGTTCTCGCAGCCTGTGCCGAGGGCCAGCCAAGCTGAAATTCGCAGAATATCCAGATACGTGCTTGGACACACCGGCACTGCTGCACTTCCTTGGGGTGGAAATACCTTCAATCCCTGTCTAGCTGACCACTTAGTTAAACCAAAATGCTGCAAATAACAGTAACAAGGCTCTTCGTCCAAGAAAAGATGAAACGAGGTACTGAGGGACTCCATTTATATACAAAAATCATTTCTCCTGTGTTTTCAGCTGCCTGTCTCTCTCAGACAAGACATGCAAGTTCTTTTTTTGCACTGAAGCATAACACAGGATAAAGTGATCAGAGCTCAGCTGGATCCTATTTTCTATATAAATTTTGCTAGTCAACTGGGGATGATCCACTGGGAAGAAATGCAGAATTCTTCCAAAGATCTAATCACATAGGAGACTTCAATCTTATAACATCTCTCAAAGGGCAATATCAAAACCTTAGCAGGAAATCATTTGAATGACTGGCAAATGAAATGAGCCATTAGATACTGTTTTTCTCTTTTCTTTTGGATAGGTGATAAAACCTAATGCACACAGGATATCAAGGAATGTACCAAAAGTTTAGTTTAATTTCACCCTGTGGTGAGCAATTCTGTTATTTCTTCTTATATCTGAATTAGAGAAGCCATTCTTGAGCACTTAAGCCAGCCCACTCCTTGAAGATAAACTGCTGCATATAACCTAGTCTGAGTACTTTTATTTTACTCTTAATAAGTTCTTAAAAATACATATATTTGCAGTACTAGCTATAGTGCAGATTCTTAAAATCTGCTACAGGATTTTCTATTGGTTTGTTGTCTCCACCTTTCAAATATCATGTTATGAATGTCATGAAATACTAAATAAACATGTTTTTACATGGCAAAAAAGTCTATTACTAAATATTTTAGTATTTCAGGTCAACAGAATGGAAAAGAAAATCTTGAAAATGTTACTGTGTAATAAATACTACATTGATAAATATTTTCCAGAACAAAGAACCAGAGGTTTAATATGATTTAGATCACACAGTTTCTCTTATCACTGTAAGGAAACTTTTTTTACTTGTACTTTCCTGAAAAAGTGATTTTGCCAATTCTTCTAGCTATGAGATGTCCTTAGATATCTGAGCGTTTGATTCCTTTAGTTACCAGCCACGACCTGCACATGGCAATGCATGGATGCACCATCACAACTCCAGCAATACAAAATGGCACGGAAGCAATAAAGCCCTCTGCATGCAGAAATGGCACATGGTGGCACGTCTTGAGAGGTATGGGAGGCTTTTAAAGAAGTCTTATTGTTAAACTAGTTTTTGGATTAATGAAATGCTACTTTATTTGGAAACTACACTGAGAAAATTTCATTTGCCATGCTCATTAATAATGGGGCACAATTAGCATAATCTCTTCAACCCATTACAAAAAAATGCAAACATCAAATAACAGAAGTTATAAAAACTTCTACCTTTAGTGATATATTTTTCTCTTTTTAAACCCATCACAGCTAAGCTCAGGAGACAGTCAGCTAACACAGTGCAAGTGAAATCCTGGAGGCAAAGCCCTGTGCTGTCAGGCTGGCACCAGCCACTTGGCAGAGCACAGTAAAGCATCTCAACTTCCGCTTTGAAACCATGTGTGGGTGTCCCTGGCATTTTCCTTGAGGAAACGGCACTTACAAAGCCCACAGTGAATAAGGGAATGTTAAACTGATGGGAAGGAATGGTCCTACAACTTGCTTCTTGCAATGACGAGCACAAATTGCCACTGATGTATCGGCATTTCCTGGTACACGAGGAGGCTTCTCAGAGGCTCTAGGTGTGCTAGCTATCAGCAACGGCCCATTAAAATCACCACAGCAGCCACTTCAGCAAAACTCCACCTGCTAATAATCACCAAAACTCCTCCTCTCCCACAATCTCCTTTTCAACACTAAAAAATCTGTCAACAGCCCTCTCGAAACTCTCCTCCCGAGTGAGATCCCCTTGTCCAACACCCATAGAACAAAACCATGCCTATTTGGATTTACAGTCCTGGACTCTCTCCCCCAGCAGAGAAGCTTTCTCTCATACTCATTAATACAGCACAACTTAATTTTTTCTGGTTTCTGGCAAGTCACAGATCCAAGCAGCCATCCATTGTTTATCAGCTTCTACATACAGAAAGGCTCCCCTCAAATTGCTAGAAACACAACGATGCTTTGCACAAAGCACTGTCCAAATTTTACTCTCTAGAGATGGTCAAGGATTTTAAATCCAAACTTATTAAAGATAGCATATTGAGATTTTAAGAGAAAAACAAACATTAAAATGTAGTAAAAATCCAAATGCTGAAAGTAGAAGGAAGTATGTGTGCATGTCTATACAAATAAAATTTAGTACTTCATGCAAGTCACAGCAACCAGTGTAGTTTTCTCATGTGTTCATCTCTTTTTCCAGTTAGAGTTGCCCAGGATTGTATCTGCCATGACGGAAGTGCTTTCCCTCTCCAGGGGAGAGACCATAGCATCTTACTGCAAATACACTCTACATCTGGAACCCTGCCAGAAGAAGATAAAGAAAGCTGGAGACATAGAAATCCTAACAGGCAATGGGGACAGCATTTACAAGTGATATTTTTGGCTTTCAGACAGTATTTTTGGCAAGATGAATTCTTGGAAAAACAAATAGTGCTTCGCATGGAAAAGGTAAATCAACTTTTAAAAAACTGCAGGGGGAAGGAGGACATCTATTAATTTACCAAGCCATTCTAATGTGTGTATTTCTCAAGAAAAAAAATAGCTTTAAGAAGTAACGGGGAATATTATTTCATTCCCTGCTCATTGCTTTGAATTTGCTGCCCGTTTGTAAAACCTGCTGAAGGCTCTGCATGCCTGAAAGCCTGCCTGTTTTTTTTTTTTTTTTTTTTCTGGCTGTTTCTCATTATCTAATAAAAGATATTACCTCTCCCTACAAAACTTGCCTCTCATGGAATATTATTCTGTTATCGTGTATGTTGGACTAATCTGGTACAAATGTCACAAACTATATAAATAAAAAGCATCATGATATCTTTTTTAAGCAAGCTCTGACACTTTATCTCCATTCTTAGCAAGATGTAGTTTAAATAAAGAAAAAGAGGAAGAACAAGACCTCGGCTGAGCTGCAGAAATGTGGGTTATAATGTCAGTGAAACAAAATACAAGCTGCACCCTGCCTATCAGCTGCTGCACTTCATACCAACACACCATTTATTACTGTCACGACATACTCTGTGCTGCACATCCCAATGCACAACATTACAATCCCATTCACATTTCGGCTAAGTGAATTCCCTCCTACAGGTTCTCCTTGAAGCACATTAGTTACTAATTAGATAATTGAGTCGTTTGTCTCATTACGAAATGCCACGTTCAGCATGTAATGTGCCATTTCAAATTTCATTCATGATTCAGAAGCACTAGAAATTTACCTTGCAGCTTCTCATACTCTATAATAGAGTATTTACGACATTTCTGCCTTGCCTTCCTTTGAGATTTCAAAGCCTGATAAAAGTCAGGTTTTAGTTACAAATGAATTTAGTGGACTGACACTCACAAAAGGATGCCTTTTTGTTAACAAATGGATTGCACTAGCAGTCTTACTCCATTCCCATTACGAATGTGTCCCCACAGAGGTACCCACTTGAGGCACACAGAGATTCACACAACTTGAGGTTCACAGCCCAGTACAGAGCTCTGCTGAGCACGTGTTTTTGTGTGTGGTTTAAGCTCATATAAAATGTGTAGCCATAAACCTTGTAAAGTCAACTTTTCTACTCTGTTTATAGAAGAAGCCAAAATATCTATTGTGACAAGCATGGAAACTTGCTGTTGGCCCAGTGTCATGACATGATGCTTTCAGATCATATTCTGAGGTGTGGTTGCTCTTTCCTTAAAGGAAGAGGGGTAAGTAACATTTCTGAGGCTGTCACACACTCACTTGTTTCCACAAGAATCTGATTTCTGCAGCTGATAATTATATAGTTGGTTGGTGACTGTTTTTTTAATAATCTTTATGACAAATCTCCTGGGGAGGGCTGGAACAGAGAAGAGCTGTGCTTGCAAGATGCTCCTCAAAAAGTGTTGGTTTGCAGACTGGCTGCATTGCCTCATAGAAAGAAAGGAAAAAGACACAAAACAAAACACAAATTCTCTGGCTAGTGCTTGATGCATTAGAGAAAATTAATATACAAAGTCAAAGGTCTGGATGGAGCAACAGGAAAGTGTGTGCAGCCTGTGAATGGAAAGCTGGGTTGCCAGGGGCTGTAGGGAACTGATGCAGAATTTGCCTCATCTGAAGAAGACCAGCACTGATTTTAATGCAGTTTGGAACAGAAGATTTTGGAACTGGTATTTGCTGTTTCAGTGTGGTCTGAAGTTTTGGGTGAGGACACACAGCTGGCCAAAAGCGTATCGGAGTATCAGAGTTTTTTATTGGGCACCACAACTGTCCTGTACTAAGCATAGAACAAATTCAGAACAAATGATGTTCCCTCTCTCTTCTCATCCAAGTGTTAGCCAAGGCACCAGCAGAAATAAGCAGACAGGTGTCCTGGTTTCAGGTAGGACAGAGTTATTTTTCCTCCTAGTAGCTGGCAGGGTGCTATGTTTTGGATTAGAATGAGAAGAGCGCTGATAACATGCTGATGTTTTAATTGTTGTAGAGCAGTGCTTACACCAAGCCAAGGACTTTTCAGCTTCTCGCTCTGTCCTGCTAGCGAGCAGGCTAGGGAGCAGCAGGAGCTGGGAGGGGACAGACCCAGGACAGCTGACCCAAACTGGCCAAAGGGGTATTCCATACCATCTGACGTCATGCTGAGCAATATATAGGGGTGGCTAGCTGGGGTGGAGGGGGGGGGCCGGCTGCTCGGGGATAGGCTGGGCATCGGTCAACGGGTGGTGAGCAATTGCATTGTGCATCACTTATTTCGTACACATTATTACTATTAATACTATTATTATTATTATTATTATTATTATTGTTGTTATTCTTTTCCCTGTCTTAATAAACTGTCTTTATCTCAACTCACAGGCTTCACTTTCCCGTTTCTCTCCCCCATCCCGGAGAGGGAGGGGGGAGGGTGAGCGAATGGCTGTGTGGTGTTTGGCTGCCAGCCGGCCTAAACCACAACAACAGGTAAGAGAGGCCAAGGAATACAGGGCAGCGTGATAGGAAGTCATCTCAATAGCCTGAAGGAAGTCATCTGAATAACCACCACTGCTGTCAGTCTTTATGGCAGTGGAGTGCTACACTTCAAATCATACCACAGCCCACATGAATAACGACAATGCTACTGAACGGTGAGACTAATTCTGTATTTAAAAGGACTGTTAAAAGTGGGGAGGGTGTAGAAAGAAAAGAGCCAAATGAATTCAAGGTCTCAAAACTTGAACCTTGCACAACAGATTGACTCAATGGACAGCTCAAAGGTACAATGCTCATTTTCTGTATTTGCACCAAAAGGGGCAACAACAAAGACATATTTTCCAGTGGTGGTGGTTCTTGCCCTGGAATGAAGGACGGAAATAAATAAAATAATTTTTAAAAAAAGACAGAACACTCAATTTCAGGAACCATCACAGAGCTGAACTTTGTGCACAGGAAGGGCCTATGGATATCCAAAGGTTGAAGCTGAAAAAAATCTGTTGACTAATTCAATGCCAAGTTTTATTTCTGGCTTATATGAGCTTCTGCACAGAAATTACTCTATAAAATTCTAAAACATCATGCAGGAGTTGGGAGCACATATAAGTAACCGTCCCTTCTGATCACAAAGTCTATAAACATCAACAGTTCCTACAGCAGTCATTCCTATTCTTTTTATGTTCCCAATCTGAAATACTTTTTTCCTATTTCACTACAGCACTTTCATAATCTGTTAAGAAAGGATCCCAGGAAGGAACCCTTCAAATCTACCTTTAAGATATTTTAAATAACACTTGTTACTAACAGTTGTGATAACTCACAATTTCAAGCCTGAATTGTGTCTGCATTTTTCTTCTGTCCGAGGGAGAAGTTTCACTGAACTGGGAACAAAACAAGTTGTTTTGGAAGGGATTCCTCAGCAAAACGTGAATGGTGTCCAGGTGAGCAGATTACTGCCCCCAGGGAAGTGCAGGCATGGATGTAGAGCTGGCATTTTGTTGTGAACTCTTCCCATCTCTCTGGAAACCATTACACACCTGTTAAATGTGCTCATACAAAGGAACCAGAAAGTCCAGCTAGACTTTGCTTATTAACTGCATGAAGCAGCCATGTTCCTCTGCACAGAAACTGCCACAAGAAAGGGACTTCCCTAGGCATCAGGACAAAGATTAGCAGAAAAACAGGGAACGGGCAACTCCAGAACGGCAACTTTGTCTTCTTAACTAGTCAAAGACAACATATAAACAGTGATTACAACAACAGAAATTTGCCTGGAAGCCCACTCAAATGGGCTCCACACGTCCTGGAGCCTTTCTATTTTGTGACTCTATTTTTAGGTAGAGAGTAGGTTTTTATCTGTTTTCACTACATTCATTTAGATGCCAGCAGCTGCTACACACTAGCATGCTTCCCAGCCTTCATTCCTGTAGTGCATAAGGGTACTTAAGACATCTGAAGCATGGCAAAGAAACATTCAAACTTTGTATTTTTGGATCAGCTCCTAACTACAGCAATATCCAGGCATCCTGTGTATATTATGTCAAAACATAAAAATAACTTATATCATTCAGACAAGTCATTCTGTATAATCATTACATTACAGGCTAAGATATACAAAAAGGCAGATTACACATAACAGGATGCTTGAATAAAGCAGAAGTTGTTTTCCTTCAAGGGAAACTTCTGGCCTAACAATTTTGATTTTTTCCCCTGCAGAGGTAAAACTCATGAACTGCTCAACTCAGAGTTGACTCAAGTTATACTGCTTTTGGTACTAAGTCAGCTGGAGTTCAACTAATGTCAAACAATCCAGGTCTGAAGTCAAAAATTCAGATGTGTTCACCCTCAGCATTAATTCTTTACTCAGAGGAAAGGGGTTTTCAGCATCAAGCCAGTGAACTAACTCTGTTATCCTCCTTTTTCTCCATTCTCTTAATCCTGCCTTTAATGTGCTTGTTTGCAGTCATAAATTAAAAAAAAAAAAAAAAAAAAAGAAACAATGTTAATAGTGATGAAGAACAAAACTAGTATTCCTTATGGCATGCTCTGACTAATTATATTAAGGTATTTTAATCTTGCAGTAATGTAACAGTATTGTTTTTATTACTAATGTCAAATTATATAAAAAGAAACACAATTAAACCTTTTTTAGCACTCAATTCTGATACCTTCCTCAGAAGCATAACTAAGATTTACTGAGAAGATAAGAATCAGTAGTCGTGAAGTTTAGCAGCAGAAAAATAACATCTATTCAATCCCTGCCATCGGCTTCCAAAACCACATTTGGATTTTGCTGGAACAACCACCAGCACCACATCATTAACATCTTTACTGCCAGGAATTTTCATGGAATAACCAAACACAACAAAATCCATGTTACTATGGAATGAAAGAGGCCCAAATCAGACAGAGTTTGAGGTAATAGAAAGAGTTGAGCAACAGCTCATTGTAAGTGACTAGATAGCTTTAGAGAAACTTGGTGGTAATTATCGTGATCCTGGGACAGCCTTGTCACATCCTGCAGGCATACTTTGTAGTCATATTACTCCTTGTCATCTTCTGCTTCACACTCTTCCAGTCTGAATCAAGATCCACTGACAATACAGTTGATACCGACTGAATGATCCACTACTTCAATATCTCTAAAACCATCCCCTGGGTTACTGAAAATAAAATATTTTCTTTGCTAGCTCCTATACCTGCTGCTAAATCCCAGCTAAGTGCAGCAATGCACAGTGAGCCTTGGGAAGCTTCAGATCTTCTCTATATTAGGAGCGGCAAAAACTTGACAGGGTCATGAAGATAGGCCTGAAAGATTTGACAAACCCTCTTTGGCCAGACAGTTTAGGTCATGCCTCCTTCGTCCACTTAAAAGGCCTGTTTATTTTCTTCTGGAGAGCATTCAAAAAATCCTTACTCCATCTCCAGAACGTCAAACAACTGCATTAAAAATTATGTCTGTTTAAAAGCAAGAAGTTTGTGTTGTGTACTCTGCTGTCTCAGGTTTTAGTCCACAGGGAGTTAAACAAGAGCCATGTTTTCATACATTTGCCATGTTCTGTTAAAATAGTTTTGTTGTTTTTAACTGAAAAATGTTTTTTTCCTGAAACTTCCTGCTCGAGATCTGAACCTTCCAGAAAAAAGGCTATGACAATATCTGGCAAAAATTCCTATCAAACCACATCACATTCAAAATAAGACAGTCAGTACCCCAAGGACCTCCTGACCACACATATCCTCATCTCCAGCACGAAGAACCAAGCAAAGATGTATTTTCTGATGAGACCAAGTGTTTTCTATAAAACGCATCAGTATGCTAAAATATACCTGTTCTGGTTCTAGTTCAGCACCTCTGGTTGCCACAATATTTAGCAACCTATGGGACAGAAGTCTCAGATTTAATGGGTGGTATTAAAGTGCAAGTATGGTACCCTCATAGTAAATATCATGCTGCTCAGAGTGGTGGACAAGCCTTGCAAAAAATCACACACAACTGAAGAGCAGGCTGATGTCACTACAAGATAAAAAATACTGTAGAGCACAGAGCAGCAGCAGTGTTTTAAACACAATCCCCCATCAATTTGTACCAGCAACACCCTGCAGCATAACAGCAGTGTTTTATGGCCTTAAAGCACGCAGTTCACCTCAACACCTCTGAGTGCTGTCTACTTGTTTTCCACAAAAACATGCCGCATGGCTTCAGAAGTCTGTTGTTTCAACATCATCAATATTACTTTCTGTCTAGCACCCTGAAGTTTGCCTAGTGAATGAGACACATTGTCTTGATACACGGCTGTGTTTTTTCCACTGCCGCTGAGCGGCTGGACACATCAGGCATGGTCCATGGTTTCTCTTTTTCCCTCCGGAGATGCCAGATGGAATGTCAATTTCAAACTAAACAAGCACTGGTACTTGAGGCAGCAGCAAGGATGGAGGAAGCACAAGCCTGATAGGTGACAACGCCGAGGACAAACAAGACAGTAAGCGGGGAAAAAACAACTTTCAAGAAATCCTTCTGTAAATATCAAGCCAGCTGATTTTTCAAAGCTAAAGGAGAAAAAGGTGACAGCAGAGACGTGAGAGAAGAAGAACAAAAAAGGTTTTTAAGGGCAGTTTAATAGCAAAATCAGCTGTTTATCTCATCTGTGTACCTCACAGGTCTGATCCACACACAAGCCCCTGCAGGGCCATCAATGATCCTTTGGAGTTTAGGCTTCCATCCACCAGCTCAGTGGCAGTAACTGCCAGGCAGCTGCACAGTAAGACATGCTGGCGTAGCTCAGAGGGAGAGCTAGCCCAAGCTGCACGGCTTCAGGTTTGCAATTACTGGAGATCAGCCACTGGAAACCCACTGTAAATTGAGTGCCTAAGTCCTAACGGGCTACCTGAGCGG
The DNA here is from genome assembly GCF_013377495.2 of Cygnus atratus. Taxonomy (NCBI): domain Eukaryota; kingdom Metazoa; phylum Chordata; class Aves; order Anseriformes; family Anatidae; genus Cygnus; species Cygnus atratus. The sequence continues at coordinate 199,700,226 of NC_066362.1, read as the reverse complement.
TCCACAGCCACAGGTTTTACCTCTGCAGTACTAGATAATTGTGTTAATAGCATGAGCCACCACAATGTCATAGCATGTTTTGTTAATACAACAGGCGCTGACTTAAGTAATCATGGATCTGTAACAGTAATAATTACATTATTATGAAACATTCTTTAGTGGGTTTGTAGGAGCTGTACCGCTACGTACAATACCTGTTGCACATGGTAAAAGTTGTAAAAATCATGTCAGGAACCTGTAGGTGGGAAAAAATCACAACTAACTTTCGATTAACTAATTACCTCTAAAGTAGAGATGCATATCTAGGCTCTCTTTACAATCAAAGAAGAGAAAAAGGCATGCTTGGGGCCTGGCCTGTCTTATCCTAAAAAAGACACAGCAATAGGTCAGAAGTCTACAAAGGGAAGTAGTTCAGGTGAAACTACCTACATAGGCATCTATAAGCATGTTACAGGAATACCAGTGCCTGTGTGTCTCTGTTTTCTGTAATGAACATGAAAGCTAAGCACAATTCAGTTACTAATACCACCATAACACAGATGAGAAATGAAACAGCTCAGATCTGTATTGGAAATTTATCTCAAGAATGCTGCTGCCTACATAGTGGGATGAAATATTGTGCCTTTATCGAAATCTGCTCTTGAGAAGGGCAGGTTCTCAGCTCTTCTAAGCTCAGAGAGCACCATTTGATTTCGATGAAGCAAGAAATACATCACTTAGGGGTCTGGATTACTCTTAGTTTTGCAAAAGTCTCAGAGCTGTCATTTCTGAGGTTTCTTCCTCTCTTCCCTACTTCTGTCCCACATTTTGGAATATTCAAATTATTGCTTTTAAAAGCAAATAGTTATACTACCTGAAAATCTACTAAATATCTGTTCCTGTGAAAAAAAGAATAATTCTAAAGTGGCTGCTTTCTTTCAGAAGCCACTTCTTGCAAGCTATTGGATATCTACAATTTTATGCATTGGGATATGGACAATAAATGATTTTCCCTTAACAGCAACTTCTTATCAGTAGTTGACAATTCGATTACCTCTTATCTTTCTTCTTGACGTGCAGTTGCTTTCCCAACCTATAAAACAAAGTCACTAAGGCCACAAGGTATTCTATTCAATTTTCAAAACATGAGATTCAGTGTCAGAGACTTGACCTGAAACATAACTTGCAGAATTGGTTTGCCAGCAGTTTGTTTCCTCAGCTCAAGTCCTTACAGCTAATGGCAGGAAATTGTTCCTCCTCGACATCTCCCAGGTGCAGGCAGCAGAAGCTAAAACCAGCGAGAGGAGCAACATCTCAAGCAAACCAGTTCTCTGCATTTCACAGCGTGTCTGCACGTTCTTGCGTCCCTTTCATTTAGGCTTGTAATTGAGTTCTCTGAAATAAATTGCTAACTCTCTTTGGTGTCAGGCATAAACTGTCAGGAATGTGAAAATGTGATACAAAAGAGAATCTGAATAAATAGGATAAAGGCTGAGAGAATAGGTTGTGAGAGGAGCTTAAATGACAGCATGCTGCATAAAAACTCCCCCAGACCAATATCATGTCTCCAGGAGAGGCCATTAGAGCATGCTTAAGAAAGATTATAAGGAATGTGGCAAATATAATAATCCTTCCTCAGTATCCTCCTCAAACAGTCAGAGGATTAGAGACCATTAACTGTCACAGAGCTTAAGGGAATGAGTGAGAAGAGGGCTCCATGGTACATACGCAGGGTAAATGGCTGGGTAAACAGCCTGTTTTCCAAGTGTGTTTGACCCAGGAAGAGATGTCCTTGTGTAGCTAAACTACAGCGAATGGTCCCTGTAACATAACAGTGTCCTCAACCTTATACAATCTTACCTAGGCAGACCTACTTCACAACAGAGAATATAGATACTGAGTTAGAAGAAAGACATTTAAATACTGTTAAAGAGCAATTCACACCATAGAGGCAAAAAACATTCAAAGATGCCACTTCATTTGGAAAACCCATTTAGCATTTCTCCACCCTACTTGTTCCAGTAGCCTACTGTAATCTCCCCGGTAGAAATGGTGTGTAATAACAGCATACTGGGGCAGAACATGGGCTAATTAGGCCCATATCCTGCCTCTTTCTCACCAACATCCTACATTTTATGGAAGAACAGAAAATCGGGGTAATTATGGATTATACTTGCACATGGCATTACCCTCTCAACCCTTGCCTATTAAAGTTTCAGAGACTTCCACAACCAAGTATGGACTTGGACCAGCAAGTTGAACTTGGACGTTCATGGACTTACTCTCCTTGAAATTGCTCTAATTCCTTTTAGCGTGACAAGCTTGCTTGACTCTGTTCCACAAAAACATGAGCTGACACAAATTAACATGGAAAACATTTCTTCCTAAGAAACGAACAAGATGGTGTGTATTTATTTTCCTTACAAGGAAATGCTATGCTAAGCAAGAAGAAAGTCAGCTGCCAAGCAATGATGACAACTATCACTTGAGCATAGAACTGTGACAGGGAGCAGGAAATTACCATTTTGCTCTGCAGGGAGTCCTGGTTTACACCCGTGGTCTGGAGGACATTCAGAGACCAATGGAAGAACATGGAAGAACATGAAAGCAACCTATAATCTCACTGTACCGTGGGCATTAATTAACCTGGCAGCCATCCAAACTGCTGGCATTAAAATCCTCTTATCTGAGAGCTGCACATTTCAGCATTTCTGCAGTCTCTACTGTGCACTGAGGCATTGTACAGCAGCAGCGGGCTACCAAGAAATAAGAAAAAGAGGCAGAAACCGAGGAACACTGCAAAGTATTTAGTTGTGATCAGAACATCTGTTAGTAGTTGGAGAAACATGCTATCTCAAGAAATGCACAACTAAATAAAGCAGAGGTTGCATCAAGAATGTAATAAGAACAACTTTGAGAAAACAAGCATAAATGATCTCTAGTGAGAGTATGTTGCAATCAAGGTAAAATCGTGCTGAAGCCAGTAAGTTCAAGTAAAGATACTTGTCTCTGAAAAGGAATTGTTTTTCTACATACCTGTCCAGTCTCCTACTACTTTAAGGTGGACCCCAAACGTTGCTTTGGTATCTGTAGGGCACTAAAAATATTAAATATATTAAGGACCACTTCTGAGTAACAAGAAAGTAACAAAATGCATTCAAAATACAGTTGTTAAGACAGAACCTGGTGTAAACAGGTCAATCCTGAGGAGCCATACCAGCAGCTATACCCTTTAGAAAGCAAGTCTAGCATCAGTTCTGTTCATGAAGCCAAGCATGGCTAGTCTCCACTTGCTTTCAACTCTTTCTTCTGGTAAAGGGAGTTTGGGGGTGCGATTTGGAAGGACCACTTCACCAAGCATTACTCAACAATGGTATCAACGGAGGATGCAGCAGTACAGAGGTACTTCCCCCTCCTACCAACCCTTCATTCAAAATTCATTCAAACATCATTCAAAATCAGGAACTGCCCCATCATCCCTAAACCATTTAAAGAAACATCTTTCCTTTAAGACACTTCTGCTTCTTGAGTGTCAGAGCTCATAATTCCAAGTTATGTGATCATTCTCACACAACTGTTGTTTTCTTCTAAATACCGAGATTTTGCTGCCCTTCCCAAGAGCTTAGAGTTCACAAAGGCAAAACACCAGATTGCATGGCATACCATGAAACCTCTTTGCTGCCACTTTTCTCTCACTCTGCACCTATGCCCTCACCTTGGTGCTACTTAGTTATGACTATCAACAAACGAATTGTTATTTACAGTCTTATCCACACCATGATACCTAAAACCCTCCAGTCAAGCCATGTCAAAGGTCTGAAGAGCCTTCTCAGCTTCATTCCTTATTAGACCCCAGGAGACTTCTACCTCACTGGCTAGACAACTTTTGCAGGTACACTGAATGGTTTCACACACAAACAGGACAAGCAGCTACTCCTTGAACAAAGATTCGTCACTTTCCTTCTATAAACCAATGCAAATTGGTTTCCCTTTGACAAAAAAATATTACTGCTGCATTTTGATGCCTTTCTTAGAACCTTTTAATGACTGATCTAAAGTCCATCAGGAATCCAATAACCAACCAATTACATTTCTGTTTCTATTTTTCTCCTACAGACAAATACAAATGCTGAAGAGAGGGCTGAGATTCTAGGAACACAACTACATTTTAAATAAAGGAGGCTCCAGGAGTGAACCGAAGCCTCAATCATCCACCATGCTTGAGAGAACATTTCTTGGCTCTGGTCTGGACCATTCCCACGAGCCTTCTCAAGATAATCTCTTGCAGAGTGTGAAACCACTGGCCTCAGGGCTGAGGATCTATTCCTATCCCTCCTTATTTAGCCGTAAAGAAACAGATAAAAGTTTAGTATTCACTACATCTTGGCAAACCTAGGATTACAATGTCCCAGCTAGTCACTCCATTTTTATGAAGGAGCAGAGCATTCATGTTAAGAGTACTGATTACTACACAGACTCGTGTAATTCCTTGTCTTGTTTCAAGTTTTCCTACAAAATGTTGGTACAGATACTTATTTCAGCCAGTCTTAGCCTTCAAAAATAAGGCATTACGGGAGGGATTCAGGAAAACTCCATATAACAAGGCCTATGTTCTTTGTGGCTGGTTACACTGTCCTCCAGAACAAAAATATATAGAGCAATTCTCAACGTGAAAGTAGATATGCTGCCTCTCTGCTAGAAAGAAGTATTCTAGCTGCAAAAACATCTGTTCTCTTGGGGATCTCTGTAACAGCCTTTAGCAGTTTATTTTTCAGACTGGGTTGTCCTATGGTTCCCTGCGTTTCACAGGAGACTAAGTGATTTTCTTAGTCCAACCATGAAAAATCCCAGGTCAGCACATCTTCTATAAAACTGCCTGTCATTCCCTCCTGCCATTACAGTTAATGGCATGATACCCCTTGACTCTAGCCGAAATAGGTTCAAACCTATTATCCTTTACACTACCCTTAGGACTAACTCTTTTCTGCACTAAACACTTTGAAAAATTATCCAATAAAAAAAGAGAGATTTATTTCCCTTTAGCCTCTAGGAAGCCTATTTTGATACTTATAACTGGTTATGAGAGTTCCTCAGAGAGTTCTGGAAAAATCTTATTGTGCTACTAAATCTTACCAGAGGAAACACCCATCACCAAGGCAACACAGTGTGAAATTTCCCATGTCCAAGAGAAAGAAAAATTGGAGATGGTCCAGCAGAGGGCCACCACGATGATTAGGTTGGAGAACCTGACATACACATAGAGGTCCAAGAATATGTGCGTCTAGCCCAAAAAATGAAGGCTCAGAGCAATCCTCAGAGCAATCGCTGCCTTCCAACACCTAAAATAAAGCTATAAAGATGGAGATGCTCTCTTCACCACCATGTGTGATGGCAGGACAAGGGACAAAACTCTTTCAGGAGAAACTCATTCTGTATATAATTAAAATATTCTTCACTGTGAGAACAATTAAGCATTGGAATAGGTAGCCCAGAGAAATGGAAGAATTTCTCTTGCTAATTCAGCCTCACAAATCCCTGGATAACCTAACCTAAGGCCCTTGCACCAGAAGGTTAGGCCTGATGATCTGCAGAGGCCCCATACAGTTTAAGACTTTGCTACAAACCTGTAATTTGAACTTTTAAGTTTTTATCTACAATTTTATGCACAGAACACTTATTTTATGTCTCTCATCTCCATAAACGCAGTAAGTCTCCCAACTGTAGCTTTTTCCAGACTGTTAAAGAAGATTAAGAAAAATATTCAGGCAGCTTTTCAGAAGTTGAATGATAAGATCAAGTTCACTTTCATGTGTTATTGACAGGCCATTGAGAATGTGAAATGAAGTGCAAGGAAAACATTGTCTTATATATTTAATTTTCTTCATGGAATCACAGAATCATAGAATAGCTGAGACTAGAAAGCACCTCTGGAGACTGGCTAGTTCAATCCCCCTCCTCAAGCATGGTCAGTGAGAGACAATTGTCCAGGGCAATGTTCAGTCGTGTGTTGATTATCTCCAAGGAAGGAGCCTCCACAGCCCTTCTGGGCCACATGTGCCGGTGTTCAACCTTCCTCACATTAAAAGTATTCTTATGTTAAGATGGAACCTCCTGTATTTCGGTTTGTGCCCACTGTCTCATCCTGTCTCTGTACACTGAGTCTGTCTCTGCTTTCTTTACTCCCCAGTCAGGGAGCCCCAGCTCTTTCAGCCCCTCCTTGTAGGAGAGATGCTCCAGTCCCTTGATCATCTTCATGTTTGTGCTCCAGTATGTCCATGTCTCTCTTGTACTGGGGAGCCCAGAAGTAGACACAGAGCTCCAGCTGTGCCTCAGCAGTGCTGAGCAGAGGGCAAGGATCAACTCCCTTGTCCTGCTGGCAATGCTCTGCCTAACTCAGCCAGGCCTTGTTTGGTGCAAGGGCACATTGCTGGCTCACGTTCAACTCGGCATCCACCAGTACCCCCGGGTTCTTCTCTCCTGCTTTCCAGCTGTCAGCTCCTACCACGTACCTGGGTATATTCCCTGGGGTGCCAGGAGCAGGACTTGTTTTCAGCTTAACTCCCCATCTATTCATTTAGTCCACATTTCACCAATCTCTCTGTAAGGATCAGCGTCAAAAACCTTGAGAATTATTATGCCCATTTCACATACCTAAGTCTCTGATCACCTCTTCCATTTGATTTGCAATATTTCATCTTAAAAACACTGCACAGCTAAACACTGCTTCAAGATCCTTATTACTGTCAGCTCATACATGCATTTAAACTGACATCTATTTATGTTTAATAAAGTAAAAGTCAAGCACAAGCTGAAGTACCCCCTTGAATTGGAAATCAAGAGAATAAGTACACAAGCCCTGGTCAAATAAAGGCTATCAAGGTGGCCTCAGCAAAATGCATGACGTCCTCTCTGCAGCTATCAACAAAAACAGTGAAATTGTTCTTAAAATGTGTTTTGGCAAATAGTGCTTGGATTTCCCCCAGCTCCTTTTAGTCTGAAGAGTCCTAAAAACAAGCCAGTGACTACTAATGATACTGTGGCAAGAGTTGCATGCAGCCCCTTATTTTCTCCTTATTTCCCAGCTCACCAAGAGAAGGTTGTTAAGATCAGCCAATACTGAAATAATAAATAAAAAATAAACAATCAAAATTAAAAAACACCTGTCTCATAGTTTATTTTCCTTAAATAAACAATGTTTTCCAAACAGGAAAATAGTCTGTAGTAAGAATGAACACTGGACACTATTAAACAAAATGTCACAAGTTTTTCAGTAGTTCTTTCTGCACTTTGGAGAGCACTGCATGGCGCACTTTCTGCACTGTAATCAACCTCATTTGATGCACTCATTTGATTAAAATGACACAATACACAAATTAACTGTAGCAGATAGGTATAATTATGTGAAGCTTTGTTAATTTTATTCTAACCTCAAGCTATCTGTATCTTCAAAAAGTGAAAGATTTTACAGGTAGGAACGTCTATGCTAATCAGGTTATCTACACCAGCATTTGGCCAGCCTCCAAAAATAATGAAGACCAAAGGAATTCTGTTAAATTTAATAGAGCTGTGCAGATTTACACCCCTGGAGAAAACAAGCTATGCTTTTAGCATAGGGAAGTTGGTAGATTTTCACAGAGCTGTTAATCACCAGAGAGAAAGTTTATAATATATATTTTTATTGTATTTTTTTTTGCATGTATTTTCACATTCAGAGCAGTGAAAATAGTATTTTGTACGTATGAAAGTAACATATGGAATACAGATTATTTTTTATCTTGACCAAAAAACACCTTTAAATATATTTTCTTCCTTTTTTTCTCCCACGCTAACTGTAATACAAATGCAAATTATCACATAGGGAATTAGCAACAGTCCCTGGAGAACTTTATGCTTATAAATCAGCAAATGAATTACACTTACCAGTGGTTGTAACTCTACTATTTATGTCTATACTGAGATAAAATATAGATGATAATTTTAATTAATAATCTTAATAATTTAAGTAATGAATGTTTAACTCAGTACTAGATTAATACATACTTGAAATGTATTTTATCAGCTTTACAGACTGAACACAATTCTCTGCTGTCCTCTGTGCCTTGCTTTTATGTGAATATAAAGTGAGCGAACTAATTACTATGAGATCATAGTGGCAATACTTTACACCCACTTTATATTGGTATAAAAATCTCCTGGAGGTGATGAGCAATGGAGAAATCTGTGCATATGAGAGCACGACATATAGCAAATGAAAACTATGTTGTCGGCATCTATGTTTCCAGCTTAGAACACCCCAAATATTCACCACCAGTGGTATCCATTCTCAGTCAAGAATCCTGTCCACAACAATAAATAGAACACATCTTATTGAATATTTATGATATTAAAAAAGACTAGAGTATTTTAAAACACTTTTTTAGACCTTGGGACATAGGAGAGTCAACAGCAAGCTACCAAGAAAAAAGAAACAATAATTCCTGAAACTTTCTAGCTCTTTTCTACCTTTGTCCATATGAATTGTGAAGAGATTTATTTTTTTATTACAGTGCTGTCATGGACACACCAGAATAACACTAGAGAATATCTATGATCAGGAAAAAGGAGAAGAGGGAAGGGGAGAGGAGAGGAGGGGAAGGGAAGGAAGAAGAAGAGAGATCCAAGCTATGTACCTCCATGCAGCCGTGTGAATAAAGTTCCGTACAAGTTCCTGCACAGCTGCACATTTATCTACAGGCTGGGCAATGCTGGAGATACTACTCTCAAACTGATGCACCACAGCAAACATCAACTTCTTTCTTCAGTGCTGTAGCACTGGTGGCCTGAATTTTGCCCAAAAATTTTAAAATCTGTGCCACAGCTAGAAGAGCAAAGAAAAACCTCATCTTCTCCAGTGTCAAGAACTATGAAGATCACTGCAGAATTTGTCCAAATAAAGGGAAAGCCCTTCAAAGGAGGCTTTCACTTTGCAGGAAAAAAGTGTTATGATTCTAATATGGAGTTTGCAGATATCCTGGCAGGCACTGCAAACACTGCTGAGCCCCTGCTCTGCTTCCACATCTCTGCCTGCCTGTCAGGGAAAACCAGCTGTGCTGCAGTCCCCTGCTCCTTCAGCCCATCCTTGCTCCTAACTCAGAAAAGCCCTTGCACAGATCAAGGAAAGCACATAAAAGACATGAAAGAGGCAGAACTTGTCAACTGACAAGAAAACGTGAACCTCAGGAGCTCAGTAAGCTGTAGCTTGTCTGGATTCATACAGAACTGATATAAACATTCCTGGAATGATTCATCCTGACATTACAAAATGAAGAGGAGTGATGACAAACACAGGCATACTATATAAAGGTAGCCAAAAAATAGTAGCTAGACTTCAGTCTGACTCATAGGAGGTGAACTCTGCTACACTGGGCTACCCCTCTTTTAACTAATGAATCCCATACAAAGCAAATTTCAAGGGAAATCAAGTTCACGTGCAGCGTTTCTCTTTTAAACACGTCTCTGTCTCAGAGGCTAGGAGATTGTCTAAAATGGCTCTGTTTATTTTTCTGCTTAGGGTAACTTTACAGATCAGATTCTAACAGCTCTCGCTGTTAGAGACTTGGCCCTGCAACTAACCTTACTGGCAGACATCAGCAGACATCATAACATCTCCAAACGTGGTGAAATCCTAACTATGGAACGTGATTTAAGTATCAAGGGTGTCTGGGTGATCGAGGCAAGACCACCAATGAATACTCCCTGCTTCAGCCAGGGCCCTCCCATTGCGGAGCCGACTCCTTGCAAGCAGCCCAGCTGCAGAAACATATCCCAAGCACTTTTCCCTTTTGCTTTCCATTCCCTTATACTCCTTGCTGTCCAACCCCAGACACCTGCAGGCTGGCTAGTGGAAAAAACACACCGCAACACTGTGGGATGCTCAGGATGCATCAGTGGCCAGCTGCAGTGCCAAGAAGAATCATTCTGGTCATCTGGGGTCTAACTTCTTCTGTAATGTAAACCACAAACCCACACCCTCTAATTCCTGCGAGTCCAGAGTTGAGCATTTGCTACTTCACTCCTGGCAGTCTTCAGTTGTTAAATTACTCTCAGTATTCAAAACATTTTTTTAAATCTCAATCTATGAGCATTTGTTCCTTGATTTCACCCTTGGGCCAAGGAAAAACATGACTTTTTACTGCAGTAAATGCCTTAAGACTGTAAATAGACCAGTAATTGTAAATAAAATACATGTTACTTTTAAATAGCTCTATTTTTGCATAGCCAATGCCAGATTTCAGAGGTGATCAGCCCCTGTGGCTGTGAAATGTCCAAAGAGGAAGTGGAGATTCAAACAGAGACTCTGGAAAAGACTTGTCAGAGGTCTGAGATACCTAACATATTTCGTATTGCATTTCAGAAATTGATGTTCATAATAATTAAATAACAGGCAAAGACTTTGTTTTACTGTAAGCTTGCAACAGCCTCACCCCATAAATTGTTACTGCTATAGATGCACTACTAAGCAACACTTACACTCTGCAGCTTAACCAAGGTAAAAATCTTGCAGACTACCCCTTCATCCCCAACAGATGCATTACACTTCCTATAATATAGTAAAAATATATCAATCCTAGCAACATTCAGCCCATATAATTTAAGCATTTCAAGTTGCTAGCTAGTGGGTAAAACAAACCACAACTTTACTGCAGGCATTTGTCCCTGACAGAGCAAAAGGCAGCAGAGCAGTGTTTCTGCCCATGATTGCCTCTGTGAGTCCTCCAAGGGCATCCGGACCTAGTGCCAAGCAACAGTGCCCTGAGTTGACAAATGCACAAGCAGGGAAATGGAATGGCACCACAGGCTCCTTCCATCATCCCTAAGCAGATACTGTGAGCTGGATCTTGATTTTAAGACAGCAAGAGAGAGGGTGTTCCATTTCCTTTAATACTTTGTCCGTGTATTAACTGTACTAATGCTTAAAAGTTCTGTTTCTCTTTTTCATCTTGAGGTTTCTCCTTCACTTCCTAGACCTCTCTATAACCTAGCCTAGAAACTAACCTAGAAGCACTGCCTCTGACGGGAGAAAAACTTCTCTGCTAAAGTCAGTAGAGACTTGTTATACCTTGTAAATTTACTTTTACAATATCAAAAAATAAAACTGCTCCTGAGAGGGATCTGACACCTTCTGTTTAATGCATCTGCAGAAGGAAGGCATAGGATTTAGTGAACTTGGATGTAACAATTTCTTTGTTCCCTCAATCCAAAAGAATCAGATTTAAATGAAAATGAAGGTTTACTTAGGGTTTTTATACAGACCCCAAAACTATTAAGCATAAAGCCAAACAAACCAAACAAACAAGTCTAAGGAAGTACTTAAAGGCATCTGAAAGATTAATCTATTCTATTTTTGTTTTACTTAAATTCTTTGTCAAACAGCTGCTAGATTTTCTACTTCTAAGAAGAGCAGACATGCTCTAGGGATTTCTTCAGTTTGCCAGCAAGATACTTCACAATATCTGCATCCCCCTAAACACACCGTAAATCATCTTATAAAGCCAAGTTTCATAACCATTTGCATAAGATATTTAACAAAGCTTACTAGAATGTCATCATGTTAGACTGTTTTTATTGTATTTATCTGTCAGTATGAACTTAGCTCTTGATGTCCTTACATACTTTTTACTCAGGCAAACTTCCAATAACTTCTCAGTTTTTTTGATGGAGCTATTCAGAATCTTGCTCCTAGGCTTTTCCTGCGGTGAACAGTTTATGGTACAACGCGTGCGTGTCTTCATCAACTCCATAAGCTGCTAGTACCCTCACTGATGAATTCTAGATTACCCAGGGATAAAGACAATCTTGGCTCTACAAAACACTGGTTTTCTCTTATAAAAATCAACTATGTTACTTGTTGTAACAGTGTTGTTTATATTCATGTACTATTTGCTGAGACCTTCTTTCTAACAGCCCTGAACTGTAAATGCACACATCACAGCTATTAGCTTGTAATTCCATGACCAAATTCATTTGGTACCTGGATTTAAACAGAGATAGGGAGGGAATAAGGACAAGTCATTCACCAGGAAAAGATAAATAAATAAATAAATAAAACTTACAGGTAGAAAATGTACAAATAAGCAATAGCTTAAAGACTTATAGGTTCAGTACTATAATTTGTCATGTACATACAGAAACCTCTTTCAGCTAATTCTCCTAATTGTTCTGAGATGATTAATGGACTTAGGAGTTTCTCTGCCTGGGGTTCAGTAATTATTACAGTTTTAATTTGGATATGAATCAAACAGTGTTCTCTTCCTCAGTAATATATATTTGGATTTTTTTTCTGTAAATCTGCATATGCAAACTTACCCTCTCCCTTCCTCTGAATTCAGCTGTGACTGACTAAAAACACACACACAAACTGTCTCCCTCCCCCAGTCTTGTCTGGTGTAGTAAACGTCATAGCAAGGACTTGGTCATCCACGCACATGAGCAAAGAATTCAAACCCTGAGTAGTTTTTCGTTTCTTACTCATACTGAACTGTATGGTGGAAGCAAAGGAAGAAAGATGTTGCATTACATACCCTCCTCATGCGATCTGCTTCCAATTAACCATCTCTGCAGAAAGACAGAGAACCAGCAAAAGGACAGAACTTCTTGAATCTTTTCATTACCACTCTACCAGATTCTACTTCAGTTGGATTTAAAAGCAGATTTGTTATGCAGCACTGACGTGGGAGAGATCAGAGCACATTATAACAGGGCTCTGTTCTATTTCAAACTTCTTGTTTGAAATAGAAATCTACCTGCTGCTGGTAGGTGATCCTCTCTGCAGGATCTGAAGCAGCAGCCACTCACATTAATATAGAGCAGATATTTCATAAAAACCTGGAGTGTGGGATCTTTGCGTTGAGTGCTCTGGTTTGATTTTTTGTTTTGTACGTGCCACTTCCATGCCATCTTCTTCTGTTAATTCTGTTTTGTGAACTACTCATTGGAGAGGATACGCAGAGTATATTTTGAACACAGATGCAAAGAAAGCTCTGCAAAAGTTTAGGCAAGTTTCTGAGTATCACCAAGATTAACTTGGGATAGACGTATGTTTTTATTTGTTTTTATTTATCCAATGCTAAAACAGTACCATTTGAAAAGACATCAAGCTCAGGATATATATCTCTTTCAATGACAAATGAGGTCCTGGACAGCTTTCTAGAGGCAAGTGAAGTACAGAGGCATTCACCTAACTTATGTAAGGTTCCACTGTTCTCAGGACAAAAGAGGTCATACTTTTCCTCTACAGAGAGGGTTAACTTCTTACAATGCAGACGAACATCTTTAAGTTAACTGTTTTCTTAATAATGGGTGGCTTTTCAGCTGTTTCCAAAAGGGATTCTGGATGCGTAAAGGGGAACTGCAGGAGGGGAAGAGGCATCCTATCAATGGTGCTTGTCAGGAGAAACGATGGTGAAAGGAATGAAATCTCTACATGAAGTCAGGCAGTCAAGGTTGACCTACATAGACCAGGTGATCCTTTTCTCTGCCTGAACTTAGTGGACTAAGATTTACTGTTTTATTGCTTCCAACAAAATGATGTCCTGAATTTCAGAGAAATTCAATATGGATTAGTTGCCTGAGTGACTTCAGTGAAGAAAGAAATTGTGGTCAGGTCACTGAAATCACTAGAAAGTGATCACTAGAAAATCTCACAGTGCAGAATTGAGTTCCCAGAAACTCCTAAAGTCTCCCTCCCCTCCAGCATGCACAGCATCTCCAGCATGCACTCTAGCACCTTCTCTAGTCAATGCAATTGATTCAGAGGACTTAACTTTGGCTTCTGTCCTGAATGTCTCTTGAAAGGGTCTCTCTCCCTCACACCACAGAAGAATGGACAAGCCAAAAGCACTCCCCTTTGTCTGTCCTGTACACTGACAGCGCCATTCTAGAGGAGGTGTTGTCTCAATGTCTACATGCAATGCATAAAACTGACTTCTTGTTTCTTGGGTGCTAAGGTAATACTTCACTCTTGTTATGGTGAGGTGTCAAAACACCTGAAAAGACTTTTAAATTTTAGTATTTGTATATTTTAATTTAGTATACACACATGCAATTGTCAGAAATGAGACAATCCTTTGAGACCCAACATTTTAGCTGAAAAAAAAAAAAAAAAAAACCACCCACAACACAACAGTATTCCAAATAGTAGATCTATGTTGTTGCCATAAAACAAAATTTAATGAAGTCTTTTTATAGCAGTTCAACTTCAACAAAGAGCACACTGCAAACTGAGTCATTCAATCACTGCAGCTCTTGCTAGGCTTTCTTGCATAGCTGCCACCATAAAAAGCAGCAGTAGAGAAGCTTTGATGAAAGACTCGGTTCACTACTCAATGTACCATCTGGACTAAGTTTTCTTTCCTCCTCAGAGGCGGTACTTCTGGTTTAGAGATAGTATCCACTGAAAGAACAGTTTTGAAATGTTAGCACCGTTCTCTGCATGCACCATAAGGAAGGATTTTAACCTTTAAGCTATTCTTGAAAGGGGCTCTGAATTCACACCACTATAGCAATAAAGTATCTCCCACCTTTGTGCAACATAGATTTCAGTTCCAAGAAGAAATGGAAGCATGGCAGTAGATTGTGGCTATTAAAACCATCACAAATTTGGAACACAGGATTATTTGATCCTGCATTTGAAGATGTTTGTCACAGAGCAGCTTTCACCAAACCTCAGATGTCAGCCACCTCCAGATTTAGAAGAATTCAGCTCTTGGTGTTGTCATTATTTCATGGTTGGTCACAATCTGAATTCCATCTGAAGTGATGTAATTGTTTCCTACCTTCTTTTGCCACAAGCAAATCAACATTGCTATGGTTCCTGAGCTTTATGAGGTGCTGGGAATAGACATGAGTCTTAGCAGACAAGATGTCAAAATTGCAGCTTGTGAGAGTTCGGGGCTTGCACCGACTCTGTCGTAGAGACCACATGAAAGGACCCAGCACATCTTCTGAAGCACTGAACATCTGCAAAACACAAGGCTATTTCCATGGGGCTTACTGCCAATTACTGCATGCCAATGCAAGAAGCTATTCCAAAAACGTACAAAAGAAGTCACCTTTTCTGCTAAGACACTAATATATATTCTAAGTGGGAACCTACTTCTGAAGTCATTCATTAGCAAAAAAGAAAAGGAAGCATGCAGCCATAAACGGTTTCTTGCTGCTGCAAATAATCAGGAGTGTGGTTAAGTGTCTGGAAAGAGAGGGAACTCAATACTAAGTGGAAAATGTAAGATGGGAGTGGAAAGAAAATCAGTGGTACCATAAACTACAAGCCTTAGTCTCTTCTTATTAATACAGATTAAAATGAAGAGAAACCATAATGAAGTCGGAGGAACCAAATGCTATCTGAGATGTAAAACATCAACAACAGCAAAAAAGGAGAAACTCCAGAAACTCAATTTGATTTAGCTTTGGAAAGAAGTGTGGATTATTTCTGACCCTTGTATACTAGAGAAAGTGGAAGTAATGTTTTGGATACTTGAACTGCAGTGAAGGACCATCTGACTACTAGATGTTGGTACCATTACTGATGCATGTTTTCTTTTCCATGGGCTTTAAAGAATGCCACAGATGATAATATTTAAACTGTATTCAACAGCAGATGAGTTCTGCACTTTTCCACAGAAATAATGTCAAGAAATGTCAGTCTGGAAGCAAAGCACTAAAGAGAAGATGTTTCTTTAGATTCCTCTTATCTAGGGGATAGATCCAATCTCTTAAGTGGTCTGACCTTCAGACCATATTCTACACTTGGTCTGAAAACCAAATCTCCTCAAAAGAGTTCATCAAATAGAAGCACGTAAAAATAATTTGTCCCTTTGAAAACCCCTGAGTAGGTAAAAGATTGATTTACTGAAAATATTTCTCTCCATTATGGACTGAAATAGCTTGGGGCTGACTATATTCTGTTCAGATTCAATTGTAAGATGCAATAATATCCTAACTAAAATAAGTAAAGCCACAAGGGCATACAAATTTTACACACAGTTATACAGAGAACAGTAACAGTTGTGTGTAGTAACAAGGAAACTGATGGAAAAAGTAAATGTTTAAAAGAAAGTGTTTTGTTAAAGTGAAATCAAATTAGATGGAGCAATGAAGACAATATGAGAAGAGCAGCTCACAGTGATACCTAGAATTGGCCAGCAGTTCACCTGCAAGGAGTTGGGTCATCCTATTGTTACCATTCAAAGCTTTTTCAATGGATAACAAAGTCAAGGAATAAACACAGGTGAATAAAAACAGGTGGAAGCATGCTTCAAAAACAGAGCTCAAACATACCAGCTTCCACAATGATCATGAGAAAAATGGGATCTCTGAGTGCTGAACTTTAGAGTGGATGAGTGACACTGCCAGCAGGTTGAGGGAGGTGAGCCTTCCCCTCTGCTCAGCACTGGTGAGGCCACCCCTGGAGTATTGGGTCCAGTTCTGGGCTCCCCAGTACAAGATGGCCATGGAGCTACTGGAGAGAGTCCAACGTAGGGCCACCAAGATGATGAAGGACCTGGAGCACCTCTTCTGTGAGGAGAGGCTGAGAGAGCTGGGGCTGTTCAGCCTGGAGAAGAGGAGGCTCGGAGGGGAATCACATCAACCTCTCTAAATACCTGAAGGGAGAGTACAGAGGATGGAGCCGGGCTCTTTTCGGTGGTGCCCAGTGCCAGGACAAGAGGCAGTGGCACAAAATGAAACATAAGAGGTTCCGTCTGGATATCAGGGGCCACTTCTTTACTACGCAGGTGGAAGAGCACAGGAACAGGTTGCCCAGAGAAGCTTCAAAGGCCCCCTGGACATGGTTCTGGGCAACTTGCTCTGGGTGTCCCTGCCTGAGAAGCGGGTTTGGACCAGATGGCCTCCAAACCACTCTATGATTCCATCACACGAAGCCTTTGAACAGCAGAGTCAGGTCACAGGTTAGCAAGGAGGCCTGACTGGCAGCTCTGAGTTCAGAGGAACACGAGTTTTGTTCCTCCAAATTCCTGTGTGCATTTTGCACCAATTGCTTCTGCTCATTCCTTCCATCTGCAGGGTGAGGAACGCTTTCAATTGACAAAAAGGAAAAGAAAACAAATGCCACTGCACACATTTCTGAACAATGCCTACCTCTTTACATTCACTTGGTTGAGATTCAGAGCTCCCTCTGGCTCTGACTGAAATCCATGGGAGCTTTGCCAGAGTACGATGGGAGTAGGTTCAGGCCCTTTACACAGCCTCCCAGTGTTTTCCTCCACCCCAGCGTTATGTAAGAAACTGAGCTAAACTGTAAATATTACATAACCCCAAGAAGGGAAGGGACTAGTAAAACATCTGCACGACTCCTTCGTGCCGCCTCACCCCTTCCTTTCCACTTTGCTTACAGTCCGCGCTTAGAGTATGGTCTGCTGCAGCCATCGCTGCACTGCGCTTCAGGACCTGAAGCCCCACGCTCCCTCACACTGCAGTCGCTACATCTCCGAGCCCCATGCTCCAGCCCCAGCTGAGAAAATAATCCTAGGACTACCTTCACTGAATAAAAGAAGCAGTAGTAGTTTTCCAACTTGCTTGGTAACGACAAGTAGGTCAGATGGGATCAGGGGAAAATATACCATATTTAAGATATTGCCTACACACTCTGCAAGCACAGTCCCATGTCTGGCATGGTATTACACCAAGAAAAAAATAGCTTTCTAAGCAGGACAGCAGCCCAAGGCATATTCTGTGACCTAGAAAGACATATGGAAACGACTGTCCCTTCCTTAAGCTGGGCAAGAAGACTGCCATAAACCCAGGCATTTCAAATCCTTATGATGCTATAAAACAGCCATTTACCCAATAACAGTGTTTTCTCCAGCACAGTTGACGTTCCACTGAAATATGTTTGTGGCAATAAAAGTGAGACTCACTAACCTAGCAGTAATTTCATATCTTATAATAGTTAAAACATGTACGCAATCTTGAACGATATACTGTGATGCTGACAGATATTGCTGCACTTTAAAGTATAAAGCATTGAGCATGAACAGAAATTGCCAGGTACAGTATTATATATTTAAAATATAATGCACTGTGGAAATGGAGTGAAAATTGCCAATTCAAATGTTACATATTTAAAATAAGTGTAAAAATTACAGCAACTGTAATTTATCAACTAGTTGTATATCTAACTGGAAGAAACTGCATCATATCTGAATATAAATGAGTTATTTATATTCACTCAGAAAACTCAGAACAAGAGATGTTTTCCATAGCTCCAAGATCTACACTTTTTGTTCAAAAATCATTTTTTATAACATGCAATATTATACTATGCCATTTTAAATAGCAGATGAAATCCCCAACTCGTGCAAAGAGTCCAACTTTAATACAACACCCTATTTAACTTAATCCTGTGATCTAAGCCAGTAGGTCCATGTCAGCAGTATTTTTTTATGACAAAAAAAAAAAAAAAATCAAAACCAAGAAGTTTTGCCAGAAAAAAAGACTACTGAACCAGGCCCAATACTTTGATGACATTATTTCTCTAAGTCAATATCACACCATCCATTGCTTTAGCAGTGTCCTAATATAAGAAGAATTAGTCTTCGTAAGAGCCCCGTATTTTCCAAACTGTGCAATTATTACTAATAATCAAATTATAACAATTATTTAAATTTCCACTGAGTTGGACAGTCAGAAAATAGGAACAAGATGTTTTGAGATTAGCATTTAAATGAGATGTGTCCAGTGGTATAGAACAGGCGCAGCTTTATTAAACATAGCTATGCTAGCGCCAAATGAGTGTAAAGAGCAATCTGAGGTTTATGCTGAGTGCTTTAAATTTATCTTCTGATTGCTAAACAAATCATAAATATAAATAAATACCAATTGACTCATTCTGCACAAAAATCCAGCTACCATTCCATCAGTACTGCAATGCACATAATTTTCCAGCATTGCATATTTAGTTATCTTTAGGGACTCTGTAGAGTGCCTTAAAAATTGCCTACTGGAGTTAACAACAGATAAATAGCACACACCTCTGCTTTCTACTACTTATGTGAATAGCCAGAAAAACTCTGCAAATATCAGGCTATGTAAGTGTCACTATTGCTTGGCCAATCTATACAGAAGCTGCTTTCCCTAAGTGAGATTCACTGCCAGATTTACAGCACAAAATCTATTTTTTTGGAAATCAGTGTGGGTTCACCTGTGACAGTACTTGCCTGCCTGCTTGGCATTCAGATATATCAAATCAAAACAGAACAAAAATAAACAAAACCAAAGAACTGAAAGTGGACAGGACCTAGTTGTTTATTGCCAATGAAAGGACAACACTGTCACTAATATTCAGACTTAGATTGCTTTTTATAACAACATAGCCAGTGCAGTATTGTAATATGGCCATAGAATTTCCTAGGCCTCTGCACTGTTCACTCCTGGAGAACTTCAGGTGTATTTATTTATTTATTTATTTACAATTTCAACTTATTCCAGTATATCTCCATAGGGTCCACTTCCCATTCTAGATAAATTGATCTGTATAAGTAATAATCCCATTATACGACTTCACTCATATATCATTTTAAGTCACTGATATATCTCTTAATATAAAAATAAAGTCTATTTTTAAAACTTTTTTTTTTTTAAGAGAAAAACTTGATGTTTTTCTAGCTCTGGAAAAGGCAGTTGCAAGAATCTCTTTTCATTTCACTTCATAGGAAAAAAAAACAGAAAATTCATTAGAGTTTGTGCTCATTACATACTAAGGTCTACAAACAGATGGTTAAAACCTCATTTATGAAACTGAATGATCAAAATCACATGGGTTTTATTTATTTATTTTTTATTGTTTTCCACTTATGGAAGACTTTGAAAAAAGTTCCCATTATCATTTTCTCAATAGTGGAGAAAATTAAATATGTATTCAGTACTGTCATACATAATAACCATGCCATTTCATATTCATTGGTACCCTCATAAATGAAACATAAAAACTCCTCTGAAGGGAATTTTCACCTTGAAAGCAATAAATACCATTTGCTTACCAAATATAAATAAATGTGAAAGTACAGAAAAAACTCTTATTTCTTACCATTGTAAGGGTGAATGGATGGCTTTCCAGTCCAGACACTCTTGGACAGTGTAGAATAACATACTGAAATAAAATGGACCAGAAAAGAGTAAGAGATAGAAAAGACGTCCAAAACATTCAGCGATGGGTTACCACATAGAACATGAAAGTCATCCCTGAAGACAATGCTATGTGAGCAACAGTGATTTTTTATCAGATGCACATTAACTCACCTGGCCAGGCCTTGCTTGAAAGTCATCTTTGATCATCCTTACTTCAAGGACATTGGAGGGATGGCTTATCACTGAAGTTATTGTGACCGGCTTATTGCTGCGGATGTAGCGGTACAGCCGTTCTACGCAGTACAAGCAGAGAGGTCCAGAAATCCAAAACCAGGTCTACGGGAGAACAGCAAAGTTACCTCAAGGGCTTTTCATTTTGTGTTTTCTAATTTCAAGACTACATGAATGCCTGCAGAACCTCGTTTCTCATCTACTGCGGAACAGCATTTGATCACAAGTAATCTCCACACCCTTCCACATGCAGAAATCCAAGCGTGTTATAGGGGCTTAGTCAGTCTAACTGGCAGCATCTTCCACAGGCACAAATGATTTCAATCATAAAACTAATCAGGAACGAAATGCTAATGACCTCATTTGCGACCATGTTACTCTGGTTTTATGTAGTTGGATTGCAACTGGTTTCAGCAGGGAGTGACAAAGTACATACCCTGTTTCAAAATCTAGCAGACCAGAGTACTATAAAACTGATTAACCTTTAAGGAAGAACACCGTCTGATTTGCAGTATTATCTGACTATTACCTTCTTTTTATCATCTCGAGTATAGGCAAAAACATTAATGAAGAAGCAATCCTTGTGCTATAGGATTTATGCTTGTATTAAACAAGACAAGAGAGAAAAGGGCACTTTTGAAGCACAGTTCATTTGGCCCTGTGGAAGATGTGTATAGTAGACAAATGGGGCCCTGCAAGTGCCTATGTCTCTGCACAGACTATATAGGGAGCCCGGGGTGACCAGCTCAGATGGAGACATTTGCGGCTGTTCGCCAAGATCCCATCCCCAGAGTCAATTATCAAGAGCTTATGGCAGGGCTAACTATCAATTCCACATCTGCTCAGTCATTCAACCCTTCTCAAATCAAGAAGCTACCCATCAGCATCTCTTGCAATTAGTATTTAATTTCCACAAGCACCTCTGGCCTTGAGAACTTGAGTAGCTCACAGGACCTAAGAACACTGAGGAGCTGGTTTTTCAGACCTGGTATCTCTAAGTGCATAAAAAAACCTGTCAAATACATCAAAGTTCTCAGATGAAGTTACAAGCTGCCAGGAAAACAGAGTGGCCATTTCTTTCCATGGCTCTTTCACTCTAGAATAGGCATCTTAAGCCCCAGGGAAAACACCACCTGGGCCATATGGAGCCAGATACACATTTCCACGTAATTCAGGAGTATTACCACAACGAAATACAAATCCAAAGGACTTTGTTGGAAGACTTTAGCGTAGCCTTGACTGCTTCTTATTATGAATACATGATCAATAGTAAAATGGGTTCCCCCTGCAGCTAGTAAGGAACATATGTGCTTCACAGAAAATAATGATAATAATAAAGAGAAACTCCTGTGAGGTCTGTTACGAGGCCACCTTGAATGGTGGGCTTTGTGAACGCAGCATTCCCAAACCTCCTCAGCCTACTTGCCAGTACAGCCCTGCTCATCTTTTCTTGAAAGAAATGAGCAAATTTGGATGAAGAAAAAGCTGTTGTGCACAAAACATAAAGAAACAAAAGGAAAAAAAAAGGAAAACAAAAAGGATTTTCTATCCCCACTGTCATCATATTCATTTACCCATACTGCATGTAGTATTATTCTCTGCAAACAACAAGCTACACAAAGCCAAACCACAACCAACTGCATCCCAGAAATGCACATTAGGACTTGAATCCGCACGGCGAAAAAGAGAACAAATGGAGTTTGATTATTTCAATTTATTAATGCCATACAATGCATACAAAAGGGCCTAATGACTATGTTATATAAATGTTTGCTCTGAAGTACTACATTGTAATTTAAAGTCACATTTATAGGAAGACCAATACATCTCTCACCATGTTGTACAAAAAAAGAACATTACAGCCAATCTCTTAATATTTTTCCACCCTATTCTAGGCACCTTATAATGCAATACAACGTTTAATAGAGATTGTTTTTCCCCACCAAATCTCTGAATGCCTGAAAAGGTTTTAATAATATTTTCCATTATTAAAACATCTGGTCAGGGAAAGCAATAATTAGTGGTTATGGCTGACTGAAAGTCTTGGCATAGCTTGTAATACCTGAAACGTCGGATCATACAGACCTCTGGGAAGTGTGACTGGAACTTGGGTTCCTCGGAACAAATTCTCATAAAGTTATTTTGTATAAAGGTTTCTGGTACTGATAAGTCCTCTGGGAAAGGTTCAGTAGTATGGTTAGGAAACGGCTCTTCAAAAGCCTTTGGCACTGTCATATTCTCTCGGAGTGTTTTGTTAGGATTAAAGCAACCAGGAGGGTGTTCCTCTAAGTTGGTTTGGTACTTGAGCACTCCGCTGCAGGAAAAGAAAAATAACAAAGACACTGAAGTAACGGCTGAAACCAAGCCACTTCTTTTCATCTGGAGAGGATTTTAGAAAGCAGTCTTAAGGCTCAACTTCTGTAAGGATTTTTATTCAGTTTGCTTTCAGGACTTTCAGTCAGATTGAGGCTTTGCAACTGCAGAGCCTTCTGTCGCTAAAGGCAAGGTTCAACTTTTCCAGCTCACTTGCCCCTTCCCCACTGAACAGCCTCAAGCTTAATATTGCTGGAAAGAGGGAGATATTGTGGGAGCCTTGAAGAAAAAATAAATAATCACATTTCCAGTTCATTCACACCCAGGCTGTTTTCACTCATTCTCCTTACAGTCAGGAAGCCCTGATTTTTAAGGCAATCAGTAGCAGCAGAATCTTAAGTTGATTAAGTTGCCAAATCATAAACTACAGGAATGTTCCCACTACTTGCTGTTTATCAGGTTTGCATACAACAGCCTAATTTGCAAGCACTGCTGCTCCTTTGAATACTATCTTGTCAAAAGGAAAGAAGGAAAAAAGAAAGTCCTGCACGATAACCAAGGAACCTACCTTATGCTGCAAATTATTTTGTGAGCTCCATGCTTGTTTTTTAAGATGAAATTAAACGTATACTAAAATGAAGTGGAAATTTTGCAGCAGCAGCTAGAAACTATCAAGAAAGAAATGGAAACCTGTGACACTCTGCGATATTTCAACACATGCATGAGTCATTGAAAGAGGGCAAGAACCGATAATAATAGTAATGGAATTCTTCCCAAGTACTATTTGCCTCCAAATATAGATTTGTTAACAGGTAAACCACAAGAAAGATTATTTAAAAAAAAAATAATACAGTAACTAAATGACAGCCAGATAGGATGGTGCTGGGTGGGAAATAAGGCCCATTGGCACAATGTCTGATGAGCGACAGGACACGTGGTGAAGGATTATCTCAAGCACACAATCAAACGTAAGAGCACGTTTCCCTCTCCTCTCCCCAACATACACACACAGCAGCAATGGTAACAGTCTAATTCACAAGAACAAAAGAAAGTAGGATATTTGCAACATTCCCAGCTTAAATGGGCTCTGACAGGCTACTGGCAACCTTCCCTGCTGAAATGCAGCCCTGACAGCTATAACATGGTTCCCGCATGGTCCAGTGAGTAACGTACAGCTTGGAATTTAAACCTGCTCACTCTCAACTTCACGTCCAACCCTGGGAGAATCACTTGGGAAGCATTCGCATGCTTACACCTATGCTTCTGCCTGTATTTATTGCCCAATCATGCCTATCGCTTGCATCTGCCATCGCTGTTGGTCATTGCATACTTGCAAAGTGACAGATAACCCAAGCATTATGCTAGCTCCCTGCTCCATAAACATTATGGTGCCTCATGGATTTAGCTGGAAATCACAGCACATGCGATATTTTTCCAATCAACCTCATGCACATGCCTCCCAGCTACTCGCACGGCTTATCTGGCCTCTGAACATCCCCAAAAGAGGATTTAAAGTTTTTCTTGTGACACAAATAACTGAACTGCAAACATGTGCATCTCCTCTAATGATCTCTAGCTTGTTTAAACTATTACAAACACGCTAGCTGAGTGGCAAACTGGGATAACAAAGCTGCCTGTTAACAGCAGCTGCAACGATTTCCATTTCTGAAGATGTCAAGGAAATGCAAGTGGTCCCACACACCCAAGGTCAGTACCAAGAAAGGTCAAGTTCTGCACAACTCCTAGGAGCCTAAGATATATCCTCATATATTCATTTGGTACAATATTTGAATCTATAAAAACTCAGTGTGGATGTCACTATGTAGGAGAAAGACATCTTTAGCAAATGAAAAGGGGAGAGAAAGGAAGGATGAGACATGTGGAAGCAGCTGACAGGCTGAGCTACACAGCATGTAGGCTATTCACATGGGCATACATCAAACTCTGCCCCGATTTTCCACCCTTAAAACAGAGACAACGTTCACTTCTGGCTACAGTTCAAAACCTTATATTACTATTGCTTTAGATTTTTATGATGACAAGCTAGATGTCAATGGCTCTAGAGGTTTTTATAGGTAATTACACTGCTCCTATTCTCTCATCCAACTTGTGCTGCTCAAATCAAGGTGAGTTGCTTAAGGGGTCCTCACTCTGCTAAAGGTCAATGTCTGGGTGGAATCTTCAGAATTTTCTCCCTTCCAAAAATCAATCCTTGGATAACTCTGGTGACAGCACACAGACCTTATTCTCAGCTCTGATTAACCAGAATAACCCATTAAACATCACAGTAATACCCAAGTAAAACCATCAAGGGTTTGACTCGAAATGCTTTGTATGTTTTATAGCTCCTTACACTGGTAATAGAAACATCAAGCTTTTATTTTACATAAACTATTTTTTGTTGTTGCTATTACAGGCTTAAAATAGAGTTAAGTTAATGTAGATATGCAGCAAGCCATAAGCCACTAAAATACTTGAAAGTCATGTTGGAAGGAGTACAAGAGGAAGGAAAGTCTTTAAGGATAATTCTCTGAAAGATTCCCCTCTCTCTTAGGGTAAGGATGAAAGAACAAACCAATAACACATGACAGATGAATCATGTCACTTTATATATGGCTGCGAAGTGCTTCGCTACCCAGAAAAAGAGGATACTGCAAGAATATA
The DNA here is from genome assembly GCF_013377495.2 of Cygnus atratus. Taxonomy (NCBI): domain Eukaryota; kingdom Metazoa; phylum Chordata; class Aves; order Anseriformes; family Anatidae; genus Cygnus; species Cygnus atratus. The sequence goes on along the minus strand of NC_066362.1, from coordinate 199,674,915 downwards.
CCCATAGTACTTTGAAACAAAGCAAGAATACAAGAATACTATGAAAATACTCAAAAGGAGAGACTACAACACAGGTAAATCCTCATCCAACCTGTCTACACCATCCAGTCACAGGAAATGACTTGCTGCATAGAGTAACTGACTATGCACCTGCAAATCTCTTAGACTTGCCATGTAGGAGTCAGCTGGGCACCTACACGTGGGAGCTTAAATTTCCTTATTATCAGAAGAGATCTTCCAATCAATATAACCAATGGAGCCCAAAAAAATCAATCCAGCTCACCTGAATGTAGATCTTTGTAGCAGCAGGTTAGCTGAAGCATTCTTCAGGCTCCATTGACTATATTTCTTAGAACTCATTTGACTATAATGGGAGACAGACATTTAGAGAACATGCAGAGACCTAAATTTAGGCAAGTTAAACTTGAACTGACTCCCACTTTTCATGACTCATCTTTCTCTCACTTTTATCTGCCACTCAGTTCTTTTCGATGCATACTGAAAGGTTTTCCATTTCAATATTAAGGAGGATATCTACGAGGAGATGCCTGTTTAGTATCTGCTATATTCCTGCAGCCTTGGTTTGCAGATTTCTCCAACTAGACTTCTTCCTTCATGAAGTAGCAGCATGGTTGAGAAGACAATGGGCAAAGGATAAGACAGTAAAGATGATTTAAAACGGACACAAAAATGCTCAGAAGTTAATCACTGAAACATTGCCTAGGGAGGTTAGAAGATCTCAATCACCAGATGTTTTCAAGAAGAAATAAGACAAACACCTGTCAGGAATAATGTAGTGAAAGTTCATCCTGCCCCAGGAAGGGAAGAACAGGTTAAATCCATTTTCTTCAGCTATGAACAAGAGCTATAGCACAGTAAAAAATGAAAAAGGGGAAAAAAACAAACAAACAAAAAAAAAAAAAAAAACAGAAAACTGGAATTGCATCCAGGAGTTTCAGCGTTTTCAACTCATTATTTCAGTTCACCAGATCTCAAGCTGCATTTATTTTGTTCAACAACACAGTCCTACTGTGATCTGGCTAGGCCTAATTACCTTTCACTGTTTAAACAGCAGTACTCAGCGCTGTGCAGACATTCCAGCACTCCATGCTGCAGTAGATACTTGATGACATGAAATTAACCTTGTTCCAACACCCCTTCCCTATACCAATCTCTGTGCTTATATCCACAGAGGAAGCTCTGTCGATGTTAATGGACCAGATTTTCACACAGTGTAACTTGTGGAACCTGCTTTGCCTTGCAGTAGAGCTGGGCTTGTTTGTGCCAGACACAGACCTGAACAAAAGGAATCAGCTTGATGGCACATCAACATCTGATGTTTGTAAAAATAAGATGAAAAACTAGTAAATTTTGTAATATAGGAATGAGAAATAATTACTGAGAGGCCGTTCCTTCTGCCTCCTTAGGAGTCAAAATGGAAGGCAGAGAGGAAAGAGAAAGGGATGTGTAACTTCACATTCTCCTCTCAGCAGCCAGGTGAGAGAGGGCAGAAAAAAGCAATAATGTTATCCTGATTTCCCACAAGAAAATGGTAAAATGGACAATAAATAAACTTGAAAGTGAAGAAATTTGTGCTACCTGGCTGTAGTAACACATGATTCTTCAAGCTACAGTCTGAACTTTATTTAAATAATAACCTGCTGAAGAACTGAAGATGACATAGCATCTGGACAAGAGGTTGGCCCTTTGTGCACAAGCAATCTCAGGAAAGGCAACAGTCAAGGGAACAGGTCTTTATGCTGTGCTTCAGTAAAAGGGACAGTGTTTTTCACGTACTTACCCCGAAACATGCAGCATCAGCAGCATATAGAAGACAAAGAAAAGGTTGTGCGTATACCAGAAGATGTCATAGTTTGAAACCCTGAAAAGAATAAACCATGGTTCAATGCTATTGCACTCAAGACAGAATCACTGCTAATTAAAAGCAGATCTGTGCACACAGGACATCATTATTCAGCACAGAGTCATACAGAATAGTCAAAGCCCAGTTTGTACTCCTACAGAGACACTGTATTTGCAAACAGCTAAATGTTGAGAAGAACAGGTGACTGGCACAGAAGTAAAAAGCTAAGAAAGCGCAGGACACGGAAATTCAGAACCAGCTGAAGACCTCTTCCCAAATTAGGAAACTTCCCTGCTTTCCTAGGCCCTACAAAGTCTCGACCAGATCCTTACAGCCAGAACAGTTCTTCAGCCTCTGGGCTCAGAAGTCAACCTCTTCACAGTGAGTGCCTCCTTGTGTTCTCCTTGCTCTAACACAGGGCTGCAGTGTTTAATGTGCCCCAACCGAATACTAAGAGGTAGCAGCAGAAAGGCTGGTGGGAAAGGAAACTTCTGAGGGTATGGAGTGGAAGGAGGTACAGGAGAAAAGGAAACTGGAACAAAAAGGCAAAAAGAGGGCAGGCAAAGGGATTTTGGGGGGCCGGAGGGCTGCATATGGTGAGGCTCTGGGACTGATGGCCTTGGGACGAACAAGAACATTACCACTATGAGGATCAGGACAGGTGAAGGGGAAAGAGGACTTCCCTTCATCAGTAATTTGTTAGGAAATTTAAAAAGAACCAAGACCAAAGAAAATATCCATCTGGAATTGTTCTGTGTTAAGCCTGTTCACTTTTTCTTAAGAAAAATAGTCACCAAAAAAACCCACAACCAAATGGTTAAGAAAATACTCTACTTCATAGCACACAAACATCTCTCCCACTACACAGCATGGTAGGAGTCCCTTCCAAAACAAACAAAAAAAAACCTACCTCCACTCAAGCCAAAATAACTATTTAATAAAAAGCAACCTTAACTCTGAGAACATTGTTTAAGAAGCTACTCTTCAGACATAACTTTCTTTTTTCAGATTTTTTTCCCTCCTACAGTCTTTTACATAAACAGTTAGCTACACTTGTTTTGATACATCTGAAACGTACACTTGATTTGTTTCTATCAATACAGGATTTGTGTCCTTTTTCAAGGCAGAAAAAAAACAATTTGATAATCTGTCTGAGGGAAACCAAGAAGAAAACCCAAATAAGGGCAGTTCTAAGCAACCCAGCAGCTGCAAAGTGCTTAGAAAAAAAACCTTCCTTCATCCCAACATTCTTCCGCCATTGAGCATCATACTAACTTTTTCTTCCTTGAGACTTCTCAAACTATTTCTAACTATCCGCACCCTGGTAGGCATTTCCATGTAGTTTTTCATCAGTATCTCGAAGGAGCTGTGAGAGTGAGCATCAGTAAGATGAAAGCAGGGAGAATATCCTTTATGCCCAGACCGCAAACAGGTCTTAGGGCTCTTGTTTAATTTGGCATCTTGCTACAATATCAGAAGCTACACACCAAACTCATTATCATTGAATCTTGAGCACTGTTTTCAGAATGGACCAAGTTTTCAAAATTTCAGAGATGGACAGTTGGACAGTCTATTCCAACTTCTGACAAGTTTTCAACACTTGTCATTAACTTATTGTTATCACTGATTAAAATATACATATTCTGTCTGAATACGTCTAAATGTCAGCTTCCAGACATGGGCATTTCACCCTTTCTTCAGCTTTCTTGCAGATACCTCCGTAATAACATGCTGGTTCCTTACATGTGTCAAGTTCCCCAAATGTAATCAAGTCCTCTCAGCCTCACCTCCTTAAACTAAAGGTATCAAGATCCTTGAATCTCTTACTGGGAGGCACATTTTAATCTTTATATTTTTCTTAATTGTATCCTTTTTAAAATGTGTCCTACAGATATACACAGTATTCTAATACGTTCAATAATCTACGTTGTAAAACTATTATATTTTTATAACTCGTCAGAACATTGATTATTTTACATACATTCTTCTTAGGGCTTAAAATAGATACTAATTAAAGAAGGGATGTTTTTCCTAGCAACCCAACTTCCTGAAAATTGGAGATCAAATTGAATATTTAATTTTAATTTTAGTTAACCTACTTTAGAATTTGGCAGGTGAAGGTCTGCAAGAGTTAACTTGAAATGTAGAAGAAGTCTGCCATGCTTTTAAAGGGATACAGTAAACCACACAGTTCTGGAAAAGTGTTTTTAATCCTGTTACATATAGTTTTGAAAAAGAAGATATATGTGGTAGTTTAGAAGATGGAACTGAATACTGGCATATTTGATTATAAAAAGAGATGGCATTGGAGCCACTTATATTTCAATGCTTCTTTAAATACATGATTTCCAAAATTACCAGCAATTATATTAAATGGAAATGCTCTTGAGCAATATTTATTTGAAAGTTACCTGAAATGTCAACATTTATGCACATGATTTATTCAATTTTCTGGTAACTTCATAACGTTTCCAACAAATACTGAAAAAAAATGGTGGTCTGATTCTCAGGTATGACATGGTAAAAACTTTGGATTTTTTTTCAAATGACACTCGCTTTCCCCCTTTAAACCATTAGCAGCTAATTCAATCCTCCTAATATTATTCATACAGTTTACTGAACAGGTAAATACATGAAAATGGAATGAAAATCATGCACAGAAAAATTTCAGAACGTACATGTGAAGGACGAAATGATTAAGCAGTTTAGTGCGCAAGAGTGGACTAGGGCTGAAATCCAAGATAGTATAATACACTCAGAAATACTTAAAAAAAAAAAAAAAGTTTTGGATAAGCAATGAATGTTTACAGTTAATTTTCCTAAAACCATAGCATGAGTTTAGCCATTACTAGGTAACTGAGGAGACTGAGAAGAGACAGACAGATGCACATGGAAGCTTGTTTTCTTTATAAAACAGACTACAAAGACAAGCTTGAGCCATATGCCTGAGGGAGAAGCCAGGATAAAATTTCTAAGTAAGAATTACTGCTATAGTAATAGGAGATGCAGATGATCTGTTCAGGGTTTTGATTCTGCTGGCTAGGTGGCAGAAAGACAAGAAAGCAGTTACAGTAATTGAAGAAGGAAATAACAAGCATGTAACTTGGACAGATGGAAAGCTTTTTTGCGTGAACCGTAAAATTATTATTTCCAAGAATACGTTTACAACTACATATATTTTTTCCTAAGTTTCCCAATCATTAATAAATGCTGTTCTTTTTTTTTTTTTTTTTTTCTAATTTATCATGGCCTTGGAGAAAATAGGACTTTGTTCTGGCTCACTGCTGCAGTGTGAAGTAATTGTTTCATTTTTCCATCTTCCCAAAATTGGCTTTCTTTTGCAAGTAGAGGCATCTGTGTGAACTATGTGATGTGCGACCAAGCCTGACATCTTGCGTAGCAGTCTTATCCTGTATTTCTGTAGCCTCCAGTTCCTCACAGAAATCTCAGTTCTGGAAGTCCCCTTGTCTGGGAAGCTGCACAAGTATTTGCTGAACTGCTTTCTTTGACCAACACCTTATAACACCGCTTCTCAGAGAAGACAGATTAGTTCAACAAAGTTCAAATTAACACATCTAGCTCACAGCAGTGGAGCATCTTTTAAATTTTACGATACTGAATTAAAATATCATGCAGTGTTTGCTGAATTAAGATGATATATTCATACAATCAGTCTTTGAATTCACCAAAGACTGCTTCAGTGCCAGAAGCCTATAAAAGGCTACCACATTGGGCTAGATCCTGCAAGGTACTGGTCACTTAAATGTACTACAATGTATGTTCAGCAATGTTGGTGCAGAATGTGAACCCACCGGAGGACCAAGCCTCTAGAAATCCCAGCAGTTACTCTGAGCCAATAACACACTGCAGCTTCAAAAGCATCATTTACATTAAAAAGAACATATTTGATAACCAGAAGCAGAGCTTTAAAAAAGCAACATTCAAGTTAAGCAGCACAGTTCTGTTTTGGTTAGATTTGCTCGTGTTTTTTTTGTTTTGTTTTGTTTTTAATTGTTTTTACTTTTCTTTTTGTTTGGTTTTGTTGTTGCTGTTTTTTTCATTTGTTGTTACAAATAATTGGTGAAAATAATCAAGATAAAAATATCATCTTGTTTTTCTTCCAGCGGACCTAATTTATACATTGGACAGAACTTTCCATATGCTTAGTTATTGCTTCCTTGTACCAGCTAAACAAGAAAAAGGAACTATTCAAATTTTTAAAGGTCTACAGTTTTAACTCAGAATGTCCCTTAAAAAAAATGCTTTTCTCTGAAGGCAATTGAATCAGAATAATTTTGGGAATAGAAAATCACTATGCTAATTTACCTGCAAACTAGTTAAAAAAAAAGGCAAGAAAACTTTTTAACATTCATTTAAATACTTCTTGCCTCATATTGCACTTGCACTTCATTCCCTCTAATCAGTACGAGAATATGATTACTTAAATGACATTTTTCAGCATAATGATCAGTTTATATCTTACCTGATGGCATACGTAGAAGCTGTACACATTAGGAATAATACCAGCACCATAAAGACTCCAGTCAGACCTGGAACTAAAAAAACATGAGATAACTTACATTTGAACTGTGGGGAGGCATACTTGTCTCCCATAACCTTTTAAGAAAGTAGAAATTATCTGAAATACAAATCAAGATTCAGTCAAATTTTACATGTACTTATTTCTTGCAGACAATTCATGCAGCAAGCTACTGTTGAGCACAGTACAAAAGAAGAGCAAAGAAGAGCTGTTGTCTTATTTTCCATCTTGCAAAGGGAAAAATGCCCTTTTCCTTGCATTTTACCACGCATCACAAATTTCCCATTAGTCTTTGCTCCTGTAATCCTTTGCTCATAATATTTGTCTCCAAGCAGGTAACTAAGAATTAATCCTGTCTCTTTATTTGTAAGACTGACTGTACAAGTTTCTATACTTCTTTTTTATTCCAAACCCTAAACTCTGTTGAACACTACAATTATAAACCTGGTCAGGGACAGAATTTCAAGCAAATCAATTTCTATGCAAGCTGTCACTGCAATTGTTTGCCAACCCATTTCATCCTGGAATGAGAAAGAGCCTGAAATTATTCTCTATGGCATTGTATCATGCTTGAAATTGTTGCCTGCAGAGCAAGGTCTGTGAGAATGATCTACAGCCAGCATTTGAGAAGGTTAAAAACATTAAGGATTAGACTCATCTGCTCAAACATGGACTGCTATATCAGAACTAGTCTCTCCCGGGCTCCTTTTTAAGTCAGAGAAGAAAAACAAGTATTTCTAGGGCATGATTCATCTCATCCTAAAGCAGAATCCTACCCCAAAAGTAGAGTAAACCATCAACCTGAAGATAGATCGGACAAATCCTGACCAGAGTTACCACTTTAATGATAAGCACCTTATCTTCAAAACTGCCATCCCAGGAAGCAAGAATCCGAATTAAAATCTAAGAACCTAAGAGCCATGAAGCATTACATCAGAACATTTTACTTCTTGAAGAATGTAAGCTCTTAAAAGTTTTTAAGCATAACCCCTGGGTCACCCTAAAAACCATGTGTTCAGGTTTAAGCAAAGTCAACTTTTCCAATCACTAAACACAAAGGTAAGTAAGTGCCATTTTAGTGTTAGAATATAAATGTCTCAACCTGCTTTCCTAGAAGGAAACAGTGAAACCACAGATTTTAAGGGTTCAGTATCTTTTCATGATCATATACCATAGATAAGAACAAGTTAATTTTCTAAAAATAATTACTTGTGATTTTAGACTTTTTAGTGATAAAGAGACATTTTTCAATCTTATCTTTTTATAACTTCTCATCACCCACTTGCTGGGAAGTTTGTTACCCAAAATCTGACGCAGCCCAAATCACTCCTCAGTTTTACAAACTGTAGGAAAAATCCTGGTCCTACATCAGTGGAAGTTTTTTTCATGGACTACATAATTTCATCCCTTCGTGGAAAAGTTAAAATTAAAAGCAGTTGCAATTAAAAATGTGCATTATTTCTGATGCCTCCTTCATTTCTTCTGTTTTAATCTAGTTGGATGTGCAGCGTGCAATCAATCTCCACTCTGACAAATACTTCTAATCCACTTGTAACACGGGGCTTGTTCCAGACTCCTACATTGTCACTCAAGCCACAGAAGGTTACCTTTTACATACAGTTCTTCAGCTCTCTTCTCCATCAAACTGAACACATTAAATCACTTACAACCTTGCCCCAATTCATCAATGCATTTTTAGAGAAAGGGACAGGGAGGAGAGCAAAAAGTATTTTCCTCCACTAACTATAATCTTGAATACTTGTTCCTCCCACAGTTACCCTCACACCCTCAGGCAAGGAGGTTTCTTTCCTGGACTGATCTGAAAACCCAGCACACCGTAAATCCTCCCAACTCCTCCTCATTCCTTCTCTTCAAGGTGAAAAAAAAATAAATAAATAAATAAATCAATCAATCAATAGTCAAAAAATAAATAAATCAATAAGTCAATAAATCTAGTTCTGAATTGTTTGGGAAGTGAGATCCTATTTTTGCTTTTTGTACAACTCCCAGTGTAGCAAAATTTTGGTCCCTTTCTGGGCACTCTCACAGTACAAATAATCAATATCAATTACCAGTTGTCAGGATGGGGAGTGATCTGGTCATTTTAAATTGAAGATAACTTGGAACCACTGCTTTTTGCAACACTGTGCTCAAACTCTTGAAAATGCAGTATTTTCTTAACAGTCAGTGGATAAAGAGTTCTACCTTGCAGGTCCTCTGCTCAACTGCCTAAGTCTCAAGGTGTACCCAGAAGCTAGAACAATATTTAACGGAGCCTCTGCACTGGTTTTTCTTTCACCCTAAGTCTTTCTCCTTCATCTAAGATACTAAATATAATGCTGGCTGCTTGTTCTGATACTCCCTCTCCATCTTGTAGTCCCTCCTCCACGAGTGACCCTCTTTCAAGACACTGATTCACTAAAGACACCAAGTATTCAATCTATTTCCAGTTTGCAGTTCACTCATACACCAATTTCTAGTATTTCACTTTCTCACTTCCTCTGCTCTTAACCGTTCTAAACCTCACCTAGGGGTTTTGGAAAGCACCTTCCCAGAGATGGCTAATTCTAGTAAACTGATTTGGATTGACAGATCTACAACCCAATTCAGCAACCCAAATTCATTGCTGTTCAGACAGATTCCTTTGGGTCTTGCTCTAAATGTTACCAAGTCAGTAGTTCTGCATTTGGTCTAAATAAGGGTGAAAGAGATGACATCACGAAGGAAAGACCTTTATCTGCTTGTAAAGCACCACAGCTCAGTACAGCAACCCATCCACACCCAAACACTGCTCCCTTCTAAATTCCTGCACCAAAAATGTCTTTGCTTATTTACTCTTTATAAGCGCTTGATTCCTGGGTAACAGTTTAGATTTCTCTGAAGTCAAAACAACCCTTCAATAATCCAGCTGAAGCAAGAAGACAGCTCTTCAGTTATGTTCCTTTTTCTAGAAATTGAATCATTTAGGAATTTGCTTTTAATATTATGCAGAATCTCTGTTTGAAACTAACGATTTTCCACTGACTCATCTGTACAACAACAGCTTTGAAGATGTTGCTCATCCTACTACAGGGGCTTATGTAACTCCTCCCTCCTGACTATTGGATAAGCAAACCCAGGTTATATTAACACAAATAACACATCTCAACCTAGCTGAGATATAACAAATGGCATGCAAACAAAGGATCAAAATGTTTTGTCTGGAGAGTGATGACAAGAAGCAGCAAACTTTCTCAGTCAGTTTTGCAACAGACTTACCAGTAGCAAAAAGCAGTTTCCTTGGGTCCTGAAAAGCAATCAGAGGAAAAAGAGTCAACATAAATGATTTACATCCATATGAATAATGTAATAATAATAATAATAAGTAGCTCATAAAGCTCACACACTTGATAGCATAAGTAGTCTCTAATTCGGGATGCAGGAATGGATTTGATAGAAGTTTACACTGACCGCAATTCAACATAAACTAAACCTTTTGCCCTTGCATTCCTTCAGTGAAGACAATTCTGATCTTTTATGAAAAACTGGATTTGGATGATTTTACAGATAATTATTTGTTGAAAGCCTAACTTTACTCAGTTACCTCATACCTTTGGGAAGACAGAGAGCAGAAGAGTGAGAGATTTGAAAGTTAAATGAAAGAGCATTTTACTGCCAATTACATCACTAAGAGATTTGCAGTGGACTCCAGTGAAGCAGGACTGAACTCAAAGAAGCTGACAATATAGGACCAGATGTTCCTGCGTCCTTCACCGCAATTGAAAAGATGGAAGTAGAGAACATCTTTGAGGAGGGAAAGAGGAGATTTGTCGTCGTCATAGAAAAGTGCTTCACTCCAAGTCCTAAGCCTCATGAGATTTTTGTCTTCACTGTGGAGAAAAGCTTTTTTTTTAAAAAAAAAAAAAAAAACTTGCAGTAAAACCCAGGGACAGGGAGGGGAGATGAGAGATTTTCACACAGATCAGGAAAAACTAAGCGTTTTCTCCCTGACCTCTCTGCATCCAAATGTAAACACTCTTCCAGCCATGAATGGAAGATGACAGTAGCATCCAGACTGCTCACAACAGTTACCAAAACAGGTTTAAGCAGAATTCAATCTGAGAGATTAAAGAGCTATTAGAGTACCTAAAATCCAGGAGGTTTTCATCGCAGAGGTACTAAAAACTTGCTATGTCCATTTGCTGTTGAAAAATTCTTAGGTCTGCATAGTACAGGCTGCCATGCACTCCCTGGCATGTTCTTGCCTGAGGAAACCCCTGCAACCTTCTTGATGAGAATACGTCTAACTAGACCACTCCTAACACATGCAGACACTTGAGTTCAATCTAGAACTTCAGCACAATAGTTGGTGTTGGTATGTCTGTCTCCCATAGAATAGCTCTGTGATTAGGTCATTCACCAGGGAGTAGAAGACCTTGGTTGTTGGTCCTTCCGGGCCAGGGCTGACTCAAGCCCTCCTTTTCCAGGAAAGGATGCAGCTGGGATAGGATCATTCTAAATCTTTCCCAATGAAGCTGGTAGAAAAGAAATGTGGACTTGAGACTAGAATGAATATAAACAAGACAGAACCTGATCGTAGCCCAAGGAAGAAAGTTCTGGAATCTGGTCTCAATCCTGAAATCTGCAAATATCTCTCCAGTGCCAAATGCAGAAGCAAGCACCTGCAGGAAGAACTAGGGCTCTGGTATTCCTTCAAAAGTTCTGCATCACAGGCAGACAAGTCACACAAACAAAGTATTTCGTAAGTAGAAATCAGCTTGCTGCCCAGTTGATGTAGACAACTAATTCCACTCTTAGCATATATACTACAGTTCCCATTGCAGTTTAAAAGTGCAAATTAGTCTCAAGTCTCACTGTCCTCCAATTCCCAGCATATATATATATATATATATATATATATATCACACAGCATTATACCCGCAATGCTATGCTGGAAATGCAGAATGTGTTCTCCCCAACAGCAGAAGCCTCTCAACTAGGTCCACTCAAGGAACAGAGAGAAGCAGGAGACAATGAGGAGAAAAAAGAGCAACGTGAAAGGACTTGATGGCAGTATTTTCTACCTCATAGTCAAATAGGTGTGAATCCTGCTGGTTTAGCAAGATCCTTAATACATGCTTTGTCCAAGGATGGAATAAAATCCACAGCAATCTATATGACAGTGTATTTTCACCATAGAAAACCCACAGTGCTGTGTAGATCACAGGTTGGATCATACAGTAGAATTGGATATACAAATACTCAAATATTTAAATACTATAATGAAAATCAGAATATAAAAGGATGGTTGGCTCACCTCACCACGATAGTGTGCTGCATTTATTGCCAGAAAGTCTTCATTGTAGTTCTCAGAGAAGTTAAGAGCATTCACCAGATGAGCAGCAACATGTAAGACTAAAAAAAAAAAAAAAAAAAAAAACATAGAAAAACTGAGATCCATAAAACAGAGGCATATGTTGCCCTGAACAAAAGAAAAGTGGCTACTCAAACGCCAAGTAATAATCCCATTACCTGCATGGGATGCATCATGGCCTATGGAATATTTTTAGTAAAGTAAATCAGATAATAGATATTCCTAGCAGAAAATTGCATGCATTTTACGATTTTTTTTTTTTTTTTACACTACAAGCAATCATTTCTGTACCATCATGCTTCAGCTGGGAGACAACATTCAAAGGTGTCCACCAAAGAACGTTTCTTCTTCATTGAACAGGGTATTTGCCTCCATTGCAATAAAATCTGTAGCACCCTGCCTCTTCACTCAAATTCCTGAGGCACAACTAGAATCACTTGGCAGATTTTGACCTGATTTCATATACCTGCCTCTTCCTTCCAGAAACTGGAATTTTAAGGAAAGCCTCAGCCCCAGAATGTAAGCTTATGTGTTTAAAGGAAAAATAAGACAAAACCCACACACAGCTGAGAAAGCATTCACAATTTGAGGCAGGGAAGCACAGAGCAAGACTACCCCCAAACGTACTGTAAAAGAAAAACCACAAAATACTGCTTTGTTTAATGTGTTTCCCAAACAAGGTGCTGCTCAGCACGATAAAATCTTACCTGAAAAGATGCATATTGTTACACCACATGTCACATGGAAAGTTTTACTTTTGTCTATCAGCCTTCTGGTTTTCCTGCTGGCAACCTAATAAGAGAAGAATTCAAGCAATCTCTCTTCTAAAACAAAGCAAAGAAAAAAAATGCTACCAGCAAATGCGGCAATTTAACAGCAAATTCAGCTTTTACTAGGTTTAATAACCTTGTAAGAACAGTACTCCAGTCTAAAAAATACAGGACTATAAGCACAAGGCAATTTTGAGGTCTTCATGATGAAATTGCAGTTACTACCTATTACAAAGATTTTAAGAGCCCATAAAATAATGTCTATTCTGGCCTTAAAATTCACAAATTCTTGCACTAATTGTTCTAGGAGTCAATGACTTCTTAAGAGAGCAGAACAGAGGAAAAGAGATCTATGTACACCTATGATCTATGTATAATTGCATATATATTTGCATCTATAGGCACCCAATCTTATTGTTATTGTCACACAATAAACAGAACTGGTGGGTTTGCAACCATCTAGAAAACACTTATTTCCCGAAAAGCATTACTTATATTTCTGTCAGAGTAACTGGTGAATCACAAACAAGCTCAACTACTGTTTACTGAATACGGATATAGAAAACAAGCCCTCCTGGATTTGCCTGAACTTTTATTTTTCTCCCATGATAACTTATATATCAGCTTGGGTATTTTTATTTAGAGTTTCATCATCTCCAGTGGGACACTTCAGGTCATGCAGAGGTGAAGCTCATTTCACTCTTGAATACTACAGTGAAGCAGTAGAGGGGACACAGATGGCTTTAACATTAGAGTTGGGAAAGAAGGAGCAGACCTCATCTGGTCAAAGTTCTCAGTAAGCCCAGTAAGCCCCTCAAAAATGACCTCAAGAAACCTACATTAAAAGTCCAATCAAACCAGACAATGCCAGCCAAATAAATGTCTTTAAAACTGTCGTGAATTTTTGTACTACCTGCACCATGACAGCATATACTGTATAATAAACAGCGATGTAACAGTTTTTGTCTATTATTATTAGATTCAACATAAACCAGGGCCTTTTTCTTCTTACCTGCTGCATTCTGAGGACAGTGCTTACCTTCTGAGACCCTCGGAGGAAGGCCAAGAGAACACGGCACATTGGTAGAAGGACCAGGCAGCAGTTGAGATTGAGGACAGATGCTGAAGCTCTGCTAACACACAATCCTAGCTGAACAAATACAGCAAGAGTTAGATAATAAGGAGAAAAAAATGCTCGTAACAGTTCAGGCATCAGTATTAAAACTGCTTTCTATTCCTGCTTAAACAGCTCCCATGTTCTCTTCAATGATCAGAATAGTGGAGTTTCGCAATTTTTTTACATATACAACTGTATGCCTGGCATGCTACCCTGTTCTCTGAGGGGAAACAGCTCCCGCCTCTGCATCAAAAAATAATAATGATAATTTTTAAAAAATAATTTTGTTTGGGGGAAAGGATTGGCCTTGAAGACCCTAAAAGAATTACTAAAACCAGACCCTAAAAGGAACAAAGAGGTGTGTGGCTATCATTTCTGGAAAGAAACGAAGGAGAAGGTTTTGTTCCCTGGTTTTCAGTGTTTGCATTTTGATGCAGTGCCATGAGTGCTCTATAGCACCTACCTACCATTCATAACACCTTTTTCTTAGCTGCATAAAAGGAGAATAAAACAGACAGAATTTCATCATTAGGTCAATTCATAAAGAACTGAAACTGATAGAAAATCCAAGTTCAGTTGAACTGCACCAGCTCAGAAGTAACAGCCATAATGTCAGCAACTGACAGCTTTCTTTTGAAAGAGCTAATACCCTCATCGGTGCTTACAACCGCATGCAACAATGATCCTTACGGGTCCCTTCCAACTCGGGATATTCTATGATTCTATGGTATCTGAGACAACAGAAATATCCACTGAGAAATCACCCAAAAGCTTCAAAAGATATTATTAGAGTAGGAAAGAGGGATAAATACTATAAAGAACCTAGAGAGCCATACAAGAGAAGTGTAATGATTTTCCGGTTAGCAAGCCAGAAAAGCATGTAAAAAAAATATTGATTTGTTTAAACTGAAATGGTAATATTATTTCAAGGACCGTTAGGTATCATCACTGAACTCCTCATCCATTCACACTATTCAACGTGATATTTGGACCCAAAGAAAGCAGGTTCTCTAGTTAAGATTCTCACTATCTGGGAAAATTACTGAAATCTAATTTCACCAATGCTTTTACTGGTATATTTGGAACTTACATAATTAGAACAAAAACACTTGTCAAATAAATGAACAAAGCATGCATTAGTGTCATAACCCTGTATTTTTTCAGCTTATTATAGTCCCTCATTCATTTATGAATTTTAAAGAAGTTAGCAAGATGCCATTGTTCTCCCAGCTATTAGGCTGAATTACCACTTTATTAGCTTTTATAAAAGATGCTTTTAGAACGTCAACAGATTTCTAGAATGGTATGTCTTACAATGTTCTCTAAAACACAACTTTTTCAATTCCTGAAGAAATTAATAAGAAAACAGCATAATTCCGTAAGATAACTCAAACCTGAAAAGGTGTTTTGAACATATACACATCATATAATTAATAGTTATTAAAGATCTATCAATTTTCTATTATGTAACTTCATGTCAAAAAGAGGGCACCTATTATTTCTCAGTCAAAAAAAAATAATCAGATTGCATTTGCATCTTATCAAGAAGAAAAAAATCAGAGAAACAATTTTTAAAAATTTACTTGGAAATATAATTTTTTACAAAATTATTAGAAAAGCCTTTTTATTTGAAAATTCCTAGTGCTTATTACATGCTTTTTTTACAGACTTATCTATGTGTTACAGAAATGGATAAAACACAAACTAGTCAAACAAAGAAAAGTAACAGGCATCCAACATGTCTAGCAAGATCACAAGCACAAGGGCATGACAGGAGCTTCTCAGTATCATAAAATATAAAAAAACACCACACCGTGAAGGACTATGTTGTATATAAATTGTTGGTTATTCCATAGGAAGGGAAAGCAGCTTTGTGCCTGCTCTCACAATTAGTAACCCCTGTACCCTCTCTTCTTTGTAGTATCTTCTACAGTGTAGTATCTTCTGTAGTGTCTTCTTTGTAGGGCACAAGATCACTAGGTAAACAGAAGGTAAAAGATGTTCAACCTAACTGAAGAATCAAGCTCTCCACCTAAATCCCTTTCCTCTTCTGGCTGCTTTATGTTATTTAGTTGAAACTGAGTGCTAGGGACTGTCTCACCAGACATTACCAGCTTCCACAAAACAAAGTAGTCATAAGGGCACTCCTCTTAAAGCTGGTCGTGAGGAATAGAAGCGGTTACCCTAGAAAACGTGTTCTACCTTGCCGTCTGCCACATAGAGCGTGATCTCTGGCAAATACCCAGTGAGTAAATCCTACAGAAATTACACTGAGACGTTTATAACAGAGGCATCTCCAACCTGCTGAGTTAAAGAAAATAAGACTAGAATGGACCACGTCATCTAGTCCATTCCTACACTCTACCCCTCCTCTACTATTTCTTCCAATAAATTGTTAGTCCTTTTTTTTTTTCCTTTGCATAAAACCTCCCTTGCTTCTATTTCATCTGTAACTTCACTCCGTTTCTATGATAAAAGTCTGTGTTCTACCCTCCAGCAGCAACTCTTCAAATATCTGAGGGCTTCTAATTGACTCTTCGGTTTTCCCTCCTAGAATCACAGAATGGTTTTGGGTGGAAGGGACCTTAAAGCCCACCCAGCTCCAACCCCCTGCCATGAGCAGGGACACCTCCCACCACACCAGGTTGCTCAAAGCCCTGTCCAGCCTGGCCTTGAACACCTCCAGGGATGGGGCATCCACAGCTTCTCTGGGCAGCCTGTTGCAGTGCTTCACCACCCTCTGAGTGAAGAATTTCCTCCTAATCTCTAATCTAAATCTCCCCTCTTTTAGTTTAAAACCCCCTTGTCCTGACAATATCTGATTGAGCAAAGAGTCGCTCTCCAAAAGTCCCCTTTAAGTACTGAAAGGCCACAATGAGGTTCCCCCAGAGCTTTTTCTTCTCCGGGCTGAACATCCCCAGCTCTGTCATCCTGTCTTCCTAGGAGAGGTGCTCCAGCCATCTGATCATCTTCGTGGCCCTCCTCTGGACCCTCTGCAACAGCCCCACATCCTTCTCGTGCTGAGGGCCCCAGACCTGGATGCAGTACTCCAAGTGGGGCCTCACAAGGGCAGAGCTGAGGGGGACAATCACCTCCCTTGACCTGCTGGCCACTTCTCATTTGAGGCAGCCTGCCTTCTGGGCTGCAAGTGCGCGCTGCTACAGGCTAAACAATCTTTTTCCCAGTTACTCTTCCCCCTTACACCATGGTCTTTAGACTTCAGGTCATCCTCTCTTTCCTCCTCTGGACTCCCCAAGCTGGTCCAGAGCCCAAGTGACAAGAACTGAGCACCAGCTACAATGACTACAACCTCAGCAACTGAGGTTTTACTCAATGCTGAATCTCACTTTCCACTTCAAAGTATGATTTAAAAAAAATGGTACGAACAACCACAATAAATATTCCTCTATCTTTGCATACATTAGCTTAAAGTGACTTTAGAACACCAATAAATATTTTTGGACTATTAGAGAAAATAGCAGTACCCTTGAAATCATTAAACTTAATAACAAGTAAAATGTCTCTATAACGTGCCACTTGCATATACAAAACTATCTCTATTTTCATTAATTATTCTTCCTCTAAAGGGAAATGAAAAATGAGCTATACACCTCATAAAAGCAATAAATTCAAAGCATGGTCATTAGAAGCATATAAGCAGCTTTATTAAAGCTTGCTGATGTGCTACAGAATTTCAGTGATTAAATGAGCATGGTTTGAAAAACAAGAATATAGAACATTTATACAAAACTCAGAAGTAAACTTAAAAATTCTTGTAGCTCTTGATAAATGCCCAAAAGCCCCCCCCCCCCAAAAAAAAAAGTGATACTCTAAAGTAAAGCAATTAGAAATTGATAGTAATTTCTATTACACAACCTAATCACTACTATTTCATATGGTCATGTATTATATGATCCAGTCACTATAGTGGGGTTCTGCAAGGCTCCATTTTAGGGCCATTTCTTTTTAGTATTTTCATAAACCTAATTTAGTGGGAGGTGTCCCTGCCCATGGCAGGGGGCGGCTTGGAACTAGATGATCTTTAAGGTTGCTTCCAACTGAAACTGTTCTGTGATTCTATGACTCTATGAAATAACTTGGACACAGGACTTGAAAGTATACTTATAAGCTTGCAGACCACACTAAATATGGAAGAGCTGTTAACTCCATTGAGGGTGGAGAAGCCTTGCAGAGAGATCTAGACAAATTATAGTGCTGGGCAATCACCAATTGTATGAAGTTTAACAAGAGCAAGTGCTGGATTCTGCACCAGGGAAGGGGCAACCCTGGCTGTATGTACAGTCTGGGAGACAAGAGGCTGGAGAGGAGCCCTGCAGAAAGGTGTGTGATGGTTCTGGTTGCCAGCAAGTCGAACATGAGCTAGCGGTGTGCCCTGGCAGCCAAAAGGGCCAACCCTGGAGTACATCCAGCACAGCATTGCTAGGTGTGCAAGGGAGGGATTGTCATGCTCTGCTCAGTGCTGGTGCAGCCTCACCTTGAATACTGTGTGCAGTTCTGGGTGCCACAGTATGAAAAGGACACAAATCTAGTAGAGTGCGCAAAGGGCTACAAAGATGCTGATGGGTCCGGAGGTGAAGACATATGAGGATCAGCTGAGGCCCCTTGGTTTGTTCAGCCCAGAGCAGAGCAGGCTGAGGGGAGGCCTCATGGCGGCCTGCAGCTCCCTCACGAGGGGAGCCGAGGGGCAGGCGCTGAGCTCTGCTCTCTGGGGACAGCGACAGGACTTGCGGGAACGGCATGGAGCTGGGACAGGGGAGGGTCAGGCTGGGTGTTAGGGAAAGGTTCTTCACCAAGAGGGTGGTCAGGCACTGGGACAGGCTCCTCAGGGCAGTGGTCACAGCACTGAGGCTGCTAGAGTTCAAGGTTTTGAACAATGCTCTCAGACATAAGGCCTGATTTTTGGATGGTGCTGTGTATAGCCAGGAGCTATATCAGGATCACTCCATGATCATTATGGGTCCCTTCCAACTCAGGATATTCTATTATTCTATGACCTACATGATACATCATGAGCTTCTCAAAAATTTATGTTGTCTTCAAGTTTAAACATAAACCAGGCAAGGTATCAGTTATCCAAGACTTCCTTTATCAGGCACAACTATTCTATTTGGAAAACTTCAACCAAATAGTCTAATTTGGAATATTCTGAAGTAGAGTTACTTTTAAAGCATATAATATTAAATGAATAAAATGACTTCTTGTAAGAAATAAGGAAAATGACACGATCTAACTGGTACAAAAATGTTGAAGCAGCTGTAAGTAGAAAAAGATTAAGGAAAAACTTGGTTCCAGCTTTTCAAGTCCTTCCACAAATACAAGGAGACTACAGCATGAAATGTGGCTAGAGAACTTCTTAAAACTAAGTTTTCTGAGAAGATATGGTTTTTTTTGTTTGTTTGTTTGTTTTTTAAATCTAGCCTGGCTTGTCCATCATTAGTTTTGCATTACTTGCCATATAAATCCAGTTTTTGAAGAAAAAGCTATTTTTTCAAGTTACTGGAGTCACACTTTGATTTCACCAGTAATATAAAACTCATATTTTGTATGAACAACTCACGACATGCATCTTATAAGTATACAGACAGACAATGGAGGGTGCAGCAAAGGGAGAAGGAATATTACCCACCCTCTACTGAAATACAATATGCTGTAGTGAGGCTGTCAAAGAAGACACCCTACTAACCTCCTTTTGTGTTTTTCCATGCCACTATTTAACAAATAGCACATATTCATAACGCCATTCCTATGGAACAATGCCCTAACATTAATTCTAATTAAATGCTATCAACATATGCACAGTGGGAGAAAAGAAAAAAGCAGGAAACGAATTTTCCCAGTAATGCAGTGCACTTCTAGGAAAGTGTGATTGGAATAGTTTCATGAATGTCCAATTTTATTTCTTCAGAGTAAAGCTTAAATGAACCAATGTTTGCTGAAGCAAGCTCATGAACAATTTGAAAACAATGGTAAAGAAATACAGTTAGAAATTCTTAGAATCACAATTCATGCAAGACCCAGAAGAATAACAGAGTACTAAGTTTACTCTTAATATATATCCAAAGGCTTAAAATATCCCCATGAAACTAATTATTTCCAAATGGTTTCCAAGTGGTCTCTTTCTTGATTTCCTTTGCATTACCTGGGTGGCATAGAAACAAATTAACATAGTGCATTGCTGAATTGTTAATCAACAATAGAATAAAAGAAGGTATTTTGCTCCCAGGCAACTCATTGCTTCTAGAAGGAAATATATAGCCTCGTTAACTAGCTCAGAAGTAAGAGAAATATAATCCTCTCTTCTTCCTAAGATTATCGTTGTGTCAAGGAAAAAAAAAAAAGTGTTATTTCATATTAGTAGCATATGAAATTGCTTTAGGATCAAAAAGAGAAATAAAACACATTCCCAAAAACTCTACTGGACACTCTCCTTCATCTAATTTCACTGATACCAAATCTAAGCAGTTGACAACCTCCTTCTGTACTCTGCATACCCAGTACAACACATACTGTTATCCCATTTCATGGAGCGGTGAAGAAGCATAGAAACAGTAGAGGATTGATCAAATTCACAGAGGAAACCTGCGGCACCCATAGTACAGAACTGGACTCACTATAAACGTGAAGCTGGTACCCCAAAAACTAGGCAAGGTTTATTCTCCAGACAAGTATAAAGCAATCACAGACTTTTCCTCCTACACAGCAGCAAAGGGCTCCAGAGATATATAGTGCATGTACTCCAGATATCACTGCATGCTAACACAACATGCTAAGTAGAACAGAGAAGCAAAGAGTCAATTCTCATCACATGTTCTGAGCGTTGCCAGTAGCAAAGTTATGAAAATGTGCTTCTCCATAGCTAGGCAAAAACTTTGAGTATTTGGTTGAGGGCTAAAATAATTTGCTGCATACCTCAGAATTGCCCCGGTTTGTTAGCTATAAAAACAGTGAACATAAACTGCAACTGCTGTGCAGAAAAATCCAGTATTCAATACGTGGTTGCAAAATGCATTGGAGAGGAGAATTCAGGAAGACTTCAGCATATATTACCCTGTCTCACTTTTTAAGACTACCTTGTGAGAAAAAAAAAAAGGCAGACCATCACAAATCCTTCCATACCTAAAAGTGACATTTCTCTCATTCTCATACCTTCGCTGTTTACATGCAACAATCCTAACCAAGTCATGATGGAGAAGGGACATCATACCTGATACTGTCTCTCTCTCTTTCTCTAGGCCCTTCTTTGAACTTCCTCAATCTTCTATGAGTTGAACTTGATGATGCCTGTGAGTCCTTTCAAATTCGGAATATTCTATGATTCTAGGATTCAGAACAACTTCAATGACTGTGGGAAGACCCATAAGCAACATGCTGTTCTAAAGACAGATTCTGAAGACCACCTCCCCAAATCAGTACCAGAGCTGCTAAAAATATTTATTTTCATAGGTGGGATAAACTGTGCTGCACAATGTGCCCCCATTTCACCTGACTTCCTTTTCTTCACAGAGTATTCCTTGTTTTGAAAAACAGAGCACAGATAATCTAAGATGAAGGACAGATCTGAATTGTACAGGATAGCTATATTACCCCCTAGGCATGCCAAATCTAGCTGGAGATTTAGAAAAAAAAAAAAAGGAAAGAAAAAAAAAGCAGCTGAATGAAAGGAAAATATAAGGGTAGTAGAAATCTACTGGAACATGTGAAAACTTCTAAAAAAGGTTGACTTGGTCTTCTTCATGAGATGGAAGGTTTCAAGGCAGGACTATGTTAAATCACATCCTGTTGTACTGCAATCCTTTAAAATTACTTTAAGATTAAGTAGTGTAACATATCTGAATCACACCCGTAAAGAAAAATATATTACAAATAAACAAAAAACTAGCAGTTCTTTAAAAAAAAAAAACACAATTCTCTATGTCAACTCAAGTCTCAAGTTCAGTCTTTTCCCATGTATTTATGAATCAGAACTTGGATCTGACATTATAGAAAGGGAGAAACATCAGGAGTGGATGGCAACAGTATTTTTAATTCTTTTATGTAATACGGTTTATTTTCCCTGCACTAATGAGAATCAGTATTACCACCCTTCACTTGAACCTCACCTATCAGGTATTCTTTAATGACTTTCCTTCTCTTTCTGTTCACATATTTAGGTCATGTTCTCATTTCATATACAGTCCCTTTGTGCTAGATGTACTCCTCATTATGCTTAAATCAGTCACACAATCTGAAGAAAGTAACTGTCTTAAACTGGAATTTTGTATTAGCTTCCAACTTCTCTGATAATCTCCAAAAATAGCGCATTCACTTAGATTTCAGGCCAAATGTTCGTATTTATTAATCAGTTAATTTAATCTGTTATAATCCTGACCCCAGGAAATCTAATAAAAAAATACTTTTTGTCAGTGTTGCTAAATTACAGGTTTCTTTTTGTGCCAGGCAGAATGACACACACAAGGCCTGGAAGAGATTACAAGTTATCTTCCAGACTGAGTGTTTGACTCACCCTTCTGCAGCAATATCAAAGTGTGACAGCATTTTGTGTGTTAAGTAGCAACAACAGCTTGAACAGTTGATCGTGCGAGATGCAGCAAGATCTCAACTACTGAAGGTCAGTCATGAAATCAAGAGATTAAGAATACTCGAGCCCCCCAGGAGGGCCACAACACACTGCAACACAGGGCCATAGCAGTAAGTTACTTATTGCCATATCTGAGTCACAGTCACACAGAAGTGATCTTATACCTGCTACTAAGGCTCCCTTTACACTGAATGATTTCCCCCTACCGTAACACAGTGGATAATATGGTCTGTAAAAACAGTCTTCTGCAATGTAATGAAGCTATTTTAAGACCTGCCACTGTTGGCCTACTACAGGAAACCTACGTTCAACCAAATAAACATTTTGGTCATAATTCCGCTCTGTTCTACAGAGTATTGCACCATGATCATCTTGGAAGTAGGAGCAGTGATGTCAACAGGACATGGTATTTTTAACATATACAGTGGTAAAAATTTCAGCACTCCTTTAAGAGGTACCTCTACTATACTCCCATTATTAAAAGTTTCGCAAGAAGTTCTTCAAAGGTGGAAGTTCTTTCATAAATGGTAACAATTTAGATGTCCTTCACAGGACAACTGCCACTTGACCTTAAAAAAAACAACACAAACAATGACCACAAAAACCAAGTAAATACAAGAACTGTACGTCGCAAAAAAAAAAAAAAAAAAAAAAACATTATAAACACATTGGTTTATAACTGAAACTAATCTTAGCAATAATGCTGATCTGTGGAATGTCCAGGAAGGACAGAGGGATGAAAGAAAAATGTTTTAGCAAACAAAAAATCATGAATGAGGCAAAGAGAACGTGAGAAAATATCTGTTTATAGTTCAAGGGGACTATCAAGAGAAGGTCTTGTGGATTAATGGCCTCAGTCTTCACAAGGAAATCCTGTTTACATACACACCTATATAGCTTCCATAGTAACCTAACTCTATTAGTAAACATTTTTGCTACATGTAGCACCTTGAAGAACAAATCCCAAATAGACTAGTTACAAAACAATTAAATAGCAGAAACACACTAATATTAAAGAACATAAAGGGTCAAGATACACAGTTCCCTTCAACGTTTACATGTGTGGGGGAAACACGCTGCATGGCCAATGCATAAGGATCAACGAAAGCAGAATTTGGCAAAATTACCAAAATCTTTACTGTCATAATAAATTAGCAGAGACAAATTTCCATTTGATGCTAGAACATCCAGAATGTATTCCAGGTAGTAAATAAAGATGACATAAATGTAATGCACAGTACAGCCAGCACAGTAAGAAGGCAGCAACTGTATAGATAAAGTGAGAAAGCACTTTCCTTTTCAGTCCCATTTTCAGTTATTCAATCCTTTCCCAAGAAGACCCTTTCTGAGAATGCATTTTCTCCACTTCGGTGTGAAACCCAGAAGCTTATCTCATGTATTAATGTCTATTTAACTACATTAGATTTACTTGATCAAGGACTAGTGAGTGAAAAGGGGAAGAAAGACCTTTTATGCTATGACAAAATGAGTCCAATGCTGAAGTCAAGCACCAAGAAAAAGGTATTTTGTTTAATGCTGTTAAAAGCAAGGTTTGAGTTCTACACTAAGGTCAATACTGAACACGGGACTAAATTTGTTGGTCAGATGCAAGCAAGCTTGTTGGGAAAAAAAAAAGAAAAAAAAAAAGAAGAAAGAAAAAAAAAGCCAAGATTATGTGAAGGGATAAATCTGGAAGTCTGCAGGGAAATAAATCATCTGGACAATTTACCTGACTGAGCAAACAGAACCTCCAACAATGAAAATTCTGGACTCAAGTCAGGTTATCTATGGATTTTCCTTTCTGTAATTCACATCTACTATGTCTTGTTGTATCTATCATAAACACAGGGATGAGAATATGCCTTTCCACTTTGCCATACTCTTAAGTAATCAGAGCCTGTTGTGTTCCTACCCATCCTCCTCTTCTTTAGGCTACTTAATGCCAAAAGTTTACACTTCCTAAATTATGAAAATTTGAGTTTCTTTATCTGTATCATGTTCCTGAACCAGCAGCAACGAATATATTCATGGAGTAAAACTATGATCTGCAGTGCTACAAGTAATTAAGTATCGGAAAAGACAGCTCATCAAGGCAGAAGTACTGGGAAGGGTTTTACATCTACCAGGCTCTTGTTTAACTTATTCTGCAAGAATCATATACTCACAGAATTGTTCAGGTTGGATGGGGCCTTGGGAAGTCTCTTTTCCAACCTCCGGCTTCAAGTACGTTTAACACCAAACTCAGACTAAGCTTGCCCAGTGCTTTCGCCCAGTCAATTTTGCAGCATGAAGGGACATGCTTTAGTGATGGGACTCAGTAGGTAGGATTGATGGTTGGACCTGACGATCCTGAAGGTCTTTTCCATCCTAAATAATTCTATGATCCTTTGAAAACCTTCAGGGATGGAGATTCCACAACGAAGAGTTCATGGCCTCCTCAGAAAGATTCAAACTGAGCAAAGCGGTAATGTTTGACAACATAAATTTACCCACTAAATTTTGTGGTGTAGAATGATGTGCTCTTCCTAACCACTTCACTGTCTCTGACTTATTTATTCTCTTCATGCTCCCTGGACACCACTGTGTTATTGTTGCCTTTTTGCAGATGTAGAATTAAGCATCAGAAAGATTCAGAGATGTATCTGAGTTCAGATAACAATATTTTTTAAATTGTTAAAATAATTGTAAAATAATTTTAAAATCCCGTGCTAAGTATCTTGTTTAAGTTTGCAGAGGATACAATTGGCAAGGAACAAAAACGAGCTTCCGTCTGTAGAAGGCTGATGGAAAGTGAACCATTTCAGTGACCACTGAGGAAAGAATAACCTCATTCTTCTTCACATATGAATGAAAAGAAATGACATGAAAACATAGCAGAGTTGAATATATTCTGGATATTCAGTCGAAGATTTCATTTTATTATCACAATCTCGTTTCCTATGTCAACTCTTCTTTTTCTCTGTCCTGTTACTTGCTAAACAATAAAATTAGTGGTTGTAAATCTTTTATTGCTGCAAGTGAGGAAATTCTTAAGATTTTACATTAACACAGAATACAAAAAGAGAAAAAAAAAGTCTTTAATAGACCTCACTGAGAAACACGAGACTTTTTTTTTAATTAAAAAAAAAAAAAGCCATTCCTTTCTGCCATTAGTTGTTGCCTGGTTGGAAAAAGAAACTAATTTTCAGGAAAGTATTTGTTAAACGAGTTCAACCTGTTAAGACTAAAACAAACAAACAGAAAACACAACAACTGTTGAATTACAATTGATGAATTTTCATCTAGATGTCAGAAATTTTAAATATCAAGAAATAGCTCACAGAGACACTACAAGCCACTCACCAATGTATGGAACAGAACTCAGGCTAGTTATGGAGACAGGCCAGAAAATGGCCAGTGGCTATGCAAACCAATGTAGAGGTGCAAAAATCCACATGGATTTTTAAAAGCAGCTGTAGTATGGCTGTGCTTACTCTCTGTTTCCTGAAGAGGCTAAAATTGTTTTGCAAGGCTTGTAAAAATTGAGCACAATCTGTATGATTTATGCACACAAATAAATATATTAAAAAGAAAGGAGAAACCTAACTTTGGCGTCCAAAACTTGTATTTAGACAAACTGTAAGTAAGTGAGTTTTGAGAATGTTTTAGTCTTTAATGTTTTCAAAGTTTTAAAATTACTTTCGAAGCTTTGACTAAAAGTATCTTTTAGACTTCACTTTTCTCCTTATTTTAAAAAATGTCTAAATTTCCACAGTTAAAGATGTTGTGTTAGACTAACTCAAACACATGGCCTTCTGGTCCTCAACTCCTAACCAAGACAATGAATCTGTCGCTTGAATCATCTCACAGGTTCTGAATACCCAGATCCAACTGCATTACACTACTTTGTGTGTTTTTCATTTTGAAGCGGAAGAAAACCAAAAAATGGCCAGACGATGAGCTGGTACAAGGCAGACGAGTCTTCTGAATTGAAAGGAACTTTGCTGATTGATATCAGCTGACAATCTGGCCCAACATGTTGACCCAAGAACATTCACTTTATAAACTGACTTGCCCTGCCAGGAACAAAATCTCTTCTCAAATGGATGCAGTGGGCTGCAAAGCCATTGGACATTATCATAAAATTAAACATGTTTTCATGGTTTTTCCCCATGAAACATCATAATCATGAAGTATTTAAGCATTTTAATTCCTGTGTTTTTGCACTTTGCTAAGATTCACTTCTTGGAACACAACTGAGTCAGCCAGAAGGAGAAAAAAAAAGAGAGAGAGACAAGCACAATCTAGTCAACTCACTTTCAAGCAAGTTTCACAAAAACTTATAGAACTGGTTAGCTATGGCATTGCTATCCAGCATAAGAAAAAATATACCCTGGATCTACCAAAGATAAAACCTGGAAGTTCTACGGCAGGTTAGGATGTGCATCATCTGTGCTTCAGCCCCATGTCAATTTGCCCATTTAAATCCATTCCCAAGCACGGCATAGTGTCACAAAGCATCACCTTATTCCTTCATTTGTACTTGGATTCTAAAATTCTGAGCAACCTTATAGAATTTTTCATAAAATTGTTATCACTTGATCTGTCCCTTTGATCAGAAGTCATTTCAAGCAACTGTGACCATGTAACTGGATATGGTACAGGCCCCTATCTCACTTCCCAAAGTTATCTTTTTGGGTTGTTCTGGTAGTTGTGGATGTTACCCTTGCCAGATCAAAATAGCCAAGTCTTCAGTAAATCATTCAGATTCCAAGACTGTTTTCAGAAAATAAAACTAAAATTACATATAATGACGAAGATTTACACAGAACATAGAATCCAGAAGGATGACAACTTGAGATTGAAAAGAACTAAAACTTATCATGAGTTCCTTCAGCAAATTAAGACTAAAAGGAGCACAAGCCCATAAGCCTGGCTAATGTTTTGATGACAAAAGTTGAGCTCCGGTCTGCAGAGCACGTTTGTGTCCTGTGAGACCGCCTGCAGCTGGGGACGTGGGAAGGGAGGAAAGGAGGGGAAAGTCCCACACTTCAGTGACTCTTTTTCAACACTGTCAACCTTCTACTCCTAAATAATTGTCAGTAGCCTCCCAGTAATTTCCTACCTGATCTTTCCCCACTTTTGCAGGCAGTTTGTGTCATCCTTGATTAGCAAATGCATTCTGTCCCCTTTCCCTTCTCCCAGCATCCCAACTTCCAGAGCAAAATGGAACGGCCAGGTCACTCACCCCTAACATCTGATGCAAATAATAGTACTGGAGCCCTCGATAATAGAGCAGGAAGGTTTTCCAGAAGAGCCACACATTGAGAGAGAGCCAGAAAAACTAAAAGAGAAACCAGAGATTGTCAGTGGAAGTTATACATACAAACTTCCCAGTTTTAATTTCATTTGCAAGTTATATGCACATAGTTTCATAAAGAGTTTTAAGTGGAATGAGACAACAAAATTCGCGTTTAACAGAAATATTTTAAAAGCAGCACCCTTGAAGTGATAGGTGGGAAGTTTCACTGCCCCTAGAAGCCACAGAGGTGCAGCTCGGTGAGTGAGCACCAGCCACCGCCGGCACAGCCCCTGCAACACCACTACCCCCTGCCTCCAGCCGGCCACCGCCGTTCGGGACCCTGGGAACACAAACCGGCAACAAAGCGACACAAAGGGAGGAAGAGTGCCACCCCACCCCCCCGACCCCCCTTCTTCCCCAAATTCTCCCCCCGAAGGCGGCCAGCAGTGGCATTGTCCCAAATACAAACGTCCCCACGTGTGCAGCCCAGCGGCAGCCGCACGCCTCCCGCCGCCATCCCCCAAAGCACCCCCGGCACCGGGACGGCTCCAGGCACCCCCCTTTCTCCTCGGCTCACCCCTTTTTCACCCCTTTTCTCTTCGTTTCACCCCTTCTCCCCAGAGGCGCCCGGCAGCCCTACCAAAAAGAGGTGCTTGCTCCCCTCGTTGGCCAGCCAGCTCCTCCAGGACACCGCCATGGTGCCTCAAGGGGGGGGGGGGGGGGGTGTGTGCAGGGGATCTGCCCACCACAAAAAGCACCGGCACGACCCGGGAAGGAGGTTTGGGGGTGCGACGGGAGGGTGAGCCCTCCTTTTCAGCCGGGCTCAGCCGGTCCTCCCCTCTCCCCACCCCTCACCACCCGCCCTGTCTTCCGGCCGCCGGGGCGTGCGCTGCGATCTTACACGGCCCTTACACGGCCCCTACACGGTCCCGCCGCCCCTTTGTCCGCGGTCAGCGCCGGGTCCCTCAGGGGAGCTCAGCGGCGGCCGCCCCCGTGAGAGGGTTCAGTGGGAAAACAAAGAGGCCGCCCGAGGAGCCGCTCTTAGGGCCGCCCTTGGGGTCCCTGGGCAGATCCTGCTGGTGTCATTTCCATCCTGCTCCCTCAGGTGGCCGGGGAAGAGGCGGGATACAGGTCCCGGCACCGAGCCCCCTCAGCTTGCTTCGTCCCGGCTGTGTGGAGCACAGAAGGGCTTGGGTCCGGAGGGACCCTAAAAACACCATCCAGTTCCACCCCCCTGCCATGTGCAGGGACACCTCCCACCACACCAGGGTGCCCAAAGCCCCATCCAACGTGGCCTTGAACACCTCCAAGGCTGGGGCACAATCCCACCCCAGGCCCAAGGATGGGTGTCCAGGTTCTCACTCCTCCACCTTGCTACCGGTGTGCTTGCTGTGGTGGTCATCAGATTTTGGTTTGGCTAAGGTTTCTTTGAATGGAGGTCACACTGGATACTGATTTTAACATGAAAGCTTTAAAAAGGCGTTGCTACCAGCAGCTTTCAAACACAACACCCCTCGTGAGTCACCAGGGGAGCTTCCACTCCGCAGCAGGCATTGTGGTGCACAGGGCTGCTCCTTGAGATAGCGGTGGTGACAGCTGACAGCAGGGCAAGCCTGTTTCTCCAGGAGATGCCAAGTCCAAGGAGCAGCCCACAGAAGTCTCATGCAGTCCAGCTTGAGCTGGCCGTCTTCCTCTAACAACTAGGAAAGTTGCCATGTTGTCTGTTCCTTATGATCCAGATAACAAGGGTCCAGATAAAACTGGGAGGAAGCAAAGCACCATCCTTTTCCAGTCCCTATAAAGACGGAGAGAGTGCCTGACCTATGCGTGCCCCTAAGGAGTATGAATAGGATGTGGTTCCTGTGAAAATCAGCTGGGGGTATTTTGGCTGTGGTAGGAGCCCAGTCTCAGAAAGTGGCAGGATTTCTGCAGCTGCAGAAGGTGAAGTTTTGGAAAAGCAGGACAGAGGAGAGCAGTTATTTTGCATCATCAAATGACCCTAAAAGGAGAGTTGGTGAAAGAGAAAATACGTATCTGGAAATTTAAAGCTCACCAGAACCATAGTTTGATGCCAAAGCAGCGCTAACTGCAAATGAAATACCATAGTTTATGTATCTTGTTTGCTATTTCCACTCAGTTCCTCATTTCTCTTGGAACATAAAGACAAATGGAAGCTGCTTACAGAGAACCAGATGATGAAACTTCCCTAGACAAGCATGTCAAAGCCAGAATGACAGAAAATAAAACTTGTAGGATATGTCATGCCTAATAACATGGGGCCTTGGCTAAAGCTCAAGCCTGAGCAAGCACAAACAAAACCAAAATAATATGCCTATGCCATATGCTATACTTCAAAATACCGTTAGAAATGTCTCTGGAAAATCAGCTCATGCAGGATTTCACTGCCCACTCGCATGAAGCTGATGACTCACACTCCAGCAACTGTACTTCACTGCCCACTTACGAGCACCACACCGCACGTGGAGTACATGACTCATGCTCCTGTCGGCATTGGATCCTACAGCATTTCTAGGTACACAGCGAGGAATGTGCTTTTGCAGAAAATGTCTGCCTCTCTTTCTCCCTAGGAACAGCCAAAGGTTTTGAACTGGTGTCCTAAGAACAGTCTGACAGAGAGCAGGGCTGACCTTAGGACAACTTTGTTCTTCCTCCACAGAAAAGACTGTTTGCAAGTGGCTGAATCAACATGCTTTCTCAGGTGTTTCTGGAAGTTTCTGTCTTCTTTCTTTGTTTTAAACAACCCCAGAGATATCTGAGCATGTGTTTTAAACTTTTTGGAAGGAGTACTCAGAAATGGCTGTAGATATAACTTGAGTAACTGCAAAAGTTATATGACTCTTAAAGGTCATTTGAGCACCAGGTCATCTCTTCTTGTCTTCCTTAACATCCATTCTCCAGTTAGAACAATCTTTTGCTTTGTCCTACCAGCTGGACACACCGCTGTCAAAGCAGGCAGTCCCTCTTAAGGACTGAGCACCTACTTTTCTTTCGAGGTTGTTTCTCCTGCATCAGCAGTCACCCTGACTCCACATTCACCTTCAAGTCTACATCCCATCAACATCTGCAACACTCAAATCTACGCTCCCAGAGCTTATCCAGGTACTTTACACTGGTTTGCTGAAGTGTTGTAGGATTAGAGATGTGTTGTATTAGAGATGTATTGCATATCAGAGATATGACTTAAAAGGCTTTTGGTGCCTGAATTTTCCTCAAGTACCTGAGAGTGATCCAGAATCTAATCACCTAAACTTCCAGTTATCTCCATCTTTCAGCATATCATGATCATCCTGCAAGCTCCTGCAGTGACTGCCCGCATTGCAAGGACAACTCTGTGTCCATCAAGTCTGCAGAGAGATCTGGGGACCACACTGGCTCTGTTGCAATCTAGATTGAGGCACGCAAGCCCTGAATTCTGCCAAAGGGGACTGACCCACTCTGCCCAGTATTTATCCTTAATACTGGGCTCACGGGAAGAGAGGGAAATGTTTTACTGGTTTCACTACAGAGCACAGGAAAAGTGGTTTCAGCCTAACAGCTAAAGAACTTGCTCAGCAGTGGGAGAACTGGAGCACAAAGAACTGAAGCCATTGCATTCCCATTCCAGGAAAGTTTCCTAACCACTGCACTTCAACAGGGTCAAGGAAGGGAGCAACCTCCAGGTGAGCCACTGTGCAGCCAGGAAAGCATGGGGGGGAGCAGAAGGAAAATCAGAAAGGGAGGCTGGCCAAGTGGTAACAGCACGCATCTAAGGAAGGGAGATGATCATTGAGGAAGAGGAGATTTGGGACACTGGTTCTATTTTCCACTGGAAGACAAAATACTGAGCAAATTAAAAATGTTCAGGAGAAAACTGAAATCACGTGAGAAGACAAATGGACAGGTTACCCCATAAACAACTTGTATTTTGTAGAACTTTCTTATTAAATTTAGGCTCCATGCTGTTTGTGTTTATCTGTTTCCTGTTACTCTAATGTGTAGGCACAACAAAAGTGTAAAATAGCGATCAAAATGCATGTCACTATTAAGGTCTGTGCCATCTGAGTAATATCCTGTGCAACAGCATGTGTTTTTTATGGCATTACATGTTGTGTCATTTCTTTCCTTTTTTGAAACTGGATCTTTACATTTGCTGCATACCACAAGATCAACTTTCTTGTATGTTCCCTGACTGACTCAGAGGCCTCCCTAGGGTGAAATGCTTCTCCAGGTTTGGATGACAGCCAAGTTTATTAATTTCATTGAAGCTACAGTGATTCACGGCAATACATTTTTTACAGCTGCCACGGTGTCTGGGAGCGTTAGGTATGGCCCAGGCCCGCACTTTGCCTTACCTGTCAGAAAGCAAAACCTATGTACAAAGACTTGAAACAAGGAATCAGACAACGGTAGATGGAGGCATGATCCTCAATTCCCATAGACACAGCAAAAGCAGCAGCAAGGCATGAGTGTACTGGTAGCATTAGCAGGCCATGCTTTGCTTCAGTTGAAAGTCTCCCCTCGACCAAGCCACTCAGACACCGCTCAGCTCCCCGCTACAAGCATTAAGTTCAAAATATGACGGGAGGTCCTACAGTATTTTGTCCTCAAATAACCTCCTACACATTCCTGATTCAAACAAGAAAGATAGCATGACAACTCCAACACACGGCAACATCGTTCATCATGAAAGAATGCAAGCACATAGCACACAAGGAAAATGTGTATAATAAATACAGCTGGAGTGCATTCCGCAACAGTTTGAGAGAAATGTCAGTTACATTTATTTTTCCAACTGTTTGGAAGACCTTCTCAAACACTTGCTTCAGAACTGAACCCCGCATCTAGGGATAATGAATACACAGCATCTTATACCTTTTTGAAAGGCTTTAGGTTCAATTCACCTTACACCAAATATTGAGACTTTCCTTGATTTCAGTAGGAGTGGGAACCAGGCCTGAGAACAGTGCTGAGGTTAAAAACGTATCTTGCATTGATTTTAGAGGTTAAAGGAATTATTATATTCCCCCAAACAGGCATTCTAGAGATTATTTCTGTATTTGACCAACCAACTCTGTTTGAGTTGAGCAGTTCTTTTTAGAAAAATAGCTAGCCTTATTTTAAAACTCTTAAGGAGTGAAATAAATACAACCTACCATGCTAAATGATCTCTTTATTAATTCTTCTTCTTTTTTTTTTTTTCCTCTCTCTTTCTTTTAGGGACATGGTTTGGTGGGTGATAGTGATGGTAGGGGGATGGTTGGACCAGATGATCTTGGAGGTCTTTTCCAACCTTAATGATTCTAGGATTCTGTGAGTCTATGTTTCTATATTTTAGACCTAACAAGACTAAAACCATTATGGGAGCACAGGCGGTATTGTGTATTTTGATGTTACACCAAAACAAGTCCACCCTCAGAAATCCCTTTTCTCTTCAGTTTCATATAACATTATCATGTCGCCTTTTTATGTTTCCTCCCAAACTGAATAGACCGAGCATTCAGTTCTTAATTCTTCCCTCTGAGACAGGGTTTCCAGAGTTGAAGGTATTTCAGAAGACATTTCATCTTCCTTTCTGAAGGGGGAAACCCAACTTTTTATATAACAGTCCAAAATCAGCCTCACTAATATTATATGTAGGAGTACTAGTATCTTAATACTTCACAGGATATTTCTGTGCTTATATGCCAAGTTACTGCATTTGCCAATTTAGTTACAGCACTGCACTGAAGATTACTAATGCTTCCAAACCATTAATAAAAGCTATTGAACAGAGCTGGTGTGGAAAAAAAAAAAAAAGTTATTGAACAATCATACTAACACACCACCACTGAATAACAATCCGTTGTGATATGCACTTAATAAAAAAATGATGTTCTTTGAAGAGAAGCCAAAGATTTAATGGAATTATTAATAACTGAGTCTTGGAACAATCCAAGAAATAAGCAAAATCTGGGCAAGAAGTCATGTCAGCACAGCCACTTCTCAAGTGGAAGGGGAAAGCTGGTTGAGAGTGCACAGCAATACTCAAGACAAAACATCAAACATTCTTTTACATGTCTGCATCCAAGGTGGCATAGTGCACACTCACATTGTGCCAGGGCATCCTGATCCAGTGCCAAGACAGAAAGATCAGTGCCAAATAATCTGCACTATCCAAGTTTCCCAGGGGGCTCATCGAGAACACGTCAGTCCCAGTTAACTGAAAAATTTTAAACAATTACAGTACAAGCTACACCTCTTACAGTTTACAGAACAAAGTTTACAGAAACTCCTAAAGACTACAGTACAAAATGCAACAACATACTTATGCAAGCATCATAAATATCAATGTGGACTAAACATTCGTAATTGCCCAATTCTTGGAAAAACTTTTTCCTTGTAATAGTATGAAGTTAAAAGCACCAGAACTGCAGATCTGAGAGATGGGCGTGTGCTTCTCCATTAACTCTGCCAAACTGGTGTCTGCCCTCTTACTACAAAGTTAGCGGGGCAGGAAAAAGATTGGAATGGCAAGGGCAAAGGAGGGCATGGAACTAACAAAGGAGCTCTGAGGACTAAAGCTGACTTTTATCCATGATCCAAAAAGTAAAATCAGAAAAACACTTTAAAATAGCAAAATAAAAAGGGACCAAATTTTGGTCAGATATCCCAGACACTTGAAGTTCCCACCAAAACAAGAGCTCATTCTTTGTTCACATTGTCACACCTCAGAATCCTCTTGCAAAATTGTCTAGCCAGTTTTATTGCTTTTATTTAATCTAGGATTACGTTTGTGTCTGTAAAACTTGCTCGAATCACTAGTGTAGACTGCTTCAATGGAAGTTCACAGCTGTCTCTGTGTTGGAGAAAGAAATTCACATGGGAATGCAGAAAAGGGCAATTCGGATGTTTCTCCCCTAATTATCTTAAAAGACTCCTAAGGTTTGCCTTCTGAAAGATGCCTTTAGGCTGCCTTCAAGATGAGTCTTGCTGCCTGTACAGACAGGGAATCTGAAGTGTGATACATGCTATTGCTGGAGACACAAATATCTCCAAATGCCCACATGCAGCTGAAAGTTTAGAAAAAAAGGGAAAAAAAAAATCTAACATAATATTTGGGATGTGCCAAGCCAGTACAGATTTAAGGCAGGTTGCCACACTTACATCTGCACTTGCCAAGGAGTTGAGTAATGCAAACATGGTGAAAGGGTAAGGTCTGCTTAGCCTGGAGAAAAAAGGTGGTATGGGATTCAGCCAGCCAAAGCAGCAGTGCACTGCTACAGCTGGCAGTGAAAGAGTAAACACTAATGAGGGAAAGCACTCTACCACTCTTTAAATAAAGGGAAATACCAATACATGAGTAAATATTTATCCCCTGATGATTAAATTTAGCCTGGAAACCAGAAGAGGTGCAGCTAAGTGCTGGAACAGATTTCCAACAAGAGGAGAGGGGGAAAAAAGAACTTGTTAAATATTAGTGTTCTTTTGTTTTATGAAAAGGACTGCATAATGTCTTCCAAAATAAGTGGAAGGTTGTTAAATGATCCAGTTTCAGAAAATATCTTCCCGTCCAAACACAGAAATTTCACAGTCATATGACAGCGTCCAGGGACCTGCCACCCAGCACTCAAAGTGTCAGACACTGTCCCACTTGACCACTTGTTCCATTTTCAGTTATCAGTTCCCTGGGTCAGAACTGCTATTGCTTTATTTTCAGTAAAATATCTTCAGTTTTATTTTCAATGTAATGTTGAACACAACATTTCTCTCTCTTTTAGTTAAAATCCTTTTGAACTCTCTTGAGAATAATCCTATTATTGTCACAGTTTTGGAGCTGTATTCCAGAATTCAACTATTTTTGCAAAAGTACTTAATATTCTTACTTGCCAATTAACAGCACTGTAAATTAAACGTTGGTTCACAAAAGAGAGTAACTCCTATTCCCTGCTTCATACAACATAAAGAGCCAATCTCACCACGTAAGAGCATCTCCAACCTCTGTTCGGTTTGATGAAGCCCGACGCCGCTTGGAGCCTTGTGCAGATTACGCTGCATTTAGCGCTAAGACAAGATAAACAGCATCAGGCCAGATAGTTTATAGAAAAAAGACTCTGAATGGTATGGAGAAGATTATAAGGGATAGAACAGAATCCCATCTTTTATTAAATTAGGCTCTCATTCAGTAAAGGTTTTAAGTGCACATTTAACTTAAAAAAAAAAAAAAAAAAATAAAGCAGATCCACTGAGGTCCAGTGTAACTTTGCTTACAGTAAGTAAAGGCATTTTGTTGCTCAGTGAGGGCTTTCAGCACATATGTAAGTGCTTTGTTGAATCAAAATCTTACACAGGAGTAAATGAGAAGCAACATTACTGAAGTTCATGGAATTGTGCCAGTTTAAGTGGGAACAAAACATGGCCAGCATTTCTCCTTGTCCTTCCCTCCGTACTCTGAACAGGCAGAGCCAAATTTCTGAGATGGCCAATACATGACAGACCCTAACACAAAATGCTGCTGGCTTGGGAGTTTTCATTTTAAAAGTGTTTAAAGATTAATAAGACATTTAAGTGTTATTGAAAATCTAGAGGTTTATGACTTACTCACATATATAGACAAGCATGTAACTGACGCTATAACTTTTTTTTTTTTCCAGACTATTTCATTCTTTTGCAATGTATCTAGATCAAAAGTTAGGACAAGTCTTTGTTATCTGAAACTATTTTGGGCTTTCCTACTAGGCCCTCCTCTGGGAGAAGATGAAGGTCTCGTTGTATAATAAGGACTTACATTGCAGTTAATTCTTCATTCCTCTCAAGCCACAAGTATTATACAAACCCCTGCAAATTAATGAAATACTGCTTCTGCTGAGGGTTCTTGAACCAAACAACCCAGCAGCATCATGAAAGGTGGGGGCTGAGTTTATGTGAAACCAATTCCATAGCTGAGAAATGCTTTTGCATGGCAGTCACACCTACTCAGAAAGTGAGCTATTTCCACAACCATTTAGTACTCCCCAACCATGCTTTATGGCTGCAGTGGTCTCATTTTCCTTATTTACATGCTGCCTCTGAAAAACTTGCTGCAGTCACCTTTCTGTATTGTAAGTCCAAAATATGTTTGCCGAAGGCTTCCCTCTGAGAACAGTGCCATTGTGGATTATGTTAAGCCTCACTGAATCTAAGGACTGCAACCAAACTCACTTCCCTCCATTCCTTCACTTATGAGAAGTATAAGAAGCCACTGAGGTTCATCAAAAAAGGTTGTAGAAAAGAGAAACCCCCAGCAAAGGGGAACATAACTGTGCCAAAAGGCAAGTGAGCCAAAGCTGAATTTATTACAGGGCAGATTTTGCTAGATACTGATTTCACAGAATCACTGAATGGTTAAGGTGGGAAGGGACCTCTGTGTCCACCTGGTCCAACCCCTGCTCAAGCAGGGAAACCCAGAACAGGCTGCCCAGGACCATGTCCAGGCGGCTTTTGGAGATCTCCAAGGAGGAGACTCCACTGCCTCTCTGGGCAGCCTGTGCCAGGGCTCCAACACCTTCCCAGCACAGAAGTGCTGCCTGGTGGTCAGAGGGAACCTCCTGTGTGCCAGTTTGTGCCTATTGCCTCTTGTCCTGGCACTGGGCACCACTGAACAGAGCCTGGCTCCATCCTCTTTGCACCCTCCGTTTAAGGTGTTTATAGACGTGGATGAGACCCCCCTGAGCCTCCTCTTTTCCAGGATGAACAGCCCCAGCTCTCTCAGCCTCTCCTCATAGGAGAGGTGCTCCAGTCCCTTCATCATCTTGATGGCCCTTTGTTGGACTCTCTGCAGTCCAGATCTGTCTTGTACCAGGTAGCCTAGCACTGGACCCAGCACTCCAGGTACAGCCTCAGCAGTCCTGAGTAGAATGGCAGGATCACCTCTTGACCTGCTAGTGATAAAGATGAGCTAAACTTACATTTGCATGTAAGAGTATTGCAAGCTGAAAACAAAAGAAACAAATGAAAGAAACTGAAAAGCTGGGACATCTTGAGTAAGAGTGTCAAGATTTGTAGCTGGAGAATTGCTTGAAAAAAAACCACAAAGTACATACAAAGACAATCTTTTCTGTTACTGGAGCCCTTTCTAGGAAAATACAGCTGTACATTCTTCATGAACAAACAGCTTTTACAATGACTGTTTTTATCAGTAAGTGCTTGGTTTCTTCATGTATATTTTCTTTAAACATATATTTCTTTCTGCAAGTCTAGCTCCGGTGACTAAAAAAAATTAAGGAATAGTGTAGATAATAATGTCATTGTTTCCTCAGTCATGTACATTCAAAATTTTCCAGTAATTCAAATTTTCATCTCAGGGAAAATATATAAAATATAACTAGCTTGAAAAAAATGCTTTTGTTCCCCCAAGTAAGAATTCTTCTATCATTATTCATCCTTTCATTTTGTGTGTGTGTGTGTGTGTAAAGTATTATGAACACTTTATAAACTGGAATAGATGAATAACATCTATTTTCAATTATACCGGGGTTTTGGACTTAGAGCAGCAATTTCTCCTTGCATGATAATTCGTTGCCTAAAAGCAGTTTCACTCTGTAACTGTTATTAAAAAGCAAAAGGTTTTCTCTCACATACACAATTTGAAGCACATCAAATCATTTAAATGATGAATGATATGCTGAGTATTCTTGAGCAGATTTTTGGATTGTCTTTTTATTGCCTTGTACCCTCAATGGAATTTCAGTTATCATCATCTACTTTGGAAGCCAAAAATGTGAACTGCGGTATCAAGTAAATAGTTAATATTAATTAATTTTCAAGAATTTGGAGTGGAAAATTTTATAAAGATGTTTAAAATCCAAAGGTCAGTAAACAGCAACATTTTTCAATAATTTAATAGAAAGAAAAGTTTGCTGGTTGATTAAGAGAGACTAGGGGAAGGTGAAATATGCTTGCCAGGAATGAAACGCGTTCACATTTTCCTGCCAGTTAAAGGTAACTGACTGACATCAGAGGCAAAAAGAAATAAACAAACAAGACAGAGTCAATCCCTTGTGGAAACAAAACAAAACAAAGCAAAACAAAACATTTTTTCTTTAATTAAATTGCTCCCCAAAGGAAATACATTCTTCAGTGCAGTGCCAGAGTTTTTCATCTGATAACATTATCCATCGCCTACAACAAGAGTGCAGGAACACTGCAGTAAGGGCATGTTTAAATATGTAAATTTATAAGATGTTATTTGACCAGAATTAATACTTAGAATAGGAAAGAGCTTGTTCAGCAGAAAATTGTTTGTATTAGCTGGTTGGTGCTCGCTTTAATTTTCTACCCAATGTGTCTCTCCTTTCCTTACTTACTACACATTGGTAAAGGAAATCACAGACATGGTCTCATCAGGTTTCTCTGCAAGTAGATCCACCTGTCATCCAGACT
Source organism: Cygnus atratus (assembly GCF_013377495.2). Lineage (NCBI taxonomy): Eukaryota > Metazoa > Chordata > Aves > Anseriformes > Anatidae > Cygnus > Cygnus atratus. The sequence goes on along the minus strand of NC_066362.1, from coordinate 199,635,994 downwards.
GTCCTGGATGAATCTTCTGTGAAGACACAGTGTTTGAGGGAACCTGGGGACTTTAGCTACTCACTTAAAACTTCCAGGGACAGAGCAACTGGACCTGTTGATAGCAGTTGATTTCTGTGAAGAGTTCAGCTCTTTGTTGGAAGCAGGTTCTTCATGAGGAGCTTTTTGCAAGCATGATCAATTTACTCCAAGAAAACAAAACATGGTGGCAGGAGCTGCTGGGAGCGAGTAGGAAAACAAATAAATGTATCTAAGATCACTGAGGGTCTGTTGCTTATCCTGGGTGGCATATGATGTTGGACCTAGACATTTTGTCCTCAGTCCAAGGAGACTTGAAGCTGTATTTCCCTACCACCAGGTTTTGTAGTTGGCTGGAGTGAGGATATGCCATTGAATCTCTCATCCAATGCAATAAATGGTTCAAAATTCAGGCTGTGAGAAGGAAGAAGAGCACAAGTCATATCTTGACTCTGCCACAAGTGGAGGAGCATAAATAGAAAGTATAAATTTCCAGTTGCAGTTCCATCTCCTTGCACTGCTGCTGAGTCGCACGTTAACAAGCTAACACAACTTGCTGAAAACAGCTGCTCCTTAAATTAGTTCGCCATGTGCTTACCTTCTTCTTTTGTCACATGTCACACTATTACAATAGAAGCAGATGGATCCATAAAATAAGATATTTTTATTAGTATTCAGTGACTATTGTAATGTGAAATACAGAATTTCAGTGTTTCTTCTGACAGGCTGTGATATGTTTCAAGAAGATGTGGTAAATTTTAACAAGACATTACAACATATAACTATAACAATTAAAAACAACTTTATCTTTTTCCAAAACAAGATTTTTATAATTTGTACTTTGGAGCAAATCTAGAAGGCAGTTTTCATTCTGGTTTAAAATGGAGTCAGAATAGCAATAGCTTCTGTCAAATAGACACCTTTTTTTAAAAACAGCTTCTGAAAGAACCCACTGATGGGCAATAAACTAATGCTGTAGATATGGTCTATGTCTACTGCAGAATCCATATCTTCCAGCCTTGGTTCTACTTCTGCCCTTGCTAGATCTCTGTCCTCCCACTCCTCTCTGGTATCTGCATAGGCTTCCTTCTGCTGCAGCTGGAAGGAGACAGTGCTAGAAGCAAAGCACACACCTGCTCCCTCCTTCCCAGGGGCTAACGCTCATTCCCTTCCTCGAGCAGTGCTGCTGAGCATTTGAGATTAGCAGTCTCAGGAAGTGAGGAAGGTAGAGGCTTGCAGAGCAGGGACAGTCCTGCACATCAGGCTGGATGGGTCTTTGAGCAACCTGGTCTGGTGGGAGGTGTCCCTGCCATGGCAGGAGGAATGGAATTAGATGATCTTTAAGGTGCCTTCCAACCCAAACCATTCCATGATTCTATGATTCTGTGATTCTAAGATTCTATGATTTTATGATTCTACGATTTAGAAAGTGGATGAGAAACAGGGAGACCCCAGCAACCTTCTGCAGCCCTCGCCATGAGATGAAGTTCCCTAGGGACATTTTAGTGTCTCAGAAAGTTTACGCAGGGAAGGAAGAATGGAAAGAGAAGGTAAACGGTGCTCACAGCCAGAGGCACCTAAAACTCTATTGAACTGCTTCTAAGAGGGTTAGTATGATTAGCAAATACGTAAATACATGTATTTGAACAGTATCACCTGCTGCACTAATGGAAATATTCACCTTTAGCTGAAAGCAGCCATCCATTAGCATGCAGCAATCATCTGCTATGCACTGATCAGCTAACTGTTCCCCAGGATATACTGAAAGGCAGCAGCCGTGCCTGGATGGGCATGCTGAGCACCTGCATCGTCACCGCATCCCTCGGGACACAAAAATAGGCATCACTCACTGAGCAGTGCTAATACAGGAGTGCTACAAGAGTTCAGCCCATCTTCCAGGCAAATCCACGCATCAAATGAGAGCTGTTTGTACAGCCACAGTCCTAGACCTACAGTCCTGTTTCACAGAAATTCACAGTACATATGTTTATGCATGTATAAATATATATGCATTTACTGAAAGTAACATCTCATTGTTATAGCCGCAGTGAACCAAACTGTTGTGATGATAAGTTGGAAGACAGCTACCTTAAAATGCATCTTAAAGATCCTGAGTGCATTTTATATTTTTATCCATTTATTTTATGTCCCACAGTATTTGTAAGCATCATTATTTTCAATTTGAAATACCTAATAGGAACAATTTTTACATCCATTTCCTTTTTTTATGATTGTTGTAACTATAAAAATATATGCAATCTATCTTCTTAAATAAAGGACTCCCAGTGCTTGGAAATAAAATTGTTCTCATCAAACAAAAAAAATCTGCACCTACCACAGAGAAACTCTCATTCTTTCTGGAGAGTGTTTTGATGGTTTACCTGTTGTTCCATATAACTTCTAAGTGATAGAATTCACAATTGTCTATTGAATGCCAAGACAACATTTGACTTTAGGTTTCCCATTGAGCTTTATTCTTTGTCTTTCCTTCAGAAATGAAAAACTGATATTTAGAAGCCTTATTGTTCACAGAAAGTAAATAGCCATGTATGCTGAGGAACAGCGCTTGCTCACGCGCCCTCCCTTCTGCAGGAACAAAGACAGCACGAATGACTTGCATGTGCAGAGTTACTAAAATTAAAAAAAAAAATAAATAAAAGTAATAATAATAAAAAAGCAGTTGGAGATTTGCAACAGTGCTCTGCATTAATTTACACAACTCATATAGCATATTCACTTTCTAAAAGCATGAATAATTGACAAAGTACTGGTGTTATATTAACATTTATAAGCACAGTCGTTGTTCCCCTTTTGTCACTTGCATTACTTTAAGCTAGCTGAGACAATGATATTTCAGAGGTCTGTCAGACGTCCATTGAAGTGTGATCAATACAATTCTAATTTAGCTAGATATTTCTCTTGCTTTGATTATCAAACAATATAAATGAAAGAAACATAAGGGAGTCATAAACTGATGTATAGCAAGTGCCTTTATCACACCATATAAAAAAGAAAGGAAACCACTACAATATAACTTTCAGAGGCTGTTTATTATTTAACATGTTTGTTACATTAAAATTTGTCTTTCTGTTATTTCAATGAACTAGAATGAAGTAACCCTGAACAGTACAAGAAACTTCCCAGAAATGTCAATTCCTCAGAGTAACCTAGCCTAGGGGCTGGAAAGTTTACTTTTGCATTGGTTTTATTCCAGAGATAACAAAGCTAACATAATATGGAAAAGGTCTGGCAATATTATATCTAAATAGGCATCACTGGTTTACACTGAGATTCATATGTTTATGTTTTAAAAACACACTCACAAGAAACATTATCAATGAGTGAATGCACCAGGAGAATGACAGAAATATGTTATGCATCTAGGCAACCACTCGTGTTCAGAACAAAACCCAGCTAGCATAACCCCGTGACTTTCCATCTTCTCCAAAAAAAAAAAAAAAAAAAAAAAAAAAAAAAAGGACTGAAATGCAGGAAGTAAATATCAAGGCTATCAAGTGCACTAGGGGTACAAGCCCACCAGCACTGCCACGTTCTTTCTGAAACATGGCACTGAAGGATTTGGAGGAGGACAAAGTGGCTTTGGGGAGTTTTGCAGCAAGCTCCTTTTAGCAAGAAAGGCAAAATGGGAAGAAGCCCAGTTGCTGCCTGCTGATGAATTTGCACGTGGACTGAGAAGGCTGGCGATTCACATTGTGATAGCAAAGGAGAGTTAATAACCATCAAGGTAATTCACAGCCTAAGTATTTTATGTTTGATGTGTCAGTGAAAAGGAGCAATTCACCCCAGTGATTTATAAAGAGGAATTTTCCATTTGAAGAAGGACACTTCATAAATCGGTGTCAAAACCCTAGTGGTGCCAGGGACTAGTTGCAATATCTTCCCATCCAGTCAGGGAAAGGAGATCAGTGATATATCCCTAATCTTTCAACCTTCATGTAATGCAGGGAAGTATTATTGTTTTTCTTAATCCTAAGGTGGTCAGAGCCATAGAAACCTAGATAAGCAGGCAAAAGACAGCTGCGGGGTTTATTTTTGTTTTGTTTTATTTTGTTTTCCTGTGGGACTAATACCCATGGCTCTTTATGTCAGCAATTTAGCAGACAAAGGCAGTTTAAAAATAAAATAGAAAAAACTAATTTGACTGTGAGGCAATTAAACAACAACAACAACAAACCACAAACACCTCTGTATCTGTTTTTAGAGTCAGACATCTTAGACATCAAAGACTTTGGAACAGAGACTGAAAACCTTATTGCTGGATTTCTCCCCCTTGGCTCGGAGATTTGTCTCGTGCCCTTCAGTATCCTAAAATGAATACATATGTACATAACTGCATGGAATGAAAGGCACTGCCCCCTGCACAGACTGCCCGACAGCCTGATGGCCAGCATACCCTCCTGCATAGCACACGTGGGAGCTTAATTCCCTGAGGCTGAGGGGTACCTCCATCGATAATCCCCCTGCATCTTGCCTGTGTGCTCTTATTATCAAGATACTGAATGAGAATATATATCATCTTATTTTGCATTTGAAAGCACAAATGTCCAATAGCATTTAACAAAGTTCATAGAATCATCATAGAATCATAGAAAAGATTCACAGAATCTTTTCCCATATTTCCCATCTTTTCCCAGATTTCCCATAGAAAATTCATGGTTTGATAAGAGTTCTGAGAAGACCTACCACATGTAGCCCAACTGTAGTTAAAATTTTCATATAATGGGACATGGGTGAGAACTTGTAATGAGCAGTTCGATACCTGCTGGAAACAAAGGCACATAACTTTTAAGACACTTGAGAATTGCCAGTGTTAAAATTATGCATCTAAAAGAGCACAGATTAGTGAGTAAGCATGGGGAAAAAATGGAGATATCATTTTACTGTGCAGGGAAGAAGATTCAGGAACTGTGGTAATTAGGGCCACCTAAATGCCATAAGACATTCAAATCCATAATCATGAAAATGGAGCAGCGACAAAGTGAGCAGTTTGGGTACAGCCGCAGAGAACAGACATTTGTGTAACAAAGCCCAGAAACATTTCAGAAACCTCACAAGGTTGTAAAGACCAGAGGACAGATATTCAGAAGAGAGAAGAAAAGAAAAAGAAAAGAAAAAGAAAAAGAAGAAGAAAAGGAAAAAGGAAAAGGAAAAGGAAAAGGAAAAGGAAAAGGAAAAGGAAAAGGAAAAGGAAAAGGAAAAGAAAAAGAAAAAGAAAAAGAAAAAGAAAAAGAAAAAGAAAAAGAAAAAGAAAAAGAAAAAGAAAAAGAAAAAGAAAAAGAAAAGGAAAAAGAAAAAAGAAAAAAGAGAAAAAAGAAAAAGAAAAAGAAAGAAAAAGAAAAAGAAAAAGAAAACGAAAAAGAAAAAGAAAAAGAAAAAGAAAAAGAAAAAGAAAAAGAAAAAGAAAAAGAAAAAGAAAAAAGAAAAAGAAAAAAGAAAAAGAAAAAGAAAAAGAAAAAGAAAAAGAAAAAGAAAGAAAAAGAAAAAGAAAAAAAAGAAAAAAAGAAAGAAAAAGAAAGAAGAAGAAAAAGCAAAAAAAGAAAAGAAGAAGAAGAAGAAGAAGAAGAAGAAGAAGAAAAAGAAAAAGAAAAAAAGAAAAGAAAAAAAAAGAAAGAGAAAAGGAAAGAAAGAGAAAGAGAAAGAGAAAGAGAAAGAGAAAGAGAAAGAGAAAGAGAAAGAGAAAGAGAAAGAGAAAGAAAAAAAGAAAAGGAAAAAAAATGGTAGCAGACCAATCAGTTAAGAAAGGGGGAAAAAAAATCCTCATCTCTCAGAAAAAAATAGTAAACAAAAATTATGTATATGTATTTAAATAATATAATAATAAAAATAAATTTTAAATAAATAATAAAAATTATGTACATTAACCCAGACCCACTGTAGGAAAAGTTGTGTTAATCAGGCTTTCTTTTGTCTTTAAAAGAGTGTATCTCTAGTTTTAATATTTTTTTTTAATAGCTCCTTTGATGGAGAATGCTCAGCAATGCTCAGCAAATGAAGCATCTTGCTGTTCAGAATTTCCATACTTCATTCAGTATGTGGCCTCATATTTCTCTGCATTGCACTGCATACAGAATATTACGTTTCCTAAGGAGCTTTTTTATTGTGTACATTACTGCAGATAATAAGCATCTTTAACTTTCACAAATTTTTATGCAGCCTTTGCGAGATGTCCTCATTATATGCATAAGAAACTAAAGCAGATATTTGTCCCTAAAATGCTTTCTGATGCAGAGTGGGCGAAGTTCTTCAGTTCTTTCATCCTTCAGTTTTTTCCCCTTCTGATCTCCAGTTATGTTGGCTTTTCACTTGTTATATTTCAAGCTTTGCAAAGACCAGTGGTCCTCCTCATCTTTGTGCCTTGTCAGTGCTAGATAAACAAAGAAAGATGATAGAAGAGAATATTTTCTCCCACACAGATTGAGAAGGAATTTGCAGTTCCAGCCATCTTGCCAGGCACATGTCAAGTATTAGTTAGGTAAACAATAGTTTGAGGAAGAGTGAAAGCTTGGACTCTCACTCCCCTTTCCTTGCTTCCTCTTTTTCAAAATAGCTCTGTAATCCAGGCTATGCAGCACGCAGGCAATGGGCTAGATTCAGTCCACAAGGCAATTCCTTAAGGACTATGTGCTCTCCAGCCCACAAGTACATGTGCTTCAGTAGACTAAACAGACCAGATATGTCTCCCAAACACTGCAAACAAAGACAGTCAAGTTTTTAGAGTTGACTGTCCTGGAGGCTCCAGTTTCTGTGCAAAGTTAAGTGACCCGAAATGCAGAAAGGAAAAATACAATTTGTATTATTATTTATTGTATTCCAAACATCCAAGTTATTCAGGATTGCAAAAGCCTGAAAAAATGCTTTAACATGCAATATCCATGTGAGGTCAGGCAAATGTCCTCATACACTGCCTTGTCTCTGAGGGCAGCCGGGGTCAGATGCTTAAGGAAAAACGCCGAACACAGTGAGAGTCTTATGGATGCCTCCACAGAATAATTTTCTAGCTTCTCACTATCAGTGGTCCAGGGAGTTGATAGAATCATAGTATTACAGAATCATAGAATCATAGTTCCTGAGAGTCTGTCTTTTATTTAATCTTTGAGGTGTTTTTCCTAACTTTGATTGTCCATTACTGTGAAAACCATGTAGATTTTCAGCATCCACTGCCTCCATTGGTAAGAAATTCTACAGCCGAACTATGGATGAAGAAATATTTTCTATGCCTACTTCAGACCACTCACCTACCAGTTTCATCTGATATCTCCTGTTTATTGTTTTAGAAGTACATTTATTATGTACCAACCTTTAACAAGCACTCAGGATTGTGAAGACCTGTACATAGTCTTCTGTCCAAAGCGGTGGGTTTTTTGTTTGTTTGTTTGTTTGTTTGTTTTTTCATGGACAACCTCCCCAAATCATACTGTTAGTAATTTCTCAAAGTTGAATCACATTGCTTGCTTTCTCTATCGCTCTCACAGTTGTACTATGACCTATTGGAAAGGTGTGGACACAGTTTGTGTAGCACTTGGTTCGATGGAGCTCCAACATTGTTTCTGGACTCTGTAATTCAAATATGTTTAATGAGAAAATGTTTATATAGAACAAACTGATAATTTTAGAAATAAGTGCAACAAATTAGCACAACCTAAAGAATTGCCGAGTTTGGTCAGAATAGACATGTTCATTAACGTGTTCATGGATAAGCAGAAGAAAACAGAATAAAGAAGAAACAAGAAAAAATATAGTAATGTGTAAATATGCAAGGAAATAAAATTGCTGCAAAATGTGGAAGAATACTGTCACACATGAGCTCAATTTATGAAATGTTAAAATGAGCAATTGGAATTAAAAAGGAAAGGCTTTGTAGTTATTTATTTTTAGTGCCAACTGAACTAGAAAAGATGTGCACCAACATTTTGGTAGCATCAAGGAGCTGAAGGTGATTTAATGAGCTGATTTGGAATCACTAGAAGTTTCAGTGACCTAAATTACAAACATTTTGGCTTTTGAGCCATTTTGCTAGCTACTAGATCCAATGACAAGTCCCACTTAACTAAGGGATGGTACAGTATGGCCTCACAGGAGGAGAAACTAAAAAGATAAAGAAAATGAACCTTCAGAAATAATGAGCAGCGTCAAAAGGTACCTGAGAATAGAAACAAACTCTGAAAACATTATCGAGAAGGATGGTACATCAGAGATCTGAAAGATGCCGAAGAAATACTTTGTGAGAAGATAGTGGGGAGAGATGTGTTCCTGCCAGCTTGGAAAAAGCTAAATTATGAGAGCTTCCAGTCACATAGTTGTACAGAAGATAGCTAAATGCAAACTAGGAAAGGAAAATGAATATGATTTAATTGTCTCAACAGATCTGGTTTTAGCCACTTCTGAAGACAAATAGAAGAAAGGTCATCAGAAAGAATGTGAAGCTGCTAAGAAAGGAAAATGGTAAACAACATTTAAAAAATGAGAAATAGAAATAAGGAGAGGAAGAACTCCCAGTCTTGTCCTTATTAAAAGTGAATTTGTCGAGTTTAATTCTGTAAAACGTTCAAAAATAACAAACAATCCACAGAAAGCATAAAAACAAAGACAAGACTGCTGCTGCAGTTCATAGAGTGAGTCATCAGGCCTGGCCCCCCAAATTGACCAAAAGTTGCATACAGGAGGAGAAAACTTCAAAAAGTTTCAGCCAAGCTACTCTAAATACTGACTTGGACTTCTGTATCAGTAAAATCAAATGAGGGTTTGTCTTGCAAAGCCATAGACAATGTCAAGCATTGTAAGACTGACAAAGTCTATACAGGTAACTATTTATGTTATGACTAGTTGTTTTGAAGCCATACAAACCTTCAAAGGGCACATCACACTGTAATGGAAAAAAAATCATGTCAGACTGTAATGCGATTGCCTTCATAACAGTAAGGTCATCCTGAGGCAGAAAGCAGCACAACCACACCTCACTGCATTTTAAAATGCAGCTCAGATTCAGGTAAAAACTTGGAGTGTCCTCACAAAGAACAATGTTAATAAAAGTCATTGTTTGATAAATCTCCATTAGTATGGAGGAAGAACTGAGAGTTCCTAGGAACTTCTCTAAATTATCATTTGCTTTCAATGCCATCTTATAACTCTCATGTGCAGGTGCAGAAGGAAGTGAGAGCAACTTCCAAAGGCTCCTGAAAATCTGCAAATCTGTCTGCACCTCAGAGAAGATTAAAAAGTGCCCCAAGTGCCAGCTAGGACAAAACATCAGCAATATGTGTTTCTGCAACTAACGCCTTCTTATATCAGTATTTCTTTTCTAACGTGTTTCTAATTTTGCAGCCAAGAACTGAATCTCTTGCTCTGCTACAAATCGAACTCACTGTTTGCATTTTGAGCTTCATTTAAATGAATTCAGATGAATCTGACCAGTAAAGGGCTTCTTCTTTCTTGTGGAGCTACCAATTACAATAAAATAGTGCTATAAATGTGTTCCCCTTCTGCTTCATACAATCCTCGCTTTGTTTCTACTGCAGTGACAGCAAGTGGTCACTGCACAAGTGACAGGGACATAGCCAGGATATGGCAGAAAGCAAATGGCAACTTTAAAACAAAACCAAACAAAACAAGCAAAAAAAAGTTTAAAAAAAATGCAGGAAGTCAGACACAGCAGGAAGGGGAGAGCAAGTGGTCTTCTTCTTCATGACTTCATAAAAGAGTCATCATTTGCAGTGTCCATAATGCTCTCCCTAAGACATTCTAGATCATTTTACTCTCAAAATAACTTGATGGACAATGATACTGGACAATGTCAGGACCTTCAGCATCAACAAGGATTCCTAGAAATTGTTAAGCATTTTTTTTTCCTCACTCTATTACTACATCTAGCTCCATTCTTTCCATTCTTTCAGGACATGTTGTGAAGTACTTGGAATTATTCCCTTTTGATTGGATCACAGTTCCAAAAGAAAGATGACATTGGTCAGCCAATCTTGATTTCGAGAGATCCAATTGAGAAATGCTGTCAAACCTGATAGACTGGGGGTTTCAACAGCACCTACTTCCCCAAAACGGTCAGCATTTTAAAGGCAATGTACTATTAAGGTCATCCTGCTTATTTTCTGAGTATGGCAGTATACGGGACTTTACTCAGCAATTCTTACATTGAACATATAGAAGAAACACTTCATGCCAAAGCAATTTTTAGTAAAGATATCCACTCTTATTTAAACATTCAAGTGATAAAAAAGTCATCTATGGCCACTGGTAATAGTTCTTTGCAGTTTACTAACATCCCTGTTCAAATGTTTTGCTCTTCTCTTAATTGGAATTGATCTCAGGCGTACCTTGCTCTCCTAAATCAAAGAGCATGTATTGTCAGATCTCTTCTGTAGGTATACCTAAAAAGTACCTTCACTAGTGTTGTAACATTTTGTATCCCAGCTCCTACCTCAGAATCACTTTTTCCAGGAGACAGTTCCTCACCATGTATGTGTCCCCATTTTCCTTGGCATTCCACATGGCTTTATTAAACAGCAAATCATTCATGGGTACACTCCTTATCAAACTGTAGAAACCTATTTGTATGACTAACCTGTCCTCCAACTTGTATGTTATTTGAAAACTGTACGTGTTCATTTCAAGTTTTCTCTTTAACCATTAATAGCAAGTTCTGAAGCCCTAGGACAAGACCATTAAGAGGAAGAATTAGATTTTTGATACTGTTTTTTCAAAAATAACAGTAATATTTTTAACACTTAATATCTGCTGTGCTTAGGCATATATGAGCTTAGTTTCTTAACTAGTCCTCAAGCAATGAAAATTTAACAATACATTGTACATAACTGCTATCATTGGTTTCCTGAAGACAGCCCTGACAGAAGTTAATAAACTGCACACTGAGCAGTTTTGAAGACTAAGCTAAGTATCTTAAGTATCCACACTTCGAGATTTAGGATGTTTAGATATTACTACTACTTGAAGTTTAAATATTGTTACCAAGTTTTTAAACTCAAGTTGAAGAAGAGGAAACAGCCAAAGAGTAGAAGAAAAACAGCCATCAGTCATTCCAGCTGAGATAAACAGAGGCTGAATAATCAAGTCTTAATATCTTTTTTCCTGGCAAGATTCTCTGTTTTGAATTTGCTAGGCCAACTTGTTGATTTAAAAGAATAAAATAAAACTATTTGCCTGTCTGGGGAGAGATGCACACGAACCTCAGGGAAAAGAAGATGTGCTCAGAACAGTAGCACAGCATAAAATTTTCAGACACTGGAAAGAGATGACTTCATCCTACTTCTGCCTGAGTTGGCTGGTTGTAAGAAGTGAGCCAGCCATGCATCTGCTCTAGTAATTCTTTGGAGAACTCAAGTTCGCCACTAACAGTGGCAGTGTTGGTCAACAGCTGGCTGAACGTGAGCCAGCAGTGTGTCCAGGTGGCCAAGAAGTTCGATGGCAAACTGTCCTGCATCAGAAATAGCATGGCCAGCAGGACCAGGGAGGTGATTGTACTCCTGTGCTCAGCACTGGTGAGACTGCACATAGAGTCCTGTGTTCGGCTTTGGGCCCCTCACCACAAGGAGGTTGTGGAGCTGATCAAAAGTGTGCAGGGAAGAGCAGCAAAGCTGGTGAAGGGAATGGAAAACAGGAGTTATGAGGAGTGACTGAGGGAACTGGAACTGTTTAGTCTGGAGAAGAGGAGGCTCAGGGGAGACCTTATTGCTCTCTACACCTACCTGAAAGGAGGCTGCAGCGAGGAGGGTGTCGGTCTCTTTCCACAGGTGACAAGGACACAAGGAGACAGCCTCAAGTTACACCAGGAGAGGTATAGATTGGATATCAGGAGGAATTTCTTCACAGAGAGGGTGGTCAAGCATTGGAATGGGCTGCCCAGGGAAGTGGTGGAGTCCCCATCCCTGGAGAGACGTGTGGACGTGATGCTCAGGGACGTGGTTTAGTGATGGGACTTGGTAGGTCAAGTTGATGGTTGAACTTGATCATGTTCAAAGTTTTTTCCAACGTGAATAATTCTATGATTCTATTATTGCAGTTTCTCTTCATCCACGATAACACAGTGGATTTTCTGGAAGTTTAAATTGCACAAAAATTTAATGAAACTAAAAGGTTAGGTTAGCTCTGCCATAGGAACATTAACCACATCAAAAAGGAACGTAACAGTATATGTAAACAGGAAGAGGAAATTACTGTTTTTTTTAATGAAAAAAATATAGCAAATAAATTCACTCCTGAATGCCCATACACTTAAAATGCTATTTAGCAAGAATGTTGCTTTTAATTTCTCACTGAAGAAGAGCAAAGGAAAACTCTTATTTCAAAACAAAACCAAAATGAAAAGGATCTAATCTAAAAGCTATTTTCTAACAAGGGTGCTTCTGCAAGTTCATCTGACACTGTTCATATTCATGCTTCATGTCCTCCAGCAAGCAGGCTCAGATGCAAACCCATAAAGCTACCACAGCATTCAGCTTTATCAATTATGTCTCTTTACAGTCAACCTTGTTACCTTTGTTCCAGCACAAAGCTTCCCTCACCCAAGCTGGGACATGGATTTCTCCTATTTTGAAGGCAATGAGAGGAGCACAGGTTGCAGACTGTAAGGGAGCTGCATGTCTCTCTCCTTGTTACAGTGAGGCGTAGGTACACATACACACATTGATAACCTCTCTCCAATGTTTTGACAGAAAACACTACCAAAACATATTTCCCCCAAATATACCAGATTTGCAATTCAAATTTTCTATCAAATTATCAAAGAAAAATCTAGTACTATTCCAGGCGGAGTTTATTTGGGGTTTGGGGGGTTGTGTTTTTGTGTTTGTTTGTTTTTGGTGGGTTTTGGTTGTGTTTTTGTTTTTGTTTTTTGAATCATGACTGTAGGCCACCATCATGTGGCCTATACATGTTATCTTCTTGGCAGCTCTTTACAAGTGAAAAACGTGTTAAAATTTTAGGGGAAATATTTGTAAGCCTGGAGCTAAATTCTGCTGCCATTTCTTCAACCCGTATCCAAAACAATTTCAGTAAACTCGGTCATGTTTCTCTAGATCACCCAGTGCAAATGAAATTCAGTTTGACTCCAAATCTGTAAGTTGTTTTTGCAGTGTACACTGACATTTGTGCAACCAAATATTTCTTTCATCTTGCCTAAAGGGTTTGTGCTGAAGTGAAGGTAAAAGAGCTGTGTATCCTGATCCAAAGTTTGTGTGAAAAATTCTTCGTGTGTATGCATAACCAGATGACAAATTTTGTGGGGATTTTAAGGACTTCCTTCAGCACATCCTCATCTTTGATAGTAAAAACTGGTTTCCAACCAATGAGCTGCTGCATGTAATGGAAGAGGTTTACATTACACATAAGGTTTCTAGGTTACATGAGCTCTGTAATGACAGTGAATCACCTTCTAGACCATAAAGCTGAAAGCATGATGGCTTCTTCCAGGGAAAACAGAACATTTTATGCATAATGTGTAGCCCTGTTAAAATGTTTTTTCCCAGTGGGGCAATAAAGTAGTTCTGCACAGTCATAGAAGACAGGAAAATGTGTTTCCTTTTTGCCTTTGCTTCAGAAATAGCAGCTGTGCCAAAGACACAAAGGGATGAGAAGTGGAAAAATGAGCAGATTTCGGCCGCTATAATTCAAACTGTAATAGAGAAAGATCATAGCCACCATACAGAGACACAAGGTTTATGAATATGAATGAGTGAATTTTATATGTAATTAATTCTACTGAGATGCATAATTAGTTAATGGTATAATGGTCGGGAGATTGTTGCCTCCTGTACACTCCCGAGCAGCAGGGTGCCAGGCTCCCTGATACACCCTTACTTTTCTGTATTATTTCTATTATTTCTGTTCTATTTCTGTATTATAAGACGCTCAGTTGCTTCACAGAGGTGGTACCCCCTCAGACTAATTTTGCAAAGGTGTAAGGAGAGTGGGCATGGTGTCATTCTGTTCAGAGTTGGCAGAGCCATATTGAGGCATTTCAGGGCTTGGGGCAGGGTATTAACTTGCCTTCATCTCCCTGCTCCAGCTCCAACCCCACTGTTTTCCTTCTAAGGCAGGGAGATACTGTAGTCATTAATGCTCTTGTTCTGCATAGCCTGTGCTGTACCACACATACCAAAGTACGCTCTTACACTTACTTGGATATAACTCTTCTCCCTGTAAGATATCATTAACTCCAATTCTATCTGGGAGTTCAATCTACATTTTCTCAGCTGTGGGAAGAAAAAAAAAATATGGTCATAGAATCATGGAAGAGTTTGAGTTGGAAGGAACCTTAAAGTCCACCCAGCTCCAACCCCCTGCCATGGGCAGGGACACCTCCCACCACACCAGGTTGCTCAAAGCCCCATCCAGCCTGGCCTTCAACACCTCCAGGGATGGGGCATCCACAGCTTCTATGGGCAGCCTGTGCCAGTGCCTCACCACCCTCTGAGTAAAGAATTTCTTCTTTATGTCTAATCTAAATCTCCCATCTTTCAGTTTAAAACCATTACCGACAAGGAGTCCCTCTCCAATCCATCTCCTTGGCATTTACAAAAAATATTGCCTTGGACCTACAATGTACGTTTTCTTGGAAATTCATACGGTACTTTACTGTGTTTCAATTTTCTTTTAGTACATTTTCATGCTTAAGAGACTATGAACAAGGTACAACTTTCCCTTCAGTAAAAGAAAACTCATTTCATTAATACTGGACATTCAGTAGGTCCTTTCTTGGCAACTCCCCGGGTTCTCATATTTATTTTGAAGTGCTTATCAACAAAAAGGTAAACTTATGAGCAGCAATGTTCCTGTGGCATCCCCTTCATCACTAACTTATTGGCTGACTTCAAGTATAGGCAAAATAATGTGAGCAGAAAGATATCAAACATCTTTTTAAAATTTATTTCCTTACAGTAGTTCAAAAGCGGAAAGTTCTGTTAATAAGGCTTCCTCAAGCATGGAACTTAACAGTCAAACCCCTGCACACCACTGACTTTGATTTTTGGCATGACTGTGGAACAAATTATTTCAGTTTTGTGCCCTTAATTAGTTCATTCTATGCAAATAAAAACAAAAATATTTTTGTCATTGCTTTTAGAGAAATGTCAGGTCCTTGAACTTAAAAAAACTGCAACTACTTAGAAGAACATTCATGGTTTAAAATTTTTAACTGCCCCATCGTGTTTTGTTTACAATACACTTCTTCATTATCCTAACTTGTTAGTAGTTGAAGAGATGCTGTTCTCATTAGCAGACGATATTTTTTTTCCCTATGTATTAAAAGGAGACTTTGGGGCAAGCTATCCTTTTGCTCTTTGTCTTAATTGTACCTTGCAGCTCTAATTCTTCAAATGCTGCAAGAAGACATCAGAAGTTGTAATGTTCCAAGCAGTTGGCAGACAGGAAAGAATTTTTAAGATAAATATCTGTGAAAATAGGCATAAGCATCCATTTGGAGCAAAGAACCTCATTTTGCTTTGTGTGGACTTTTTATAAATCACAGTGAACACAGTCATGCCATCACTCAATAATGGAGAAGATCTCTCCATCAGTCATCCAGTGACCAACAATATAGAACTAGCTAATTTGGCATAACTTAGGTATTTCTCATTATTTAGGGGAAGATCGGAAAGGCTGAAATATTCTGCAAGAAGCTGAAGGGCAGAATAGTAAATAAGAGGCCAAATCCAAATATAAAGTGTAAATGGCAATTGTCAAAGCTGATGAATAGTATTGTTCTCTGTCAAAACCAATGCATGCTCAGCCCACGGAAAAAGAATCATAGCATGATTCAAGGGAACGTCTTCAGTCAGTGAGCTCAGACCTTCGAGGAACCCCTCACTGAGATAATTTTTTTTTATAAATTGGTTAAGCTTTGTCTTAAAATTCATTCTCATTTCAGTTCAGCTCCTCCTGTTGAACAATCATCACACAGCTCCATTGTTCATATAGCTAAACACTTTCTTCTGTTATCCAGCTTAAGTGGATCTGTGTTCCCTGAAACCCACACTGAATATGTTCCATCCAATAGTCCCTTTTATCTTAAATTTCTTTTGTTTTATTTTGTTTTCCCAGTTGTTACTTCCCAACACACTTACAAGTAGCCATGACCTGTCCAAATAAGCTCTGCTTCACCAAGCCAAACATGGGACAGGGATATTCTCCTGGGTAATCCGAAATCTCACATCCCACAAGTGTACCAAGGCAGTGTTATGTCTCCTTGCTGGGAAAAGACTGCAATCACACACAGGTTTCCAGAACCTTAGTCAATGGCATTAATAATTCCTTAGCTCCAGTGGAAATTTTTCGTACAATATATCATAACATTGTGTTTGTTATTTTAAAATTCTTTACTGAAGCCCAGATAAGGGAAATTTATTGCATTTCCTTTATTTGGATTAAAAAATCGTAAATCTTATCAGAAAAAAAAAAGTCTGAGTTATTGAATAATGTTTGTTCTTGGAAAACCAGTCTTGCATTTTCTCCATTTCCCATACACCATCCCACTGGTAAAAGATTTTCTTCAAATTACATTGAACAATTATTCATATAACCAAGGTCAGTCCAACACATTCAAATTCTGTTTTATCCTTTCTGGAAGTTGCATATATCTCCCTCATGTCTCCCCTTTTTCTCCCTGCATTTGTCAATAATCCTCATTAATACACTCATGTTTAATGCACTGAGACTATCAGAACTCTGAAATGAAATACATTTCATTCTCCCCATACTCTCTCATAGATGCTAAGCATCTTGAGATTAGCTTCCACTTCAGTTGTGGCAATTCTAATTTCTGTTACCAATTTAATCAAGGTATTGATTAAATGGCATTTGAGTTCTGTCTGTTTGTAAGATAAAACCTAAGCTCTTACTTGGAATTTCTGAAAAGAAAAAAAAAAAGGACAAAAGAAATGTTTCATATGTCAGGGAGCAGCAAGAGGAGTGCTGCTGCATAGGGGGAGGATGAGCTGGAGCTGCAGGTGGATGCAACCCAGACATAGTGCAAGTCCCACATATCTCAGCAGAGCAGGGTGCTGCTAACTGGATCCATCAGCAGCCCGAGATAAGGTGAAGTGATGAATCCAGTCAAGCAGGTATCTAAGGGGTTTAAAGCAGCAAGAGAGAGGCTGGAGAAAGATTTATAGACAAGTCTGAAAGATAGGTTCAAAATTCAGGCAAGAAACTGGGATAGATCATAGAAACAGAATGGTCTGAGCTGGAAGGAACCTTAAAGTCCACCCAGCTCCAACCACCTGCCATGGGCAGGGACACCTCCCACCACACCAGGTTGCTCAAAGCCCCATCCAGCCTGGCCTTCAACACCTCCAGGGATGGGGCATCCACAGCTTCTATGGGCAGCCTGTGCCAGTGCCTCACCACCCTCTGAGTAAAGAATTTCTTCCTTAAATCTAACCTAAATCTCCCCTCTTTTAGTTTAAAGTTGTTAACCCCTTGTCCTATCACTACATACCATTATAAAAAGGGTTTTTTCTCAACAGGATCTCACCAAAGGAACTATAAGGTGAAAACACTGCGATAATGTTTTCCAGTTCATTGGTTAAGCAGCATAAGACAGACACTTAATGATAGGAGATACATATTTGGGTTTTGAAGGACTCTGGGTTTTAAAGGTGGAAGAGTATGGCCTGGACAAGCAGGTAGGTGTCCTACCCCAAGCACAGGAACACCGATGGCAACTGTTTGGGGTGTGTTTGGCAGAGAGGGGTCAGAGGAGGGGGAAGCAAATGAAGTTCTGTCAGGTAACTACCTCTCCAAAGAATTTTTTTTTCCTTGATGGCTTATACTGTATCATTGACATTTTCCAAGGAAAAGTTGGATCTAGTGCTGAGGGACATGGTTTAGTGTGTGACATTGGTGGTAGGGGCATGGTTGGACCAGATGATCTTGATGGTCTTTTCCAACCTTAATGATTCTAAGATTCTATGATTTTCTGATTGGTGATTCCAAATTTCTGTATGCCTTTTTCTCTGTTTCTTAATTCCTCTTTCCCACTCTCTGTTGACTGCTCTGGCACAAGCCTTTGACAGGTGTTACTATAACTTTCATCATTGAAATATTTTACATGAGGAAGTTCCAAATCTGGTGACATGAATCTAAATCATGACTGCAATCAGAGTGCTTAACAATTAAGGCAAGGTTGATGAGGGAGCAGTTTTATCTACGGTATACACAAGATCTAGATTTCGTAGCTGGCTACAGCTCCTGTCAAGAGAAAGTGGATGGGGATGTCATGATATTTTCATAGTGAGAGTCCTAAAACACACCATGACTAATAAAATAAAACAAAACAAAACAAAACAAAAAAACAACTAATGATATACAGACTGCTAATATTTCCCCTGCTGTGTGACACAGCTTTAATTAAATATATTCACAGTTAACTAACTGCAGATTGGAGGGAGTACTGGGACTGAAAGGTCACCAGTAAAAGACCAAAGTCACATTAAAAAAGAAAACAAAAGAGCACTTTCTTCTTGGACAGTGCCTGGGAAAAAAGACAATTTCTCATGGATAATCTGCAAGGTACTCCCCATTTCTGATACTCAAAGTATAAAATAGCAAAATAAATAAATAAATAAACACCACCAGCAGCACCCAAGGATGCCAAATTTCCGATTATGGAGGCTTCAGCTGCAGGGTAAAAAAGGTTCCCAAGACAGCCTGGCACTGTGCTGAAACATCACCGATCTCCCTCTTCATTTAGCTTCCTCTTGAGACTTGCCAAGCCTAGTAGCATTTCCTCCAGAAGAATTTTTCATATGCCAGGGAATTACTCCCAGAGGGAAAGAGCCTTCATTAGGGACCAAAAAGGGCATCTGGTTCAAATCAAGTCCTGGATCAGAGAGCAGGAATACTTTGCCTTTACTGATACTAGATTTCTGCAGTTTCCAGGGAACAGAACAAGGCACCGAATGCCAATTCAATTAAACAACACTATTGTTTCCTCTGATACCAGCAGGGAAGTCAGCTGCTGCAAGGCAGAGACTCCTGGGAGCCACTAGTTCCTTGCTATGTGACCTTGGGCAAGATTCCTCATATTCTCATACCTCAGTTATCTGGCAAGAGCGCTGAAGTCTTAATTAACTTTGGAGAAACACAAAGATGATGGTAGGAAAAGTGCAGTTTTGTCATTATTACATTTGGGCTACCTGTACACAGCTCGATCACCTTCCAAAACTGTTTTGGTTTTAAGGAACATCCAGGGGCTGTTTGAACTGGCTAAATCATAAGGTAAGAGTTATGCTGCAGCTAATCTAATCTCATCTAAGGGACTGCTGTATCTGAAAGGGACAGTCCTGACATCCATCTTCCCTGTGCTCGAGTGTTTCCTTGGGCTCATGTTCTCCTGACTTCTCCACAAGATGGTAGTGCTCACTAAAACTGGGGAAAAAAAATCCATCTCCATGAAATGAATAATTTTATTGGAGTTAGAAAGCAGGCTCAGATCAGACAAGCTCTGGACACAGCACACAGGGAAGAGCAGGAGCACATTTCCAGGGAAGTGGGATGGGGTGGGACAGGGAACAGCCATTTCAGTCTGTTCTCAGCCTTATTCATGAAACCTCCCCTCTGTCCAAGCAGACATCCCCACAAAGGATTCAGCTTTCAGAAAAGGAGCACAGGGACATTAAAGTATCCGTTTTCCAGGAACCTTCAGAAATTATGAGGCCTGAAAATTCAAGACTAGTTTTAAAAGCAACCCCAACTAGGCCTGCTTGGCAACGATTGTCTCTGGAATCCCTTTCTCATCCTTTCCTTTGCTTACTTCCTTCAGAGCATTTTCCTGATAGGCAGAGAACCGAAAAGTGAGACTGAGGGAGTTGCGCAGGATAGTATAAGACTAATTTGAAGTCTCTAATAAATATTTAGACTGTATGTTCATGATCATAGTACAGGATCAAGAGAGTTTGGGCATTAATCTCCCATTTTTCCTACACTGATCCATCCTTTTCCAAAAAAGAGGAGAAGGAAAAGAGAAGAGAAAAATCATCAGTTCACTACAAAAATAAATTTTCTTCCATCTCATGATCGTTAAGCTTTCCTTTGGCCTAGTAGAAAGAGGAGAACATGCTTTCAACATTTGGAATTTGTCTATTTGGTTAGATTTATTTCACAAACCTAGACGTTGTTTATTAGCAAAGTAACCTAGTAGAAGTGTCTAGAAAGAAAAATTGTTATATTGTTAAAGTGAAAATTTCCCAGCAAAGGAGAAAAAACCCTCTACCTTATCCTAGCCTCTTCTGATCTTTCTTGTTCCTTGACATCCAAAATACCTCCTACAACTACTGATGAATTAGATTAATAAATCTACTGTGCACAGGCATACTAACATGTGAATTCCATTCTTTGGTTCTTGCTTAAGACTGGTTATTCAGTGGTATCTAAAAATTAGAAATTGTTCCTTCTCATGATCTCCCTTGCTTTTAGAAGGACCCTGGTCAGAACCAAACTAGATTTCCTTGAAATTCTTTATTTTTCTTCTTGTTGTTCCCACCCTTTTTTGGAATCCTCTGAAGTTGGAACTTCTCATATTTGTTATATAATAATTGAGTAATCTCCTATTTTTTTCCACCCTTGATTCTTATTTTCAAAGTTCAGCCACTAAGTGCTGTAAAGGAAAAAACAAAGCTCTCACTGTGGAGGAACACATTGAGTTGACATGTTGAAAACTCCTGACTGATAATACTGTGAAGACAATTCTATGCTTCACCTTAAAATAGCAAATCCAGGAGGTTTTACCAAAATGTCAATTAACGTGAATTCACACTAATTGAGAGAACAGAAGGCATGTGTCCTTCAGAGATCTAGCCTCTCATCTTCAAGCCTGTGTTTGAAATTAAGTCTAATTAACTCCAGAAGATAAATCAAGACATTTAGCATCCCACTACATCCATCATGAATGCCTTGGAAGGGAGGAGCTAATAAACATGTCGCCAAATTAAGTACTTTTCTCTTAGCAAGGAGAGAGAGACCAGACATTTCCTGACAGATATTAATAGCACTGTAAGGTCAGTTCCACAAACAAATATAGCATGCTGCCCAGTCCCGTGTGCGGTGGCTCAGGTTGCCAGCTCCACTGGAAGCTGACTAGTTGCCCTCCAGTGAAAGTAAGGACATATCTGCTTTGTTTCTGCTGCAGCAGAGCTGTTTTTGTCCCATGCTGTGCATCCACCCCAACCCAGATGGCGCTCCACCACTTGTTGGCTGCTACAAAGTCCTAGCTCTGAAGTGGGCAAAGCCAGATGCAGAGCTGATCGGTGCAGCCCTCACACAGGAAAAGTACCACAAAAGATCTCTGCTCACACAGCGATTAGCTGAGCACCTTCTCCTGGAAATAGGGTAGGCTGTTGATCTGTTTCTGAGGGCAGTTCTCAGCAGGGCTATCTCAGCTAGTCAACTGGTGATCTGTCCCCATGCCTTTTCCTACTGTTGTCAGGCTCTTTCCTAAGTGCTATTTGCATCTTTCTGGAATCTGAGAATTCTGAGGCAGAATTCATCCAGACAGAAGGGAAAGGGGGCTGTTGCAATTACTGAATAAACCAAGCAGCCACGATGACTGGGACCTTGAACTTCAGCTCATTTTCATGTAAACTATAAAATGTTGTAGGCATATTTTTAGTCTTTTTTTTTTTTTTTTTTTTTTTTTTAACTTACAATCTTTAAAATCCCATTGGTAAATCAAAGTCAAAAATCCCTGTGATATGGGTGGTCATTTTGTAATACAGGATGTATACAAGTTTCAAAGATATGGGATGTTTCTACATTTTAATCACAGAGTCAGACTCACTAGGTTACAGTGGCCGTGAGATCAGCACGGTTACAATCTCAACCATGAAGCAGGACTGTCTGGAGTCTTTGCTTATATAGTGATGAGCCCCATGCTACTCTGTTAAATTATTCCTTGTACTCCAACTGATTACACAAAAGCAAGAACAGCACTGAGGATGGCTGACCAAGTCAGTCTTCCCAGCCTCATTGCCTCTTCCAGCAGCGAGGTGGCCCAATGGCTCATTAACCCCATGCATTAAGAGGCCAGCTTGCTTTAAATGTGCTGAGACTGACAGAGATAATCCATCATGCTCCATCCATCGTGCAGCATGGACAGGAAAACAACGGGGGCAGAAACTTCATTGGCCGATTTAGGCTTTGCCACACTCACTCCCTTTGGGATCTGTGTGATTTTCAGTAGGCCTATGGGCATCCAAGGCAACCCACCCCAGAAATGTTTAAGACACTTGAATTTCATTAACGTGATTGCTGTGGATAAAACAGTTCATGGGTTTGCACATTTAAAGGGAGCTAGCTAACTCCTGGCTTTATATAAAATGTAGGAAGAATGACAGCTAATTAATCCAATTTGAGATTGAGATTTTCTTTCTTTCTTTCTTTTTTTTTTTTTAAGGTAACTGGAATGCTGCAACTGCCATCAGAAGAGTTTCTTCCTTTTCCAAAGCACATTTGAGGAAAAAGTGCTTAACGTTTGTTTATTCGTAGTCTCAGTTATTATCACCCAGGATGACTCATGTTTACAGGATCTGTGTGATTCTCCAGGCCACCACATAGCTATTGTACAACTTTTGAAAGGTGCCACAACTTGTACATTTTACATCGATAAAAAATAAGTAACCAAATGACCCCACACTACAGACCCTAATGCTTTAAGTGGAAGCAGTGCCATTGACATTACAATAATGCTGACTTGGATTCACAATATAATGAAGCACATGTCAGAGCTTTACAGCCTCTGCTCACCCAGGATGGGTCAAAACTTCCTTTTTATTAAAAAAAAAAAATAATAATATTAATGATTCATTTAAATGCACTGAGCATTCTTTCAAAATTAGGGAACCTTAGTCAAATTTAGCAGATGCTCAGATAAACATCTGTAGCTCTTGTTACAATGATAAAAACAAAATTTGTTTTCTTGGAAGGTCAGCCTAAATGTCATCTTCTGTCTGCCTGATTCTCAAAGATGGGATTTCTTTAGAGAAACAATTCATGTGAAACAGTTCAATGTCATAAATTCCCAGTCCCAAAGCTACCAAGAGTGTCTCCTGGCTGAATATCATACCTGGCTCTAGTACAGATTTTCTGATTTGTCTCACGCTTTAGGAAGAGCTCTGTCATTGTTACCTTTAATATTGAGAAAATGTATCAATACATATAAAAATGAGAGCTGGAGCTACGTTGAAAAGCAAGCACTTACACTGTATTCTGCTTAAGCATACTGCACATATTGAAAAAAGCAATATACAGAAGGAACAGCTTGCATAAGGCTGTGCATACAGAAGCTATTTTATTCCTGCAGCATAGCAGTTTACTGCTTGTTAGTCATAAAACTGAGGCAATTTACTTCCCAGTTGCAGACATCTAACAGTGGTTATCAAGTCCATCACCACCATTCAGCAGGCAGGTAGCAACCACAACAGAACTAATCATTTTTAATTGTACAACCAGACTTTGAAGAATCTTGGCACAAATGTTGAGGCAAGAATTCCTGTGGTCTCAGCATCTTATCTACACTGTGCTCCGCCACTGACTGTACAGAAAATAAGTTAGCTTGGCTGCAAGAAGCAGTCTGGTCATGTAATGTCAGAGCTTGACATGGGCTAATTTCTCCTGCTGAGAATCCAAATACAGCCTTAGAAACAGAACAGGCTGATAGACCAAATCTCTGTCTGAATTACACTGGGTGTTTTGAGGATCCAAGCACTCAGAGTAGGTCTGGATGAGTGGTGAATCTTTATACAGGATAGTCACAACCCTGTGGATGCCAGGGAGTCTTTTTGACTTTCATTCTTTATTTTCACTGTTTTAATTTTCCCAGCTAGACTATTAATGCTTGCTTAATTTATAGATTTTTAAATGTTTTTTGTATAAAAATATTTTAAAACATTTCAGATTATTACAACAGAACAGTATGAGAGGGCAATCTTTTTCTATTTTCATTTTTAATTTAGGTTGTCAGCTTATCAGGGAAGATGGAAGTACAGTACCAAGCCCATGGGGATCCTGATCTAATCAGAGATTTGTAATAATTATTGCTGTACAAATAATAAGGTAGAGTCTGGATCCCTCTGAAGTTTTGGAACTGCTGACTATTACATATTTTGTCTAAAGACTAAAAGCCTTAGAAGCCCAAAGTGATCAGACACAGTTATTTTAGAATCATAAATAGGTGGAAGAAACCATCCATACATCCATTACCAGTTGTGGGGTTGTTCAGTGCTGCAGCATTCCCATTGCAGTTCCCAGCTTGCCTTCAATTATGCCAAATGTAAATCTGCCATTGTGTATGCATCGAAATATTTTGATAATGCAGTTTTAAAGCCATCTTTTGTCCCCAGTACAGAGCACGTGCTTGTGGAACACCTTCAGAAGATTTCATTTTGAGCAGTCTTTTTAAACACATGCTGCCAGCCAACACCACAGTGGTAGCAAAACTGTCAGAGCAAAGTATTCCGGGATGATGACTTAGCTAAGTACTTCAGCTTCAACACAGAAAAAGACTTTAATAACTGTTCATATTAAATAGTGATGCATAAATTCATTTAATGAAAAAGTCTTATAAGCATTAGAAATATAGAACATAAAATAACATCTTTCTGATCTGTTTGTCAGTTGGAATAACACTTAATGAAATAAGGAGAGAAAGCAGAAATAAAGATATTTACTAATAAAATGCAAGTGAGCCAAAGAGAAGATCTTTATTGACTTCATTACTCGACTCATTGCAACCTACTAATCACACTCTCAAACACTACATATTAAGAACACAGATTAAAGTCAGGAACTGGAGTAAGCATTGGAGCTGGATTTTAAGGCTAACCAGTGGTATGCTCTCTTGTTTTGTGCCTTCTGTGTTTAAAAGGCAGTATTTTATTTGTATCCAGTATCAAATAACTTAAAATTTGCCACCTGGGTTGGAATGCAAGCATCATCAGCATCATTGCTAGTGTTTAGTTTGCAAAAAAAAAAAAAAGTGATAGGATGTACTAATCTGAGTTCACGGTGATGTGGCAAACTTACTGTGTGCCCTTCACTTTTCACTTTATGGAGGAGAGCCAAAAAAAGCATTCTCAGTGTATATTTCAGCAGTGGCTTTTATACAGCTGCCCATTTCTGGCATGGTAGGTTTAGCTAGTATATCCAGTTAGCTCAGTTCTCAGGGCTCTAGGTGATAAATTATTGTCCACTGGTATTATTCCAACTCAACGGGCACAGCCTTGGCCAGAGCTTTTGGTCCCCTCTGCCCACAAATGCATCCTAAATCATTATCAGATTATCTATCCTTAATAGGCAATCTGTTGACCTGAGGAGGCAGCATGTAATTTGTCTGCATAATATTCTGAGCCCATCTGTGGGACTGATAACATGAGCTCTTCAGATTTTGCCAGTCTTTTCCCGATCTGTTCCATGAAAAAGATATAATGATTACAGAGGGGTAGAATTTAGGACAAATAGACTATCTTCCTTCCCTGGAGAAACTCAGATAATTTAGATAAACTAAAGTTTAGAAGGTTGATTTGTCAAGAAAATCTCTCTCTCTCTCTTTCTCTCTCTCTCTCGCTCTTTTTTTAACCTGGGATGTTAAATTTAATTAAAGTTTGTAAACGGGGTAAAAATATTTATAATTATATTATCAAGGGAGTAGAGATACCTGACTGCCAGGCTGTCAGTTGTCTGTTTCAAGTTCTTATCCTGATAGCATCTTTTAATGGATATCTTCCTAAGTGTATTAGAAAGAGTAAATACAACACAGAAGTGAGTGACTTGTGCCTCTTTGGAGGCACGGGATTGAACCCCCCCCCCCCAAAAAAAAAAAAAAATGTATAAAACTAATTGTGATCAATGGTCTATTTGCCATTTTCTCTTCTTGCAACACCATAGATTTTGACAAATATACGAAAGAACATTTTATCTGTTAGGTTTTCATAAAGGTTGCTGGGGAAAAAAGTTCTTTTCATAAAGTTCTGGGGAAACAATGGTTTTTAACTGTGGTACCACTGATCAAACATGGAATTAAAAGGATAGTAGTTCATGTTGTTCCAGGTTAAATAAGCTGGATCTAAACCAAATATTTGAGATGTAGGATAGAATAGGAACCAAATAGTACAGCTGAATCCATGGAAGTACTTAGCCCACTAAGAACCATGCTCTGTCCCCCAAATCTTTGTAAAATTTCACCTCTCATTCACACTGCACATCGCCCTCTGTGGGGCCAGAATGACCAAAGACAGGGATTTGTTCAAGCACCAATGAGGTGCTAGCACCAACTGATTCTTTAATTCTAGATGCAATTATTTGATGGTCTTGCTTATGATATTCTTGGTTCACTCCCTAGGATATCAGTTTGTATCACAGCAGTCATACATTCAGTGTCACCAGAAATAAAATTTAGGCCAAAAAGGACAGGTCTGTAAGGAGAAAATTAAAAAGGGCTCCAGTGTTAAACAGCTCACTTCCCAAAGCATTGCGGAGTGACTCTTTGCCAGGGAGTGCAGTGATAGGACAAGGAGTAATGGCTTTAAACTAACAGAGGGTAGGTTTAGATTAGATATAAGGAAGAAATTCTTTACTCAGAGGGTGGTGAGGCACTGGCACAGGCTGCCCATAGAAGCTGTGGATGCCCCATCCCTGGAGGTGTTCAAGGCCAGGCTGGATGGGACTTTGAGCAACCTGGTCTGGTGGGAGGTGATGAGCTTGCAATTTCCTTTATTATCAATTTTCTCAGTCAGTAAAACTGTGAAGAAAATGCAGGAACATCAAAGTCCTTCATCACCTTGTTTAAACATGACCCATAGGCTGAGGAAAGATACCAGACCATTCAGCAGCCTAACAGCAACAGAGAGCACGTTCCTATTTAAATGGATTTCTGTTATATCATCCAAGTTTTCCTGGTAGCCTTATTCTGATCTTCCTATGTACAAATACATTTATAGAGACAGATCATTTCTACAAAAATTCTCATCCATACACAGGTAGGGCAGAAATCACTAGAATTACTGCAAGACTTGCTTGCTTGCTTGTATATATGGTACAAAAATGATAAACAACATGGGATAGGTTAGGCATCCACAGAGGACTCCATAACTATTTAAATCAGGAACCATTAAAATCAAGGCTAAAACTGATAGAACTGACAAAATATTCACTGTGCGGATCAAGTACTCACCCAATGACATTAGACAGGATATCCTGAGTAGGTACTATCAGTGGGAAGTATTTGTAATGAATGTGCAAAAACCCGTATATTATCCATTGACATTATTTGGTCCCAATTTCACCGGAAAAATTCACCAGTTACAGTATATAACAATGACTGGACTATCTACACTTCTCTGTCCTTCACAGAAGTATCACTGGGTTGCACTGCTATAAATCAAGGGCACTGCTGAAGTGGTAAGTGGGAGGAAAAAGCAGCAGGTGCAGCAGAGAGCAGAGCACGAGGTCTAGCAGTAAAGAAAGCTGTCCTTGTCCAGAGAAAGGAGGCAATTACCTTCAGCACTCTGCGGACAGACAGAGCACTGTTACTCTGGCTTTGTCAGCGTTGGCAATGCTTGTTCCCCATTCCCTAGGGATCAGGAGTCATTGCTCAGTAGAGACATGCCTATTGAAAATATTTTGTTCATGAAAGTAACACTTTTACCATGGCAAGCAGTAGGAAGAGCTAGGTGGCTAAAATACACTCAATATAACAGAAAACAGATGTCGCATGAGTGGGTATTTTACAAGACTCAGATGTAGGATCAAGGGACATTACCTACATTAAAAGCATTGCCAAGTTTGTTTAATGTCATCTGTTATCTTTAACTTTAGCAGTCATCCAGTCATCCCTATTGTGCTTAGCTTTCTAAAAATTGTAATTTTGTAGGTAATATTAATTATGACAACAATTATTCCCTTTGGAACCATCTGTATATCCATAACATGGGGCTAACAACAAAGGGAAATACCGAATGACACCATTTAATGTTTTTAGTCTCACTCCTGGACACCCTTGCTGCAAGGGAGAGAAGTCAGGGGATGCATTCCAGGAGTCCAAGCTCCACAATCTCAGCTACTTTCAGTGCACAGTTGTTAATTTGTTTTTCCGCTAGTCCACTGCCCTAAAATATGATTATGAGTATGCACTAAGGAGATGTTCCTTTTTCTTAGGTAAATGGCCAAATTCTGTCCTCAGTTATCATAGCGTAAATCAACCAAGTACCTGTAGACTGATAGAGCATAATTGAAGAGTGTTGTGCCTGTTTGGTGCCACTGGGTTTAATTAGGCTTTAGGCAGCACATACACTTCATTGTTTCTTTCACCTTAGAAATGAATTTCTTAATATATCAGTATAAACCATGACTCATACAAATACTTTCATTTAGTTATTCTAAACAAAAACAATGTAGGAAGGATGTTTATGTCCTTCTGAACTATTTATAGAAATTCTTTAATGTATAGACTAGTCTAATGCTTTTCATGTTCAGACAGCAGCTGAACTTCATATAATAGAGCCATAAGCCATTTTGTTCTGATGCATTGATGACTTTGCAGTACATGCATGCATCACCTTTGCATTTAAGTTTCAGAGAGCTAGGAATGATGCAGGCACTGTGGATCCATGGACACAGGTTTGTATCAGTTCAGGCAAAAACTTCCTTCTCTCAGACTGAGGGAACAGCCAAAGTACTGTCTTCCAGGGAAGAGAGTTTCAGCTTTGGAAAGCAAGAACAACACACAGATGGAGATAGGCTCAGGTTTCATTTGTAGAATATGAAAAAACAGACAGCTCCCAGGCAGCCTTTTTCCCATAAAGCAAATAAGCTCTGGAAAGCGGGTGACGCTTATGGTACCGAGCACTTTCATTTCATCTCACCTTTCTGAACAACAATCTCACTCACTGTTTTGGGGCTGGGAGATATCCTTTGGAGTGATGCAATGCATAGGGCAAGGTTTTGTCTTGTTTTTCCCAAAGCTGTGATACAAGCGGTGAGTTGTATTTTAACAGGTTCCAGTCCTTCAACATTTTATTCGAAGATACATGGGAGTTAAGAATGCAGGCCCAATTCTTCTTAGTTGCTCTGGATTACAGCAATGCTGAGGAGCTGCAACTTGGAACCCTACTCTGTTCATTACACAAATCCTATGTACTAAATGTATCATACACATACTGCAATATTTTACACAGTCTATAATCCGTAGGTGTTTTCACAAACCAGAAACTTGGAGGAAAACCACAGACTCCATTTCTTTCAAAATGTGGCTGCTAGAGGAGGAAAATGGAAACTCTGCCATGTCTGTCCTTTGTCACACCCAGATAGTGTCTTTGATCATCTCTTGAAGAACATTCTCCCACCAAGGAGAAAAAGTGTCTTCATATCCCAAAACGGCAAAATTAGCCCCCAAAAGAAGAACTGACTTTCAGGAAAGCAAGTTCTAACCTGAACTTCAGAGCTCAAGCTAGCATTCAGTCTATTGTGTCCAGAAATTCAATAGCTACTCATTTTTTCTTGTTAATTCAAACATATTAATAAATAATTATTTTGATCAAAGAGCCACCCTCAGGATGCATCTCAGACTGCAAAACTGCTGAGATACATAAGGTAAAGAAAATTAATTCTCTCCCTTTCTACCACATATTGAAATAGTCCAGCTTTGTACCAGGTACTAATTCCACAACAGTTAACTTATGACAGTATCAAGATGTGGTTTAAAACGCTGACAAGACATCTGAGAAATGAGAGACATCCAATGCTCTTTCTATCCTATGCAGAAAGAGCTCAGTTTTCACCTTGTTTTGCTGTATAAAATGTTTTTTCTCAGCTTAAGAGTTATAATAGTCTTTTGATTTTACCTTTGGATGACAATTCAGTTAGTACAAGACTGCCAAACCCGAGCATTAAAAATACGTCTATGAGTCAGCTCCCAAAGAATGCAACTGGCAAAAAGTAATTAAAAGAGGCAGATAGATCCTCACATTTAAATATCTAAACTACTTTGAACATGTTTTGGAGATTTAATCTATAAACATGAGGTACAGCCTCTTTTTTTCTTTTTAAGGGAAAAATACTTTAAAATTGGGACTTTTATTCTGAGCAAAATGATATCTGTTTAATCAAATTCAAGAGCTGACAAAAGGTTAGTAGCAAATTCCATGTGGACTTTGCTTGGCCAACATCTTCTACCATCACAGATCATTTAAGTCTTAATATACTTATCCTCACATAGTTATCCCTTTGAGGCAGGGTAGTAATTACATCTGAGTTTCCCAGTGTTTCACAACAAGACTAGGAGCAGAACTCTGGCATTGTTTGCTCTGCGACAGTAATTTCTTCATGAGAACACTTTTTCACATTATACAGTTATTTTGTTTTCAGCCCCACAACGCTGATTAAGCCAGACCTTGTTTACAGTTTATTCAACAGAACTGCTGAAACCAAGGCACAGGAATAATTGTTCAGACAAAACTGAAGAAAAGCATCAGTCAGAACTAGATCCCAGGGACCTTGCCTTCCATAAATACATTTTATCCTCAAATCAAGCAACCTGCTTGCCATGAGAAGTAATAGATACCATTCAAAGCAAGATAAGCCCTAATAAGATGCCTGTTCATGAATAATATTATGGAATAAAAGAGATGATTTCCATCTGAAGAGCCAGTTAGTATTACTGTGTATAGAAATAACTATGAGAAATAGAGGATATAAGAGGAGACAAGTGGATCTCTAAGAGACATTGGTTCTACTTCTATGTCCTCTATAAGCTTAGCAAGGCTTGCTATCTGCTTGATACTTCCATTCTCTCCCAAAACAACTGGATTGGTGAAACTTTTCTGGTGTTGAGCAGTTCTTTGAAACCTGAGACTAAAATGTGCCATACAAAGCAGACCAATGCTTTCAGTTATTAAGCTTGCTTTTTTTTTTTTTTTTTTTTTTTTAATGAATATACTCATCTGGGAGACGGGAAATGCATACTTTAAATCAGATAGGGCACTTGCTTGGGTCTGGATTTCCCCACATCTCAGACAACTGGCTGAATCTCCAGATTAACAGCTTTATCTGTAGAATTATTCTTTAAATTGATTTCTGGAAGTGAGAAAAGAAAGCTTTACTGAAAATAATATTTCAGGTAAGACACTGATTTCAAACAATAAATATTTCTGTCTCCCTGCCCTCCACTTCAGTAACTCACACACACAGAGTCCAAAGTAGAGAGAGCCCCACATTGCTGCCCAGATTTTGAAGCACACACACATTCAGAAGAGATGTGCAGGGAATGTGTCCCCCAGCTTCTGCTGAACCACAGCAATCCATGTCTGTGTGCTCTCATCTCAGTCACATATCTAGGTGTCATGGTTTTGGCTGGGATAGAGTTGATTTTCTTTGTAGAGGCTTGTATGATGCCATGTTTTCGATTTTGATTAAAGTGGTGGTGATGCTTTTGTTGCTGCAGAGCAGCACTCACACAGAGCCAAGGACTGCTCAGCTCCTGGTGTTGCCCTGCCAGCGAGGTACCTGGGGGTGCACAAGGAGCTGGGAGGTGACACAGCCAGGAGCTGACCCAGACTGGCCAAAGGGATGCCCCACTCCGTGTGGTGTCACGCTCAGCAGTAACAGCTGGGGTAAAGAAGGAGGAAGGGTGGGACATTGGTGGTGATGGTGTTTGTCTTCCCAAGGAACTGTTACATGTGATGAGCCCTCCTTTCCTGGCTGAACACCTGCCTGCCGATGGGAAGCAGTGAATGAATTCCTTGGTTTGCTGTGTTTGCACACATGGCTTTTGCTTTACCTGGTAACCTGTCTTTGTCTCAGCCCATGAGTTCTTGCACTTTTACCTTTCCAGTTCTCTCCCCCATCCCCCCTGGGGAGAGTGAGCAAGCAGCTGTGTGGTGCTGTGCCTTCCAGGGTTAAACCACAACACTAGGCAAAGTGGAAAAGCAGGGATCTATTGATTCACATCACATCAGCCCCTGTTGATACAAGATCTAGCACACATCTGCACTCTAATGTATGTTTTCTCCCACTCAGAGAGACTGTAGCATCACAAACTGGATGTTAGCCCCTTGAAGAACAGAGTTAAGGTTGAAGCAGCATGCATTAAGCATTAAAAATTTCAGGCTTATCTGATGCTTGCTTCAAACCTGAGTATCCATCCTCTTACTCTAAATCACGAAGCACACCTTCAAGTCAAGAAGAAAAGCAAAGCAACAAAGTAAAAGGGAATTCATGGCTGTAACATTATTTTATGTACAGGAAATCCAAATCTCAGCAGAAAATCAGGGACTTGTTCAGGAAACAGGGAGTTCTGGAGAACCCTAAAATATTCTTTTCTGATTTGCAGCCTTCCATATCACTACAATAACAAAGTTACACAGAAAGAAGTGTTTCAGGACAACAAAGAAGGCATTTTGACTGCAGAAAAGAAATACAAAGAAATGATGAATACTTAATACATAGGAACAAGGAGTAACTAAAAATGAATCCCTTTCTTTACAAGACAGATAGCCCAGTTATCAGACAATAGGTCTGAATTATTTTTGATCAATGATCCAATACAGAAAATAAAGGAAGAATGAAACCACACTGAGATTTTAAAGAGAAAGGGATGTAACTAAGCCAGAAAATCTAGTGAAAAATCATGAGTTCCTAGAATCATTAAATCCTCTGGAAAACCAGGAAGAAAAAGTCAATAATAACAACATAATCTAATGGGCCATGAAATCTAATATTAGAAAAAGTAGGACAGTGCTGTAAGGAAAACTCAAAAAGTCAGGAAAATACTATCTAAAAGAAATCTAGCTAAAATCATTAGCAGTTTCTGTTGGAAAGAAATGATATTGTGCACTGATATTTTCCAAATCACAGATTGCATCAGGTTTATGTGAGAAGGTTTTGGTAGCAGTGGGACTGCAGGAGTGGCCTCTGTAAAGAAGAATCCAGAAGCTGCCCTATGCCAGACAGAATTGCTATTGAATGGTTCCAGCCAACTTGAAAAGGGATCTGACGCTGGCCAGAGCTGAGGCAATAAGCAACACTGGTTGTGCCTCTGGGAGAGCAGATTGAAGGAAGGGAAAATCTGCTGTGCTACAGCAGCTGGGAGAGAGGGGTGAGAGCTGAGAGAGAAGCAGCCCTGCAGCCCCCAAGGTGAGTGCAGCAGGAGGGCAGGAGGTGCTCCAGGCACGCAGCACAAGTTCCCCTGCGGCCCGTGGAGAGGCCCCTGGTGGAGCAGGCTGTCCCCCTGCAGCCCATGGGTCCCACATGGAGCAGATCTCCACGCTGCAGCCCGTGGAGGAGCCCCCGGTGGAGCAGGTGGATGTGGCCTGGAGGAGGCTGCGGCCCATGGAGAGCCCCCGCAGGAGCAGGCCCCGGCCAGAGCTGCAGCCCATGGAGAGGAGCCCACGCAGGAGCAGGGCGTCTGGGGGGAGCTGCCGCCCGTGGGGGACCCATGCTGGAGCAGTTTGCTCCTGAGGGATGGACCCTGTAGTACAGACCCATAGGGGGGCAGCTCTTTCCCCTTTCCCCTGCGCTTCTCAGGGGCAGGAGATAGAAGAGGGTGGATGAGGGGAAGGTGTTTGTAGTTTCCTTTTAGTTCTCACTGCTCTAGTCTGGTAGTAATGAGCAACAGATTAATCTTCCATAAGCTGAGTCTGTTTTGCCTGTGACAATGCTTGGTGAGTGAACTCCCTGTCCTTATCTCAACCCATGAACTTTTATATTGTATTTTCTCCCCCTGTCCTTTTGAGGAGGAGGAGTGAGAGCGATGGTGTGTGCTTAGCTGTCCATTGGTGTTAAACCACAACATGGATGAGTGGTTTACACTTAGTAAAGAAAAACTGCCAAGATCAAGAAGAAAAGGTAAAAAAGAAATGCAGTGCAAACTGAACAAATATGCTCTTAGGGCAGAACTAGGAATACAGAAATGAATCCAGAAGAAAGAGATCAAAATCTCACAGAGAATGCCTTTATACATGCACATGAACTACTCTCAGCAAAATTCAGAAGACAACTTTCCTGTAAATATTCTGTTATGATGGGTGAAAATGCAATGTTCAGTCAGCTATCTCAGTTTAGACAGAAAACTCAATAGATCAGATTTCTTCAAGCCAATTCAAGTACAGAAGAGCCAGTACTAAAAACAACTACAAAACAAAGGATCCACAGCTGATCTCACCAAAACAGAAAAAAAGCTACCACTAATAGCTGAATATCCTCAAAAGTACAATTCACCTGCTCCAAAAATCAGTATCACTCATATTCATCCTCTCACATTTAACCTACACAGCCCTCTTTGCTACACGGTGAGGTGCGTGAGGTGGAACGCAGCAAAAATAAAAATGCTGCCAAATTTAACCAAAACTGCATCTCTGAAGGAAGATTTAGCATCGAACAACACTAACACATCTTTATGCCTCCTGTGAAACTACTTTCTATGGAGAACAGCATACACAGAGTTTCTCCCCAGCACATCCCTGTTTAAGAGCTCATTGACTGGTCTTGACTGAGTGACATGCCCGGTACTGTCATCCTGACAGAATATGAAACTCAGCCTCGAAACAGAATACAGGAGTCAGTGATACTATCACTAGCAAAGGAAATCCCATCTGTGACCTAACCACAAGAAAAGAAATGGGGCTAGTAGACAAATGTGCCCAAATGGGCACGTGTTATATACAATGGAGAAAAATGCTAAAGAGAGAGCTCTTGACACCAACCAAGTCCTTTGTCTGAAAACCACCAAGCAACAGCTCAGTGATTTTTCTGTCAGATTGTTTCAGCGTGGCTTTGATCTATTATTTCTAAGAATTAAACCCTGTCCTGTCCTCTAGGTCAATACTGGCAAATAAGATATGTATCTTGAAACCTCAACCCTGTCTAAAATTGTTAACAGCAGCCATTCAGCACTGTAAACACCCAAGTTCTTCTCTCTCCTATCTCTTAAAAAGAGCTTGTGATCTAATTGAGAGAAATTCTAGGAAGCGGAGGAAAAAAACCCTTCTGTTTTCATTGAAGCATTTGTGAATTCATTTACAGTAAGTGCATCGTGTTACCGTGAAGATGTCAGTAAGGGCTTCAAGAGCAAGACAGGGCAGTGCATTTTAAATTGATTGTTTGGGAGAAATATCTTTAACACTGCTCTGAGAATAAATTAAAAAAAAAAAAAAAAAAAAAAGCAGAAGAGCTGGATCTCATGTATGTTTCTGTAGAGGAACCATAAATGTCAAGTACTCTTCTACAGTCTTGATATTCACTGCAGAGCTAACAGACTTAATTGCATAGAAGCTTCTTATATTTGGTGTTTGAACTGAAGAACAACCATCAGTCAGAGCTCTAACCACATCACACCACAATAGACTGGACTAATTGCATCAACAAAAAGTCTTTAAACACATAATGAGGAACAGCAGGAGGCAGAGAATTTCTTCTGTGGTTACCAAATGATCAAGGAGATGTCTGGGTCAAAAGTGACCAGCATGCTGACCAAGTGCGGCTCATATTCACACCAGATTTATGCCAGCCAAACAGGGCATTATGGCTCATATTTCCAAGCAGTATTCACAGCTCCCAAGATGGAACTGGTTCAAATCCACTCTCATATATGCAGCTCCCATTGCAGTTGATGGAAACTTTATCTGTGTAATTTCATCTATGTAACCAATTATAAAATTAGACTTCCAACCCAATATTTCATTTGGATTGTTGTGGTAGTGCTTAGCTGATAAACTGTGATACCCTTAGTAGTTCTACATATTTGAATAAATGCTTTGAAAGAAACAAATATAGTATCACCATAAGCCCCCAAATACCAGACAACTGAAACTCTACTTCAGCAGCAAGAATATATATGTCCCTTCATACAGGTACCCTGTGTTCTACTAATTTGGAAGATTCACTGACAAATCAAATTAAAGCAGAGTGAGTCCTCAGATGAGCAAGTAAGAATTGAATTTCACTGTGTTCCCATCAAATCTCTGGATCTGGATCTCTGTACCTCTGGAAAAAGTCTTTAAATCGTGATAAATACAAGGATGCATAAAAGAGGAAAAAATGACTCTGGATGAGCCACATTTGTTTGATTAAAGATTTAACTTGGCCTCTTGTATGCAGAAGCAGAATTCATTTTAGATTTTTTTCATCTCTCAAAGAAAAGACAGCTTAGGGTCATAAAGCTTTTGTAGATTTTCTGCAACAGGGTTGCTTTATTTGTGGTCATTCTCAGCAGAAACTGCTGATTTATAAGGCTATAATGTCTTCTGTCAGACCTCCCAGCAGCCTTTCCTTCCACACAGGTAAGAATGCACATCCCATTAAATCCAGAGAACTCCACCGCTGCAGTTCCAGAGTCCTGCAGCTCCCTCTGCTTTCCCCACTGATTTGGAGGGCCAAGATGCCACACTGCCTAGGTCCAAGGTACCAACCACATCAGTGGTAGCAAGGTAGCTCCATTCTTCTTTGATGCAAAAGAGAGAGCATCAGCCATAGGACCTATGGAGCTAAGAACAAATGAACTGGTTAACAATATTGAAGTTTGAGAAGACACTGTATTAAAAACATGGCTGACCTGGGAATCTTGAGTCAGTTCTCCACTCCGCATCATGAAATTTGGAATACAAATTGACTCAGATTTTCAGCAACGGGAATAACCTGTACACATCCCAGTCAAGCATGAATTTAACAGCAATGCTGAGTTTTCCCATTTGTAATACTGTAACAGTGACAAGGCAACATCATTTCACTCTACCAACTACTACACTGCAGATAACTTTTGTCCCAGCTTGACATTTTACTAATTATTTAATCTTCCAAAAACATAACTTTGTGAATCCCTGAACTATGGAACTTCACAATCAGGAGGAAATTAACAACTTGTGACTGTATTTCCGGAAGTAATAAAATTATCAAAAGTAAGATCATACAACTAATTAAAAAAAATGTGTAGGAAAAACTTCAGTTAGACAGAAAACAGCCACTTAAATTTCTGGTTTACCTGGAAGTTGGGAATCTAAACAACAGCTTATAAACTCATTTATTTCCAGTCATTTTATTTCAACAGTTAGCACTAGACTCATTTACTGACAAAAGCAGCTATTTTTCCCCACAGCCTGACACAAAAACCATCAGCTACCTTTATAATATAATGCACGGAGTTTAATATAATGCTACTGAAGCAGAGGGCACCTGCAAATGAACCAGATGTTGTTAGATGATGATGACTGAGCAGTATACTTTTGCACGGTTCTCATTTAACTGTTAGCAGTTGGACAGAACATCTGGTGCTGGGAATTCATCAGCCATTCCTCATCAACACACTTTCTAACAAACTGGTGTAGGAGTGACTGTGAATGCTGATTGGTTTTCCATAGATTCCAGGGAAATCATAACAGGTACATGGACTGGAAAGGAGGAAGAGAAATAATGCATGGCTGTGAACAGAATAAAAAAGAAGGTAAAACAAAACACAAGGAGTATTGGAGGCAGGAAAGACACATGTAAAAACATAAAACAGTTTAATATATTTTAGTGTCAGAAACTCTAAACTGATATGAGAATATGCAAACTCATTGTATTATCTCCTTTTAGCAAATTAGAGCTTCACAAGCAGCAGTATAGAAGCATCTACATTATAGCAGAATTGGGATATTCATATATTTCTACCTCTGCAAAACTTCTGTTACTGCAGTCTGTGCTGGCAGCCTCGTAATTACTGTGTTAGCTTACAGGCCAGCACCACTTGCATCTCTGCAAAACACGGAAAACAAGAAAGAGACAGTTCTCCTGCTGAGTATGGTCATGTCCTTGAGTGATGAATTCCTTTATTTTCTACTTCAGCATTTAAAAAAAGCATCAGGATTACCACACTTGTGTCTACACCCATGTTTGACTGGAAGAGCAGCATTCTAAGCAATTTCAAGGATATGCTACAGGGACTCCACTCACAAAACCCTCCCCACATGACTGATGACTGAAGAGTTCATTTCTAATCATTAATCATCTCTAGGAATTCATTAGTCTGATCCAATGCTCCCTCTCAGTGGAATTTAGACTTTCAATGTTGCAAGTAATTTCTTTGTTTAATAATTTATATTCTTGCATCAATACCTCCCCCCAAATTAATAGCACTTGCACTGCTTAGCA
Source organism: Cygnus atratus (assembly GCF_013377495.2). NCBI lineage: Eukaryota > Metazoa > Chordata > Aves > Anseriformes > Anatidae > Cygnus > Cygnus atratus. The sequence goes on along the minus strand of NC_066362.1, from coordinate 199,597,822 downwards.
TAAAAAGGTTTTTAAACCACAGCTAGCCCAGAACAGGAAGATTAAGCAGAGACCTCAAACCTGAAAATACTAAGCAACATCAAGTCAGTTCCTGCAGTGATTTGTTCAGCCCATGCAGAAGCATAGGAATAACATCAAAATTGCTAAAAAGAAGAAAGCCTTAAAAATCCAAACTTTCTTTAATAGGAAACATGAAATTCTGGTAGTGTAAGCTTATGGAGGGCTGCACTCCATGCAACCTTAAATTTCCTTGTTAGTAAAAGTATCTTCCCTCTTCCTTCTGACTCAGAATCCAAATACAATTTTTTTGGATTCCAGTTCATGCTGTCAGCTTTCAACTCCACGCACTGCCAATCTACAAATACACCAGCTTATTTTGTTTGTAAGTGTTATCCATGCCACATGGACTAACCCTTCCACTTTTAGCAGTGAAGTACTGCATTTAGTGTTCTGTGCTGAGTCAATGGACATCCTACTGATTTACAGAGGGCTTGCAATAAAATTATGCATACAGTAGATGAATATGCCAAACCTACCCCTTTCTGATGTATCAGTGTTAACAGACCTAGAAGAAGCCAGCAAGCCACTACAGAGTACTGCTACAAAGCCTCAGATCAGATGGGCATTCACTTCTAAATTATCTGCTATGAAAACTATCAACCTCCAACATCTTTGAAGCTTTCTTATACTTCCTAATGCTCAATTTTAACATTGTGTGCCAGACATCACAATGAGCTGACAAATCATCCAGGGTATCGCCTATTTTACCATCCATAAGTGTTCAAAAATATTTCACCTAATTCTGTGTAGAGTCTGGTGTTCCCGTCTTTCTTCTCAAAAGAACTATGCACTAAAGCCTCACTGAAATCATGATGGGGATGGGCCAAGGGGAAGGATCTCTTTCCTCAACTGCTGGCTATGCTTTGCCCAGGATGCTATTAGCCTTCTTTGAAGCAAGGACAAATTGTTGGCTCACATCCTTGTTGTTCTTTGGGCTTTTGTAATTTAAGTTCAAGTCCAGTTAAACATTCATAAATTGCTTTGCCAGTTTACCTTTACAGCCCTTGGTATGGCTGTAGGCCTCCACAGGACATCCATCAGCTCAGAGACAGCTGACGCTTTTCCTCAATATTTAGCTTTTGGCATCATACTTTGGCTAGTTGAGTTTCCACTGCATGTCCAGGGCTTGCATCATTTCTAGGACAATCTGTTTTCTGAGAATAAATTCTTCAGTTTTATTAGATTTGGTTGTCTTAGCTTGGCCGTTAAGATACACTTTCACACCTAACCATTTATTTGTGCTACAATGCTGAAGTAAGAAACTAAGCTATCCTCATAGCTGTTCATGTAAGCTGGGACATCCTGACCTCTGGCCAAACGGCCCTCTGTTTAAGCTTTCTTATTATTACAGAATAGAATTTTGTAACTGTGCTTTTCAGCTTGCCTAGACATTTCGCAGTCATTGTTCAAACAAAAGTGTTCAACGGGATATCATTTTTTTCTTCTCTCTATAATAACAAAGATATAATGACCTTTGTATTGTCTGAACGCATGTCCACTATTTGTTCCAGATTACAGAAGGTGAGTCCTAACTCATAACACATCTTTGTGGCAATACACTTTGTTTCTAGCACTGGGGTTATCTTCCTGACCAGAAAGAGAAGATAAATTGAAGATAAATAAAGCAGAATAAGAAATTGTGAAAAAGCTAGGTGACAGTATGCATTTGATGCTGCTCCTGTTTTATAAGCATCTGAACCCTCTTGAACACAAGAGGGATGAAAACAAATGAAGGCAGTTTTCTGGTTTACAGCAAGCACTTTACCAGAAATCTTCTAACCCATTCTTCACGCTTCTAAATCTGGATTGATTCTTTCTTCCAAGTTTGTTCCTTTCTCCACCTCAGTTTATATCACCTACTGCAAATACCCTTCAAAAGGTTATTCTAACTACTGAATGTCATTGTCTTCTGTTTTGGGTGAAATATGTGCTTAACTGTCTTTTATAGGTATTTTACATGAAAGGCAATGATTTAGTAAAGTTTGCCTTAGCCTTTTAATCTTATGTACTTAATTGTTTACAGAGTAAAGACTCATGTAGAAAAGTTAATAAATGCAGTTCTAAATCCTCTGCGTTGTCAATAAAGATTGTTTTTTTTGACTGAATGATATTTCTTAAGCACGTCATATTAAAAAATCCTTTCTTTTGCAAACCTACAGACAAATGCCAGCTGTTTCTAAGAAGCATCAGAGAAAGCTTTTACTTTCCAGCAAAATCCTGCACTGTTGAGCTCAGTATAGGTGTTTTATTTCATCCAAAACATCAAATGCAATTTAAGGGAACCAATGATAAAATTGGTGTATTACCAATCACACAGGATATCTGTTAGAATAGCTACCTCAGTCAACCATACTCAAGCACAATGATCCAACTGATTGATGCTAACAGCTTGTTCAAAAGAAAATGACAGCTACTTCATACTTCAGTTAATGTCTGCTAAAGCACAGAAGTCTCAGCTTCACAAGGGTGTGGTGCAGCAGAACCTGACTCCAGATATACTGAATTCATAATGTAATGGATACATCATCTGTGAGTGACTGACAACCTTATCTGGGGTGTCAGATTTTGATGAAGTTCAATGACAGTCGGTTTGACTGATTAAGCACAGCTTCACCTCTGCCTGCACTTCAGTTTTCCATAGGCATGAGTCTAGAAGCATTCCATTCTGTCAGACTAAAGACTATAGTCTACCAGCTGTATCTCTTCCAGGATACCTCTTTACATGTCTGGTATGTAAAGTCTCTTAATTTTCCACATGGCAATCCAGAAAGGATGTGTATCAACTGGAAAGTTCAGGGAACAGGGCTAGAAAAAAGACAATCAACATTTACTACAAGAAAAAAAAAAAAAAAGAGCTATTTTCTTTAGAGAGGAAAGACTAGGGTATATTCACTTTTCCACTTTTCAATATATTGACATATAATGGCATTTCAAATATGTAAGAGGTAGCTAGAGAAAGATAATCTCCATGCATACTGTGAGTAAAACCAGTGTTAGTGTGTTAAAATTGCAGCAATTGAGATTTCATTCTGCATCAGAAATTAAAAGCTTTCTATCAATACAGGCAATGAAACACAGGAGCAAGTTGCCAATCAAAGTTGGTGGAACCTCCATCGAAGATTTCAAAGATTTGTTGGATCTTTTAGAAAAGAAATCCACTTCGGCTATACCTATATCCTTTCCTTCTGTGCTTCTTTCCAACCCTATTTTTTATGATCATGTCTGCCCTTTAATTTGGGTTCAGAGCCCTTTCTACTTCAGAAGGCACTTAAACATCTGCCTGTAACTTCTGATGTACTTCCAACTTTAACATTTTCAGGAAATATAAAAATGTTTCCGGTGAAGATTCATCGTTTGATGTTTAAGTCATAGATTTTTCTATGGCTCTGCAATGCAAGTGCAGCATCTCCAATATATTCCATTTTTCTTCTCTTTAGACTTCTCCATTGATTGGGTAGAAAAAGACGGCTATGGAGTCTCAGCTAATGACTCTCTTTTGCTACACAGATACCAAATCTAGGAAGGGTTGTGTGGTAATTGGATTTTAGCAGTCAGGCCACAGGATTTTGATTATGCCCATGTTAATTCTCTAGCTTGCCATATATATATATATATAATTTTTATTTATTTTTTTTTCTGCACAAGGTCCAAATATATCTCTGCTGAAATTCTTATGAGGGAAAATACTATTAGAAAATTAAATAATTGTTTATGTGCTTTTCTGATATCAAAATTCTAAGCTGCCAAGATCCATTTGAATGAGTTCTGGGAAAACAGTAAGGCTGCAATAATATTACATTTTTCTAGTTCACTTGGTGACCTATTTCATTAACATAACAATTTGATCTGGACCCCTAAATGATGACTGTAAAGTACAATCAGCCACTAGCTCTGTCAATGTATGTCAAAATGTATGTTTGCTAATGGGCAGAAGAACGCTACATTACAGAACAAAAAGTATTCTGCAGTGCCTTACACAGCTTATTTCAATGTTTCAGTCCTCCTAGAATTAAAAAGTTGTCCTGATACTCATCCTGTCTCTTTGCCACTGGAAGATACTTGCAGTTCTCTGCTCCTCATGGTACTCTGGAGGTAGAGAGGAAGATTACCTACTTTCACACTATTTTTTCCAGACTCTGAGGCCACTGAAAATCTAAGAAGCTTAAAAGATCTGAGGTGATTGAAGATCTAAGGAAAAGAGCATTAGTTTATATATTTTTTACATGAAATCATGAACTTAGAACAAATGCTTGAGCATCCTAAATAACAAAAACAAGCAGATACACACCTAAATATACAGAAAGTGAAATGCAAGCCTTTTAAGATTTATTGTAGATTCTGCTTCTACTAAATGCACCAGTTAGTCAAGGATTGATTTTCCAGGGCAAGCAGCTCTACAGGGGATGTTTCCTGAATGATCAATATGTTATTGCTTATTCAGTAAGTGATGATGAAGTTTACCTGCCTGACAGAGCATTATCGGCCTAACTGGAAACACGTCTTCCCTGTTCTCTCTGATATGGAGAAGGGCCATGAGCAGTGGACAGATGTGACAGAAATACAATCCACAATGGCATTGCCATTATCACATTATCCCTAGTTGCTGGATTGTTCATGTATGTCACTGGCACAAGCGACTGGAAAAAAAAGCTTCAGATTAACCTATATGCTCTTTTCTAGTACCACGCTTCTTCCATTTTCCTGGCACATTTCCCTGACTTTTAGCATGGTATTTATCAAGCACAATAGAAAGATAGATCCCTTCTCCCTGCCTAGTCATTCTCTCTACCCTCTCTCCCCAAAAGCTGCATAGATTTATGTCACCTGCCCTTAAAAGCCTTCAGAAATGATATTATGTTCTCTCTGTGAATAGTCTGTGCCTGTTCTTCATTCATGAGCTCAATAATTAGACTGCCTAAGAGCAGCCATACCAGGTCAGCTCAAGGGTCCTTGTAGTCCAGGATTTTATCTCCAACACCTATAAACAAAAGAGTGGAATAAAAGGACAAACACACCCTAGTAATTCTTTGGACAATGTTCACCAGTTGTCATGAATTCTAGCTTAGGAAGTCACTGAGGCAGTGTTGCGCCATGTTCTTCCTAATAAACAACCTAAAATTCACCTGCAAAGGGTAGATTCTGTGCAGAATAAGGAAAGTCTATACCGAGGAATTATACAGCCTAAGCGTAAATTCAAGATTCAGTCTTGCAATATATATTACAGTGAATATCAGCTGAAATTCTTCAGAGGTATTCAATTAAGTCTCAGATTTTATCTCCCACTTCACCTCTCCCAACCACTATCACTTTCTCCCCTGGCTCTTAATAGACTTCAGTGTGCTCTGAATTGGGCTCAGGAAAATATTCAAGTCCCATATTTAAGAAATTTGGCTGCCTAGAGTAAACCAACAGTAAATTAAAAATTTTTACAATAGGGGATTTCCTTCCCTTTTCTACTTGAAAAGTTTCTATTCCTCTCTTTTGTTTTCCAAAAGGTAATCTAAAAGTAGTTTGTTTCAGGACATTTTCACTTTCAGGTGGGCAAAAAGGAATTTGTAAAAAAACATCTGGAAAATTATGATTTCAACAAAGAAAGTTTTGCAACAATTGTATTTTTTTTCCTAATCTTTTGGAGTAAAAACATCTAGACCCCCTTTTTTCAGGAGTTTTCCTTTTCTTGTCCAGCTTTTTCTCATACGTTGCTTTCTGCTTCAAAAAATATGGAAAGGAAAAAAGCCAACAGTACTTGCTAATGTAAGATGATAAGCGTTGTTAATCAAAGAAATATATACTAATAAAACAGGTGTTAAAGGAATGAAAAATCATGTCACATTTACTAGAAATATTGCTTGTGTGCCTTTTAAAAATCATTATTTCATTAACTTCAATCTAACATCCTAATTTTTAAGGATGCACCTCATCATACTCGTGATTTGCTTCTTTATTTTGATTTGTCTGATTAATTTCTGCCTCTTATAAAGATTAACCACTTTAGATGGCTATATTCTGCAGCAAACAAGAAGCTAGGCATATCTCATAGGTTAGATGACACAGCAGTTCAATACTTTCTCTAACTTCAGGATAAAGGTTCGTTCATGCTAACAATAATTCTTAGATTTTGGAGTTTCTCTACAATATATTCTGAAAGTATTAAAATGGTATCGCATGGTTTTATTTGTTAGTGAGTGAATAGATAGCCAAAGCAACACAATAATGTGGAATGCCATCTATTTAGCACAGCAGGCCTATTGTTATGTTGGCATATTACGTTGACGTGAAAAATGTTAAATACAATGGAAACAATATAAATATTTATTCATTTTCAAATGTAGCCTTATGAGGTCTGCATGAGGACCTTTGAGTAGTGGCATAACCAAGATAGGCAACTGCTTAAATTGCTGATTCACAAAGGCTGCCAAAAGACAACTTAAAAACAAAAACAAACTAACTAACAAAACCCTGACTTCCCCACTTTGCAAAAAATAAGTGAATGAAATACCAGCCCAAAGTTCAGAATGCTCTGGGCTGAGAGCTGGTATTCAAGCCAAGTTATGAGGTGGTTTCAGAAAAGTTATTTTAACCTTCTCTGGATGTTCTCTCTTTCTTCCTCTCCCAGCATGTCTCCCCTTGGATGGCTTCAGCTCATTAACTGGGATTTTAGGCTTTGAGGGAAAAAAAAAGAGAAAAGGGGAATAAATAAGGAAATTTTAGTTTTGTTGCTTATGAAAGTCCTGGTGAATATTTGAGAAAAGAATACTGGTAGATAGCCTAAATTCCTAAGACCCCTTTGTTTAGATGCACGTGTGTAGCTCTGAACAACCAACCTATGAAGTTTCTTTTTACCTCTCTTGCATTAATCAAAACCATAGAAAAATAGGAAGTGATTTTTTCACATTGGATACAAAAGAGTAGGACATACAAACAATATGCAGATACCATCATATGTCATACTGTTTCTAAAAAATAAACTGAAATTGCGAAAAGACCTTTGAATTACACAGGAATCTATGCACAATTAAAAACCTGAAAGTTTCCACTGAAGTCCCTATCTGTAAAGGGTAAGTGCATAAATAGTATGTTTAACTAGAGCTATATAGAGCAGCTTTGGAATACAAACCTGCTTACCTTTCCTGTCCTGGAATACCCAAGGTCTTCATTAGCTGTAAGGTGGTGTATCCAGGGGAAAAATAAACTTATTCTGGGGGGGCTCCAGAGTGGAAATGAAGGGCAAATGCCTTTGCAAAGCTTCAGTAATGCTATTTGATTAGATGGGTGTTTCTTCAGAGGAAGCTATTAACTATAGGAGTTTTAAAATGTTGTTTTAAGATACGGGAGTAAAGCAGTTGCATTTCAGTGAGCATTAGCAAAAATGATTTCTGGATGCTTTTAAAGAAGTGCAAAGGGGTTAACTGTCTTTCTGCAAAGATCCATAATGATATGATGACAGAAGTATTGTTCTGAAGAGCAGATAAGGAAACAGAGGCATGCACAGTTTATGGAAGTGCTGTCAGCAAACCAGACAAGCACTGCAAGTTGTCCATGCACAAGGTGTCTAAAATCCTGTAAAGTCACCATACAAACCTTAGAGGTGGAAAAGACAGCCTGATGGCAGTGGCTTGCTCATTTCATGGCTACATTGAGGGAAGAATTGGGATCCTCTTCCAAAGAAAGCTTCCAAGATCATGAAAGACTTCTAACTGACTCTTAAGAGCTATGTAAACAGAAAAACAAATACTCAAGGCATTTTTTACAGGCTTGTCAGTTTGCAGCAGATACCTGGCACTGGGATGGCTAGATCAAGGCTCCTGAGCTCCAGTGGCTATTGAGCTCTTTCAGTCAGCCTGGGTGCTTTGGGGTAGAAGACTCCATTAAGTCTGACAGTGCTGTTTTCAGACATGGATCATGTCATATGAAAGGAGCTCTGCACAAAATAGCCCTTACTAGCTGTGCAAGACCTACTGAGCACACAGAGTAGCTGCACAGTGAATATGCAGCAAGTCTGGTGACTTCCCGTGCGTGCAAGATTGATGGTGCAGGCTCCAGCAGCCCTGCAAGCCTCACTGACAGCGCTGGCTGCAGCACCGCTTTGTCATTGCAGACAGAGATTCACCCACAGATGCACTAATGATGTGATGGCCTTTCCTTTTGCCACACTGAGAGGAAAAAACAGCAATGTCAATAAAGAATGAGACTTCCAACAAAAACAAACAAACAAACCAGGACAGCATCCTTGGCATTCCAGTAGCAGAAGGAGCACACAGCATGCCAAGTATCAATAGTCAAGTCAAATAAGCATCTCTTTCTTGGGTTTAGCTAAGTTCATCATCAGTCCTGCTCCCCATACTTCTGTGAGCACACCACTTTCATACTACCCTGTATTTCTACCCTCTCTGTCTGACAACATCAGTCAAACGTGCAGTAGAAACCCTTCTCACTTTGAAGGCTTTCCCTTACACCCTTTTTAAGCCTAGCAAGAGATGGCCAGGCCTTAGGATGCCTGCTTCAAATTATCCAGTTTACACTATAAAAACTGGCAGTAAAGTTCTGGACATGCCCTTCAGCAACAGACATTGTTGCGGAAAGGACTGTGCCAGGTTCAAACTATGCGTGAAAACAGACCTCAGATGTTCGATCTCTCATGAACAAAATCATCTTCTGTTGTCTGCTGCCAAGTCCATGTGTGTAGCTGAACACTAGAGATGCAGGAGGACAAACCGTGGCACTTCATTATGGCCACAGAAATGTAAAATTCAGAATGCTCTGTAAAAAGGCCAAGCATCTGTTACCATGGTGGGCTTAAGAAATTCATAAATAAAAAATAAGACATTGAATAATGAATAAGACTACATTGAATAAGACGACTGAGAGAAAAATGGTACAGAATGAAGATGCTTCTTGAAATGGCCTAAGATTCAGTGACTCAACCCTTAATTTCTATTTAATTCTTGTAGAAATTGTGTTGAATGGTGAAGAGAAAGTACTTAAAAAGGCATAAAAAATCCATTGTTTAGTGTAGTTCCCAAGGCATAAAAAGAAAAATAGCAGAGGAAAGCAGAAATACAGAAAGCAGGTAACTCCAGAATTTGGTACCAGGGAAGCTGATTGATATTTTTCCACTCTATTTTGTCAGAAAAAAGGCACTTTACTGTCCCCAAACTCTTATCAGCCAGCGCACCCCACCTTCCAGAGACGAAAAACACTAAAACCCAAACTCAGTCTGCTGTGAACTTTTTCTTGGCTCTTGCTACTCTTTCTGAAGGGAGGGAAGCACATCTTTGCAAAGTTCACAAAGGACTGAGAGCACTCCTGCTAGTCAGTTCCGATGGCTCTTGTAACAACCAGTATAAATGTCCTGCAAGAAAGGGATGTTGGCAACATGATAGGCTATAACTGAAAATCTTTTTGAGGTTGACCTGGCTTTCAGTTAGTGACAGCTTTAATCGTAATGGAGACTTTGTGACAAAATCCTCAAACTTAAACTACTCATAAGACATACATATTAATCCTGGAGAGCAAAGGTGGTTAGTCCTGCTTTTAAAAAAGCTATCAAATCTGATCCTGCTCTTATCTAAGACAAACCATCCAAGGCAACCTTACTTGTGGGAGGAACAACCCCATCCAGGCTATGCTCTACAAGGAAGCTTGTAAATCTCCTAATGTAGTGTTGTAATCCCACAAAAAATTCCCATCTTCTTAGTTTGTCAAGAGCTAACTTACTTCACTCCAAGTATGCAATTGTACATTTGAAGTGCTATTGCTGTTACAGATGAATTGCTCATTTGTTTTTTACTAGTTTCACTTCTTGGCTCTTATCCCAACACAGAGCTGCAATTCTGAGGCTCCAAACACTGCACAGGGAAGTTTAATTGTAAATGAAACAAATGCTTTCACCATTATTATTTAAAAACCACTCAAGAAATTGAATGTGTGTGATGTATACAACAAAATTTAAAGCTGAATCTATACTGTAGCATCAGACTGCACTGTCTTAAGACTTCTTATAGTCTGTAGGCTTTGGCAGCTATCCTAAAATAAGTTTCAGACAAAGAGGTGTAGCTTTACTTTCATTACAGTTAGTTTTGTCACTGACTTCAATAAAAGCAGGACTAAGTCTGTAAATGTTATTCAAACAGGTCGCAAAAAGAGAGACGTCTGACCGTACAACTGACTCATCTCCTATGGATGGCACCTGATCTAGAAGCTAAACATCATCTGTCTGTTGTTCACTGTTCACTGTTATTCACTGTTACTTGAAATTGCAATTCAAAGGGTTCTTATCTGAATATCACTGCTCTGGAAATCATCATGACAAGTACTCTGAAAGTGTGGCATCAGAATACATGCTCAATGGTCAGCAGAAATTCACTACGGAAGATATACCAAGCAGCAGATTTGAGGACAGGTTTATCAATTCATAGCTGCCTATTAAATTTGAAGGACCAGACAAGGATGAAGGAAAAAATGCAGCAATGCTACAATGCTACTAATATTACTACTAGAAATGACCAAAGCAGTGTGAGAAGAAAGATTAAATTCAGGAACACTGAACAGTCATGTGGATAAGGTATGCAACTGCAAATTCCTGCAAGGAGAGAAAACAGGGAGCCTCATGCACATCAGGCTTTAGTCATATTTTTAACTGAAAGGAGGTCAGACACTATAGGAACAAGGATAGTGAATAAGTATAAATAGAATTAAAAGTCAAATGTTATTTTTGTTTGATTTTTGTTTTCCTGAATCATTCAAAAAAATAATAAAACTGTTCAAAGCTCTTTTAAATATCTAGGTCACAGATTTTGGCCATGAAAGGAGCAAGTCCTCATCCTCCTGATGTAAAGTTCTCTAAAAGTAACTTCTACATGGAGTCACTGGAACGCAATTGCCTCAACCTAAGTAAATCTGCTGACCTCAAACAGAACAGGATCTCATTTATCAAACAGTCTGATCTGGGGGAGCTAGCTTATCTGAGTGAGGCAGTGGTGAAGACGGGGTAGCGTAGGCTGCATAAAAGAAGAAAAGGATGCTATGTCGCTGCACAGTGGACAATATCCTGGTTTGGGATGTCTTCACCTTCTGCTCATTTCTCATCTTTCATGTACTGAGGAATCCATGGCTCACACAGCTCTACAGTATGTTAGAAACCCACCACACACATTAGTCAGAGAACAAGTCTAAGCAACAACACAACACTCCTTGACCTGACTGCAGCACTCATCTCTAACCCCAGCACCATTCACATCCCCTGCCCATGGGCCTGGAACACCACAAGGATTTCTTTATGGCAACACAGACACAAGACACTGCAGTCATTTAAGAAAAGCACCCTCTAAATTATTTTGGGGTGAAATTCAAGGCAGCAAATCTGGTTAGCCAACCTCTTGCTGGTTTAGGCTGCTCAACAGACCTTTTCAGCTATGCCCGTCTCATTTTCTGCCTCCTCCCTTGGTTGCAATGAATAATTCTGTTATTCAATAAGAACTTCATAGGTACAGTTGCTATGCTATCGCTATCATTGCAGAAGCAGTCTTTCTTTTCTAGCTTGATAACATTCTTCTTTTGCTGTACTGTCCTGTATACATAGTTGTAAGCGTATGAATGGGGGGGGTGGGGGGTGGGGGGAAGAAAAGATCTGTTTCACTGTAACAATTTTCATTTGAGGACTGGTTTTATACATTTATGTGAATGAAATCGAAAATTGAATAAAACTGAATGTGTTTTATTCTATAGAAGAATGAATACACAAAATAACACAAGGGAACATTTTCTAGTTCACACAGAAAGTTGGAGCCAGACAGGATCTCCGGACACAAAACATTCACACAACTGATTTGCCAAAAGTGGATGAACAACAGCAACAAAAAGATAAGGTATTTTGCTTCCTCTCCAATTGAATACTGGTAATAACTAGCCATTTCTGAAAGCCTTAGCACAGGCTTCTTTGGCAGTTGTTAGATAACATTCTCCCCAAACACGCATCCCAGTGTGACATATGAGAGGCAGGAATAAGATGTAAGAGCACACACACTGTAAAGGATACAGCTGATAGGGATGTAAAGGCAAAGACATTTTCATGTGATCCCCGCAGTAGCACCAACATTGCTCACTGGAATATAAACAGATATCTTCTGTAATAATAATAAAAGTTCAAGATGTTTCTATTTTAAAAAAAACAAATATGCAAGATGGAATTTCCTCATGTATAACATCTGGTAAAAATAACTGCTGAGCTCTTCTGTTGCCATGCAGCGCTGAGCACATCAAAAAGGTCCAAGGGTACAGTCCTTACACAACCAGATCCTGAGGCACTAAGATCAGGATCTGAAATGGGCCAGGATCAGTGGTCAAACCGAGCTTCACGAACATTTCTTCTGGTAAAAGCACTGGCTGTCTAGGCACCGCAGCACCAGCCTTACTAACGGCTCCATTCTCGAAATGATGAAGTGCCCCAACAGCCCAGGGAAGTAGCAGATAAAGAAGTTTGCTGGAGTACTTCATCTAACAGAAAAAGATCTCTCCCAGCCCCAGCCAAAGCACTTAGCACCCTGAAGGATATTTCATAATATAAGCCTTGCGTAGACAGTACCATTGCAAATGCAGTTTTTTAAGAATAACTCTGGTGTTGCAGCAAAGAGGACTTTGACAAGTAATTTACAGTTCTTGCAGTGCTCTATAGCCTGTGTCCCTCTTAAGTAATAGCAATATAACATGTTCACTCTTTCCCGTGTATCTGTCTACAGAAAGTGAAGAAGTCTATCATACAGCACATAGTAGAGGTCTATAAATTACCCAATATACATTCTAGGAGGTCTGGTTTTAACACTGCTACAGTGCAATGCTAACTCGAATAAAAACGTTTTTTTTTATTATGAATCATGATGTTGCACAGCAGCAACGGCCAGTTTTATAATCTCAGCTGTCTGAAATTCCTTTTAGCTGTTGTTTTCATAGACAGTAGGAACTGTCAAGAGCTCTAACAGCAATTAACATTAGCTTAGCTATTCAAGACCGAACACTTCCAGATGGGAAACACAGCAGCTTTGGGTACCCATGCTGGACTCAAAACATCCTGCAGATACAGGGATGCGGCATCTTTCACCAGAGCATGAGACTGGCAGTTAATATTCAAAGAAAAAGCTCTAATACTCATGTTCTCTCAAATTACCTAAACCAAAGGCAAATGATGACCTTGCCTTAGGATGTGAGTAATATTCTGTTTTCCTAAGACAAATATAAAAATAGCATTGCTGGGTTTTTCTTGCAGCAGAGAATGAACAGTAACTCCTGAAATCCTTCCCAGTCTCCACATGTGAAATAAAGTAGGTCAGGAAGCAGTCAATGGTAAAGCCTTTCAGAAAAGCTACCAGCAAATGAAATATGTGGGAAGGAAACAAGTGGGCCTGTGATTTCTCATCCATGCAGCATACCAAATGTGTGGGGTGCTGGTTAAGGTAGAACTGAGACAAGTTCAGTTCTTCGGAACCAACTTCACAGCCATGTCCCTTTGGAAGAACAGTCCCCAGATCAAAGCCTAGGGTAAGAAAACCAAAATAGCTGCTTGCAGATCCAAGACTATCCCCTGCTTCAGCCTCTTGCACTCTCTTTAAGTCAGTGTGTAAGAGAAAGGGTGTGAGTATGAGAGACTCATGCAAGTGGCTTTCACTTTGTGCTCTCTCCTTGCATGATACATCAAGCTACATCACCACAGCTTCCTTTTTGCTAACTAACTTAAGATGTTGGATGCTACCGGCTGACCTGAGCTGCAACCCACCACCTTTCTGCATGTTTCCATCAAGTAAACAGAGCAAGTGAAGAGCCTGTGGCGCTGCACTTCAGCTACAGACTTACAGTCCAACAGGATTCTGTTAAGGAGCATGCTGTCCTTCTATGAGGTCCAGTGATCCCAGTACTCTAATGTAATTTTCCATTTAAGCTGGTGTGACTTGATTTCCATCAGCCCAGAGGAACCTTGGTGGCACTAGACCCTGCTAAGCCAGGAGCTTTCTGAGAGTGATCAGACTTACCTGTAGGGAAATAGTTCTGCATCAAGGGGGAAACTCTCCCTTTGCTCCTCCACATCACATGGTGACTGAAGAAAAGAAAAAGATGGCACCACACTCACTGTACCCTGCACAATTCTACCTTACAAACCAGTTTGGGGGAAGCTCTAGCATCCTTTCTTGTCATCCACTCCCCCATGCAAGTTTTTCTTTTGTATTTAAGCGTCCTTTGAAGGCTTTAAAAAACAAACAAACAAAAAAAAAACAAAATAAAACAAAACAAAACAAAAAACTCAAAAAGGTGTTTAAAGAAACATATAAAAACCTACAGTTCTTTTAGTTCAATACTCTCAAAGTGGACCAAAATTCAGTTAGATTTAGAAAGCTATTTGCTGCCCCTCTTTGCATGTAGGAATTCCAGAGAAACTCCACTAACACAAAGACATTTCCTCTGGAAATAAGCAAATGTCATTTAGTCACTAGGACTCCTTTTGTTTCGTGCATGTCTCTGCTATGTATAGCCCCTCCCAGGCTGCCTACTCAAATTATCTGTTGGAGCAGCAAGGGTATTAAAATGTTGTCTTTTTGTATGTTCCCCAAATCCTGCCAGCTGAGAAAAACCCACAGCAGCCAGCCAAAACAAAAGCCAAATGCAAAGCACACATCTGGCAGCTCACAGGAAATCTCAGCTTCATGTGCTGCTATTCTTGGGTGCTCCTTAGACAATAATTCCCAAATTAAGTAGCCTCCAGTGTTAAAACCAGCTCTACGAGATCAGAAAAATAACAGGCTTGAGTGATGTTCTTTGTTCAGTAAATGCAGTAGCACTAGTAACCTGACATACCTGGGCTGTCATAGTTCTGCGCTGATAAGCCCTGTGATTCGGGGCATGTCCCTGCTTAGCCTGGTGATGCCTGCAAATCACCTCCTTTAAAAAAAAAAAAAAAAAAATGGATTTTGAGCATTTGCTTTCGATGTGTGTAGGTCAGATTTCAACTTTCATTCTATTGATGATGACAGAGTGGAAGAACAGAGGCTTTTTTAAACATTAATGTACAAGGGTGAATGGCTGGGCTGTGACAAGGAGCTGGTATTCTAGCAGGCCCCCTATGGGAAGCACGCTCTGAGCATCAGCAGGAGTGATAGAGGAGGAAAGAAGGGATAGGAAAGACTGAACAAAGAATGAATGGGGGTGAAAGAAAGAGGCTCTGACATTGAATGCATGAGATTTAATGTTTCAGTGTAGTTGGTCACACCAGATGCTATAAGCTATGAGAAGAACATAACTACAGCCTCTACAAACAAATAATCCTCTGTATTTAAATGCATTACATAGGCACATCTTTGCACACATCCAGCTTCAGCAGGCCCAATTCCTCACGTTCCCAAGTTGTAAATTCTGTAGCTGTACTGATATAAAGCAAGTATAAGTGTAAAGCAGAAACAAATCTGCAATGTTCATTTTACAGATGTATTTCTTTTTGTTTGCTTTGAAAGCAAACCAGTCCTGTCAGGCAATGGTCTCAGGTCACAGAAGTTAAATAAACAGGTGAACAGGTTCAGATCCGTGGGCGGTCTGTGGTCGCCATCTGGTGGCTCAGCATGAAAAGTACAGGAAAATAAGGAAATCACGTCTTTCTTACCAGCGTTTTTAAAGATTGGATTGTCACCATTTTCTCTTCCATCAGGGTTAGGAACGTGAAAAAGCTATTCCAAGACTCGTTACTTACACGTGCAACTTCTCAGGAACGCAATTATTCTCTTTTTACCTTTGGCTTCCATGGATCTCACCCTCATTTTCCCTCATGTAGCTTCTTCCCTGCAGGCCAGCTCTAAAAAGAATTAAAAGTAGTTGCATGCATACAAACAAGATTCTCACATGATCCCCATCATCTGCTAGGACACCAGCCCTACAGACATTGCCACCCCAATATCCCTGTACATTGCTATATCCTGTAGAGGCTTTGTAACAACCAAGGGTGGTCATTGACTGTGAGGTTCAGGACGATGGCATTTAGGTGGCCAAGAGCATCAGAAGGACTGATGACCTGGGCATTGCAAGGAAGGCTAGTGGCCAAGGTGTGACGCTAGCCAGGATGCAATTACATGAAACTTTCTGTAGGAGGGCTTGCTCATTTTCATTTTCCTATCAAAAGTCCTGCAAAATAAGGCTGTTTCATTTGTATTTTCAAAACATCAACACAAAGGCTTTCCATTCATTCTCCCCAGCTTCCCTATTTCTATGCTGTCTTTTCAAATAGCTTTGGCTTGTTCCAGCAGAAGAACAAGTTGCTATTGGCAACCTTTCTTTTTATAACCCCCTGTGCAGCACAGTCTGAGGGAGTCACCCTGTGGGTTCAGAACAGAGAACATAGTTTCTCCAAGGACTAAATGAAATGCAGTAGTAACTCAGGCCATCTTTATTTAAGCTCTTCAGGTGAGGAAGAAATGATTACACCTTCTGGTAAAATACTAAGGTATAAACCTTTTAATCCAGTACGTGTTCTCCAGGGATGGATACAGTGCCATATTTCAGAGGCACCCCTGTGCAGGCATAGCACCAGTCCTATCAGTGTACCCTGGTGCCCAAGAAGGCCAATGGGATCCTGGGGTGCATTAAAAGTGTGGCCAGCAGGTCAAGGGAGGTGATCCTCCCCCTCTACGCTGCCCTGGTCAGGCCTCACCTGGAGTACTGTGTCCAGTTCTGGGCTCCCCGGTACAAAAAAGACAGGGATCTCCTGGAAAGAGTCCAGCGGAGGGCCACAAAGATGATACGGGGCCTGGAGCATCTCCCCTATGAGGAAAGGCTGAGGGACCTGGGTCTGTTCAGCCTTGAGAAAAGAAGACTGAGAGGGGATCTTATCAATGTTTACAAATATCTTAATTGTAGGAGACAGAGGTATTTGGCCAACCTCTTCTCAGTGGTTTGTGGGGACAGGACAAGGGGCAATGGCCAAAAAATTGAGCACAGGAAGTTCCGCACCAACATGAGAAAGAACTTCTTCATGGTGAGGGTGACGGAGCACTGGAACAGACTGCCCCGGGAGGTCATGGAGTCTCCTTCTCCGGAGATATTCAAGGCCCGTCTGGACACCTACCTGGGAAACCTGCTCTAGGGAACCTGCTTTGGCAGGGGGTTTGGACCTGATGATCTCTTGAGGTCCCTTCCAACCCCTACAATTCTGTGATTCTGTGATCTGAGGCTACAGATGCTTATATAACCCAAACTAAAAACACCGTATATGAAACATCAGATGCTTCTACAGAAAACTAATGCAATCTTATTCAGCTAACCACATTTACAGGTTTGGCTGCAGAATGAAGTCAAACTTAGGATCTCCTTCTTAGCATCCAAGAAAGACCCTGTAGGTTTTCATCAATGGGTTTGTTTTAGTAGTCTTTCAGTACCAAAAACTAAAGTCTACATCAGTTTCGCTATCAACAGTAGCTTAAAGCAGAACCCAAGTTAAATGGCATAACACGAAATGCTCTGACAGAGCTAAATGCTGTGTTGCCAGTAAGATCCACACAACACATTCAACTGATCCCCCCACACCTATCGCTGTGCATCCTTGCTCTTCATCCTTCCACTATGGAGGTGCAGGAAGCATGCTTGGTTTGCATTTCATGCGTAGTGAGATCTTTTCTCAGGATAACAATATTCAGAAAAGGAAATAAACTGAGACACAAATGGGACCTGCTCTCTCATGCCCACCATTCACATGCAAAGACAACATAACAGTAGACGCGGCAGGTGTCCTCAGAGCCACCAATTTCATTGACCTCATATTTGATGGTTGAAAGGCTGATGGTGATTTTAACTGAACCACAGCAGTGCCAGACCCTCATTCAGTCAATCTAAATTAGCACTTGTTTCAAGCTCTGCTCGAGTGATGCATTCTCAGCATAAAAAGGTTCAGCAGAAGATAGCCTTCCTTACACTGAGGGGTAGGCCAGCTAACATGACTGAATTCTTGAAGTGATTTTTTTTTTCTTCAGACAATATCAAAATCACTGATTGAACAGACAGAAACAGATGTTAGCACTTCCTTTTCACATAGAGTCTCAGAAAACCGATGACTTCTATTTAGAGGTCAGGGCAGGAGAAAACATTTTTCCCCTTACACTGCAGGACTTTCACAAGAGTTATTTTAAAGAGTTGTTTATTTCTTGTCTTGCCTTTCTTTAACTTCTGTCTCTAATCTGAACTCTGGCCTTTCCTCCTATTTTTTCTGCAGCTGTATATCTTTTTATTGCCCTTTCAATTGCTTTTTTTATCAAGAGGTTGAGTGTAGTTCAATTTGTCCTTCGCATAGTGATCACAGAAAGTCCAGGAGTCTGATTTGCTTGTGTATCATTCCCATTTCACACCAGCACAGTTTCTTTTTGAAGTGACCAGAGAATAAGACTGTTGAGATTCAGGCCTACGCTACCAATTTGTACGCAGCACTGAACGTTAGTGAAGTATTTAGATGTCTGTTTGGAGGAGAAGCTTATTTGAGCCACTGGGATGTTTTTCAAAGAAAGACATCGCTCAAAATATGCAGAGAAAGGGGAAAAAACAAAACAAAACAAAACAAAACTCCCTACTTTTTGCTGACAGCAGAAATCATGATCGTGGAAGTGGAACTTTCCCTGACAGCATTTTTTTCTGCACGCACACAGTATATAACTACCTCCATCAAAACAACTTGTTTTTGCAGTACCAGCACTTGCAGAGACCAAGAAGTAGCTAGATCATCATCTGCAAGTCAAGTGTAGAGTTAAGGAATACTACAGGATTCGGGTTGAGGGGAGTTACTGTAGTCTTGTGGGCAGGATACAGGGCTGGGAAACCAGAGACCTTCCTGTCTACTACAGTGACCTCAGACAAGTCAGAAAAATGCTGTACATCAGATTCAGTGAGGGCAAAAAGAAGCATCCTGCTTCAAACTACCCAGGAGAAATGGTGCTATCTGCAGCCACGTAGTCTATTTTTTTCTGAACAATGAGGTCCTAAAAGGAAACAAAACAAGGTAATATCTCCAATCACAGAATAATCCTGAATAGGACAAAAATTGAAACAGACATTGCAAACTTCTGGAGCAAATATTATGTCTTATGTCTGACCACAAAAGATCCCACTGGGAATTATTAGCCTCTTATTTCTGAGATGAAATTCAGAACAGGAAACTATTAAAAAAATAAGCTTCATACTTTGCATTACGATGTAATCACACAACAAACAAAAATGTCCAGAACAGTGGTGCCTATTTTTAACTTGTTTTTAAAATTTAAAGCCACTGTGTCTTGTTCATCAACAGAATTGAAATGGTTCCCTGCCTCTGACTACATACACCAAATCTCTTCCAGCTGCAACAGAAGATCAGAAAGAATAAACAGCTAGGAGCAGACAAAATTGCCAAAGCACATATAACAGTGATAATCACTGCAACATGACTATTTGTAAAATTCAAAGGATACACGTTGGGTAGCTATGACTCACAATCAGTAGAGAGGGCTATGTAAAAGGCAGTACAATTCAAGTCTGTGTAGGTAAGCACATTAAAATAAATAAATAAATAAATAAATAAATAATCTTGTCCTTCACTCCTGTAGCATGCAAAAACTAGAATACCAACAGCCTTCGGAGCACTCCAGTGCAGCTATGATGAAAGCTCATCCTGAAGCACTTGCAACATAACTAAGTTGCAGTTTATTGATTTCTCAGTCCAGAAAGGCACATATTTTGGTATCAGCTATGCTCTAAAACCAGAGGATTTCCATGTGTACATCTTTAGCCCTCCTCCAATCTCTCTGTTTTCCACATTGGCATCCCATTCTGTGCCAGTGAGGTTGGAAGAGCCACCTGAAGAACCTGTGCCTGCTGCACATGAAAGATCAATGCCCTGGGAAGTCAAAAAGCTGAAAAAATCCACAGAATAAACTGCTTCTCTGTAAGAACTCATTCTCAGTCCATAGCAAGATTTGAGGCACTTCAGCCATGGTGAGTGAATTCTGCATTAATTACAAGCCTTTTATGTTATCATGGTGACATCAACACAGGCAAACTTGAGCTGATTTAACATCTTGCTGCCACAAAAGAGGCAGATACTCCCCACATCACCTTGTGCCAGGGCTGCAGCTTGTC
This sequence comes from Cygnus atratus, assembly GCF_013377495.2. Classification (NCBI taxonomy): domain Eukaryota; kingdom Metazoa; phylum Chordata; class Aves; order Anseriformes; family Anatidae; genus Cygnus; species Cygnus atratus. The sequence continues at coordinate 199,577,635 of NC_066362.1, read as the reverse complement.
CACCTCCTTCATGGGCCAATCCAGTGGCATTTGAGGGAGGGGATTGTCCCCCTCTGCTCTGCTCTCGTGAGACACCGACTGGAGCCCTACATTCAGCTCTGAGGCCCCCAGCACAAGGACATGGGAGTATTAGAAAGAGTCCAGAGGAGGGCCATGAGCATGATCAGAGGGCTGGAGCACCTCTCCTGTGAAGACAGGCTGAGGGAGTTGGGGTTGTTCAGCCTGGAGAAGAGAAAGCTCTGGGGAGACCTTACAGCGGCCTGCCAGTAGGCAGGCTACAAGGGGGCTACAGGAAAGTTGGGGAGGGACTCTTTGTCAGGGGGTACAGTGATAGGACAAGAGGGAACGACTGTAAACAAAAAGAGGGGAGAGTTAGGTTAGATATTTGGAAGAAACTCTTTACTCAGAGGGTGGTAAGGCCCTGGCACGGGTTGCCCAGAGAAGCTGTGGATGCCCCATCCCTGGAGGTGTTCAAGGCCAGGCTGGATGGGGCTTTGGGCAACCTGGTCTGGTGGGAGGTGTCCCTGCCCATGGCAGGGGAGTGGAATTAGATGATCTTTAAGGTCTCTCCCAACCCAAACCATTCTATGATTCTAATACAGCAGCAAACTGAATACTGACGAAACCTAATGAAACATGCAGCCCATTGAGCACCACAAATAGGAGAGAAGTGACCTGTAAAGCCAAGAGCAGGAGTAAGCAGCAAAAGCTCCTTTGTTTGGTATGGCAAGCTATTAAAAAAGTGCAGCATCTTTCATAACTTTATCCTTCTGCACCTTGCAACACTGTGGCTGGGGTAAACTGTTACCATATTAAGAAAGCACAAATTTTGTCTCTAATAGATAGGTGTATGTGGCACCTTGCAGAACGGGACATTTCAGAAGCCCTGTAGTGAAAACCAAAAGCAGCATGGTTTCTAGGCACCTGCGAAAGTTTTCATCCATACAAATTCTGTTGCATATACAACCAGAAAAGTATATAGAAGAGGGAAAGGAAACACAGGTTATAAACCTAGTTCTTATTTCTATGCCCTATATTAGTAAAAAGTAAGAAGCTGGTATTTTGAATAGTTTGAAAATACGAAGCTAGAATAAATTGTAAGAAAAGTTTTCTAGGTGAAAAAAAAATTTCTAGGTTTCATTTGCTTCTATTCTATTGACACTTTACAACAATACACCTCATTTAGTTCACTCATGAAACATTTAATAATAAGTTCTGTCAGAAACACTTCAGATTTAATTAGTGAGTGGTTCTATAGCATAATAGGGACTTGGAACTCATGATTTTCTTCACTTTTTCAAAATAAATTAAACCTATGGAGCCCTCAGGAGCTAGGCAAGTCTTTTCACTGTCTGTATGGCAAATACATAACAGCAAAACACAGATAATTAATATTTACAAAGCAGACAGTATATTAATCCACAAGCAACTCTCCCTTAAAATTACAGAAAAAATGTTGAAAAGAAACCCATGAGGTCAATTTGGCCCAACCTCTGCTGAAAGCTGGGCTAACTTCAAGGTTATATCAGGTCACAAAGGGCTTTGTGCAGGCATTTTGAAAAGTTCCAAGAAATTTTGTGTTCCATCTTTTTGTAGCCTGTTCCTGTGCTTATGCACTCCCATGTTGAAGGGACTGCAACTATGAGACTTCTTCCGGTTGTTTAAAAAAAGGCTTCCTTCTTTTTCTTGTCTTGAGAGAGCAGTCAGCTGCAGACAGACAGCATGATGTCCCCCTTGCTGGCTTCCCTTCTAATCCTGACACATAAACCTGTCATCAGCTCCACAGCAGACCTCTGTGTATTTGAGCATCTGCTTTAAATCCTCTCTCTAACAGCTGAAACTGTAACAAAGACTAGCAACCGTTATCTCTAGATAACTCACCTTTATTTGATAAGCTACAAAAGTTGTCCTCAGACACTAGAGTAACCTGTACCTCCACTCAAAACACGCTGTTCCTCCAGTGAGTCATAAGGGGAGTAACTGGTGTCTCCTTCTTAGCCTTATGCTGTAACTAAAACAGTTTGGAAGTTCCTGTCTTAATCACCCATCAGACTAGTTTTGTGACTCAGAGGAATGAAAGGCTACTGCAAAAACTGCCACTGAGAGGCATTCTTCCCATCCAACCCCAAATCAAAAACCTGAGTCAATTCCCAGCATGCTCACTCCATTTAGTAGGGACATTAAGGACCCTGCCCACAAGTATGCAAAAGCTTTATTTGTTGTAAATTAATGTGACTACATTTGCACATGCTGAAGGGCTAACAGAGAATAAGCTAGTAATCCGGCAGGTATATCAAAAGAAAGTAGCACAGAAGTTGATCATACTCTATCTGTATTTGAACAGCACCTTAACATACAACCAGGTTTCTCATCACCCAGCAAGTACAGTTCCTACATAAAATAGTCACACAAAACTCATTTCAGTTGGACCTAAGGAAAGCTGTGTCATGCTAAATGGCATGTAGAAGGACAATCCTACTCAAAACATCATCTGATATGCACCTCAAATAACAGTGAGCTTGTTTCCTCAGTTGAATGAATTGAAAAAAAAAAATACTTCCATAGATTCCTCTCAGTTCAGAGAGAAGGAAAAAAAACAACAACCAACCAACCAACCAACCAAACAACCTCTTAGTATCTTTAGTAAAAGATTTTTCCACTAAAACATGGAGAAAGGAGAGGGATTAACTTTTCCTGCTTTTTGGTTTATTTAATATTTTTGTTTTAGTGAAATATTTTGCCTGCAAAGTGACCTATACAATTCTGTATAGGAACAAGCACAATATTTTATGAATTTATCACAGCTGTAATTTGTTCTCAAGTAAAGCTCTTCCACTACTCTTTGGCTGCTGCTGTTGCGTATTTAAGGGTCTTAATGTCTTGTCCAAGCTGAGACACACTGAAGGCTATATGTAAAATGGCTGAAAGCAGTAATTCAGAGCTTCTAAGTGGGGTGAACATCTCAGTTAGTTTAAGAATGCTGAACAGCACCAAAGTTTTCACAATATTTCCATCTCAGTTTCCTCAGTGTTACCTTTTGCTTGAATAAATGCAGCCAAAACCCAGTGGGGTTAAATCCCTCTGGAGTATTAATCTAAAGATAAAACATGTTTTCGCTCAGTGCCTAGTCCCATGGTGCTTCATTAACTCCATTTCCAAGTGCTTCAACCAGAAATTAGCTGATCAAGGATTCTAGGTTCCTAGGCCAAAAATTGCCCTGGCCATATTAGCCTTTTTAGGAACACCAGAAGATGTGTCCGTTCTTTAGCCCACATCACTTAAACACAGCATTGATTTCAGCTTACATTAATGAATAGAGGCAGAATAGTGAACACGTGCACATCATGCTGCTCCAGGTACAGAACGGTGAGCTATGCTGCTGCACAGGGATACAAACTTCCACTGTGGTCATTTTCAATCTCACGTTCCCTATAAGTTATAGGGGAGAGCTAAGACATTCCATACTGGTATCTGCAACAGCCTGCATGCTGAAGGTAACCTGGCAAGCATCTGGGTTTGACGTGACAGTGTGGCAGAGCACTCTGCTCAGACTATTAGCTGGATCATTAAAAGCAGGGCTATCACACAATGGGGCCGGACTGTGTAGGATGGTATACAGCACAAGACAGGACTAATATCAAAAATGCTGCTGTTGTTGTTGTTGTTTTAATATCCGTCTTTGGTCAGATATTTTGAGTGTGTATTTTTTTTTTTTTTTTTTTGTATCTTACAAAATTTCAGATCATGCTACTGCTATGTCACTGGTGTAGTGCACTTTGCTAAGAAGGAGGCACCAACACTTCTGCAGGGCTCATCTAGTGGTCTTGTACTAAGATTTTCTAGTGTAATGAGCTCTGCAGGTGAGGTCAGTCAAAATCCAATGCCTGGAATTCATCCTAGGTTTAGGTTTTGTCTACATCAGGAAGACATGTGGTGCAATAGGAGTAGACTTGTCAATTAGTTGGGTGTTGAAAGCAGGCCGACCATACTACATATAGATGTGGACTTAACTTTTGAGTTTTATTGTTGGAAATGTGTCTTAAGCATGCATTGCCACCTCAGCTGGCAGTGGGGCAAGGGTTCTGAGCACGAAAATCTGTAAAGAGCCAGGGAGGTCATCCCTACATGACAAATTCCTCTCTGCTCATGGACCTAAAGGTTATGGACTCCTCTCAAACATGATGACCAAACTGAATGGATTTTTCTAAAACCATGCGGTAGAGATTTTAAGAGGTGCAAAAAGACTCCAGGAAATGTAAGCATGTAGGAAGCCTGAGGCCAGTCCTCAAGCCAGGAGCTGGCAGTCCCAGGTTACACACACACTCTCTTAGGGGTTGAACCTCAGTAAAATGGAAATACAGAGCGCTGAGACATCAAGCAGTCAGTCCTCCTCCTGGTAAATAAATCCACAGGTGCATCTATGTCTCTGAAGAGAGCTTTTCAGAGAGTATTTGGGTACACTCTTTGATAAAATAAATGTCTTAAAGTACAGTTTTTATTTTCTTCCCCCTTGTTTGGCCTCCATTATGCCACATATCCTGTGGAGGATAGCACAGCTCTGTGTGAAACAGACATGGTGAACCTAGTGTAGAAATCATTGCTTCACCTCCTGATGGCATTTGAAACGTGGGGTGGCAGGATGTCAGGGATATCGGATAGAGGGGGAAGGCAGGGGAGAACTGGCCACGTCCAGACGGACAGCCAGACCTCGGGAAAGGCTCTGGGCAGGCTGAGGTCCCGATCCCGGGGTAAAAGCCCCTCACGGGTGGCCCAAGGCCCTGTGTGAGCTGCCGGGTCAGACATTTGCACCGGGGACCCGCCTGAGGCGGCCGGGGCCCGCCCGCTCCAAGGCGCTGCGGGGCGGGCCAGCGGTGGGACTTCGGCCGGCGGGGCGGCCGCTGCGGGGCGAGGCGGGGAGCGGCTCCGGAGCGATGTGGACGGCCCTCGGCACCCTCTCGGAGCCCCCCGGTCCCAGGGCAGCCAGCGGCCGCTTCTGGGCTGCCACCCTGGGAGCAGCGGTGGGGCTCTTCCTCCTCGGGTTCCTCATCGGTACAGTGCGGACTCACCCGCCGCGGGTCGGGAGGCTCTCCCGGCCGTCCGCGGAGCTTCCAGCCGGGGGAGAGGGCTCGGTGCCGGGCTGAGGAGCGGCCGGATGGGAGGGAAGGTTTGGGAGGGCTTCCAGAGCCCGGGGGCTCCGTGCCCGAGGTGAATCCGTAGCCGGCCGAGCCGCCATCTGCCCAGCAGGAGCGGCTGTCTTCCGTCCAGAGTGCCTTTTTGGCTAGTTATTGTATAATTTCATTTTAAATACGGTAGTTAGGCAAGAGAAATGGTTTTTGTAGCGTGGGGTTGGTTGTAGTTGGGGTTGGTGGAAAGGTCCTGACTGAGTGGTGCCAGCCTGTTGCCTGCTCTGCTCCCCGCCGTGTCCCCGATGTGCCACCTGTGTAATGGCTGCTGCGTTTGCACTGAACACGTACAGTCCCCAGCTTAAAAACAGATGTCAAAAACTTCCTAGACAGGTGTTTCTCTCATCACTTACTCTGATAACGCCGCTACAGTAAGGGAACGATTCCAGAAAAAGAGCCAGAGAATGAAAAAATAGTTACAGGACATCTGTTCCTCACAAAGGGTCTCTGTTTCTGTGTGTTTTTGTAAAGCTGCTGCCTTTCAGAGGTGACTGACAGCGTGATGTTCTGGTGCTCAAGGAAGATAGATAGGATTCCTCAGCATCTACAGTAAAATGACTGTGATGAATAGATATAATACAGTATTTTATTCCCCTCAATATGTGCCTAGGTAATACATTGTCTCACTGTGGTGTGGGACTGCCACTGACATTACCAGGTTGTGGCTGCTTGACTGTGCTATGATAAAAAACAGCTGTAAAATATGCAGCGAAATACTTGTGGTGATACTGAAGAAAAATTATGTGTGTCATGAGGATATTGCTCTGGTGTTTTTACTGTTGTATTTTGCTGTGTTGTGTAGGCTGGTTTGCGAAACCTGTAGAAGAGAAGACATCTTCGAGTCCTCATGGGGAGGTGAAGGCGGCATTTATGGCTGAAATGAAGGCTGAAAACATCAAGCAGTTTCTTTTGTAAGCAGTGTGTAGGCTTATCGGTAAAAAGAAAAAAAACAAGCAGGAACCAGCTCATGGATATCACCAGACAGAGCATGGTGTACAGGTTTTATGGCCATAGGTTTAATCATGTTTTCCAGTGAGCTGAGTGCAGTCCATCTCAGCTCCTTCCAGTCTTATTTGTGTTGAGAACACCTGAGTTGTTGTCAGTAATCTCAATACTTAAAGTAATTAAAAATGGCCAAGTTCTTGTTCAGCCTTTGGTGAATGCTTGTACAGTGATGTAGAGGTTGACCCCTTCTCTTACATGTGGCCTGTTTCAGCCTACAGTAATGTTTACCTTACATTGTTTTTTATGGAAAAAATGTTTATTTTGAATTAGGCTGTATGACTAAACTTAAGTTGGGAGAGATTCAATGGAAAATAGTGGGCCACATCAACATAGAAGAAAATCATACAAGTATTTGAGTTTGCAGTTCTTCCTACAGATTAGAACTTCATACCTTATTGTTATTCTCCCTTCTGACCTTCTGACCAAATTTATATGTTAATCTAATTATCAATCATCATTCTGACCATGTATTCACTTTCATGAAGCAAGATAGGTTTCCAAGCTTTCACCCTCTGCACGGTGAATAGCTAGAACATTCATAGTAGATACAGGTTAGTCATCTAAGTACATTAAGCTGTTGATAATAAAACAAACACCTTTTAAGCTGTAGGGTCTTTTTAAGACCATGTTTTCCCCAATAATTTATTAATCTCATCTATCTTCTAGTAATTAAATTAGGTGATTTTAACACTGCTCTGTTTCTTTTATTACATCTTAAGAGCAAAGCTGTTCATTTGTTCCTGAAAATTCAAATAATGAAAGATGGCAATACAGATCTTTTAAAAATATGCAGTAGTTTAATTACTGTAATTAATTTCTTAATTTATGTAGTTAGGAAGCTTTACAAGGAAGTTGGTGCACTATTATTGGTTTATTGTAGGGATCTTGTAAACAGATTGTCTATTAGGGGACTGCAGTATTTGTTAAAATGAATGGTTTTAGGTGTAGACAATAGAACTGGGTGTGCTGTTTATTCCCAGCCTGATTAAATAGCAGAGTTCTTTCTTTCTGCAAAACCAAATTACTAGAAAAAAACATTTTCTGTTTATAGATTGTGGCAACCCCACACATTTCATTTTAAGTGCACTTGCCACAAACTTTTGCAAATAAGTTAGCTGGAAAGTACATTCTCTTTACTACATAATAGACACGTACTGGACTATACAAACATTGAACACCAAATACTTAAGATTTTTTTCAGTTGTCAACCTGTGTTTTGGCTTCTACAATGTCAACTGTTGCTAAAGAACTCTGTAAAAGGAACTTTCTGCCCTCAAAGCTCCCTGTCTCTATGCTAACAGTAAACATTGTATTGCATTTGCTGACATGCAGCCAGTTCTGTGGTGAAATACAGCAGATCCTTTGTCACTACTCAGAACTACCCGTGCAGGCAGTCAACAGCTTAGAACAGGAAATGAAGAAAAACACAATATTCAGTTAAATGGGAATATAATACAGGAGAATGTTATTGCATAACTCAAATTGTAATAAAAACCTGAGACTTAAATAGTCTTAAAGAAAACAGCCATTGGCTCTTTAAAAATAACCATGGTGTTGGTTCAGTATGTTATCCAGAAAACGGTGCCTTCACAGTACCAGGGACTTCTCTAGTATAGTGTTGATATGAGCTGTTGACATTATCAGAAGAACATGGCAGCATTTGGTACAAAAAGCAGAAGTGTATAGTTCTTTTGAAGTAAATGCTTTATTTGCTGGTTTTAGTAATGCTCACTGGAACGCAAGAAGGAAAATTTTTCCCAACCTTATACCTCTTTCTTATCCAAGAACCTGTTTCCTTCATCAACAGCAGCTGGTGCGACACGTGCTTCTGTGTCATGTTGGTGGCATGGTCATATGACAGGATGAGAACACGATGACAAACCTCATTCAGCTGGGAGATTCTTCTGCTCAGTTCACCACTGGGCCTGCTCAGTGATCTGAGCAAATTTTCTTTTTTCATGTAGTGGATTGCTCACCACTCATGGTATCTTTCACTGTTACTGAATCCAGATGTCTCTGAAGTCACAAGGTGCTGAGTTTTTCTGTTCCTTGTTTGTAAGCCACTGTGAACTCTTATTTGCCAACAAGACACGCTCAGAGTGAACTTTTAGATAAATCAGTATTTATGCCAAAATTAATTAAAATAGTGGAATCGAAGGAGAATATCCAGCTAATTAAATGCAGGGATCAGAGTAATTACGCACATTTCTAAATTGAATACCTGGAGGTAATTATACTTGATTCTTTTATCGCTTCACAAGGAAGGTCAGTCTCCTTCTGCACAGAAGTGTTTGGCCCAGGGTTGCCCAGAAGACAAGGAATAAACCAAGGACAAGACCCCCACAGCTGATGTCATTATGCCATTCTTGCTAAGCCACACTGCTAGCAAGATGTAAACACCTGTGACAAACTGAAACCCTTTGCTTCAAGTTATGTGTAAGATAAATAGATACATAATTTCAGAAGAGTCTGGGTCTTAATTTAGTTTCGGTGTGGTCTTATCTGGGGGTTTCTTTCCAGCTAGGCTAAAAAGGGTTTTGATTACGTTCTGCGATGCCTGATCCTGACCAATTGCTTCTTTTTCTCTAGCAATTTTACACAGCTTCCTCACCTCGCAGGAACAAAGGAGAATCTGCATCTGGCACAGCAAGTCCAAGCTGAGTGGAAGGCGTTTGGTTTGGATTCTGTTCAGTTGGTTCATTACGATGTCTTGCTCTCTTACCCTGATGAAACTAAGCCCAACTACATCTCAGTAATTGATGAGTATGGAAATGAGGTACAGAAAACATCTGTTTTAGCAACCAGGGAAAAAACACCTTCCTATACCTGGGAAGACTGGGAGGGAAAGCCATCCTCTGCTCTGTTCATGGTATTGCACCTGATCAAAAGCTCACGGAAATCAGTGGTTACGGTTTATTTATTTTTTTTCCCTAAATTTGTATCTTTATATCTTCAGCTGTATGCTAAGAATACTAATAATTATCCTACTTCATGCAGCATACTGACATACATGGATGAAAGGAGAATTATTTATTAGAATTACTTTATGTAATTCAATTGTTTTAAAATAGTTCTTTTATTAAGAAAGAGGAAATCGACCATGGTCAGCATCGTTATTTGTATTGATTCATTATACGGTATTGATGATTGTGCTAGATTCAGTTTCGTGAAGATTATAGAGTTTATGCCTTGAGACTGACAGAAATAAAATCAGTTCATTACAGAGCAGCTCTAGTGTTCATAGAAGCTCTGGGGATGAGCAGAATGCACGATTTTTTTTATTGTTATGATCTAACCTTCTGTTACGTGCTATATTGAGACCACTTTAGAGTAACCTTTGTTCATTTAAATGAGATTATCTGCAAAGAGTGGAGATGGGATTTGTGAGATCACACGTTGAACCTGCATATGGAAAGTGATGCCCAGTGCTTGTTAAAGTTTTGGTCACACCTCATTTTGAGTTATAAAACTAGTGTCCTTTAAATTGTAAATGTCTGTGAAATGTGCCTATGTAGACAGTACTTCTTCTTCATGTTGACTGTTTTTTGTTTCTTCTTTCCCAATAGATTTTCAACACATCATTATCAGAGCCTCCTCCGCCAGGGTATGAGGCTGTTACAGATGTGGTGCCACCCTACAGTGCATTTTCAGCCCAAGGAGTGCCTGAGGTAAAATAACATAGTAAAAGAAACAGAGATAACAGAAATAGGAAATGGAAATAGACAAAGATGGAATACTGTAACATAGTGTAGAGTAGCATTGAATGGAGTAGAGTAATCTGAAATTCCTGGATCTTAGGCTTTATTTGTTCAGAACCTGACATATCACCATTGGGAAAGATGAGCTAGCTGTGATGTCTGATTTTTTTTTCTCTAGTTGGAGTTAAAATTGGACTGTTCTGCCTTGTTCTGAAAAAATGTGGAAAGAAATCTTTAAAGTTGACAGCTGCTTTAAGCTTTTCCTGATTATTCTGTGAATACACACCATTGTTTTCCATTTTGGTGAACAAATAGGACTCTTATATTTATGTAGCCAGATGAAAAAAATGATTTTCAAAATCCTGCTTTCCAAAGGCTCACACACAGGTATAACTGTGCAAGTTTACGGTGAGCTTGAAAATGGCCTTTGCTAGCACTTCTAGCTGGTGGAAATAGTTGTTACTGTGATCTGAGCTTAACACTAATCCTTTCTATCTTGTACAGATGGTACCAGCTGACGAGCTTTCTTTTATATAGCTGGCCTGTGTAACAGGATTTTTCTATCCTGTGAACATTAGTGGATTCAATTAGTAATTTATAAGAATAGAAATTATTTTTTGTTTGCAGTATCTTTCCTGCCTATACATAGGATAATGTAGGTTGGCAGGGCCCTCTGGAGATCATCTGGTCCAAGCTCTGCTATAAAGTTGGATGTGACTTTGAAACCTGATAGCAATGCCTTTAGTCATCATACAGCCCAGTATTAAATTCTTATACTTTCTGAAGTTTGTTAATAAGCTGTGCAAGTCCAGAAGACAAAAGATATCCTGGATTCATTTGCCTCAGATACTCAAAGGAAGCTGGAGAACCAGACGGATAGACTCTCCTTTAGGATATGAGAGCTTTGAGCATTTCAAGAATTGCTGTGGGAATTTTGGAACGTAATATAAGGTCAAATTCATGGATTCTGACTTTGTATCTTCACATAATATCCCCAAAAAAAGACAGAATAACTTCACTGCTTTATTTGGTTTCTTGAGAGCTACGGTAATTGATGTGATATGAGAAATAGTAAAAACAAGTTTAAAAAGCTGCAGCTTCCTTCTTTGGAAAATGATTTTATTTTAATTAAATGTGAGAACATTGCTTCTGAAAGAAACAATACCTAAAAGACAGATTATCTTTTCAAAATACATTGCTTATGTTTCCCTTAATGCGTAGTACTTTGACAAAAGCTCCAGGTACCTAGCTAGTGCAGTTAGCAATAATGTTCTTTAGTGAGCACTTGTCTGCATCTATACTGCGAATAGCATAGGAGGGAGCATGTACATAGCTCAGCAGTGGGAATGCTCCATGGGTTTTGGGCTCTTCTGAGTTTTCCCAGATCTGTTTCTGTACTTTATGTCAAAAGCCATTCTATTAAACAGATCTAAGCTGTGGAGAGAGAGATTTGGAACTTGCCAAGTGCATTCATCAGTCTTAGGTTTTCTTTGTGCTCACAAATTTTGCAAACAATTCCTGCATAAAGGTCCAAATTCAATGAAGGGAGAAGGCTGTACAGTACCTGCGTGCCAGGGTAACTGCGGTCTTATGAGTAGGACACTTTCCTGGAAAGTGGGAGAAATGGATCAAAGTTCTTCATACTGAGAGACCAGGAGCTCAGCTCTCGTATTTTCTGAGCGAGTGCTCTAATCAGGGAGTTGTGGAAATACCATTGGGCACCATTACAGTTTCCTGCAGTTGCTCTTTAAAAATAAGTGGCAGTGACTGTGTTTTGAAGGTTAAATACTGCCACAGTAGGATAGTAGCTACTTGCCAGTTAGAGTGAGACCCCGCAGAGATGTAGAAATAGCTGCTACTCATTTCTGGTTCTCAGTAAATGGTAGATGGAATATATCCTGGTCTCAGATACAAATTGTCATAATGCATTTTTGTGCTGTGTGGTGTATTTCTGTTAGATCCCAATAAACAGTCAGAGGAAAAGAAATAAAAAAAACTTTGAGCAGAAGTGTCTTTTAATAGATTTTTTTAGCAAAAAACATACAAAGTGGTGAAGTCACATTCTTAAACAGCAGTATGAGTTTCTGTTCCTTCCTTCCTTTTTAAGTGACTGCAAAAGTACCCCCATCTAGGTAACGATGGTCACAGATAAGATGTGTGCTTGAGACCTCTAACTAAGCTGAAAGAGACCAGACAAGGCATTTCATGAGTCCACACTACATACTCATAGCTTGTATTTTGTAATATTTTTTAAGGGGAGGCTCTACAAACTTGAGGGATTTTATCACATTACTAGGAAATTAAATTGTTGCAGTGCTCCGTTGAGACATTGATACCATTGGTGTAGTTCTTAGTCCTTTTAATGAAAGTTAAAGATGAAGAATTTTCGGAAATGTTAAATGAATTTCTTTAGGGAAGCCTGATCTACTGTGCAATGTATCAAAGAATGACAGAATCTCCAAATAAGTACCTTTGAATGTAGTTTCAGAAATTGACAGAGATTAAACAATACAGTAGAAGTTCCAGGTGACTGACAATCAAAATAAATACGTTACACATGAATAAAGTATTCGTGACTGTGTTTCCAACATGTTATACAATAGTTGGTGTGTGATTCTAGTGCATAGGATGCAATTACTATTTACTGTGATGTCTGGATCCAAAATACCTCTGGCTGTCCAAGACTGCTTACAGCTTAAACAGACTATGAAGAGAAGTAGGGGCCATCCTCTGAGCGTTTAATCTCAGTTTCTGATTCAGTCATATATTATATTCTCCATAGAGGCTGAGGTCACACAGCTTTTGATGGTATGAGTCTATTAGGAGTCACTTACCTATCTAATTGTCTTAGGATCAAAGAAGAATTCATGCAAGAGCCTGTCGTGGAGCCCATTGTTCCCAGCTTATTCTCTTCCTAGATCACACCTTCCTGATACGTTCATTGACATTCTTGTTTCAAATTCTGCCCCTTTCTATCAGGGTGACTTAGTCTACGTGAATTACGGCCGCACAGAGGACTTCTTTAAGCTAGAACGTGAAATGGGAATTAACTGTACAGGAAAGATTGTTATTGCCAGATATGGGAAGATCTTCAGAGGAAATAAGGTAATGACTCTATGTAAGAGTGTTACTTGTGCTGTCCTTTGGTTGATTTCAAGAGACTGGAACTCGTTACTTAGGTCTTCTGGAGCCTTTAGTGCAACTGAGTTTTCCATAGAGGTGCATTCAAAGTTGATTCTTCATTAGGAAATACAAAATACTTATTTGATGTGTATATAATACATCTAAAGATAAATGTAATTAAGTTGGAAAATGTTAAATATTTTAGTATTTATCTGCATACTAAATTTTTTTCCAAAATGTAACTAATAAGCCTGCGTTATACACTCTGTGAACTAAACTGTTCTTTCGTATTGGTTCAGATATACTTTAAGATATCTGTGTTGTGGTTGTTGATAGTGGTTTCTGTACACTAGGCAGAGGCAGATCTACATGGAGGTTATTTTAAATTCTGTATTCATTAATTCCATGTCCCTATCACGTGAACATTTTTAAATTACAATTTTCTGCAGATTTCCACGGCCTGACAGGAAAGGACATAACCACGTGCATACTTCAGGTGCACACTCAAATTATTTCCTGAAAAGGGTTGTAAAGAGACAGTCTATTGTAAGCGTATTTGGCTCTTGTATGAAAAATAATTTGACCATAACTTGGGCAGGGCTATATTTTGAATTTCTTGATTACTTCAGTGTCAAACACTGAATCTCTTCATTGGAATGCCAAATCTTAATGAACACTGTTGACTGATCTTCTGCAAGCTTTAAGTGGATAACTTACTGCTTTACATATATGCCATTTTCACCAGTGAAAAGTGACATTTGACTCTTACTCTGGATCAGGTAATAATTTCGCTAAATTTTTAAAGGTTACCACTCTTCAAGATACTATCTGAATTGAAGAGACTAAAGAAGGTATCACTGTCTATGAATCATTTATTAAAATGAAATACAAAAACATCAGAATTACTAGTATCTAGAGGGAGGGGCAGTTGTTCTTTGGTTTGGAAGTGAAATGCCCTCATTGACACAAAAGAGTTGATACCTGATATCTATATATGTACAATAATAATACATATCTATATATGTATTTTCAGGAAATTTTATGATATGAGACAATTATGGGACCTTTACTTAGCCCAAGCTGTGTAAAAGGCCTTGAGCTATAATCACTGTAATTTTTAATACTTTCTTTTGCCCCTTGAACATTTGTGTCAAACTGTAAAGGTCTGGATAGGAACCAGAGATGTGCTTTGCAGGTGAGGAATGCTGAATTGGCAGGTGCCAAGGGAGTTATTCTGTATTCAGACCCTGCTGACTACTGTGCCCCAGGAGTAGATCCCTATCCAAACGGCTGGAACCTTCCAGGCGGCGGAGCCCAGCGTGGAAATGTGTTAAACCTGAATGGAGCTGGGGATCCTCTGACACCAGGCTATCCTGCGAAAGGTGAGATATCAGTACCCTGGACCATCAAGTACTTTCTAAACTGGTGCTGGAAGTTATTGTGGCACTAGAAATTCATCTGTTTTCTGTACAGTTGCAAAGAAAAAAGCTAGAGTTGGTGATCTTACAGATGAATCCCTGTCTGCCCCCTCAATAAGGGCTCCTGTGAATGCTGTAGGGTATAGGGAGGGGAGTACAGTGCTGTAGGGAGTATGAGGAAACTCCATTCTTTTCTATACCTTCTAGAGAAATGGTTTCTAAACGTCAATGGTTGTACACTGTGAAAACTAATACCCTGGTTTGTAGAAAAAAAACATCATTTGTATTTTAGCTGTGTCCAAACAAAACCCGGATCTCATTTTGTTCACAAAAATCAGCAAAACAGAATACTAGTAGCCTAGTATATAAAATTATGTCTACCTCTCTCTAGCAAATGCTTTAGTTCCCAGCTCAGTGTTCCAAGCATCAGGATATGGGGTCCCTTTTTGTTCTTGTAGTTTCTCTCTGGCTTTTTCTGAAGTTCCTTCAATGGAGAGAAACACTTCTATCCAAAACCATTTCAGTGCAAAAAAAAACCCCACTAACTAAGAAATAATTTTAAAATTTCCAGGCCGTTCTGAATGCATAATTGTAGATGCTGTGGGAGATTTTTTTTTTATTGTGTCTCTGAAAATGTGTTGATGAAGCATAAAGAAGGAAGTCACTGAGGAAATGTCAGCCCAACTTCTAGTGAATTGAAATGATTATCCCTGACTCTTATGTTAAGACTGTGCTGTAAACTGTACAGCCACCTTCTGGAAGTTATAAACATGGAAATACCTGTCTTCTGCTTTCAGAATACACCTACCGATTAGACAAAGCCAGTGGTGTAGGTCTCCCAAAAATTCCAGTTCATCCCATTGGCTATCATGATGCTGAGTCATTACTGCGGTAAGTATTTGGGAGACATGAGGAATTTTAAACAGACTGTTTAGTGAAAGTGTTAAGAGTATTTGAAAAGAAAGGGAAAAGACTTTTTCACTTCACTTCTACTATAGTTGTTTGTACTTAGGTTCTGTGTAGGAAGTGGACATTCTGTTACCTATTACTGTATATCATATACGTGCAAAGGGATTTAGAAAGGGTCCTTTGTAACACATCAAGTATGAACTGCAGTTATAACAATTAGCAATCAAGCATACTGAAGTTATAATATAACTCTCAGTTTGAGTAAAGGCAAGGATTTGTGGAGCTGCCATGGTACCTGCCTTGTGAAAAAGACCAAAAATAAAATCATTCATTTATCCAGGTAAATTCTTACCACGCATCTTTTATGGGACATTATCTGCACTTTGTTGTCAGTTCTATGAAGCTTTCTTTCATCTTTTGTATTATGTTGCATAAATATGAAATGATGCTAGCAAACCAATATAACAATACTGGAAAAAAGGGAGTGTCACAGGAGATTTAGCAGACATATATGTTTCACTACTTTATATAATAAGTATGCAAGTGACATGAAGACAGGCTCCCAGCTTTCCAGAGGATGGTATTAAAATTCATAATTATCTTACCAAACCAAATAAATTGAAAAAACTAAGATGCAATTGAGTTAGCAGGTGCAGCGTCGTCATTGTATATTCACCTTGGAACAAGAAAAGATGACTTGAACTCATTATATTTCTTCAATTTTAGACATCTTAAATCACATCAACTCTGTCTATGGTAACATACTAAAGAATGTCTAGAGGCAGGCACTGAAAGACAGCTGCCTGTCCTGTTAAACTGTTAGAATGGCCCAAATAACTCACTCCTGAATAAACTGTAAATGCAGTTCAAGACAGTAGAAAGATCCATGGGCTGTTTTCAAGAGGCAGTTTGCTTGCAAAACCCTTGCAAAAACCTTTCCAGGATAGCTGTAGACCGTTCCAAGCTGACCTCAATGTGCAGGAGAATTCCTCTATGTTATTTACTAGTATTAATGTAGCTAAAAATACAGATTAATCCCTGTGAAAGCTTATAGTACAAAATGTTTAAGACAGTGACCCATCACTGTGGTCTACATTTGTATGGGACTTAACAAAATTAGCAAAATGTGGTTCCTGGTTCCTCATTTGTCTTTGGTGTTCTTGTAAGATGACTATAACTAATACTTTTTTTTTTTTCATAATAGGAATATGGGAGGATCTGCACCACCACATAGTAGCTGGAAAGGAAATTTGAATGTGTCTTACAACGTTGGTCCTGGTTTCACATCAAATTATTCTACAAGGTCAGTTTTGTTTCATAAGGAACTTGTCTGAGATCAGAGAAATACAGGTAGAGAATTTGATGAAAAGTAGAATAGTTGGGGTTATTTGCATCATTCCTTTGATTCTGACCATTTTCTGGGACGAAATGCTCTCAGTGCAAAGCTGCAGCAGATTTTCATCTAATTGGGTGGATATGACCGAATTGCTTTAGTTTCAAGCTAATCTTGAGCCAGGTTCACTTGGAAAACATCTGGCTTTTCAAACAAACTATTTAATTAGAATGGTTAGTTTTTAGAGAACTGAATTTGTGTCTTTTAAATTCATGCGGGTCCAGCTTTTGATTTTACCAATTGCCGTATCTAAAGCATTATAAACTACATGCTAAGTTTTCCAGAAAGAAATGCTTTAAGTGCAATGTCATTTTTATTGCTTTAGATTTGTATTTAAACTGATTTAGTAATTACAGTTTAGGATTAAGTCCAGGTATTTCACTATTGGCTGCACTGTTTTGTTGACTTCAATATGAAACATTTGACCTTTTCTCTCTGTCTTAGTCAAACCATGTGAAAAATTCTTCCTGAAAAAAAAAAATTAAAAAAAGGCAACCCTTGAGGATGAGTTGTTGCACCTTCAACTGTGTTGTGGATAAACAAAGTCTCTGACACAGCTCAGGCTGTCTGATTTTTGTGGTGTCTGAGGTGTCACAGCAGTATGATCACATTGACTGTGTTGGAGTTGGTTCTGATTTATACCAACCTCTAGATTCGATTCAACTATTTACCTTTTTAATATTAGATGGTTTTCATTTTTCTCACTCTATCAAATTTAAGAACTAGCTCCTAGCTAAAAATAAAAAGAAAAAAGAATTTGGACCTCTTGAAATCGTTATCCATATAAATCCTACTGACATCACACATTTCAAGAGCCAAATGCTGTTTGTTCTCAATAGCACAAGTATAAATCTGAAAAAAAAAATTACACTGAAATATTTTCAGATTGACTTTGGTTTAACAGTGCGTAAATTTAGCTGAAATCCTTTCATTACACTTTATATTGTACAGTTTTTAAAGGTGTTGATGGTTTAATATCTAATCTGATGGATATTCTGTTTGGATTTTCTTCCCAATGCACTAGAAAGGTGAAAATGCACATTCATAGCAACAACAAAGTAACAAGGGTTTACAATGTGATTGGTACCATCAGAGGCACAGTGGAACCAGGTAAAATCGTTTGTCTTCAGTGTAATGTGAGTGTGCAATGACTTCTACTCACACTTCAGCATTAGGGGAAATGAGGAAGATAATTTTCTCTGAAATATTGGACCGTGTGATCCTTTGTGTTGAAATATTTACTGCAGCAGATTTCCTATGTCTTGGAGTATGTCAGCACTTTCACTATACATGCTGATTTTTCAAGGGGAAGTCATACCCTAGAAAGAAAAATTTTGCTTCAGGCAGGTAATTTTGCAACTGAAAGAATACTCTTAAGTGGATATTTTTCCCTACTAATGGAGAAACAGTATTATCAATCATATGAGTTCAAAAACAAATGAAAATGGGGTATAACAGTACAAGTCCGGAATGATTTTGCATTCCATCTGAACACATCATTTCCACCACTATTAATTTATTGCCTGTCTTACAGTCTCCTGTAGCCAGTGAGATCTTTACACTATAAAAAAACAGATATATAGACATCCCTAGAATGATAACAGCATTTCATCTGTAACTGCAGTACTTCTCTGTTGCCTGAAACAAAATTGTTAACCATATTGTGGTATCACGTAGATCTAGTCTGACTTAGATCATATTAATCACATTTCCATCATGATTGTAGGCATTCCTTTTTGTGATTGGTAATATATATACCCAGAGAAATACACACTTTAATGTTGTGAGTTGCCATGCTGTACAAAAATGATTAGTTGGTCAACTTCACCATGAAACACAGTATTGTAAAATGTGAAAAAAACGGTTCTGTCTTCAGAGGAAAGCCACAATATTTCTAATAGTAGAAGTAGCATTGTGGAATTTAGGAGATTTTATGTATATGGGATTGAATTACTGTGCTTGACAAGTTTTTTAACACTTGCTGAAAATGCAGAAAAATGTCTTTGGAGATTTAAAATGTCTTTTGCCTTTCCATTAAATGTATGATAAACTAGTAAGCTTTGTTACCTGATGCTTACACATTTACATGGAAAACTAAAAATTACTTCCAACTAACAGTGCTATGGATTTTTTTTTTCTTCTAAGTAGACTTCTGTATTTCTCTAGACAGATACGTTATCCTGGGAGGCCACCGTGACTCGTGGGTGTTTGGTGGTATTGATCCTCAGAGTGGAGCAGCTGTGGTTCATGAGATTGTGAGGAGCTTTGGAAAACTGAAAAAGGAAGGTAATTGTAATGAAAGACGAAAGCACACTAAAACCACAGCTGTCAACAGTGCCCATTGATATGGCTGGGATTGCAGCATGTGCTTAAAAGTAAATGTGTATCTCTCTGATCTCTCAGATAAGCACACTGCTCTGCATCTGTTAACTAGTTCCAGTTACAACCCATCAGTATTTCTGAATTATTTCTACTCAAGAGAAAATACATCTGAAAGAAAACAAAACACAGAGTGGAAGATGCGAGAATAAAATAAATGAGACGTTCAGATACAAGTGATTGCTGTGTATTTGATGCTGATCATACCGGATGTTTCAGTGGTCCTACAAAACTGATACCATGGTGGTCTTACCAACAACTTCAGCAGGGCAGCATTGGGAATCTTCTCATCGCTTGACTCTAGTTTGGAGAAAGACTCAAGAATGAATAAAGTCTGTGCAATGCAAAGAATGAGCTGTGCAAGCATAGTATAGGAGGTAATGGTTAAAAATACCTCAAGCATAGTTACATTACAATAGGAAAAGAATGTCAACTGTACCAAATTTCTGCTGTTGTCAGAGCAAATGCTGTTACCCTCCCTGACATCCCATGGAAATAAGCTTTGACACAACTCAAATACTGTGCTATAGGAACTTTCTTTGCCTACCCACTGTGCTTAAAACCTATTAGCATTCAGTTTTCTTCCCATTCCCTTGAAGTTATTGTATGTCAGGGGAATCAAGGGAAACTCTCCTTAGAGTGCAAGTTGAAAATAAATTAAAAAAAAAAAAAAAGTTGAAAGGTAACAAAGACTGAAAGGTTCTAGTAGCCTCAAACTTTGGGCAGAGACACAGAGGCAAGGCAATAGAGCCTGTGCCATTTGCCCTGGGTTTAAATGCAGAACTTCAAGAGAAAGATCTTTGCTTTGAAGGTTACAAGGAATTCTGTAGGTATTGAAATCTGGTATTTGGGAAACAGGTCAAAGAAATGCAGTAATAGATATGAAAATTTGCTAAACACACTTTTCTGAAAAAGTAGACATCATTTTAAAATGTGCACTAAGTTGAACTGAGCAAAAGAAAAGCTTTCTTTCAAGCATTTATGCACATGCACATTCTTTTTTCTTGTTCAGAGTTAAACTTTAGAAATTTTTGTTGAGAGAAGAGCAAGCATACATTTTTATCATCATATTGAAGCAATAGATTGCTAAAAAAAATTAGCAAGGCATTATTAGATTAGTAAGGAAGTTTTTAAAGTTCCTTAAACACACCTGTTTTTCCACAAATCGGGATGAAAGATGACACACACACACACCCCAAGTGACACAAGCTGTCTTTATTTCTGTAACACACTTTTCATGGTCTTTTATTGCAGGATGGAGGCCAAGGAGAACAGTGATATTTGCAAGCTGGGATGCAGAGGAATTTGGCTTGTTAGGATCGACAGAATGGGCTGAGGTAAACTGACAGCGTTAAAAGAGAGATTTTCACAGTGGCAGATCTTTGAGAAATCTGTGCCAGAAAGCAGCACTCCCTCTTTCCCTTGCTCTCTCTCTTTGTTGCACTTAGGAACTACCAGGGCTCATTGCAGTAGGTTATATGATGTCTTTCCCAGAAACAGCTGTTAGTTCTGGGGGTGGGAAAATCGTTCTGGGAGAAAAAGTTCATCAACATTTTCTTTCTCTTTTCCTCTTCATAGGAAAATGCCAAACTATTGCAAGCACGCGGAGTAGCTTATATCAATGCAGATTCCTCTATTGAAGGTATATTGTTTCGATTTGTGTTTTCTAGTAGTGGTGGTATATACAGGTGACCAGGAGGCAGTTTAACTTGGAGATCTTTGAAAGCTCCAACATGATAATGTTGTTGCCTTAGTCCAGGAGTAGATAACGAAAGAAACTGTCCCAGAATCATAAGGTATCCTTCAGGTATTCCTGTTGCTTCAGGGAAGATGTTCTTTACAGCAGCTGAACTAGTTGGGAAATCATGGGGAGGGACAAGTGTTGTGCCTCTGTCAGCAGTTTTATAGCAACTCTTGAGTCTGCATCCGCTCTCATAATGTATGTAATCAACATAGGGACATAGGAAAAGCTCTGAGAGTTGCTTCAAAAGGTGGGCTGTAATTCATCCTAATTAATACAAATGCATTAACTAGATCACAGGAGGAGAACCCTTATGCAGGGAGAATCAGCTTGTTCCTTGTAGCGTGTGTAACTCTCTAGTCCCTTTCTTAATAACAAATAATGGCACAAAGCTTCAGCTGAGTTGAACTTGCTTCTTCGTACAAATAATTTTTCCTATTTTTCAGGAAACTACACACTAAGAGTGGATTGCACACCACTGATGTACAGACTAGTGTACAGTGTGACCAAAGAGGTAATACTGCTTGAATTTTTTAGCCAGAATGTTCAGTACTCACTCACTGGCTGGGGCTCTGTGCATAAAATACGATGTCAGGTGTTGCTTTCTTTTCTAACTGCAGTCACCCTCTTTAAGTCAACAGCTTTTTTCCCAGGAGTGGCGAAGGGATTTCAAATGTATACCTTTAAATTATTGGCTATTCATGATTTTTTCTCTCTTCCTGTGAAAGTTCTCCTTCTGAGAACAGAGAAATAAAGAAATTCCATGAGCCAGGGAACAAGGACAAGCACAAACGTGGCTGCCCAGTCCAACAGCTCAGGTTCCCCTGGTAGTGGAAGAGTCTGTCTGTCTCCCTTTAGGCAGGGGAAGATGTTAGGGTTGCTAAAGTGTTGTTTGTAACATGATGTGACAGGTTGGGTCAATGTGCTCATCTTCCATGGATCCTGTTAGGTACTCATTGGCTCTGCCCATGATGCTCTCACACATATTTATGTGGTACATAAAATTAAAAGGTGGGGACCTTTCTCGGGAAGTAGCATCTCCATCTTATATGTAAGATGTTCCTTGCTTTGAGAGTGGGTCTTAGAGGCTGATACTAAGGGCTTTCTATTTGTTTCTTTTCTGTTCAGCTGCATCAAAGCATGAGCATTTATTTCATCTTCTGTGTGTTTTATATATATACATGTAATATGCATTTAACTGCTATATGTATTCTGTGAATTTACTGCATCTGTCGTCATCTGCTGTGTCTGCTTAACCCATCTGCCTTTTCCAAGGTCAATGCTTTGTTATCTCTTGGGAGCTGACATTAGTCTGCAATAAAAGTAAGGGAAGGGTAGTAACTCAGTATAATAATTTTCTGGCAATTGCAAGACAACAAATAAAATTTAACTGTTAAAATTAGATGCCCATTTCTGTCTAGAACTGCAGAAGAGCTGATCACCTGCAGTTGCCATGGTAACTTGTGCTAAATGCGGGTGTTCAGAACTGTCAGAAAATCAGGTCATTAGAGTCTCAGTTTGGACACCAAGAGCTATCATTAAAATGTTGACCTAAATACCAGTAAACATGGTTGCATAACCTTCCCAGAGCTGGGAAACAGCAACAAAGGCTGATGAATGCGTGTTACTACACTCGCTGGGTAGCTGATGTTTGAAGGGAATGCTAATCAGGAAGGAGGTCCTGTGTAACCCCATCCAAAATGAATCTGTAGCAAAAAGCATTAACGCTGTTCTGTAAACAATCAGCTCTGTGACCAGATAGCCCAATATGCTTTATTTTGACTGTTATTTTTGAGAAATTCTTAGAAACACATAAAAAATTAAATATAGTTATTGACAATTCTTAATAAAGACAGTAAAACCTTAACTTCCAATCAATAAAAAAGATAAATACACAGTGTTTATTTTGCTCAATAATCTGTGAAGTACTCTGAAAATAGCAATAGGAATGATCTTGATAATGATGATGACTTGTATAACTCTGTAGCACCTATGATGATAGAAGCACCTTCTACTGTACGCTTTGTCCTTCTAAGGTCACTACTGCATCCATGGAAATAATTTTTGTGAGATAAAACAAGGATGAAGCAATTTTGAGTTAACCCAAGACAGAATTGTTTGAAATTTCCTGCCAAACTGAAACAGGAAGTTTTTTTAATGATTTTTATGTTGAATATTTAGATTATATGACTGAAAATCTCATAAAGAAATACCAGAGTGTAAATATTGATTTGAAATGTTTTGCTTTTCTTCTGTTCTTTTTTCCATCTAAAAAGTTGCCTATTTTTAGCAAATAAATATTCCTTTGAAAAATGCTATTCATATAAAAGGTTAAAGTGAAAATGCAGAAGGGCTGAGGGACTTAAGAGTGTTACTTATTCATTTCCCTAGGCCATAGCCAAGTGATGGCAGGTTGTAGTTTTGTTGATTGGTAACATTTAAAATTGTACCCTTTGTCTTCTTTTACAATGCATATTTTCTAGATACCAAGTCCTGATGAGGGGTTTGAAGGAAAATCTCTCTATGAGAGCTGGTATAAAAAAAATCCATCAAGAGAATATAAAGAGGTTCCCAGGTCAGTGACAAAAGAAAATCAAAACTTTGCTGAAACGTATTGTAAAGTGTGGGTTTTTAAAAATATATATACACTTGAAAAACTGAGCACTTGTAAGAAAGAGTATTTTCAGCTGGTATAGATTTCAGAATTTTGTTGATTGCAGCTCGTACAGTGTTGTACAACATTTTTGTGAACGTGCTGTTGTAGCATGAACAAGAGTCTTCGTGTATGAAAAGTAAAATGTTGATTTAGTTTATAGAGATTTAGACAAGTAAGGGTGGTGTGCACAAGCCAGTGGCAGAAGTACAAGATGGTAACACAGACCTACCCTTGCACTTGTTTCGAGTCTCCTGGAAGGCCTCTGAGTTTGGCTGAGGAATATACCAGGCAGGTTCTTAACAACACTCTCCTTCAAAATTATCAGGGTTCCTTTACTGAATCTCGTGTATGGGGTTGTGCTGTAACCGTTCTGTTTTCTCTGAGCTTAGAGCCTGCGGTAGTGGAAGTTTAACAGGAGTTCATTGGGTCTTTCTTCTCAATGATTAAAGACAGTGAGTTAAATTCTCCCCTTGAGTGTTTGATTTCTCTCCAATGACTCTGTCCCTGTGAGAATACAGTTGTTGGTAGGAGGTACATGCAATGCTGGAGTCCAGGCAATTCACAGTGTATTGACAGAAGGAGCGTGCTAGGGAAGGACTGTGTAGTGACTGTGACTGGAGAATAAATAGCTATCACAGTACTTAGAAACAAACTAAAAAATATATTTTGGGTATTGTCACTCAAGGCGTTTTCCTCTTTCTTGTTAAAAGAATAAATAAATTGGGTTCTGGCAATGACTTTGAAGTCTTTTTTCAACGTCTTGGCATCGCTTCAGGCAGAGCACGTTACAGTAAAAACTGGGTAAGTCTGTGTCTTTGTAATTACATCTCCCATGTAACTGCCTGAATAATATCAACTGTGTAATTGAGCCATTCAGTCTGTCAGCTTTTTGGAGTCAGCTTAGTGTGTCAGAGTGTTCATTAGTGTGTTCATTACTAGAACTCTGTGCTACTACAACACAAATATTTAATAAATAGGAATGGTCAGCTTGGTGTCAATCAGACAAGAGCAGGAGACCTTTGTTTAGAGTAACTGGATGTGCTCAGAATTCCCTATGGCTGATGAAGGCATGAGTGGCTTCTGATGACTTGTGAATGAATTGGGATGGCTTACAAAGCTTTAAATTCAAAAATGGTTCATGTTTTGTGAAGAGTATAAGTTTGACTCTGGAGCATGCTGTAAAATGAGACCAACTGAGAAACATTCAAGGAACTATCTATTAAATGTGATCTTTTCCTCTGAAAAGACATAGCCAAAGACATAAACAGAAATGGCAGTTGAGATCCAAGCAATGAGAGGAACGGCAACCTTAACTTAATTTAGCCTACTAACAGTTATGTGTCTGTTATTAGCTACCTTCTTAAGGACCTATACCTGGTTAGTGTCTCTGAGTGACCATCTCATCATAGGTTGATGTCTAGGAGAGCCACCACTAAACAGTTCTTCTCATTTGATTGTATGTAGTGGCTACAGAGGATTCCAACCCTAATGATTCTATGATTCATGTGACCTGAACATTTAACTTTACAGTGCCTTGAATCCCACAGCAAAGGTTTCAAGCAAACCTAAAGTATCCACCACTGTCAGAAATTAATGGTTTTGTTTGGTTTTGTTTGTTTCAGAGTGTAGAAAAGTATAGCAGCTATCCAGTTTACCACAGTGTCTATGAGACCTATGAAATTGTGGAGAGGTTTTATGATCCCACTTTCAAGAATCATCTGACAGTAGCTCAGGTACGGGGAGGGCTGGTGTTTGAGTTGGCCAACTCTGTTGTGCTTCCTTTTGACTGCAGAGATTACGCATCAGCTGTGAGCAACTATGCTCATATCATCTATAATATGTCAAGAAATCATGAAGAGCAACTGGCAACATACAACGTATCCTTTGGTACGTACAGTCTGTAATCACATTCCTCTGTTAGTGCTAGCAGTGCCTTATCTTAATGTATAAGCCTTGGTCAGGACTTGGTATTTGCCTTGTGACGTACAAATGGTAAATAGTACAAGAGCCACACCCTAAAATAATTTGAAATGTGACTGTTTTTTCCAATAGTGTGCCATTGCCCTACCATGTAGAGCTAACAGTTCCCATCACGTGTTCTTTTACCTGTGCATGGTTCATCAGTGTTGCTGGCAAGATACCTTTGTCGTGGTCCCTACAAAAATACTGCTTTGTGGCTTATAGTGCTGAACAATTCTGTGTTCAATGGTGATCGTAGGATACTTGTGATTAGAAGGGGTCTCAGGAGGTCTCTAGGTCAACCTGTCCAAGGCAGGGTCAGCTCTGGGATCAGACTAGGTTGCTCAGAGCTTTGTCCTGTCTGGTTTTGAAGACCTCTAAGGACAGAGACTGCACAACCTCCCTGGACAACAGTGCTTGCATGTGCTTAGGGTGAAAAAGTTTCTCCTTATATCCAGTCAGAACCTCTGTTACCTGAGTTTATGGGCACATGATGGCAACTTTAAGCATCATGAGTAGTTTGAGGGTTTGTTCAGGCAGGAGTGGTTCATCCCCATGCTACGGTAGGGATCTTGTGCTGGCACATGGAATTTTGTTTCAGGTAGGAGAGATTCACAATGCATCTGCTGGCTGAGAAGCATTCATTTTATGGGCAACATTATACACTGTTCTGTTTAGGACTGGACTTCTAACAACATATAGTAGATGTGCCTATGCACGCTCACTTTCTTTCTCTCTCTCCCTCCCTCCTTCCCTCACACTCACTCAAAACTCCTTTTGTATGGCAGGACGTAACAGTAAAGCACAGGTTGTTGGGCTCTATAAAACTGCACAGCTACCTGAACAGTCTGGTTCTGGCAATCCATGCTCTAGTTTTTGGTACTTCTGTACATTCTTCAAGTATCAAATATTAAACAGTGTTCACAAAAATACTGATTTCTATTGTCTCCAAGGCAAGTTTTCACACAGAATTACATAGTTTTTAATGTAGGAATATGGGGTTACTTGATTTTTGTTCAGTGAAAATGATCAGATCACGATCACAGTGAAAGATAAGCAGTTTTAATTTGAAGAATTTGATTTGTTAAATGGTTCCTTCAGAATTTAAAGTTAAATGCTTCCTTTTTGCTCCCACCAGATGCTCTGTTTTCAGCTGTGAAGAATTTTACAGAAGTGGCTGCTAACTTTCATGACAGACTGCAGCACGTAGATATCAATAAGTAAGTTTTTTCTTCCAGCCAAATCTATGTAGTCCTCTGGGCTAAGAGGGCATTGTCTTCACTTGCATTTAGTCCCTTGAATAACCTTGAAGTCCTTATGGATTCTTGTCTTTAAGGATCTCGTTACTCTAGGAAACAAACTATAGAACTGTTGAACTAGTGAACATCAGAGGCACTGCAGAGCCTGGGAATCTAGCTATTTTAGCTTTGAAAAGTGTCCAGGCTAATGAGTGTCAATTCTGCTCAGGAGCAGCACCAGGATGTGACAAGACTATTGGTTAGCATGAGCAGAGCCAGCTCAGGTGTGTCACTTCCTCCAAGTACAGACACATCCTAGGACTGTGTTACTGGATTATCATTAAATAACTAAGGATGACTTGTAGTCTTCATTTGCCAGCACTCTAGTTTTCAAGTTACTGATACTACTTAATGAAAAAAACCAAACATCTGTACCATGCTTGTAGTCATGGCAAGCTTTTTGACAGGTTTTCCAAAAATTCTGTATAGCACTTATGCCATAATTTGCACTTGAATTAATTCATTCTTTGTAGGCCACGCCCAGAATTAGAAACTGTGCTTCCTTCTGTATATACATATGTGTACGTTGCATTTATTGGGAAGAATCTAATTTAGCTGTATGCTTGCCCTTATGGACGACAAAATGAGAATAAAAGCCATCCTTTTAATGGCAGCAACTTTCAAGATAAGTAAATTAACAGTTATCTCATATGCAAAATACTACATTTACGGCATATGGTACATATGATATTTATGTGAGCTTTATATTTTTTGTAGAGCATTTACACTTCATCATGTTACTAGAAAAACACTAATTTGGATGAGCAGAAAAATTGTCTTTTAAGTTAGAACACAGTTTTCTGTTTTATGCTCCATTTACAAATCATAACTTCCGTCCCTACTATGTCAGATCTTTTCTGTTTTATTGTGATTTTGTAACTTCTGTCAGTTATCACAGCTTACATACTTATTTACCATGTAAATCTCAATTTGTTTTTCTGAATCACAAAAGTGTATCAATAAACATAGTAGAAGTTTCAAAATACATATAAGAAAACACTTCACTGTTAACCTTTGTGATCCAGTGTGGAAAATAACATGTCCTGCAGAATTCTACAGCACATTAGCAGTTGATAAAGTTCAGTTCAAAATAATTTCATTGATGGAGGGCCTAAAGCTAAGCATTAATTCAGCTAACCTGATTCAGTTTCCATTTACACCCATGTAAACTTGAAGCATTTTCATTCACAGTAGTAGAATTACTCCAGACTTACAGTGATATAAATTTTACCACTTTTTCTTGGTGAGTGCTTTTCACAGAATCATCTAGGTTGGAAGAGACCTCCAAGATCATCTAGTCCAACCTCTGACCTAACACTAACAAGTCCTCCACTAAACCATATCACTGAGCTCTAAATCTGAACGTCTTTTAAAGACCTCCAGGGATGGTGCCTGAGCCACTTCCCTGGGCAGCCCATTCCAATGCCTAACAACCCTTTCAGTAAAGAAGTTCTTCCTAATATCCAACCTAAACCTCCCCTGGCGCAACTTTCGCCCATTCCCCCTCGTCCTGTCACCAGGCACGTGGGAGAATAGACCAATCCCCACCTCGCTACAGCCTCCTTTAATGTACCTATAGAGAGCGATAAGGTCGCCCCTGAGCCTCCTCTTCTCCAGGCTGAACAACCCCAGCTCCCTCAGCCGCTCCTCGTAAGACTTGTTCTCCAGACCCCTCATCAGCTTCGTCGCCCTTCTCTGGACTCTCTCGAGCACCTCTATGTCCTTCTTGTAGCGAGGGGCCCAAAACTGAACACGGTACTCGAGGTGCGGCCTCACCAGAGCCGAGTCCAGGGGGACAATCACTTCCCTAGCCCTGCTGGCCACACTGTGTCTTATGCAAGCCTACAGTAAGTTACTTCAGATGTAAACTACCAAACCCACGTATAGTCAGTATATTCTTCTTCACAGTTCTTGTATTAAGCATCAGTAGTATGCCCAGAGCTATTCAAAGCACACAGAACCAGATGGTCTCTGCTGAAGGGAATTTACAATCTGCTATCAGGCAAACACAGTTCTTGGATGACTCAAAAGATGATTCTAACATCACAAGTTTCCTGTTTCTCAGATGTTGTAGTTTTACATATAGAAATAAATGTGATTTAATTGAAGTAATTTGCTGCTCGCTGGCTTTGTAGAAAATGGGGTTTTGTACAAAAGAAGAGAATGGTTTGTCCAAGCATCCTAATGAAAAGGAAGTACAGGAATAAAGTGCAGCATGAGAGAAAATACCTGAAAGGCTTTCTTCTTTTACCGTATTTCTTGGCCTTTAAGAAAAGCTTTAAGAGACTTTCATGTTATAAGCCAGGCTGTCTCACAGTATAGAGCAGCATAATTCTCTTGTGCAGGTTAGCTGTCATGCTCTGTCTGCTGTGGGCTACACTTGAAATTCAGCATTGTAGATGTACTGTCCTTCATAAATCCACAGCTGTATCCATTATGGCACAGAAGGAAAGTGGGCCAAACACTCTGTAGCTAACGTGTTCTTCTCTTGTTTTGCTTTTAGCCTACTTGCTGTCAGATCATTAAATGATCAGCTCATGTTTCTAGAAAGGGCTTTCATCGATCCACTTGGATTACCTGGAAGGCCATTTTATAGGTAAGAAAAGCTTATTTTTTACATTATGGCTGAAGAACTGTATGAAAATTCCTTTATGATTTATAGGTCTCTAGATGGAATTGTAATGGTTTTATTCAACGTAGTAAAATTAGACTAAATAGGACAAATAAGATTGAAAAGCAAAAACAACGTTGGGGAAAACTTCAGTGAGATACTCTGTACAGAGTAGGAGTCCTATTTTAAGCCTATTCTGATCAGTAAACCCATTTCCATTGATTTCAGTGGGCTTCTAAACAGATCAAAAAGTTCATCTGTTGTCTCAGTTCAAGTCATTTCACTGGTAAAGGAAGTTGGGATTCAAAGTGAAATAAGGTATACCTGAAACATCTAAAATTTGACTTGCCATAGCAGAACAGCCATGCTAGAAAATACACTGTAGAGGGCAGTACTCCAACAGCCGTGAAGTGAATTCAGTAGTTCTCTCTTCCAGTTCAAGAAATAAATCTTGTTTGAGAGGCAGAATAGTTGAGTCAAGCCTAGCTTTTTGGTCATTCCTACCACTCTGTATTCAGATCAGTCATCTTTCTACTAAAAAGTTCCACTAAAAATTAAGTGTAGAAAGAGAATGTAAGATCTACAGTCCTTATATCTCTCACGACTTCTGGTTAAAAATCTGTTGAGAACAGTCAAAAGCCTTAAAGCATGCCTGTATCTGTCAAAGACTGTGTACATCTGTGAGAAAAGGTGCTGGCTTGCTTATTATTATTTTTTAATCTTTCCCTTTCATCTAAAAAAAAGGAAAGAAGAATGCTTTAGTCAACTCTATCTCAAGTCTTAGCTACAAAGTTCTTGTATTCACATGGAATAATGTAGCTCATTTTATTTTCTTGCTTAACAGACTATAGGCACTATTGCTGCAATGATACTATTTATTTACCCCTTCAGTGTCAAAAATTTTAGATTTGTATAGAAAATAATATTTTATTTTCCTAATACACTATATTATTGTGTTTTGCTTTTTTTTCCCCTCAACTTCCCTATAGACATGTTATCTTCGCTCCAAGCAGCCATAACAAGTATGCAGGAGAATCATTCCCAGGGATCTATGATGCCATGTTTGACATTAAAAACAAACCCGATCAACGTGAAGCCTGGGAAGAAGTGAAGAGGCAAATTTCCATTGCTGCCTTCACTGTACAGGCAGCAGCAGGAACACTGAAGGAAGTAGCTTAAATATCAACAACGTAATCATCAACGAAGACTACAGATAACAGCTTGCAGAAGACTCAAAACAGGAACTTCTAAAACACTAAGAGGATTATTAGAAAGAACACAAAACCCAGATAGTCTTGTTCTTTGCAAATAATATAACCAAGTGCAATGCATTTAGCAGTGTTAAGGTAAAGTAATCCATTCTGAGAGCTCGGGCTGTAGATAACTTCTGAAGTGAGAGTCTACATTAAAAAAACACACTATTTTTCTCTGTTTCATATTTCAAGAATTGATAACCACTGGATTTATTTTCAGAGCTGTGAATTTTGCCTGCTTGATTAATTTCTATAGTAATCCTCACAGTGCATTAGGAAAACAAAAGACATTTCATGTTTTTATCAGTTTCTATCTTTGTTGTCGACTTTCTATTTTTTACCTTGGAATTGCATAACATATACAAGATAACCTTTTCAGCTCTCCTTTTACGTGAAGATTCACATATGAAGATGGGAAAACTGTCACATGCTGCGTGAGGAATATATCATGATCTTAACAAGTTCAGGGCTGCCAGCCCAAAATACTCATCCATGATCCTCTTT
This sequence comes from Cygnus atratus, assembly GCF_013377495.2. Taxonomy (NCBI): domain Eukaryota; kingdom Metazoa; phylum Chordata; class Aves; order Anseriformes; family Anatidae; genus Cygnus; species Cygnus atratus. The sequence goes on along the minus strand of NC_066362.1, from coordinate 199,546,505 downwards.
ATATGCAGAGTCTTTCAGGTGTTTGCAAATAGAGTTGAGCAAGAAACCTTCTAGTCACCAGAGTGAAAACAAGGCAAAGCATCTTGTCAGACTATTATGATCTCACAAAACATGTCTTTCAAGATGAAGACTTATTTTTATTCTCTTATCCCAAACGTACTTGTGCTAATTCTTGGCCATAACAAGGCATTTTTAATATGAAAACAATTAGCAAGGAAAATTCAGTATGTCCTTAATTTGAAAGGATACCAAATTATTAACATCTTCATGGAATCTGTATTTCTGATTTTGGCATGCAGCTTACTCTTACAACAAACTGCTCAAAAGAGTACAATGGGACAATGTCGTCAGACAGAAGACTCAGAAAATCAGGTCAATTCATCTGACAGTCTGCCACTGGAGGATTTAATAAGCTCTTGCATGGCAAATATTTTTGTGTAATATAATTTGCCATTTCAGCTCAGACTTCCACCATTTCTTAGAAGACTGAGCCATGATCTGGTGGATTTCAGTGTTGTGATAGATTTGGGATTTTCCATAAAACCCTAATTTATTCATAGATATTTCTGACCTAACCACAGCATGGGTTCATTTAATTAGGGGTCTTTTTGGCAATAGCTGGCAGGTAATATACAATGGCAGGGCCTAGGACCTCACAAAATATTAAGCTACATATATATGTATAAAAATATGTATCTGTGGTTTGTTCCCTAAGCACTACAGATAATAGGACATAGGGACAGAAGCTCTCTTCAAACTCCGTGCCTCAGAACAGAGCAAAGGTACAGGTTGGCTGGTGCAGAGTGTCATGGATAAGATTTAAACTGTCTAAAGAATCACTGCTGAAGTCAGTACCAAAAATGGTTTATTGAAATAAAATACTGTAAAAATGAGGCTTAACAAAGTCCAATGGCAAGGTTCAACTTACTCCTTACTGCACAGAGGATAATAGTAAAGATTCAAATTTACCAATACAAGAACTTAATGCCCTGTGATACAAGTTATGCACAGTATCGGTCACTTACCAAAGATGTGCAGCTGTTAAGGTGTTTCTCAGCCTTGAGGAGTAAGCATCCTTGAGAGGCATCCCAATTCAAGGGGGGATCACTGTCATGCAGACAGCTGGGAGCTGTCATGCAGGGAGAGCTCAAAGCAGCTCCTTCAGACTGTCGCATTATGGAATAAAGTTGTTGGCTTGTACTCAGATTGTGAAAGATGGAAAAGGTAAGCATGAGTCCTTGTACCCACAACTTCTTTTATTCCATGATAATTAGTCTTGGAAGAACCTCCTGCTATTCATGTGTTAGTTGCATGATTGATATCCTCGTTTCCAAGCTCATCATAATGTGCTCATCAAAGCACACCATATCACCTGTTCCTGTGCGGGTTTTCCAAGAACAGGGAGGAATTAGAGAAGTTTATGGCCTGGCCAGGGTCTAGGCCTTTACTTCCTTCAGAGCCTAAAACAAACTACCACTAGTTTGGTCAAGGAGTTGAGGGCATCCTTCACACAGAGAGGGGAGGTGCGCAGAAGGGTGGTTGTAACACAGTGTTTGACATGATGTTTTGGTAAGTTGGGGTTCAAACTGTCCAGTGCCTTCTCCTGGATTTGTGTCTGCTTTGTGACCTGCATTTGTTCAGCGCAAACCACAACCTATAGCAGTTGAATTTTGAAAGCAAATAGACCATTGCTTAATTTTTTCAGAGAAGATCCTCAGTTGCACTCAGTCCAGATCTTTCCCTAAGCCCTCATGCAGTCACTTTAATGAATCTGAGGTCAAAGCCCAGTGCTCCATGCTGCCTGTGGGCATGTTGTCCCACTCCTTTGTCAGCATGAAGATTTTCTGATCTCCAACATGAGAGGTCTGACTAATACTTGGGGCTGGCTTCTTTCCAGACAGCCACTGTTATTCTCAGCCTCAGCTTATCCAGCACCATGTTGGGTGTTCCTGACCGCACTACAGGAAACCGCCGCAATTTGCAGAATTGTTATGACCAGCACTCACTTTTATCTCAATATACTGGGCTACAACTTGTGGCTGTTCAGTGGCTTCTTCGAGAGCTGCTACAACATTTTCACATCTTTATCCGTGACTTGCTGAGAGAGGGGAAGACAGACAGCAGGTGATAAACATGATAAGTGTTCCTTGGTAACCCGTCTGAACTTGTAAATGTCAGCGCCTCAGGATCCTTCCTTTCTGTAAGGAAGGAAGCGCAGGTGTCTAGTTCTGCAAGGTATAAGTTGTAGCATTTGGCTCATCCTGAAGTTCCTGATCCATTTTTAAAATTAAATATATAAGTGCAGGTGCTCTTTATTCTTTGAGGATTTTAATGGAAATTCTGATGGGATCATTCTTCTCCCTGGATCATTTCTTATTGTCAGTCTGCCATGGAGTTTAGGTAAAGGCACTGCAGCCTTCAGTTTCTCAGACTATCCCAAGCAGAAGTGTGCAAGTTGTTCATGTAACTACAGATGTTTTCATCTAGAGTTGGTCAATAGGGGAATTGTCTACTATAACCAACTTTCAAATCTTTTGTTTTTTAAATATGCTGTAATTACTGCTTGGAAAAACTAACACCCTACTTCCAGGCAGCTCCTTGCTAACACTCATTTGGCTTTCACAGTCACTGCAGATAAACCCAATACATCATTGATTTATATACAACAGCAGATGACTTAATTACAAGACAAGAGTTTTAAAAGTGTTTAGTAAGCAGAAGAAGGAACTGCATTGTTAAGAGAAATAAAAAAGCAATGCTATTTTTTTTTTAAGAACATACTTCTTACAATCAAAGAGAATGCTGCCAGAATTTTCCAAAGAGCTCCATACAATAACCATTCTGTGCACTGGGTAAATCAAATAAAATGAAGGTGTGCATACCCGAGTGTTGGAAAAGTCGAACCTATACTCGTATTAAAATATATCCTCGCTGTCATGAAACAAGCAATATCAATGTTGTTTTGGCTGGTAATTCTGTTGACCTGGCAACATCATTTCTGAATTAGGATGCTGTCACCACAGATCTTCAAGTGGTAGCTCAGCTAAGACAGAGCCGTCACTGGTAGTCAAGATCTTTGAGATGAGTGCTCATCTCTACATACATAAGCTGTTTGAAGTTTGCTGCTGGACCACAGACAACAGCGTGATGGAGCAGAATAGCCAACACTTAACAGCTGGAGTCAAAGTGTACATAAATTGTATTCTGTCACCTGACTGACAGCAGCTCCTGAGGGCAGGGGATTGGGATGAATAGAAGAATTGTCATTCAATCATAGGATCATAGGGTAATTCAGGCTGGAAGAGAAATTACGATGTCTCTAGCTCAAACTCCTGTTCAAAGCAGGGTCAGCTCTGAAGGCAGACCCGGTTGCACAGGGCTTTATTTAGCTGGTCTGGTCTTGAAGAACTCCAAGGATGGAGACTGCATAGCCTGTTTGTGCAACATGCACCAGTGCTTCACTGCCCTCTTGATGGAAAAGCTCATCCTTAAATCCAGACAGATCTTGTTTCAGTTTATGCCTGCTGGAAGATATCCTTTGGTTTGTGCTCAATGTACAGTCCTTTACTCTCTGCCTCACTGGGTACATCCTCTTGTAGAAGAAAGGGTCAAAGTTTGCAAGCTGAACTTAGCTGCCAGCAATGTAAACTTCATTTTAGCTGGAATCTGATAAGGGGCTTCTGAAGTTCAGGACAGCAGAGACTCCCACTCAAGGCATCAGACTCCACTGCCCTTTTAATCTGAGAGTCAGATGGACTGCAGAAGCCACGAGAGACTTCTGGGTAGACTGTGAAACTGGCAGAGCCAGAAGGAAACCGCTGATTTGAAATTGCAGTTGAGCATTCCCCTGTTGCCTTTTTGCTTGCAAGATCTGCCTTCCCCACAAAGCAGGGCCCTTTGATCTTTCAAGCCACAAGTTCAACCTTTATTCAAACAACAGATCAAGTAGCTGCTCATATTAACCTCTGGGTCCCAGTGGCCAAGCAGCTACAACTGCCCACTAATTACAAGCCGTGGCATTTGTTCTGTGTATTATATAGTCTTATATACTGTGCTGGTTTTGCTAGTTGGCTGCATAGCATTGTTATGCATTCAATACACAAATGTGTGCTAATTTTGAATCTGGTATGTATATCCTTGCCATTTTTGGAGCTTTGCTATTTTACCAAAGTTTTTTTTTGTTGTTTTGGTTTTGTTTTCTGTTGTTGTTTTTAACTGACAGCGTATGTACCTATCCACAAGTTCTTCCCAGCTTCAGATGAACCCTACTTGCATTTTCACTCTCAGCACAAGTCATTCTCACCATTCCCGAGCTCAATACAAAGTCCATACAGTTACCGAGAGTTTTCTTGCTAGCTGTAGAAGTGCTAGTAGCTTGAAGAAGTACTGTGTGTTCACGAGTTTGTCTCTGCTTTGGGTCTTTTTGGTAGTTAGGCTGCCTGGCCTGAGAAAAGGGATCTCTTTTCTTAGTAATCTTTCCATTACTTGACATGCATAAGCTTTATGACTACCTAGGATCAGTTGTATCTCCCATCAGCCCCAAGTTTGAGCTTCAGTTAACCTTAGGCTAAAGTTACTATTATCTTACTATATAGTTACAACTATTATCAGATAAGCAGTCATAGCAGTGTCTCACACTGATAATACCTTAATTCTAGCAGGAAAAGCCCCACGTAAAAGAATAAGATAGTTGATAGATGTTTGATTTGGTCAGGAAGTCACTCAGAGACATGAGCCTCATGGGATACTGTTCATCTTTATAGCTCTGAGCTCATGCCTTGGCTGCTGAGATGCTCAGTAGCAGCGAGATGTGCTTTGGTTTGGAGCAGCTTCTTCCACCTCCTCACAGATGTGCTTTTCCATTCTAGGCACGCTGTACCTCAGCTTTCACTGGGTCAGGCTCATTTTTCCCTGGCTTCAGTTATTCTGAGGAGCTTCAGCATATGTAAGACATGGCACTACGACTTTGGCTTTGTGGTTTGGTAATGTGTGTTGTGGGTTACTCGGGGCATGCCTCAGGAAGCAGTGAACATGCCGGATAGATGCTGCATTTGTTATGGTGCATGTCTTAGAACTGGTAGTACCAGCAAAGGGGAGAAAGTAGGAGAGGCAAAGAAACAGAAAATGAGGGGGATGAGGGGATAAGAAATGAGCAGCAAAAATGCTAAAGAGAACCCCCTCTTCCAGCTTAGGCACCAAAGAAAATCAAAGTGGGTATAGGAGGGGGTAGCTTTATCCTCTCTCCCTTTTGAAAAACTTTGTTTTAGCTGCTGTCTCTGCATACTCTAAGAACAGTCTAGGTTGCTGCACCCTGTTCCCCCTTCCAAGAAAGAAGCCAGCAGCAGTTATAAACTCTGTTATCAGGCCAAGATTCTGTTTCTCCTGAATGAATGGGATTTATTTAGCTTTTATATGTTTTTTTCTCATCTTCCCAGTAAGTGTGTAGATGAGATAGTTCAGGTATGCCCTCGCAATGTATCGGCAAACAATTTCAAATAAATGTATGTAAAATAGATATGATCCAGGCGAGACAACAGAATATCTTGTGTAGCAATGCCTCTCCTTACACTGGCCTCCACAGCATACCAAGCTAATTCAAGGTATAGATTTATTCTTGCATTTAAAAGGAACATGAGATATTCCACTAGTGGCCAATCCATGGTGTGTAAGAATATGCCACACCTAACAAGTAATAATATTAGGGCTCTATCTTAAATGGTAGAAACCACTTGGTTACTGCAGTGTTAAACATGAGATGCCTGGTTCAACTTCAGTATTGCTGATGCCATTATCACTTTAAAAAGATGTAGGTGTAGAAATAAATACACTTTATACTGCCTCAGTGTTGCTATTCTTACCCTCTTCCCCCACTGATGTTACCATCATGTGAGGTCTAATTTAGGCATTAATCTCCAAAAGCCCTTGTCACTTTACTGTCTATTATGTGCCAGTCCTACACCTGTGGTGCTATATAAATGCTAATAATACATCAATATGCTCATTCTTTATAATTTGTGTAGGTGGACTCCCATCTGGTTTGTACATGTCAAGTGAGATGTTGGTGTGAAAAGGCCTCGCTGTTCAGAATTTGTGATGGTTTTTGAGCAGTTGGGAAATGACAGAAAAAAAGAAAAAAAAGATCACAAAACTAGACGTGCTTATCATTTGAACAAAGACATCCAGCCCTATTCTTAAGGCTGTGGCTTTGGCTGGAGCAGAATACCCAAGTGGTGTAATTCTTCTTCTCTAATCTCTGGCCTTCCTGAAAATCCTTGGTGAAGTGATTGGGACATTAAGTGGTCCTTCCAGCTGTTTCTGAATATTTTCATATCAACACAGTCTATCTGAGAAAATTTTGATAGTTGGAGCACTGCCATTTCTTTCACAGGATCTGCCTCCTCTGTGGTAAGGCTCTGGGCTCCCAGAAAAGCTTTCCTGCCTTCATCCCCATCAGAGGTCTCACATGGGCAGCTCCTCAGTTCAGAAAGATCAGTCTTGGCTTCAGTGATGTGCAGGAACCCACCAGCAGGGAGAGATGTGCAGGGCCATGATGAGTTTGTGTGAACCATCTTGTCATTTCCTTGGGCTGAGGTTGTGTCGTTTGCCATGAGATACTGATGGATTTGGTGGAATTAGACTGGCAAAACTAGATCTGCAGAACCTTGTAATCCAAATTAAAAAAATTAAAAAAAAAACAAAAAAAAAAAAAAACAGGAAATTATTTTGCAACTTTTCCGAGCTGAAAAGTGGATGACGTCTGGAAGTGTCCCTATTGGCTAATCTGAATTGTATTCTGAGCTGCTCTAAGTATTTATCACTTGCCAAGGATTAACGTAACCACAGGTTACTCGGGGGAACAATTCAGTGCTTCCTCAGTAAAGAGGAAACAAATTTTCCCTTTCCTCCATTTTGTCTCTTGGCCACTTCCACTGATTGTGATTAAGCTTAAAACAGGAACCTTCAAAAGCAGAAAGTCTTGGTAATTAGAAATGAGTAGAAATTAGTAGTGGAGCATTGCTTGCAGCACAGGCTAGCTGTTTCTTTGTTACAAAGATACACAGGCTGTCTTGTGGGGTGAGACTAAACCAGAAGTGTTGCATTGCACTTCGAAAAATCACATCCTCATCCCAGGCTTAGGGCTGGCACCAGAGCCAGAGCCAAGGATCACAGGAGCAAGGGGCAGCCCTGGGGCTGAGGGCGGGAGGAGGAGGAGGAAGAGGAGGGGGAGGAAGGCAGCTGTTTGCCTGCCCTCTTCGCTGCCTGCAGATCTGCCTGCCACTTGCGGTGCCCACATGGCCGGGAGCTGGGCCACTGTCCGCACGTGGCTGGGCTGCCCCGGGCTGCTGGGCTGCTTCTTGCTGGGCTTTCTCATGGGTGAGTACAGAGCCCCTGGGGCTCAGCCCACAGCCTTTGCCTGCTGCAGATACTTATACGTGACCCGCGTTGTGATTAATTCCCCATCAGGGAGCTTTTACTCGTTTTTAGGGACCTTATAAAACACTCACTTGCAGCACTGTTTTTCTGAGAGGTTGTTCTCTTTAGCATTTAGGGGCTGTGGGGATTCAGAAGAATTCAGCAGTTGCATGCTTCAGCAAAAGATGAGCCCCAGTAATCTGACAGCTTCCCATAATGGGCAGTCAGACATTCAAAGAGGAGAGGTTAATGGAAGAGTTTGAGACTTTTGTGACCCCAAAATCTCAAAGCTTTTTTTTTTTTCTTTTCATTTTTCTTTCCTGATTTTTACTGAAGGTCTGCGTAAATGCTCCTATTCAGTTGCTATCTTAGAAATTAAGGACAGAATGCAGGGGAGGAGGAGTTTTGACTGACAGCCAGGAGTGGAGTTGCTGAATTTTCCATCATGTATAGTGCACTTCACCAGAACATCAGATTCTTCTCTGCAGTCACTTGCAGCATTTGATTTTAAACCTGAAATTGCATGTCTGTGTCTGTCCTTTTTAATCTTGTGCTGCGGCACTCACTTAAGGCTCAAGCATGAAAGAAAACTCCACGAGGGCTATGAAATACACAAAGCATTAGTTTTGTTTAGGAGAACCCTGAGCTGCAAATTTCTGGTGCTATTCTTATACATTTCCCTGAATATCATCTTTTGGCTATGCTCTGAAACAGGCAAATGGGCAAGATGGACCTTTGCTCTGATCCAGTATGACTGTTCAGAGGGCTGCTACAATTGCATCCATGTCTAACAAGTTATATATATTGTGCACGTGGCAGTACATACACTTTGATTTATGGTGACAGTTTTCCCAGTTTGGGATTTCCTAGCTGTAATAGTAAAATGATTTCTTCAAATTCATACATTTGTTATCTTCTCTCCTTTCAGATTTATGGCAGCTGAAAAATCTTCAACTGTTTAAAACTAACCAGGGTCCCACTTAATGTTATTCCTTTAACTTTTAAACAGACCAACCCCGCCCTTCACATATTTTGTAATTACTGTAATGCTGACAGAGTGACTTTTGAATCTTAGGCCTTCACTTGGAATATGCTCATGCACAGATTTTATTTTTTAATATCCGTATAAATTAATTAAAGGAAATTAATTATGGGTATCAGAAGTTTAATTCTCCCACTGCAAACAGATAGTTCACAATTTACACTAAAGTTTAAAATTAATGAGACATGAATCTTCCTAAATATATATGTATATATATATATATGTACCAGAAATTTAGGGTGTGCTCTTTTAATAATGTCAGTTTTTTGCGCTTCATTCAATTGCATATATTTTACTTTTCTATTTCATTTCTATGTCTGAGTCAGCAGCCACTGACAGAGGGTGCTCTAAGCCCTGTTCATCCTCTTGTTTTTTATGAGGCTGTTCAGTATTTAAGCTGCACATTGTCTCAAATATGGGAGGACTGAGGTTCTTGCTAAGTGGGAAGCTTTCCAAATGTATTTCAGGATGGTTTACAAAACCAAATGAAAGCCCCCCCAGCACTTCAGACATCTATGAAAATGTGAGACAGAAACTTGTGGATGAAATGAAAGCTGAAAACATCAAGCAATTCCTTCGGTAAGCCCTACACATCTTGGTTCCTGAATAATTTTATCAGTCACAAAAGTCGGCAAGTGATAAAATGAGCTCCAAAAACAGCCTCTAAAAGTAGAGCTGTTAAGGTGCTTTGGAAGTGTTCGGTTTGTAGAGGCTGCGTGGGGAGAGGAGATACTCACGATCCCACTTTTTCTTTTCCCCCCGTTTTTGAAGCTGCCTTTTTAGCATGGTTGTACTTCCCTCAAGCTGCATTGCTGCTAGTGCTTATCATGCCTTTTCCTTATGAAGATATCCCATAGTTTTGATTTCAAGTAGTATGACTGTTTTTTTTCGTCGTGAGTCTATGAAGCTCTAACATTAGAAAAGAACTTTGCTTTAGTCTCAGACAGAGATGATGTTACTGTATTTGGGAAAATGTGATTGCTATTAATTACATTTAATTAATAACCTGCATGGTGTCTCCTTAAACTTGCAGTCTGAGCAACTAATAGCCTAGTTAGTCTAAGTAGAAAATGTGTATATTCAAAATGCTACAAAGTTTGCGTGGCACTCCATTGCATCTATAGTTGCAACTGATAATGTCTTTAGCGTGGCAAGATTGGATAATGTGCTGTTGATTGGGTGCTTGAAACCCCATTATACCATCTTGTCTTTCTCAGAAAGTAAAGGTCCCTGTCTCAAACACACTGTGTGTGAATATTTGGTAGTCTTGCATGTGGCAATGGTTATTAAATATACTTTTTTGCACTGTACTGAATCCATGCAGTTCCTTCAAAACATCTAAAATGCTGAAGATATAGAAATACCCTCTTGTTTTGCTCTGTATTTCACTGGAAATGAAATATATATATATATATCATTCTCATGCATATTTATATCTTCTGCAAAGGGTCAAAGATTTTCACACAAAAAGTCAACAAATATAACCTCTGGTTAGTGACGTGTTGGTATTCAGAATGTAAGTCTGCAGCTACATCATAAACATCAAAGGTTTATTGACAAATTTGATTTCTGTACATTTATTCTAAAACTAAAAGGTTTCATTTCCAACATCAATTAGCTTTTTAAGTCTGCAGGCCTTATCTTACTTCCTTATCTTACTTTGTATTTGTTGCTCTCAGTAGATTGGTGGGTTTCTGAAGATGATATTTGAGAGTCCAGGCAACACACAGGTTGATGACAGCAGTTATGTTGAAGTTTCTTGGCCATAGGATGTTAATGGCATCCAGTTTGTCTGCTTGTTTTGATGGTGGGCCAAATGCTTCATAGTGGTTTGTTGTTGTTGTTTTATTAATTCAAATAAAAAGCAGGAACTGCAGAAAAATTATATATTTGGCAAAGGTTGCTTCTCTGTTTCCAGAAACATGAAGACATGGAGATAGTTAGGAACAGTCAGCATTTATTTTCTGTTTATTTATGTGATCAGCCTGACCAGCATGCCTGCGCTCAGTGAGGAAATGACTGGTTATATGGATGAGTGGAGATGTTAGAGTGGGCGTAACATCCTTGACTTTATCAAGGCTTTGGGCGTCATCTCCTGCAGCATTCTAATTTGGAAGCTAAGGAGGAGTGTACTGAAAAACAAGCTGTTGGATGGGTTGAAAATTGTCTGAGCTGACAATTTCAAGTGGTACTAATCAATGGTATTCGTTATTATTTATTAACGGCAACTGATTAGCCATTAACAAGTTGCCTGTTGGGAATCCAAAGGTGGTGCTTAGTACCCCACTGGCTGATCTGCATTCACCATAATTTGTTTGTTCAGTTGTCCAAGCAAATTGTAGACAAGTTTTTGTAGACAGTCCAGAAGGGCTGGATATTGTTTCTGACTATTTATCACCACTATGTTTTGCATTTGATCTGAATGTAAATGTTGTTAAGAAGATTTATGTTATTTAGGTTTTTGATTAAGGGGAAAAAAAAAAGAACAAATATGTTCAGATAATTTAACATAATGACTTTCAAGTTAACCTTATTAGTACATGTTATACCAACAACATACAATTTACTTGGAGAGGTCCCTTCTGGATATGTAGCCTTCCTACTGCTTGCATACCGTTCATATTTTGCTGAATATCTTTGATGCTGATTTTCATTGCTAGTGTGTAGATGCGGCTATTGCTATGCAAAGAGAAAAGCTGAGCAAACTTATCTTAAGGCCTCAGGAAAGATCCTCTCTTCTGACTACATTTTGTGCTTATCCTGATACAGACTCTGATAAATAATCATGGCATATAACCCCCACTTTAACCATAAGAACTACTTTTTGTGCTTATGGCTTGAAGATGAGCTTTGGACACGCTGATCCAAGTTGGTTGTTGTGTTCCTCTGCACTTACTGCTTACTAGTGACTTTCTGTTTTGTTCTAGCTCCTTTACCAAGTTGCCTCACCTCGCAGGAACTGAACAGAATCTTCTTCTTGCTAAACAAATTCAAGGCCAGTGGAAGGAATTTGGATTGGATTCAGCAGAACTTGTTCATTATGATGTGCTTCTTTCCTACCCAAATGAAACACAGCCAAACTACATCTCAGTAATTGATGATCAAGGCAATGAGGTGATCTTTTTAATGATTAAACTATGTTTATGTAAGACTTCTTTAAAGAAACAGCATCTTCCACTGTCTTCCCATCCCTTCATCCCAGCATTGAACTTTATGATGTGATAAAAATACCAGTGGAAAGGGAACTCAAATTTAGAAGTGATTTTCCAGACTGCAGCAGAGCAGAGCCAAGTGGCTGAAATCTCAGTGCCTCATACAGCAGAGGGAGGATGTGTGGAGAAGCAGGGACTCGACACCTGTAGGCCATAATGTGTAATAACGTCCACAGTGGTTCAGATTAAGAATATGTCTAGACCAATATCCTGTTTCTATAAACAACTCCAAGTGGATGCTCAGGGAAGTTTAGGAACAAAGAACAATGTCTGATGTGCATAATTCTTCCAGTGTCTGGGTGTTTTCAGCTCAGATGTCCACTGGATGTGATTCAATGAGTATCTTTAAGAAACCTCATTAGACCTCTTTTCCAAGTATTTAACCAGTTAGTAGCTGCATTATCTCTCTCTTCCAAGTACCTATCTAATGCCTGCTTGAATATCTGTACATTTTTTGTTTCCACAATGTGCTGAGGTAAGGAATGTCACACAGATGCTGCCCTTAGCCACCTTCTTCATTTTTTAGACCCAGGGGAACAAAGAAATAGAAGTACAATCTGCCAAGGAGTCTAAGTGAAGAGGGGAGCTGGAACTGCTAGGGAAGTATCACAGCACATAGGCAGGGATGGAGAGCCCTGGTAGGAACTGAGGAATATGTGCTCAGGCAAGATATGAGCTTAGAGGTAAAAGAATGGAGAAATTCTTTCAGAAACTTCCTAACACAGTTTCTGAACTAGAATCTTACAAGGTGACAAAGAGGAGAGGTAAACCCTGAGACAACATGAGTGTTACAGATAGGCAGTGATGAAGGGCTGCATATTTAACTGGAGCGTAACTACCAAAGGGGTAAAGACATGAGTAATAATACAAGTGGGAGTAATCACAAAAAAATGCCTGTAATGACATGGACAAATTAGGTGTCTTTTTATTGCCACCACCTCTTGGCAATTTTCAGCTACTTCTTTGCTTAGGTTCAGGCAGTGACAGATGAGCATCTTCTGACAAGTATGCACAGTTGCATTCTGTTACAAAAAATCAGCTAGGTATCCTTAGCTGATTTTTGTTTGAAGTTATGCATGCTAGTTAACATTCTATTTTTCACTGACAATCTATGGAAAATAGTATATCATTTGCAGTAACCCAACTTATTGTACAAACTTGTGCCTGGAGGTACAGTAATTGACCAAAGACTTGTTATTTATTTATAGATTTTCAATACATCATCATTTGAACCACCTCCTCGGGGATATGAAAATGTTACTGATATACTGCCACCATATAATGCTTTTTCACCACAAGGGATGCCAGAGGTAAGAAAAAAAGAAAAAGAAAAAAAAAAGAAAAAAAGAAAAAAGAGTATTATTAGCTGAATCCATATTTTGTTAAACACTTGATGGAATAGATTTCTCCCACTTCTCAAAATATTTCATGTAGAAGTTTTAATTAATCATTGTTATAAGTGAAGGAAAACATAGCTAGGCCACGTGTTGTGGGAAGGTTAGAGTTCTATTAAAAAAAAAAAGGTTTCTCAAAGTTCCTAGAAATCTGAATTGCAAAACAAATGAAAAGCTTTTAACTTTAGGGAAATGTTTCATACATCTCAAATTACTCCATGTTACTCAATCACATGGAAAGTATTTTCATAAGTCTAAAATGGAAATAGCAATATATAAATCAGTTTGGAAGACATTTTGGATTAAGCACATATCTTCAAAGGCTACGAAAGTCCCTCACTTAGTCTGATAATACATCATGAAGGGATCAGTCAGAGACAATATTGCGTTATATATATATATGAATAAAATTATATAACGATGAGTGTTTGTATATCCAGGGAATAGGACTATCTTTTCATGTCCACAGAAATTTGTCAGTTTAGCAAAGTAAGTTGTCGTAGCTTGAAATCACAGCTTATAGGGCTGCTGTTAAGCCCTCGATAATATAGAAAGGCCAGCAGTTTGAGCCAAGATTTCCTATATAATACTATGGAAATCTTTAGTTATTATTTTTAGGGGTACTGGAACTTATTTGTAGAAATACAAAATATATCATACACAGTGAATAAAACTGCATATTTTGGAAAAGAGGTATTTTGTTGAATGACCAGTTGTCATCAAACCAATTTTCAATTCTATGTAGTCAGATCTGGTATATGTGAATTATGGCCGCACTGAAGATTTTTTTAAGCTGGAGCGTGAAATGGGAATTAACTGTACAGGAAAGATCGTCATTGCCAGATATGGGAAGATCTTCAGAGGAAACAAAGTAAGGGCTGTGTTTAATTTTTTCCTCCGCGGGTCATTGTTTCTGTTGCTGATCGCAGTAGACCCAATGGGAGTTAATGAGGGCTGTAAGTTGGAACATAGGAGCAGAAGGAAGCCTGCAATGTATCCAGCATAACTACCTTGTAAGAATAACTTTCAAAACAATAAAAACAGATAAATGTATAAATCTCCTGACACTGACATTTTAGGCAGTTCTTGCAAGAGGAACGAATTTTGGGGAACTCTAGTTTGTAGAGCCAAGGTTTTTACTACTTTTCATCCACAAAGCTGCAGAATTTTGAAGAAGCATTCAAGAAGGAATCTGATGCACAGACATTGAATAACTACTCATTTGGCTTTAGACATCAACTCCAACAAAACTGGTGATTGTGGGAAAATGAGGATAATGGTTGGTTCTTGTGCCTCAGTGTTAGGCCTTGTGCTTTATCTCATAGCCTTGAGCTATGACTAAAGTTGTGACTGACCCAAATAATGAATATACCATGCTTTGCTGTGCTTTGTTCTTCTGCTTAGTCTATGATCATTTTCACTCTTCTACGTATACAGCTTCTAAAAGTATGTCCCCATGGAAGTAAAACGCAACATCTGGAGTTATTACTGCATTAAAAAAAAATTAAAGGCAAATAATTTTACAGGTTAAAAATGCCATATTAGCAGGAGCCCAAGGGATCATACTTTATTCAGACCCTGCTGACTACTGTGCCCCAGGAGTAGATCCCTATCCAGATGGCTGGAATCTTCCAGGTGGCGGAGCCCAGCGTGGGAATGTGTTAAACCTGAATGGAGCTGGGGACCCTCTGACACCAGGCTATCCTGCAAAAGGTGAGATACCTGTACCGTGGGCCATCAAGTACTTTCTAAACTGGTGCTGGAAGTTATTGTGTATTTCTGATACAGATGCAAAGAGAAAAGCTACTTAAAATGACTTTTAGCAGTTGTTCATTTTCCTGTTGCAGCTTGGGTTCTATCTGTATGTTCTTTGAAGTGGTTGCATTTGAGCTAGGCAGGGAAAGTAAGTTTTTAGGAAAATCTCTTTGTATGATGTCTGCTTTATAGCTCTCAGACAAACAGGACGTGTATAGTTTTACAGACTGCAAAGCAGTAGATAATGGCTGAGAATTTATAGGTGTTTTAAAATCTCCGTGTTTCTTAGGAGGACCAGTTTAAACTAGATTATAGACTGTCATCAAAGAGGAGTAATAGGATTGCTTGGAGGTATGTTTCCTTACTGATCCTAAATTCCTAGTAGAAAAACAGTTTAAGATTCTCTGTACAGGGAGTAAAATTTCTGTAATAAAAATAAGAGAAGCCTGGAGTCTTTCGAAACTTGGCACCATATACCTGTCTTGTCCTTGTAGGAATCCTGAACTAAGGCGCCTACCAGTTCTGTCTGCCAATGGGATGGGAATGCAGGGGTGGTTCTGTAAATCTTGCTGGCTTGCGTGACCACTACTGGAGGCATAAGAAATCACTATATAGAAAAAAAAAAAAACAGGATGTCTGCAATGTAGGTAAATCATAGGGTAACAGAATGGTTTGGATTGGAAGGGACCTTGAAGATCATCCAGTTCCAACCCCCACTAGATGTGGGCACCTCCCACTAGACCAGGTTGGCAGGGTGCTGTAAGGTCTCCCCAGAGCTTTCTCTTCTCCAGGCTGAACAACCCCAACTCCCTCAGCCTGTCTTCACAGGAGAGGTGCTCCAGCCCTCTGATCATCCTCGTGGTCCTCCTCTGGACCTGCTCCAACAGGTCCGTATCCATCTTGTGCAGGGGGCCCCATGGCTGAACGCAGGGCTCCAGGTGGGGTCTCACAAGAACAGAGCAGAGCAGAGGGGGACAATCCCCTCCCTCACCCTGCTGGCCACACTGCTTTTGATGCAGCCCAGTATACAGTTGGCTTTCTGGGCTGCAAGCACACATTGCTGGCTCATGTTGAGCTTCTCATCCGCAAGCACCCCCAGGTCCTTCTCCTCAGGGGTGCTCGCAATCCATTCTCCGCCCAGCCTGTGTTTGTGCTTAGGATTGCCCTGGCCCAGGTACAAGACCTTGCACTTGGCCTTGTTGAACTCCATGAGGTTCGCACAGGCCCACCTCTCAGGCCTGTCCAGGACCCTCTGGATGGCATCCCTTCCCTCCAGTGTGTCAACCATGCCACACAGCTTGGTGTCATCAGCAAACTTGCTGAGGGTGCACTCCATTTCATTGTCCATGTCACTGACAAAGGAGTTATATACTGCCAGTCCTAATACCGACCCCTGAGGAGCACCACTCGGTACTGATCTCCACTTGGACATGGAGCCGTTGACTACAACTCTTTGAGTGCAACCATCCAGCCAATTTCTTAACCACCGAGTGGTCCATCCATCAAATCCATGTCTCTTCAATTTAGAGAGAAAGATATCATGGGGAACAGTGTCAAATGCTTTGCACAAATCCCGGTAGATGATGTCAGTTGCTCTTCCTTTATCCACCAATGCTGTAACCCCATAGTAGAACCCCATAGTAGAAGGCATGATCTTCCCTTTGTCAAGCCATGTTGGCTGTCACCAGTGACCTCCTTATTTTTCATGTGCATTAGCAGAGATTTTCCAGGTGGATCTGCTCCATGATCTTGGCAGGCACAGAGGTGAGACTGGCTGGCCTGTAGTTCCCGGGGTCTTCCTTTTTTCCCTTTTTAAAAATGGGGGTTATGTTTCCCCTCAACCAGTCAGTGGGAACTTCATCGGAGTGCCACGGCTTCTGAAATATGATGGACAGTGGCTTAGCAACTACATCTACCAGTTCCCTTAGGACCCGTGGATGTATCTCATCAGGCCCATGGATTTGTGCACCTATATTTGGTAGAAGCTGATAAGAATGCTGTAATCTTGACATTTTGTTCTGTTTTCTCAGAGTACACTTTCCGATACAAAGTTAATGAAGGTGTAGGGATTCCAAAGATCCCAGTTCATCCCATTGGATATCATGATGCAGAAGTGTTACTACGGTGAGTATACATCAGTCCTCTTCATCTCTTCAGAATTTAGTATTTGCAAATGTGCAATTAACATTTTTATACTAACTGTATTGTTACTTGTACTCATAGTTCTTTTGCAGTAGTGTGTACTTCAGAAAACATGGAAAATTCAAAACAATCTGTTGCTGGCATGATGTTTTTAAGAATTTTGTAAACCTGCCATGGTTTAGTTGCAGTAAGTGTTAAGGGAATTTTTGTTCTTAGTCCACTGATCAAGTATGTTTGTCTTGTCTTTCACTCAACAGTGCAATGGGAGGACCTGCAGCTCCAGACAGCAGCTGGAAGGGAAGTCTCAATGTGTCTTATAACATAGGGCCAGGATTTGCAGACAGCTCTTCAACAAGGTCTGTTTCAACACTCACCTATTTACAAAATATTGCAAAAAATGTCAGCAAGACAAAGACTGTGAAACAATACATCTAGAGATATTATCATAGAATCATAGAATGGTTTGGGTTGGAAGGGACGTTAATGTTCATCTAGTTCCAACTCCTATGCCATGGAAAAATCAACTTCCTTTTCGGTGAGCACCACCACTATAACTATGATAACTATAATGATAACTATTAGAATTTGAAAATAAATGGTCAAAGCTATAGTTGTGGATAGACAGATGGGTAGACAGATGCAGAGGGTACATATCCAGCCTACCTATCTATTATGCTTTCTTTCCTGTTTCTGATGACCAAGGGGAAAATAGGACAGTCAATACGTAGAGGTCCAACAGGGAAGCACTACCAATTAAGTAGTTCTCTCCTAGATTTTTCCCTTGTCCACTGGAAGCCTCACAGTATTTCTTTGAACTTAAAGCTGTGAAATATGGAAATGATGTGGGAGTCCATCAGCTGTTTCCCAACGCAGGTAGGACCCCTGGTTGAAAGCCCTTAACAATAACAAGACATAACAGAACAAAAAACGCATATATCTTACTAACTTGTTTGGGAGAAACTGGACTTTGACCACTTGTATTAGCAATAATATGTATGCTCTTTACCTTTTTTCAGCTCTAACAGAGAAATAAAACTGGTAAGGTTTTCAGCACTAAGAGTTGCTCTTAGGCAGTCTGAGCCATGTAACAATTGTAGTTGGCTGTCAAGGATTTGACTGGCTGTCAGGGGCTGTCACAGCATTCCTTTTGGTTTATAACTGATAAGCTATGTTAGATAAAGATCAAGACCACTTTCCTATAGGAATACATCCCATAGTTTCAGTTTGAACAGAATTTTATTTCACAAGGACCGGTGGATAACAATGAGCAAATGGTGTGTAAAATTATGCATCGTTATCACTGCTCCACCTCCTGCAGAACAAGAGAGTGTCTTAATATACGATTTTGAAAAGACTTAATTGATTGTTACTCTTTTCTTCTGTGTTTTAACACCAACTTAAAGTGAATAAAGTAGGAAAAAAAAAGGCGTATTTGACATAATTAGGGTGCTGTTTTGAATGTCTTCAGGAGCAATAAAACCCAACAGTGAGAAAAGAAACAATATGATTCATCAACAAAACATATACATGGGACATATTTTTGAAAAGCACTTTTAACATCTTCGTACTTGATAGAGACAAGTTTTTATAAATAAAGGCTAATCCTGCATATACTTCTCTATCAGAGTAACTCTATATCAAAATGAGCCTTTTGAATCTAGGTAGACAGTCGCTTACACATGAAAAGTGTGCAAGTATATACATGCTCAAGGCACTGGTGTCAATTATTTTCTGGGCAACAATCCAGTAGCTGTCCTGAAGTAGATTTTGATTTTGACAGCTATGCAGATTTGCTGCTGAAAAGATAGCTTCAAATGTGAAGCATTTGGAGTTTTGCCATACCCAGAATAGGCATTGTTTGGTTCTTTGTTTTTAATACAGATTAAGAGAAGGTGAATATTGCATTATTTTTAGGTCTTCTAATACCTGAATTTCCTTCCTTTTTATAACATTTCATGAGACCTTTTTTTGTTTGTTTGTTTGACAAAGCCTAATCACTTTGATTTGCTGTCCTAAACAGCAATTTCAAGTTATTCATGCATAACTATTTATAGTGACTCTCTCCCCAACTTCTATACCAATTCACATAACTGTGCTACAAAATCATGGTGTATTCTTTATAAAATTGCAGTTATCAATTTGGTCAAAATGTAAAAACATTTTTAGTTACTGCATATGCTTTTCAGTTTCCTTCTCCACAGTTGACTCCCATAAATAACAATTCAATAAATTCTGTAAATGTTTGAAACATTGGAGGTTATCCTGCTTAATAGGGTTTCTTTAAAGCCACTTTCTATCAACAGTTTAACATGAAATAAAAAATAGGACACTGATACAACATGACAGATATGCTGAACACACAAAGCAAAACAGAAGCACAAACTTTCTGGCTTACAAGCTGTGACTTTTTATTGTCTTCTCAGTCAGAGATGGTTACTCCACACTGTTTTTCATTTCAGAAAAGTCAGAATGCATGTTCATACAAACAGTAAAATAACACGAATTTACAATGTCATCGGTGTCCTCAGAGGAGCAGTGGAACCAGGTGAGCATCAAGTGCTTGAGAATTAATTCCTTCTTTATTTTGTGCTTGGTGAATTGTTCTCATGTTGCAAGAAACAAAGTTTTAAAGATATACAGATAATATTGGAATCTGAGAAATCCTTAACAGCTTGTCCTGTCCCTCCCATCAGATGTTTTTTCATGAGCATTACCAAGAAGATATTTCAACAGGAATGCTAGAATGATAGGTGTCAAAGAATATTTTATGTTTCATTTTACCATAGGATTACAGCATTCATGCATCTTGTCTTAGAAATCTTAACACAGTGTGAAGTACAGAAAACTAATGATGATTTGAAACCTTGACATCCTATTGTTAGTACTGCGTAGCAGGACATACACATGAACTAACTTTAAGTGGAAAAATATATATAAAATATTTCTTGTCTTCATATATACCCTTCAATAGACTAAGTGAATGACTGAAGATTACCTTAAAAATACATTTCTAATGCTGATATTAAAATTAATTTGTTTGACACAAGTAGGGATGCAATCATAGACTCACAGAATTGATGGGAGGTTGGAAGGGACTTTGAACATCATCAAGTTCCACCTCCCTGCCATGGGCAGGGACACTCCCCACCAGACTGGGTTGCTCAAAGCCCCATCCAGCCTGGCCTTGAACACCTCCAGGGATGGGGCATCCACAGCTTCTATGGGCAATCTGTGCCAGGGCCTCACCGCCCTCCGAGTGAAGAATTTCTTCCAAATATCTAATCTAAACCTCCCCTCTTTTAGTTTAAAGCCATTCCCCCTTGTCCTATCACCACACCCCCTGACAAAGAGTCCCTCCCCAGCTTTCCTGTACCCCCCTGTAGGCCTCTTACAGAGGCAGACCTCTGTAAGGTCTCCCCAGAGCCTTCTCTTCTCCAGGCTGAACAACCCCAACTCCCTCAGCCTGTCTTCACAGGAGAGGTGCTCCAGCCCTCTGATCATCCTCGTGGCCCTCCTCTGGACCTGCTCCAACAGGTCCGTATCCTTCTCGTGCAGGGGGCCCCATGGCTGAACACAGGGCTGCAGGTGAGGTCTCACAAGAACAGAGCAGAGCAGAGGGGGACAATCCCCTCCCTCACCCTGCTGGCCACACTGCTTTTGATGCAGCCCAGTATACAGTTGGCTTTCTGGGCTGCAAGCACACATTGCTGGCTCATGTTGAGCTTCTCATCCGCAAGCACCCCCAGGTCCTTCTCCTCAGGGGTGCTCGCAATCCATTCTCCGCCCAGCCTGTGTTTGTGCTTAGGATTGCCCTGGCCCAGGTACAAGACCTTGCACTTGGCCTTGTTGAACTCCATGAGGTTCGCACAGGCCCACCTCTCAGGCCTGTCCAGGACCCTCTGGATGGCATCCCTTCCCTCCAGTGTGTCAACCATGCCACACAGCTTGGTGTCATCAGCAAACTTGCTGAAGATGTGCTTGAGCCCACAGTCTGTGTCACTGACAAAAATGTTAAATAATACTAGCAGAATCAATGGAAATACAGATAATCTAAATGTATTTTTAAGTAATTATTGATATTGTGTGCTTGTTTCCAGATAGATATATTATTTTTGGAGGTCATAGAGACTCCTGGGTGTTTGGTGGTATTGATCCAACTACAGGCGCAGCTGTTCTTCAAGAGGTTGTTCAGAGTTTTGGTAAAATGAAGATGGAAGGTAACTTATTTATTGCAGCCTTAAAGCGATGGATATGGAAAACAGCAATAATGAGGGACTATGCTGAATGTTCCCAGAAGCAGTTGTGTTGATTTAACTTCTCACCTCTGCAGAAAGTTGTAGTTCTCATTATGAAACATGCAAATACATTGAAGAATTGCACGTGTATCATTGCATCTTAGTTGGCTGAATTTATTCCCTCATGTCTCTCATCAGTAGAAGATTAACCTTTTAGTTGTATAGAATGAAAATTTTGCATTAGGAAGAAATGCTTCTGTAGTAATATGTTCCTTTAAGAGTTTAGAGAGGATTTTTTTTCTACTGCTATATCAATTAAGTGCTAATTTTTAAAAGTGATTCAATTAACTGTGTTGGTCTTTTACTAGACTTTCTAACTTGAGCTGAATTTTCAAGTTTAACTATGTGATTGCAGGTTGGAGACCCAAACGAACTATTATTTTTGCTAGTTGGGATGCAGAAGAATTTGGATTGTTGGGTTCCACAGAATGGGCTGAGGTAAATAAAGAATAGTGTGAAGAAAGCATAACTTGGACGTCTGTTGCAGGAAGGTACAGAGCCCAGTGGTGTCGATCACTAGACTGCAATCAGTAACTTCAAATTAAAATTGGAGCACAACAGATTCCTCTTCAGGTGCTGCAAGGCCCTCATATATTTATGCAAATTACCTATCTAACTTCTCACAGAAACACAGTTCTGCTGAACTACATCAGTTTATTGGTACTGAATGGTTTAACTTTTTTTTTTTTTGTTAGAATTTTATTTACAAGGCTGTATTTAGAAAACTTAGAGTTTTAAAAATCAGTACAAGAAAATATTTAAATATTTTTATTTTAATTTATTGGCATGTATTTCAGTAAACTACAAAATTACATATCAAAATGACACAATTGGAGGAGAAAACCAGAACTGTGCTCCCAATACCAAAGGGATTCCATCGTTCTTCTGTTAACAAAGCTGTGATTTCTCTTCCCTTGGATTTGCACTCCCATAAACCATTCAGCTTCCAGGTGCAATTGACTCCCTGCATCTTATTATCAGTTTGTGGGACATTAGATAAAGAAAGCATAATTTAAAATCATTTAAATCATTTAAATCTTTAAAATCATTTACTGAGGGTTTTTAAAGGATTTGCTTTAAAACTTCATGTCACCAGAGCTCCACTGATGACAAAAGTACAGTGTATATTACTCTTTTACTTGTGATTCCGTTTTCTATCTAACTGTTCGTTTTTTAGATACTGTCAAGAAAAAAAAAAAAACACAATTGTTTTAACTATGAAGAATATGAAAGCATGGTACTTAAAAGATCTGTTTCTCTTGAGCAAGTCATGAATAAATTAGTTATTTTATACTTATTCTTGTATTGCTACTGCTGTTCCGCAGTGTTTCTTGTTTAATAATTTAATAGCTGGTAATCTATCATCTATTGCATTTCATGCGATGGCAGCTGTACTAGATTAGAAAGCCATAAACACCATTCATATCTGAACCTCAATGTTTTTATATTATTGTTTTCTTGCTTTATCTTGGTGGTATGCATTCCTCCTCTTTGACACCAAAATTAGATTTTAGTTTCTCTAGAGATTTTCCTCACAGCTTACATTTGTGTTTTCTGTAGCTGCCAGATCTGTCACCTACTAAATCTTGAGGAAAATTAACCCACTATGTTTACTGGTAAAGTAACAAAAAGACTCTGCAACTGTGGCAACATCCTTTTGTTACATAAACCATCTCCATTGCTCATAAATGAAAGAATTTCGTTATGTTGCAAATAACCTTTTGCACATATATAAGGCCATGTGTATGCATATCCAAGCTTACTTCCTCCCTTCATTTCTTTCTTTTTTTTTTTTTTTGTTTGTTTGTTTCCAGAATCTTCTCTACTTCTTGTTTTAAAGATACCAATTGCATTTCGGAGTTACCACTTACCAATCCAATTTGCAGTTCACATGACTTACAAATGATGAGTTGTGTTATAAATTGAATGAATCAAATATCAGTTACTAACCTAATTAGAATATCCATTACAAAGCCAAGATTTAGTAAAATACCACTTAGTGATTAGAATATCAATTTCAAACATAATTGCCAGTTTGCAAAAAATTAAGCCTGTGTGTGTATATATTTAGCATGAAAGCAATGTTTGGTTGACTCAAAACAGTCAAATTCAGTGCTTTGATTCATCCCTTTTTGAAATGGAAGAGTGTAGAAATGACAGCAATATCCAGTTTATCAGTGTTAAAAATGAGTTCAGTGCTGGGATCTGACATGAACAACTGGGAATTAAAGGCATTGAGGAATCCTAGATCAGCTCACAGTCATATTTTGCACATTCAAACAGTGGTTGATCTTGGACTCTCTCCAGTATGCCCAGGTCTCTCTGGTACTGTGGGCCCAGCACTGGAGCCAGCAGTCCAGGTGTGACCTCACCGGTGCTGAGCAGAGGGGCAGGATCACCTCCCTCAGCCTACTGGCCATGTTTGTCTCATGCAGCCCAGAACACCATCGGCGTGCTTAGCAGCAAGGGCCCAGTGCTGGCTCACGTTCAGCCTGGTGCCCACCAGGACCCCCAGGCCCTTTTCTGGGAGCTGCTGCCCAGCTGGGTGGCCCCCGGCATGTCCTGGTGCCTGGGGCCGTTCTTCCCCAGGGCAGGACCCTGCACGTCTCCTTGATGAACTCCATGAGGCTCTTGTCAGCCCACCTTGCCAGCCTGCTGAGGTTCTTCTGGCTGGCAGCACGGCCCTCTGGTGGGTCACTCCCCTCAGTTTCATGTCTTCTGCATTAATTTTCCTGTCCTGTCTCGCTCCCATGTGATGCAGCAGACAGACGTACATTTTGTGGGTGGTTCCCAGAAAAAATTGAGTCCCAGATGTAAGAGTGAATTTTGTATGCCCAGATCATTAAGCCACCCTCAAATACTAGTATAATTAGTAAGGTACATTGTGTTACTTCTCCTGACATGGGTCTTAAAGGTAAGGTGGTAAAAAACAATGTACTTAATATCTTGACTAAATGTCACTAAATGAAAAGTAATAATTGCACTTCTACAACCCTAGGAAAATGCCAGAGTCCTCCAGGAACGGGCAGTTGCTTACATCAACACAGATTCTTCTATAGAAGGTGTGTCCTATTTTTAAACTCACTTTACTTTACAGATGTCAACTTTAATAGTTATTGTGTTATTTATTGTGTCCACAGCTAGCGAATGCAAAATAGAGGTGACATTCAGCATAACCGTACCAAATGCAGAATTAAGTGGAGAGAACAATTTACATTTTCATGTTGCTTTCTTCTTGCAAATAGTTCCAACCATGAGCTGCAGTTGGATGCCAGAATGCCTCCTCTAGAATTTCGTGGTCTGTGCTGATGAATTGAGCAGCCTGAATTGTAAAACTGCTTAAGTGCTTAACTGCTTTAGCTTTAATATACAATTACAGTTTTGATATATAACAGACTGTTCCTTGTTCTGTTTGCAGCTCCAGCTCAATTTACTGTGGAAGTACAGTATCTTGAGACACTATAATTTAATACAGTCTCAAGACAATTAGTGTCAAGACCTTGGGCTTACATTTTGTGGGGGTGGGAAAACATTTTGTTGCTTTGGGACAGTGTAGTCACCTTTGTTCATTGCTATGAGCAGGAAGGCTCTGCAAGGAGTTACATATTATGGCAACGCTGTCCTAGAAAAATGAACTCTCAAGAGTGGTTCAAAAGAAAGTGATCCCCCATTATTGAATTTACTATGCCCTTCAGATTCTGAGAGGAATCTAGCATACAGGAATGATGCTTAGAAACTGGACTTTGGAAACTGGAGGCAGCACAGTGACCTAAATCAGAATAAGGAGGACAATTTCCCTCTTAAATTATTCTGAGCTTTATTACAGAGGGGCTTCATTTGCTATTGTCTATGCTGAAATAATAGTCAGCAGAGTCCTGTGAAGCTGTTCTGCACCATATCCTCTGTTATTTAGGGCATTGCTCTTCCCATGTTAAACCCAACTTATTTGGGCTTACTCTGTGTGAATAAAATGGATATCAATAGGCACATTTAAAATTTTGTTTTATTCCTGTCAGCTGAAAATTCTATCTGTCACAAAAGGATTGAAGGGAAAGAAAAGCCAAACCCAGTTTCTAAATGCTCGGTTGGAGTTGGGGTATAAGGAGAGTAGAGCTGTTCCTTCAATTATGTAGCCTACATGCTGTGTAAAAAGTGGAGCAGAATTTCATGCCTAGATCTCACGGATGAAATAATAGCTTTACAACTACTTCATATTCTCAGCATGGATTGTAACGCTTTTTTTTTTTTTTTAGTTGATTTGCAGCCAACATGCTGCTGCATTACCAATTTTCTTCCAAATCATAATTATTCAAACACGCCTCTTGTTTTATGCATTAAAGAAAATGCAAAAGTAAAACTACTGGAAAAGAAATACATAAAGAAAAAGAACACCATCTTCAGTGGACTGTTTTAAGTGTCTTGGACATCTTTCACTTCACTCTGAGCATCCCCTGTAGAGCCATAACATCCATATACTCTGGAATTACTTTGTTTATCATCGCACTTTCTCTACAGTGCTTCTTGTGCCATGTTTTGAACAGCAAATTATTTCTATTGATTGTCCTTTAGCACCCAAGGCAGGAATAGTGGGTCATCCTTTTAGGCATTTTTGTGACTCTAATTTCCAGTTCTCAAATATAGGTTCTCTTTGGAAACATTATTTTTACCTAATATTTTTTTCCATCAACGTGGGGTTTTCTGTAATTGTCAGTTGAGTCCTCTTGTGAGTACACACCATGCAAAGGATGACCAAAAGGCCTAAAGCAGTGTCAAAATCTGGCAGCAGTGTTATCTGACAGCTTGTCTTTCATTGCGTCAAAGCCTTCTCACTCCCCTTTGCTGCATCCCAGCTGCTGCTGGGTGGCGGTAGCCTACAGAGAAGGTTGCTTTACAGCCTACCTACCTCAGTAGCGGCAAAAGTTTATTTCCAATGGGGCTCTTTGGGACAGCTTTGGGAGGAGATACCTAGCTCAACATAGCCCCCAGGGAATGTTGAAACTTCATGGGTGTAAAGTGAAGAAGCTACAGCATGGTGGTAGAAGGGGATGTTTAGAAGAGATGAAGACACTACTCTGCAGCTTTGTTGCCTTCTGTTTGGGTGAGGTTTAATACTGAATTACAAAATGCCAGAAGTCTCACAAGTCTCTTACTCAGAAGATGACTTGTGGTTTTTTTTTTCCAGATACAATCTGAAAAAAAAATATTGCAAAAGTCCTCTTCATGGTAAGAGAAGAAACAGCTGCACTGAGAAGCTTCTTAAAAACTCTTGCAAGGGAAATGTCAGTTTCTGAATGCACTGACTTATTTTTTACTTCTTTTTCTAGGATGTTACCACTGCTTCTGTTTAATACAAGCTTTGGGGAGCATGTGAGTGACAAGGATTTGTAGGAGATGAGGGAGAGTTGGGCATATTCTAGAACTATGGGAAGGCTTTATTACATTACTGTGTATGTACCATAACCAATGCAACTCTGTTGTGTAGGAGCAGTAGCTTTTACATGGTGACCAAATAAATAGTCTGTTTCTGTATATATTCTGAGGCAAGATCTAAATTCTTTGCCTTAGAATCAAGGAGAAGTTTGTCTAAGAAGGAACTGCAGGACTAATCCATTAGGAAGACGATGCCAATGGTATGCGGGGGAAGATTTCCATGTCTGTGTTTCATTTTCAGGCAACTACACATTAAGAGTTGACTGCACCCCTCTTCTCTACAGACTGGTGTATAATCTAACAAAAGAGGTACTGAATCAGAGTGTTTATTATTTGTGA
This sequence comes from Cygnus atratus, assembly GCF_013377495.2. NCBI lineage: Eukaryota > Metazoa > Chordata > Aves > Anseriformes > Anatidae > Cygnus > Cygnus atratus. The sequence goes on along the minus strand of NC_066362.1, from coordinate 199,519,483 downwards.
CTTTCTGAGAATGTAAAATTGCAAGTTTATTGGATAAAATTGGATTATCGAATAATATTCTTTTTATGTTATACCATGCTGGAAGAATCTTGATCCTATCAAAATTAGAGTCAAACATCCCTTCAGTGGTACACAGTCCAGGCTCACAGTTCCTCAGTATTTGTAGGAAGGCTGAAATGTATCACTAATATAAGTGGAATGTTATTTGCAATATATAATAAGATAATACTATGTAGAGATAATTCTGTTTCTCTCTATAATTCTATATAGATAAGTCCAAAAATAAAAAAATAAATTCCAGATAATTAAACACTTGAGCAAAATCAATTCTCTAAAATAAGCATTCAAGGAAATAAACTGCATTTTACATTTTGATTTCAAGTGCAATCTATTAAAATCTAAAATCTATTATTTTAACATTGGCAAGCTACCATTTTTTCTTGGTTCTACCCGATTCTTCTCCATTTCTCACTGAGACCCTGAAACACAATGATAAATATGAAAGGATTGAGTGGGTTTTGTAATAGGCCAGATGTGTGGATTTGCTTGACTACAAGTGGCCTTGTAGCATGTCTCCTTTGCTTTCACCTCTCAGCATGAATTATTATAAGGCTGAAGGACTGTGATCCACTAAGGCATGAAATTTCATTGGCTGTATAAGTTGTTAACCAGCTGAGGCACATAGAATGAGCCATTGTCACTATCCTCATCTCAATTAAGTGAAGGCATCTCTGTCTGACTTAAGGAAAATAGGAAAATAGGCTCCCTTTAAAGGCAATGGGTAGAAATAGGATGAGATTCATCTGCCCAAATGTGGTTGTCTACTCTTGTGCATACAGAACCCTCTAAGAATCTTCTTTCCCTGTTATTAAGGGAACCTAGGTGACTTTGTCTAATCTAGAAATCTGCACTGAAACTTCACTTGGTAGGATGGCTCCAGCTATGAGTATCCCTTCCCATAAGATGCATTCATTGTGAGTTATTTTCAGATGCAGTACATTTTCTTCTGACACTGGAAATGCCATCATGTGAATCTGAGGTGGCTTATCTATGCTGTTCCCTTGTTTTTCTTCCATTTTCTACATTTTATTTTCTTATCAACTCTTTTTATTGTACTCTTTCTTCCTTGCAGGGGAAGAAGCTGTGTTTGTTCAGTCATCAGCTGTCACACTTCGCACACTGAAGGGCAGTCTGTTTCACCTATACAAATTCCTATGTCCCTAGTGCTGCAGGGTCCTGGTCAGAATAATTTACTTTCTCTGTGCAGCAACCCGTTTACCCAGGGATCTTTTTTTTTTTTTTTTTTTTCCTGCAAAAAATAATCAAATTAAAATATGCTCTGGGGTAAAAATAGCATCTCATTCTTTGATCTAAAGTCAACTATTCAACTATTGCTGGCTTTGGGTAGGAAACTTCCTTTGACATACCATATGAAGTTCTTAGGGCTGGCATTTTTGAAAATCTTCCTATTCAGTGTTATTTAAGATTTAACAATAGAAGAGTAATATAAGCAACAGAAAACCTGACAACTACTTCATAATTCCACGCTGTTTCCTTGCTAAAAAGCTCCTAGAAGTACATTTTATTTATTCATATTCTTTATAGCTTCATTTGTTAAGTTGGATGAGTTTATGGTAGAGAGCTGTCAGTGAGAAGTCTGACTGTTGGTTGAGTTCCTTAAAGCTACTGCTGGAACATCTTAGATTTTTTTCTTTTTCTTATTAGTTTCTTATAGACAAAAAAAAAAAGTTTTTTTTTTTCTTTCTGTTTCTTTCACAGAGCAGAATTCTGCAACAGCAATCTGATTCTCTACTGTCCTCTGCCTTCCGTACACATTCAATCACTTTGTGCAGTTTTCTTCTATCATATTGTCTCTGTCCAAAGAATCTCATTTGTAATCCTTTCTTTCTTTAGACTGTATTTTTTCATTGTTTTGGCAAATAAATTTAAGATACTCCTTGCCATATTTTTTTCTGGAGGAAAATTTTAAATTTAAGTTTAAATTTCCAAACCATCTTTAATTTACCAGTGTTGATGTGTCACAAGTGACCTCCAGCAAACCATACCTCACAGGTTGTGAAACCTTTCTCCCACACCCTTTTGAACTTTCCTGTAAGATCATTAATAGAGGTTGTTGAATTTTTCCCAAGGAAAAAGATGTTCTGATGGACTCTGTTAGAGAAGTCAGGGATACTAAGGGGCATTTGTTGAAAGACTGCTTCTACCTCTGCCATCATTTCTGGTGGCATAAAAACATGTATACAGATGACTGAGAGACACTGTAGAAATATATCTTTTTCTTGGTTCACTGATTCTGGCATCACAGAATAAAATTAATTTAAGGGTTCAAACATCTTTATTCTCTGGAGCTTTAAAAATTCCAGTGAATTGAATTAGCAAAAGGGGGAGAAACTAAAGCAACATGGAAGCTTTATTTTGCAGAGGTATCTGCTTGTATTTAGGTAGCTTGCTATAAAGATAACTAAGATCTATACCTCTGCTAAGCTGTGTCTTTTCCAATAATCTTAAAACAACAACAAGAACAAATAAAAAAAATAGTAATAATAATAAACAAACAAAAAACAACAACAACTAAATTCTGTAATGGCTAGAAGAATTCAGGCAAAATTATTATTTTCTTAGTTTTGATATTCTGACTGCAGTGCTGTTTTTGGAAGAGACTGGGAGGCTAGATGGACACATCAGAGCCTCGATCCATAAAGTCTTTGCATATGCTGGTAGCTAGTTTCTTGAATAGCCATAGTCAGAAGTCCTGTGTACCTCAGGAGTCCTAGTTAATTCTTGGAAACGGGACTGAAATGTTCCCTATGCTTTGTTTTAGATTTTTGCACGGGGTTGGATTTCATTCAGAAAGCCCAGTAAGTGAAAGAACATTAGTGCAGATGTGGGTGATTATGCATGTCTGAAAGAAAGTTATTTCTGTTCACATGGAAGAGTCCAACATCCAAACTTGGATGTTGTATGTGTGTTCTTAGACCAAAATCTTTGACATACACCCCAAGAGCTCTTTGCTCATCCCATTTTTTTTTTTTTTTTTTTGTGAACCACTTCTCACCAAAAAACGTAGTGTACAGATGAAGTGTCATCTTTCAAGGAGTTCTGCATTTAAGTGTAGTCCTTAGCATACAGATGGGATGTTTAGCAGTTGGCAATCTCTTTTGGCCCAGCAGTACTGCTAGATCTCTGAAATTGTTTCTCACCAGCCAACATCTGCAATAGTCCAACTCCAATTCCCCTGTTCTCTTCATCACTTTTTACTTTGCATTTATATTTAAAGAACGCCATGTCTTCCTTGAGGTAGCAGTGAGCTTGTGCTGATTCTAGATTTGCGTCTAAGTTGGGCTGAATGGTTTTGACGTGACCACAGTTGTCAGAATAACACCTCTGCCAGAGCAAAGAGTATTGTTACTCACATATGTTAGAGTTCAGCTTGCTCTTATTAATATGCCATTTTCAATTTAGCTGTAGAACTTGACCAAAGTGCCCTGAAGATGACAGCAGTCAAATGGTTGCTTCACAAAGTTGTTTTTTTTTTTTTTTTTTTTCTGCTAGTTGTTGCCATAACCCCAGAGGTCAGAATTCCTAGGATTTTCAATTTGGAATCCATATATTTTTCAGTGCAGAATTTAAGACTCAACAATGCTGTGGAACTATGCATCTAACCATGCACATTTATGCTTTGTATTTTGAAAAAAAATAAATCCCAATCCTCTGCACATGATAGCCAATCTTATATTTAAAGGACCATGCTGGCTTTAGCCATAACTAACAAAGATTGATAAGTGTAGCTGGAGACTACTGGGCCAGAGTTTTTATTTATGTGTAACTCTGCCACAGATTTTCTAACAGCTTTGGTCAATTGATTTCCTACTGCTTCATAGTTTTCCCAGCTGTATTATGGCTGTACTAGTATTTACCTTTCCCTTCATGATTACGCAGCTTTCCATTTTTTTAAGGTAGGGGTGGGACCTGCATTTGTACACACGATGTCTTGCACAACAGGGCTCCAGTCTTGGTTTAGTTCCCCTGACACTGCTGTAATATAGTTAATGACTGGTTATGACCCTTCCTTCTAGCGTAATTCCTATAACAAAGAGCAGGCAAATTTCAGGCTTAACCTGTCAAGAGAATATTGTTGCTGTGTGAAGCAAACTTGTGATGGCTTAGGGCTCTCTTCTCCCCTTGCCTGCTGAAAGGATTGCTGCTGGAGCAGCTCCGTAGTGCTATTACGTGCACCTGTGCACACAGGGCTATAATAAAGTGGTAAGAAATCCTAGAAATCCCAAGTATTCTTCCAATTTCTTCCAAAAACTGATGGGTTCAAGCTAGTATCCTTCATCTTTTACCTTGCTGTACTGTCTGTGATAGGGTCCAAGTGCCTGTCAGACGCTCTTTACAGTTGGGATCCGTAACTGTATAGAAGAAATGTAAATAAATGATGTGTACTTCATTGCATACAGCAACACTGTTGATTAAGAACAATGCAGATAGCTGTAAATGTCTCCTTTGATACTGATTTCAGTTAGAGATACTTCCAGTGAGATTATAATCTTTTCGTCTTCAGATTTCAAGCCCTGATGAGGGTTATGAAAAGAAGTCTCTCTATGAGAGTTGGCTTGAGAAAGACCCTGCACCTGAAAATAATAGTTATCCCAGGTAAGTTGTTATTTATATATATATATCTGTTTTTATTTTCCCAATATTTTAATCATATCATAACACAGTTCCTCTACAGAATTCTTCAAGATGTATTGATATTGATGACAGCAATACAAAAACTTTTTAGTACATGGTGTCTCCAACAATATTTGGTTTTAAAATCAAATTGTATGACCTTTTTTTTAAATGATGATCTATACCCACTGCAAGATGAAACCTCACACTCTTTAAAGGCTTCTTATGAATAGAAGAGCAATCATGGAAGTGCAGGGCAGGGAAAGAATTTAAAGTATAGTTTAGTCACCCTACCAGATGAGATAATATAAGATTGTTAGGCTAAGCAAATGCTCTGTTGAAAGAAACTGCCTACAGCAGTATTTAAAAAGCTCTTATGATAATTATTTTTTTATTTATATAATGGATGTACATTAAAAATCTGTATTTGAAGGTATTAAAACTTCAAAACATTGTCTAAGCCTGTGACTGGTAGGGCTAAACCTTACACTCCCATAAGGTGAGTAGAACTGCCCCCTTGTGTGATTTGACTCAAATGTTCTGGATGTGTGACCCTATCATCTTGCAAGCCTTGGCAATATGATCTTCTAGATTCATTAGACTCACTAAGATTTCTTCCTTTTGAAAAAGCCACTAAATCTAATCCTTCTCAGCTGAAACAAATAGTTTCTTGAGAAATGTATACTAACAGGAGAGCTTTAGCTGGGTTATTTTTCTTTTTCTTTTTTTTTTTTTTAATCTGAGAAATGCCAATTATTCTTCTGGATAGACATTTAACCCTAAAACTTAATATAAAACTCAAATAAATATTTGAAAATACTGAGAATATTTCAGGTTTTTAATACTGTTTTTATTTTTCTTTTCCTCTGTCTTGCCACACCTACCCAGCAGATGGCAATATTTACTTGTAAGTAATAAGTGCTAATCTTCTGCTGTGGAAATTATTTACCAGTCTTTGTACTGTGGAATATGCTAAGTATATAAACACATCTGTCTTTACATAGATTGCCTCCCAATTCTTATTAGTTTGGAAATAGATGTTTAATATTTTAAGATTGCAGAGGCTTATCTGATGCAAATCTACAGCTCTTGTGTATACTATGTACATTTTTTTCCTAATGTGGCCAGTGTCATAATCAGAGTCGCTACCTTTAAACGACTCTCCTAGTAATATTGGATACCGGATTAGTGTGTTGGAATAAAACCAGTTACAGTAATTAAGCTTGCTGCTCGTCTACTCTCTGATCTTACTAGTGTTCCTGGTGTGCCCTTCAGAAGCCCTAACCTCCATTTCTTTGAAAATCTACATTTTGCATAAATTACCATCATATTATAAAATAAATACTCCCTCTATGACATGTTGTCTTTTCTACATATAGAATAAACAAACTGGGATCAGGCAGTGATTTCGAAGCTTACTTCCAGCGACTGGGAATTGCATCGGGCAGAGTGCGTTACACCAAGAATAGGGTAAGCCATGCAGATTGCTTGAAGGAGTTCAATAGGGCTGACCAGTCATCTTTTAAAAGCATTTATTCATAATTAGTAAAAAAAGCTTCAACAATTTTTTTGTCTCATTTGTACATCAGTGCCATTTTTTAATTAAATAAGAAACCTGTTAGCTTGGAGAATAAAACATTACAGTGATATGTTTAATTTATAGGCTGTCAAGTACTCAAAAGGATATTTATAGAATCTGTTTGGGGGTGTGTATTTCATTCCATCATACTATTAGTAGTCCCCTTAATATACACATCCTCCTTGATATTGTTTGGAAAACCATGCAACATAAAAAGGATCCATGACTGAGGATTTCTGCGATCCAGAACTGCAGGCTGATTTCACTTTCAGTGGAGGCACTCTCTGTACAAGGGAACTGAAGTCAGGTCTGTGTAGATGGAGAGAAGGAAGCCTGCTCACTTAATCATGTGTGACAGTCCATGGATTCAGGTTGTTTCATTTTCCTAAGATGAACACACAAAAATGGGAAGGATAGCAAATTGTGTTTTGTAGGAAATAGCTTTTTTGATTTGGATGCTGTGCAAAATATCGTACCATCAATAAAACCGTTAACTGCACTTAGAATACATGGCACTGACAAATTTGCTTGCTCTTTTTCAGAAAGCAGACAAATTCAGCAATTATCCTGTTTATCACACTGTGTATGAGACCTTTGAGTTAGTGGAAAAATTTTATGACCCCACCTTCAAGAAACAGCTAGCAATTGCCAAGTTACGAGGCAAACTGGTTTATGAACTTGCAGATTCCCAGATCATTCCATTCGACTGTAGAGATTACGGAGAAGCCTTAAAAGGATATAGCAATAGAATTTATAAACTGGCCAAGAAACATGAAGAACAGCTGAAAACTTACAAAGTGTCATTTGGTGAGTAATAGCAACAGCAGAATTTATTGAGTCCATTAATTAAATTATGCAGAGACATGATATATCTGTTCTCTCTCTGAAACTGAATTCCTTTTCTGTTTCAATTCTGCCATCATAATAAAGAAAGTTCCTCTAAAAAAAATCTTTCTAAACCTAACACAGTACTAGCACGTTATTGGTTAGATGAGAGAGTTAAAATAATTTTCATGCATGTTATTAATTATGTTCTGCTCATGAGCAGTCGTGAACCACAATCAAATGCAGAACAAAGAAATAGTATTTACCTGCTTCTCACCCAGGACTAGATTATTTTCTCTTGCTTAAAAGAAGAAGACAGGTTAAATGTTTGGGGCAACTGTCTCAAACCTGGGAGATACAGGTGTCCTTTCCACCTCAGCCAGAGGCTTTAATCTGTCTGACCTTGGGAAACCTTCTTACCATCTGTGTCAGTGCCTAGGTACCACATTTAGGCAACAGAAGCCTTCTCCAACTTCTGCATAAATACATTTACTGAGCACATGAAAACATTGCGATGAGGCACATAAAATGGAACGGAAGAGGCAGAGTAATCTGGATCACAAACTAGGATGGTTTCCACAATCAGTTTTTTTTTCCTCTGCGTCTCTTTCTTCTTTCTTCTTGCCTTGTTCACCCCTTGTGTTTCTGTACCACGGAGGATTTTCAGTCAGTCCTAACCCACATGGTATCTGATGGACCCATGGGTTAGAGACATAAACTGGCTTTTCAAAGATGCAGTACTCGTTTGGGTTGTCTGAAACATGTGAAGTAATTCAAATCAAATCCTCACTTGGGGAAAACTAAAATGACATTTAAATCTTGTAATGATTTTGGTGGAAAGTTCTTGAATATTTTAAAAAAAATGTCCTTTTTTATTTTTGTAAAAAGTCTTCTTGGGACAGGGGAAGCCCTCTGTGATGGATTATCTGGTCTGAGATATTGCATAAGAGATTTATTTCAATACATTCTTGTGTTAACTGTAGCATATCATCTAGGGAAACATCAAGATTGGACTTTCTTTCTGCACTACTAGAACAGCCACCAAATTTTCTGTTAAATAATTTATTTTCATTATTTGTGTTTCCTTCTCATTTCAAATTAGAACTTGCCCAAATTAATTGCCAACTGATGTATATACTTTTGTTCTAATGTCAATTAGATTTTAGAAGCAATTTTTATTTTATTATTTTATTTTATTTTATTTTATTTATTTAATTTTATTTTATTTTGCTTTTTATCCCTAACTATCACTTAACTCTCTCCTTAATAACTTTGTAGACGTGGCACTTTGGCCATTTTTTTTACAAGGTTTATTTTCCAGTCTTTTCATTATTTTCATGTCTCTTCTCTGATTCCTGATCAGTTTAAATTTATTTCTTCAAAAAGAAACTATGATTTTTATTTTTTTGTATAATCTATTGCACCAGAGTGCATTACAATGCATAGATAGCTTTTATGATACTTTGCAAATTGAAATTCATTTCACTCAGCATTTTCATAGAATTGCCTATTGACAGCACTGAATGTCAGAAAGCTGTTAATTAAGCCTGACTAAATCACGTAGTTGTCCTTCACAACAATTGAGAAAGTTTTTTTATTTGCCTTTGTATTCACATTTCAGCTGCTCCTCTGCAACAATGAACACTGGAAACCTTATTTTTTTTTCATGAAATACTACTTGTAATAATAGGCTATCAGGAGCTAAGGTCTGCAGGGGAAAAAATAAATAAAATTGATAATATTTTTTAAAATAACCAGAAGTGGCAGCACTGAATAGTTCATGAACATGAGCACAAATTGTCTTATATATTTTCAGATGACCTTTCTTTTTTCTCTTAAATCCCCTCCTACTGCTTCTGAAATATAATCTGTTGCCTTGATACAGCCGTGATGTCAGCCCTGTCCTCTGCAGAACTGGTAACTACTACCCTGGGCAAACGCAGTTGCGGACAAGTACAGTCCATAAACAGGTTGCAGAGGCAAAATCTGTGCCTCTGATTATGTAAACTAGATAAAAATATTAATGCAAGAACAAGCAAGTGTGGGCTGGTGATGGATAAATACGTTTGCTGGAACTAGAAAGCAGATGAGACTGCAGAGCAGCTTTCAACAGGAGTCGTGGGAACAGAAAGCCTATGTGATTTCTAAAATAGCGTGATGAGTTTACCAGCACAGCAGGGCCTTGTTCCCCACTGGGGACGGGGTTTAGAAGATGACCTAATCCATGTTCTTGTGCAAAGGGAGGATACTCTGCTTTATCTAAAGTTTCCTGAAACTTGTGGGCAAAATGTGCAAGTTGTGAAACGATGTAATGAGTTGTGGTAAGGCCAGAAATTCTCCTCCTCAAACCATCCACCTTCCTTTTGTTCCACGAAAATTAGCTGCAGAAGTCGATACTTCTTCCCAGGTCTGTATCAAACCGACCCTTCCACAGGGAAATCATCGCAGCTGACATCGTTAGCAGGAGAAGGTATCTGTAGCTGCTTCTGAGGCCAAGCTATCCCACGTGGCTCAGACGTGCTGCTAAGGGGCAGAGCAGGAGAAAGCAACAGGACTTACAGCCCAGAGCGAGGTGTAACAGGCAAAATCCTGGGGACCAAGCGGCAGCACGGGATGGCACAGGGTCGTGGCAGAGACACCTCGTGGGCTGCACCTCAGCAAGCGTGGGGCTTGGTTACTTTACCCTACCCATGTCTGGCTGTGCACCACTGTGACTTTTTTTTTTTTTTTAACGTTTTCCTCAATACTATTCAATAGCACACTCTTATGATATGAATAGGAAATTATGTTCCAAGAGGAAAACCCAGCTGCCTTTGCACAGCCAGCTGGAAGAGCTGGTATTTTGATCTGTAAGGCTTTTTTTTTTTTTTTTAACCTAAGCTCTGCAGTACATCCTGGTGTTAAAAGGGGAACAGCAGAGTTTTCCATTTGCAATGCCAGCGTCTTCTCCTTGGCAGGCAGAGGCAAGATGTGGGCTTGGGAAGGCCGTATCCAGCACTCTGCTCTGTTGTTGGCGTAGTTCCACACTGTCCTTGTCTGTTACTGCTGGGAGTGCAGCTCTTAAGGTCTGCACTGGGGAAACTAATGGAGACTGAAAAACTAAACTTCTAGGAGAGACAAGAAAACTAATGCAGGTGTAACAGAAAAACAAATGTAGTTTTGCTCCCCCTGGGCAACTGAAAGGTATATTGGGCTCTGTGGATCCTCTGAAGTTGTTCAAAAAAGTCTTTCCTTCTCTAGATCCTCTTTTTTCTGCTGTGGTGAACTTCTCAGAGGCTGCTGCTGAATTTCACAGGAGACTTGAAAAAGTTGACAAGAAGGAGTAAGTCTGGAAAAATCTATCCCATCTTAGCAAAATCTCACCCGTGGTCTTTTCTTTCTTTGTCCAGGGGTGTTCCTGAAGCCCTCCATCAGCCTTTGGGTAGAGAAAGTTAAAAATTAATATCATCTGAAGCCTGTGTCAGTTTGGGGTTTGCTCCTAGTGCAGTCTGCGTGTCTGGTCACTCCTTGGGGTGGCATTCATCTTGCTCAGTTTTTAGCTACCTTGAAGATATAATTACTTGTGCTGATTCCCTTTATATTTCACGGAGTGAAATTTGTATTTTGAAGGGGCAATTAATCACATCTGCCTCAGGTACCCAGGGCAGCTCTTTCTTTCCAGTGACTACACAAGGAGCCTGTCTGATTAGCATGGACCAGAGCCCTTGAACTCTGAGACATGCAATATCTGCCAAGATTAATTCTGCTTTCAGTGATGAATAGTATCGTCTGTAGAGCTTATAAATATCAGCTAGTCATTACAATTATTGTAATAAATGGAAAAGCAGGTAGCAGTGGAAGTTTGTCTGATTGAGCTCTGTATTTAGACACCTAAGCTTCAGCGCTGTAGGTGACACAGATGTTTGTACTTTCAGCATGCCTTGAGACAGGGCAATGCTCCAGAGTATTTAAGATACCCACATGGTGCTTTTGAACCTATGGGCCCTATGGGACTCCCATGCCCTTTGGGTGCAGTGGTTGGAGGCCAGGTGCTCCTTGGTACCATGTATGGTACATGGTGGTTGTGTTTAGCCAACTGAATCCCATCCTTACAACATTGTTCTATTTATATATATATGTATGTATATTGTAGAGAGAAGTCTGGACCCTTGGCTTAGAGGTGAACAGCAAAATCTAGATATCTTGACCTAAATCTCTACCTTCCTGTCCCTGCTGTTAAGTGGGATCCTCCTAGTGCCACGTAATACTAAACAAGTGTCTATTGAGTTGTCTAACACAGAAATCTGAATGCATTAATAAAACATGTATTATTTCCATTTGCAAAACCTCATCTTTTTGTGAAATGTAGACATTCTTTGTCACTTTATTTTTTTTTTTTCTGTCCAAAGAAGAGGAAAAGTATTTGAATGAAAATGAGCAGTCCTGTTTCCTTATTGTGTGAAATGTCATTGTCTACATTTTCTGCAGTCCAGTTGCAGTGCGAATCATGAATGATCAGCTGATGTTTATAGAAAGAGCTTTCATTGATCCTCTTGGCTTACCAGGAAGGAAGTTTTACAGGTAAGGCAACAAGTTTCTTAACTTGTCTAATTTTTTAACTGTCTAAAGCACTGTGGTTTTGCAGATGAATCCCAACCTCACAGGCTGATCAGTTGGACTGCTGTAGAGGCCCTATAAAGCCCAACAGATTCTGTTTCACGAATAATTCAGTGACTTTGCAACTCCAAGGAGAGTATCTCCAAGGACAACTTTTTGCCTGCAACACCCTCACGGGCACTCTATTTTTATTAGCCTTGATAACTCTGTGAACTTTATTTGAGAGTATGTGATAGATACTACTTCTGTTACACCTTGTTCTTGTAAATCTGTACCAAGTGATGACTCAGTGGAGAAACAACTGTATGGAAAGAAAGAAGGGAGTACAGTAAAAGGAAGAAGACAAGGACAGATATGTTGTGAAGGTCAGGTAAAGAGAGAGAGATGTCAGGTAAAGAGAGAGAGAGAGAGACTGGACAGTGTCCTCTCCCCTCAGGACAGACAGCACAGAGATCACAGGATGGAGAAAGGCCCATGAGCTGTGCTGCAGAATCCTGTCTCTCCCAGCTTTGGCTGCTTCCCATGAGCTTAAACCCTTAACTGGTTATTACTGAAATTTTCTCTGTACAAGTCTGTGGGGCTGGAGAAGGACAATACTTTATGCACCGCCGTATCCTTTATAAAAGTGCACTGCAGTTATTAGGAACACTTGCTGGAAGCCAGCTTTCAGCGTCAGGTGTGTGAGCGCCTCCCTTTGCTCTCAGCATCCCCGTTTTCGTAATGCCTGGGTGCATCTGACTCACTGCTTGATGGCTTTCACACCACGCCAGAAGCCCCTTAGGCAGGTAGAATTGAGAATCACACTTCCAACCTCCTAGGATAAACTGTTGTTCACACTTCTGGAAGAATGAAGTGGTTGTTTTCTACAGTTCTTCTTGTTGGGTGTTAGGTAACATTTAGAGATTTATTTATTTTTTTAAATATATTTTATTTTTGCTTGCATCTATTATTGCAGTTTTAGTATTTATTTCGAGTTGGGGGGCATCTTTTGCATCTATAAATGCGATTCATTACTTCATGTGAACAAAATAAATTTGAAAATAAATATGCAACTATCAATTATAAAAAAAAAAAATTAAAGAAAATTAAGCCATGGTTTTGCCCACTTCAGTTCCAATACAATCACTTCTACTCTGAAGAATCTGTGTTCTTCTCAAGAATTCTCCCATAGATTTTCCCCCCTCTTTTCACATTCCTTTCCCAGCTCTAACTATCACCGTTCAATTGCTCAATCATTTTTTGAGGTTTCTGTTAATGATTTTTTTTTTACTTAGTATACCTACATTCTTTCCTTTCCCCACAGACATGTCATCTTTGCTCCAAGCAGTCACAACAAGTACGCTGGCGAGTCCTTCCCGGGGATCTATGATGCCATGTTTGATATTGAAAGCAAAGCAGATCAGCAGGAAGCCTGGGAAGAAGTGAAGAGGCAGATTTCCATTGCAGCCTTCACTGTGCAGGCAGCAGCAGGGACACTGAAGGAAGTAGCATAGGACGATGGCTTCGAAAAGCTGAAATAGCAAAGTCTGAATGCCCTGCAGTCAGGCTGCAGCGACCCAGGCTCTGCGAACTGCCTGCTGTACCTGAGCTCCTGTGGCACAGATGCACTGGTAGGGGGAGCAGGAGCTCTGTGCTTCAGCAACTCCGCAGCTAGAAATTACTGCTTCTCTGATACTGGCAAAACTGTAACTTTAAGAACAACCCTGGATGGAAGACAATCTGGGGGACAAGCAGGTGGGGAGAAGGAAGATTCAATTCCCAATCAGATTTTTTTTCTGAAAGATCTGACAATTTTGAGGCCCCACATCTTTTGGATGTACAATCCAGTTATTTGCAAAACTGTCAGCAAATCTTGCCTGTAGCACTGAACAACACCACACATTTCAGCAAAAAAAAAACACAAATGAAGCAGTCCTCAGCACATACATTTATCTTGCTCTACTAATTGTGTTTATCACATAACACACCAAAAGTATCTCTATTTTTAGTATCCATTCTGCAAGACTGGTGAGCGCTCATTTTGCAGACTTGCTTTCTTTTCCTAAAAAAAGAAAATAAAATAGTGGCCCTCTGGCTAATTGCTGAAAGGGCTACCAGCCTTTCCTCATAACCAGAGAAAACAGCTGCTTTTATGCAGAAATCCAAAACCATGATATTGGGGATTTATGCAGAGAGCCACAAACAGCGAGTGCAGTGAGTGTCCACCCCTCTGAAAAACACTGTGCACCTCCCTCCTTTATTTACACTTTGGAAAATAGAGATTGTGGGGTGGTAACAGAACCGATGTCCCTGCTCCTTTTGGTGCTTTCACTAGTCTCAAGCCAATGGCAAGGTTTTTTTTTTTTTTTTTTTTTTCCCCCCTGTCGGCAGAGCTTTTTCATGCAGAGATGTCTCCTTCCAGTTGAGGGAGATGGATGAGTGTGACAGTGTGGTCGCTACTGGCATGGGGCTTGAGATTATGGAGTAATTCTGTCTTCTAATAAGACCTGAGACAGTTTTCCACCAGGAGCTGCATATACATTCAAAGAGAAACTGAAATGCATGAGAAGGATAATTGTACAAAACTGTTTAATTTGTAAAAAAGAAAATAAAAAAATTGATTCTTGCTTCATTTGCCCTTTAAATGTACTTCTCATCCACTTGCTTTACAACTAATAAAGTTGCAAGAATTTTATTAAATCACATTCCAATTTGTGAGGGAGCTGATAATAACCGGTATTTTCTCTTATGTAAAATATACTACAGCTTATCTCACAACCATAAATTGCAGCAGGTTGTGGGAATAAAATGCTTTCTGTTTTATGGGGAGTAGAACAGATGGGGTACTAAAAAACACAGAATTGAGAAACAGGGCAGTGGACATAACAGCTACTAGGCTACCAAAAGAGCCTCTCATCTCAAATGCCTTGAATTCAGGCAAAGGAACCAGAAATGCCAATTGTTAGTCCTTTGGGAAGTTGGCTTGAGGGGAAGATACCACCCAGAAGAAGGGCGTGCATTGGAATCACTTCCATAAGCACCTCTGAAAGATGAAGGACTGTGTACCTACGGATACCGTGCTCGTAATCCACTGTTACTTTGCTTTTCACATATCAAGCCTGTTGCACCCAAGGAGACCACACTTCCACAGTCCATCCCTTACCTTTTCCACTGAAAAATGCAGTCACCTTAGCTCACCTCGTTAGCATGCACATAAAAGAGCATTAGGTAGCACAATGCTGAGGACACCAAAACAGTGACTACATTTTTGTGCTCTTTACTTCTGCCTAGTGGAGGCAACCCATTAAATTTGCTCATCTCCCTGGGGAGCTGTCAGTGGTCACTGCCCTAGACGCTATCAGAGGATAAGGCAAACAAGGAATGTCTATAGAAAAAGGAAATATCTGACGTAGCACACATTCTTCTTAATTTACAAATATCTCAGTAACAAAATAAACCACCTCTCACTTAAGTGAACAAATGTTTCTCCAGTAAACATACACTTGCAGTGAAAGTTTTTGCAGCCCTGTGCCATTATGTTGCTGCTACGAAGTAGCGTGTTCTCTCTTGTTTCCATGTGGTGTTTGAAGCAGTATAAAGAAATTAAATCTCACATCAGAGTAAGTGCACAGCTGGAATCTATTGCTTCCTTCCTCTTCTTGACTTTATTAGTAACTATTATGAAGGTATATACATCCTGAAAACTGTATGAAGTAGCTTAAATCTCGTTCTCTTCCTCTACTATATTCTAGAGGTAGATTGATTACCAAACCCATAGAGGTCCCCTATTCATGTACACTTGATTGAAACCCATGAAAATAAATAAATATATCCTTTAAGGTTTGATTGCTCTCCTCTTTGAACAAAGGTACTGATTAAAAATGTCAGTCATGGGTCTTTGAAAATAACAAAAGTGCCTGAGAGCAGAAATAATTTATCCTGCAGTGATGCCATTTGGGGTTAAGAGCTGCTGTGCAGCATCTGCAGAGAGAAGCTACACAGTGACCCCACATTAATCCTGAGAAAAACAGCAGCAGGAGGAGATTCTGGAAGATGCCAACAGGGTCTGAAAGGGTCTGTTGCCATTACACCCCTGAGACTTAAAGTATCTCCAGTAAAGTACAAGTGACTGCTGTTCAACCCCGTAATTTAGCCGTGTCTATAGCATGGCTAGATTTCAGCTCTGAGTAAAGCTCAGCAGGGACATCAGTTACTGCTATTCATCAGCAGAAGGAACTCAGCCTAAATGGTTTAGGCACCATCTGTCCCACGGGTTGGTTCTGTACTTGGGCCAGCTGTAATCCACGAAGTCAAGGCAGCTCATGTCAGTGCCATCAGTGTTTTTCCTGATGGATCTGACACCTTTAAATATTTTCTTCCTCATCCAAGAAAACTTACGTTTATTCTTCAAGTCAATGTCAGGCACAGCAGTTTTTGGGATGGAAGCCCCTGGGGAGCTCCAGAAATGGAGGAGGAGGAAGAGGAGGAGAAAGGGGAGATGGAGGAGAAAGAGAAAGAAGGATGAGGATTGGCTTGCAAAGCACCTCATGTAGGAGGGGCTGGACCTGGTTCAAGTAAACGTGTATTACAATCTTCCATAAAGGGAAAGAACAGGAGCGGCGATAATGGGAAAAGCATTTCACAGGAGGGGATCAGATAAGAATAGACCTGCTATGTTTACATGGCACCTTCCCCAGATGTGCTTTGCTGGCTCGCTTGCTGACAGTGAGCTGCTGACGCATTCCTGAGGCTGCCATCCACATTATCTCCAAACTTGGCTGTATTTTTAGAAGGAAACTCAAGCCAGTTGCTGGACACAGCAACTGTTGTGGCAACACATCCTTAGGTAACCCGTAAGCAGTAGGACATCAGGCTAGGGAAGCATGGTCAGCTGTGAACACTGGGCACCGAAAGACTTAGCTCCGAGATCACTTTTCCCTTCTGATTTTCCTGGAACCAAACCACCTCCCTCCTGAACAAAGCCGCACTGTTTCGCTTCCTCAGCTCTCTGCTTCTCTCAGGCCACGTTTCCATACTCTTTCCATCTGAGCCTGCATGCTGTCACCTTATGCCTGCCCTAAAACTCCATCTTCAGCCCACAGTTCAGAGAGAATTATCTTGGCCCCTGGCCCTACGGAAGTGCAGGAACTGCACTGGTGTATTGTCACCCACTGCCAGGGCAGAGGAGTAAAACACAAGCATCCCCCCTGTCCTGTTAGGGGCAGAAAGAAACACTTTACAAGTAAAGCCAAGTTTACTGTTAGTGTAATTAAAATTTTGAGTGTCCAAACAATTTTTATCTCAGTCTATTTATTATAGAAAAACTAAAACCAGTTAAAATAGTTAAATATATACTGCCTAGTATCTACCCCTTCCACTGCCTTGCTGGGTCCTGAGTTTGCTTGATTGAGCCTGGGGTGGGACAGCTGCAGCCAATGATCAGCAGTCCCAAGCCCTTCACGAGGAGCGTGGGGTTAATGCTTGCTTTTTCCTCATCTTGGTGTCTGTTTGGGGCTACTACGCGTTTCCTGGCACACCTTGCACCCTGTGCCACAGCTTTCATGTCCCCTAATGTTATCAGGCTTTTATTCCTCTGCAGTGAAATGCAAGGGCCGCGAATACATTGCTCCACACAGACTAAAAGCCTGTTACTATTATCTATATAAAAAATATTTTTATACCATAAACTATAAAAGGAGAATCAAAGATAAAACAAATGAGGCAATAGCCTGGTCATCAGAAGATTATTAAAACATCCAAATGAGCTACCACAGATCTCCAGGCAGGCGATGGGCAGTTCAGACAAAGCAAGCCTGTCAAGTCCCAAGGCGTTGCAGAGCTGGAAGGAGCTGGTGCCTTGCTACCAGCTGTGGCAGTGCTGTATTTATTGAGCTGTAAGCAGGGACCTGTACTCAGGGACTACCTGGGGGGAGAGCCCAAATTTTCCAGAGAACACTCAGTAAGGACAGCTACTTATATGTAGTCTTACACATACTTGGTATATAGTCTTGGCAAGTCTGAGAAATGGGGTGTGAGAAAGCTTTCTATTTTTTTCACATTTTCCAACCAGCCCAGTTCACGTAATTCAGCCTGATTGGATTTTGCTTTCACAAATATCAATCATTTTTAGCCACCTGGAGTCTGACAAATGATTGCCTGACTGAGGGCTATACATTTATACAGGACTCTGAGTGTAACTCAGCACTTGCTTCTCAGGCAGTATTACACTCAGTTTTGTACCAAAAACCTATTACCAGATTATGGAGAAGTTCTGACATATAAGCAAGGTCTCACTCAGTGACAAAACATCATCTCTCTCATGGCTAGTGCTTTTTCTGCAGACAACAGTGAGTACCTAAAATGCATGGAGGGAAAATGAGGGCATACGGCGCTGCCACAATGCAATACTAACATATTTACATTACATCCGAGCTAATAACACAACTGTGAAATGAAAAAACTCATGAAAACAACACGTGCTTCAGCTTAAGAACCATACGCTCAGTGGTGCTGCCACTCAACCACATCCAGGTTTTACACCAGTTTTCACTGGGCAAACCCAACCCCTCTGCAGTTTTCAGGCCCTGTGGATCAATATAATGGCGCAATAAACGAAACAGTCTGTGTTTTAAAGTAAAACATTATTGGGGAAAAATAAAAAGAAAAGAAGAAATGCTTCAGTGCCACTGTGCTCACAGCAACAAGGTGAACCTTTATGAAAAAAGGAGAAAATTACAAAGCTCTGTGATTTCAAATATTCAGTGCTTTAGACCATTCACAGTTGGAGTTGCTGCTTTGTATTAACCTTCAGTCTTAATGTGTTTTCTACAATTTATATTGTATCTTTCAAAAAAAAATCTGAAAACCTTTAAGACTTTAAAATTATTTTCCAACTACATTTAAACATACTCCATTCATTGCTACCATTTTATCTTCTTTACAATTGCTAACACATGGCTCATGGCAAGCATAAGAGCTCCATTTCATTTATAAATTCATTGAAGTAACAATTTTCTAACAGAGCTGCACAGGCTTCTGATTTTCGGAGCTCCAATCAAAGAATAATTCTGAACGCTTCTGTTGTAGACTATATTAGTAAGTAAACAAACCAAATGCTAACTACATTCACAAGTGAAGGCAGAACTTCAGAAATTTGGGTTAACATTCACGTATACAATATTACTTGATTACAAGGCACTCCTTTAAAAATTTAAAAAGTCCCTCAGGGTCTGGAAGTGCACAGTATCAAGTGCCTCTAATACATAAGTCTGATTTTCAATGAGGAAGAACAAATTAGGTTAAGCATATTAAGCTAGAAGCACAGTTAGTACAACCCTAAGCATTGAATTCTGTAACGCTACTGCAGTATCAATATTTATGCTAAATTTAAAATAAACATTCCAGAGAACAAGGTTCTGGGACTAACCACATTTTATAGATTGCTGTAAGGTACAGTTCTGCCTCCAGCTAGCTTTGAATGACTTTTGGTTGCAATGCAGCTGTTATTAATATTTAACCAGAAACTAATTTTTCAAATAGTTGCTTTTAGTAGGTAACAAAAATTAAATATCCTATTCAAGAGGATGCTCCCTGTCACAAAGCAGAACTGTCTGAAAAACAAAAACAAAACAAAAT
Source organism: Cygnus atratus (assembly GCF_013377495.2). Classification (NCBI taxonomy): domain Eukaryota; kingdom Metazoa; phylum Chordata; class Aves; order Anseriformes; family Anatidae; genus Cygnus; species Cygnus atratus. The sequence goes on along the minus strand of NC_066362.1, from coordinate 199,500,174 downwards.
TAAAAAAAAAAAACACTTTCTGGATAGCCACAATCAGTCATCACAGAGCTGATCAATTAATTTGAAGAAAAACACATCCATGCATTCCACATACCTTTAGATGGCAGGTATCTGTTTCTACATCCCCCTTCCCTTTGAACTCACAGGACTGATGACAAACGCACACTTGATGACACTCATGTGCAGCACGTTCCTTCACTCCTGTTCATGCTAACATGAAAATAAAATGTTCAGCAATTCAATAGAAAGATGTTGGTTTTATGAACATGGCTTGAACTTTGTGCCCCTTGGACAGTTTCCCTTGTATACGGACTGACCCGTGGAAAATGCCCACGTTTTCATAACTGTGTTACACATCCAAACAGAAGTCGTCTCCCGTAACAAAGTCAAAAAATCCAAGCATAACCAGCATGTAATAAGAATTTTATTGAATAAATTTAGAAAAAAATGGAACATGAAGACATGAGATTCATTTCTGCTTTTTTTTTATGAATGTGCAGAATCAAACAACCATGCAAAAAGACATCTCTCCCCCCCAACCGTAATTCAAGACTCTTATTTATAATAGCAAAATTATTAGCGCCTTAAAACAGTGTTCCAGACACGTAACTCATTACTTTAAATAGGATCTCTTTCCTGAATGAAGACAAAAAAATAGTAGCCATAGGGAAAGACAATTGATTAACAGGTACAGTATTTAACCAGTAATCATGCCATTTTTAAAGAATGCAAGCAAAAAATGCATCATTACATAGAATAAGTAGATGTTTTTTCAAGGCAAAATTCCTAATATAATTAATCCCTAAACTACTGAAATGGTGACTTGATAATGCAGGTGTTCCAGAAGATCATCAGATGGAAGATTTTTTTGTGAAGTTACATCAGTGCCATGTAAAATATAACAGAGCATCTGAACAGCCAAGTGCTAACAGTGTATGAACATTAAAAATGAACTCCAACTCCTCCAGGAAATGTTCTGTTTTAGATATACAATAGTAGGTAGGAAAATGGGCTTAAGCATGAGGAAAAAGATTTAAGATTTCTGTTACAAATTCGTGCACCCACATAGTTTCTGTCTCATTAAAAATGTATTGTGAAGTTTTACATGCCCCTGGGACAGTCATATCTGAGACATATAATGTGCTGTCTACATGTAATATGCAAACCCATTCTGAAACACAGTATAGCTTTTTAAAGTCTTATGAATTATAAAAATATAGCTAGACCACAAGTTAAACAACTTGTTAAATACAGGACAACTCTCAAAACCATGAAGGGCAAACTGAACTGCACATATCCCAGTACATAACGTTTCGCACTTCTCCTATTTAATTTCACTATTATTAAATAGGTGACAGCCTGCATGAGCAAGACTGTTTAGCTTAGTTCTCAAAACTTGCTTTTGAGAAGTATTATGATTATTTTCATATACCATAGTTATCTTTTTTCCCCTTACTAATGAAAGTCAAAGTCAAACCCAATTCTATTGAAAATAAATACCACTAGCCACATCAAGATGTCATTTTGTAAAACACCGGTGTGTTGAAGACTGTTTTGAGCAACCACAATGATCTGCTCAAAGTACTCAAGTTCAGCAATACAGCTTTTGCAGCTTGATGATGGATGCACACAAATAGTTATAAAAAGCTGCTAAGAATGCAGTTAAACAAGACTTATGACATATGCCATCTGAAAGCTTAACTTTTTGAAAATCATCATAAGCCATGGAGAAGCAGGCTGTTATTTGTAAAATCTACACCTTTTTTGCCTGATATAAACTGGGATTTTGTTTGCTCACGTTTTTAAACAGGTGCATTTTAAAAGTGTTTACCCTGTCACTGAGGGGGAAAAGTCATTATGCAACTCCTGAGGCATCTGTAGTTCCCTGCTGAGAGTATGAACAACAAGAATAGAAGGAATGAATAACGAATACTTAAAAAAAAAAAAAAAAAAAAAGCAAAACTGAGGACATTGTCTGCAGGAGCTTTCTTCCACTCACTACTACAATGTTGATCCTGCTTCTAGCAGAATCTAGTTTCAAGGAGTATAAAAAATAGCTACAGGGTCCCAAAGTCTACAATGTTAAAGCAAAAGTCCATTCATGCAGATTTTGCTCAATTAAGTGCTTAGTATACTCAGGGTTCACAAGAATTGCTTAAAAAAAGAAATTTTGTTTTTGAAGAAATTCTGTTTCCCTTGCAGTTCTTCAAATTTTATGTGATGCAAATTTACTGCATATGATGGTGCAATTAAACTGGAAATTTGTTAAAAAAAAAAGTGGAAAACAGGATATATTTAGGGTATTTATAACAGGGTATTTATATATTCCCATGGATAGACACACCTTTTATCTTACTTGTTAAATAGGAATTTTATGCTGGTATTTAAACAATGCTCAAGTTCAGAGTTCTGAATTTAAAAAAAAAAAAAAGATGGCATGCTGATAGCTACAGGTATCTAGAATCTTCCATCCGCTGAAGTAACTGTTCTTAGTATTACACTAATAAAAGCTCCCGTTGTCGGCTCAGAACCCAATGGGGAACACCTGAACAATTTTTAGAGGTGCAACTGCAGGAATACATTTTTGTAAGCTTGTACCCTACCACTTCACTGCATCTGACATTTTCAAATGTATTTATTTTTGTTTAAAAGGCATTATTAGAATTCGATAGAATTTTTCAGGCAGAACTTGGCACTTGAACTTTTAACAGGGGCCCAAAGGAGTAAGCAACCACACTTCCTCCAAATCAATAAGGAAAAAGTTACAAGAAGCACTAAAACATTTCAACACCAGCATTACTTTTTAGGTGTTTGGGGCTGGTTTCTTCAGTAATGCATGTGTTACTACTTCAAGGATTTCAAGTACTGCTGAAGACAGCACTCTGAACTCAACGCAAATTATACCTGTTGGAAAACGCTAAGATTCTGAAAAATCCCTGCTTGACTTCAGAATGCCTTTACTACTTTCACTGTTTCTCTTGGACTCATTTCAGGTCTGCCAAGGTAGATAGATGAGCATCAGCACATTCCACAGTCCACAGGACTACTTGTTTATATATTTAAGTTTTGGCACAATAAATAATAATATATATTTTGGTTGACTTACACATTAAAGCATTTTTCTTTCAGCTGCAATCTAAAATTAAGGAACGATTTCAAGCAGCAATAGAAAGCAATATTACTGCATGAATTATTCCTTAGACAGAAGTCTCATCTTTAAAACTATCCTGTTTTCAGCTACAAATCATTATTGCTGCAGAACTGAAAACAAATTTAAAGTCCTGATTTCAAATTACAATTTTGCCTACGCTCTTCAAAAAGATATTTTAAAAATATTTTAGCTCAACAGTACGATTATGATTTGAGACGGGCATTTGAAAGCTTGTTGTTTGTTTCTTCTAAGATTTTATTTATCCCGTAAATTTAGTTCCTAGATTACCATCCTCAGGAACAAGAGCTCTGCGTATCTACATAGAAAGGATTTTCCCAAGATACCTACAGTGCATACTGTCTTCTCCTCCTAGAAATATCCACTCTGAGAAAATTCAGTTTTGAACTTTGCAGAATAGGACCGAATAGACATTGTAAAGACTGTCAAATATATACAGTAGCTGGGTAACTTTACAATATTCTGCAGTTTGTGTATTTTCTACAGCTGAGATGCTGTTATTCAGCCTTATTCACTGTCCATTCATGTTTACATTTAAAAATTCAAGTACCAAAGTTAGGAGAATAAGAAAAATCCCCTCTTGCCATCTTTGTTCTTATTTTAATCTGATCTGCTTTTATACCTGAAAGACAGCAAGAGTCGGGAAATACTGAAACATTTACTAAAATACCTTTTATTTTATACCTCTACAGCCAGCAGATATTGAAACAAATATTAGTTTCAGGAAACAAAAATGGAAGTCTACAAATGTTCTTTCACATTTATTTTTATGTGCCTTTTTATTTTAGATGTGGAATTGCATGTTTATCATTTCAAAAACTCAGATCTGTAATACTGTATGCTTCATAATGAAGAGTGCTGAATTGAACATATACTACCAAGGAGATCCAGTCTAAACAGAACACTTGAAAAATTAACACACGCTGTGGACTGAAAGCTTATCTGTTTGGGTAGTCAGTGCATAGTAGGTAAGATTGTAAACACAGGGCAATAGCTCTTATTTTAAATTCCCATGGAGACGCTCCAGCTAGAATAAATACACTCATGGGAGCAAGAGCAGAAGAACCAGCTATTACTCTTCAAGTTGACACCCTCATTTACTGTGCATCTTTTTTTTTTTTTTTTTTGTAGAGTGGAACATAAGGTCTAGCATAAAAAAAAAGTATCTATATAAAAGTTAAATACTTGATTACAGTAGCAAGTCACCACTTCATGATGGGATATATCTTGTCTCTTGGAATTATTATTGATCTGAATTCTCTTTCTTTTGTTCTGTGTTGGATACTGGTAATTCAAGACTCGCCCATAATAGAGGCTCTGCTTTCCTCATAGTAACCTCAATCTTTGTAGCTGTCATGTTCACATAACTCCTCTTTACATCAATTACCTGAAACAGAAAACATATGTCACACTTCACTTTACAAAACTGAATTAAGTTCAAAAGAGTACCTTATCACTAGACTTCAGCAGATATTTAGGTAGATGGAGTTCTCTCTTATCTGGAAAAGCCAGCCCTTTCCCATTCCCAAGCTATGAACATGTATATACAATATAAACATAGGTCTAATGCATAGATAAAAAAGTAATTACATAACGTTAGGAGTTTTTATCTAACACCACTATCGTATTTAGGATAGAATCTTAGGACAAATTGGGTTGGTGGGAATCTTGAGAGGTCATCTTGTTTAACCTTCCACTCAAATAAGAGTCTATGTCAGGCCTAGTCACTTGGGGCACTAGATTTAGATTTACATTTAACTACTGAATGACGTGCAATTTATTTTTTTTCAAAAAGTAATAAGGAAAAATAAACTGCTTTTAAAGAGAAGTAACTGAGGGTTTGTGGTATTATTTCTTTTGCTGTGTTTTTTTTTTTTATTTAAATATAGAAACAATGTTCTTATACTTACTCCCCATAATTTCACGTTGCGATGAAATTCCTTTTCTCCTTCAAATACAATATGAATATTTAACTTAAAAAGGAAAAACAACCGAAAATTTTGTCAGGCTAATAAAACATGAGACACCTCAAGTATGTTTAAGTAAAATATATCATATTAGGACTCAGATCCTACAACAAACAAAGTGATCAAACTGTCCCTCAAACACAGAAGTGGAAAACACATTCTAATAGGCTGTGTTAAAATATCTTAGTCTGTGTACCATAGTGGCCACATAGACCTTACTGATGTTTTTTCATTTTCTCCAAATAAGTGATTAAGGAATCACAGAAGGTATCATTTTAACACTTGTTTAGTATGACAACCCGTGAAAGTGCATGATATCAAGAACAATATTCAATTACTTTAAGCCAAATGCAATAAAATTACAAATCTATACTTATTTACACATATGCTGATGGAATTCTATCACATTCAGGTTTTAACTGCAGAAGTCTGAAGATTTTTCTGCAATACTATATTGCAGCCTCTAATGTCTTTTTTTTTTTTTTTTTGAAGATGTCCAAATAAGAAGGGAAAAAAAAGTTGTGTGTACTTGAACAAACACAAAAGCCAAGAAAAAGCTGTTTCTCAGGAAAGATTCTTATGCTGTTCTACTTCTGCCTTAATAAATAAAGCGGAAGCTGTATTTCTGCTTAATAAATAAAGTAGAAGCTGTATTTTTCTAACTTCAAGCTTCTGTAAGAATTAGAAAGGAATTATGTATTAAGGTAGGAACTCACCATTGTACTATTTGCTTCTACATAGCTCAGATCAGGAACAGAGTTCTTAGCATATATAGAAATAGTCACTTCTCCTCCAGTCTGGTGCCAATCATGCCTGCATGGAACTACCTTCTTTCCCTATATAAATAAAAGATTATGAGGAAAAAAAAACATTCAGGATTATTAATCAGGAATATTTTAACACCTAATAAACATAGCTAGCATAGGACTATACCCTGTGTTCAGATGACAGTGCAAACCTCTATTTAGTTTTATTAAAAAACAACAACAAAAAGAAAACCAACTATATTCTATATTTCAGATACTGGACCCTGATATACAATAGCAGTGAGGAAAACAGTGTTCATGACAGAGACTATGGTAAGAAGCAGGAACACTTTGATGGAATGAAAGTAACATGTTCTCCTTTACAAAACCAGAGTTATCCAGCAGGTAGTGGGAAGGAATCAAACAAAGAAAGCAGGGACTCCAATCGGCTAGAAGCCCATTATCTCAATATGCACACATTTAACGAACAGTTCCTTAATGTCTGAGTAAATTCTTTACAAGAATGCTCTTCTGCTTTAGGCTTAGCACTTCAGCTTATTTTTTTTTCCTTTTTAATATCTGAAACTACTGCTTTAACACGAAACTTCAAAGCAAGCAGCAATTCTCTGAACGAGGAAGTAAAGGACTTCGACTGCACCCTCTTATAATACATTTTTCGTTTTCTTTTGTTAACTGACACTTATGTCTGCAGTATCAAGAATTTAAAGAATATATTCATAACAGGAATTGTGTGTTCATCTGCATCCAACATGTGACCAGCTTTTTTTTTTTTTTAAAGCATTCAGTTCCATTATTAAATTGAGACATTCTCCAAGAGCCTTTTAAACCTCAAATGGAAGTATTTTGCACTTTTTAATTCTGCATTTTTTTCCCAACATTGCAATGCCATAAACTAAGAAGCTCTCTCCGTATTTGCTCTACTGGTAGTCAAACCAAGACATTCGGTATGCTTCAAACCAGAAAACCAGACGTGTAAACAGAACCCAAATTCTGTTGGGTCTGAAAGAGACCCTTCCGTATACACCCCTCCCCCAAATCAGGCAACTTCATGGACTTTATCTGCCCTGCTATAGCACAAATGTTAATGCTACTCACTGCATCCTTTTTAGTCCATACGTGTGTTCCTGTTGTGCAGCCTTCTTGAGCTAAAAATGTATTGAAGTCAGACGTTTTCCTTTTACAGCAGCTCCAATACTTCATCCTTTAAAGTTTGCAAACAAGGTAATTAACAAAAAAACATTTAGGACACTGTTTATTGTAAATAGTTAAGATCTTTCCTTTATGCAATATTACCATTAATTTAGGAGACCCTTTTCAATCACTGCCATTTTCGACTGTGAGAAATACAGAATGAAAACAAGGTAACGTCTACAAAGAAAGCAGTAACAGGTAACAGACTAATTAAAAAAAAAGTAAAAATCAAGCAAACTGAATACTAACCCTTCGTGAAATATAGGTACACCAGAATGGTATATACATACATCTTCAGTGCTGTGCGGTCCTTGGTACGTCTGGTAAAAAAAGAAAAAAAAGCATTTAAAGTTTCTTACTATTACAGGAAGTGGGAAAAAAAATGTAAAAAAAAAAAAAAAAAAAAGACAAAACACAACCCAAAAGAAGAACACTGAACAAAGTAAAATAAAGCTTTCCAGTAGTTAATGCAATACAATGGTTTGGCATTTGGCATTGCATCCAAATGCAATGGCTTGCTCTAGTTTTTCAAAAATAATTACTCAACCTCCATTCACAAAAGCTTCCCTGTCTTTCCTTTTCTACAAGCTGTACTTCCTATTGGTTCAACGGAGTTCATCGTTGGTGACATCACCTGTGTTCATAAAGATCACTTTATCTCAGAGATATCCATCTTTAAAAATACTCTGAAAACTCAGAGAAAGAAAGTACTTCAAAGGAAATACATTAAAGTTGCATGGTCCAGGACACATCCATTTTCCATTCCTTTACTCAGTTTTCAGGAGAAGGAACTGAACATACGGCCTCGAGTTGTGCCAGGAGAGGTTAGATTGGATACCAGAAACAGTTTATTCATGAAGAGGGTGGTCAAACATGGGAACGGGCTGTCCAGGCAAGTGGTGGAGTCCCTGTTCCTGGAGTTATTTAAGAGATGTATGGATGTGGCAATAAGGGACATGGTTTGGTGACGGGATTTGGTAGGTCAGGCTGATGGTTCGACTTGATTTTGAAGGTCTATTCCAACCTACGTGGTCCTATGATCTATGATTCTTAACTAGAAGCAAATCAAACAATATGCATCCCTGCCAATGAGTATCACATCAGTTCTTCCTAACACAAACGAGTGAACGCCCTAAATCCTTCTCCAACCAGAGTTTCAGTAGAAACTTTCAGAAAGTTTCAGATGTCCACTGAAATACCTATTGCAATTTGACCGTCCTGTTCTGTACAAAACAAGTGTCAATAAAAAAAAAAAAGGCAACAAAACACACCATAAACAAAGAAAAGAACAATGTCAGTTTAAAAGACCATGTAATATAAAGACTAATTTCAATGCTAGAAGTGTTACAACAATTTTCCTTGGTGATCCTTCTGGCAGGAGGCATTACGTGATAAGCTCTGCAGATGTTTCTGAAGTACATTCAGGTTATCAAGAGCAATTCAAGTGCTATCAGTAAGCCACCTCTCACCACTACATTATTTAACATTTTAAGTTGAAACACTTCAGTATTGTATGTTTGGTAAGCTTAATGATTAGAAGTTTGAGTACTGTGTTCAGCTCTGGGGCCCCCAGCACAGGAAGGACAGGGAAGTATTAGAATGAGTCCAGAGGAGGACCACGAGGATGATTAAGGGGCTGGAGCACCTCTCCTGTGAAGACAGGCTGAGGGAGTTGGGGTTGTTCAGCCTGGGGAAGAGAAGGCTCCGGGGAGACATTACAGTGGCCTGCCAGTACCTAAAGGGGGCTACAGGAAAGCTGGGGAGGGACTCTTTTTCAGGGGGTGCAGTGATAGGACAAGGGGGTATGGTTTTAAACTAAAAGAGGGGAGGTTTAGATTAGATATTTGGAAGAAATTCTTCCCTCAGAGGGTGGTGAGGCCCTGGCACAGGTTGCCTGGAGAAGCTGTGGACGCCCCATCCCTGGAGCTGTTCAAGATGAGGCTGGATGGGGCTTTGAGCAACCTGGTTTGGTGGAAGGTGTCCCTACCTATAGCAGGGCAGTAGAAGTAGAAGTACTTAACGGTCTCTTCCAACCCAAACCATTCCGTGATTCTAAGTTTGGGATGGACCTCAAAAAAACATGAAACATCTGATACCTACTACATCCACCATACAAAACAGCTCACATTTATCAATACTAAAGTATGCTATTGAATATTTATTTGTTAAGCCTGATGGATTTTATGCTATTTCCAATCGATTTGTACTGGGGGAGGGGGAACAAACAAAGCAAGACAAAACTGAGCACGTAATAGTTTAGCAGGCAAGTGTAAGAGTGAAACTAAACCACTTACTTTTGAACAGCCTGCATTTTTACATGCTGTCCCAATCTTGATTTCATCACTGTCCTCCTCTGCAAAAAGAATCATATTACAGAAAAAAGCAACTGAAGTATACAATGTACAAAATATTTTGCTTTTATTGAGAACCGAAAAGATTAGAAAAAACAAGTCATCTATCTTCTTGTCAGTGAAATCTGCCAGAAAGGTACAAAGAAACAAAAATTACGCAAATATTCCAATAACTATATTATTTGTGCATCAAGTTTTAGGTTCTATACATTTACAGTGTTTTAAGTAGGGAAAAAAAAACACGAAGAGGATTACTACAATCATACAGCAAGTGAAACAATCACAAGACTGCAGTCACTTTTTTTTTTTTTTTTTTAATCTTTTCAGTAAAACTAAGACTGTCAAAAGCTCCTGCTATTAATAGACCAAGGAGAAATAAGAGCAAAATGAAAGTTTTAGCAAAAGCACAAAAGGGTATAAAATAGTCACAAATGGACACAGGTTGAAGTTAGAAAGCATTTCTAAAAGAACCAAACTTGAAATGCTCTCTGGGAGAAAAAAAAAAAAAAGATGGAAAGTAGACAAGGGAGAACCAGCTAGTTTTCAGCAGAATTTCACCAATTTCTGAAAGGCATCATATGGTATCACGTTTGCAAAGGAGTAGAGTTCATTTCTTGGAAAATTCTTTCAGCCGTTTGATTAGAAATGAATGTTCCCATCATGTTCATTATAGCAGGATATCTTACATAATACACAGTTCAAGTAACTGCTGTGGGAACATACCGCTCCTAATACCTAAGCCCCCACACTGTTCACATTTAACTTTGATTATCGTTTTACAGACTGTGAAGTGTTTTCCAGAATATTAAGAACATGAACGTCTTTGTCACATAATTATCTCAGAAACAACAACAAAAAAATAGCATCTTATTTATTTATCTGACAAGAAGTGTCATATACCTACTTAACCTGCCTATAACCTTACCTTTTTTCTCTTCGTTTTCTGATGACAGTTTCAGTTTATCTAGTGCTTGCTTCAAGGAAGCTGATACTTTCAGCTGCAAATTTGTCATTGGCTCATCTGGGCTAAAAAAATGTCCATGTATTCATGTCAACTTCATGAAAAAAAATTTACAAAAAATGACAGAGTAGTAATTTTCAATCTTGCAATAAGACTCTTCCTTTCCAATCTCCCTTACAACAACAAACTAGACTCCTAAGTGCCCATTCTCACTCTTAATGCAAAACCAGCCTAGAAATTTAGAAGAAGGTCTTAGTTTTCAACAGGAAAACTTAAGTACTCTACAACAATAGAATCAAACCAGAGTGATTAAGGAATCTACATGCACGCACCCTACTATTTTTATGTAGGTTTAAAATGGTAAACAGTACTGCTAATGGCTTTCTAAGCTACGAGGCTTTACACCACAGTTTGTTTTCCCGTGAAGCTAAGCGTTGAGAGATTCAGTAATACCTTGTCCTAACCCAAATTCTTTTATCTCATTGTGAAGTTAAAGATAACATCATCACTGCTACCAAACACAAGATCTTTTAACGTTAATTTGGGATTTTTTACACTGTACAGGCTGTGTAACACTTAATCAAATAAGCTTTAACTTGGTCAATCAACCACGGATTTTGAAAAAAAAAATAATTCTGTATACAATACCTTGGTCTTTTAATTGTTTCCAGTGGTTTTGGTGCCTTAATTATGTGTTCTTGAAATTTGGGTTTCAGTTCAGCTAGCTCCTTTCGCTCAGAGGTAGTTTTGACTTCTGGTTTAACAGGCTCAGGAGGTTTCTCACTATTATGATGACCCTTTGTACAGCCCTATTATGGAAAGGATATGTTTGTTTATATATATACACATACGTACACATATATATGCAGTGTATTTTGTGTGCACAATTAGAAGTTATCAAAAACCACAACAAGTTTTCTTATTTTTTCAGACCCATCTTCCACTTTAGCCCAACTCATAACATTGGCCACAAAAGTAATCCTACAACTATGACAGAAAATATCTTCATTTGCAAGCACTTTAAATAAAAATGCATACTTTTCAAAATCAAGCGAAGGAGCAAGAAACAGCACACTGACCTTTCATTATTAACAAGACTGTAAACAGATTTTGACAGAATTAATTATATTCACTATAACTTGAAAAATAAGACTCAACTTCAACATTATAGCAGGAAAAGTAGCATACTCAAGATTTAAGACAGTTGTAACAAAAGCAAGCAAATTTTAAACATGTAAGCTGTGATTTGACAAGTGTAAAATTGTAAATAATCATGAGTACATACCACAATGCTTAAGAAGTCAGAAAAGTCTGTTGTTCTTCTCTTACAACATGACCAACCCTACAAACATTTTGAAACAAAAACCAAAACAAGCATGATTACCTTATTTAGCAGCAGTTTATAAAAAGCAAAAGACCAGTTATATTGCTTTATAAGATGTGGCACTTCATGATCACCAATTATTTTATTCTCTTCTTTGGACAATACTGTAATCATCTGCATTTTTAAAAGACAGAGAAACCTGTTACAGCTGCCTTAATCAGAAAAATGCAGTAAACATGAGGCAACATATCCATGACAAGTGCCAACTCTGTATGAGAAAAAAACAGAAAGATTACTTTATCCTGTAAAGTAACATCTTTATAGATGTTACAGAATAAACAAATATTATACTTGAGACTCACCTGTGGCATAATGTACAGCCCCCTTTATAAAGTGATCAGGATATTTTCCTTCCTTGAGCACTAGGCAAGTCTTTAAACTGGTCATTTCCCTCCATAAACCGGAGATCTGCATTGCATAGCCATCTATTCAAGTGTATCAACTGAGAACTTTTTTATTTTTCATCAGAAACCCAGTTATAGAGAAAATTATCTTTATACTTTGAATCTCAGAACTCAAAGAACTTTATTGAAACCAGTAGTTTGACCAACAAACACACTTTTCTAGCATGTTGAGAGCTTAAGCAATGAGACACTGGGTTTTAAGAAGGTAGTTTTAAAATATCCTCAAAATACTCATTATTTCTACAGTCACAGAAGTAAAACATCCACCCCTGCCCACTTCCAATTACCTACAATTCACATCAGGAAGAAAACTACTCATAGAAAATTATGATACATTTAATTAGACCAAGAGTTAGGAAGAAGGGGGGAAGTAGTATCTGTTTTAAGAATAGTGCTTCTCTAAGAGAAATTAAACACAATCTTTTGAGGTAACTTTATAACTTTTGTCCTTGTAATTAGGAAGAGGTCTTATATACTGTGTTGTTAGTACGGTTATAATTTTTTTAGAAAACAAATTGCCATAGTCTAACTACCACATTTGACCCAACAGCTCCTGTTGTAATTTGCCAGTGGCACGCCGCGGCTGCTACCAGACTCGTGCCCTGCAACATGACCGCTGGCTCACAGAAAACGTGCTACCCAGCACACACAAGCCGTCACACGGAGTCATCTAGGTTGGAAGAGACCTCCAAGATCACCTAGTCCAACCTCTGACCTAACACTAACAAGTCCTCCACCAAACCATATCACTAAGCTCTACATCTAAACGTCTTTTAAAGACCTCCAGGGATGGTGCCTGAGCCACTTCCCTGGGCAGCCCATTCCAATGCCTAACAACCCTTTCGGTAAAGAAGTTCTTCCTAATATCCAACCTAAACCTCCCCTGGTGCAACTTTAGCCCATTCCCCCTCGTCCTGCCACCAGGCACGTGGGAGAATAGACCAATCCCCACCTCGCTACAGCCTCCTTTAATGTACCTGTAGAGAGCGATAAGGTCGCCCCTGAGCCTCCTCTTCTCCAGGCTGAACAAGCCCAGCTCCCTCAGCAGCTCCTCATAAGACTTGTTCTCCAGACCCCTCACCAGCTTCGTTGCCCTTCTCTGGACTCACTCGAGCACCTCCATGTCCTTCTTGTAGCGAGGGGCCCAAAACTGAACACGGTACTCGAGGTGCGGCCTCACCAGAGCCGAGTACAGGGGGACAATCACTTCCCTAGCCCTGCTGGCCACACTGTGTCTTATACAAGCCAGGATGCTGTTGGCCTTCTTGGCTACCTGAGCACACTGCTGGCTCATATTCAGCCGACTATCAACAAATACTCCCAGGTCCTTCTCTGCCAGGCACCTTTCTAACCACTCATCTCCCAGCCTGTAGCGCTGCTCACGTGCCCCAAACACCCACATTATGGGACAGGGTTGAAATGCACTGCCAGAAGCAGTTCCTAAATATCAGGAAAAAATGACTGCCCCCCAGCTTGGTTAAATAGCAGTTCTATCCCTAAGAAAGGACAATGAGGCTACGTCAACGTCAGTACACTGAACAGAGCAGAGCCAGGCTCCACGTCTGGACCACAGATTTCTGACCATATACTGTTAAATTGTTAGAAGGATTTCCAGTACTGTTTTGGCCAACCTAAGCAGTTCTCTGTCAAATCAGTCTCAGAAGGCATTCTGGATGTATCCAGTAGATCCTGAAGCAGAACAGTTTAATATAACAAACGTGGGCTATGTAGTTGGCCTAACCACTACAGACAGTCCCACGTATATGTACTTCATTACTGAAGATGTAGCCCAAGACAGCTCCATCAGGGGTATGGGTGGGTGAGCAGTCCCATCTTAACTCACGCATAAATTTTTCAGATTAACAGAACACAATCAATTTCCACAGTAGGCAAATGCCACATTCACATTAGTGCTCTAGTCATGTTAAGTGCAGACAGCTGGTCTAAATTCCAAGCAAGTGAATTAACTGAAAGAGTATGACTCCTCTCAACATATCCAGAGACCTATTCTGAGGACCAAATTAAATTGTAGAGATACCTAAAGTCAATTAGCAGAAACACGAGTCAAACAGACTTGCACAACATTTAAACTGTGTGAATACAGTTTTCAGTTCCTTTTGCAGTTTTAAGTAAGTGTGGTTTTCTAATTTCATGGGGCTGCTCCAATGCTATAGACTGGACATTACTGTACAGAACTGACAGACTTGGGAAAAGAGAAAAAGGAAAACAAGCAACTATTTTACGTATATGGAAAGATAAGACTTAAAAAGATGTTTGCATACTTACTTTGAGAGCATCATGAAAGACCGGTACACCTGGATGATACGTGCATGAATCTAGAAGAAAATGACTATTATTAATATTTAGGCATACCAAGAGTTCTTATTCATCTGATCACAAACCTAGCAAAAATTTCATGCTTGCAATTCAGGTAGGTCATGAGCTGTCCCACCACTTACCCAAATGCACGTGATTATTAAGGAAAATGCAGAGTTCACAGAACAAGCTTTCTGAGTACATATATTAAACCGAAATAATTGAGCTCTTTTTTTGTTCCCCCCCTGTATTATACAATGTAAATCACGAAACATACACCTGAAAGTAACTTCTGTTCTTTACTTCTATAAAAGTAACTGGAGGAAGTAAACTTTCTACAGATCATCCCTTGCTTTCAACAGTAGTCCTCATTAGTAATTCAGTGATGTGATAAAGGCGGCCCTGCAGCCACACGACGAACATAAAACACTCATTTACATGATCACATACATCTGCTTGCACCTGATCAAGGCCTTCTATGTAGAAACACTCAGAGTTCATTCAGTTATCCATGGTAATTAGCTTGTTCTTTTATCACTGCTGGCAGTTTCCTAGATGTTTAAGGTCATGAAGTCAGAGGCCAATCTTCAATATACACAATTCAGCCATGTGAATACCACTAGTTATTACTAGGTTCTGTACAAACACCATGCTGAAATACCTCTTCTATTAACTGAACTGTTAATATTCACAGATGTTTATCAACATAGCAGATTTTTATGTAGTAACTGTTCCTTTTTTACTTAACGTATGTATTTTTGACGTGTAATATAATTGCTCTGATTATGTAACATCTTTGACATATACTCATGGATAATATTTTAATGATCTGATTAAGAACATAATAGGAAACACTAGCTACCTTCTAGCCTTTAAAGCATTTTTTTGGTAGAAACAGGTAAAATTTAAAGTAACACAAACAGTAACAATTTTTATAAAACACCTTCATAAAACACATGAGTAAGAAATATCACATTTCAAATAATGAGGCAAATCAGAGAAGTAATAAATAACTTTACTGACAGTCTGCCTACAGATATTAAATGGGCTAAAGACAAATCACTATTTCACTTTAAAAAATGTAAATTTTAAAGAACTTTTTCTTCTTTAGTTATATATTCAGCATGTAATTATAAGGTACTAATGCAGTCAGACAGACACACTGCCTTAAGATGACAGCTCCCACCTCAAGCTGGAAGAGGCGTATTTCAGAACATTCGTCCCTCAGCAGGACTTACATACGTGCCCGTGAACTTCTACCAATTCTTTCAGCTTCAGGATGAAAAGCTAAGGCTGGTAAACCTCACAGGAACATAAGATAATGTTGTTACTATGTACAAAGAACCAAACTGCTTTGTACCAAGGACTTCACTGCTTAGTTTTATATTTTTAAAAAATAATTATTCTTCTCCAAAAGTATGAAAGCATGCTATCATAAGCACCATCATAGAGGAACTAAGCAACAAAGATTACTTCTGAATGAGAAGATTTTAATTACTATTTTTGATCCCTGACAAGTACGTGGTTTCAAACGAGAGAGGTGCTGTTTATCAGTGCACCATTTCTCAAGACCAAAACCTATCTTACAATCAAGTAGTTCAGCAGCAGCTATCCTCCAGCGCACAGGTCAGACAGACAGGCATCCGTTTGTCCATCTGGCCAAGTCTGATCCCTTCTCCTTGCTTCCTTAAGCCCTCTCATCATGGAGCAGCTGACAACCCACTCCCTGCTGCTACCTGAGGAGCGACACGCCTGCTTCACAAGAGAAGGTGCTGAGGCAGTGCCTCAAAAGGAGGCAGCAGGACTTACCCACTGAGCAGAGAACAGCAAAATGTCACTCATTTCCACTCACACTGAGCCCAGCAACTCTCGTCCCTGTAAACTTTACATTCGTAACAATATCTCATCTCAGATTAGGTGGGGGAAAATGGGCATTCAGCACACAGCAACAGTCGCTTAAGCAGTTAGAAATGTGTTGTGTTTCTGATTTGTTTGAGCTCAGCTTACAGCCTGTGGTTGACATTTTATGTTTTTTACTGTTTTATATATAGCTCACCTCTCCACTGCTGTTAATACCTTTCTTTAATAGGGACAAAAAAGTTTTTTCAAGCAATTCTTCTTCTCATACTCAGATCATTTTGGAGATGGCAGTACCACAAATTTTCACTTTTTAAAATGCTGATTTCTTACCCAAACCAATCCCAGTCTCACAGTGCACACACTGCTGGATTGCTATTACCTTACTTCTACATCCTTGCTAATTTGTTGAAGCACTTTATTACACTTTTTCTTACATGTCACAGTAGAAAATTGTATAGGTCAGGCAAACTTAGAGCTATTTAAAATGCAATCCTGTTGAATTCTTGAGGATGAAATGAGCTATGTCTACAGACACACTATCCTGTGGAAATACTCCAATATTTTGCAAGCTGTGCTTTACAGCCTGGCAGCAGTGGAAGTTCATTAAATCTGATGAATTTTGTTCAGTTACTTGGGAAAGTCGATGTCTTCAAGAGTTTGCTAAAGGTAGGAAACTACCATGGAATTCCTCTGAATTTCTCAGTGTTGGAATAAAATGCGGAAATCAGGATAAATATAGTATAGAAAGAGCTTATAAAGAGTTCACAAAGAAAGACTCAGTCTGAGAAACAGAATGCTGCAAGGAAGACAAAGGATCAGAGGGTGCACTTTATAGGAACAGAGTTTGAATTATAGGGACAAAAGTTAAAGAAAGTTGAAAAGGTGAATGGAAAGATGAATTCCAAAAATACAGGCTACAATTTCTTCCAATCCCACCTCTCTCCATCTCAGAAATATATAAAATAAGTTTTCACAACCTCTGCAATTATCTTTATCTTACAAGTACTACATCATAAAGTTTGATCAAGGTAAGAGGGTATAAACAATCATGAAAGAGTAAGTCTTTCTGTTCTGGCAAAGGACCAAATCAAACCACATTAACAAAGTTCCAAATTATGACCTAAACCAAAAACTGTTGCAGTACACTGAGGAAATTGAGACAAACACACTTACCACATACACTTTTAATCTGTTCGTGCACACCACCTTTTCAGCTTTAGTTTTAAGGACTACAAAAAACTTTCCTAATTTAAGGAGGACTGTTTTCAAAACTACACAAAAGCTTTTTTTTAGCAGCAAACTTTGACTTGGCCTTGAAATGCATTAGAAATGTTCATATGGACATTCATTTCTAAAGAAATAAAATAATCAACTTTAAAAGGGGCAGAAGGGTTTTAAGTTCTAACGTCCACATCAGATGCTGCACAAGTTTTTAACAGCGTGAATGTAACAAGCAGCTAATGTACCTAAAATGCATGTTAAATTTGTACCTTGCTAGGCACGCCACAAGTTATTTCATAACTGTGCATTCAGTCACAATTGTGTAGACATACCTTTAATGCTTTCCCTCAGGCTGTTTTTTCTGCCTCTCTTTAAGAGGCATTGAGTCCTTCATGTCAGCCAGTTGCCACTTGCTCATTTTTTGGAAACAATGAGTTTCTACAGAAAATATACGCATATATTATTTCAGCCATCTGATTCTAAAGAGAAGATTAATGGCCTCGTACACCAGTCATCACTATGGCAATATCTATAACTGTAGGCTGAATTTAGACAAAAACACTAAAACATCCAGAGGCCAACAGGACTTATTTTCTATTTTCATTGAAAGAAAAAGCTTCCTAATAACTATTGGTCTTATACTTAAATATTAGATTGTGTTAATATAAAACTTATCAAAGGAATATATATTTTAGTGTTTAACAGCTATTAACCTTAACCCCTATAGTATGTTGGACTGAAACATCCTCCCAGCACTGAAACATTTGAACTTGACAGCTAAACACAGCTAAATAGGATTTAGATGTCTAAGCAGTAATCATCCCATCGATCTTGGTGAAGTTTAGTGATGCTGAAAGTTGTAATCATTCTACTTCAGCATAAAAACGTCAAACTTGATTTTCTGAAGTGGCCTGTGAAGAACTGTGTTTATCTTTGGAACTACTTAGTCTAGGACACAGGAACTCCATTAAATGTTCCGGTCACTTTCTGACACAACTTAAATCTTGAGAAGCTGTCTTTCTCAATCCAAGCACCACGTGGTTAGCATAGGGCCATGCCAATTACATTGGGTCTACTACAATTCGTATCATATGTATTCTTTAGAACACAAGGAATTGCAAAGAACTGTTATTTGAATAGCAAGAACAGGTCATGAAGTCCTAATGAAAAATTTTGATATAAGAAACCCTATCTGCTTTGTGGGGTATTACTGAGTGGAAGCATTCCAAACTGCCTGCTTTTGCTGTTACTAATATTAGCAAATCTTACACACAATTCTGCCCTTCTCTTTGAAAAGATTTAGCTCAGAAAAATAAAGACAGTTTAAGCAGTGGTTCTTAATCACAGAATGTACACATGCTAGATCACGTTAGCCCATTTCTAATCTCGTGCGTCACTAAAAATTAAGCTAATGCAAAGAGGCCAGTCTAGAAATTCAGCCCTGAGAGTTACTTCACAAACCAGTTGAGGACAAGCCTGTTGAGAGCTCAGATCACCCTTGTGCAGCCTCTGAGGAATGATGATGATGTTTCACCATCTACAGGACCCCCAGCATGCACAGGGGAAGCTCAGCAAGAGCTCAGAGCACTTGGCAAAGCATGGATCATAAGACACATTTAATTACCTGCTATGAGTACATGTACTGTAAGTTAATGAAGTAATAGTTGATAATATAACTGCTATGCATGCAACACCCACAGAAATGTTCAGAAGCACTCTCAAGAAAAAATTCTGTTGCTCAAGGCCTCCAGTTTCTACCTTTACAGTACGTCACAGTAATAAAAACTGCTTTTTACCACCTCTTTTCCCTCCTGTTACCAAGCAGCATTCTGACAAGAGCAAACTTAAGCCTACAAAGAGGTGCAAAATCTTTTAATGTTATCAGCTGCTCCTTCTGACAGGACAGCAGTTTGTTACCTGTCACCAGCCAGGCGGGCTCCCCCCTAGTCCTTCAGGTTTCGCTGTCCAGCCGCCCCCCCAGCCCTCTTTTAACACTCGGGCTCATCCCTAAATTTAGCGAGGGAAAGCACCACATAAAAACATCAGTCTCCTGTGAGAGGAGCAGGCCAGGAGGAGCAGTTTGCGGCAGCAGACAGGCGGTGGGGGATGCAAACAGAGGCAGCCCGAGTGCTGCCCTGTCACTGCTCTCTGCTGGCCGTACCCGGGGCTCCGGGACAGCTCCCCATTGTGACCGGGCACTGGGGGTTCCTCAGATCTCCCCTGCAGACCCCCCCCTCATTCTTCCCCATCGCATCAGGGCACAATGAAGAACCCCTCCGCCATCTCTCACCCTCCGTGTTGGTCTCGGGGTCGAAACGCTGGCCGCAGCCCCGGTTGTAGCACAGCAAGGACATGGCGGCGGCGGCGCGGGGTGATGGGGGAAGAAGAGCGGGAGCCTGTTGGAGCGGTGGCGGCTCGGGTGCCTCGGAGAAAAGAACCGGCCGGAGCCTTCCGGAATCTTCACGAAGCTTCGTCGGGGGAAGGAAGGAAGCGGGGAGAGAGGGGAAGAGGGCGGCTGCGAGTACGCAGGCGCTGGAGGAGGAGGAAGAGGAGGAGGAGGAAGAAGCCGAGGGGGAGGGAGAAAATGGCGGCGAATGCTCCACGGCACGGGGCTGAGGAGTCGGCGGGTAGCGGGGCAGCGGCGGGTGCCTGGTCTTTGGTAGTTCTTGTAATTTTTTCTTGAGGTGTCACCTCAACAGAGACTTAGTGACGGTGAAAGATGTAATTAGGAAGCTTGCTTGCGTGACAGGAACACGTGAGCTTATTTACGCATATGTATTAAAACCATCGGGTTTGTGTAGAAACAGAGATGATTACATCTGAAATTTAAAGTTCTTGGTTAAGAAAAGGATTATTTTTGTGTGTTTTTTTTTTTTTTTTCGAGTTCCTGGAAGTTCCCCTGAATGCTCCTGTCAGCTGACTGACTGACGTGTCCTCTGCTGACCATGCTTCTTTGATGTGTATAACAATAGGCACGTGTATAACAATTGGCGCGTATATAACAATTATAACAAGCTGTGAGCATGTACAAACTGGTTTCTTCAAACCTTCTGTAAATATACTGCACAGTTTTTAAAATAGAACTGCATAGGTGTTCGTGAGGCATATGGCATTCTGAAATAGATACCAAGAATGAGCAGAATAAGTTCTTGCTAAAAATGCTTCTTTAAGGGGGCTTAGCGATGCAGAAATGATCATCAGGGATTGCTTCCACTGTAGCTACCAACTACTGACTGGAAGATCAGGTGAGGTGTGCTCCACTCCGTTATCTATATATCTTAAATAATGATTGATGTATTCTGGGCCAAGAAACTCATATTTGATAGAGCTATTGAGTACCAAAGCCATCAAGTACTTCAGCTCTTACTAAAGAAAAATAAAGCTCCCACTGAGGCCTGTCGTAAGATAAGCCTTGATCAAAGCAGAAAAAATACTATTTTCCCCTTTAGCAGGAGCTTTATAATATAAGGTGTGGTAATAATTTGAAAAGAAAGAGGTGTAAGAATATCATTGTTTTATGCCTTCTTATTCACATAGAATGCATTTAAATCGTTTCTGTTTGTTGGATAGCTTATTTTATAAGGAGAAAATTGATGGTAACATATTACATAATTAAAGTATGAGTGTTTGCATTGTTATCTTAGGGCCAAGAAGTGCTGTTAAAAGATGAAATTCACCTTACACGCTCTCAACAAGAGTACCACATAAGCATAAAGTCTGATTTAAAAGTGTAAAATAAGTTTTGTGCTCTTCCTGTGGCTCTGGTTGCATTTTATTCATAGTGAGCAACATGGTTCTGTTTGAGAAAGAAACAACTTTTTTTTTCCTTTTTTTTATTTTTTTTTTTCTTGAGGATATTAATGGAGTGATTCAAAAAATGCTTTATTTTAACAACATTATGTGTGCTGGATTAAACAGCATTCTTAATTGCCTTACTAATAGAGTTTGGTTCAAACATTGACAAATAAAACTTCTAGGGAGAAAAAGTTAGAATTCCATAGAGTTCCCAAGAAGTATCTATCATGTGGTGCTGCTACACACCCAATTACTACATGAGCGACGTAGAAATCCACCCTTAGATTTTCCAGAAGGAAATTCATTAAAAATGTATTTGTTTCATACCTCGAAATTCTGTAGTGTGCTTCATTAAAAACAAACAAAAAAAAACTAATCTGAAAATTCAGTTTCTTATTAATTTTTACACACACATAATCTGTTCTCTGAAGGTTACTGAGCTGTATCTGTCTTGTCTGTGCATGTTGTTATACAGAATGAGTTTTTTTTGTTTGTTTATTTTCCAGAATAGCAAACAAGCAAATAGCGTTTTGTGATTAAGTGGGTCTTTTGAAGTTGCATATATTCTTCCTGTACAAGGCACTATGGATTCACAGCACACAATATCATCCAACAGAATTGAGTATAACTTCAAAAAGGCGGTTTCCATGCTTAAAAAAAAGCATAAGAAATTTTTGAACTTGTGAACCGCTTGTGAACATTTGTGGAGTAAATTATTCAAATAATATTTGGATAGTCATCTTGTGTGGATAACAATAGACTTTTAAGCTTTGTTTATGAATGTAGAATATTTCTTGTGTGTAAATCTCTGTTTTTAACAGCTTTGGAAATCTGTTAAAAAATCTGAAAAATCCAATGGTTGTTTCCTGATTTTGGGTCCCTAGCACTTAAAACATTAAAAGTGCATATATAATTTTTGATGAGTTTTATCCTTTGTTTTCATTTGCAAAGTCTTCCAGAGTATTAGACAAACTTTTATGATGTCTTTAAGAACTGAATCTTTTATTTGTTTTTCTGAGATGCCTTACCAGAGAAGCAGTGAAAGATTCAAGTGTTCATATAACTTTTTTTTTTTCAGTTGTACACATGATTTATGTTTCTCACCTCAGAAATTCTACATTAAAAAAGTTGGAAGGAGTGTTCTGCAGTGAACAGATAGACACATGAGAAAGTACTGCCACTCTGGAGTTGTATGTATTCATTTGGATAGACTTCTAAAGTGGGTGGGCTTTAATCTGTCAGTGCCAGTCCACATGACAGTAAGAACACAAACTTCTTTTGCTGATCATAGATGATAAAAATGTGAGAATTGTTCTCATAGTGGGGGAATTCTAATGTAATTCTAGAGAAGGGTCAGATTTGATCATTGTCTGTATAATTCCATGGAAAACTGTGGTTTTTGAAACAGAGGCGCTAAGGCTAACAGAAAAAACTATGAAAAATCGGTGTCTGGAAAGAAGCTATGCATCTACAATCCAGAAATGAGATACACGTTCCTAAGAATTGTGATGATTAATCTTTGGAATAGGTTTCCAAGGATTATTATTTTTCCATTATTCAAAGTTTTAGAATGATGTTTGGCTTTGTGTGGTGTATATTGATTTTATGTGTACAGTGTCTGTGTGTATAAGATAGAATGTCTTTCAAGCGTGGATTATATATCTGGAGCAGCATTTGCTCCAGGAAATTCCTGTCTTGTTATTCTGGGGGTCAAACTAGATGATCAGGCAATGAAATGAGTTTGTCTTGTGGGGAAGGAGTTCAATCTCTTCTTCTCAGAGAAAACCCTTTTTAATTTGGGACACTGAAGTGTCTCAGCAACACGTTCATTGTGACAGTATCTTCTTTTTCTAAGTTCTCTTGAAATGAAAGTTGGACACATTGAGCTAGTACAGTGTGCATTGCCTCTTAGAGTGATGAGCTGCTGCCCATCCTGTGATCTGTGTTACCTGTGCCCGTTCTGTCATCTGTGTCATCTGTGCCCATCCTATGTCATCTTGTGATGAAAAAAAATGTTTTCTTATTACCCCCTGGAGATGACCACTGTCATGTGAGGCTTTCTCATCCTTTCCACAACCTACTGTGTAGTATCATGCACTGTGTTATTCTTAACATTTATGTTATCCCATCGCACCCATGCTTAATGGAACCCATACAAAAGTTTTCAAGCATTTGAAACAACAGGGTTTGACTGTAAAACTGCATCTCTAAAGAAACAGAATGTTTCATTTCACTTCTTAAAATGCAGAAACTTCTGATTTTTTGGCCAGTTTGTTGAAGAGCCTTGGGTCTGTCTGCAAGCCAGGACATTGTTCGTGCAGAATTGCTAATCTGAGGATTTCCCAAAGCCCCAGAGTAAACAAGCTTTGAATAAACCTGACAGAAGGATGGGAAAGATTGTCAAGGCTCTTGCTCCAGATCAGGGCTGCTAGGTGGGTGAAACCTGAATATTTTGGCTTCTTGTCAGTGGCAAAGGGCATTTTGGGCACCCTCAACTTCCTTGGCATCTGGGGACTCGTTGAGAGTCAGGGCAGGGAACTCTGTTTCATTTCCAGAAATATATCAGACTGTGAACAATTAAAACATCCTTTCTTCAGGAAATTTAGCAGAGGTTTAAAATACAGATGTAAATCCCTGAAAAGTTAACAGTCAAAAGCCTGACGCTGTCCAGTTCAACTGAATGTACTCAGATATGACGGGCAGAACATTTGAAAATGTCACATCTCATGGAGAAACAGAACAACTGGCTTTTTCAGAGAGAACACTTCTCCCCCTTCTGTGATTGCTGTTGCTAATGTTTTTTAAATGCCAGTATTTCCCAGGAGGTAAGAGAGATTAAAGAGCACCCACTTCTAATAATCCACCTGAATGCTTGCTGCTAAAACATGGCCTGAATTTGAGTAGATGCTTCATTAAGGCTTGCCACCTGCCTTTGATATTTGGCTTTGCTGGCATACAGTTTGATTTTAAGAATTCGTTTAAGATAGAATTTTCAAAGGTGTCATCTAAGTAACCTAGATGCCTGCATTTCATTCTGAGAGAGGCATAATCACTTGCAGCTGGATTCTCTAGGGGTCTTTGAAATCTAAAAAACATCATAATTTTTTAATCAGTTTTCAGAGGTCTTTCAGGAGACTGGAATTTTCTTTACTGAGTTTAATAGGGTATGGTTTAAGTCCAAAGAATACAGCGATGCCTCCTCGTTTATTTTTTTTTCCTTTGCCTTTGACCTAGCTACAGAATGAGACCTCTCTGATGCAATCTGTACCTTTCTGTACAGCGTTCTGTAGAGAAGTGCTTTGTAAAATCTTGCAGTGGTGTGTATATTATAATGATCTTTTTCATCCTTCCTGCAGGAAGAATTTGTCCTTTTTCATTCTTTTATACTAGAGGAAGCTAATACGTACACAACTGATGTTTTTGTGGATGGTGAGGGGTTCAGTCCACCAGTTTCATCAACAGCAAGGAATTATATTAGATGAAGAGACCTGATTGAAATTATGGAAAATAATGACCTTTACTCCTGGGCTCTTTGGTCATGTTTTCACTTCCACTTTGTCAGTAAACCAGCTTTGAATAAAGTACTTAAAAAGAGGAAAAGAACAAAGTGCTGGTTTTGTTATCTAGCTCCAGAAGTTTTAAAAACAAATTGTTATAACAGTAGAAAAGGTCATAGCACACCTAAACAAGCCTGTGAGATGGATTGTATGCTTTTATTTCTTTCAAGTTCTGCAAGCAATTATATTCAAATAAACGCCAATATACCTGTCATCTTCGTGATACTGTGAAATCAGTGGGTCTAAATCACATTTGCAATGGGAGAAGTGTACAAAAGACTTTACAAGACCACAGTTTATAAGGTATTATTATAGCAATGCAAACCACGGGTCTCTGTTCATTGCTAACTTAATGAAATAAACCAGGTTGAACCACAACATTTTTTTTGAGAGGGACAAGAAGTGGAAAATAGCAATTTTATGTCAAGATGTTTAAATTATGATCAATTCTTCTATATTTAATCAAATCTCTATTAAAATAGTTTTCAAGTACCTAAAACATTTCCAAATATTTAGGCTTCCTTGAAATGTTTTCTTCTTCCCAGGAAGGCTGGCTAAAGGTGTAACATTTTTTGGTGTATTTCCTATTTCAGTATTAAAGAAAATGGGGGAGTGTTGTGTGGAGAATGCAGACTGAAGAAACAGTAAACACATTATGAACTCAGTGTGTACTGGTTAAATAAGTGGTAAGTATTTCTGTTAGCCAGAAGGTGGTAGCAGAATTCTGTAACAGCTCGGAATTGTGTTCCAGCAGGCATTCTCAATACAAAGTGATTTTGAAATGCAGTTCAGAAAACATATTTTTTCTAGTGGCAGGAACAAATAGCATTGACATTTTTTTCATTTGGCAGCGTTGTTGAGTAGAAAAGTGTCTGCACTTATGCCTGAGATGTCATGCGTTGGGAATGCATGTGGGATCTGTTACTTGGTTTTTGTCTGTGTTTTTTTGCAATTGTAATTATGGTTTTTACAGACTTTTTAATGCCAAAGGGAGTCATTTATAGGCTGAAATGACAAGGGATATGTTTTGCTCATAGTATCGCAAGACTGGAAGATGTCAGTACCATGAGAAGACCAGATAGCACGTTATTTCCATCCAGAGGAACCCTGTCACTCTTCCACAGACGCGAGCACAAATGTGGAGAGCATTCTCCATTGGCTTGGGCTGATGCAGCACCACGTTCATGCTGTTAGCATGCTTAACAAGTGTTACATTTTCAAGATGTGGAGGGATAACTTTTATTAGTTTTATTATTTTGTGGTGGGCTTGTCATATTGATGTGACCCACTGCTAGGTCAGTTCACTGTGCAAATAAATAGCCGTTTGTATTTCAGCAGAGACACTCTTCATCGCCGAGAGAAACAAGCAAGAAATTCAGGCTCAGGAGCACTGCCTGTCCTTCATTTCCTTCTGAAGTACTGTTTTGCTGTTCTGATGATGCTCGGTACTCCTGTGCAGACTTTAAGAAATTGTTCTGTATCTTAGAAATGGTTTCTATGGTAACTCCGTGTGTTTTTTTAACTTAGTGGGCAGTTTGGAAATGGAGGGAGTGGAGTTTTAACGTCACATTAGGAAGACTCAAAGCGATGAAATAAGCTAGAAAAATAGTGTTTGTGTTCGGTCTATTTATCAGTAAACTGAAATATCAGCTCAAGAGAGCATCAGTCTCACTGCCTGGCTAATAAGGGAGGCAGTCCAGAGCTGCCAGAACTTACAGAAGAAAGCAAAGAAAAAGAAAGAGCCCCAAAGCAAGCCCTACCGCTGTTAACATTTTGCAGCTAGCGGCCTTTTTAGAATTGGCAGCTTTTTACAGTGCCTGCAGCTTTCATAGTCTCCTCCTGCTGAAGTTTCTGACAGAGAAAAACACTCACCAAAGATTACAACAACAGAGTGGTATTTCAACGTGCTGCTCTCCCCATTTTCAGTTCTTCATGTTATAAATACAAAATTATGGCAGTATGTGTAGGGCAGTATGTGGTAGTGGTATCGGAGCCTCAACAATTACAGAGATGAAGAAATTGGTTGAGCTTATTTAGAATGCAGCAAATGATTGTAGGAGTTACAAATAATGGGTAGGTATAGATACGGATATTGATACAGGTCTACAAAGCATGGTTAAAAAGAACGTGTGTGTGTATACAGTGTGGCAAGCATGCAAAGATACATAGATAATCATGAAGTTCAGGCATCTGTTTTGCACATGCAAAGAAAGCGTATTCACAGGTAAGGGGTGCTTTAGGCAAAAACTTGGGTGTTCCAAAGTTGTCAAGGTTAAAATTGAGCGTAAAATTACCTGGGAACACCTGGGCATTTGAAAAACCTCAGGGTAGTTTTTCCAATATCCCTGTCTTTCTCTGTTGAGGCAGAAGCTGGTATAGGCATAACCCAAAACAAACTTACATAACGAAAACACAAACATTTGAATAATAATAACAAAAAATAGTATAATCTTGTTTCAAGATCATTGTCATAACACCTACCTGTTCTCTGTAACTGTTTGACTTCAAAAGTTGGAGAAAAAATGTTAATTTTGGGGAACCAAAACTATGATATGAAATCAAAGAGAAGTGGTGAAGGATGATGTAAAGGAAAAAAATGCTGTTAGTAGAGTGCTCTGTTTTTTTATCTATACCGGTACGTGCAATACATTATCCTTCTGTTTCTTTACAATATAGAAGAAAAAAGACCACACTTAAAAAATGCATTGCAAATTTCTTCAGCATAATATGGCAATGCACTTTCTTTCAAACGCACATCGTACAAAAGCAGAATTGCTGGATAGATGCAAGCAAGTGTTTTAGAAATAATATATAATTCCTTTTTCTCCAAGTCTTTGCGTAGTTCTAATGAAACCCAAGGATGTTCCCATTTGCTTTAAATTGATACTTGGCATCTCCGTTGAGATTACTGAATGTTATTTTATCTTCATACAGTGCTGAATGACTATTTGCTGGAAAATTGAGGTTCTTTTAAGATGCCTTGTGTTGCACACCAAATTAATTGGGGTATCTGAACTCTATTAGTCATCTGAAACATCTTGGTCTCTATTTCCTGCTCTTACTGACTTATTAATGTGGTTGGAGCAAGAGAGTAAGAGGGCAGAGAAGAAAATGTCAGTGCAGTTATTTGCAGCTAATGCTTCCATCTGGAGTGCAGGGAGCACTGCTCCTTCTTGCAAAGAGGCTGGGATGCACCAACCTTCTGTAGAGTGGGAAAGAAGAGTGTAGAAATGAAGTGAAAACCCTATTGTAGTAAAATGTGGAAAAGACAATAGTAGAAAAAAAATATAAAAGGTCAAATTCACTATGCCTAACTTTAGCTATGAAAAGGTTAGGCATCTAGCATAAACCAACCATTAAGCTATCCTTATAGTCTGTGGAGGGAGTGGCGCTTTTGTACTGATTTCTCCAATCTGGTTTTGATACTTGCTCAGGAAGGCAAAGCCTATGCCAAACCCTTTGAAATTCTGCTCCCTTGTTGACAGCGAGAGACCAAGCGAGGCTTGAGGAGGCCCAACTGCTACTTGTCCTCCACACTGCTCCTATTTCCCTTTATGCCGTAGCACTGATGGAAGGGAAATCTGTAGCCTGCGTCTATTTAACTGTAAATAAATGGATGTGTCAGTCAGTGAGAAATTTTAAAAAGAAGGAGGAAAGCTGTGCAATTGATCATATGTAACAAGTATGAGAAACTAAGCTCTGAAACTGCTGACACTGATCGTATTGTCAAGCATGAGTAATTAGAAGTAGGACTGGCAAAACCAGAGTACTTGTAATTCAGGCTGCCTGGCTGGACTCACAGTTCTGCAAAGCATGATGTGAATAGTCCTGTGATTAGCTGCTTAAGCCTAAATCCATAATAAAAGTAATGAGTTGTTGCATAAAGTGTATGAGTGGGCAATCCATTGCTAAAAGTCTAGAAGAAAGTATGAAAAGTATCACTTGTGGATGATACCAAGTTGGGTGGGAGTGTTGATCTACTTGAGGGTAGGAAGGCTTAGCAGAGGGATCTGGATAGGTGGATCGATGGGATGAGTCCAGCTGTGTGACACCCAACAAGGTAAGTGCTGGGTGCTGCTCCTGGGACACCACAACCCCGTGCAGCGGTATGGGCTTGGGGAAGAGGGGCTGGAAAGCTGCCTGGCAGAAAAGGACCTGGGGGTGCTGGTCAACAACTGGCTGAACAGGAGCAAGTGGTGTGCCCAGGTGGGTAAGAAGGCCAACGGTATTCTGGCCTGCATCAGAAATTGTGTGGCCAGCAGGATCAGGGAGGTGATTGTGCCCTTGTGCACGGCACTGGTGAGGCTGCACCTTGAGGCCTGTGTTCGGTTTTAGGCCCCTCACCACAAGAAGGACATGGAGTTGATCAAGCACATGCAGGGAAATTCAGTGAAGCTGGTGAAGGGACTGGAAACGAGTTACGAGGAGCAGCTGAGGGAACTGGGGCTGTTTAGTCTGGAGAAGAGGAGGCTCAGGGGAGGCCTCATTGCTCTCTACAGCTACCTGAAAGGAGACTGCAGCGAGGAGGGTGCCGGTCTCTTTCTTCATGTGCCAAGTGGTAGGATGTGACTAAAAGGGGAGGTTTAGACTGGATGTTAGGGAGAATTCCTTCACAAGAGAGGGTGATCAAGCATTGGCATAGGCTGCCCGGGGAGGTGCTGGAGTCCCTGCCCTTGAAGATATTTAATAGGTGTGTGGCCATGGCTCTAAGGGGCATGGCTTAGTGCTGGGATTCTTTAGGTCAGGTTGATGGTTGGAATTGATCTGAATTATTCTATGAAACTATGATCAATATTTTTTGTGTAAGAGAATCCAGAGGTCCTTGTCTTCAGATTCTTGTTGGAGAACAGACCCTGGTGGGCCTAAGTGACCTGCACACTGACCTTAGACCACAGAGACTGTGGAGCGGCTCTTCTGGGTGGATGCCCATCTGTAAAAAAAAAAAAAAAAAAAGTGATATGATGGCCATGACTGCTTTAGGATTGTCTCGGCACCGTAGATTGAGCTCTAAATGAGACCAGTGCCCTGAAGGATTTATAGTGGCAACTATGCACATATGAACCTCACACTATGTAGTCTGAGCACAGCAGCACCTGCCTGAGGATGGATTCCTGGTCTAGAATAGCTGATACATTCAATGTAAAAGATGATGACATTATGTGGGATTAGATTGACAATATATTTTCTTAATTTATGGTTTGTCTGTTTTTTTCCCAAATTGTTGCTCAGATCTCTACAGTTGATGGCAGTTTCCTCTCCATGTCATTTGCCTTTATTACGGTGTGCCACAATCACTGCTAAACATCCCTATATAAAACTATAGCAGCGATCAAAATATTTATCTACACACTACAGCCTGTTTCTGAGATTAAGGTGATGAGGTGTGTATTTTCCTTACAATCTCCTAGTAATTTCAATTACTATTCCACATTGGAAAAACGATCTCATCAGTAGGAGCTGTGAGATTTCCCTGTTTTCACAGTTATGTGAATGCCACCCTTCCTGAAGTAATAATCACTCGTTAACCTTACGTTTGCTGCTCTTTCGTATTTCACAGCCAGAACTGACACTGCTGACAGCTTGGTAAACTGTTTGCCACTTATGATGGCTTTGACTCTTCCAGGAACACTCTTTTCTCTGTAGACTCACTTTGAAGAACTACTCTTATTTTAATCCAAAGCTTCAGTGCAAATTAGGCAATTTTTGCTGCTGCAAAATTACTATGCTTAAAAAATATGAAATTTGGGTTCAAGAAAATGTGGCTTCCCATAAATGAATGGTTGGTGTGGAAGAATAGCTCTGCGGCACTGACCATACGACTGCCCCTTGATGTGGGTCCTGGTTGCACAGCTGAGTCTTGGCAGTAAGATGATACACTTGAGGATACGCTTGGCAGGTTGCATCATAGCATTTCATTTCATGGTCTGCTGTGATAATTTGCTATTGGCTTTTAGATAACTTTGTAAGAAATTTGCCGACAGGTGGTGCTGCTGCACTAAATTCAGTGTGTTCTGACTTGATTTGGGAAAGGAATGCTGACAATTGTATTTCAACATCCCAGCAATTTCTCAGGCTCCAAAGAAAAATATTATGAAATGTTACTCGGGTATAATCTTTTCCGTGTATTCCAGGGAAGATAATTACAATAATGAATCAGTATTTTTTATTATAACTGTGTTACTGTGTGTAGCATCTCTCAAAACAATTAGAGTGTTCCCACATGGGAAAGATCTTGAACTGACTCTTCTTGCCATGGTCTCTTGGAATATGCAATGTACATTTTCCTAATACTTGCTGAAGTAAGTAACTATTTCCATGCATCATGCATGGGAACAGAGACTAAAAATAATAATAAAAAACCACCACTTGTCTGAATCCCATAGGAATTCTTTGTCAAGGTAAGAAATTAGATCCAGGTAACCTCTATCATACCTAATTTACTTACTGTTGGTCAGGTGCTCATTCCTTAGGAAATAATTTGGGAAAGGATGCCTATCCTGTCTAGAGGTGACAGAAACATTTGTGTAACAGCAGATTGAGCAGGAATGTGGTTATATTACCTATGTCCTCTTTTCCAGAAGCAATGAGGCGTAACTATTTTATTATGTCTGTTGTTATTTGACAGGGCTACTGCTTGTTTGTCCGAGGCTACCAATAAACACAGTGTGATTCATGCAAAACTGCTCGAGGGATGGCTCAACTCCAAAAGCACAGTTTAGCCATTATTTGGCAGTTGTTTGCTTAATGCAGAAAAAATGTCTATGAAAAATGAATCTGTGCTGTAACACACTGCTTGTAAAATCCACTTGATTTATCCTGCAGAAGATATTTCAGCATAAAGGAGTAATAAAGACAATGCCTACCTTGATTTTCTTTTATTGTTTGGTTACGCTGTCACCTTCCATATTATTGCAACAGATTCTGGCCGAGATGGAGTCATCGTAACTAAGAAAATGTCATTATAATCAAAGTTGTCTTCTGAGCTGAGATGCTGAGCTTTGAAAAGGACATTTTTTTTTCTCATCTAATTGTAACATGCACGGAATTTTCTTCCCCTTGTATGATTACGCTGATTTAATCTTGAACCACATGGGAGAGATGCAGTGGAATGGAATAATGGAGCATTGGGAGAGGCATGGTTACCTCTCCTGAAGTCAAAATGTACTGGGTTGCTGTCATAGGCTGATTATTGACTCCATTCTTTTCCTGTGGTTTATCTAAAGGAATGAGTAGGGATGAGGCCTCTGTCTCTGAGGATCTTTGTACCTCTTCCTAGGGGCTTGGAGAAAGGCAAGTGTTTGAATGTGATACACAGGGACGGCCATTTCCAATGAAAAACAGAAAGTGAGGTTCTACAAGGTAAGAAAGTTTGCAAATCATGGATCTAAATGGTTCTCCCTTCAGAAATGTGAAGAGCAAGGGTGAGCAATACAAATGTAAAAATGCAGAAACAAAGCAGCTTCATGCTGAGTAGGAAGCCAGATTTTTCTGACCTAGCTAGAGGCAAGTAAAGAGACAATTGTCTGGAATAGAATGGCAGTTCTGACAGTTGGACTCATCTCCATTAGCATTTTAATTTGGATTGAGAGTGCACTTTTGAAATTAATCTGCCAACCATCCCCATGCTTTGGTTCGCATCACAGAGTGGTCTCCGAGTACCTAAACCAGAACCATCTCAGACGAAAACAGACTGGGAGAGGTTCACCAGTAGCACACCTAACACGTTTTAGTTGGTAGTGAGCATGCACGAGATGGGGCTAGCCTGAAGGAGGCCTCCTGAAATGCACATGATGTGGGCATCGTGCCCTCAGCGCCAGGCCTTTTGGTCTGCTGATCCACTTGGGGTCTGCAGTGAGATTATGGGCCAGAGCCTTCATGTGGAGATGCACAACAGCATTCATGCTTTTAAAACAGCCGTCTCTGAAAGAGTTGGGCTCTTCTGGGTATTGTTGTCATAGGTGAGACCTGGGTGGTCTCTGGGTAATGCTATCACTACCAGTGAGAGAACAACACTGTGTTGAACCGAGCTCCAGCCAACGAAGGTGATGGAGGTGGGTGGTAGGGGACTGTAGCAGATGGACCCTGCCATTGAGGGAGGGGACACCTGAAGGGCCAGAGCCCCGCTGGCTGTACTCAAGGGACCAACAGGAGAGCAAAGGTCTCAACAAACTTGAGAAATGTGGCATTCTCCGTGCTGGAGTCCCAGTCATGCATAATTGTTTTCCTAAAATGTTCATATTGTCTTGTCCAAATATTTTCTTGCTTTAAACTTTCAGGCCCTGGTAAACACAAGTTAGCTTAGCTCTCCTACACAGTGTGAATAATTCTCTTCATTCCTTGATATTGCTTCCTTCAGGGTATTTAAACTGTTTTTATCATCTCCCTTCAGGCTCCTTTTATCTGACAGTATATATTAGACTCCTGTTTTCTCTATTTTTATGTCACAGTCTCCCATCTTGCTTTCATTTATTTGCCTATCTCTGTCTTTAAATATGTGGGCTAAGCTAGCAAACTGATCTGGCATTTTGCTGAGGTAATATAACATTTCATGTAAGTTTAGGTGGATAATTACTCCATCATATAAAGCCCCTCAAGATTCAGCTTGGACACCTGCTGTTCCAGTTTCTTTTACATATCCAACTTTGTTAAATTATAAAGCTACTGTTGGTTTTGTTTTGTTTTTCATTTCAGTGAAACCTACAGAAAATATGTTTGTTTTAAAAAGTTGACATCGTCTAATTGTCTGTTTTTCATTGTTGTTTGTTTTCATTTTAACTTGGTAGGTTTGTTCTCCCTTTTTTAAAGAGAAGGCTCTGGAAAGTCTGCAGTCCTGCAACAGGACTGGTACAGACGCTTTTGCACTTGGGCATAATCTCGTTAGCATCGCCAGGACTTTTTACAGACATTAAGGTGCACCAATATAAATACAGTTTAAGAATTAAGACATAGCTTTGACAGCACACAAGCCAACATAAAAGCCATAGTTAAGGTGGGAAGATGAGAGGCAGCGGGCATAAGTGGAAATGAGTTCACAGGTTGCCCAGAGTTGTTGTGCAGCCTTTGTGTTTGGAGGTCTCCAGATCAGACTGGATAAAGCCTGGCACAATTTGGTGCGACCTCAGAACTGATCCAGCTTCGGGCAGAAGGTTGGACCAGAGACCTCCTGAGGTCTCTTCCAACCCAAATTATTCGATGATAAAGAGAATGGCTACAGATCTACATGATGATGTATGGGAAACGATTAATAGCCCACAGGAGTAAGTCAGCATGTACTGAGCCTCCTTCAATAATCATTATTATATTAGGTTTGTACAACTTCATGAAAGAAAATTGAATAGATTTTCATTTGGTGTGGTTCAACTAGCTGCTTCTGTAGTGCACACTATGGAATTTTGCTGTCCGTATGTTCAAGATGGCAAGACCAAATTTACAAACATCTATACATGTTTATGGTTGAAAATAGAGCCTGATGTTGGAACCATATCACATTTTATAGGTAGCTTGCTGAGGCAAATAACCTCTGATGTGACCATTTTGAATCAATCAGGGTTTATCAGTGTGAAAGGGCCAGGGACATAAAACATAATAGGGCAAAGACTCCCTGGCAAATAATCTTACCGCCTAGCTTTAAAATTATATGGCATTTTTTAATCCTATAGCAAATTCTATAGCATCTTTCTGTAAAATTGAGATTGCCTACTCACGGAGAATGCGCTTATGTTCCAAACAACCAACACTGCTAGCTTTTTTGTATAGATTTTTTTTTTCAGAAGATCTTCCATCGAAGTACAAATTTAACCCAAGGCTGATTGGCATATGAAGTCTGAAAAGATCATAACACTAGACAAAATAAAAATGACTTGTGAGATAATTCTAAATGTGCTTTCAATTGAGGTAGTAGGGTCAGGTATATCACTCCAGGTAAAATGAGGTGAAGGATGTTGAGGTATTCAGAATGAAGCTACTGAGAAAAACCTGTTAAAATAGCAGAAATCAGTCAGAGACTTATCAGAGAAAGGAACTTTAGATGTAAACATGCCTAGAGGAGAACTCCATGCCATAGAAGAGAACTGACTGAAGAAACTACCTCTTGACGAGTGCTTTGATCTACAGTTCTCTCAGTTCCTTTCCTCAATGCAATCTTATGTGTTGATTCCTCTAGCCACAAGTAACTGTCCATTTTCCTTCCTATCTCCCTCTCCCCCTTCTTCATCTCAAATTTCCCTCCCTCCCTCCCTCCCTCCCTCCCTTCCTTCCTTCCTTCCTTCCTTCCTTCTTTCTCTTTTTCTCCTTCTTTCACACTCCCTGATTCCCTTCCTTCCTCCCTCCCACCCTTTCCCCTTCCTTTCCCTTCCCTTGCCTCCCAAACACCCAATATGTTACTACAATAGTACAGACAGAAAGGGAACGGTCCATAAAGTCGTTAATAGGTCAAGAAAAAAACTAGCATGTATCACATGGGAGCACAGTACTCAGTATAGGTATTATTATTATTATTATTATTTTCCTTTTAAGTTAGAATAATATGTAAATAAAAGAAGAAGTAATAGAAGTATGAAAGTCCAGAGTGCTGCATGAATAATACTTCTGTAGTTTTGTACAATGATTTTAAGAGTGTTTCAGATGGCTCGTACAGCTGCCTCTTCATGGGTTGTATAGGAAACCATACCCAGTTCTGTCCAGATATTTAAAGTATTCATTTAGCATTTTCTGTTAAGGAAACGTTCCTGACAATCCAACACACTGGTGAAAGGAACCTCAGAAGACTGAAGACAGACAGCATTGCTGAGTTAACCTGAAAAGGTCCAGTATGTATAGTTGCTCATGTTTCATAGACGAGTCAACTGAGAACATCAAGTCTAATGCACTTTAAAATTATTAGAAAAGAAATATTAATTGTCTTATGTCTAGAGAGTATGGTATATTCAGCAGCAGGGCCTTTTGTTTTCTGTTTATGTATGGTGCTAAAATAATTGAGCAATGAAAAATCCTGTTTAGGACTGTAATAACAATTAATCAAAATTAGGCATGTTATAAAACATGGCTTGGATGTTCATCCAATGCAAATCAGTTCTTGTTTGAAATCAAAAGAGCTGTGGCAATTTATGCCAGCAAAGGGCTTGGCTCTTTTTCTTTTGAATGAATAATATACCCCAACTATTCATTTTTCTTTCTTATAATAAGTGCCAGATTTCAACCTGTTCATTCACAAAACTGTGGAATACAACCAGTTTTAAACGTCCCTGTCTCACATAATTCAGTGCCTTCTAGGATAGGGTTTGTCATTGTCCATTTTTCTCTTTTCTCCTAAGTGTCACCCAGGTTAAAAAATGTAATTGTGAGTTTAATCATGCTGCTAGTCTGACTTTAAAAGTTAAGTAGGACTGGAATATTTATTTCCTTATGCCTCCAAAAATCTGGTGTAATGTTCATGAAGTCATGAGTGTTATAGTAGTGTGAGGTAACTCCTGCCTTTGGATTTTCAGTTACATGAAAGAAAACAGCAGGTCTAGACTGAGGAGGAGGTCTTTCTTGGAAGAGAAGAATATTGCAGGAAACAGTGCTGCAGCATTGTAGCACTAGCATAGCAGATCTTAGCAGGAGACATTATTAGGGGAAAGGGGATTATATTTTAAAACAAAACTGATCTGATTCATTCCTTCATACATTTCCATAAACACGTACACACACCAAGATGTGTGTGTCCAGTAGTCTGTATACCATTGGAGCACCAAGATGCTGGTATGCAGACAGGCAGACCAGGGTTCTCTGTGGTGACACAGAGGCCAGTTCCTCTTCACATCTTCTGGGTTCTTCTTAGGTTGCTGATTTTGGATACAGCTTTTTTGTTCCCCTAAAAATTGACAGGGATTGGTCTCTGTGTCCTGTCCCACCTATGAGTCATCAGGTTTTATTCACTATCATTTGTTTCCCAGGCTGAGAAAAAAACATGCAGATGTTCTGGCATCTTGATGACCTCCTGATCTAAGTGACATCAGCACGTGTCACTCTTCTAGCCCTTCTCTTGCCATTTGCTCCTTCTGGTTCTCCCATACCCATACATTTTTGTCCCTACCAACCTAAACATCCCTACTGCAGTTCTCTACAACATGAGACAGATGCCGTTCCCCGAATATTTAATGTAGACATTTATGATGAACTGTGATGCTGAAAGTTATGTTAATAGGGGCATTACAGAACTGGTATTCAATTCTTGTCATAAATTGTCATATTAAATATCAGTATATCATTACTGCTATATTACTTCCCACTAGAAGGAATATTGCAATAGCAAGACTATCATGGGCTTGAATCAAAGGTACATTAAGCTTGTTTTTTAATCTGCAGTTGACTGTACCTCTTAATGTGGACAATTGCTGCTAAGAAGTATTAGGATAATCTGCATCTCTTCTTGTTCTTGGGACAGAATTAATCTCATCTAATCACAGACATCTGCAGTGCTGTCATTTACTTTTGAGCTACCCACCTGAAGTTTATGTTATTGGTGAAGAGAAATGGGCACTTCTAGGATGCAGTTTGTTTGACCTATTTTAGAAATCTACTTTAGCATAAGAAAAATAGCAACCAAAATGTTTATTTTCCCCACTGGTTATAAAAGAAGCCTAGAGAAAGTAGTTCAATTTTATAAATTTACATTTAACCAGTAAACATCAACCTAGATGTCTGCTTTTATAATAATGTCCCCACAATCATCATTGTGACTAGGTATGGACAAAATAAATTTGTCAGCTGCCCCAGAAGAGTCTCATCAGTGACAGAAATATTTCTGCAATATAAAGAATTTGAATTAAAGTGTCTTTTCTATATGTGTAGGATGGAAGGATGGGCTTCCTTCTGAGTGCAATTAAGTGCATTTCCATTTAGTGCAGAGGAATAAAATCCATTTACGTGAGGAGAGGATTTTATCCAGAATTTCTCTCTTTATTTATTTATTTATTTATTTATTTTGCCTAGCACATGGTAAAAGTCAATCAAATGTTGCCTGCACATGACAACATTTTGTATTCAATTTTCATCTTAACGGTAACTAAATCAATAACCTGTTTAGCTCCTCTAGCAGGTGGAGATCAGCACCCATCACAGTTATCAATGGCAATTGCATTGTAGCTGCTGTATTTTTAGTATTTCTGTTTTCAGTGGTGACTACCACAGCTTTGAATGACTTCTGTTCTTACTAGTTTTGAGGCTCATTTTTTACCTTTTCTTTTCCAGAGGACTCATTCCTATCTTTCTTATATACTCTGTGTCATCACTGCTGGTAAGTTGTAATGGCTGTGCAACTCCTTTTAAGTGTTATGGCCCAGAACTGCAAGTGTGACTACTAATTTTCAGTGCTTACTCACGAATACTTGAATGAGGCTTTATATTCAGTGTTTTCTGACCATCAGGTACTGTAACTCATAGCATGTATTTTGGTGTACATGCATGGAGACCTTTAGCATGGAATTCAGATTTGGCCACCTACTTGTAGGTGTCTCCTGAGCCAGTGTAGGTGTCCAGAGATGAGCTACATGTCTTAACTCCCTCTTCAGTTTAGGAGGTGTTAGAGCTCAACTCAGATGCCTCAACATATGCATCTGCTGGGACTCAGCTATCTAGATGTAGGTGTCTAGTGCTTGGGGTATTCCACCCGGTATCCAGCCAACACTGCAAAATGGCACAGGTGTTACCAATGACATGTCTGACAGCTCCGTAAGGGTGTTAGAATATCTTAGTTGGTCTAAAATGGTGCTACATGCCTAAGTTTTGGTAACCGAGTCTTGCTCCAGTTGCTTTTGAAATTCTTGGACAAAAATACTGGGCAGGTTTATT
Organism: Cygnus atratus; assembly: GCF_013377495.2. Lineage (NCBI taxonomy): Eukaryota > Metazoa > Chordata > Aves > Anseriformes > Anatidae > Cygnus > Cygnus atratus. Next base: position 199,461,398 of record NC_066362.1, on the reverse strand, counting down.
TTAGAGCCCCATTTCACTAAGGTAAAGGAGGAGATAAATTGTCATGAATGTGATTCCCTTTGAATGCCTCAAGGCTCATTTCTCTACTGAAAGCCACCTTTCCCACCCCCTCAAGACGTGAAACCCCAAGCTCTTTTCAATATGTGTAATTATTGTTAAATCTGATCCAGATGTTAAGAAATACAAACTGTTATTAAAAGCTCAGTGGAAACATTTCAGCAAAATGCAGTGAAGATGGTCACAAATATACATTGTTTAATGCTGCACTGCAAGTGCTGAAGTATTCAATTTTTGACTGTAACACACGTTAACAAACCAAGTCTGATTCTTTCTTTCTTTTTTTTTTCTTTTTTTTTTTTTTAATTTCTTCTGCTATTTTTAATGTTAATTTCTTCGTACAAAAGACCCTAGCAAGTCATTCCTTGTGAAGTTCAAAGAGCTTGCCTACAGGAAAAACTGAGTTCTTTGAAAAAGTGTGTAGGATCAGAAACACTGGTTAATATTTACTGGTTTACAACGGCAGATGATAAATAATAATTGGTTGCACAGCAACACATAAGTCAGACTATTGCACAAAACTAAAATTAGTCCTGGAGACTTTCCTCTGTTCATAAGAGATTCTGCTGAATATGATAAAGAAAAGAGGGGATGGGAAATAAGGGATCCTTCAAAATAAGAGTTGACAACAAAAAGCGGATTTGTACCATGTGGCATTTGAAATGGAGAGACAGTTGTGTGAGAAGAGTTAAACCTGTCCATAGGACAAAGCTCCTGGAAGCACGCTCAGTCACAGAGATATGCTGCAGAGAGAACTCCTACCCAAGTAAATGAAAATGGACAACAGCACAAGTATTCAAGGGCAAGCCTGGTGGTAATGTGAACAGTGTGTTTGAGAGGCAGACCTAACAAAGACTATTCAATTTGTGGGAGCTACTATCACTGCATGAAATAGATTTCGTAACTGCTTATAGAGCCTTTTGTAAAAGGATAAGAATATGCCATGGCTCTGCCCCTTGTACTTCTCATCATCCCTTATTGTGCAAAGATGCTGTATGTAGATAAAATAAAATTAAAAAAAAAAAAAGTGGTTAACTTCCTTTTTAAGAAGATCTCTTGGATATTTTTTTTCATTACTCTCTCTTCAGAGAAGAACTTGCAACATCTATTGAGTAGGAGCTCCGACAAAAATTGAAAAATTGGGAAACAAAAAGTAGGAAGGGGGAAGTCCTTGAACTACTTTTCTCAGTGATGCTTCCCATCATGTTGGCTCTATTCTTTTAATTAGTACCACCACAGGTGCTTAGATCCTTGTTCAGCATCATTAAGACAAAAACTACAGTTTTAGCTGCAATGCAGAATATTGATTGCAGGTTCTGTTATCTTACACCAGTATTCTTGTGTCACTAGTTCTACACATATATTGCTTATAAATATCTTCCTCCTACTGTATTCAACACTGACACTTTGCACACCTATGGCCAGGTCTTGCTTTCCTTACGTACACAATGCACTAGTGCCAATGGCTAATTAGCAACTGGCTGCAAGATCAAGCCCTGAAATTTGAAACTTTCCCAAATCCATAGTCAATAAAATCAACATTGTCAATCCCATAGTTTCTTCCATCCACACCCAGGACACTGAATAGCACATTTGGGATAGTGCAATACTTAGTGAAATCTGTATTTTTTACATGATGACTGCTGCCCCATAAGGAGTAAGGCATTAGGTGGTTTCAATTATTTCAGCATTCTCAGGCAGAATGTGTAACTTTGTAAGGACAAACCTTTCTTTGCTTCAAGATCTCCCTTTTAGAAGCTGTATCACAGGCTCCCTTCCAACCTTAATCTGAACTAGATTACAGTGCATAGTGATAGAGAACAGAGAAAGGAACCACACTGTGGTCCTATATCAGGACCTGTCTGGATATGTGCCTTCACAACATTCTTATGTTTTTGAGGTCCAGTGTGTGCAAATAAAATGTCTAGATGGTGTTATGCTGCATATTTCATGTCAGAAATGCTGGGAAAGTATGCAGAGATGGGGAGAGAATTCATTCTGCAAATGGCCGACAAGAGCTATGTACATCATCTAAACTCTATCCCAAGTCTATCCCATGCATGACTTAAATAACTGAAGGTACTCTGTTGGCTGTCTACATAGAATAACAAACTTTACCAACATCTTTAAAAAGAGAGTTTAAAAGTATGGACAGGAATTCAAAATATGGCAGTGGAGCTGTTATTCCGAGATGTTTCACCCATCAACCCCGAATCTGTGGAACTAGTGGAATGGCCAGCGGGAAACGGGGTTCCTTACCTGCCCTAACTCAAGCAGCTATAAACTTGAAGACCCAATCTGTATGAACCATCACAGGCTTCTTTTATAGTCAGGGTGTGATTCATGTCACACTAACACAGAAACTTTAAAACTAGCTCCCAGGAATCCAAAGTTGCAGAAGTCACCTGCTTACAGCCTTCTGCATTGCATACTTCCAGGACCCTGTCCTTACACTCATTAAGAGTTTTCTAATGATTTATTTCAAGTGCTCAAAGATAATTAATATTCAATAATATTAATGAGCACACTGTCACTGTTGACAGATATGGTAGTGATTCAAAGTCTTACTGCCAAGATCTCTGAATGCTCAGGAAAGTGGAGACTCCAAAGATAAGGTGCTTCCATATATGAACTGACACTGAGTGATTTACACAAAGGCATTAGATGATAGGAGAAGGAGGCAGTCTAAGTCTAATGTTCTTATAGGCATTGCTCTATAACGGTATTTGGGTATTCTATAGGAGTCCACAAAATCGATGCTCAGCTAAAACATTGCTGATTCTGTAACACTGGCATGTATGTGATTCTCATTCTTTGGATCCAGTCATTTTGTACCTGCTGTAACTTGGTGTCAATAACATGACCCAGTCCCAGGGTTTACCACATACCTGACCTTTCGCAGGGATTTTCACAATAATGAGTACAATTTCTTGTAGTTGAAGCTTATTGCCAAACTTCATCAAAGTGTCTTGGGGCTGTATTTTGACTGTTTCCTAGTTGCCTAAGCAGTCTTGCAAGACAACTCTTGCAGGGGGTGCCTTGCCCCAAAGGCACTGGGCGTATTTTTCTGTTGGCTGTATATGTAGCCAAGACCTAGAGCTTGTTGATAAAGTGAGTTAGCCACCTGCTAGGTTGCCACTACTTCTGCAAAGTTGCAAAGCCTTCTGAGCTTTGGCTTCATACTAATTATAAGGACTACTGTTCAGCACCTCGATCGGGTTGTCTGAACAGGGCTCTCAAAAATCAATTGACAACAAAAAAATCCCTCAGTGGACTTCATGAGCTAGCTCTTTTCTTCCTCTAATTATTAAACTCTCTTACTTTGGAAAACAGGTTTCATGGCTTAGTTAGGAACTACTACTCTTTTTACTCACAGTATGCTTTAGATTGACTTTTCATTTCACAGTATCAAAGTGTGCAAATGCTCTTGTGCAACCAAGCCTTCCCATACAGTAACAGCATCACCAGCTGCCTTTTTTTGGGATCAAGTAACAAGGACATGTTTACACAACAAATGAACATGAGAGCTATATATTATTTCTCAGTAAACAGAGATGTAGCAACCCCTCAGCACTCTAAATTGGTTTCTTAATAGTAAATAGACCAATCTCTCACTTTGTCAGTCAGCAGCGGAATCTGATATTCCCTGCACTCTGGCCCTGATAATATTGTTTATTATATACCCCCACAGGCTGTTTCCATGCTGATCTAACAGGCGTTAACATCAACCAATCCACTTGGTAAATAGCTCTGAGATGCTTTATTGCCCGGCTCCCCGCTATTCTGCTTTACTTCCGTGTAACACCAGCCACTTTTAACCTTCTAGTGACAAAGGAAATAAGTTATGGAAAGTCTCTTTCCTGGAAACAGAGAAGTGCTGAAGAGCTGTTTTCATTTCATTTCTTTCAGAGAACAGTTTGGTGCCCAAAAGCAGTGGTGGTGTTGAAAGCTAAAGGCTAGTGCTTGAATAGGTCTAAAGTGTCCCAACTGTAATAAATGCAAAGGAGCTACAGTGACTTACACCAGCCAATGTGACAGCCCAGAGCTCAGGGCTGTAACACTGCATCCTTCTTCTGTGGGGTCAGCTCCGTGCCAGAGGTATCCTGGGCATCAGGGGAGCACAGCCCTCCAGCTCCCACGTTAGCAGCGCAGGGTGGAAAAATGCCCCACATCCTGGGAAGGGGAGGATATTTTGCCACAGCATCATGGCTGTAGAGGATATCAGCAACCTCCTCTAAAGGCAGATGGAGACCTATGGATATAAGCAGGATAGAAAGCACCAGCTTCAGGACTTGATTTACAGGACTTGATGACTACATCAGTGCATCCCTTTTGTGAGAGAGGAAAGTAAGGCATCTTAAAGGTATTATAAAATGAATGTTTGGAGCAAGAAAAAGGGGTAACCATAGCCTCACTGTCCTAAAACTCCAATTTCCCGGGGGGCACAGACAGAAAGAGCCCTTGCCGTTAATGCCAGAACTCATGTCCTGCTCTGGATCCAGGTGTGGCAGGAGAATAGCATCACCACCTTTCTCAGTGCTGGTGAATGTTGTTTCTGCAGTTCTGTTGTGAAACAATTGCCTTTAGGCAAAAGTAGCTGGGTTAAAATAAACTGACATTGAAAATTGCCACAAACACTGCTCAAGTGGTGGATGGAGATGGTAACATCCGGCTGGTGGGTGGCAAAAGGAGTCGAGGCAGCAGCATCTGATGGGGAAGCTTGTCTGTTCTTCTCTTGTCTGTTCTTCACTTTGAGGACCAATGAAACTGGAAGATTAGCTAGGAAATGCTTACTCCATGGTGGAAAGGCTGGTGAAGGGGACAGCTGGCTACAATATCCATGTTGACACTCCTCACCTCTTCTCCCACGTTCACTTAGTGCTTCCTTCCCTGCCCCTCTTGTCTGTAGGTTTAACTCGGACTCTCTCAGATTTAACTTTTCCTCTTCCTGTGTATCAAGAAATGTCTCTATGCCTTCAAATCCCTGAATTATTCTTCTTTCTCCACTCCTTCCTTTCCCCAATCTTTCTGCAAAGAAGCCAGTCTCTTGTGTCATCCCAACATACCTAAATTTCTTCTGCTAAACCATGAGCTAGACCTTTGTTTTTTAGTTGTTTCTAATCTGTTTTGCAAAGCCAGGATGCAGTTTGAAAGGCTTCTATAAATAACAGCAGAAAACAAACACAATCTCTGATGCTTTTAACTACATTCAAAATTAGCTTGGCTGGAGAATCCAAGCATATTGCTTGGGGGGAAAAAAGGAGAAAAAGAAGGAAAACTGTTTTTGTCTAAATGCGTCCTTAAATTAGGCTGTAAGTATATCTTAGCACCTAATGTGCTTAAGAAGTGCTACATGTGGGGACTTAGTACCTCGATTATTGGAAAACAGGTACTCGAGCTGAATGTGACCAGGAAATTTTCACTCGTGGTATTTCTTGGTCACACCAATAGATGGCAATCCATCTTCACTCCCCTTCACTTCTTCAAAAGTGAACTAAAAGGTGAGGAGGAAATGGAGAAAACAATTTTTCTCAAATGCTTTCTCCCTTTTATGTGTCAGAGTTTCAAAGCTAAATGTTCAAATGCCCTGGAAATGAGAAATTATCTGAAAACTAGTACACTGCATGCTACCACAGCACAAATTACCCCATGCTGTGCTGTCAGATTTAATCTGCCTGACTCATTTTTGGAAGGGATGATATGGGATTTAGTTACCATGTGAGCTTGTAAACTGAGATTAGCAGCGTTCATGACACTATTGCGTATTTTAATCTATGATTCAGTTTGTTGCCTGAGTCACACATTGTGAAATCTTCAATAGATATCAAAAAGGTAAAATAAATATATATAAAAAAAGCAGTCTTAAGTCATATAAAAGGTTCCCAATCTTTCCATCTGATTCTGCACTGTGTTACAGTACTGTAATTCAGGAATAACAGCAAAGAAAATATCTCAGTGTCAGATTAGCAGATGTGATGGCAGAATTAAACCCTGGCTGTTTAGCTTGTTTGCTCTGCTGCGATTGTAGGAGCATTTATGGGGTTCGGAGTTTTTTTTTTTTTTTTTTCTTTTTTTTTTTTTCTGTTTGATGGCCTCAGCTTTGCTTGGAGCATCTGATTGCTGAATTAATTTAACCTTTTCACTCCCCTTATTTACTCATATGCTACCACTGCATGCACTGAGCCAATGTGATATGTGATTTGTTTAGGAAATACTTCCTACAAGAACTAAATTCTTTACTGATGATTTAGTTAAAAAGTGAAAAATAAAACCAAATGGATGCCTTTGCTTTGAATGTGCAGTCCTCTCCATACTGAAGTAAGCTGGGGCCACAAGTTCATTTCATTTGGAAAATAATATTTATTTCCAGGGTGTTCCAGGGTGCTCTCCTTGCTCCCCAGCACAAAGAAAGCCATGCAAAGGGGACAGCAGTTGCGCTCTCTGTCCAGGTAGCAGTCTCTGGATGAAATGTGTGGATGCCAGGAGGCAGGATCCTGGCTGGAAAAGTGGAGGAGTGTCACTGGGAGTCACCCAGCCCTGCCACAGCTGGCCACAAGGGCTTGGGGCTGCGGCAGCGCTCGTACCAAAGGCTGCTTTGCTTTCCCCCTACAGCATTTGCACCGGGCTCTGGCTTGCTGTAGGTTGGTGGGGTCTCCTCAGTCTGCCAGCCCCAAGCTGTTTGGAAAGAAATTGCACTCTTGGACACTGCAAACTTGTTTCTGTTGAATTCCCAGCATTCTGTAATTTGTTCTGTCCTCCAACAACAACCCAAATACTCCAAGTCAGGAAACAGGCTTTAATCTACAGCCTTTGTTAACCAGAGAATGCAGGTAGTGCTAAAAATAAATTGTGTCTACTCGTGTGAAAACAGAGCTTTCTTATGCATCCCTCCTCTTTACCAGAAAGAGTGCTCAGGAAAAGCTATCTGCTCAAAGTTGCGTGTATTTGTTTTTGTGGGGTGCTCTTAGCTGATGCTGGAGAGGGTATTGCAGTTACTAGAGGCAGACAGAGCTGGTGGAGCACAAAGCTAAAAGAAAATGAATTTTAATTCAGCATTTACTCATTCTTAAAGTTTTCAAGAGTAAACACTGTGCTTTCTGGGAATAAGATGGCCTCTGGCCTTCAGGTACAGAAAGCAGCGTAAAGCACTTTGCAACTTTCATGGGATTTCTGCTCTGAACGGACCCTGCCATCTCATATAGACATTTCCAGCATTGCCCGCATGTCAGAGGTTAGGTGTTTTTTCTCTAATGAGATGTGCCATTTACCTCCAGAAAGAATATGATTTTACCTCTTTGCATTTTATGAAGCTTTTCCCTTTAAAGAAAAATAAACTAAAAGAAAATTAAAAAAGAAAAGACAAAAAGAAAAAAAAAAAGAAAAGAAAAGATGCCAAGGATTATGTGAAGTGTGGACAGAACACACAAAACCCGGTTTTCAGCTTCACAGCTGAATTGCCATAATCTGAAGCCAATACCAGCCGAACTGCTGCAGGGCTGCTGGTTAAGCCTCGATGCCATTCCCTCTCATCTTTGACCCAAAGGGATTGATTACCTACTTCTGGAGTATTAGTCTGTTTTTAGTCTGTTTGCTGAGCAGTTCGCAGCAAAACTGTGAGCGTGAACTTTCTCTTGCCTAAAGGAACGGAGGAGAACACTGAGCCTGCTCTCATGGCTCCTGTTTAATTGCTGATATGGGGGATTTTGCCAGCTCTGGAATGAATGGTGGCACAATTTGAGAGAACACTTCTTCCATGAAAAAAGCAGGGGGTGGAATATAAAGAGGAAATGGGAAAAGGGGCAAACGCTAGCGTTATTTTCCTGTTTTCGGAGACACGTTTGCTAATACAGTTAATAAATATTGACAAGGCACAAGTCTCCCCTGCTTCCCCGAGGCAGTTCCCCAGCAGATCCATAGCACTCTGATCTGAGTGAAAGGGAGTCAGCATCATTAATGGCAGCATTCTCCAGATACACACTAATTAATCAAGCATGTTACAACGAGTTAATGAGTATAAAATTAATAGGGTATTTTTGCTACCTCTCATAGACGTTTGTGAATAATCTGTGTGTTTATTCCTGGAGCTATAGAACAAAGTTCAAAGACTGCTAAGTCAAGAGTTTGTTTTGTTTTGTTTTATCATTTATTTATTTGTCGGTTTTGTTTTTATTCAATTTCAGTGAACTTTGAAGCAGGATCTTGTAGTATAAGCAGAGCAGAGAAATGTGGCCTGGGTACAAGACTCAGCTTTAAAGTCAGGCTGCAAATCTGCTGCATGACCTTTACCAGTCACTCCACCTCTTGTGCCTCAGTTTCCCCCAAAGCTCCTTCCATTTCTCTTCAGGATATGGGCTTGCCCATTGTGGGTGTTATAGCACAATGTGACAGGCTCAGACTTGCAATCACAGGTTGGGAAATTCTTGGGCAGAGATCATGGCACAGTGTACATTGCTGCCATGCACATGCTTGCTCGGTCTCACTGCAGACCGTGACTTCTCTCCTGTTTTGGTTCTGGGTCTTTTCTGAGCACAGATTGCCAGTCCCACCTAACAAGGGCAAAAGGACTAAACACAAGCAGTTTACAAATAAATGCAGAAAATCTCAGTTCATGCAACATTAAGTTTACTGTATGAATGCTCTTTCAGTGTTGCTAGCTCAGCCTCACTCCTGTTTATTTCATATCATGCTCGCACATTTAATGTATGAGCTTGAAAAGGAAAAACTAGCTTAAGGAATGTAACTTCACCTGTCATCTGGGGAAAGTTACCTTGTTAATTTTCTGTTGTTCAGCATTCTGAGCTCTTGAGGAAAAGCATCAGGAGATTTATCCCTGCCAAAGGATATGGCCTTTGGTGAACTGAAAAACACAGCATGCAGTTTCTCTCTTAAAACTCATAATGTTGTATTGCTTATTATATTTATGCAAATGTTCTCCAGCATAGAGAAAAAAAACAGGAAGGTTCACAGGCAAACTCATGGGGATTGTATCAGTTCATTCTCCAAAGAAATACATACTGCCACACAAGCACAGCTTTTCTCATAGTGGAGGAATAGGAACAATCCTTTTGTCATCTTGGCAGAAATTCCTGTCAAATGAAAGCTACATCGTCCACTGGCAGGGGCAACGGAGACGTGATTGGTCCCACAAGTAGAAATTGGAGTTATTCTGAGTCATCACTCCTACCAAAATGTGTCTGTTCAGCCAGGGATCTGTATGCAGGGAGAGGAGTGATAGACAGTCATACTACTTCTATTCTCGGTCTAAGTTGAGACCACCAACTTTAAAATGTCACAGCTCTTATTTATGTAGCATATCCCCAGGCAGAGCTGAGTTTCTGTGCATTCCCTAAATGTAGGTTTCCATAATATTACATATACTGATATCTTCAACATGTTAGCTTGGCTCTGATTCTTCTGCGTTTATAGTATTGCTGGGTCTGGGGAAAAAGTCCCTTTAAGGAAGAAAGGTCTATAAAGAAGAAGAAGCAAGATACTGATCCCTTAAGAACCAGAAGGGAGATATAGGATCCACTGCAACCCCTAAGAAGAGATTACACAAATCAACTTTTGCTGCTGGGGAGGGGAGAGGGAGCATTGCAGGGGAGCCGGTAAAATAGCTTCTGAGAAAAGCAGAATACTTCTGTGATGCCAAGAGCAAGCCCCTTTTCTTTCATGCTATCCCTCAATGCTTTTCCCAACTTCCTTTCCTGATATCTCTTGTGTCAGCAGTAAAATAAAATTTGTTGAAGTTTTGGAGGTACTGGCTATCTCTTCATTTTCCCCAGTGTTTCCATGGCTCAGTATACTACATGCTTCCTCTTCAGCCTTTAAATCCACTTCTGCTCCCTTTCAGGAAAACCTTTGGTGCTTTCAGAGTATCTCTGGTGAATTTTACCAATCTGCTTTGGCTGTTTTTCTCAAAAAGGCTGCCTCTTGCATTTGTAGCTCTCTCCCCGAGCTCCTGTGAGTAAACTTTAGATGGCAGTTTGTTTCCAGGAAATTTTCCAAAAGGGTCTTATTTATACACACCTCTTCTGCCTAAGCAGCAGGGATCTAAAGTATTCCAGCAAGGATGGAAATATCTCAGTAATGGAGATGGGATGCACAATTTATTGCTGTTTCGTATTTTTATTCTGCTAAGAATATCTGATACTTCCTGTAAGAAGACTGTACCTGTAAGTGCAGCACTGTCTGCTTGGGGACAGGGTGTGCAGGGTACCAGAAATGAAAACATGAACTTTGTCCTTCCTGTACTCTTCCTAATGTCCTTGTGCCTTAGCAGTTCCCAGGGCAGCAGCTTCCAGCAGACCTGGACTATGGTACGGGGGGGTGGACACGAATGCAGCAGAATTACTGGGTCAGGACAAGGAAACGATGAAGAATGAGTGCAAACAGGACCCAGAGGATATGGGTTGGAATTAGAAGGCAAGGAGCAGGTCTCTGGTGCACTGGAGGTGAGGTGGGGATGCACTGGACAAGGATCTAAGTTGGGAGGGACCTGGGATCAACCAGGCAAGGAGCCTGGAGCAGGAGATGGAGCAGGGAAATGGGAACTGGACATGGCTGGTCACTGACAGCAAGGATTGGGGCAAGGAGCCTGAATGGAAACTGGTGTGGCGAGGGTGAGAAGAAGGCATGGAGCAAACCATATGGAGTGGGATGGACAGCAAGAGGAGAGCAGAGCAGGATGAGTCAGGCTGCAGCAGATGAAGGGAAGGGCAGGCAGTTCTGTGCTCGCTGCTCGCCTTCCAGCACAGGGCAGGAGCACAGGCTGGGCTTCCAGCCCATGTTCCCTTCTTCTCCTCACCCGTGAAGTCTTCCAGAAAAGTGTCTTCTCCCCTGTTCATGCTTCACATCAAAGTTGACAACCAGCTATTGCTATCAATTACTCTGTTAGTCTGAATGGTTGAAAGGTGCCTGGTATACCTAAGGGATCCAATCTCTGATCTATGGAATTGACACCATGCAATAGAAAGGTTTCTGGTTTTTCTGACTGTGCAGTTTTTCCTGCACATTGCAGTACATAATACTTCCTCCAGATGCCATTCCTTCATTTGCACATTTCAAATTAATCTCTTGGCCATTTTCACAAGCTGAATGTAGTCTGTTTATTTAGTTGGATAAATGTCTGATCTGAAATCTCATTACCCCAACAATTACCTTTGACACCACCGATGAACAAAGTCTCTTTGCTGTGTAAATTACAAAATGACACCAAGTCCTTTCCAGTTCTGAGAGGGCAGTTTTGAAAGACATTCAAAATACAAAATATTAGTTAAAGTCATTAATATTTCCATGGTGGGTACAGTTCAGATTGGACTGCCCGGATATCATCAGCCGTAGGACTTTTCTATATATCCTCATGATAAAGCTCTCCCTACATATCATATTCACGACATTAATCATTCCACTTGATAATTCTTTCAGCTCTCACTGTGTGGCCTTTCCTTGGCAAACTGCAAAATGAACAACAAGAACAAGGACTGATCTTCAGAGGAATGGAAAGTAAGAAGGTGATTCCATTTTTCGCAGCACTCCCATCAGAATGCCTTTAATTATCGATCAACTTATTAACCAACATTAAGCAATTTAATGCAAAACATGATTTACAGCACCAGAAATTTAGATTCGGGTCCTGATTCCCTCCTCCCCTTCTCCTGTATTCTCTCTGATGTGGTAAAAAGTCTCTCTGTTGAGTGACTGAGCACAAAGCTCAACATTTCAAAGGAGCCGAAGTCCCGTTCTAGTCAGTGGTGTTCAGGTGGCTCTGACACTTTGCTGTTTTGAAAATTCAGCCAGAATCTTTCTGAAGTGACAGGAATTGGCATCTCTAGTGTTTGGCTTCCCATTCCCACAGGTCCTTTTACAAGTATTATCCAAACGCAGTACTGCTTGGAAGGGGGAGCTTTTTTAATGGTCTGTGTTTGTTCAGAGAACCTGTATAAGCTGGTAACATGAAAGTATGTGTGCATAGAAGAAAAAGCACTTCGCATGAAGTTTTCCATTTATGTAGCTGTGTTCTGACATTCTTTCATAATAAATGGAGCTACATAGTTTTTCCCACTCAGTAGAGAAACAATTGGATTTCAAATAGACATGCCAGAGTCTTGTTTACTCAGATGTACTTCCTTTATGTTACAGCATCACTTCTATATCTGTAGGGCTGTTCTGGCTATCCAGGTCACTGGCAGCCTCATTAATGTATACACATAAGGCATGCCCAGAGTGAAAACTATGACTGGTAAAGAGAACACATTGTGATTAACTGTAGCATGGATCTCAATCTGAGCCGATTTTTTTAATATTTAAATTACTTTTACTCACTCCAGTAAAGATGAGCAGAAAGCAGGAGAAGTGGAAAAAAGCAAAATAATGGTGTGATTAATATTCACACAATAAAGAATTTGCTCTTCCCTTATGTCAGGGATCGTTTTATGTTCCATACCTATCTGTCCATAAATCAGCAGCAGACTGACAATTTGTTAAAAAAAAAAAAAAAAGTCATTCATTAAGAGAACTGCATTTCTTTTCATGTTTTAGCTTGTTGCCCGTTATCTTGATTTTACAAATGTGGTTATTGTCCATGACTCTTTCCTGACTTCTTTGTGCAAACAGAATTTTGGCCTATAGCTGCTTTGGCCAGAAAGCATTTGTACAAGATTGTCCTTTTAAGTATTGTAGATCTTGACTGTTAAGTGCACCCCTAATTTCTGCTGAAAGCAGCGGGATTTACAGCGGTGGGCTTTAAAGATGGTTCTGCTGCTAGGCCCGGACAACTTGCCTAATCTCTACAAACTGTATGGCTTTTGCTAGAGTAATTTCTTTGATCAGTTCACAAATCTTTTTGATTAAACAAACGTGTTCTGAGCCCAGAAGTCCTTTATTGCAAACATTTATACTGTTGTCCCTCTGACCTGAACAGTTAGCATTTGGGGCCCGGCCAGGTTGTTTCCATTAAGAAGAGAAATTGATGACAGGAATCAGACAGGCTTTTTTGGTGCTGTCTTGCTTATTTACAACGAATATCCACAAAGTTATGCTTCCTCAGATTTGTCAGAAACCACTAGAGGCAGTTTTTGAACACGGTTTAAAATCCAGTACCTCAAGGACCTTTAACTTTGTCTCTGTCTCAGGGCCACCCACACAAAAATGTTTCTTCTGTTCACTGTTGGCTTTTGTCTCAATACAAAGCTCAGTCAACAAGGGTCTTTGCAAACCCTGTCCTGCTACTTGTGGGGCTGGATATGGCCCACACAAACCAGCCATGCTGAGCTTCCTTCTCACTTGTCCTGGCTGTCAGCTGGTGCTGCCATCAGGCACTTTCTTCCATAAAGGAATGTAATTTCCTTCCCTGCAGGTGAAAGAACGATATTTAATGAATTCCGTGATAAATGGCAGCTGCCGATACTTTTTAAGGACATAATATAAATCTACTATCACTCACACAAAGTTATTGCACACATAAAAATGGTGCCAAATGAAAACAAAAGCTGTAAATAAAGACTGATTTGGGGGTTTGTTATAATTTGCAAGTAAAACTTATTGGAATTATTTTTAGATTAAAAGTGTTGTTTCTACAATGTCAAAATATTTTTGGTTTTTAAGTTCTCTTTTAGAAAACAAACTATCTTGCCTTTTCAAAGGTCCAGCAAAATTATTTGGTTTGGGTAGGTTCAGCCCAGGTAAAAGTGTTTTATTCTGTTGAGCTGCATCTCAAGATTTAGTTTGCTCTTTTGGAAATTGTCACACCATGTTCCTGCTGTATGTGTTGGTGCATGAGACAGCAGTTTGAGAGGTTATCATCTCTGATGATCTACCTAGTGGTGTCCAAAGGATGGTTTCTTTCTTTCATAAGATGAAATAGATTTCCTTGTGAGTATGCTCTATGTTTCAAGGTAAAAATCATCCAACTCTGGTGCGTCATAAAAGATGATAAAGCACTCCATTTTGTGAAAGGGAATGTGGGCATCATTTTCCTGAGATATAATGCCTGTGTGGTGAGGTATTATAATGGATAACATCCTACAGGTATATTAAAGTAATTCCAAACAAAGCATGTGAGATCATATCAGTAATCAACGGTGAAGCTGTTCAACTGAATTTCAGTCAAAACATTTTATTCCAAATGACGATGCCAAAAGAAAATTTTCATATTGCTGGAAATCTGTATAAAATTTTTCTCATTTCAATTTTTTTGTCAGCATGCAGCACAAACAACAAAACAAATGCTGATGTGTTTGTTTTCCTTTAAGATGAATTCCAAATTTTGTTCACCTCTGGGGTAATCCATTATTTGCAGCTATAGGTTCCTTGACTGTCTATACTGTAGCTTATTTTTATATTACATGCTGACATAAAGTGCCAGTACAATATGAGTTTCAGATGCATGTATGAATTTTTACCCTTTTTTTCTTATCCTGCGTGTTCTCAAATTGTTAGTCATCTTTCATGAAGAGTACATGGACACTAGTTTCTCTTTAAGGTTTCTGGATATTAACAATTTTATAACTTACATTATCATACATTCCATCTCTCTTTCATGTGTCCTGCCACCGCTCCTGTGGGTTTCAACTTCTTTCAGTTCTGAACTTCTAAGATATTTTCTGTGGAATTGTAGACCTCTGTATATTGTATTCTAGCCTACTGGCAAAAGCCCTGCATTTCTTAGTTACCCTCTGCAAATCCCTGAGAAATTTTCCATAGACTTCCAGGCCCAAAATCCAAAGATCTTCTGTGATACCCACATCTGTTGGACTGTTCTTTTCTCTCTCCCTACTGCATATGAACACCCTTACTTACAGTATATATTCTTGGCAAATGCAAAGTTTGTCTGTGGCCAAGGGATTCTAAAAGAAAAACCTTTACCACGATTACCCTTTTCAGCTTTTATTGACTTTGGGTCTTGTGAGATTTCCTGCTAAAGACTACTGAGGTCTTGTGCTTGTTAGGGGAAAAAAAAAATAATCAAAAGAAAAAGCAAATGTGGAACTGTCAGACATTAAAGTTTCTAAGGGAGTTGGAGCATCAGGAGACTAGACATTGCTTATAACTTGTAGGCTCATTTTATGATTTTCCTTCACGCTATTGTCTTCAGTCTGAACACTCCTCCAGTACCACAATTGTTGTTTGCATAGCTATAAAGGTCTTTTGTACTTTTCATTAATATTAACAAAGATTTTCAAGCTCTTAAACACTATTTCTTACTGTGAGTACTCTGTCTAAACACTTGCTTGAATCAAGGCCATGCTGAAACAATATTCACTTCTCTTTTGTGTCCATGTCAGGTATCTCGGCAGTAGAACTTCAAAGTGCTTTTGAGACCTCTGATGGTCCACAGGACACTATATATTATACAAACAACCAGAAATCAGACAAGAGTGACTGAAGATATACAGTTGGAAATGGTACATTTGTGTATTTGTTGTAAAAGCTATATGAGCTATAACTGTGCCCTTGTGTCTCCTTTGCCTTGATTTTTACTGTGTGAACAGCAAAAGATCTAAAAGACCCCAAATAACATGCCTTTTGTGCACCTGTTTTATGGAAAATCCATTGAAATGATGCAGTATATGATGTGCAGGCTGTTTTTGTGGGATTATAAGGCTTCTGTTATCCTCTTTGGGTATCTCCACACAAAAGGGTACTACCATAATAGCTGACAAGGAAAGCGCTCAAAACTAGCTCCATATACTGCCTTCATCTATTTTAGTACAGCAGAGTGTATACCCCTAGCTGCCATTCCAGGCTCTGCCTGAACCTGCTATCCCTCATTCCGTCTATTGATGACTTCTGTAACATCTCAGTGCCCTTTATTTCTCAATATGAGACAGTTATTAACTCTGAAATGGCTTCCTGAGCAATAGCAAGAAGCTTCAAAGCAGTGGGTGCAGTTCACTGTAGCCATCAGGAGCAGCCAAAGTGTGCTTTCCAGGTGCACAGAGTATCTCAGAAGGCATTGCATGAGCTCTGCTGATTATTCACCTCGTCCAAGCTTGGAGGGGCAATTTGAGGCATGGTGGTACATGGAGACTTTTAATAATCAGGACAAATCATGATTCAGGCTTCTATGATCTGTGGTGTCTGTGACTCCTTGACACAGCTCTTTGAATCAAGGATGTTACAGGCCCCAGACCCAAAAATCTGCTGTAGTTCCCCCATCTGTTGGACTGTTCTTCTCTCTCTCCCTACTGCAGTCATCGAACCCCACGGACAGTGGCAGTGAGGCCTTTGGCAAATTCTGTTCAAGACTCTGAACATAAGTTCACAGAACAAGCACAGACTCTGTCTTTGCATTGGCTCAGGACTCTTCAATTTTGCAAAATGGAAATATGAAAAATTGAATGGGAAGAAATCCAGTTTTTAAGCTCTCAGAAGGGAATTGCAAAAGAACTGATCTGCTTTTAAAAGCCTTAAATCCCCTGAAGCTTCTGATTAATTTATTGAAAAAGTGCTCATAAAAGATGTAACCAAACCCAAATCTGTTGCTTTGGTAAAAAATATATTCAGGATGAAAAGCCCAGGGCTCTGCCCTGCCAGCACAGAAAGAGCATTTCAGCTGTCATCTGAGAAGGAATCTGTCACTCCCATCAGAGCAGGGGCAATGTGATTTCTGGCGTAATTTCTCGAACATCAGTGATATTGAATGTGTATCTGGGTGCTCAGATGCTATGCAAACCAGGACCCCAAACTATGAATGCTGCTTCTTTTTCTGTGTCTCTGCCCCTATGAAAGCCTGAAGGAATATGAAGTCATCCCTAAGTCTATTTCTTTTCCCCAGGCTTTTCTTTCCACAGTGATGGGCTGATCCTCACATATTTGCATGATGGTCTGACCCAATTTGAACAAAGTTATACGCTGATAGGTAAAAATCAGAATATTCTTTCCTGGCTTTTGGATTACATTTCAAAGGGAAAGGAGACCCAGCGCAGCACGCTATGCTCACTATGCATGACAACACTTCTGAGTTGTTAAGTTGTGGTAAAGAAGACACATGGGGAAACAGGAGTCTACCCTGTGGCACAAAGACTTTCTACAGGCATCCAGCTTAATACCATTGAGCACACCATTGTGGGATGCAAGTGAGGCTTGAGTATGAAAATCAAGTTTTCTCTTTAGTTAAGATTGTAGTTTAGCTGGGTATCAGGGCTGTGCAAATCCGGTGCACCTAAGTTGTTAATTCCTTGCATGGTCTAGGAGCTCCTGGCTTGTCACCTGCAGGGAGGAGACAGTGGGCTGGTTTGGGACAGTGGACAATTTGAGACAACAGCTTCAGACTTGGTGATTGACTGAAGCTTCACAGTTGCATATTTGGCTCTCACAGGAGATCTCCAGGACAATTCTAGATATTCCCTGGCTCAGGGAATGCTATGTCTAGTCCACTTTGTGTGCTTAAAGGTTAACATCCAGAGTGGAGTATCCCAAAGATACCTCTACGCCTACCTGTTTTAGAAGTAAACAAATTTTACATAAGTAATACATTAGTAAACACTCAGTAGAAGCTGTTCTTGCACAAAATTGTCACAAAAAACAATTTTTAGTATGTAGTCAAGAAGAATTATGGATGTGCTGGGATAGTCACATAGGACTATGGCCAGCTGGTTTATTAGAACTGTTCAGAACAGAGCTTTGGGTTGTCTCTCTTTATCCATATGCAGATGCTGCTGCAGATACCAGGTACTCTTGCAATGGAGACTCCTGTCACCACCAGAGACCAGCTGTTGCACTGAGAGATTTTATTTCCCATGCAAGCATTGCCCTATGCCAAGATCCCTCCTAAATTATTTTTTGGTTTTAACAAAGAGGCTGTTCTGTGTGTCTGTGCAACACCATACTCCTTGAAATGTGGTAAGGGGAGGGATCCCAGCATTACCCTGGAGGCAGAGAGGTGGTTTCTTTGAAGATAGGAACAGCAGTCAAACCTCTGATCACTGCAGAAGCCTACATGATCTCCCTCTTGTAAGCTGGTTCCTTGGGATATTTACCTCATGGGCACCTTTTCCAGCTAGTGACTTCCCATGTTGGTTATGTGTATCTCAGACTGATTCAAGCCTGAGAACCTAAAACTGTAACAGGTAAATTCTTAGGACAAAGGGCCATGTCCTGTTGGTTTCCCTGCCAGGAAATTAGTTTGCTTCAGTGCCAAGCTTAGGGCTTGGGGCAGCAGCGATGTGCATGGAGGTGAGAGCCTGCTGGATACACCTCCCCTTCCCTGTCACACCACCCTGATGCCATGGCTGCACCAGGTAGTGCTACTGGAAGGGACTCGGGCTCATCTTCTCATGGTCCTCAGTAAACTCACCCTGGGTATCTCAATAACAGAGTTAGAAGAAAATGTTTTTTGCTTTCCATGTAAAACAGACATGAAATATTCGTGGGAAGCTTTAGGCAACTCATAACTGAATACTAAGAACCTGAATACATTGATGATTTGGGAGTTTTGATTTTTTACTCCTACATAAAAATCAAGATTTTCTTATTAGGGAAAGCAAATGCTTACCATAAAAATGTTTATTCAATCCAGCCCCTAGTTTGCTGTTGAGAAAGAATGTATTTTGATTTTTTTTTCTGTCCCCTCTAAGTATGGATTTGGAGGCTTAATGCTAGGTGAGCAAATTAAAAAAAAAAAAAAAAGGCAAGGTTTTATCGTCTGTATTCTCACCCTCTCACATTCCAGCTCCATTTAATCAAAGGTCTTAATCAAAGGCTCCTTCCATATTACCCTGGTGATGAAAGGAAGAGCCATATCAAGAAATCACATATGATTAGCAGTGTTGCTGTGAGCACAGTGTTCAAGTAGCCCCCACCAACTGGTTACTACATAGTTCTGCACTAAAACCTCCACTCTTTCCAGTGACCTCATCCAAACCCGCTGTTTGTGCTGCTGAATCTTGCTGTCCTGTCCAGTCCTTAGTGGTTACTTAGAATTATGTTTTGGGATTCACTATCTATTTTCTCCATCAGGTCTGTAAAGATTAAAGTAAAAGTTAATTGATAAGAACCATTTTATCATATCCTAATTTTGATTTAACTGCAAAGCGAATAGGGCTCAGGAAATGTTTTTTCCCCGGACGGTGCTTAATATAGATTTAAAAGCAACATTCTTAAATGATTAGGCTCTTTTATGTTTCATGTGGATGATTTTGTGTTATGTTTTTGCCACTGCTCTTGTAGCTGCATTAATTGCAGGGGGTACGCAACATCTAATGCTGAACCAATACACGTGATGGAGCTGCAGTTTACCAGCTCCACTGCAAAGGCTGAAAGCCTTCCTTTTTCTTGCTCTTATTTTAAAGCAAAAGTAGAGGTACTGTGTATAACGTATATAAAAAGGAGAAGATAAGCACTCCTTACCGATGGCAGAAAACTCTAGCAAATGCAGTAGTAAATAAATTTAGTTTGTGATTGTCTCAAGCTATAACTTGCCAAAAGACAACCTCTTCTGTGTAGGTTACGGCTTCTGCAGATGAAGAATGTCATGAAGGGTTACCAACGCCAGACCAAATATTTACAAACTGATTCTAGCAGTGAAGCAAAAGGGATGTATGAGGGCCAGTCCCACAGGCTCTGATAGGAAAAAAAAAAAAAGCCCTTAAACACATGCACACATTTAAGTTAGAGTGTATTTCTGCATTTGCTATTGGGTACAGAGTTGAATAATTCCAAATTACTCACAAATAAAGCATATGCTTTGCCAAATTAAAGTTGGAAATATGGAAATACATAAGTAACCTACTAGATTTCTTTTTCAGGTTATAATACTTGGGTTCAGTAGCCCACAGATTCTTTTAGGCTGCTGCATATCTGCTGTATGCATAGGGTAAAAACGCTGACTAAGGAAGATCCTTGTTTTACAGTTACATTTGTCCTGCACTTTATACTTTGCAGTCAGTGCTATTTATGAGGAATGGACTTGGGAAGCTGTGGCAGCATCCTGCATGAACACAGGATGCTCGGACCCTGGCAGTAAAGCAAGGAAGAGAGGCAAAAATAGCCTCCTCGTTCCATTCTCTTTCTGATAAGTGTAATCTCTGCCTTTCTTAGCTGTAAATCATACTGTGGGTGGTCATTTTGCACCTACATATGGCGTGTCTTTAAGGTGCCAAGCACTAAGAAAATGGCACTTCTTCTGGCTGTGCTTTTGAGCTGAAGTGGTGGTGGCTACCGTGCTTCATGCTGAAGTCAGGGCTACCAGCATGTGAGTGTGGTCTGAGCACACCCACCAGATCAGATCTTTCAGATTGCTTTACATGAAAAGACACCAAATTTTTGAATCCCAAACGGCCCTAAGCAAGAGATGTGCTTGAACCTGAGCTGGGATGCAGGAGTCCAAGACATGCATCATCACAGCTTTAGGCGCTTGACTGCAGACAGGCAAGGCAGGGCTGGGGGTTGCTCTGTTGAAATAACGTGTCAACAGTCTGCCTGTTTCTTCAGCTCTTGCCCCAGGTGTCCCGAAATGAGTTCTCAATGTGTTTGTAAGAGGGTGGGATTTAGTCCAGTGTCTGTCTTCCTCTGACAATACTTCTGGCCAAGTTGTGGTTACTGTAAAGCTGTGGTGACATTTTCTTGCTATCGATGTAAAGGTAATATTTGGTATGCTCAGGATGTCACAGCTGTGCACATCCATTATGTTTCATACTTCAACATATCAGAAATAACCACTTCTTCATGAAAGTTCACTTAAACGAATTAGAGATTAGAAATGAAAATGACTAAGTGATGTTTTTAATAGTCATTAATTCATATGGATGGCATCAATAAATAACATGGCGACAATAAATATGGCAACAATAAATTGATTTTTGTTGTAGTTTGTGCAAAGAGTAAGTACTCATTTGATCTCAGTGCTACTGCTGTAACATAGGCAAATATTTATTGCCTTATTTATAACATTTAATATATAGCGCAGAAATCATATGTACTTTACTAAGGTCAATGAATTAGTGGGGAAGGAGAAAGTTGTACATAGGACCAGAAATCCTGATACCCATGTGTGAGCACTTGTGGATTCCCCAGGATGTGGTCTGTTCCTTTCTTAAGGGATTTAAGAATGAGATTTTCAAACCTCTTTGACACATTAGTTATTATTAGAGATATGCCTCTCAATTCCTTTTGTCCACTTAGGAAACCAAAGACATTTTATTTTATTGATGTTGTACTATCTTTGGTTTTAGACTGGTGCCAAATATGCTAGGGAAAAAGAAAAAAAAAAAAAAAAAACAATTCCTGCTTCCAGCAGCAATACAGATCTAATCCTTGTGCAGTGCATTTGCCTTGGCTATTCGTAAATAGCCAAAACAGTGCGGGCTTCCACATCTTTAAAAAACTTTGCTGATTTCTAATGAGACTGAATGAACACCTCCTTTATTTTGCAGAGTCTGTGTCTTAGCATCTGGGTTGTTGGAGAGCAGGTGAGAAAGAAATCATGTAGCTGTAGGTGGAGAGAGGAGCAGCCTTTGGATGCGCGCATGCCTGGCTGCAGCTCACAGAGCGTAAGCCAATTTTTGTGCCCACAGAGCAGTTCATTTCTTGGCAGCTGAATCAGAATAAAGCTCCAAGGCTACAGCGGCCCACAGCCTGCTGTGACTCAGTGACCACAGAACCTAATTTGTGCTGGATAAAGCCCTAAAGAGATTAACTGACTCATAACATATGCTACTTTACCTTCTACAAATGAACCTCAGATACGGTGCCATGTTTCAGATCCCTCTCTAAATTTTGCTAATGCTCCACCACTTAGTCACAGATATGGGAGAACCTAAAGAAGAAAAAAACCCACCCCCTCTAGTTTGTTATTCATGCATTCTTTGCAAGCACTTCAAAAGACAATCTATATGCACTTTCTGCCAGGAATGTGACATTTCATATTAAAAAATGCGTACATTCATTTTAGGGAACCTCTGAGAAACAACAATGCAGGTGTGTTACCTGCGGCACAGCCGTGTAGGAGGGGCAGGTGCATCTCCT
Source organism: Cygnus atratus (assembly GCF_013377495.2). Classification (NCBI taxonomy): domain Eukaryota; kingdom Metazoa; phylum Chordata; class Aves; order Anseriformes; family Anatidae; genus Cygnus; species Cygnus atratus. Next base: position 199,439,375 of record NC_066362.1, on the reverse strand, counting down.
ATTGAGTTGAACAAGGAACAGGCCATATATAAGACTATAAACATCACTGGATCTCCTCATCCTCCTCTGGAACCATAAAGAGCTCATTTTAGGTGATCAGCAGCTTAAAAGATTGGGACTGTCAGGAGCAGGAGTGGCAGTCAATGGGGTTAGGGTGTTGCTAAAACAGCCTGATGATTGTCTGAGCTGTGAAGCAGATACCCCCAGTTCAGTGCTTCCTAACTCCATGCTGTGGACCTGACCAGGAAGAGTTATGGTTCCCCAGTAGCCCATATGCTACAATATCACATGGGGGAGAAGGTGCTGGTATTTGCTCAGATCTCATTCCAACACAGAATTTAAATGTGGGTCCAGGGAAATGCAGTATATGTAGTATACAAGACAGTAAGGCTCAATTAATTTCCATACAGTGAAAGCCTAATTTCCCAAAGGATTTGGAGAAAGGCAGGCAGGATGGTCATAGGTACAGGCCATCTTCCACAAAAACAATGGCCTAACATCATCGGTCTTATGTTTCATAAATCCTTTTGAAAGCCCAGCCCTGTTCTACACTGTTGAAGTTAAAGGCATTTATCATCAGTGATGTCAAATACAGCTAACGATTAAGTCCAAGGCATTACATCTAACCAAAATAAAAGCAAATATCAGCACAAACAGCCATAATAAATGAGCTAATAAATACTGAATCAAATGAATGATGTTGCTGATTAACACCTTTACATTTCTAGCCTACTTTACTCCTACTTTACTGTCGTAACTTAAAGCCAAAATGTATCTGCAGATTTCAGAAGAAGAATCCAGGATAGACTTAAATAGGAGCTATTCTGTATTAAATTACATATTAGAAAGGAATTTGGCTTTCTAAGATAATAAAGACCTCATACAATAAAACCTCCTTGTCTGCTCGGAATTGGAAACTTTGTGGATATAAATTTCCCAGTTAGTTAGGATCCTTCCTTGTATATATATATATAATTTTTTTTCCTGATATTTTCCAAAGGCCCTTAAAAATCAGGGCATACAAATCCCAGTGAGAACTGAAAACCTAACTCCTTTAGTGTCTTTTGCAAAGCTTATACTGCTGTTCTTGGCAGATAATGGCAAGAAACTGAATTACTGCAGTTTACCTTCTAGGCATATACTCCAAAGACTGAGCAAAGTGTGTCAGCTGCCACGATGCAATTGCACTCACTTTGCTGTTGTGATTGTGGTCAGATGCTGTGGGTGAGCTGATGAGCAGGAACTCATGCTGCAGTAAAACAATTGTGAGCCATTGCATGAAGACAGTCCACAATCCAGCTTAGTCGAGTTCCCAACATCAATGCATTCAAGGGGGCAATCCTACACCGTACCCTACAAGTGTGCCTTCAGGCTGAACCAAACCCACAATTAGTGTTGTCTCATAGATCAAACTTGTTTCTTAGCTCTAAGATGCAACCAGCCTGCACAAGTGGCAAATTTTTATGCTTACAAAAACATTCAATTTTTGTGTCTAGAATCCTCATAACATATATTTATTGGTCTCCTAAAATACACAATGGGCTGAGCAGATCGAATGCTTACTGAGGCTGATTAACTGCAGAACTTCTTCTTCTCCCCCCTTTTCTTTCCAGAGTCCTCTCACCAGTGACACACAAACCGTGCTCTTAGAACCACCCGAAAAACAAATCTCGGATGGCATCAAGCTGGTAAGATGTGAAAAACAGAGTTATTTTTTCAAGTGAAACGGGGTCAGAAATTTCACCATCTGAGCATCGACCTTGCACTCCTCAGCTTGTTAAATCCATGTATTGGGTCCAGGCCCAGGTGAACAAATCAATGTCTTAAAGCCCACAAAATGGCCCAGACCCATGGGATTCAGTGGAACTATGCAGCCAAGGATGCTTATTTAGCCCAAAGGGACTGGTATGATTTTAATCGAGGAGGATTTGAGTGTTACGTCTCCGGTAAAAACCTTGATAAAAGACAAAAACAAGAGAAGAAAGAAGGAAAAAAAAATGACAGAAATGCAGAGAGGGAGAGAGATTGTAAATATCATTGGCAGCAAGCAGACTGGAAGCAGCTGTCTCTGGCAGACGTGTTTCATTCAGATCAAACAGAGAGCTGTGGATGTTTGGAAATAACCCACATTTACCATATATTTAACCACAAGCTTTCCGTTTGTTTGGAGGCAATCAGGGATTTATGCTCAAACACGAACTTTTCTCACCCGGGGTTTGTTCGGAAAGCACCGTTTCCTGGTGGCACCGACGCGTGAGTGCCAGGACGCCACATGGAGTTTGTGCCATCGGCGGTGGGAGGAGGGCTCCTGTTTTCACAGCTTTTGGTCCCGCAGTCCTGGAGGAGCTGTTTCCAAAATTTACCTTTCTCCAGGAACTGAAATGCTTTCATTAGCAGGGGAAAAGGTGAAGATGACTTTGTGCTCTGGATGTGAGAGCTTTAAGCCTTTATCGCTGCTAAGTCCTCAGGACTCCTGTGAGCAGTGTCTCCCATGAGGGACTCTGCCATCTGCCTTATTCTCACCAGGATGGCAAATCAGCCTGGGGACTGAGAGCCCAACCTACATCATCAGCAGAGATCCTCTGTCCTTGTTAGGGAGAACACTGAAATGCTGTAATTTTTTGCCTTCCCAGCTCTGTCACATTTCCTCCCCACACAATTTCTTTTCTTTCCAGTCCTTCCCTATGTAAAGCACTTTTTTTTTTTTTTTCTTCTGCGCATGCACTCTAGTATTTAAATTCTAGTGTTTAAAGCTTTAAATAATATAGTAGTGCTGTTGTCTACTTGCAGGACTGTCTATGGACTCTTGTCACATCATGGCTATTAAGACCAATTGCAAGAATACAAGATGATTGAATGTAATTACCCGTGTTGGAGGCTTGCCCAGACTGCTAACACCTGCATCCCTTAAAAAAAAGAGAAGAGAATATCTTTAGAAAATCTAAGAGGCAAGCTACCTTGGTGTGGACAGTGCTGAGTGTCTGCAGGCATTGCTAGTGCTCTCGAGGAAGGTTTTGAACCTGCCTTAGGGTTTCACCTTACAAGCCATGGGGTTGCTTCAAGGATGGGCTTGCTAGTCCCAGCCTTGCTGGAAGGAGGTTGTGTGCACCTTGCAGAACTGCTCCACACCACAGATACAGTCCATGGGATCTCATAGTGAGACTAGGAGTACACTGTGATTCCCTGTGATGGTAAATTGGGAAAAAAACACTTGATTATCTTCTTGCATTAGGAAAACAGAGTGCTACTAAGATTGTACAGAAACAGTGGAAGATGGTGGCTTTCCAAAACAGATTATTTCAGTGGTCTGTATTATGATGTTCCAACAAAGGGTATAGGGGACAGGCCGCCAGGCACAGGGAAAAAAAGTTTCTGCTTGCTTTGCCTTATGGGGAAAAATCAGCATGAAGTTATGCCCTGAGGTACCATAATGCAGAATGGCACTGTTAGTTTCCTGAAGATCACCTTAATGTAATATGAGAGAGAGATTTTCAAAAAGAACCAAAAATATTCCCTCAGCAAAAGTCACTCGTTTTTACATCACATGACAGAAAGACTGCTTCCCCAAATGATTACTCACACCAGAAAACTGTGTTCCTATTAAAAGAGATCACAACTTTGTGTTCTTATTCGAAAAAAAATACATGCATATGGGCCAGATATTGATGTGTGTAGGTACTGTGATAAATCCCCAGATGAAAGTAACAGTGCAGAATTTGCTAAAACACTGTGATCTTATGGAACATTTTCAAAGGTGTGGATTTGTTTTCCACCTTTTCCCCAATAATAAATATTGGACTCAGCAGTCAGGGCTTATAACAGAGCCACAGTAGTATTGTAAAGTGTAGGATTTACAAGCCAGATCTGTAGAACATAAATTTTCCAACAAGGGCTGTAATTATATAAAATGCTACATGAATCCAACAATGTGAAAAAATCTATTTTTAGGGCAAAAGTTTTCCAGTTATCAGGGTTTCAGTCTTTGGCTGGGAATTAAATATCCCTGCTGGATCGAGGTGCTCAACAGCTTGCTGGAACTGGCATGTCTCTCTCTGTTGCTAACTAGACACAAGTCCCTCTCAAAACTCTGGAAAAGGCCCCATTACCAAGATGTCCTGGTCAATTTTGGGATGTCTCTGGTACCGGTCCTGGTGTTAGTACAACAGATAGTCTAGGTCAGGGTGAATAGAAAGATAAAAGCTAATGGAGGGAAACAAGTTCACTATAAGAAGGGACCTGACTGATGTGTTTTCATATCCTACTAGTTCTGAAGTGGAGAACAAGTCTTACGAGGAGCGGCTGAGGGAGCTGGGGTTGTTTAGCCTGGAGAAGAGGAGGCTCAGGGGCGACCTTATTGCTCTCAGCCTTAAAGGAGGCTGTAGGGAGGTGGGGGATTGGTCTGTTCTCCCACATGCCCGGTGACAGGATGAGGGGGAATGGGCTAAAGTTGCACCAGGGGAGGTTTAGGTTGGATATTAGGAAGAACTTTACTGAAAAGGGTTGTTAGGCATTGGAATGGGCTGCCCAGGGAAGTGGCTCAGGCACCATCCCTGGAGGTCTTTAAAAGACGTTTAGATGTAGAGCTTAGTGATAAGGTTTAGTGGAGGACTTGTTAGTGTTAGGTCAGAGGTTGGACTAGGTGATCTTGGAGGTCTCTTCCAACCTAGATGATTCTGTGATTCTATGATCTTCCATATGTCTTCATCACAACACCTTAAAAGCTGCAGCTTGTCTCCCTGGAGCAAAGAGCAATTTAGCCTAAAACCAGGCCACTTTTAGCCTAAAACCAGGTTACTTTTAGGTCATCACTGAGAAAATCCCAGGTCTGAATGGCCATTGAGTGCATCTCAGTGGATTAAACTCCATGAAGTATTTCTTTACTTAGTATTCCTTCTTTATGAAGTTCATCCCTTCTATTGCTTTAGTTCCTGCATGTGCTTCTCTAAGTTGCGATAGGGTAAAATTCCTAAAGAAAGCCTAGAAAGGTGGTGGTCATGTGCAACAATATCTACAAATCTTAAAGAAAAAAATAATGTGAATCTTAAAAAAAATGTGGATGTAAGCCATAAATTTAGCTTGTATAAGATAACTCTAGTTTTTTATTTTTGTTTCTGCAAACTAGAGAGAGTAGAATTGTCATACCTCACAGAAAGGTCATGGTAATAAATGCATTAAAGGACAAAATGTGGATAAAGTAACATAACAGAAACCACTTCATACTCACATACATGAATATATATAGTTATACATATATTTATACTTACAGAGACGTGAAATAATAACTCCAAAAAACTTTTTTTTTTTAATTTTATGTTATTATTATTTTTTATTACAATTTTCACAGTTTTCTGAACCTTCTTCATGAGATGTGGAAATGACTGCTCTGTGGTTTCAAACAGTCTCCAAATGTCTCCCACCAATTCTTTACATTAGACAAACCTCCACTGGAAATTTGCCACTGAATTTTCAAAGGATATTAACCTGCCTTTGTGTTCTTTTTTATAAATTTAATCAATCATTTTCCATTTGCATATTTGTGATACTAAAAATGACTTTTTGGTGCTTTCCTCTTTGAAGCTATGCATTTTTCCTTCCATAGATATAGTTTCCAAAGCTCATATTTGTCACTCCAGCACAGCAGAGCTGAATGAGCTATTTAGCTATATAATAAAGTAACAATGAATGAAGCAAGAGGACCAATTGAACTGATGCTATTATTTCAACAAAATCCTTTCAGCAATTGCCTCTCTCTTCATAGAGACCTTCACGGCATTATTTCACTAAATGACACCATGAATGTAATTACTTTGATTCAGGGTGTTGGAATCACACAGGTAACAAATTACACCGCCCCCTGATGAGCAATAATTCAATTATTCAGTGGGCTTATAACAGTTTGAAATAGCCTATTCTCATTTCACAAACATCATATTTACTGCTGGAAATAAACCACTTCTGCAAAGTGAAATATTAGATCTATATATCTTAGCACATGTAAACTCCCAAATGGATCACCACATAACTGCATACCTTTGTTGTTTTTAATATTAATGGGACTGAAGAGATGATGAGCCTCTTGGGTTACTCCATTTCAGTAGATGTGTACATATATTTTGCCTACTTACTACTTGGTGAATCAAGATTTTATAATAAATACCGAGCAGCAACTGTGCACAGAGTGAGGTTTGATCTCAGTGGCACCAGTGCTATTGGAATTCATCTCTAACTGGAAGCAGAGTCGAGATGTGTATCCAAAGAGACATTCTTTGGACATGACTCTTCTCTTCTGTGCTCCAGCATAAATGAAGCATATAGCACTGCTGAAGCCAAGGCAGTATAAAAGAGGGGTGAAGAGGGGAAGAAACAGCTCTGTTTGCTGAAAGGTCAATTCAAAGTTAAGCTTTTTGGGTAAAATGTGTAAAGCCTGGTGAGATTTTCAAATGCGCTCGCTCTCTCTCTCTCTCTCTCTCTCTCTCCCCCTCTCTCTCTCTCTCTCTTATTTAGGTGTCTTAATCAACTGTCTGTGATTTATACAAGCCCTGTTCAGCTCAGAGGGGAGACTTTCTCTAGGATAACTGCAGGAAGCATCAGTGAGGAACTTCTAGGCCATAACTGCTGGGTTTGGTCCTAAACAAAAGAAAAGCATCTGCTGCAACCCTGTTTCTGATCTAATACTTGCCAGCTTGGACTTTTTCTCCAGCATGTGGCATATATAGATTCCATTTCTGTGTTTGTCTGAAGATGTCCAAACTTCTACTTCCTAGGGGGCTGCTTTGACACCCTGGTTAACAGTGAATTGATTGAATAGTTCTCAGTCTTTACTGTGGAAGCTGTAGCATTATACATGAAGTATTTAAAGATGTGTAAATCTCGGAAGAGCAAGACGTGTTCCACAAGTTCTCAGCTAAGAGGCAGAGTATGCCGCTGAGAGTGGAGGGGACAGAGGGCTGACTGCCAGCCGCTTCTATTAAATTATCATTACAACAAGGAGGTGATTTTCCTCTCAGGTGAGGATTCAGTCCCTAGACAATGGAATCATTCTGTCTCTGTCAAAGAATCTCCTCAACCAGAACTAACGTCTGGTATTGTAGTATATTTTTCCTAGCTTCGTTTAAAAGCAATGGTCATTTAGATAGTTTTGTAAATGTCAGTGTCACAAGGTGGATGTAAAAATATCACTTTATGACTTGCAATAACTGAATTCCACAAAGGCAATGTACCAAAACTATGTAATAAATGGTCACATAGTTATAATAAGATGAGGGATGAGTCCCCCAAGGGAAAATGAGAAAAATGAAAACAGATGAAGAAGAAAATTAAGCTGATTATCTACCAAGACTCTGTACTGCTCACCAGTATTTGGACACACATCTCCATAACTGTAAAAATCTGCAAGACTATGAGCCTGCATAAAGCATTATAGACTACTGTGCACGTATAGAAATGCAAATCCACATGCAAGGAAGTATAATCAAAGACCAAAATTTTTCATGTGTTTTTCAGAGGAAGGAAGAAAGTTTTTGGTGACCTAAAGTTTCCAATTATAATGCCTTTCATCTCTAGAAATCTATGTCCTTTTTTTTCCTTATGACAATACTTTCTTATGTGGTAATTTCCAGGCAAAGATCTTAGTGCAAGTTTATCCTCAAACAAAATTTAGCTCCGCTAAGTGAAACCTGATAATGCAGCTATGAAGTCCACAATTTCTGTCCCTATTTTAAAATGAAGATGCTGGATAACAAAGACTTCAGAAGTCCAGCTTATCAAAATGGAGTGAAGTAGCAGCATGGAAAACAATGGAAAACTCGGTCTGAACTGAGCATCACCACTCTAGCTCTTAATTTCCTTAAAGATAAGCATGTTGTATGTTATTTTTGTGGAATTAGGAACTAAACTTTTACTACCTATCATACAGAGATCTCTGTCTAGCTTAAAGATGTTTAAGTAGCACTCCTCTGCTTAGAGAGGAAGAAATTCTCATACCTACAAAAGTAAGGCTAAGTTTTAATCACTCCTTTAAAATAAATAGCCAACCTCTCTTTGAGTGTGAGGCTCTGAACTGACCCACCTACACCATGAGTCAAAACAGTGTTGACTGTTCCCCACAATGTACATTTGTGACAGATATTTTAGCAATCAAAACTATAAAATTAATAAAAATTTCAATGGATTAGAAAACAGAAAAGATCAGCTTGTCTGCTGTTGTCTGTCCTGTCCTGATTGCAGTTTATGTATTTAAGGGTCCAGTCCTGAAGAACGTTTGAGGTGGAATTCAATCCCCAAAACTCCTGCTAGGATCCCTCCCAGTTCTGAAGGTGAATAACTCCATCAGCTCATTTTTTATTTACTTATTTTTTAATTTCGGTGTGACCCAGACACTTACAGACCAGCTTGGCCTTTCTGTCATGCTTAACTTTGTGATCCAGATGTCAGACTTGCCTGTGCCTACCTCCCTTGAGGGATTTTCTCAGGATCAGAACACGTGAGACACAGTTCTGTAAGAATAGTCTCCAAGACATTTGCTACTGCCTTCTGAAACTCAGTTGAAGAAGAGTTTTTCTTCCTCTTAAACAGTAGTATTTGGAAGCAGAAGACCTTTCCCCTTTTGACAGATGTCAGCTCCCCAGTTGCCAGCATTCAGGGAAATTCTTTGCCTACCCAAGTGCACACAGGTATTGGGGGGGAAGTGGGAGGGGGAATTCAACTCCCCTTCTCAGTGCAACAATTCAAGATTCATTGTCTTGGTGATGCAACAGAGCATGAACATGGCACTGCAGTTTATTGAGCAGGGCAGTTGTTCAGGGTAGGAGAGATCTCTGCTGTAGTAATTCTAATGCTTTCTCAAATGATTGTTTAATATTAAACTCTACTCCAGAGTCAAGCACATAAAATTTAGATGTCAGAGCAGTCATTGACTAAGTTTATTTTTGGAGTTAGTGCAAAATGTAATGTTTGCAACCGTGTTTTGGCTAGATGGAAGTATTTATGTATAACAACACATTTGAAAACACAATTTTGTAGGAAGGAATTGCCATGCTAGTTTATGTCTTGGTTTATGCTAGGTAAGAATGCCTGCTACAAGTTCTGCAAGGCTTGCTGGGTTACATTTGACAATCATCCTTATCAGCTTTTCCTCATGATCAAATAAAATGAACCTCTGACTGGTATGATGTTGATGACCTAAGCTCCAGTTCTAGTGAGCTGGAGGGAAATGTATTGAGGACTTAGAACTAGACATTCACGAAAAGACATCGCCTGGCAGCTCACTGTACATTTTAAATATTTCTTTTTATTACAAAAAATGGGCAATCAACGTGGGTGCTAAGCCACCAGATTTTTTTTCCCCAGATTTTATGGGAAATCAGTTGAGAGTTGCTCATTCATATTTCAAGAGAAAAATAAAATCATAGAATCATAGAATGGCTTGGATTGGAAGGAATATTAAAGGTCATCCAGTTCCAACCCCCCTACAACAGGCAGTGATGCCACCCATTAGATCAGGCTGCCCAGGGCCTCATCCAACCAAGGATTTCCTCAGACACAGACACAGACACAGACACAGATTTCTAGGTTGGAAGAGACCTCAAGATCATCAAGTCCAACCTCTGACCTAACACTAAGTACTCCACTAAACCATATCGCTAAGCTCTACATCTAAACGTCTTTTAAAGACCTCCAGGGATGGTGACTCCACCACCTCCCTGGGCAGCCCGTTCCAATGCTTAATAACCCTTTCGGTAAAGAAGTACTTCCTAACATCCAACCTAAAACTCCCCTGTCGCAACTTTCGCCCATTTCCCCTCGTCCTGTCACCAGGCACGTGGGAGAACAGACCAACCCCCACCTCACTACAGCTTCCTTTAAGGTACCTGTAGAGAGCGATAAGGTCGCCCCTGAGCCTCCTCTTCTCCAGGCTGAACAAGCCCAGCTCCCTCAGCCGCTCCTCGTAAGACTTGTTCTCCAGACCCCTCACCAGCTTGGTCGCCCTTCTCTGGACTCGCTCGAGCACGTCCATGTCCTTCCTGTAGCGAGGGGCCCAAAACTGAACACAGTACTCGAGGTGCGGCCTCACCAGAGCCGAGTACAGCGGAACAATCACCTCCCTAGACCTGCTGGCCACACTGCTTCTTATACAGGCCAGGATGCTGTTGGCCTTCTTGGCCACCTGAGCACACTGCTGGCTCATATTCAGCCGACTATCAACCAATACTCCCAGGAACATCCTCCTAACATCTAATCTAAATCTCCTCTCTTGTAGATTAAAACCATTCCACTTTGTCGTGTCATTATCTGACTGAGCAAAAAGATGCTCTCCACCTTGAACTTGGGGGAGTGATAAGCTCCCAGCTCAATGTTGAATTTGTGTGTGACTTGCTGCTGCACCTGCATGTACATCTAAGGGGCCCAATGGCATTCATCCCACAGTACTGAAAGAGTTGGATGATGTTACTGCAAGACCTCCCTCAATTATTTATCAGTGGTCTTGGGAATATGGAGAGCTCCCAGTTGACTGGAAGTTTGCTCATGTTATTCCATTTCTCAAGACGGGTAAGAAAGAAGACCCTGGTAATTATAGGCCTGTCAATCTCACTTTGGTGCCTGGCAAAATTATGGAGAAGATTATTCTGGGAATTACTGAAAAACACTTGAAAGACGATATAGTAATTGGTCAAAACCAACATGGGTTCATGAAGGGGAAGTCATGCCTTACAAACTTAACATCTTTTATGGCAAGGAATTCATTCACTACTTACTATCAACAGGCAGGTGTCCAGCCACCTCCAGGAAAGCAGGGCTCATCATGCCTAACAGTTCCTTGGGAAGGCAAACACCACCACTCCAAACATCTCCCCCTTCCTCCTTTATCCCAGCTTTTATTGCTGAGCATGACACCAAACGGTATGGGACATCTCTTTGGCCAGTCTGGGTCAGCTCCTGGCTGTGTCAGAACTGGAACCAGTCTCTTTTCAGTTGTGCCCAGCGAAAGGATGAGAGGCAAGGGGCACAAACTGAAGTACAGGAGTTTCCGGCTCAATATGAGAGGGTACTTCTTTACTGTGAGGGTGACAGAGCACTGGAACAGGCTGCCCAGAGAGGTTGTGGAGTCTCCTCTGGAGATGTTCAAAACCCAACTAGATGCCATCTTGCACAACGTGCTCTAGGTGATCCTACTTGGCAGAGGGGTTGGACTAGATGATCTTCAGGGGTCCCTTCCAACCTCAGCTATTCTGTGATTGTCTGTCCCCTCCCAGCTCCTTGTGCACCCCCAGGTACTTCCCTGGCAAAGCAGCACCAGGAGCTGAGAAGTCCTTGGCTCTGTGTGAGCACTGCTCTGCAACAGCTAAACGTCAGTGTATTATCACCACTATTTTCACCAAAATCCAAAACACAGCATCATATGAGCCTCTATGAAGAAAATGAACTCCATTCCAGCCCAAATCATGACAGTCCCTTCAATGATTCTATGATTCTATGATATGTGACTCTCTGTGGTACTACAGTGGCCACCAAAATGACTATCAACAAAGACAATGAGGAGTCTTATGCCAAGATAGTTGCATTTCTGAAGTAAGGGAGATGTTTTTGGGGAAATCCTCTGCTTCCTTGTGTCTTATTACATAATTTCAGAGTCTGATCCAAGGCTTGCTAAAACAAGGAGACTGGCGGATCACAGTTTGCTTTGGATTAAAGTAAAATCAAAAGTCTGAGCTTCTCAAACCTTGCCAGACTTATTTTATGAAATATCCTACCTGGACTTCTCTCATACCAAGATATTTTGTGGATCCCTGATCTGGAGCCCACAGACCTGAAATCCATAAGGAATGGATAAGAAAATTCTGGAGGAATTTTATGGAGGAAATTTTTCCTATTCCATAGATTCACATGACAGACTAGAAATTCACTATAAATCCCATCAAGCTAATGAACAAGGCTAATGAAGAATTTCCTTCCAGATCTAAAATGAAAACTCCCAGATCTTCTTTTCTTGAGATAATTTGTGTTTACTGCTGATTTTAGACAGTCTCTGAAAATCCATGTCAAGCTGTCATTTTATAATTAACATGGGTTGCCAAAAACTGAAATATCTTTGGATGTCGCACTTTAGAAAACTAGAGAAGAAATTTCCACAACTGTGAAAGGAGGAGGATTATTCTTCCAAGACAGTAATTAAGTATCTGGTGAAACTGATATATTTTGTGACCAACACTAATATTATCAAGAGCACATTTGGATTCACTTTTCCAGTTGTAACTGCTAGATGTAAACATTATGTGACTAACTAAAGGATAAGTTAGTGGCTTGAAAATTTTGTCCCATAGTAATTTCTGTGATTTTGCAATTTTATTTTATCTCAAATTAAGAGTATTTTTTAACAGATCACATTGTAAATTTTTTTCATTTATACTCAAATTCATTGTTCTACCATTCAGAATATATTCTGTGATAAAACTTCAGTGTAAGAATGATACAGCAGTGACAAACTCCAAACATTTTAAATAAATCAAAAAGTTTGAAAATTAAGAAAATTGCTAAATGATTGCTCCATGTTTTTATTGCATAGAATCAGCATTTTCAGATGGAAAACTGTGCCTTTGAATGATGTTTCGATCATATTTTACTATTTTGACATATTATCACTGGGAAACATTTTTTTCTTATAGTGTTACAAAAACTTTGCCATAATTGGAATGCTAACTAATTATGAAGCCTAGTCTACACACCAAAGTTCTGAAACTTCTTGTTCTCATTCTGAAGAGATATACATTGTCTATTTTTCCAATCACAAGGGACAAAATTTGATATTGATTTTTTTTTTCAGGTGATCTAAAAGCATATCATTATCACTTCTCCAATTTTAGAAATTGGGAAACTGAGGCACATGTGAAGACAGCAACTTGGCTGTGTCATCTCTTCTTGATCTTTTCATTCCACCTGAAATTTGAAGGCTATCTGTTTATTTTATAGCATATTTTTCCTTTTCTTCACCCATAGATATACCTAAAAAAATATATTTATTTTTTTCTTCTCAGAGGTGAAGGTAGAAAAAAGCTAAGTGGCATAATGTCACTGAGCTGTATAGAATTATTGGTCCTAATGCAGACAGGTACTATTGCTTTCGTGCACTCCGACATAACCACAGGATTAAATTTTATGCTACCATAGAGAGGATATTTTTATTCTCCTGCCATACCTATTGAAAAGCCATCCAATCTTACTCAAAATACACCTACAAATGGAGATTTTTACCTCTCATTATTCTATTGCAAAAATGTTTGGATCAAGAGAGGCCAATGACCAGACAGATAGAAGGGTATAATTGAATAGAACAGTTCAGTTGGAAGGGACCTTCAAAGACGATATCCTAGAATCCTAGAATCACAGAATGGTTTGGGTTGGAAGGGAGCTTAAAGCCCACCTAGTTCCAACCCCCTGCCATGGGCAGGGACACCTCCCACCACACCAGATTGCCCAAAGCCCCATCCAGCCTGGCCTTGAACACCTCCAGGGATGGGGCATCCACAGCTTCTCTGGGCAACCTATCTCTCACCACCCTCTGAGTGAAGAATTTCCTCCTGGCCTCTAATCTAAATCTCCTCTCTTTTAGTTTAAAACGTTTCCCCCTTATCTCATCACTAACTGTCCTTGTAAAAAGTCACTCTCCGTCTTTTTTATAAGCCCTCTTTAAGTATTGAAAAGCCACAATAAGGTCACCCTGGAGTTCTCTCTTCAGGCTGAACATCTCCATCTCTTTCATTCTTCCTTCATAGTAGAGGCACTCCAACCCTTTGATCATCCTTGTACCCATCCTCTGGACCCAATCTAACAACTCCATATCTTTCATGTTCTGGGGACCCCAGATCTGGATGCAGTACTCCAAGTCGGACTCTTGGAGTCCAACTGCCTGACAGTCTAACTGCCTGACCACTTCAGGGCAAAACCCAAACTAAAGCATATTAATGAGAGTGTTGTCCAAATGCCTCTGAACTGTGACTGGCATGGAGCATCAACCACCTCAGTAGGAAGCCTGTCCCAGTGTCTGACCACCCTCACGGCACAGAAATTTTCCCTCATGCCCAGGCTGACCCTCTCCTGGCCCAGCTCAGTGCCGTCCCTGTGTGTCCAGCCATCGGTCCCAGGGAGCAGAGACTGGCACCATCCCTCAGCGCTTCCCCCCTCAGGGGGCTGCAGGGCACAGTGAGGCCTCCTCGCAGCCTCCTCCTCTCCTGACTGGGCACCCCAAGGCTCCTCGGCCTCTCCTCACAGTACATGCCTTCCTGCCCTTCTACCAGCATTGCTGCCCTCCTCTAGGGGAGTACCTTAACATCCTTTTTGCATTGTGGAGCCCAGAACTGCACACAATATTTCAGGTGAGACTGCACCAACGCTAAATAAAGTGGGAGAATCATCTCTTTTTACCAGCTGGCCATGTTGTGTTTAATGCATCCCAAAATGCAGTTTGCCCTCTTGGCTGCTGGCTCATGCGGAGTGTGCTATCAACCAGCAAGCCCAAATCCCTTTCTGCTGAGCTGCTCTCCAGATACTTATTTCCCAATGTTCATTTTCTGGCATTACTCTTTCCCACATACAGCACCCAGCCTTTACCACTGTTGAACTTCATGCCTTTGCTGATCTTTCAGTGCTCCAATGTGTCTAGATCCCTCTGCAAGGCCTCTTGTCCCTCCAGGGAGTCAACAGCACTTCCCGGCTTAGTGTCATCTACAGATTTGCTGAGGATGCATTCCACTCCTCCATCCAGATCCTGGATAAAAATGTTGAACAGGACTGGCACTAGAATTGAGCCCTGGGGAACACCACTAGTGACTGTCCACCAGCCAGCTGTAGCCCCATTCACTATGACCATTTGAGCTCTAACACTGAGTGAGTTCACCACCCAGTGTAGTGTTCATCCTACTCTATTCATCTCTCAGTTGGACAATCTGTCCAGAAGGATGCTGTGAGGGACAGTATCAAAGGCTTTACTAAAATCCAGACAGATCAAATCCACCACCTTCCCTTCATCCACCAAGCAGGTGACCTTATCCTAGAAGGACATCAAATTACCAAGGCAGGATTTTCCCTTCATTCAGGAATCCATGTTGACTATTCCTGATAATAGCTTTGTTCTTTAACTGCCTTTCTATATCTCCCAGGACGATCTTCTTCATACCTTTTCCAGGAACTGAGGTTAGACTAAGAGGTCTGTAGTTTCCTGGGTCTTCTTTGATGCTCTTTTTGTAGATGGGTATAACATTGTCCAGTCAACAGGAACCTCCCCAGACTCTCAAGACCCTCTCAAATTGTTGAGAGTTGTCCAGCTATAATGTCCACTAACCCCTTCAGTACTCCGGGATGAATCCTATCAGGCCCTGAACATTAAGTATGGGACTTATGAACATTAAGTATAGTATGCTCTGTATAGCAAGTACAATTGCAATGTATTTATTTAGGAATGTATTTCAAACCTGTGTATAAGTATGATCTGTAGAGATATCAGAGCTGAAATGTCAGATGCCTCCATGTCTAGCAGCTCAAAAAAGACAGGGGCATCTTTTCCCCTCTCCAAAGAGGACCTCAGCTCTGAACCTGATGTGTTTTCACCTCAGAAGCACATTCATCCCCTCCAAAACGTATCTTTGTAGTTGCAGAGCTTGCAAGGGCTCAAGAGTGAGGCTTGTCAGCCTTCCCCCGTGTGAACTTTTTTTTTTTTACCTGCCTGCAGCTTTACTTCATTTAGCTGTGACAGCAATTTTTTCTAATTGATCAGGTTTTTATGCCTAATGTTACTTCTTTATCTTTCTAAGGTACCACTGTAGTTTTATGTACATAGCAGCAATGATTAATAAGCAGATGATTTTGTATAAAATTAAATATTTATGAGTAACACAATGATGCACTGTAGAGAAATACAGTCCTGGTATGAGAGTAGAGGTCTCGAGAACTGGAGACACAACATGGGATACAGAGAAACAGAGACATGGGATAATAGGAGATGGGGCACAAGCTGACACTATAAACAACTCAGAAATGGTGAAAGAAGTGTAGACCTGCAGCTGGACTAAAAAGGCTTTAGAGGTTCAAAGAAATAATAGCTAACATATATAAGTGGCACCAAATACAGTAAATTCAGGTATAACATGGAGATGGAAAACAATGAAGAAAAAGCAAGCTTTAAAAGCATGTTAGCAAACAGATTAAAATGACCCCAAGTGGATCCTGATGGAGGAAAAAGAAACCATCATCATGAGCAGTTCCTCCTGGAGAAGGACTCCAGAGGCTGATGACTCACTGTCCTACACTCTCTATCTGTTTGTACCTACTGATTTTAAGATCAGATGATCAATGGAAGGGTAAGCATAATATCAGGAAAAAAAGAAAAGGAAAAGGAAAAGGAAAAGGAAAAGGAAAAGGAAAAGGAAAAGGAAAAGGAAAAGAAAAAGAAAAAGAAAAAGAAAAAGAAAGAAAAAAAAGAAAAAGAAAAAAGAAAAAGAAAAAGAAAAAGAAAAAAAGAAAAAGAAAAAAGAGAAAGAGAAAGAGAAAGAAAGAAAAAGAAAAAGAAAAGAAAGAAAGAAAAGAAAAAGAAAAAGAAAAAGAAAAAGAAAAAGAAAAAGAAAAAGAAAAAGAAAAAGAAAAAGAAAAAGAAAAAGAAAAAGAAAAAGAAAAAGAAAAAGAAAAAGAAAAAAAAAGAAAAAGAAAAAGAAAAAGAAAAAGTAAAACTGTGCCTGTCAGAATTTAAATTACAACATTAATATTATTGAGATTTCTAACTGTTATGGTGTGTTCTTTCCTTTTCTATGTTAATTGTATCTAGACTAATAATGATTGTTGAATTACTGTTAAGATTTCACTTATATAAGTTTTGGCTTTTATATATAAGGTGTGTTTCTTTTTGCCCATAAACAAGATTTTGAGCATACAAAAGGAAACCTCTCTGGGGTCAGCGTAGGTATTAGATTATTATTTGTGCCATAGATTTCCAGGCTATTTGTTTCTGATAGTATATAAATTTCAGTTTACTGACACCTTGCAGCTCTGACTTGGTTTTTAGCTGTGATTTATCCTACTAATATATATTGCCAGGAATATTTCTTTGTTTTAGGTTATTTTTATAGACATTTTTATAACCTATTGCTTTAATAATTCAGATCAATTGCTTATCCTCTTTTTAGGATGTTGCCAGCATAAGAAAAAACATTTTTACTGTACACATGATTGAAGACTGGAACAGGCTGCGTAGAGGTGTTGTAGAGTCTCCATCCTTGGAGATCCTCAAAACACAACTGGACACGGCCCTGAGCAACCTGTTCTGCTTCACCCTCCTCTGCTTAGGGGATTGACCTGAGTAATCTAGGTGATCAGCATGAAATTCAACAAGGGTAAATGCTGAGTTCTGCATTTGGAACAGAGTAACACTGGGCACAGGTATAGGCTGGGAGACGTGTGGCTAGAAAGCAGACTAGTTCAAGAGACATTTGGATAATGCCCTTAATAATTATGCTTTAACTTTCAGTTAGTCCTAAAGTTGGACTTGATGATCTTCGTAGGTCCCTTCCAACTGAACTATTCTTGTCTGGTATAGTCTAGTTGACTCTCCAGAGGTGCCTTCCCAACTCAGCTCTTCTGTAATTCTGTGATTTTGACTGGTGCTGTGAGAAATGGCACAGTAATCTGTCATGATTCTGCTTCCCAGCTGGCTGTGATTTAGACAATGTGATTTCAGTCCTGGGTGGAGACACACCAAATGGTTTTATTTTATTTTTCTGGGAGACAAGTTTTCTAACAGGCTGTAGCTTCAGTCAGAGTACAGATTACTCAGCAGCTTGATGGCACCCTGCAGGATCAAATTATCCAGCAGATGAGTACATTCTTACTCCATTTGGCATGTGACCCTAGTCATGTGAGAAGTCTTTGTTCCATTACATAGATCTGTTAAGATCAATGGCATGAATCCTATAGATAAGAGCTTGTAAGGGTGGCACAAGGAAAGTGTTATTTAGGAAAGCAAGATAAACAGATGTGAATGGTTCTGTTGGAACACTGGACTAGACTAGGCAGCCTCTTCAGACCATTTCCTGTCTTATTTGCTGTGATTTATCCACACAGGGAAGCTGAAGCACTTCAGGGCACTTCAGGGCAGAATGTGTCATTCCTATTTGAGTGGAGTTTTGTTTTCGTCCAGAATTAGCCTTAGCTAGGATCACTGTGTTAAGAAACAGCCTCTTGATTACTTCTGGTTGGTCGAGACATTAGTTACTAGATACCCAGTCCTAGCCCCACTGACAATGCTATAAATTAGTAGCAAATCCAGTGTGCAAGCAGTGTGATATTTTATGTGCCTTCTGTTATGTAGAACACTACAAAAATTCCCATTGTCTGGTTTTGCACTTGTGCAGCTAATAGTCACCCCATAGAAGGGGTTGGCCATAGATTTTTTATGGCAGAACTTCTTTCTGTCTTCTGACAAGAGGAGATCTTCGGAAGTCTGAACTGGAAACAGGCAGGTCTAGGGTTGTCAACAGTGGGACAATGACTTGATCTTAAAGGGGCTGTGTTGCGTCAGTCTCACATGCAGTCAGTAGAGGGAAGCCAGGATGACCCCTTCCCCACTGAACTGCCAGCAATAGATACCAGAAGAAAAGGTAATGATGAACTTCTGTTGATGTACATGGGATTTCTAGTGTGGTAACAAAACTCAGCAGCCCTTCATTTCTGTTTTACTCTACCTAACAAGTACAAAGGCTAATGATGGCAGTCACGATATGGTAAAGACTGTGGGATACTGGTGATCAGGATTTGGGTGTAATCTGCAGCTTCATTTCTTATAAACAATGACTATGCATATTTGCAGAATAGTATGAAGATATATGACAACGTGGATCATCAAAATGCTAGAGAGCTGTTTGGGTTTTGGTGAATATATGGAAGGCAAACTGTTATAAGGGAAGTAGTAAAAGCACGTAGTTTGCCTGTGGAATACACTATGCCAGGAGATCTAAAAGAGAGCTAAAACATAGATATGGTTCTTGGGTGAATTGGGGTGAATTTATGGCTATTATTTATATTTTTATTCATGCTAAGTATCCAGGGGCAGGAGCATAAAAAGGTGGACTATCATTAACCAGCTTGCCTGAGTCTTAAAAACGTACGAAGTCAGCCCACAGGAGGATGAGTTATAGAGGCAGTTCTTTCCCATGGTCTCCAGGAGCTGTGCCAGCTTCTCCGAGGCAAAGTTCTCACCATTTAGCTTGAATCACCATCTAACATTCATGTCGTCTAGGAAGAGAAAGAAATCCATTTGAAGAGTTACTTCATAGAGGTATTTGTATTTGTATTCTTTCTGGAGAAACAACATTCTTTAACTACAGCAGGATATAAAACTCAGCAAGACTAAGCTGTTAAGTTAGAAGACCTAAAGTTAGACCGTGTGAAACCCCCCACATTTTAGTTTCTGGGAAAACAGCATTACCTTTTGATTGCCATGTCTACTGACTGGCATTGTGATATATAAACCTTTTATAATGTTAACAGTAACAGAGCTGTAGCAGGAACAAACTGTATAGTTGGCAAAGAAACATCTCTGTTTCCTCAAATTAGTCATACCTTGCTGTGTTAGGGCAAACCCTTTTGGGGCCAATGGACACACTCGAACTGTCTTCAAAAGCCTTCAGTCAGTCCTGTGAAATCCAGCACACCTTAATATTTGTACAAATAAGCAGCTATCAAAAATGGAGGAAAAAAGAAGGAGTTCTGGGACAGTCATAGCTAATGAGGCTTAATTTTCCTTGAATTTGGCAATTGTGAGTTCTGTCTGAAGCATCCCATGTCTGGGGGTATTTGGTAGCTTTCTCCCCTTTGTGCATCTTCTTGGGGTTTTCTAAGATGTGAAATTGGTGTTTCAGCCCTTCCCTTCAGTCAAGCACTTAGAGGGCATAAATGTACATGAATTTGATATATTTTAGATAGTTCTAATCCTTTGCCACATTGGCAATCACATTGAAATGTGACTGGAGAAGGAATAAGACAAAGAAAGAAAATAACAGCATGGGCACATGAACTACTTTCCTTAAAGAAACAGAGATTAAAAATATTCTCCCCCTTTCCTTGCCACAACACACACAATGCACTAGGGGAGGGCTGGGATAATAGCAAGCTGTCCAAATCAGCATGGATGTTTTTAACAGCATAAAAATGTGAGGGAAGAAAGATGATGTTTGAAATCCCACAAGGTTGGCTTAATTAATACTTTCTTCTTACCCAGCTATGCCAGTGTTCTGATAGATGATATTTAAAAATGGCTACTATTTAAAAAGGTGTTTTGCTGTTGCTGTTTTAATTGTCTTTATAAGTTTATCAATCTTTATATCTCTTGATCTTTGTGTTCTTAGAACATTTATTTTTTTCTTTCTAAATGAAGATTTTTCCCTTGTGGTTGCTGTAGGTTTCTAGCTGTTTGCTTGCTAGTGTAGTTCAAAATCTTCCCAGGTGTCTAGCAATAAGGCTTTAGATTTAAATAATGAAAGTAACCCCACAAGAAGCTCCAAGGTTCAATTCAATTCACAATAAGATGCTAATGACAATCCCATAGCAATAAATATTCATTTGCAGGTAATGTGTTAACTCAGCTATCCAGCAATGTGCAGTAATCACATAAAGGTAACACATTAACTTAACCAGTCATTAATTTCAACCTGTTTTCACCTCACAGAGAACAGTCTCCTCAGACCAGGTCAAAAGAGTGGTTGTGGCAACCCAGCAGAATGGTCACGAATTTCTATTTTGTCCCAAGGAGAAAAATGAGTTTGAGCAACTGGAAATACTCTCTCCCTTCTCCCCTCTTTTCTGAGGAGGTTCAGCTTAAGTATGTCCTAGAAAATCTTCTTGCCCTAAAATTAGATGAATGTAAAGGATATTAAGAGTTCCTCTTTCAGAAGTAAGTGATCAAAATCCTGTTTAAATCACTGGGAGTTTCCAAGGGGTAAAAAAGCAAGCATGAAATGGGAAAAAGGTGTTTACATTCCAGAGGTGAATTTCTACGAGTCATTACCTTGACATGATCCAAGAGTTACCTAAAATTATAATTTTAATGATATTTTTATGTTACTTCATTTCCCAAGTCCTAAAATGGGAATAATTCAGCTGGATGGCAAAGAATTGTTCAAGATTTCCTGAGGGAGGAGGGGCATGGGACGGGACGGGACGGGACGGGACGGGATGGGATGGGACGGGACAGGATGGGATGGGATGGGGTGGGGCGGGATGGACTTTGATGAATTCTTATCAAGATCTGAAAACTCACGCTTGGTGCTGTTCTTGTCTAAGCAGCAGCAAATGCAAAATCTATGTAGTTCCAACTCTCCTTCCCAGTAGTTCACTTCAAAAGCAAGAAGAGAAAGGCCTTTTGCTTGCTCCAGCATCATGAGAAGAGCAAACAGCCAGCCAGAGCTTTCCTCTCAAAGGATCGTATATTGGTTGAGGGAGGTCTCATTGCTGACAATCACTGCAAAATCAGAGATGTAGAATGTAGTCCAATTTTCATTATGAGTAAATTTTGCTTTTTCTCTTTTCTAGCCATTGAGCATATGCCATCTTGCAGAAACCTGTTTTAGAAATATTCACTTTGGAGCTGAGCCTCTGAAGCAGGCAGATTCCTGCTTTTTGTGATAGCAAACCAGTTGCATTCTCCTAGTGGTTTCAAGTACTATATAAGGACAAGTTGGGAATGTTTTTGAAATTAAGGAAAAAGTGTAGTTTTATTGAGGTAAAGATAGCTCCTACTGGCTTATCTTGTGTGGTGCAAGCATCTACAGAGCTGCTGGATGCTGCTTCATAAAATTATATATAGAAAAATAATGCCTCATTATTGTCTTCCAGTAATAAACAAATTTGAATGCTTAAAATCAAAAAGGACTTCTGATGGCGTGTTTCTAGAAGGTGGTGATGCAGAACCATAACACATATGTCCTAGTGAAAAGGATGCCCTTAAGGTTCACACTGAATATTTCAAAGAGGCAGCAGTTTACACCATGATTAAAATAGCCTGTTTGCTTGGAACATCCATTTAAGCAGTGCAATATCCATTTCTGTCTCCGAAAGTGACTTCTAGCATTAGTCTTTTGTAATTTCTATTAATGCTATAGAATGGAGAAGATTGATAATGATTCACTCACCAGTTCAGTTAATTTTTCTTCAAGTATGGATTCCTATTAGGCATGTTTCCATGTCATGTAATAAAACTTGCTCGTACCATTTGCAATCAGGTCTGTGTGCATATATTTTCCCCAGCATCTCCCCCTTAATAATAATTGTCAGAAGAAGTGGAGGACATAAATGAATATTCAATGATTCACTGGTCTCCTGATAATTCTGTCCATTGTAATGCAGGAAAGCCTGAAAGCTCAGGAACAGCAATGGTTGCTGCTAAGAGAGGACTAAATTCATTGAAACTGTAGGCTCCATTTTGCATTCTAAAAGAATCCCCTTAGAAAAGGGGAAGTAAGAAAGAAGAGGCTAAAAAATTCCCTTTTGCCACATAAATTTGTCCCTATCATCTTTGGCCATGTCTCTTGCTTGCTGCACTGATCTCCTGACTTTTTTATTTTGAGACTTTGACTTTATCCTATAATAAGCAAAACATAAGAATTCAATATAGCTCCTTTAAAATTGTTGCTTTTCTATTATCATATCTCTTCTTTTCTGAATTTTTATTTTTAATTTTTATTTTATTTTTATTTTTTAGCTCTTCTCCGGTATTTATTGCTGACACCATTACAAAATCATTGTCCACTAGTCAATCCCCTGGAGCAAAAAAAGAAACAGAGGGTCATAGCTATTCCTTTGTTGGCATTGGCGAATACTCAGATTTTGCCACTGTATCATTTCATTGCTTTGGATTTATTTTAATAACATCTTACCTCAAGTGAAAGATTCATTCCAGCATGTTTACAGCCACAGAAGCCAAATTTTCTGGTCTATTACTCTCATCTCTTCATTCTTCAACATTGGCACCACATTTAGATTTCCTCTGGTCTTCTGGTGACATCTCTGATTTTAATGACTTTTTGATCTATGCCAGAGAATATGCTGACTTCCCATTTTGCATCCCACAGTGAATCCCATCAGGTCCTGCAGATGCTGATTTGATGTTTGCTTGTTCCACTAATAAGCCTTGTAGTTTGGATGTGATCCTGGCCTTCTATTCCCAGAGCAGTAGTTGCCTTCTGCTCTGTCTGATCTGTTATGCTAATGTAGCTTGTGACTAGCACAAACCAAAAGAGTGGTGATTTCCCCTTCAGGGGACATAATAGATTCATCAAGCCACTGTTCTGTGCTCAGCAGTGTCTGATACAGATACATCTGTTCAATAAATCATATATCCAGAACTATCAGTAGGACAGAGGCATTTTTTTCCTGAAAGCATGAGATTTAATTACCTTAGCATGTGTAATTCCAGCTTTTATTACCAGCAATAAAAAAATGTATCACCTTAAAAATTGAATCTTGATGCTCGACTCTTGTGACTACTGACAAGAGCAGACTCTTTGTCTTACGTGCGCTTTACAGTGATTTTATTGAATATAGAAAAAGCACAAGAGCATCATCAGATTATTGAAAAAGAGTTTAAAAAGACACTCTTCTTGAGATGAAATGTGATAACAGGTCATGAATGGGCAGCTGGCCCACCTCGATATGCAGCACAGAGATATTATTTTAAACTACTGGATGTGGAAAGGCTGGTTTGTTGCTGTTATAGGCATGTGCAAAAGCCCTGAGAGGTTTTTTTCCTTTAGTGCTCTGCATCCTTCCTTGGCCTTTCCAGGTCAATAGAAAGCCCTGGCGGATATTCTGTCCATAAATGAATTAGCTCATAATGATATATGCCAAGCCCTAGTGGCATGCAGATGCCTTCATATCCTTGTCTAATAGATTAAACAAGTTTTCTTCTCCTTTGGGAAGACCAGAGATTCTCTCCCTGTGTCCTTGCAAGTAACACTGTTGTGTCCTTTGCAGTCCTGGGCAGCACTACCCTCAAGACAAAGGATGAAGCAACTGACTGAAAAAGCGCCCTCACTTAAGAGAACTTTCCAATCATAGGGAATACATGGTGTATACTACTTGCTGAGAATTAGCCATTCCTCTGCGTGGTGTAAATACAGTACCTGAAATGTAGGTAGCAAGACCTGGGAGCAGTTGTCCTTGTGCATGGCAGCAGCTCCCGTCCCTCAGGTTCTTGGTAGGGCTATAAAGCCATGAGACCCTTCCTCCCACACACAACCATGGAAGCAATCAGCTAATCAATCTGTGTGCTGCTTCTGTGGGGGGCAGTGGTGTTCCTGACTTCCTGCAGATACTCCAAATTCAAACTCTTCCACCTCAAGGTAGCATTTAAAGTAAAACTGGTGGTGGTGCACACTCCTGCCCCCACATCTCCCTGGGTTTCATATGTTTGTACCTTGCTTACCAACACAGCCTTTCATCATTAGCTTCTCTCTATTGCTTCTTCCACTTGGTTTAATCTTCCAGTTTATAGCTTTCTGAAAAGCATAAAAAATTCTTGTCTCTCCTTGTAACGTATCTGTCTCAAATTAAAAATGAATAGTAAAATAAGATGCTAGACATCTATTCTTCACAGATCATTCCTCATTGTAGGCTGGATTTTAAGCAAAATTGCAGGTCCATGCAAGAAATCAGGAGAACTAGTAATCTTTCTTCTGTTCCTGCATGAGCTATCTAGTCTTTAGTTAGATCATGGGGAAATGGACCATCCATGTTATCTGATTTCTCAACCTTTAGCACACACTAAGAATGTAAATCTCACTCTGCCTGTTGTATTTGCCGGCCAGCATAGCTCACCTTTTGGTGCAGTGCAGTGTCAACTGTTGCTGCTCAAAAGAGGCAAAGCACATAAACTGGTTTTACTGGTAACATGGCTACTCTCCAGTTTATCGAAATTTATCAGTTGGAATCTAAAATGGTAATACATAGGATTCATTGTAAGATATCTGCTTCTATAGTTTTTCACATTTAATGATATTTCTTTTCTCTTTCTACAAGACTTTAAGACTATTTCTAAGAAAAGGTATTGATGAAAACCCAATTTTCATAGATTTTCTACAGATAATTCACCTGCTTTCAGAATGGCCAGTTCAGACAGTGCCTTACAACAGCCCCATGTATTGGGTTTACATGGCAAGGGTTTGGTAGCAGGAAGCTGCAGGGGTGGCCTCTGTGAGCAGAGCCCAGCAGCTGCCCCAGGTCAGATCAGAGCCAGCTCCAGACAGCTCCAAAAGGGACCCACTGCTGGCCAGAGCTGAGCCATGAGCGATGCTGGGTGGGCCTCTGGGAGAGCAGATTGAAGAAAGGGAAAATCTGCTGTGCTACAGCAGCTGGGAGAGAGGGGTGAGAGCTGAGAGAGAAGCAGCCCTGCTGCCCCCAAGGTGAGTGCAGCAGGAGGGCAGGAGGTGCTCCAGGCACGCAGCACAAGTTCCCCTGCGGCCCGTGGAGAGGCCCCTGGTGGAGCAGGCTGTCCCCCTGCAGCCCATGGGTCCCACATGGAGCAGATTTCCATGCTGCAGCCCGTGGAGGAGCCCCCGGTGGAGCAGGTGGATGTGGCCTGGAGGAGGCTGTGGCCCATGGAGAGCCCCCACAGGAGCAGGCCCTGGGCCGGAGCTGCAGCCCATGGAGAGGAGCCCACGCAGGAGCAGGGGGTCTGGGGGGAGCTGCCGCCCGTGGGGGACCCATGCTGGAGCCGTTTGCTCCTGGGGGATGGACCCCGTGGTACGGAGCCATGTGGGAGCAGTTCTTGAAGAGCTGCAGCCTGTGGGCATCCCCCGCAGGCTCAGTTCGGGAAGGACGGCATCCCGTGGGAGGGACCCCATGTGGAGCAGGGGCAGAGAGTGACCATAAAGGAGCAGCGGAGACGAAGCATCAGGGACTGACTGCAGCCCCCATTCCCTGTTCCCCTGTGCTGCTTGGGTGGGTGGGGGGGGGGGGTGGGGGTGAAAGGGGTGGAATTGGGGGAAGGGTGTTTGTAGTTTGCTTTTAGTACCCACTGCTCTAGTTTGCTAGTGATAGGCAATAAATTTTATTAATCTCCTGATACTGAGTCTGTTTGGCTGTGATGGTAACTGGTGGGTGATCTCTCTGTCCTTATCTCAACCCTTGAGCCCTTGTCATTGTATTTTCTCCCTTTTTTCTATGAGGAGATGGAGTGGTTGTGGGGAACTGAAACAGTAGAAGACACTGCCTGGATTTAGCAGCCCAGCAGAGTAAAACCACCACACCCCAGGATTTGTATTTACACTTACTTACTAAAACCAAATATTTTCATTCCTCATAATTACAGAAGGAAACCGATGCCAAAGCTCAGATATTAACTGAGGGTTCTGAAGCTGTCAGTACTATCACTTTTCCATTATTACCATATAACTACCTGTAAAACTATTATTACTATGTGTCCTGTCCAAAATCTAGTAAGGATAAGAGGTAATTTTACTTTCATCTTAATTAATTTTAAATATAAAATTGTTGTATTATGCTTATATTTGATAATATATATATATATATAATAATTATATAACAATTGCTTTTATAAATGTGATAGAGAAATATTCTAAGTTGTTGATGAGGATAGTTGCTGGCCAGAAAGGGATATCACTGTAACCTACATTTTTTTTTCCTCTGAGCTGCAACATGTGCCCTGTCATGACATTGATCAACAGGTTGGAACAAGAAAGTACTGCACAGAGGTGGTGGTCCTTCAGTGATCCTCTCCCAGAGAGATGAAGGAAGTGGAACCTCCCTTACATGACCAAAGGGATTCAGCTTCCATAATTTCTAAATACAGAATTTGAGGTTTCCAGGGGTGTTTTCTCATTAAAAATCAATCCTTCTCATGGAAAACAAGTAATACATATATATATATATATCCTAAATATTAAAGTTTCTATTAAAAATAAATAGTTTAGGAGGAAAATTTCTTCTGCAGCTGCAGGTTTCCTGTGCTAACGTGAAATCTCCAGCTAGTGTGGGTTTTCCCAACAGATGTAATATCAATTAAGTTAATTTGAACAGAGGATTTGGTACTGGGGAGTTATTTGTGAAGGAGGTTTGGTTATAGCCTAATTCTGAACTTTCTTGGAGTGTAGTTGTATGTGTATGTGGACTCAGTCTAATCTAGTTCTGCTGCTTTTAACAATTTATAAATTTGGGATACTTTTGCCCATTCATTGCAGGCTTTGCTAATTAGGCTGCAAGACATGTTAGGTCAATTTCATGCTGAAGTGGATCTATGACTTCTGAACTGGAGCTGAATTATGTAAGATTGATTCAGAAAGTGAACCGAGAGATGATGGAGTTCATTTATGGTTGCCTGGAATGAATCAGGCAGACATTGTGTTAATGTCATGTGTAAAATGGAAGAACAAAAAAGAAGCTATAACAGTATGAAAATGAGCATTGGCCCGTGGAAAGAAATTTAAAAGCTCCTCCTCTAACTGCCTCAAATATTTGAACAAGAGGGCATCCAGTGAAATGAATATGAGGAACAGTCAAAGCCAATAAAATACAAAATTATCTACAATTATAATTATCTACAAAATGTACAATAAGCCTGAAGAACTCATTGCCACAGGAAATTACACATCTACACTATAGAAGAAGGGGTGTACTATGGTTGCAATAATATACAGAGTTATTCTAATTAATGTTAACAGTATAGCTAACATAAGTAGTATCCCAGCCCACAAGACTGAAGACAGTCTAGAAGACTAATACAAGGGGAATGTGATATCTAATATGAAGGAAACTTTATTCTACATTTGCCTTAATTTTTTTTTTCCAGTGCATCTGCTCCTGTCTGCTATAACAGACAAGATACAAGGAGAACCTTATATCTGATTAAGAGGGCAGAAACCACATTATTGTGGGAAGTATACTAAGAAAAACTGAAAACCATTAAAACCACCACCACCACCAACAACAACAACAAAAATACAATCTCATTTGATGCTCCCTTCGCTTTCAATTAAATACCAAGAACAAAAAGTATTTTTTTAAGATCAGTCTTCAAAGTTGCAGAATCTTGTTTGTCTTTCAAAAATTTACTCTGTCTGAGCCAGTCGGACTTTTTCTGTCCTTTCGTATTTATTTCTAAAGCACACAATTCCAGCCTTATAAAATCACCTTTCACTCTTCTTGATAACGCCATCAAAGGAGGTATTGAATGTCAGGTTTTTTTAATTAATATTTGTAAGATATTTAATGAATAAAATGACAGATCTATTTATTTCTCTACTTTTGAAAGACTTTATTGAAATACAGTTTGAATATAGACCTGGAGTAGTTCAGTTTTCATTTCTACCATTGTTAATTCCTGTTAAAGTGTATTTGTCTCTCTTCTCTGCTCCTTTTGTCTTTGAAATGAAATATCTGCATGATATATGCCATCAGTCCTAAATTCAGTTGTGGAATCAGTATTCCCACAAATACCAGGCAAATTAAGTAGCTGATGATGACATAAGACTTTTGTCATATAATCACAGAATATTTCAGGTTGGAAGGGAAGCTCAGGAGGTCATCTAATCCAACCTTATGCTCAAAGCAGGTCTAATTATATGAGGTTACGAGGGCCCACGTCCCATTGAGCTGGAGCACCTCTGAAGTTTTACATTCCACAAAATCTTTCAACAACCTGTTTTAGTACTTGAACATCTTTATGGAAAATAATTTTTCTCAGTATCTAACAGGGAACTCTATCCACGTTTCACTGAGCCTTTTCCTCTACAGGCTGAACAAGCCCAGTTCTCTGAACCTGCCCATAGAATCATAGAACAGTTTTGGTTGGAAGGGATATTAAGGACCATCCAGTTCCAACCCCCTGGCATGGGCAGGAACACCTCCCACCACACCAGGTTGCTCAAAGCCCCATC
Source organism: Cygnus atratus (assembly GCF_013377495.2). Classification (NCBI taxonomy): domain Eukaryota; kingdom Metazoa; phylum Chordata; class Aves; order Anseriformes; family Anatidae; genus Cygnus; species Cygnus atratus. The sequence goes on along the minus strand of NC_066362.1, from coordinate 199,410,450 downwards.
CAGCCTGGCCTTGAACACCTCCAGGGATAGGGCATCCACAGCTTCTCTGGGCAGCCCATGCCAGGACCTCACTACCCACTGAATGAAGAATTTCTTCCTCTTATCTAATCTAAATCTACACTCTTAGTTTAAAGCCCTTACCCCTTGTCCTATCACTGAACCCTCTGACAAAGGGTCCCTCCCCAGCTTTCCTGTAGGCCCCCTTTAGGTAGTGGAAGGCCGCAATGTGAGGTCTCCCTGCAGCCTTCTCTCCTCCAGGCTGAACAACCCCAATTCCCTCAGCCTGTCTTCACAGAGGAGGTGTTCCAGCCCTCTGATAATTTTTGTGGCACTCCTCTGGACATGTTTTAACATGTCTTTCTTGTGTGGGTATATTTTAAATACAATATATTAATCCCCAGGTTTAGGAAGATTTTTTTTTTTAAACCAGGAACCGTCTTTACATAGACCTCTTAAGTCATCATCCACAATTTATGTGATGAGAACAGTAAGTAAACTAACAGTATTTGCCACCCTGGATATACTACTTTCTATTTTCTTCTATCATCAGATTTCTTGACTGATTTATTGATTAATACATTCTCATTAGTGCTTTTGCTGAAAGCAAGTTAAGGTCATAAAGCTATAGGTAAAACTGCTGAGGTTTTCAAAACAAGATATATATTATATCACTTTGTAGAGTAATATCCTTAATCACCTCTGTCATCAGAGGCTAGAAGCCAACAGAGTTGTTCAGGAATAGTGTTCTAATTTCAAAGTCCTGTGTAAGACTTTTCTTACAAGTGCTCAGAACGTCCAGCTTATCTGGAACATACCTTTGTAGCATATTTGTAGCTCTTCATAGAGTAGGCCACTTAGTGTCAAGTGAAGCATGGAGACATTTGGAATTAGCAAGCTATAATATTTGTAAAGCAAATGCACTTGTAGTTTGGTCTCTCTGTCTATACATAACCAGAAATAACCACGAGAAATAGAGTGGGCAATAAAAATACCAACTAAGAGGCAGCAAAAATGGCTCTAAATTAAGTCAATTGGAGGAAAGTTGCAGCCACAAAAATCAGTTGCATTGATCTGATTTGATGCATCCTTACTATTTCTCCTTCATCATCTTGCTAGACTGGGCAGCTCTTCACTCCATTTAAACATAGATAACTGAAGCATGGAGCAAAGTGTTTATTTTTATGCTCAGGACAGTGGCTCTACATTGATTTTACGGGATTGGAGAATTCCCTGTACCTTATATCTTGGGTCACTTGTATCTAAATTGTGAATCAAAAATCTGGATGTATTCAGGAGAATTGAAGAGCTTGAGAATATTTCCTGAAAGACATATAACTACCCTCCTGAACACAGTGAGTTAAAATACAGATCTGATCTCTTACACATAGTTCTGGTGTCTTAAACATAGATTTGACCTCTTAAACGTGGAGCTGGAGATTTTGTTGAGATATAAATTTTGGAATTTTTGGAGTTATATATATATATATATTTTACATTAAAAAATCATATGTATGAAGTTGATATTTTTATGGTTTGTTTTGTCTTTTTAGTTTGTAAAAACACTTTAGATGCAGTAGAAATAATATAATCCTGTAAACACCACATCATTAGATTCTGATCAGAAAATATCCAAATGCATTTTCTTGACTTGGTTGAGATGCTTGTTTAAATTTTCTTCAAAAATAAGAGAAAGCTATCTTCTAGTAAAGAAACACTCAATGAGGAAATGATTTTCTTCTAATCCTTTTCCTGTTGGTAGTCGTTTGCTGTGTTTATTTGGAAAATGTGCATTACAGGTGGTCATGGGTGTGGAGTGGAGAAGCTAAGTCACAAGTTACATCCAGATTTCTGAAACTCGAGATGGAATTTGAACACAGAAATTGGTGCAGAGAGGAGATTCAGCAATGTACTTTATTCCAAATCGATTGCTGTTGCTAAGGGAAAGAGCTGTTTCATACAAGTAGGATTTTTTTTTTCTGATCTGCGATTTTTTGTGATAGAGTGAACCAAAATAATAAAAACTGCAGGTCACAGCTGTGTCCAGTGTGTGTGATAGGATGGACCTAATATCTGGCTAACTAGGATAAGAGTGAACGTATTCAACCACCACAGCACGACTGCTTTTCTATTAGCATGCTCAGGAAGGTGTCATAGAGATCACTCTGTTCTCTTTAATTTCCTTTTAAGAGATTTGGAGTGCTCTGTTACAATATACAAAGTACATTGACAGTACATTTTGAAAGATTTTAAACAACAAAATACAAATAGTCTATATAAACCCAGGTATCTTCTTTGGATGTTAAAGCTGAATTCCATTTTTAATTGTCAAAGAAAGGCAATACTAACAGCCTGATAGTTTTTTCCTTTTATTTTTCCACACATACCCAAAGTAATATCATTCCGTGAGCAATTCACATGTCATACCAGGAGCCATGGAATGCTCAAAACAGAATTACAAGAATAATAATGCTCCCTGGCATAGCTATATATTACCTAAAACAACACAAAATGATGACTTCAGGCATGGGTGCACAATGCACATGCCACCTCAGAGACTTGTTTGCTGCAGTCCAGCTTAAACCAGCACATTTAATCACTGAAGGAAAATAGCCACCCTTTTCATACCTCTTTGCTTCTCTTTTCATATCCAGTATACAGCTCAGCCTTTTTTAACTTTACAATACTCCTTTGAACAACAATACTGATCATATACATTCAAGCCTTGGTTTAACAAGAATGCTTAAGTATATGAAGACATGATTTATCTTGTTGGGTTTAATATAATGCTTGAACCATATTCCTTTTTTTTGTTTGTTTTTTTGTGTTTCTTTTTCTTTTTTCTTTTTCTTTTTCTTTTTCTTTTCTTTTTCTTTTTCTTTTTCTTTTTCTTTTTCTTTTTCTTTTTCTTTTTCTTTTTCTTTTTCTTTTTCTTTTTAAACCTGAATCAAAGTCTTCCCTATGTGACAGAAACAGAGGTCCACACTGTGTCGTTACAACTCTGACGCGGAAAAAACACATTTACCATAAACTTTACTAATATAACATAGGCTGTTAAAAATAAATACACTTTCTGCTGGAAGTGCAGAAAACTCCAGAGTCCTCACCTGAATCCACACAAATGATAATGCAGTTTTCCTCTCAAAGCCTTGAGTCTGCAGTGCTGGTTCTGTCTTAAACAGAGCTGGTGGTAAAGACGATAGTGAGCATTTAAATTTATTGTCTTGGAGATCCAATCTAAATTAGTGATTTCATCTTTGTAGCTGATGGAGAAACACAAGTATCAGGCACCTCCATGAAGAGGGGGACAGACCAAAACTAGGCCAATGTGTTAGCTCATGGTGGGGGTCAGCATCAGGCCTGGTGAGGGGACCCATGCCAAGACACAGTCCCAGGATGGCCAGGCAAGACTATGGGGATGGGGACAGGCTGAGACATCAGCCAGCTGTAAAAAATACTTTAAAGCGATAATTATTTTGTAATTTATTCTGATGTTGAGTTTCTTTTACACACAATTCTGTTAAAGGTTCTATTCATGACAACAAAAATTAAGCAATCTCATTTTAGTTTGTCTAGTAACGGTTCCATTCAAAGTTGTGGCAAGGTGCAGTGAGGACACAGTATCGTCAGGGCCCTGAGGGAACTGACAGACATCCCAGCTTTACCTTGGACCTGCCACATCACCGCAGACTTGCCTGATGCTGTGGGCTGGGGCCCTGTCCCCTATGCAGAGCCTCCAATGCTCCTGCCTCCACTGGAGGTGCCAGACTACACAATGCCCTGGCACTTATCCTTCCACTTAGGGTCAGCTATCTCTAGCAACCTGGGATGAGGTGGGAGTCTCCTACCTCCATGTCTAGGCCCTGTGAACTTTTTAAGTGTCCTGTCACAAGTCAGCAGAAGATAACTAAAATGTTTGGTATTGTGGCAACCCCAACCAACTTTCTGTACTAAGATTTTGTATCTGAGTACAAGAAGTAGGCTGGAGGAGACAATCTTTGTAAGTGCTTTGAACTGTAGTCAATGACATCATGTGAGTTTTGTCAATTAGAAAATGGGTGACTTTTTGAGGGTCCTTGACTCTCCCTGGCTTGCTTTTTCCCTTGACTACACTGACAAGACAGCTAACCATTGAAATATTCTTGGCTATGAACTATGCTCTTAGAAAACGCATTTGATGTTCATATATGGTCTCTTGGCTGATTACAGTTATGCCCATCTGCTAAGATGGCATGATGCCGGCACACAGTGGCATGCCAGTTTTTTGGGCAAGAAGTGCCAACCACGAATGGTTTCACACTGGCAAGCTGCAGAATGCTTCAGGCACCATTTTTTTTTTTTTGAAGAATCCTTTCTTTTGTTATAGGATTCCCACGTTGTTGCCATAGGGCTCTTTAAAGCATTGGTAGCATTGTGTTCTAATACAATACTTGAGTGTCAAGGAACATAAGAGGCTGAAGAGCACTCGAGACTGGCAAGTATCTTTTGAAATGCTGTCTGACTTAAATGCATGTGAAACACTGATTATTTGAAATAAAATCTACGGATATGTTAAACAGGAGCACTGAGTGTTCTGGTTTTATGTATGATCTTTTTAAGCGATGAAAGCAGAAATCCCAGCCGTGCATGGTATAGAAGTGTTTGCCAGCATGGAATACACTGTGTGATCAATTAATCACAAAGCTTCAGTGTTCTCCTAACAGTCAGTAACCAAGCTGAATAACACTGAGCATAAAGTTGTCTCAATAAAAGAAGAGCGCATACGGGGACAGGAATGAGAGGTCAGATCATAAAGAGATAGGAAATTTAACACAGGATTTGATTTTGTTTAGTGAACTGTAGTAAAATAGCAAGATTTTCCAAGGACTGCATCTTGGGAGAAAAACAGAGGCTTTCTGCAGTGATGAGCAATTACTGATGGATGAGAATGTGATGCTGACAGTGTAAAGAGAAGAATAAAACCGAGATGGAATAATGCAATTCAGACTTAAATAATTCTGTTACTTAAAGTACAAAAAACCTTACTATAATTTGAAAAAAATGTTAATTTGCATGGTTTTCATGATTTATAGCTGGAGAAGAATTGGAATTTCCTCTGCTTCAGAAATACTTTGCAATCACGGAATCATAGAATAGTTTTGATTGGAAGGGATCTTTAAAGATCACGTAGTCGAACCCCTCTGCTATGGGTAGGGTTGTCTTTCACATCACTCGAAGTCCCGTCCAACCTGACTTTGAACACTTCTAGTGATGGGACACCCGCAACTTCTCTGGGCAACCTGTTCCAGCATCTCACCACTGTCATCATAAAGAATAGCCAGTCTAAATCTACCCTCTTTCAGTTTAAAACTAACTGCCCTAACAGGTCCATATCTTTCTTGTGCTGGGGACCCCAGATCTGGACACAGTACTCCAGGTGGGGTCTCATGAGAGTGCAGTAGAGGGGGAGAATCATCTCTTGACACCTGCTGGCCACAATTCTTTTGGTGCAGCCCAGGATACCTTTCGCTTTCTGGCAATCTCAAGGCATATTTTGTTCTGTATTAGATGAATGCACTGAGCTTTAAGCTAGCTCATGTTCAGGAGTGATGGAGCTGTCTTTCTCATTCTGATCAGGAGTTTATCCATGTTAGAGAGAGTTGGGGTTGTTCAGTCTAGAGAGAGATGGCTCCAGTGAGACCGCGTAGTGGCCTTCCAGTACCTAAAGGGGCCTACGAGAAAGCTGGGGAGGGACTCTTTGTCAAGGATTGTAGTAATAGGACAAGGAGTAATGGCTTTAAACTAATAAAAGGGTAGATTTAGATTAGACATTAGGAATAAATTCTTTACTCAGAGAATGTTGAGGCACTGGAACAGGTTTCCCAGGGAAGTTATGGATGCTGCATCCCTGGAAGTGTTCAATGCCAGGTTGAATGGGGCTTTAAGCAACCTGGTCAAGTGAACAGATTCTGTGCCCATGGCTGGAGGGCTGGAACTAGATGATCTAGATCTAGATCCCTTCCAAACCAAATCAAACCATTATATGATTCTGTGATTCTATGATTCTATTCCTGCGAAAAAGTTCCATTATATATGTAAATGTATAAACATATAAACATATATAAATACATACATATATATAAATATATAAATACATACATATATATATATAAAGAAGCTCTTACTTGCTGGAGAAAAATGTATTCTCCAAATACAGTTAGATTCAAGGGAGTGACACAGATAGAATCAGAGGAGTGACTGAGACTTAGCAATGTAAAAGCTACCTAAAGGTCATAGCAATGTCAGTTGACCCATTGCCTTACAACACTCTGAGGATTTCACCCATTAGATCTGGGGTCATACACTGTCCCCACCTTCTCTGTGGTCTGGTCTGTACTAGCAAAACCACTTTTAATTATTTTCTTTTCAACATACTTATCTCTAACTTTGTGTTTTAAATTTTCAAAGTTATAATCTAGGTTTGTGTCTCAACCTCTTCCCACCAAATCCCTTTCCTGTTTTAGGGGTTTTTGATACATTAGAAACATTCTGATGAACTTGGACTCCCAAACAACATTCTTTCTTCCCTCTGAACCCCCTCAAAGCACAGCGGTTTGGTGGTTTGTTTACTATGCTAGGGTGTAGAAGACTTAGTTTCATGTCTTCTGTTTTTCTTACCTACACAGTTCACATTGCCTTTAGGAAGAAACATCAAGGGATAAGCTACTACAGAATGTTTTATTTCCTGATAAAGATAGAACTGATAGCAGACATCTGGTTTCATATTTCTTCTTATAATGACACTCGCTAGACTACAAAAATGTAGGGACCTCAAGGGTGATACAGGACTTTGAATCTTCTAAATTTTGGCTTTAAGTACATATGAGCCAAAATAATTTAGCCACATAATTCCGAGCAACTACAGTGGCAGGTAGGTACCACATCTCCTTTGTAGATTTGAGACATCAAGTAGTTGTTAGGTCCCTGTCCTCTTTTGAAATCTCCTTTCTTGCAGGGTTTAATAAGATCTAACTTCTACTGGACAAAGCTAAGCCAGTTGGGATGCAGTTAAAGAGGGAATAATGATGCCTATTATAGCTGAGATTGTGTAATGGTTTCTATTCCACAACTTTCTGAAGCTGAAATTGTGAAGGCTCTGTCCAAGAGTGGTCTTATTTCTGAAAATATACTCAGTAATGGTTCAGCAATTTTACAATAAGAGCAGAAAAAAAAGACTTTTCTATTATAAAAATTAGACCTCATAACTTTTTATCAGTTATGCAGCCAAACTATCCCATAATAAAAAGTTGGAGGTTGCCTTGGAAACTACTCTGTGGAGAAGGGTATTTGGGTTTATTTTTCTGGTCTTGTACCTTATGTAACAATATGCATCTCTGCAATGCTAAAAAAAAATACATATGCATTCAAACAGTTTGAACCTCAACTTGAAGTAAGAATAAATATGTTCACGCATTACCTTTATTAGTGTTTTCATGATATTTATATAATTGACACAACCACAAAATAAGAAGCTGCTTCTATGCATCAAGATGAGGCATCAAACAAATTTGTTCCAAACATAATTATTTTATTCAAGGGAACCTGGAACTGAATGACTTGCAATGGTGAAGGGAAAATGAGAAATTAAGTTGTTAATACTCCAGCAGTAATTACTATCAAAAATGCATTTTCAGTACTTACTGTTGCTTTAGTCGGTCACACTCATCCCTTTAATGTGCTCAGCTGCAGTTTCAGGCTCCAAGACATTTAAAAGACGGTGTTGCTTTTGTAATAAGATGAAACATGATAGAATTGGTATAAATTTACATAATTCCATCAAAGGTGAAGGAACTACATTGACTTAAACTGAGGAACTGGTTCTGTGTGAACAGCTATGCGTTCAGCATATGCTCCCACCTACTCCAGCATGTCACTGTTTTCCCAAAGGCTTACGTGTGTGACACCCATCATGTCTACATTTACACTGTCATTCAGAGGAAAAGAGCTGTGCATTAGGATAAGCTCTTTGAGACATACTCAAATGTATTGCTGAAATGTTGTGAGATTGTTGAGTGGAGAGGATGAGAACAAAGAATTCACAGTAAATTGGCAGTGAATGATGTCTATAGTGCACCCGCTGCCGTAAAATAACAGCAAGTCTATGGAAGTTGTGTGGTTGGGAGGACTGGAGATGACACAGAAGTTTCCAAAAGGTTCCATGCAGCGATTGTCTGAAAACTTTAGCACTAGACCATGTGAATATGGAAACTCCTGTAGGAAACAGGTTACTCTAAAAAAGCTTAATTTTGATTGTCTCTTGTCAGCAATTCATCAGATAAATTTTGTCAAGCCTGATGTCCAGTTATTGTTCTGAGACATTTGTAATGTAACCCTTAAAGCTTGACTGCACGTGGATTTTAGAAGACATCCTGAAATAATGACAGGTTTCTGCTGAGGCCACAGGTTACACAATCACCTTTTTGAATTAATGAAGAAATACGTTAATTGCATGGAATAATCTTCACTGCCTTTACAAGGTTCTGCAGAGCTGTGTTTATGAACATGACTGTATATAGTATGGAAAAAGTCAATACTGGTATTTCCTGCAAAACTGTTTCAATGTAAGTGTTTTAAATGTCTTCAGCATGACTGTGGACTGCTGTTCCTTGCCCAGCTGCCTGTTTGCAAGGTATTCATTCACAGAGAAGACAAAAGGAAGTGATGGTTTTTAAAATAATTGCAATCAGGGACCCTAAAGCAGGGTTGAAGCTGCCCCTGCCTCTGACTCATTTTCAAGGTGGATGGGATAGGCTTACTCCCTTAAAAAGGCATTCCTCTGATGATGGAAAAATGATTCGGGCCACCATGCAGGGGGCCTTGGGGCTTTTAGATATATGCTTATTCATTCTTCAATTTCGTTCTTTTAAGGATGGATATATCCACTGTACTGTGCTAAGGAACCCTGGCAATACATTCCAGGAGACAAGTTTTGAGGGCTAAAATTCTATTTAAACACACTAAAAACAGATTTTACATTCCCTCTTCAACTTGAAAATACATTAAAAAGCTCTGAAATCTATTTGGAAAATCATTGACTGACCTGTATTTGCAACGTGGTGAAAGGTTTGGGGTCCAAGTATTGGACAATGGTATAGAGCAAGCCAGAGAGAAAGAGAAACTGCAAGATAGAGAAGCTGATAAAAATCTGTGGAAGAATTAGATAATCAGTAAGTGAATATTTTTACAATGCAAATATAATATACTTTTCTGGATATTTAGGCAATAATTACCTCATTATCTTTCAACAATACATTCTTTATTCCTGCTCTTTTTGGTACCTGACACTAATTTTTGTAGCTACAATAACACAGAAATTACTGTACACACATTGGTACAGCTTGAGCCTGTTTAATTAGCTTCCTGGAAAAGAAAGATAATGTCTTATTATTTGTCTGGGGATAGTCAACTTCTCCTATGTTTGGAGATAATCACCTTCGCTCTGGAGTGGGAAGACATCCTGCAATTATCATGGAGCTAAAAACAGTCCTTTCTTCCAGGGAAAGGCTGTGAGTCCTGAAAACAATGACACCTTCCAAGCCTCAGCTATCATTAGTCTTTTAGACACTGTAAGACTTCATTTTTTATGGAATTTTTTATTTAACATACTTTCAAAACTGTAACAACTGTCTTCTCCATTCATTTCATAATGCAGTCTTAAAATTCCTCTTGTCTGCAGGATTCATTAGAGATGTCTTTTTTTGTGTACACATATGCAGACTTTGTGTGTGGCCTCCTAGAATATATAAACCTCCCTCCTATCTGATCAAGAATCTGGCATGCTCAGCCCATTAACTTGACTTCTACGCTCCTCTGCTAAAATTTTGTGCGATGTTGAAGAAACATACGCTGAGAAATACTGAGCCCATTTCTTATCTTCTTAAATAAGAAAGGATAAAAAATAGGTTAAAACGTTAAAACTCAGTTTCCATAGCTATAGGACAGTTCTGCAGAAATTACTCTTGATAATAAATGTTTTCAAATGTATGTCTGGACAAGACAATCAATGTGCTTTTTCTTCTTCACTCTGACCTTGTCTAGACTGTACAGCACTGGCTGTATCTTAGTAATGCTGCAATAACATCTACCTACTGTAATAGAGCTCCAATTGTAGTTAATAAAAATGTATATGAATAAACATTTATTTTCCTCTTAGAATGCTTAGGCCTGATTTTTCAGTCACTTTTATGTCTGTACATTTTTGTACCTTGGAGAGATCATTTTTTATTTTATTTTATTTTTTCAGTAAGTTACCTACCCCAACATTTTTAGACTTGCAGTTGAAATATAGTAGCAGGTTGCAAAATAATAATGAAGATGTTGTGGACACACTGATGCAAAGCTTCCAGGTGACGCCACACCATAGAGCAAAATATCTGTCCTGGATGTTTTCTGCTGAATCCCCTAACCAGCATCTTACAGTCATTATTGATGCAAAATGGCTATTAACATATAAATAGGAATCCTGCTTCTGTCAGGAGAGGAGAATGTCAAGGCCATGTTTTGTCAAGGGAATCTCAGAAAAACAAAACAAAAACAAAAACAAAAACAAAAACAACCCCCCCCCAAAAAAAATGTTCAGGGGATAGCTGGAGACCTTTTACCATTAGTAATATAGTTGAAGATCCCTCCCAGCCATTTGGTTCTGTGATTCTGTGAATCAGAAAAAAATCCTTATTTCTTTCCTACTGGAATTTGTTCATTCATCAGAATTGAATTGCTTTGTGGAAATCATTTGGTTTTGAACAGAGAGGTCTTGTGAAACCCTGCCTGTTAGGCAGTTGTTGAAGCCTTTTTGGTTTTCTCTCTCCCCTGGTCCTAAACCAGCTGCATAATGAGCTGCTGGAAAATCTGTTTCCAGGCTTCAAGCTTCCCAAGTAAATTAAGCTCCTATTTACTATAACCTCTGGGGAATCCCACCAGGAAGACCATCCCAGAGCTGCTGCTCCATTCCCTTTCACAGTAAATTTCAAAATGCTATTTTTTCCCCCTGCCTTATAAAGGAAGCTGATAATGAAGTCCTGAGCTTCTCTACAAAGCAGAACTCTGTCCAATTCAGTCTCTATAACTAATGTTCCATACTTTGTTTACAGTAAATATCTGAGTGTTTTACCTCATGTTGTGCCCTGGCTCTGTCCAACCAAAGCTCTGTACAGTGCACCAGTTTCATCCATAATACGGGCAGAGATACTATCTCCGTGTGCAAAGGCTCATGGTCCTCCTGACCCAAACCAGGTTTCTTTGGTAGCTGTTGGATATTAAAACTAAAGTGCCTGCAGCTAGAGTGGATGAGGTGCAACAGACACAAGTTATAATAAAATAAAACACACACACGAGGCCACAAACACTTGAAACAGGTTGGCTAGAAAACTTTTGGAATCTCCGTCCTGATAGACTTTCAAAGCTTGGTTGGACAAGACTCTGAGTAACCTTATCTATGAGGGCTTGTTTCTGAGATGGATTTGGACTGGATGACCTTCACAGCATGTTTCTGGTCTAAGTGATTCCATGATTCTATGATTTAATATGTGGAGTACAATTATCACATGAGATCTTGAGTGCTCCACTAAGAAGGTTTAAGTGCACCCAGGTGGACTAAGGATGACGAATATATCATGTCAGCACAGCATTCTCTCATCAACACTCACCATTTATTGACTTTACCCCCACATCATGGGCTGAAAGAGCTACAAGATATGCTTTGCAATTCTGTGGTTTACCCTGAATGTACCCCTCAGAAAGATATTTAATTTTTCCATAAACCAGGACAAGAGATCATAAGAGGTTGGGAGTAACCTATGGATGAATCACTACTTGTAAAACATTCTGCACAACTACAGAAACACTTCAAAGCAAATAATGTGAAAAGTTATTCTGCCAAGCTCTATTCCACTCCATGAAGATAGGAAAATTTTGGTCTACAAGTGGAAACTATTACCCTTTTGCTTTGGTATGTGCATATACAGTTTTAGGTCGATAAATAGATAATAAGCACAGATATGTTTACTCCGTTTTTGAGAGTTAATATGTTTATAACTTGGAATAGTTCTGGCACATTGCCACACATTCTTTTCCTATATGTAAAAGACCTGATAATGATAAAAGCATAGAGAATTCAAAGTGTTTGTTGTTTCTAATGAGTTATCTTAATAACTGCAGTCCATCTTTACTGCAAGAACATTAACAGTGAAGGATATTCATCTGGGTTCTTGACCAAGGTGCAGTAGCTCATTCCACTGATTTTATGTAAGTACTCTCCATGTAGGAGAGGTTGAACACATTAACTGGAAAATTAATGATATTTTTGAGTTTCAAATTTTAATATATGCCTGAAAACTGTACTGAAAATCTAGTAGGAAAATATTTATAGCTGCTGGAAATGGGCCATAGTAGGATACATTGCTACTTTCCAGCAAAAGATAAGCAAACATTTTTTAGCTAGCAATCTTGGGGAATCAGCCAACCTAATCCATTTTATTCATAAACTTGATTCTGGGTAAGACATATATGTTGTTATCCCAACACTGTTGGAGGGGTTTGGGTTGTATATACAACAAAAATAATTCAAGATGAAAAGCATTCTAAGAATATATATTTAGGGATGGGTGTTGCCCAAAAAGAAAGCTCTCTTAGTGTTAAAATCAGCTCTGGCAGCTCAAGGAATTGTGGTATAATTCTTCACTTTAACAACAGATTAAAACTATAAAGTGTGAGAGTTTAACACCTTAAGAATTAATGGAAGAATTCTGGGTGCAACTATGAAAAGTGATTAAACATGAAGCGCCTTTATGTGCCTCTGTCTTTGTTGAAAAGACTTTTGGCATGTGTCTACTTGATTTATGGTATTTTTACATGCCAGGATTGCAAAGAGATGACTGACCTGTCTCTGGTATTGGAATCATCCTGAATATGTTTGTGCAGCCGTCCTCCTGATCTAATTGCCCTGAGGGGCAATCTGGAGTAATTAATCATAATGACTGTACTTTGATATGAGCATCTTTGATACATGTTAATGTGGTTGTTTAAAACTCTGGAGAGCCAGTGTGTTCCAAATGTCCGCAGGAGGCAAGGGTATGCTGCATGGCAAATTCCCAAGTATAATGAAGCTAGCTCCTGGGCTGCAGGCTAGAAAGTAAAGGAGGCTCCTGGAGACATGGTGAACGCCTAGCTTAAAGAGGAATATTCTTCAGCCTTTGACTTGAGCCCAAAAGTTAGATTTGATATTGATTGTAGGTTTGATTGTTTTTCCTTGTTCTATTGATTTATTTTAGTAAAATGGCAAGAAAATGGAGTCCCTTCATGTTTGTCTTATTGGACAGAAGGGTTCTGGCAAACCTTGCTGATAGAGTTTAATATGTCGCTGCCCCAAGTTGCCTATCCTGCCTCTCTGCTGCTGCTTATCATCCCCATAGCAAAGATCAGAATGCAACATATACCTGGGTGCTCGCTGATCCAACATACAACCCTCTGCAACTGTCCCAGGTCTCATGCAAACAGCAGAAAAGAATGTGCCAACAGATTTCGAAACAGCTCCGTTCAGAACTCAGGGTCTTCTGCTACATGTGGCCTGAGAAGCAGCTCTCGCAGCAGTGCACGCATAGAGGAGGAAGAGCACTGCTGATGCCAGAGTGAGGTGTACCACAGACTTGCTTAGTCCACGTTTACTTTTTGGGGAGTTAATTGCCCCTTTCCCCAAGCATCCTGCACTGGCCATTGTCAGAGTGAGAGTATTGCATAAGGAGGATCCAGAACAATGATGCTAGATCATATCCAGCTTGAATATGGATACACTGAAACATCCTCTGATCAAAACAGTGAGCTCAAGATCTTAGTGGTTAAGTTTAATAACAGCCTGTGATTATTCCTCCATGTAGCTGCTACATAAAATCAACATAAAACTTCCTGGTGGTTTGCCTGAGAAATCAGCCATATAACAACTATTCTTCAGTTATTCTTAATTATTTGCTGAACATACACTTTCTTCTGTGCTTCAATCAGTTTCCATTCAGCTCAGCACATCAAGGAAGAGTGGAACTGTTGAGAATACATCCAATTCACTTGGATGAGGTCAGTCATCCCAGTGGTAAAAGAATCTTGTTTAGTTGAGCAGGATTTGGCTCTCTGTATGATATCTATTTCCTTCAAATAAATTCACGTTTATTTCAAAGCCATAGCTTTTTGAAATTGTACTGAGAGTATGAGAATATCTGTCTTCCTCTCTGCCTACCTAGTTCCCCTGATCTTTTACATGGTGCTGCTCACTACGTTTTTCAGGTTTGAACAGTTCCTTCAGAAATTTCATCTGCAGGGTGAAGTCTTAACAATTAAAAAAATAAACCCATATATCATTAATTGATTAAAAACTGTTTATAAGAAATATTAGCAGAAAATGAATATATATTTTTTAAATATATGGAAGCATTTAATGGAATGCACTTACATGACACTAGGGAGAATATTACACATATTTTAAAGTATCTCCCTTTTTGTTAAAGTTTCTGGGTTTTGAATGTCATGGACCTAAGAGCACTATAACTTCTTTGGAGATGGTTTGTAGTCTTTTTAATTAATTTAATTAATTAATTAATTAATTTATTTATTTATTTATTTTTGTAATCCCAAGAAAGCTTACATAACAGTTTGGAAATAGTTGGCCTGGGGAGAATGTTGTGTCAAGCACTCAAAGAAGGAATCATCTTCCAGTGTAATACTCGATTGTTAATAAGGGTGATCACAGCCATACTGAAACTGGGGGAGCTGGCAAATGTCTTTCACCCATCACCCACTCCTCATAGAGGAATTAGCATGTAACTGCCATCTCTATTAAATTCACTTCTGGTAAAACAAAGCTTCAAACACAGGCAAAGTATCCAGCATGAAGGGTTGGTGTATGCAGCACGGCTCTATGAAGACACAAATATCTTAAGAAACATTTGACACTGACCAACTCAAGACTGCTGTCACCCTGCCGAATCTAGCCATAGTTAACTCCCTGCCCAAATTTTAGTGAGGCATCTTAGTTAGCCACAGTGAAGTTACAGATGGAGAATGGGCCATCCTGACCAGCACTGATAGCCCATTTCCTCCCCTCACAGCCCCACTAGCTCCTCACCTGTTGAAACCATACTCTTGCCATTTTCACACACTAGAGTCACTGTTTCAATATTCACTTTTAATTTTCAGTTTTATTTAAGTGAAAGCAATTTTTTTTCCATGTGGGGTGGAATCAAGACTGTTATTATTTTGAAGGAACATTCTTCTCTGCCCAATTTGACTAAAGGCAGAACTGCATTAAAAAAAAAAATCATCTGCAGATACATGTGAGATGGTTCTGAGGTTCCAAACTCTTATGTGAGGGACTCATGAAATGTATGAGAGAGGTCAGTTTTATCAGAGGCCCTGGAGGCATCATCAGAGTACTTCCTCTGGTACCTCAGGCCATCTGCTATGGCATGTAATAACCTCGTGAGAGGAATGAATAGCTCAGACTGTGATTTAGGGCTGTGGTCTGACTGTCTATTCTGGCTGCTATATGAAATGAAACTTCAATTACAGTGTCTAAATTCAGAAGGGAAAAGAGCAATTCAAACCTTTGGCTTTTAAAGGCTGGCATCCTGTACTGCCCATGGAGGCATTATTTAGACCACCAGAAAGAGTTGCCTAAATTAACCATTGTGACTGTTTCTTTCCTGTGAAAGACATAATCACATTCCTACGGGGAATCAGGGCCTGATAGTCCCAGAGCAGCACAGGATCTGAATTGCTCATTTTGAGCTTAGGTGCTGTGACTGGTTTCTTGGTCCATCTTAAACGTCGTAACAGGCAGGCTGAATACAGCCCTCCTCCTCCCTCTACTACTCTGTTGGGATTATGGAAGGAGGGAGGGATGGAGAGGAAAAGCCATCTGTGCATCCCATCAAGTGGTGAAACAGGGGGAAGAGATCCTGCTGCTTTCAGCTCTGTTTCCATGCATGCAGAAGTGCTGAGTGGAATAAGACTGAGAAAGAGTGATGGAGAGTGAAATTGAAAAGGAGAGAGAGAGATCCTTGGAAGTCAGTGGGAGTTTTGCCACCGACCATAATGGGATTATGATTTAGACCAGTCTGTGGAGATTTTAATGAGTCAAATGAAGACAGCTAAATTGTTTAAGCGAGCTATGAGCAGACTACTTTTCTACTTTCTAGCATACCAAGTCACATCCAGTGTCCATTATCCAAACGATATCATTATCCCCCAAAGAGCACTTCTCTCCTGGCAGGACTCTGTGACAGGCAGCCGCCCAAAGCACTCTGCTGCTCATGGCAGAGGGGAGGTTATGATTAGACTGAAGTACAGGAACTCTTACAATTCACTCAAAAATTGTAATTAATGCATATGCAAATGCATTATTTTGGTGTGAAAATCAGCCTGTACATTTCCAGTTTCAGCACGTGACACTAGATTTCCTTTTCCTTCCTTGATGACTCAGGTATCTGAGAGCTGTAAAAACAGGGAAGGCAAACTCTTCAATTCCTCATCACGTAGTCCTCACTGTGCTCAGTCTCGAGCACATTTACAATTGGTATGAAACACATTGCCCAAACTAAGTTTGTACACGTGGGTCAAGGAAATACCTTGTCAAAACATTGGCCTGGGGCTTGAAAACAGTGTAGCCAGGTGCTGTAACCCAGCACAGCTGCTCTCAGGGGGACTGTTTCCTGATCCCATCACCCATTGTGATGTGTTGTTCCACCTGGCTTGGGCTGGTCAGACCGTGGATACGGATCTCTGTTCACTGTCATGATGAAGTCTTTGGTCCCTGGGTTTTGGAAGCCTTTTCTTGATATGTTCCCAAGATCCCACAGACACCTCCCTGTTCTATTCACTGACACAAGTACCTTGTCATTTTGGCTCAATCATTCTGGTCTCTTAATTATCAATATTACGTAACATGCTCTTGGGTTTCTAGGGAATGTAGAAAGATCAAGGAAAAAGAGGCATTGTTAGGGCAGCCTTATTAAGCCACAAAGATCCTAGTACTTTGAGAAAGCCTTATTGACCTTTAACATAGGTGTCATCATGCTATATGACTGTGTAATAGTTAGATTTTTATGTTTGAGCTTGTCACCCCAGCTTTCTAGTCAACTGAGAGAAGCATACAATCTTAGAGAATGATTGTTTTCTTCCTGAAACCCTCTTCTAATTCAAGGTAGAGGAACGGCCCTTCCATGCTTCTTGTTCCTGTGTTGATTAAAAAGAGAGCCTGGGATACCAATCTTATCAGCAAGTGTCTAACTTCTAAGTGCCTTAATTAGGCAAGATGAGATAGGAGATGTTCAGAAGGTCTCTGACCTCGGCAGTCTCCATTTACAAGACTTCCCAAACTGGAAGCATCATCCCTCAAAACTGATTGGTTTTGAAAATAGGAGCCACGTGGGATTTTATTTATGAAAAGCAACAATAAACAGAAAAAAAAAAGAATAAATTCATCCACGTTATAAAAGTAATTTCTCTTTTACTTGCCAGGGAAGTCTGATATTCAGGATTCTATATTTAGTCTGCAAAAGCAGATGTCACAATCCCAGGACCAACACATATTGCTTACCTTGATGTAAACAATTAGGAAATTATCCAACTGTGTAGTGGGAAAAATACAGATGTGCTATCAGACAGCTCCTATAGGCAAGGGAACAGAAAGCTTTCTGCCTTGTCTGCCACAGTGGCACCCCACAAAGAATGTTTTATATTTCTCAATACATCTGGCATTCAGTCCTACACAGGCACCACATGTCTCTTGCTCATTTAAAATCCATTTAAATCTAGGAAATAGAGACTCGTGTAGGCCATAAAGCCTATGCTTACAACCTGCCTTTGTGGAGGTCCTTCTCCCTTTGCTTTATTACCTTATCTTGCTAGGAAATCCAGGGAGCTGGCATGCAGTATCCCACAGTAAGATTCATCCCTGTGATGATTTATTTTTGAATAACATATTTTGAAATGGCAATATGAGGCCAACTCTGGGTCCGTGAACTGAAATACCTGATACATCAACCCTGACAGGGAGAACATGGGAGCCAGGAGGGTCAACTGCTCCTTGATATTTCAGGGAAGAGGATCATCACATGCCAGTCCAGGAGGAAAAAAAAAATAGCACCTGAACAACAACTGGCATCAACACATATGCACACGCAGAGGAATAACCTTGGATGTTGTCAAAAGCACCAGCAGAGCAGATGGGGAGGGGGCTTCTAACAGCTACATTAATACTCTGGCTCTTCAAGGAGGTGATATCTTTGTAAGTATGTACTTAGCCCTCTGATGATCCAAAAAGAAAATGCAGGTGATAACTGGACAATCTGTATCTGTCAGAAACTGAGGTTTTAAACAAAAGTTTCTTTGGTATTCCTTCTCCTTCCCCTCACTTGATATATGTTGTGTGCATATTCATTAAATAGCCTTTAAATCCCTTCTCTTCTCCTAACAATTATACACATAATAAAAGTGATAATTACAGTGGGTGGAGATTGAATTTCCTTTCCTTTTAACAGAAAGGACAGCCTAGTAAAAAAATAAATGGAGTTAATTAGTTGAATATAATTACAAATTCCTTGGAGTTAAAATGTGCTGCATACCAGCAGAAAATGCTATTTACCATATGGTATTGGAACACTCTGGAACGATGTTTTTTCCTCTATTATTTTCTGCAGACTGAGCATGGACTTGGATTATTTGTGGCTTCCCAAGTATTTGAGTTATGCAAGCCAGCTCACTGAGTGCCCCAAAGCAATAAAGAACCATGCTTGTTAAGCTCATAATACATACTAAATCCAAAACAAACAAAAATCTTTATTTTGCAAACCTTTTAATGAAAACACAAGGTTTCACTTTCCAGTGGTTTTGAGAAACTCTCAGAAACCTTTTCTTCTTAGAGTCCAGTCAAGATCCCCTAACACTACTGAACAGTATTAATGAGATCACTGGAAGACTTTTTGAGGGAAGTTATCAAATGTTATCAGGAAATGGTTGTGTACTTAACATGGAAATCATTTGGAATAATAAAAGGGTTAAAAAAGAGCAAAACATTGACAGTTGAATCTTTTTTTATTTTTTATTTTTATTTTTTGGATTGAAAAAAATGAATGCAAAAGTACGAATTTGCTATGCAACTATGCAGATTTATTTATTCATCCTTTTTGATATAAAAATTCAAGTTTGCCATTAAAAGTTGCCAGTTTTGATTCAAAGAAAATGGAAATGATGGACAGCAAATGCAGCTGTAGTAGTTAAAAGATGTTGTCAGATAAAGAACCCAAAGTAAGTGACCATGTTGTCTTTTTAAAAAATAGTTCTTTGGACTTCTGTCCTTATCAGTGTTTCCCCGTTGTTCATAGTTTAAATACACATCCAAAATACCAACAAACAAACAAAAGGTCCAAACTGTTAAGAAATACCCATTCTGATCTCACTTTTATTTCTGTTTGGGAGCTCTCCAAGCTCCTAAGCTTCTTGGAAAAGAGACACTCAGGGATTCACACTAGTGCTTACAAACTCTGATTTAGAAGTGAAATAAAAGTCCATTTTCAAGTTACAAAAGTATATTCTGATCTTACAACAGCAGCAGTGCCTTAATTACACTTGTAGCTCATTTTTTTGGGGTCTTTTCTTCAGTTTTATGGCTCTGTTAATGCTATCAGGTCAATAAAGTTAGCAACTTTATCTGAAAAATTGGCAGTGAATGTTTTCAAGCTTCATTGCTCAGATAGGATAATTATTGTGATGTGTAGATTTTCCTCTCTTTAAAGTAAACACTTATATCACATGAATAAGTAGGCCATCGTTTCATCGTTTCATCGTTTCATCGTTAAATCTGTCAGACTAGCAAGTTGTCTTCTCCCCCCCCCCCTTTTTTTTTTTTCTACATACAGTGTAAACAGAAGGTGAGTTATAAAGATGAGTAAAGCCAGGATTAGGAATCCTAATTCTTAAAAAAAAAAAAAAAAAAGAAGAAAAAACACATAACAGAGCTCCCAGAAGTACTGCTAGAAGCTTTAAAGCTTTACAGGCTTTGTGATTCAAAACAAGAAAAACTAGTACAATACATAATGACAGATCTTGGGCTGCTCAGTCCTCTGAGTTGTAGGACCATGGCTGGGGGAGCAGTAACTTTCCATTTGCGGCCGCCAATATTGTAAGAGATCAGTTGAAACAGTTGAATGTTTATAAGTCCATGGGGCTTGATAGGATTCATCCTGGAGTACTGCAGGAGTTAGCAGCTGTTATAGTTGGACCAATCTCAACAATTTACCAAAGGTCTTGGGAGTCTGGGGAGGTCCCTGCAGACTGGAAGCTAGACAATGTTAAACCCGTCTACAAAAAGAGCATGAGAGAAGACCCAAGAAACTACAGACATCTTAGTCTAACCTCAGTCCCTGGAAAAGTTATGAAGAAGATTGTCCTGGGGGATACAGAAAGGCAGTTAAAGAACAAAGCTATTATCAGGCATAGCCAACAAGGGTTCCTGAAGGGAAAGTTCTGCCCTGGTAATTTGATGTCCTTCTCGGATACGGTCCCCCACTTGGTGGATGAAGGGAATTAAACACAGCATGGCCAGCTGGTAAAAAGAGATGATTCTTCCACTGTATTTAGCTTTGGTGCAGTCTCACCTTGAATATTGTGTGCTGCTCTGGGCTTCACCATACAAGAAGGATGATAAGGTACTCCCTTATTTTTTTTAGCAGTCACGCAGTTGGATGATCATTGAAGAGGTCTTTTCCAACTGAACTATTCCGTTCCGTTCCGTTCCGTTCCGTTCCATTCCATTCCATTCCATTCCATTCCATTCCATTCCATTCTATTCTATTCTTTCTTTTCTTTTTTTTTCTTTTTTCTTTTCTTTTCTTTTCTTTTCTTTTCTATTCTATTCTATTCTATTCTATTCTATTCTATTCCATTCCATTCCATTCCATTCCATTCCATTCCATTCCATTCTATTCTAATTTCTACAATAAAAAAATAATTTAAAATTTGGGATGGCCTTGCAGATTGGCTTTTGCTCCACTTTTTTTTTTTTTTTTAATTTTAGTGACTTTTTACTGAGATTTCAATGGTCACAAAATGCAGTATATTTTCCCCACAGTTCTAATATGTACCCCTTCCAACTTCAAGCCAAAATTGAACTGAATGAGTATAAAAGCACTTACAAATATTATGAATATTTTTATCTTCCTGTTTTCTTTTGTGCAGTTTACCAGTGTCAGGCTTCCTTTAAGACAGGTAATCAGTGTGATAAAAAATAAGGGGTAAATCTGTTCTCTTGCCAGTGCCATTCTGATTTCATTAAAGATATGTTTTTCTTTATTTTCAGAACAGCTAGTTCTGTCTTAGTGAAGCAAGTGGCATTACACTCAGGATTTCTCTGAAGCCTTAGGGAAGTGAGAAGTTGTTGGAAGGTAGAACCTGTCAGAGGGGCTTTCCTAGCAGTAGCAGGCTTAAATAATATCATCTTAATATTCCATTTTCCGTTAAGAAAATCACAGATGATTTCTCTCTGGCTGCCCCTTGAAGTCAGACCCTTAAAGATTAAGCTGTCAGTTCTTGCTAAAGCAGACTTTTTCAGAAATCTTCAAAAATGTTGGCATTTATTCCAAAGAAGATCAAATTAAATAAAAATACAAATTTCATCACTATCCACAGGATAGGCATTTTCTTCATGATTCATGGCATACCTGGCCTCTTGGTCCCTTCATTATAAACAATGTAAAACCTCATCTTTGAATATATCTGTGCCAAATATACCTGTACTATTTGATGTGGCATTCCACAAAGGGATACGAATCTTAATGCAAAAATCTCAGTTTCTGAGCTTAATACAATTAGGTCTGCTTCTTAACTTTGCTAACTAGCCAATGTGCAGCTAAAATACATCTGCTCTAGGAGCCAGAGTGTGGGGCAGTTCCTCAGGGATCTTTCCATCTCTCTGCACTACACAGTGCAGACATGCTCTTTGATTCTTTCTTCATGCTGTGCTCACAATTCAGCCACACTAAAGACCAGCCTGATGAAATATTTTGATACCATCACCATGATCCCCTGTTGTTTTGCACACTGAGTTGTCTGTCTCATCAGGTGTTGTTTTTAACGTGAACAAAATGGGTTTCCTTTACTCTAAAGCAGAATACTTAGTTGTCATTTCCAGAAAACTTTGTGTGAGGTTCCTAAAGTACACGCAAGTGTATTTTCAGCTTATATGAAAACCCTTAATGCAGCCCTGGTACTATGTTGAGGTATACACCATCCTCCTCTTTGCAGTATTGCAGCTAAGGACATCTATTTTATTTTATTTTATTTTATTTTATTTTATTTATTTTTTTTATTTATTATTTTATTTTATTTTATATTTTATTTTATCTCACATAATGACACTCCGGTTCTATTTATATGAGAGACCTTTATATCAAACACTCTTACAAGAAGGAAAAAGTTCCCTTTATGTCTCTTCAAGCAAATGAAATCCTCTGCCCTGGAGCACCAATTCTGCTGACAGACCCAGTCCAAGCACTGCAAATTCAGGAATCCACCCATGCCATTTATTCTGCTGGAACATGTCAACCTGGTGTATTTTAAGTTGGTATTACTGTTATTAGTGATTACTGCTTGAAACTAAGCAATTATAGAATTTCCCTTCCCACAAGATACCCATGAATTAATTCAACAAGTAATTTTCTTATTAATTTACTGTTTCCTGAGGCCCCAATTCAGACTTCTGAACTGTCATTGAACAAAGATGCAGTAAAAGACAAGTTTCTGAAAAACAACAACATAGTTTAAGGCAGGTAAAGGAAGCAGATCAGCACCACTTTGTGTCTAGCAGAATTTATTCACTTGTCTCCATCCAACCTTGAATACCAAATAGATGAGTTTACTTTCTTATAGCCTTATCAACCAAAATAAGAGGGAAGAAAAGTGTTCATCATCATTTAACAGATGGTGAATGGAGACAAAAAAACATTAAGATCAGATTTTAAAACCCATCTAGAAGCCGAAAGAAGCAGATGAAGATGAAATGTTGTTTCTGAGGCTAAAGTTAGTGCCTATGTGCGTTATGAAGTGCCTACACTCTTTTACAAATGCAGCTTTCAGAAATTTACCCAAGGTCATTAAGAAAGCCTGTCACAGAAGACCTGCTACTGGTGTGGTAGGACAGGTTTCGCACATGACCTTTGAGCAAAGAATATCTTTGTTGTTTTGAAAAGAAAATTCCTGTTTACCCTGCAGAAGTTCAGCAGTGGCTCTCCATCCTCACTTCAGCATTGCAGACAGGCCTGACTAGATTCAGATGGTGCATTTTCTTGGTGCTATCCCTCTGCGCTGGGGAGGGTTTCTCCTATTGTCATATGGCAAGGATCCAGATTGGCACAGATCAGTTGTGCTTTAAAAACTAGTTTATTTAATTACCAGATCTGTCTACCCGTGGTGGCTGTGAAATCCCTCCTTCAGTTTGTTTCAGCAATGAGTAGAGGCAGAGGATTGATAAAACAAGTAAAATCCATACAGAAGTAGACTTTTAGGGGGAAAAAATGCCCAATATTCACAAAATCAGATAATCATGGAATTCTAGAATCATAAAATCATCAGACAGCTTGGGCTGGAAGAGACCTTAAAAATCATTTAGTTCCAACCCCCCTGCCATGGGCAGGGATGCCACCCAGGGCCTCAACCAGCCTGGCCTTGAACACCTCCAGGGATGGGGCATCCACAGCCTCTCTGGGCAGCCCATGCCAGGGCCTCACTATCCTCTGAGTGAAGAATTTCCTCTCAACATCTAATCTAAATCTCCCCTCTTTTAGTTTAAAATCATTCCACCTTGTCCTATCATCATCTGCTCGAGTAAAGAGTTGCTCTCCATTTTTTTACATGCATCTTTAAGTACTGAAAGGCTGCAATGAGGTATCCCTGGAGCCTTCTTTTCAGGCTGAAGATCTCCAGCTCTCTCAGCCTTTCTTCATAGAAGTGCTCCAGCCTTCTGATCTCCTCTGTGGCCCTCCTCTGGACCCATTCTAACCGGTCCACATCTTTCTTGTGCTGGGGGCCCCAGACCTGGATGCAGCACTTCGAGTGGGGCTTCACAAGGGCAGGGCAGAGGGGGACAATCACCTCCCTTCACCTGCTGGCCACTCCTCTGTTGATGGATGCAGTTGGCCTTCTGGGCTGCAAGCACCCACTGCTGGCTTATGTCAAGGTTTTTGTCCACCAGAACCCCCAAGTCTTTCTCTGCAGGGCTGTTCTCTGTGAGTTCTCCCAGTCTGTGCTCAGGTCTGGGATTGCCCTGGCCGAGGTGCAGCACCTTGCACTTGGACTTGTTGAACCTCATGCAGTTCACATGGACCTTCTTTTCTAGCTTTTCCATGTCCATTTGGATGGCATCCCTTCCCTCTGTTGTATTGACTGCACCACTCAGCTTGGTGTAATCTGCAAAGTTGCTGAGGGTGCACTTGATCCCACTATGTCATTGACAAAGATAATAAACAGTACCAGTCCCAGGACAGACCCTTTAGGTACACCACTCATCACCAGCCTCCACCTGGACATAGATCCATTGACCACCACTCTCTGGGTGCAACCTTTGAGCCAATTTCTTATCCACCAAATATTGTTTCAATGCTTTAAACAGCTACAAATCCATCTGTAGTGGGATCATAACAGGAGGTGAGATGGACAGTTATCTCAGTGTTGCCATGATTGGGCATGCACTCCTGCTTTGTAAAGACATTAGAAATGCTTTTGAAGAGACCTCAGTCTTAGAGTACAGACATCGTCCATCTCATTCAGCTAGGTAACCTACTCATCACTATTAATAAGAATCATTTGCCCCAGATTCTCTGCATTGAAAGTATATCAGAAAAAAGAAAAAAAAAAAAAAAAGAGAAATTTTAAGGTCTGGGCTAGTGTTCCAACTTGGAGAGTTTTACACAGATAAAGATGCTCTTTTTGCTTTATTCAATTGATTAAAAAAATAAATAAATAAATAAATAAAGAAAGAAAGCCAAAGAATCTTGCCAGATTCAAGCAGAAATGAATTCCTCTGTTGCTGTGTCAGACCAGTGCATTTGAACAGACACTTCAGGCACTATTGCTCCCACAACAGGATGACCCTTTAAGCAGCCCAAGGCTATGCAGTAGGAGTCAACAAAATAAGCCATCTCTGCAGAGCACTGTCACGCTCCTGCCAGCTGGACAGACCACTGTCAAAGCAGGCAGTCCTTCTGGGGTGGGTTGACCTTGACCAGCTGCCAGACCCCCGCACAGGCATTCTTTCACTCATACTACAGTTGGAGAGTGAGAAGAAAAGACAAAATTAAAACGTCTTCCCCACTGTCCCTCCCATTTTTTCAAGGCTCAACTTCACTCTTTTTCACTCCTGTCTTCTCTATGCCATAGAGATCCTGTATATGACACAAGATCTATAGAAGATCTGTGAAATGGCCTCTTGGGATCAGGTCTGATATCCTAGGATATCTAAAATGCACTAGAGACCTAACTTTAGGCACTTGAGTTACTCTGTACTGAGAGTACAGTTCCCAACAGATGGATACAGAATCACAAAATATCCTGCGTTGGAAGAGACCCATGAAGATCATGAAGTCCAACTCCAAACTCCAAACCAGGCAACCTAAGATTTAAATAATCTATTTAAGAACATTGTCCAAATGCTTCTTGAATATTGACAGGATTGGGGCCATGACCACTTTACTGTGGTCAGACTGTTCCAGTGCCTGAAAACCTCTCAGTGAGGAACCGTTTCCTAATTAGGTACCATTACCCCCAAATATCTCTCTTGCTTGAGAAATGCATCTATCTTGGCATAAGACTCCTCATTGTCTTTGTTGATGGTCATTTTGGTGGCCACTGTAGTACCGCAGAGAGTCACATATCGTAGAATCATAGAATCATTGAAGGGACCTTCATGGTTTTGGCTGGGATGGAGTTCATTTTCTTTGTAGAGGATTGTATGATGCTGTGTTTTGAATTTTTGGTGAAAAGAGTGGTGATAACATACCAGTTATTTAGCCATTGCAGAGCAGCGCTCACACAGAGCCAAGGACTTTTCAGCTTCTGTTGCTGCCCTGCCAGCGAGGTACCTGGGGGTGCACAAGGAGCTGGGAGGGGACACAGCCAGGAGCTGACCCAGACTATCTGAAGGGATGCCCCATACCATGTCATGCCATGCTCAGCAGTAAAAGCTGGGGAAAAGAAGAAGGAAGGGGATGACTTCTGGAGTGATGGTGTTTGTCTTCTCAATAAATTGTTATGATTGATGAGCACTTCTTTCTTGGAAATGGCTGAACACCTGCCTGCTGATGGGAAGTAGTGAATGAATTCCTTGGTTTGCTTTGCTTGCATGAAGCTTTTGCTTTGCATGAAGCTTTTTCTTTACCTGGTAAACTGTCTTTGTCTCAGACCATGAGTTCTCTCTCGCACTTTCTAATTCTCTCCCCAACAGGCTGTGTAGTGCTGAGCTGCCTGACTTGGGTTAAACCACAACAGGGACCCACAGGGATCCTTGAGTCACACTCTTGGCTCCACACAGGACAAACTAAAAACTAAACCGTATGTCTGAGAGAGTTGTCCAAATATTTATTGAGCTCTGTCAGGCTTGGTGCCCATGACCCATGACCACTGCCCTGGGCAGCCTGTCCCAGTGCCCGACCACCCTCTGGGTGAAGAACCTTTTCCTAACACCCAGCCTGACCCTACCTTGTCCCAGCTCCAAGCTGTTCCCTCGGGTCCTGTTGCTGTCCTCAGAGAGCAGAGATCAGCACCTTTTGCCCTCCTTTGGACAAATTCTTACTTTTTTTTCTTCTTTTTTTTTTCTAATCTTTCTTATATTGTTGCTCCCAAACTGCACACAGTACTCAAGTGAGGCCGCAGCAGAGCAGAGCGGGACAGTCACTTCTTTCCATGGGTTAGCTATACTGTGCATAATATGCCCCAGGGTACAGTTGGCCCTTTTGGCTGCCAGACCACACTGCTGACTCATATGGAGTTTACCATCAACCAAACCCCCAGATCTCCCTCCGCAGGGCTGCACTCCAGCCCCAGTCTACTTGAACATCCAGGGTTACACTGTCCCAGGTGCAGAATCCAGCATTTGCTCTTTCATAGGGTTGGTGATTGCCCAGCACTCTAATCTATCAAGACCTCTCTGTAGGACCTCTCTACCCTCAAGGGAATTGATAGCTCCTCCCAGATAAGTATAACCAGCAAACTTAATTAGTGTGCACTGAACTGCTGCATCCAGGTCATTGGCAGAAACATTGAAGAGAACTGGCCATAAAATTGAGCCCTGGGGAATACCACCAGTGACTGGTCAGTAGCCTGATGTTCTCCCATTCACTACAACTCTTTGAGCCCAGTCCTTCAAACTGTTCACCCACCGTATTTTGTACTTGTCCAGCTGTGTATTGGCCATTTTGTTCATAAGAATACTCTGACAGATATAGAATCATAGAATTATTAAGGTTGGAAAAGACCTCCAGGATCATCTGATCCAACCATCCCCCTACCACCAATGTCACCCAGTAAAGCATGTCCCTAAGCGCCAGGTCCAACCTTTCCTTAAAAACCCCCAGGGATGGTGATGCCACCACTTCCCTGGGCAACTCGTCCCAATGCCTGACTGCTCTTTCTGAGAAGAAATATCTCCTAATTTCTAACCTAAACCTCCCCTGGTACAACTTGAGGCCATTCCCTCTAGTCCTATCACTAGTTATCTGCAAGAAGAGGCCGACCCCCAGTTCCCCTCAACTTCCTTTCAGGTAGTTGTAGAGAGCAATAAGGTCTCCCCTGAGCCTCCACTTCTCCAGACTAAACAACCCCAGTTCCCTCAGCCACTCCTCACAGGACTTGTGCTCCAGGCCCTTCACCAGCTTCGCAGCCATTCTCTGGACATGCTCCAGGGTCTCGTCCTTCTTGTACTGAGGGGCCCAAAACTGAACACAGTACTCGAGGTGCAGCCTCACCAGAGCTGAGTACAAGGGAACGATCACCTCTCTGGTCCTGCTGACTACACTATTCCTTATCCAAGCCATGATACCTGGGTGGGGTAGGAGGGAAGGAGTTTTCAGGTTTGGTTTTACTTCTCATCACCCTACTATGTTATTAATTGACAATAAATTAAATTGATTTTCCCCAAGACAAATCTGTTTTGCCCTGTATATTAACTGGTGAGTGATCTCCTTGTCCTTATCTCAAACCACAAGTTTCTTTATCATATTTTATCCCTATCTTGCTGAGGAGTAGGAGCAGAGAGAGCAGCTTGGCAGGCACGTGGTGACCAGCCAAGGTTAACATACCACGATGTTTTAATTCCTATGTAAGGCAATCTCATTTGCTGTCTTTCTACGATTCCTTTTATTGTTATCTGAATCATTTCGATTGATGATCAGATAATACGACACAACTAAGGTACAGAATTAGAATATTGTCTGGATAAAGACTCAAGGTCTTAAATTCGTTAGCAATTTAATAAGCCATTGCTTGCTCTCCTCCTGCTCTTCAGGACAGATATGTCCGCCCCAGAAATTCAATGCATGTAAAGGAAATGCATAAAACCTATGTTTCTAAAAGTCAAGTGTGACATCCTCATGCTACTCAGAAAATGTTGAGAAAGGATGTTGGCTTAACATAGGAAGAGTATTATAAAAAGATCTGTCATGATAAATGTTATTCTTGTTGCAATGCATCACTTGAAGGTGTTAAGGTAGCACAAGGACAGGTGCAGTGTCAGGTTCAGTGTGTTATACTGGACTAGGCTAAATGGAAAGTATGCAAAGGATATAAAGAGTACAAAGCAGAGTTTTGAATTCATTTTGAAACAAATTCCTTTCTTAGGGTGGAAACTTGATTCAAATATATACAAGTTCTATGTTAAGATAGTTCTCATGAGTTGATGATGCATATGTTACCAAAGCCACTAAAATAATTTTGATTCAACTCAAATACTTTTTAAAATTCTGTGTATGACTTACAAATGTATTTTACCTTATTGCCAATCAATATTTTCATATTTTGCTATCCTATACGTGCAGTAGATGTGCAGGGCTTCTTCCTAGGGCACTGAGTGCTTGTCATTCAGACAATAAATTCCTAAGGCTGATTTTTGTGCAAAACATTTCAGTAGACCACATCTTTTATGACTTAGAGTACTGTTTGTGGGTTGTGCTGGAGTTCCTGAATATATTACATTAGGTATCTGTTAAAAGTATTGGCAAATCAGCACAGATTAGACCAAGCAGGCATTAGAGTTGAGTCTCACATCATCTCATTTAAGTATGTACAATGTAGTTTTCTCACCTTCTGAAGTAGGCTTCCTTTGCAGTCAGTGGAAACAGGTGCTTTATAGGTGTGATTCATTTAACCATTAATGGCATGGCTGTCTTCCTGTAGACTTTCATTACAGAAGGTCTTACAGAACCAAATAGGCACACACTTGTGGGGGTGATGATGGAGATGATAGGTGCCGTTTCCTCCTCAGCAGTAACCACTGCCTCAGACACCATCTTCACTCTGTAGGCGGTAGCTAGTCTGGCTTTGCAGCATTTCGATGTAGTCATGAAGACCAGGAATTTCTTCCTGTCTCCAAGGAAATGCTTTAAGTTTGCTTTGCCTGGTTTTGGTCACATTATCCATTAAACAGTATCATCACATGGCTTTGTATGTTGCTGTCATCAATTTTAAAGCAGAGAGAGAGAAGAGTGTTGTTAACTTTTAAAAAATACTAACCTCCACCTGTGCTGGTTGGATACAGCTAAAATGGGCTTTACTTTGGTACTCTTAAGCTCCAAGGTGGCTTTAAATTAACTGTCTTTGTGAAAGATCTCATGGCAAATTTCAGAAGCCTGGCAAAACCCTGGTTAAACCCTAATTGCTGCTGTAGCCTAATTCCAGGCTGTATAATTAAACTTTGTGATGTCTACATCCAGGCTTGGGAGAAATCTGTAATCTGCTTTCAACAATGCACTCATTTTCTCTCTATATTCTAGTTAAAACAACATGTTGCAGTAAGGCTCAAGGGTCCCATAGCAAATCTTGATGGAGAATTAAGTTAGGTGCTAACGATCTCTCTTTAAAGATTGTAATCAAAGAACAACGACTTCTGGAGGAGCTGCTGCATAGTTACCATTGTTATTGCCTGACTTGGGGTATAATGGGCCTCTCAGTAAACATGCACAATGGCAAGATGAGTGACAGAATGTGTGACAGTATTTGTTGTGGAAATTGGACCAGGTTCAGTAGCACCAGATTTCAGTCCTATGGGGATGAATATTGCATAACTTGTACCATTCTGGAGCACCGTTCTTCTGCCTCTTTCTCCCTTCCCTCTGCAGAGGAGGGAAGACACCATCTCAAACAGCTGCACTCTGAAAGCTACTAAAGTGCTAAGGAGCTGCAGGAGCGATGCCTCAAGCCTTACATAAAAAATGATCTCAGAAAGTTAGCTAAATGGTGGAGGAAACCCAGTTCCTGCATCAGAATCAAGTAGTATCTGCATCTTGTGAGATGTCTACAAAGGGAAAAGTTTAATTTTTCAGGATATAGAATACAACTATTTTTTATTTTTTATTTTTTTTTTCTTCCAAAAGATGGCAATTGTTATTTTGAATTTAAAGTTAAATGACGAGCTTTGGACTGGAAATTCAATGAATGCTCTCCTTTGTAAGCTCTTCAAATTGCACTCACTGACACGCTGATCCCACTACTGTAGTTTTCCAAATTAACCCATAGGCTTTCAGCAGAAAGTTCTTTGTATATCTTCTAACTTTGAAAAAGATAAGCTTAGAGGCAACTCAGAGAGCAAGTCATGACCTTCTTTGCTCAGGTTAGCAAAGTTAGAAAACCTGAGACAGTAATTACAATATGCTTTAAAATATTCCAACTCACCTATAATCTCCCTTCTTTTTTTTTTCTTTTTCCCTTTCCCTTTCTCTTTCTTTCTCTCTTTCTCTCTTTCTTTCCTTCTTTTCCTCCCTCCCTCCCTCCCTCCCTTCCTTCTTTCCTTCCTTCTTTCCTTCCTTCCTTCCTTCCTTCCTTCCCCTTTTTATTAACCCATCTCCTCTAGTGTTAGTCTATACAACATGATGAAAAGGGTTGACTGATTGTGAACAGCAAAACAAAGTGATTACTATGTTAAAAACTGAAGAAATTACCATGTGGTGCAAGTCTGCCATCAATTCCATTGGGTTTGAATTAAGGCATTAATGGAGAAGGGAAAGAAGCACAGTATCACCAGCGTTCTCCAGTGTGTGCAGGAAATGGCTTCAGTTTATCTTGATCTTTCTATGCTTCTAATTTCACAGTCATCAAATCACAAATTTCTTTGGTATCTTCTGAATGTTGCTTGCAAATATTGACTTCTGGCTTATAAAGTTTGGTTTCAGTTGTGTCCTAGAGCATAGGAACTGAAGAATGAAGTTGAATGAAATTACCCCCAAAAAATCCATTTGCAGTTTAAATGTGCAACATAATAATAATTTTTTCTGCTTAAACTGGAACAAATTTTAGATCAAGTGGAGATACCCTACATGCCAGAGATGCAGTGTACCAAGAAGTATTTTGAGCAAGATGAATAATAGTAGAAAAAGCAAAAATCCAATAGGTTTAGTGAGCTCAGTGACACACAGACACATCAGATTATAAATAAGAAAGAGGAAGTGGAAGTAATCTTCTGTTTGAGGCCTTAATGATCAGATCCAAACACTGAGGTAAAATGTCTTCTGAGAGTGGCAAATAAGAAAGTTCCAAGCATTCTCCTCTACAAGATTATGTAACAAAAAGACAAGTAGATTTAATAATATCCATTGTGCCAAGAGATACATAATGGTGGTTTGGTTATGCATAACTGTCAGGAATCTAAAATCAGAAATTGCATGTATTTGATTTACTTGAAAATACCACACTAGATTTATATGTGATGGAAGTCAGTGGAATAATACTGGGAATAGTGAATTTGGCTCACATCCTGGATAAGAGGCCATTCAAAATGACTATGTCACCCACATTTCTTTCGCTTTTATGGTTTTGCATGAAAATGAAAATCATTCTATGATGAGCTACATCCCAAGATATTTAAACTCTGTTGTTCAAGTTAAGTTCAATTTCAGAATGTAATATCAGAAAAATCCCACTGGGAGTTACTTAATTTTTTATACAGGTTCAACATGTATGAGAACACTTATACAGCCATTTAAAATCAATCAAATGAATACTGCACTCATCGGAGATGAACAATTTGCATCCCACATGTCTGAGCCTTCACTTATTTCAATGGGTTTTACACCCCTAACTCTGTGGCAAAGTTTCTGATTTACAGTGGGATACACCACTGGTAGAGCTGAGTGAATGGTTCATCACTTCCATCAGCTGGATTCAAACCTGATGTGAAAAGTTATATATCCCGTTTGAGAGTTTAACTTAATCCTTTCTAGTGGAAATCCTATATTTCAGTCATTCTTAGTCCCTTTTCCGGTGGGACCCAAACCCAAACATCACATTTATTTCTGGATCTTGCCTGCTGTGATTTGAAGAGACAAGTTGTGATATAAAGATCACGGCAAGTAACATGGCATAATATTAAAACTGGCAGGAGAGAGATCTGTGACTCCCCAGGTCAGATGCTGAGCAAAGTGCATATTTGCTGGAGGGATGGGAAAGTGAGAATTAGGTTTTGCTTCAGCATTACTCATAAGCTCATAAGTACATGGGCTATACAGTTGCTAAGTAGTGTTTGTCGTCCTGTATAGTGCAAGTACTATCAGCTTAACTTTGCTGTCAGTTCCAACAACAGACTCCAGGGATGGTAAGGCAGTGCAGTGTTATTTCCCAGTCACAGATGGATTTCAGCTCCCACCCAAACTAAATGATTTGCTTTATTCCTGTCCAGAATATGAAAACATAGAACAATTCGTAATGTGAAAACTGAGCTTCTGAAATCCCTGTTCTCAGTATTTAGGCTATGACTTTATAATTAAAAAAATAAAAAATAAAAATGACAGCTGTCTTCACTCTGCACATGTGTTTACACAAGCATTAGTTTAAGCATATAAATAATTACAGTAGTTAAAGCGGACATGCATGCATATCATTAAATCTGTAAAATCTTGCAGGAGAGGGCCCATTGGTTGGTAATGCTAGATACCACGTGGATGTTGAAATTAGTAAAAAAAGGTTGTATCAACAGTAAAAGATGATCATTTTGCTTTGGATAGTGGATTCTGAAACATTTAGAATGTTTGACATTATTCCAAAATGAGAAAAATAAATGCTGTTTTGGGTTCTGTAGAAAATCCCTTCTCTTGATCCTACCTATACAATACTATGGAAACCCCATGTGTCAAAATGTGAGCAGAACAGATTATTCCTAAGACAGGATTTAGCATCTGAGAAACAGCTACTTACAGCTGAAAGTCCTTTCTGATCAGAAATGCATCTTGTGGGTAGTTTTCATTGTTTCTTTTCTTCTTGCAAAAGATGTCTATTTATATGACTACTCCCTTGGACTATTTTTAGCTTAGTGCTAATGGACTGTAGCTGCCTTTCAGATTTTATTGCTCTTTGTTTTGCCATGAAGTGGAACTGTAAACTCACAACCCCCATTGAGTTTTTCCCCTTTGTCTTCACACATTTTTTGTCTACTTGCACTTCATTTTGATAATAGTGATTGCACCCATTTTATTTCCATATGTAAACTCTGAGGTTTTTTATTTTTATTTTATTTTTTTTTCCCTGTAACATGATAGTTCCCAAGGTTTAGAGGTCATAATTCTGATGCAGTTTGCACATCTGGAGTTTCAATCCCACTTTCATTTACACCTCTGGGTAGTCCTTGCCACCTTTTGAGATCTAAGACTGCTTGTTTAGCAACTTTGGACATAGTGAAAAGTAAAAGGTAGGAAGAGCAATAACACTGAGACAAGAAAATAAGTTCTGTTTCTGATCATCACTCTCTTCCCCGGCAGGTCACAAAGCCTCTGAACAAAATGTTGGTGCAGATAGTTAATTCCGTTTTGCAGGTACTTGTAGCATTGTGTGTGGTGCTATTCCTCTCATCTTAATAAGAGGAATAGGAAAAGACTGAGAGAAGGGCAAAGAGGATAAAAAATACAGAAGGCTTCTCTACAGGTAGCAGCTGAGGTAGCAGCTGAGCAAGTGAGGATTTCTTAGTCCTCAAAACAGAAGATTTAAAAGAAACATGACTAGCTTCTATAAAATTACAAACAGCATGGAGAGAGTAGATATGACTCAATTACTTCTTTCTCTCTTTAAATAGAAGTGTGGAAAACCAAATAATGATGTTAGAAGTTATTTGGAAAAAAAAAAAAAGGAAAAACAAAAAGGGTGGTTTCACACATAGCATATTAGTATTGTAAAGCTCCCTGTGAAAGCATGCTGTGTAAAGCCAAAATTTACATGGGTTTAAGAGTGGACTGGACATTTACATGGAAATGAAATTCTTGAAAGATTATATAATACAAGAAACAACATCCAGTTCAGAAACTGCCTGAGCTGAAAACAGTTGGAAGATGAGACAGTAACTTCTGCCCAGATAATCTGTGGATGCCCCATCCCTGGAATTGTTCAAGACTAGGTTGGATGAGGCCCTGAGCAACCTGATCTGGTGGGTGGCAACCCTGCCCATGGCAGGAGGCTTGGAACTAAATGATCCCTTCCATCCAAGCCATTTTATGATTCTATGATTAGAGGAGTAATCAAATATATCTCTAGACATTTACTTAAAGTCCTTGCTCCTTCTAGTTATCTTTCTTGGGAAAGATATCAGTCCCTCCCTAACAAAAGCAAATGAAAGAGGCTATAGAAAAGTATCTGAAGAGAACAAAATAATTCTGAGAAGCAGTGAATGAGAAGGAGGTTTATGTGTGTGTGTGTGTGTGTGTGCGTGTGAGAAAAGATCATAGGGTCAAAAGTGTAAAAATAAACAGCTGGGGGGACAAAGAGGGAGATGCCCTGACATCTTACACCATCTCTTGCACTCTGAAAGCACACAAGGAGCTGGTAGAAGCTCCCTGGTCATGCTATACCTGGTGATGTGGCCGGGCGCAAGAACAAAAATGTACCATGTGCCTCTAGCAATGGATGTCTGGCTTGAGTAGGGACAGGAGGGATGGTCTGAAGATGGCTGAATATAGAACAGAGCTTTGGATGAAAAGAAAATAAAATGTGAGGTGAAAAGTACAGCAAGAACCACAACAGACTTTGAAGAAGCAGAAAAATGAACTGCAGCCTGGTAAATTCAATGTACATGTGTGCAGGAATGTCTCTTGCTGAAGGAGAGGAATAAGGGAATCCCATGGACAATTCAATAAACAAACCTGTACCCACTGCACCATGGAGATAGTCATCAGTTATGGCACTGTTGATGAACTATTGACATAAGCCACTACAGCTGCCTTTACATTGTAAATGGGAAAAGGATAATATTCAGAAATGCAGTCAAGAATTTCAAAAATAGCAAGTGATTTTTACATGTCTTTATTTTGAAGTGATGAATTTCTAGCATCTTACAGAATTGAACTTTTGATAAGGCTGCCCAAATATCATGAATGCTTTTTGCAGATATAAAGACATACCGTGGCCTGTGAGTAGACATACAAAATGTCCTCTGACTTTGTTTCAAAAGTAAATTCAGGATACGTACTCATCCTGTACAGTATATCAGAATTTCAGTTCTTTGATGGAAATGGGTTTGAGACATGCAGCCTTCAGATCCTCCACAAGATGCTTTTCTTTGAATCTGGCTGAAATACAACAGGGTGAAATGTGATAGAAGTGAGAATTTTATAACAATCTATATGGGACAATGTGAGATTGCTTTCAGTACTTGAATGTATCAGCTTCTTGCTCTCTCCTAGTCTCTGCTGTGGTTAATGGTACTGGTTTGCTTTGTGGTCTTTTCCTTTGCATCATTCTTCATCTTGGAGATATGTAAAATGGGTTGGGGAATTCAAGTATTGTTGGAAATATGAGAAATTCTTGCTGTGGCTTACAAAAGTAAAAGTAGCAGCTTCTGCAGTGTAAACAACATGCTGATAGTTTTGCATAAACTGGTGTACATAGTCTTTGAAGATACACTGAGCATGATCCAAGTTTCAGATTGAGCAGAGGTACTGCAGTTTTAGAGGACTTCAGAAAACACTTGTGAAGGCTATTACAGCAAATGTTGTACAGATGCAAGTCTAGTCAAAACTTTTTTTTTTTTTTTTATTTTAACATTCAGGCCACTACAATTAGCTTCAAATATGAACAGGTTCCCTGTGACAATACAAAATACAGCTTTTAAACAGAGGACTGTTTGCTAAATTATAGTCGTCACAAACTGTTGGTGGTGAGGCTTTTCCACCATGCCAATTTTCCCAGTCACCATATAACTGTAGAACAGTACATCAGTGAAGCAATGTCTCCATTAGACTGTTTCAAAATCTGCAGGACCTCACTGTATTAGATTTCTGATATATTACATAATGGAACTGTCACTATGTGGGCAGGCACCAGCAACACACTAGAAGAAATGTTCATCTATCACATATTCTAGAGAGAAAGTGCAACAAATCACATGGAAGTGAGGCTGTACTCGATGTAAAGAACATACCAAAAAATAAGACCCTTTAAACTGGTGAATTGTACGTTTCTTGGCTGCAAGCTAAAGGATATTCCTCTGCATTTTATTTTTATGATCGAGCTGGGGAACAGCTACATCACTGACATCACTGATTGTGACCTTTACTCTATATGTAGGACACAAGGGAGTGAACTGCATGGGCTGACAACCAGTGTTGGCACTTGTAGGACCTGCTGGATAGTAACATAGTGATAGACATTCTTTGCCCATGAATTTAAGCAATTTAATTAGATATAGATTATTTGTTTTTGAGAGAAAATAATGGCTATAAATAAAGAATTCAGCATTGTTATTATAATTGTGCATTGACTAAGAAAAAAACTCTTCTCCATCCCTGAATTATAAGAAAGTAAGAAAAAGTAACTTTACTCAAATGTATGTTTAGTACATAGATTCCCTTCTCTAAATACATATCCAGATCCTCTAGCATAAGTACACTGTGTTTTTTTAAGGAAGAAGAGTGCTGAGGGTTGGAAAAAGCCATCCAAAATATCAGAAAAACTAAGGTTATGAGAAGGAAAGTGTTCCGAAGAGCAGCCTTCAGCTGAAGAAACTCTAGGCCATGCAGGATGTTAGTTCAGATCCTAAAATTTCTTTTTGCACCAATTTATCCCTGCTCAGCCCTACTGCAAATCTTTACCGTAGCCTAACAACTCCTTAAATGTGACATAACAGCTTGCTGCCATAGCTGAAGAGAAGGAGGCCTGTTCTTCTCGATTACCTTCTATACTGTTGCTCCTGGCCATGAGCTCTACTCATTATCTTGCGCTGATCTTGTGACTTGCTAGAGCTTCAGAAAGTCAACAGAATACTAACATAACCCCAGATGGATGATTATTCTTTCCTGATGAGAAGCAGGACCTAGCATATTTGCTGGCAAGGCTCTGGACTGTATCCGAAGAAGTCCGTAATTTCACACTAAAGGCAACCCTCATTAAATGCAATTTAAAAAACAGAATACAGATGTATCAATAAGCTTCAGCAGATACCAGTCATTTCTCCATCACTGTCCATGATCAGTGGAGTCTTACTCCTAAACTCTACACTTAATGTGGCTCTGTGTACAGGAAAATCTTTACTTTAGCCTAGAGCTTGCAGCGTTGCCAGTGATAAGCCAGCGTTGTCAACAGAGACCAGATTCAGTTTGTGCCAATGATCAACAGAGGATACAGAAATGGCTTAGTTGTCTCACATCTTTTATTTCTAAGCCTTTCAGCTACAACCTCACAGAAAGGACTATAACAAGCTGTGAGTAGCCAGGTGACTAATATATGCAGAATAAACCTAGTTGAAATGAGAGGCCTCAAACAAAATAAGACATCAAGGCCTGTAAAATTAATTTCAATTATGTCAATAAACTAGTTCAATCTTTGGTTCCAAACCTTAACCTTATCCAGAGACAGATGACTACTGTCCGCAGAAATACCGAGAATAAGCTCTAAACTGTAAGTGAGACTAGCCTTTATTCCAGGCTTATTTTTTGGTCTGTATACAGCTATTTTTAACTGGTATTCTAAATGCAATAGATTCAAACCTTCAATATTTCTTCTTCAAAGTTTTACTCTGACACTGACCTTTAAAAGTTTTAACTGTAACTACTTTTGCAAGGGCTGCACTTTCAGGAAACAAAGCTCAGTCTGTTCCCTACTGGAAATATCAGATCCAGGACTAAAATCAGCAACCCAATTCCTTTCTCATAAGCTTTAACTCTAACATTAACCACAGACAGGTGTCCAATACCTATTGAAAAACATCATATAAACTATGAACCTCAGCAGAAATCAATCTACAGTCTAGTGTGGAGGGGGGTACAGTATCCAAGAAAAACAAAACAAACCCAGAACACTTTGGCAGTTCAGCTCTTCTTTATGTTTCATACCAACTACAGTTGACTACAGAATCAATACAAAATATGTTTAGTTGCTATGGGCTGGACTTAAGCTGACACTTCATAAATTATTAGTAAGGGATACAGGTCCTTATTTTTCCATCCTTATGCCTAATCTTAATCTCAAAATTATCAGTAGTCAAAGGAATATTATATAAACATGGGTTGTTTCCTCTTGGAAAATATATCTCCCATCCTTGCCTTCTGAGCCACACAGGAGACAGCTATAAATTGAGCTTCTTAATTTGCCTACACTTTGCTCATTATCTTGCAAGACCTGTCAACCTCCCCTCTAGCTGCCCCACTGCCCATACACACTTAGAGCAGAATTAGTTGGGCTGTGAGGGGCCTAAATTTCAGTACTGACACATCAAGCTCTGTCCCTTAGCTGCTGTTCAAACCTGAGCATCAGAGTTGGAGGAGGATGAAATAGCCTTACTTTGCAGAAACATGTGAGTATCAAAGGCCACATGAGAAAACAACAACAAAAAAAAGCAGATCTTGCAAGGGTAATTCAGGTTTCTGTCACTCCTACCATGTGCTCAGAAAAACATATTGTCTTTTCACCTGAGCTCTGGCCTGGGCTAACAGAGATGGCTTATCCACATCCCAGTTTGTTGTTAGCTTTGTGGTCTGGAGGGTCAGTACTCTAAAGGATGATTCTACCTGTTCTGAGAAAGGGACTCAAGCGTTGTGTTGAAAGAATCCCAGTTTGCTTTTCCGTGTTGAAGAGAAAAATCTAAGATGGGAGATGGCTTCTGAAGAAGCATGTTAGTTGTCCTGATGGGCTTATTTTCCTGGTTATTGTCAAGGCGAGAATTGTACATAGGGTATGCTAAAAGAAAAAATTTCTATTTTAACCTAGATGATGCATCTGATAAATGAAGGTCTTCACACTGCTTTGCCAATTATCACAAACCATCCATAAATTTAGCCATGATTAACCATAGTCATCAAGCCAGTAACACCATAAATTAGCCTGTTGTCATGTCTATGCACATCTGTAAGTAACCACCTGCAATCCAGATAATCTTTCCAGGGATAACTGACAATTAATTGTAGGTTGTGTCTTTCACCCTCTACTACAGCTCTGACTGTGAAGGAATTACAGAGGCACTGCACAATCAAAATAAGTAGGTTTACAAAAGATATGTGATCCACATTCCAAAATTATCCATTAAATTACATAGATCTTTTTCTTTAGCAGTATGTATTCCTCTCACAATACCCAAACATTATACTCCAGACTGCTAAGTATATATAAAGGCACTCATCTCATAAGTAATGTTTTGCTTCTATTTGTTTTCATGAAAGTCTTAGGAGTTATTATGTTGCTATTAAAAAAAAAAAGAAAGAAAAAAAAGAAAAATAAAAGAGGATTTAGAATAGTTTACTACAGTGAGAGGCTGAAATCAATATTGTTTATATGGGCACAAATGTTATTAGCTGTATGTTTACAATAACTTCTAGAAACTAACTCTTAAATGATTAAACCTGCTGGCAAAGCATACATTTTCATAAATCTGATTAAACATTTTACAATAATAATTGAAATAATTACTATAAGAAAACAACATATTCGATGGATTTTATCATAGGAAAAAATGAGACATTTCACTACTGACTTAATTCAAAGTGCCTGTTTTCTCTAGTTTGGTATTTGCAACTGGGGAAATACTTTCTCTTTGGAAGAAAAGATTTCACAATGGAACATAACACAAACAAGATTAATCTGAAGAGAACGGGTTTAAATTGCACAGAATACTGTTTACAATGTCATCAATAGAGGGCAGCTCAGAAAAATGCACACAGATGTCATTGTTTGGATGTAGAACATTTAGATGTGACTAAGTAATTAATTACTTCACTCCCTTTAGACCAAGGCTCACAGGGAAATTGGGGCTGAAAGTGATAACTCAAGAGTTCCCTGAAACCAGATATCCGAGGAGCATTTTTCATGAGCTCCTTATGCTACACTTAAGTGTCTACTAGAGATCATCGTCCACATATATAAGGCATTTTCAGCACATTGCTGCTGCAGTTTTCAGTCTTACAGAGAAGACAGATTAAAAATATTGAGAAAAAGAGGTTCAGAAAGGTTAGGTGATCATAGAAAGGTATGAAGGACACCTCCCACCAGACCAGGTTGCTCAAATCCCATCCAACCTGGCCTTGAACACCTCTAGGGATGGGACATCCACAGCTTCTCCGGGCAACCTGTTCTAGTGCCTCACCACCCTCTGAGGAAAGAATTTCTTCCTAATGTCTAACCCAAATCTATCTTTTTTAGTTTAAAGCCAGTACTCCTTGTCCTATCACTGCACTCCCTGACAAAGAGTCCCTCCCCAGCTTTCCTGCAGGCCCCCTTTAGGTACTGGCAGGCCACTGTAAGGTGTCCCTGGAGCCTTCCCTTTTCCAGGCTAACCAATCCCAACTTACTCAGCCTGTCCTCATAGGAGAGGTGCTCCAGCCCTCTGATCATCTTTGTGGTGATCCTCTGGACTTGCTCTAACACTTTCACATCCTCCTTGTGCTGGGGGCCCCAGAGCTGAATGCAGGGCTCCAGGTGGGGCCTCATAAAGACAGAGCCAAGGGGGAGAACACCTCTCTCACCATGCTGGTTACACTGCTTTTGATGCAGCCCAGGATAAGGTTGGCTTTCTGGGCTGCGAGCACACATTGCTGGCTCATGTTGACCTTCTCACCCACCAACACCCCCAGGTCCTTCTCAGGGCTGCTCACAATCCATTCTCCACCCAGCCTGTATTTGTGCTTGGGATTGCCCTGACCCAATTGCAGGACCTTGCACTTGGCCTTGCTGAACATCATGAGGTTCGCACAGGCCCACCTCTCAGGCCTGTCCAAGTCCCTCTGGATGGCATCCCTTCCCTCCAGCATGTGAACCGCACCACACAGCTTGGTGTCATCGACAAACTTGCTGAGGGTACACTCAGTCCCACTGTCCATGTAACAAAGAAAGATGCTAAACAGCACCAGTCCCAATGCTGATCCCTGAGGAACACCACCTATTGTTGATCTCCACTTGGACACTGAGCTGTTAACTGTAACTCTTTGAGTGTGACCATCCAGCCAATTCCTTACCCACCAAGTGGTCCATCCATCAGATCCATGACTCTCTAATTAAGAGAGAAGGATATAATGGGGGATAGTGTCAAATGCTTTGCACAAATCCCAGTAGATGATGTCAGTTCCTCTTCCCCTCTCCACCAATGCTGTAACCCCATTGTTGAAGGCCACTAGATTTGTCAGGCACATCTCATCAGACCCATCAATCTGCCGAATTCTTAGTCTTGTATCTTAAACAGGGGAATCAGTGACTTAGTCTTATATTGTGTGTCAGAGGTGTTCCAGCAGAAAATTGTCATTAGGAAAGGTCTAAATCCCTGGGAAGTATCTGCTAAGTTCTTTTCTTTTGGGGTTAGTCATGAAATATTAATGTTCAATGTTTTCATGGCTTGCTAGGAATTGAGAAGATCGGTAATGTGCCGCATTACTACTGAAATCCATTTTCCTTATACCACAGAGTTTCCATGCTCTTTTTGAATTTGACTTTCTGGTCAGATCCCATCTGCTGTCACTCACACAAGAAAGCTGGAAAAGAAAGATCACGGAAATTCCTGGTACTCTGACTTCGTTGGTGAATAGCTTCCTTTCCCTTTTTTATGTTTTTCTCCCAACTAAGTCCACGGCTAAGAAAGTAATGAAAAAGATTAACTTAGCAACAATATTTTGCACTTGAGAGCAGTAACACTACAGGTTATGAAGTTAAAATAAGGCATGAACAGAATTTTGGTATTATCACTAAAGAAAAAATGAAGATTTTGGGAAGTATTTTAGTCAATTACAGACAGATTTAGCTTAAGTAAGTAGGACAAAAGAGAGAGCTAGCATAAGATTAGCCCAGAAGTCAGGTTCTGGCTGAACTCCTGATCTCCTATTGGTACTTAATTTACAGCAATATTCTTTCTTTTGTGTTACCCAATCTTTCTTGTTTTATCTTTGCTGATATGTTACCCCAAGTAGGTTACTCCTAATTACCTCCAGACCCATCACCTGCAGCTGCAACTTAACCCTCCCTCCTTCATCCCTCTAGAATTTTGTACTTGGCCCTAAAACAATAAGACTATAACTCAGATTCATAAGGGAAAACTGATAGGAGGGGCAGAGCTTAAAACTTAAGGCAATGAGAAATTCCTGGCATTAATGCTCTCTAAAGACACAAAGACATCTTCTCCATTGGAGCATGAGAGGGAACTAGAGTAGCCCACAACATTAAGCTTTAAATAGGGAGTGACTCAGTTGCAGGATTCAAGGAATTCAGGCTGGGTGAATCTCAACAAAGCAAAATACAAACACAACAGAGCAACAGTATCTTGAAAACAAGATCATTTTACTAAGTGGCCATCAGAAGGAGTATACGATTATGCAGTAATGTTAGAGACAATGTTTTTAATTAGCAAGGCTGTGTATAAATGTGGAATATAGAATTTATCCAGAGGCTGATCTGATGCAAAGTTTTGGTCCCAAGAGTTTATATTGTTAAAAATCCTTTTCTTCCATTGCTGTAAATCTGTGCATCCTCTGTGCTTTCCATTTGCAATTTTACTGTCCTGATGAATCACCCAATGTTCACCTTCACATTCTTGGCAGGCTTTAATGCCTTTGCTTACAGTATAATTAAATGCTCTGTATTCATTACTTCCCAGCTCTGACTTACATTTAGTCTCTTCAGTATAATTACTCCACCGTGTACATTCAGTCAAATGTGCTATTCTGTGCCTGTCCAAATTTTATTAAACAATGGTAAATGTGTGGTCAATTACACTATTACACATACAACTGTATCTGTCCTTAAGAGAAGCTCTTGAGCCTCTAGTGTGCTTTCAGTGACATGAATTACAGGCATATAAATCCCCTCTCACTCTTTTTTTTCTATCAGTTTTTGTGTTCTGCCTGCTATTAGTGGCAAATTAATTGACTACAGGAAAAAAAAAAAAAAAAAAAAAAAAAACAAGCTCTGGGTTAAATCAGTGATTCAGTGATTTCAGATGGTGATAAAAG
The DNA here is from genome assembly GCF_013377495.2 of Cygnus atratus. Classification (NCBI taxonomy): domain Eukaryota; kingdom Metazoa; phylum Chordata; class Aves; order Anseriformes; family Anatidae; genus Cygnus; species Cygnus atratus. The sequence continues at coordinate 199,366,777 of NC_066362.1, read as the reverse complement.
TAATATAGAAAGGATCCTTTGTCTTCGTAAACCTACTGCATTGCCAGGGTTAATTAACCAAGACAATCTCACTTTCTCACTATTCTGTATTATAATATTCCAGCAAAACAAAAAAGAAAGATGGGGTAAAATCCCCAACATCTAACTACCAGAAATATTGTGGATGGAAGTTGCTATGTTGTCAATCCCACATATTAATCCTATTAAAAGTCTTTTGAAAATCAGTCTCCAGAGAGAAAAAATAAATTAACTGTAAGACTTAGAAATCTTGAGTCTTTTAAAGTATATCCTCATTTGCTTTCTAAAATAAATTAGCTGTAAGACTAACTTAGAAATCTTGAGAGTCTTTTTAAAGTTCTTTTCATTTGCTTTCTAGTGTCTAGTCCTTGCAATCAAATGCACATCACTTAAAACAGAGATGATTTTGTTTCGTCTTCCAGATTAATTTGGCATTTCTGATGCAATTCCCAACTGCTGAAGACTGAGAGCTGGTGGAAAAAAATATTATCAGTTGGATTAATCTCGCTTTACTTTAGATAGGTGTGTAGTCTAAACTAGCTGTCTAGGTACACAGTGTAGAGAAGCAGACACCTCCATCAGGCAGTACAGCTCTTCCTAAAACAAACACTCAAGACAAGGTCAACCAGCATGTCTAAGAGGTAACTGTCCTCTCTTTTAAAGGAAGGGATTCTAAATCTTAGCTGTGTGGTAGCTACAATCCTTGTCTAAAACTAAATACAGTGCACCCAACCTTCAAAGATGTATATTAAAAGACAATATGACTTACTAAAAGAGTTTGTGCTGAACTAAACAGGGTGAAATGATGTTGCATTTTATGCCATTTTCTCAGAGAATTAACAAGTATTCATGCCATTTATTTCTGTTTCTTAAACTTGTTCTGCAGAGTATCCTTTGTCAGAGTGTGATGGTAGAAGGCAGACATGACTTTCTTGTCTCAATCTTAAATGAATAGCTTTTAGAATAGCTATCCATATTAAAATGAAATTTTCTAAAGTAAGCAATAAAACACAAAGAGATAAAACGTAATTTATAAATAGTTCTTATCAGGTTGAAATAGCATCTAATGAGTTTCATCCTGAAGTGAATTCATATTGTCACGTTTAACAGCCTTTCATAAACTGGATTTACACTCAAAGGACTAAATTCCCCTTTCAATTAATTTTCATGAATGGAGATTGCAGTGGTGTAAATGAGAAGAGAATCTGTCTCCAAATGTCTAGAGGCTTTTTTTGGAAGTTTGCCTATGATGCATAGACGAGTACTAAAACAATGTTATCTTCATCTAAGCATAGCCTTAAAATTAGATGGCAGTTAAGATACATCCCCTTTTATTCTGCTGATTTGGAAAATCAAATGGAATACATTTATTGGAAGAAAGAATGCAGATTAAAAGCCAATGAGATTTTATTGCATCATGGATCATTATTTCCCATTGTTATACCATTATTTCTTCATTTAGGGAAAGGAGATGATTCAAATAATTTTATCAACTCAGTGGCTTTATGTTTCTTAAATAATGCAAGAACTGAAATACAGAATTTTCAATAATGGACCTTTCATTTCCATTTTTATTTTCTTAAAAAAAACACAAACATGCAGTATACATATATAGTAAGTATGGCATATACTTATATCTAACGTAATAATATATATGCCATTAATAGATCCCACATTAATACCATGGCAGTAGATGAAAATCATCTGATAGTTTGAAAGTTATTGTACAGTTAGAAAACTTTTCTAATTTGTTATTTTTCACCATCCATGGAAGATATGAAACATAGAATATAAGGAAAAAAATAATAGCAAAGAAAAGATTAGTCACAAATATCGAAAAAAGT